>NC_066584.1:421581318-422871318 GCF_024323335.1 Lathyrus oleraceus | reverse complement strand
ACAATTCAGATGATTAGGGTTGACCAGAGGTCAAAACCCTAATCTCAAGGAATCCGATCAAGCATAAGGAACCTCTTGGTGATGACAAGACCATGAGGATGATGATGTACCATTTCAACCAAGATAAAGCTCAACCCTCCTTGAGGAACCAAGAAACCCTAATTTGAAACACACACCCTCAGATGGCTAGTGATCAATTCAATGAAACCCTCAGCTTGCATCTTAACCTCTTTATCTTCTGATCAAGACCTAGGAGGATGACTTGCTTGTTGTGGCCACATGATATGCAAATATGCAAATGCCTAATGATCTAAGAAATGCAATGCAATATGCTAAGCTAGTCCCAGGAGAGGAGGGCAAATTTTGAGGTGTTACACATATATAGAAAATTGAAATCTAGCTTCCCCAGGATGCATGTATGATGGGGGTACATGTGATGGAAATGGAAAGCTAGATCCCTCATGTTGTATGTATGGTGGGGATACATGTGTAGGAAATGGAAAGCTAGATCCCTCATGTTATATGTACGATGGGGATTCATGTGTAGGAGATATGGGTACAAAATTTAGTGGATAATCATGTGTTGTGAGTAATGAAGTGTATGATGTATGAGGATTGTAGTGGTGCATTCATGACCATCAAGCTATGGATAAACCCGACTTCATTGAAAAAATCAGAGTCGCCATCGCGCCTTATTTGTTTCTAAAGGAAAAGGGAAAATTACGAACAAAACCCAAAGATAATCAGTTTTCAAATCAAAACTAATAAAATGCCAGAGATTACAAGTAAGGGGGTTGGTTATACAGAGGGAAGGTATTAGCACCCAAAGTGTCCTAGGTACTCTTAGGAAGCCCTTTTTTGTGTGCAAGTGTTTTAGTTGAAAAGATGTTTGATAAAATGGAATGGGGGGATGAGAAAAGAATTCATTTATTATATTTTTGTGTTTGACAAGACCTTCGGTCTTATGCCTACGTACCAACATAAAAATTAGGGATCAAAACCCCGTAGTTCATGGTAAAAATTTCAAAGATTGGTGAATGGGTTTTAACAAAAGCTTAAAAGAAAAGGGCACAAAAATAGCCAAAAGATTTGAATGAAGTGGTTAATTCTTTTTGTCTTTTGAAACATGTCTAAGTTTTAAATTACAAGCAAAGAAGATTTTATAAGAAGTGGGAAGGGATGAAGAGACTACCCTAGACCAAAATTAAAAGCTAAGAGTTGAAAAGATCTGACTAATATGATGCAATCCACAAGACAAGAATATCATATAGAAACTCATTTCCTTTGGACTTTGAGCAAACAATAAGCATAAGCAATATCGAAGCAATCAATATGAAGATCAAAGGCATCAAATAAAGATGGTCATCATCCTAGCAAGCATCCAAAAGCAAGCAGTCTCCAGTGTCTTCAAAGTATATCAGATGAAATATTTCCTTGGTAAACTCACAGAAACAATCATCTGACATCAATTAGTATAACAACATAACAATTAAGCATAGAGATAAAGTGACAAATGAACCAAGAGTACTCAAGATTTGCATCAGATGAAAGACACGGTCAATGATGGTTCAACCTTAGAATAATGGAATTGGACAAGTCATTTAAAGCATAGGGAATAACAGTCCACCAAGATATTTTTTAGGAATTTTGTTGTTTATTAATTATTTTAGGGTCCTGAGACCACAAACAGAACAAAATCACAAGCACACAATATATACAAGCACAAATGATATGGCTCAAGTGAACAAAGTAAAAATGACTGAAACATAAACACCTTGCATGAAATGTAAATGGCAATGAATGATAAAGGTACTCAAATTTAAATTGCATTAAGTAAATGACTTGAAAGTAAATCAATATTAATGGATTGTTAGTTAAATGTTAGTGAAGAGTTTAATTGTTTAAGTCATTCTTTGGAGAACACTCAACCATCCATTCACAAGTATGAAGACATGAACCAAGCCATCATCCATGAGAAGGGCTCCAACTTGGATAAATCAACAAGTATGTCACTAGCTCTCATGAACGGAAAAAAGGTCAAGTCTTCACACAATTCCGTGAAGAATGGGAGACTTACAATCTCACTTACTAGAATGTTATGCCTTGCGGGACAAATTTAGCTCTATGTTAAGCAATCGTAATTGGACTTATGTAGAAGTCACAACTATCTGAGATCGGGCAATAAAGATGATGGTGTTAATGCATGTTAGAGACTTGGTACAAAGAACCAAGCTCCTAAAACATACCACACAATCAAATAAAGATGGGATGAACTTATCTCAATGTAGCTCATGTTGATTCATCTGACATAAGGTCATTGATGAATCAACTTGCATTTGGACATTAGAGAAATCATTGGTCAATGATGGATTGAGAAAGAATAGTGATGAAGATGGAGATGGGAAGGGAAATAGAAACCCAAATTGATCATAGGACGAAATTCATCTAATAAATATTATCCATTAATCTTGAGGGATGAAATGTACATTTCATCAACCCCCTAAATCCAATAATATTGATCAAATAAAGTTCAAATCAACCATGACCAAGGCCAAACAGAAAGTCAAACATCACAAAGTTAAACGAAAGGCTCAACAATATTTTTAATCAATTAAACAAATAAAAATAAATTTTAAAATGAATAAAAATGCAATTTTAAATGGACAAAACCTTAAATCCCTTCAAATCACCAAATAAATGGCCATGGGACTTATACTAGGTCAAACAAGATCAAATGACCTTAGACAAAAAAAATTAGAATTTTTGGAAAGTCAGACGTATTTAAAAACATTTAAAAACAAGTCAAAAATCATTTAATTCACTAAAAATATCAAAATTAATCCAAAAAATGATATTAATTCAAAATATGAAAGAGGAAAATATTTAAAGATTTTTTGTGAAAGTCCCATATTTTTTGGATTAAAAATGAAATTTCTATGAATTAAATCAAATAAATGGATTAAACAAAAAACCAGAATTTAAAATAAAAATAGAAAAAACAAGGGTCATCAGATCTCCCTCATTAATTAAGGTGGAATATCTGATGGCCACGCGTGTGCAATCCACCATGCGCTTTAATCAACACGTTGCAAACGTGCTAATCTAAATCAGGGGCCAAGATTATAACGTGAGACAAGGATCAGATGGTCTAGGATGTTCCAGCACAGCACCTGAGCCTTAGCTCCGGTTATCTTCTCCGATGGACCTCACCGGACTAGTCCACCAACAACTTGCACAAAAATGAAAACTATGTACACTAATTTGAAGGAAAAATTGGCAAGAATCCAAATCTATCCTCAAAACTCTCCAATTCTCATTATATTGAAAGATACATGGAATTGAAAATTGAGGATCATGAACTGAGTTGCTTCGATTTGACCTCAAAGCAACTCAATCTTGTTGCCTACATTGGTAGGACTTCAGCCAACCAAAAACCAAGTGAAATGATAGAGAATTGAAGGTGAATCGAAGAAGAGAAGTTTCACAAAATTCACCTTTTGTTTGCAGTGAGGAAGCTCGATCTTGATCTCAATTTGCTTGGTCTTGCTTCTACCAAATTGCAGGAAGTGATATTGATGATTAAAAGGCTTGGATTCTTGGAGTTTCAATTCCAAAATAGAATGAGAATTGAAACTCAATTTCTAAAGAAATCTTCAAGATTATCCTTTAATGTAGGTTTAGGGAAGAAGAAATGCAAAGCTTGGGCTAGGAGGATCCATTTCTGAGCTCAAGGGACATGTATATATATTCATCCAATTGCTTTCCACACCTTTTGAAATTTTGCCAAAAATAGAAATGGGAAGTTTCATGCTTGCGTGGGCGTGTGATAGGCCCATCAAATGATTGGAATAATTCCAAAATCGTGCATGAGTGATGCTGAAGCCTTAACATGAGACCATGCAATGTGGAATTAAAATTGGTCATGAGAAACTTCCAAATGGGACCATGCAATGCAACCATGTGCGAGCCCTTCAAAATCCTCCAAATGCCATAATCTTGGACTCTTTGGAAAGGTAACATGAAAGGGAACAACTTTGCTGTTGAAGTTTTTTCCATTTGGAGCTTGGATCGTGATGAATTCTGAGGTGGAAGTTGGAGAAATCAAACATAGTTGAAAAATTTCTAAGTTAAAAGTCAAATAATCACTTTTTCCATCTTGAATAACTTTTGCTATGAGCTTCAAATGGAAATGATTCCTTCATCAAAGTTGTAGCTATTTCATTCCTCTTTAATTTGGTCACAAATTTTACACCATTTAAATCTTGCAAGAGGGAGTTATGGATTTTAGAAGATGAGGAAAATTGTTTGTTCAAAGACGATGACCCAAAATGACCTATAATGTTTCCTCCTGGTACATGCCCTCGCAAGTTGAATTTGACATTTCTAAAAGAATAAAAGTTGTACAAGACATCTCGAAATTTATCATTAAACTTGTATGGTCTTCATATCATAAAAAATGAGCAAGTTATGGTTCTTGGAAGTTGACCTCCTAACTAAGGCACAAACAAAATGACCTATAATCTTTCACCATAAAAAATGACTTTAAAAGAAAAAATAGCTCTTGATGTAAACATGAAAGTTGTTTTTAATTTCATAAATAGTAATGTTTCTCTTGGAATCATTTTCATATGAAAAACATTGTAGGAGATAGGGTCTAGGGAACCCTAGTTTTGACCAGTTGACTTTCTCTGGTCAACCTCTTTGAACCATCTTGAAAACTTGAAGTTCCTTTTCTCTTTGGGGTTCATGGAGGATCACATATGCTTACGATGATTTACAATAGAGTATACCTTGATATCTTTGACCAATTGTTGAAGAAACTTGCTGAGGAAGTCACACAAGATACCCAAATGAATTAGGGCTTCCAAGGCAAACAAGCCTCAAATATCTTGATGAATTCTTGATCAAATTAACAAATAAATTAGATGGGTATCCATATATGATGCTTAGAAACATGTTGAACATTTCTTTTATTGATCTCTTGCATTAAGGGTCTCAAACCCTATATGTGAGCTTGATGATGCACAAACGGACACACACACAACCTACAAAAGGAACAAAGCTACAGTAGACATACTTTCGGTATTTTGGTTAGTAAACAAAGGAAAATAAAGTATGATACAATAAAAATATGCTTGGTCATCTCTCACAATGCAAACCTAATGAATGAGGGGTAAGGAGGATACCAAGGTGTGATCCCAAAGCCAATGTAAATGATGAGATAGCATGAGGGATCTTTGGGTCAAGATTAGAGTCTTACAAGGTGGACAAGTACTCATAGTCAACTGATCCCCCTGACTAGACTAAGGTAAAGAACAATACATAAAAGATGGAGGCACCTCAAGTATAGTTACATTCGTGTGGCAGGCCTTACCCTTACCTTTATCAGTTCGGTGTTGCATTTTGTCTAATTAAAAGAAAAGAATATAAAACAATTAATAAATTAACACAATATGTATTATAAGTAAAAATATTATTTAATTTGAACAATTAATAGATACACAATATTAAAAAAAACTATCTATTCAAATTGTGTATCCTCGTAATCTTCATTATCTTCATCTGATTGAACATTCTCTTCTGATTCAAACTCTTCATTACCTCCATCCCCATTATTTGCTGACAACAAATAGACTCATCAACTTGATGACCCTCAACCACGTTATCACATAAACTTGTAACTTGTTTAACTTCAATCACATCATTAATTTGGGAAATTACACCAACTTAGTAAGAAACGTCTTCCATAAGATTGTCAGTTTCAATATGACCTAATGGTTTTGATTTGATTACAATACACCAACCTCACTTACCTTTATGAGTTGAAGGATGAGGGATGCAACAAACTTTCCTTATAGAATGTGCCATGATGAAAGAGATATAATGTATGTACCTTCGGTCCATTCAAATTTCTACAGTGTTATATTTCTTATTTATTTTTGTGCCTCTAGCAAATGGATCAAACCAATCACAATAAACACAAGACAAATTTGTTTCTCGAATCCAAATATTTGTAGACTAGCTCGTAAATATGCGTAATGATGTCATAGAAGTCGTCTTTTCCGCCATCTGTAACTCCTTTTACAAATACACCACTGCTTATGGTTTTCTTTCCTTCTGTCCATATTTGAGTGTGAAATTTATATTCGTTTACAAAGTATGTGTGCCATTCTTTCACACATTAAACATGGTTTTTAGACAAGTTTCACAAATGGAGTATTTGTGGAGACGGTTCAACATTTCATGCCATTTGTTGCTTAAACCTTGATGGAAAATAAGCATGTATGTGAGTGATTATTACTTATTCATTGGTGTTTTCAAAATAGTATGTATTAAATTAAATGTATCAAAATACATTAAAAGTAAGTTAGAAGGTAATAAGTTTATATCCAATGTATTCGAAATAAATATGCACTTGATATACTTACTCAAGGTATTGTTTAAATTCAACCTAATTAATTAAGACATAAACATGAGTAGATTGCAATTGCTTTTGGGCCAACCAATGCAAATTCATATTTCCATAATTACGACCAGGAAGACCAAAGACTGTTAAGGTAAATTGACTTCTTTTTATAACATTAACTTAATTCCTTATAATTCTAGGAAATGAGAGCAAAAATGTGATGTTTCCAAAAGCAAGTAATGTACACATATTGAAACCTCAACTTTAACTTTATTTTCACTGATCTCTTTGAATCATCCGTGAATATTTCAAAAGAATAAATTCACCTATATTGAACAGGACCGCCAAGAAAAGAATTATATGCAAAGATGCACATGAAGATGTTCCGTAGAATGAAAAAAACAAGCAGAAAAACTGGTTCCAACTTGCAGAGGATGATAATAATATTCGGGTCCAACTTAATGAGGTCATCCACTCTTAAAGTTGAAGCACATATATCTCTATAAAATTTACTAATTTTAGTAATGATTTGAAGGAAATTGGAAGCAACCGTTCCATGAAAATATGGCAATCAAGACTTTTCATTCTACACAAGTTCCCAGTGTTGGCATTAGCACACCTTTCTAAGTTAGAAGAATAAGAATTCTCAGTTCATTTATCCATCGACAAACTGCTTTAGCTTCTTGGGGAATTAAACTATAAGTAGCATTGGGTTTTATTAAGTTCATATCTGGACGAGTCTTCAACTCCAAATCTTTTTTATTGCACCAAAGTTTGATGTCCTTTCTAGCCTTCTCATTATCTTTTGTATTGCCTTGGACATCCATCATTGTGTTGAATATATCATTGAAAAAATTATTTTCAATGTGCATATAACCTCAATATTATGCTGCAACAAATTATCTTTACAATATGGGAGGTTCCAAAAAATACTTCTTTTTGTCCAATTGTGTGTGTCCCAATATCTTGGAATTGTGCATGCTTTTCCATAACCTTTAAAATTTAGTAGATCACAAACCATGTTTCATACTTTAACCGATGACAAACAGGCGGGGGGGGGGGGGGGGGGGGGGGGGTCTGTTACTTCTTCACCTTTTTTGGAAGCATTCTTGTTTCTTCTAAAGACATGGTTTTCTGGTAGGAATATATGGTGACAGACAAACCACGAAAATTTCCCTACTTTTTCCAATGTAAACACCTTCGTGTAATCCATGAAATGGGGACATCCCATTTTACCATGTTTACCCCCAACCAGACAACATGGCATATGCAGGAAAGTCGTTAATAGTCCACATCAAAGCAGATGTCATACTAAAGTTTTGTTTATGAGATATGTCATAAGTCTATTCTCCAATCCACAACCTCTTTAAATCATCAATTAAAGGTTGTAAATACACCTCAATTCCTGCTCTTGGACACGACGGTCCTATAATGAGGCAAGTCAAAAACATATAACATTTTGTCATGCGCTTTTCAGAGGGGAGTTTGTAAGGGGTAACAATATCTAGCCAACAAGATTATCCAATAGTTGAGACTTGGACATATAGAGTAAAACCATCATAGTACAATCTGAGTCTGACATTTCTAGGTTCCACAAAAAATTCAGGATTTATCCAATCAAAGTGCTTCCATGCCTCACCATCAGATGAGTGTTGCATCATGCCTGAACTAATTTTGTTTGTATGATGTCTTGTCATTTGATTAACATTATGCATTGAAGAAAATATTCTCTACAACCTTGGTATTATCGACAAAAAAAAACATGGATTTCACTACTACACATTTTTTCTTAAGATCAATGTCTTTACTACGAACTAAATACCTTGGACTGTTACAAAACTTATATTCCTCCAATGCTCCACCGTTTGTACCAAACTCAGTCATAAAACAACATGCAACCTCTAACGCAACAATCAATCTTTCTTACTTCTAAACCCAACTTTGACACCAACCTCTTTGCGTTAAAAAAATTTGTATCCAAGTTGTCTTTCATAGGAGTCACGTCCAACATCATTTGGGTAAAGAATTCCAAACACTTATCAGGAATATTCCCATTTAACTTAGAGACCAATAATCTCACACACATTGATAATTTATATTCCAATGAACCCTCAAACAATGACATATTTATTTCTTTCAAAATATTGTTATTCATCATAGGTCCCATTCATCCCAAAATCATTGCCCATCAAATCATCAATTAGATTAAATTGTTCTTCATATTTCATATGTGGTCAAGTGCTTGAACCTTGTTGTGTATTACTAGTCTCTGGTACATTAATCAACATTTCTTCTCCATTTGATGTCCAAGACCAATATTCTTTTGGATTACTAATTATATGTCTATATCCATATTTAAGACACATACATCTTATTCATCATTCTCTTTGACAACATTCTTGAACAATTACAAATGTAACAAGCTCTTTAACTCCTTCCTCAAAATATGGTTTAAGTCTTTGTATTCCAAGATACATTTTATCATACATCAAACTACGATAGTACTTATAATATTCCATACTGCATGTTTACAACATCGTTACAATTTTAATCACAAAGAGGTTTTAATCAATTGACCAATTTAGAAATTTCGGTCAATTATATCAAATAACTAGCATATTTATATAATAAACACTATCTAAAAAATATTTTAAAAAAACATATGTTATTAACACTTTTACTAAATATATAATTTAAAACAATACACGTTATTAAATCAATTAACCAATTAAATAATATTTCTTAATAAAAATATATATTCAAACAATATATATTATCAACCCTTTATATTTCTATTTTTTAAATTTATTAGTATTATTTTTTTAACAAATAAAATATGTTATTATATTTGTTAACTCTTTTAACAACTTATAATTTCTAAATAATATAAAATAATTATATTATATGTTTAACATCATATAAAAAATAAATTAAATATATTTTATATTTTAATTACGTTTTTAGAACAATACAAATAAAATATAACATAAATAATATCATATATAATATATGATATGTATTAATCCTGTTTAAAAAAATAATAACAATGTATTAATCTAAAAAACGAAAATAATATAAAGATAAAAATAATTCTGTTTTTTTAATTAAATATGTTATATCGTTTTTAATTATATTTTTAATTTTGTTATATAACAAAAAAATGAAAACATTATTTCATTTTTATTCTTTCTGTTTTTAGATATTTTATTTACTTTTTAAAAAATGAAAGTATCATTTTATTTTTATTCTTTGTGTTTTAAATAATTTTATTTCTGTTTATAAAATTAAAAAATGAAAAAAAGTATTTTATTCTATTAAAAAAAGTTATTCGTTTAATATCAAAAAAAATAAATTAAAATCATTATATATCTTAATTCTGTTTTTAGATTATAAAAACTAAAATATAACTTAAAAAATAATATTATATAAAATATAAAATTTGTTTTAATTTTATTTAACATTATATAAATCAAATATTATATATTAATATTTTTAATATAATATATTTTAAAATAATCCTATTTTTACAATAATTTCATTTTTAAGATAATATATATTAACAAAAATAATTCTGTTTTTATTTTTGTTTTTAAAAACAAATTATATATATATATATATATATATATATATATATATATATATATATATATATATATATATATATATATATATATATATATATATATATATATATATATATATATATATATATATATATATATATATATATATATATACTTCTTAAAAAATTGATACTAATAGTGTGCTTTATTGGAGAGAAAATGAGTATGATTTTATTTAGGGGTTATGGTTTTGTTGGTATTGTTTCTCTTAGTGGAGAGAAAATACAGATTTCGAAGAGAAAGAGTAAATGTGAGAGAGAATGAGTAAAATAAAATGAAGAGGTGAAAATGCTTAATGTGTACAGAGGCGTACAAAGTGAAATACACCTTACAAAATTTGTGTTCGTTGGGATTAGCGAAATGAAACACACCTCGCAAAATTTGTTTTAGAAGTTGGGTTTTGCAAAGTGAAATCCACATCGTAAAGTTTGTAGCCGTTGAGATTAGCAAAGTGAAACTCACCTCGCAAACATTGTGTCAGAAATTAGGTTTTGCGAAGTGAAATCCACCTCGCAACTTCTGAACAGATCAAAACGTCCACATGTCAGATGACCCTCCATAAATTCAATTGGTTTAATTCCCCGAAAAGTTTTAGATTTTTTATTTTAAAATGTTACGGGATGTTGTTCACCTCTCAACTTACTTTTCAAAAAAATTGAATCTTCGATGATAAACACCCGGTAGAATCACAATTGTATGCCATCATCATAGTTAAGACTCTAATAATCACGGTTTGTATGAATTTTTAATGAACTATTACCACTTCGTTTATATAAAAAAATTGAAAACTACACAGAAAATTACTTAATGATTAGATTGTGGTTAATACTCTCTAATTAAACACAAATTTAATTAGATTTTTATTTAAATGATTGGATTGTGGATCCAAATGCTACATTTGATTCATAAATAATAAATATTAAATTTAATAATATAAAATAACTTCATATGTTTCGATGTGTTTTTATGGGACAAACAACTTAGTAAAATAATTTGTTTAATATATTTATGCAATGTCCAAAACAATATAATTTTTGCCATATGAGTTATTTTTATCGAATAATAGTTTATTATTATTTTAAGTGTTTTTACTTTTCGTTTTAACGTATTTGTATAAGGTCTCTTTCCCTTATATGTCAATATTATTAATTCATAAAAGCATATGAAAAGAGAATTGAGTGTAGAGAGATAAGAGAAAGAGAGAATTAAGAAAGTATACAGAGATAGATAAGAGAAAGAGATTTTTGAGTGCAAGTGTGAATAGTTAGCTATCAGAACATTGTGAGATTTTGGGTGGAGACATAAGAGTTTTAAAATTTATAAGAGATGTAATACACATACCTAACACTGTGAGGTTTTTGGTGGAGACATATATCTTTCCCACCTAATACTGTGAGGTTTTTGGTGGAGACCTATACCTCTCCCTCTATTGTGGTCCTAGAGTATCGGTCATATCGTTACTCCTGATTTCTACATACTCTCGAATAAGTGGTATTAGAGTATTAATTTAGTTTGATGGGATAGCAGAGGATATGGATATTATATTGGATCCTGTTATAGGAGTAGAAAACCTGCACATATGGGGAAATGATTCAGTCCAAGTGTCATTGGTTAAATCTCACATTGTCTATGAATAAAATATTATATTTATGGCAGAGGTGACTTATGTACCTGATTTCTTAAGGTTTTGGGAGGAGACATGACTTCTCCCTGTATTATGATCCAAGAGCATTGGTTCCACTATTGCACCGAAGTTTCCCAGACTCCCATACGAAGAAAGACATGAGAGAGCAAAGAAGGATGACAAGACAAATAACATTTTTGAAATACAAAATATAAAACAATGTATGGTTTAATATTTTTGATAATTTGTACTTATGGATAAAAATTTGTTTTATGATTTAGTGAACGACAAAAACTCATATTTATGTCTAATCTCTTATTATCTCCTTTGTCCAATTTCATATTCAAGTTTTATATAAAATAGAGTACCATAAAAATTGTCTTATACAGTCCTTTTTTTTTAACAAATTCAATGCGCTCATAATACATAAGGAACAAAAAAATAAAAACATAAATTAAGTCTTAAAATATACTCCTAATGAATTAAAAAAATATTCATAATGCAAAATCGAATCTTTAGAAACACATCCCAAAAGTTACCACTTAACCTAATGAGTTCGACAACTTTTAGGTTAGAAGAAATTTTATTAATTTTCTGTGGTTGAAATGTTTTATGTTTTCAAAATACTTCAAATCTATTTTCATTTTAAGTTTATTAATTTTTTTTGTAAACATAAAAATATAAAATATTTAAATAAAAGAAGACTATATAAACAATCTGAAAATTTGTTCTTAAGAAGACAAATGTTGGACCAAATACCTCATTGTGTTCAACATCTTACACAAAAATTGATATATAATAGAAAATAAAATGATAAATCATAAAGAAAATAAAGAATACAAGAGAATTATTAACTTAGGTCAGTGCAACAACACCTACATATAAGGGTCTTCCAACCCAAGAAAGGAAATTCACTGTCAATAGAATTAATACAAAGTGTCATAGATGAACAACCCTTGTTTAATGTCCTTCTTCTTAATTCTATAAGTATATTTCTATTTAGACCCCCCCTAAACATTAGACCCCTCTCACTTTCTCTCAATCACTAACCCTAGTGATCAATAAAATAAACAAAATATGATTGTTTGAATTACAACTCAAATATTAAACCAAATTATGCCTTTCGATATGAATGCAGACGCTAGAGTGGTGTAGAAACAACAACGCAAACAAAAGACACAAAATAGAAATCCTAACACAAATATCTTTAATACTTGAACACACTTCAAACTTTAAGTTTGAGTCATCTTAAATAGCAATGAAACTTCTGGGCTTTTCTCTAGTGGAAATTTGATTTGAGATCATGTCCAGATTTGAAGGAGATTCAGTTAAGCTTTGATTTTCAAAATACTTCACCAAAATGATTGAATTTGAATTTAAATTTAAGTATCCAACTAATTAGATTTAATTTTATTCAATTTGTCAAACAAATCTAATTAACACATTGCTAAAAGATAACAACAAATCTTGTTGCACACATCTAATAAATTTTCTTAGAACAACAACAATATTGGCCTACTGACAAGGACAAGATGTTGCACACATACTGGAACATCGTGTCCCACATGTTTCATTTCTTCACCAAAACATCTTGTATGCTCCATGTTATTTCTCATAATGTAGTTAATAAAAGGAACAACAATATCCCCCTTTGGAAAATTTTGACCAAACAACTCTTTCAAAAACTTACAAGATGTGTATGAGTAAGTCTTACAAACTGAGGAAACAACAACAACAGAAATAACACAAAAGTCAGGTTGTAACTACACATCCAAAACAGAATCAGAATGCTCTCAAAGTCATACACACAATAAATCAAGCATGCACACAATCAATCAATACTCAATCAAGTCACTCAGAACTACCACTACTTATCAAACATCACCAGAGAGAACATCTCACAAACATCATAATTCACACGATTGAAGGCCAGATGATATCCTAGATACTTTAGCATCTGAGGATAAAACACCACATCAGAACAACATCCATTGCATCACATACACACCATTATTCCATTTTTTTCTAAAATTTGAAAAAGGCAAGAACAAAAGGAAAAAAAACATATCAGAACACACCACACACATGATCAACCATGAGTAAACAAGTAGAACATATGGAGTGAAATTGATATATTGATAGGATGAGGTCATTGTTAGGGAAGAACCGTGACATTGTTTAAAGAGTAACTACAACCCCGGAAAGTAAAAACATGCCCATATGCAAAGGCCAAAAGCATATTAAACTAAACCTACAAACAAAAATTCAACCAATAACAGTCAGCCAAAAAAGCTTAATCTTTAGAGCTTGATTCTCTTATTCACTTAAAGATTATGAGCTACCAGTTTCTCCATCACTAGCAGACTATTCTTCCTCTTTGTTGTTATCTTTTTCTTCATCCTTAACTTCCTTCTCCATGGTCATCATTTTCATCAATCCACCCACATTCCTCTTCCTGATGGTACTTGCAGTAATTGTCTCTTTTAGAGCCTTTGATACTTCCATTAGCTAAAGTAACACATTATTCTCGTGGCTTTAGAAACTGGAGAAGAATTCCCACCAGCAGTTTGACCTTGGTACTTTATCCCCAAAATGTCTGGGACATGTGTCCCTAGAAACAACTTCTTATCAAGGGTCTGAGGTCGAGCCTTTTTGTTTGGAGTTTCTTGAGGATGAAAAAATTGAGGATGTTGTTTCAAGATAATTCCAGTGATTAAGCAAGGAAATGTTATATGTAGCTTCACATCAAAGGAATCAACATGCTTCATAGTTTGCTAAAAAACATACTCTCCAAAGTTCAATTTTTCCTTGGATCCTATTAGAAATACCAGTTTAGCCAAAGAAGTGGTTGTACCAGAGTTGTGATTTGTAGGTGCCCAATTAGATGCACCAATCCTATTCAGAATAAAACATTTCACACTCAATTTTCCTCAAGAGAGTAACTCTTTGTTGGGACATGTCTTCTCTTGACCAACAATTAGTTCCTTGGCAATATTTTCACTAGAGGGAACTTTTTCAGACCCTGCAAACTTGCTTCTTCCCAAATACTCATTAATAATGGATGGTGAAAACATAACACACTTCCCTCTAACATAAACCTTCACATACTTTTGACTTCCTTCATCATTTTAATCATGTGACATGTTCATAATAAACTCCTTTACTATATTTTCATAGTAAATATCAATGTCAGCTATAATCTTCATCAACCCAACAACTTTTATCAAGTCCACAATCTCTTTACAATCAAGAGCTTATGTTCCTAATTATCTTTCACAAGAAATCTTTGTTTAATAAACATATTTCCACTTTTGAACACTTGTTTCAGAATGGAATGACACATTATCCAGAGGAGAAATAACAACATTCACATGAATCCTTTTTCCACCAACCTTTCTTGTTATGGTGGACACAATGTTCTGGACATCTTCTTCAGAATCTGTCTTAGAGTCACTTGATTGAAATAGCTTTCTCTTTAGAGATCTCTTCTCAACAGTTTTCTCTTCAACCTTTTTTTCTTACTCACATGTGTCCTTTAAGGAGTTTTCTTATCACAATTTAAATGTTCTTCAATAAGGTATTGGGAGGAACATCTTTCTTTTTCTCTTTCACCCCATCAGCTATAGACCTAACTCTACTCTTCATTACTTTAACAACTAGTTCTTCATCAGTTTCAGTCTCTTCATCAATATTCACCACTTCCTTTTTTGCATCTTTATCTTGAGGTTTGGTAACACTTTCAGTAATCTCTTCATGATAATGGAAATGGGAATATCATCATCTTCATTAGCTTGATCAACTTCCACATTCTTTTTACTTTTAACCTCAACCTATACATTTTGATGGTTCTCATTGAAGATATCATCAGCAGAATCTTTAGTGGAGACATAGTTTTCGTTGAAAACATCATCAAGGAGCTTATCAATGACAGGTGTATCAACATGATGATCATCAACCATGACAGGTTTGTCACTAGGATTTTCTTGAACATGTGATTCATCAATGTATTCAGTAGGAGGCTTAATTGGTGGTTTACCAAGTGGTAAAAAAGTGTGTTTAGCTTGTGGGCCACCAGATGTTGGAACATATGTTTTAACATTTGGTTCAACATGTGAATCAACATGTGACTCAACATGTGGTTCCACATGTGGTTCTTTAACAATGGTTTGAGAATGATCAATTATTTTCCCAATGGTTCCTTTTTAGAAGTACTAACCTTTTCAAATGATTTCTTCTTCTTGGTGGCAGTACTCTTTGCTCTATTTGTTTAAATGTAAACTGGAACAACCATTTTAAGAGGTTTTGGGTTTAAAAACATAATAGGTTCATCATCATCGTCACTAGATTCAGAAACCCTAGTTTTCTTTGGTATTACTTTCTCCCCCATTTTAACTCCTAGCATCTTAACCCCATATGAATTGGGAACGAGTTTGGATTCAGAATTTTAGCATCATTAGCTTTTTGGCTTATTTTTTAATTGGTCTGTGAGAGACGAAGGTGAACAAATATGGTAGAATAATAGAAAGAGAGATAAAGATAGAGACAGAGAGAGAATGATAGCGAGCGCGCGCGCGCGTGCGAGAGAGAGAGAGAGAGAGAGAGAGAGAGAGAGAACCCTTCAGGCATGTAGAAATAAAGAAGTTTTGAAAATGCACTAAAATAGGAGTTATGTGCCTTATTTCTTATGCATCAATGATAATAAGAGAGATAAAATTTCCTTTTTCACGTCTCATTTTATTTAATTTCTCATACATGCAAATGCTAAGACTTCCTCTTAGCCTTTCAATCTCAAATTTCTTTGCATACTTGCTTTGAGAGATGAAAGTGTTGTCTTATGTCTTTACTCAGTACCAAAGAATGTAGGTGAATTCTCCATCTAGACTTATTATTTGGACATAATGTTACAACATCGTGTCTGACATTTCACTAAACACAAAGTCATAACTTAGTTTTTCTTTATCATTCTTCATACATAGGGTGTTATTTATTCCACACGGGCCTTTCACTTGTATGGGTTTCATGAGGTTCATCTGAAGTAACTCCTAAACTTTAGAGGAGTTAGGGTGTTGGAGCTTCTTGTGGGACATCTTGGTCTGCTTTCCTGTTTCGCACTCCACATATTTTTCCTTCTTCAATCTTTATTTTTGGCAATCCCTTGATAGCATCTTCATATATGATCTTCTCCATACTCTTCAGGTTGTGGAGATATATTTTCTGATGCCATAGCTTAGTCTCATCAACCTTTGATATCAAATATGTTGAGGGATGAATTTTGTTTTGAGATCCCATAAATAACAATTGTCTTTGGATCTAGAACCTTTCATTAACGTGTTTTGATCTTTGCCCGAGATAATACATTCATACTTATTGAAGTTCACATTTAGACCTTGATCACATAGTTGTCTGATTCTGATTAAGTTAGAAGTTATAATTTCTAGCAACATCACATCATCACCAAGACAAGGAAAATATGGGCTAACCAGTTTTTATATGCCCTTGATTATTACTTTAGCTCCATCACCAACAGTAAAATAACTATTAGAGTAGGGCTTTAACTCTTCAAGATAGTTATTTTCTCCAATCATGTGCCTTGAACATCCACAATCAAAACACCAATCTTCTCTTGAGGCAACTTTAAGATATGTATGAGCTATGAGACAAGTGATAGTTTCTTTAGGTTTCCACACTTTTTTTGCTTGAGTTTTCTTCCATTTATTTCTGTTGAGCCTTGGTTGACTATACGAATGAGAATATCCATACATTCTATAGAAAAGGGGTCTTATATAACCATATATTCCATAGTGGTGACACTTCCAAGACGAGTCTTTGTTTCTTTTGTAATGAGGATACACGTGTTGAGCAAGATGCTGAGACATATGGTCCAACATTTGAAACTCAATCTTCTTCTAATGGGAAAAAAACTTCTTAGTGGGAATTTTGATATTTTTGTTTGTGAAGTTGTATTTAAACCCTATAGCCTTCATATTCTTAGACGTTTCCCCAATTTCCAAGATCTCATCAAGTATATCAGAACTATTGTTCAACATACATATACATTTTGTATATTGTCAATTGTGAACTTTAACAATGTGACTTCCTCTTCCAGGCCTGTAATGGTTGAGCTAGGTTTCTCTTTTTCCTGAATGAGAGAACTTATAGTCTTCTTTTATTTCTCTACTCTCGAGCAAGCTTCCTCCCATTGAGTGAGAAAAAGTCTGCATGTTTCAGCTAGTTCTTCTTCTGAGATATCTTCATCGCTAGACACACTACCATATTCATATTCTCCAGTGAAATCCATCACTTTGTTAGCTATCTCTTCCTCACTCTCATCATCAGATTCATACCAAGTGATTCACAATCCCTTTTTCTATTTCTTTAGAAAAGTAGGAAATTCAACTTTAATGTGACCAAACCCTTCATATTCATAACATGGCATTCCTTTGCCTATGTTAGGGTTGTGTTCAGCTTTGCTCTTTCTCAGAGTAGTCTTGTCTAACACCTTGTTTGGGACATTTGTCCTGCATATTTTGTCCAGTTTCTTCAAGGAGTTGTTAAAATTTCTACCAAGAAGTGTTATAGCATCTGGTATACTTTCTTGACTTTGATCTTCATCTTCTTAGGTATTAGATACAAAGGCTATACTTTTATTTTTCTTTTCATACCTATCATGTGAAGCTATCTCAATGATTTGTAACGAACCAATGAGTTCACCAACTTTGAGGTTGCTTAAGTCTTAGGCTTCTTCAATAATTGTGACCTTCATATCAAACTTTTTAGGTAGTGATATGAGAATTTTCCTGGACAAATTTGATTTCTTCTCTCCTAAGGAAAAAGAAGTGTTGACAATGTTATATAAACTGATGGTGAAGTCACAGATGGATTCATCTTTATTCATTCTCATATTTTCAAACATTTTAGTGAGGAGCTGCATCCTTGACATATAAACTTTTAATGTGCCTTCATGAGTAGTTTTGAGAATCTCCCATGCTTCTTTGTCTTCAGTACATGTGTTAATCAATCTAAACGTGTTCTTGCCCATACAATTGAAAATAACATTCAAGGCTTTGGAGTTTCCAAGAGCTTTATCATCTTCAACACTTGTCCAATTAACTTCAGGCTTTAAGCTTGATGTTCCATCTTGAGAGGTAATCACGGGATGTTTCTAACCTTTTATAATAGCCTTTCATGTTTTACTTTCCATGGATTTGAGAAAATAAACCATCTTGGCTTTCCAATAATCATAGTTGATGTCACCCAAGAAAGATGGTTTATTGCCAGATCATCCATCCTCAGTGTTTTTCATTTGAACATAATATATTCTCTAGAGCTCACCCAAACATAACAGGGTGTCTGCTTTGATGCTAATTATAATTTAAGGGGACATATGTTGGACTAGATGCATCAGCCAATGTGTTCAACATCTTATACCATAATTGATACATAGTATACAATAGAATGATAAGTCATAAATCAAATAAATAACACAAGAGAAATGTTAACCCAGTTTAGTGCAATAATGTCTACATCTATGAGGCTTCCAACCCAAGAAGGGAAATCCACTCTCAATAGAATTAGTACAAAGTGTCTTAGATGAACAAACCTTGTTCAATGCCCATCTTCTTAATTCTACTAGTGTATTTCTATTTAGGACTCCCCCTAAATATGAGACTCCTCTCACTTTCTCTTAATCACTAACCTTGGTGATCAATACAATAAACAAAATATGTTGTGTGAATTACAACTCAACTATTAAACCAAATTCTATGCCTTTGGATATGAATGCAGGCAATAGAGTGGTGCACAAACAACAACATAAACAAAAGACTCAAAATAGAAACCCTAACACAAATATCTTCAATACTTGCACACACTTCAAACGTTAGGTTTGAGCCTTCTTAAATAGCAATGCAACTTATAGGAATTTCTCCAATAGGCATTTAATTTGAGATCACGTCCAGATTTGTAGGAGATTCAGTTAAGATTTGATTTTCAAAAGCCTCCACCAAGAAAGATTTGATTTGAGTTTAAACTTAAATCTTCAATTAGTTAGATTTGATTTTATTCAGTCTTCCAAACAAATCTAATTAACACATTGTTAAAAGATAAAAATAAATCTTGTTGCACACATCCAAAAAAACTCGCTAAAAATAACAACAACATTGGTATGCTTGAAGGTAATGAAAACACAAGAAATGGGGGGGGGGGGTGGTTAAAAAATTTGAATTTTTTTTTTTTAAAAAGTTATGGCGCGAAAGCAAGTTTGAAATATCCCAGATCAAATATCATCTAACGAAACCCGCTATAAAAAACTCGGATATGTGTAATAGTGACAATGATATGATAATGATTCATAAACTGATCAAAAACAATTAATCACAACTAGTTGAATGCAAAGTAATATGGAAAGTATAATTTCAATAAAAAAATCAAGTGAAGCAATTTGTCGAACACTTAGTATGCGATCAATAATGTTTGGAATCCTATGTTGTATTGTTGTTCTTAAAATCCAATCACAACCAAATGGTTTGTGATCTACACAACAACACCAATTTCAAAATATGTTCAAAATTATGATCCAAACGAAATTGATCAAACGATCTATGAACTCGACAATTTGCAAACCGAGAATAAAAGAGAGATAGAGAGAGTACATAAGGATTTGTTTAGGCAGTTCCCCAATCAACCTCTCTATGGGTATGTCTGCCTTCAATTTGAATACGAATTGAGATAATGTAATATATCTTACTTTCCAAATGTATGTATACAAAAGAGATGTAGCAATCTAACCCTACAAATCCTAGGCTTGATGTTGATTCTACCATATTCTTTTCCCTTGATCAAAGCTTGATCAAGTAACAAACAATGTCGCTTCAATTCACCGTCCCACGCTACTCCTTTGCTAATAACCTTTCGTTCTTTAAAGACTTTACTCGGTCGGATCCGGATTGTGTAATCATTTCCAAAACCTTCAAACACTAAGAGATCTTGAAGGAAAACCCCACCTTGGTTTTCTGATTTGAAACCCTCGAAGTTCTCGACCCAATATTACAATATAACAAACATAAAGTATACGTTATCAACCCTAATATAGATGGAACCCAATCAAAAAATGATTATGTGTAGTTTGATTGTGTTTATGCATAGAAGAGAGGTTGAAGATGATGAGAATGCTTTGAAATCCCAGTTTCATATAGGTTTTAATCACTAGAAATCTTACTAGACAATGATGCATGTATGAAGTATTTATATGCATGCAAGTTTACATGCAAAAGCAATGCAAAAGATTTGAAAAAATTATGAATTTTTGAAAAATTTCATTGTATAGATCAACCAATGAAAGTCATGTGTTGACTTGTTCGACGCATACGCAAACCTGTATAGGTTGTGCGTTGACTTGTGAAGGTCATGTGCTCCCTATGTTTCGACCTGAAGAGGTGGCACATGGAACAAAACCTACATGCTTTAATAATGCAGCATAAGTGTCGACCTGTAGCAGAAATTGTTTTTCTATAGGTCAACCTATAATCATATGTGTTGACCTATAGTTTATTTTTCCACAAAAATTATTTTTGATGCATTTTGATACATGAAGCCATTTTCAAACTTGTTTTCAAATACTTTGATGCTTCCTAATGCTAGGATGCACCTAGAGAATCATAGTATATTGTCTGATATACATTAATGCTAAAGTATCTTAGTTTTGACATAATGCAAAATACATCTAACAGAAAGTTGCAATCACATGGGGATAGTTAAATTGGGTTTCAAGAAATAAAAAATTTCAACCCAAAGATACAAACAAAAAACTAAGAACAAAAATAATGAACACAATTATTTTTATCCTAGTTCACTATTAACAAAGCTACCTCTATCCCACCCGCCAAGGTGATTTCGTCTTATCACAAGGACTTAATCCACTATAATCAAAATTTATTACAAAATAAATACCAACTGTCAATGTCTTCTTGAGTAATTATGACTAAAAAAACCCTAGTCACTCAAGGAAATACAATCATAAAGATTAAGATACAAAGTGTGTTTACAAAATTCTTCCAAGAAAGCATAATACACAAATGAATTACAAGTATATCACATAAAATATATTCTATGAAGTGTATTAAAAAAGTTCCTTGTGCGTATGTTTCTTTTCTCTGAAAATGATTCACAAAATAAACTGTTCACGTATATGATAATCTCTTAGAGTGTAGCATTGTTCCATTATTCCAAGTCGTATTTATATAGGCAATGAAGAGATTCATTGAAGGGTAGAATTTGAATACAAAAATTCAATTGTATCCTTGCATAACATTCTATGAAAATGGGAGCCAAAATGGTACAATAGTATAGTCTTTAGCCCACAAAATCAGTGTAGTGGAAGCAATATTTGATTTTGTACTATGTACTATTTTCTCACGTATAACCTTTTTGATCCTATCTTAAATATTCAGAGTCTTATGATAGAAATATGATGAAGCATCCATAAAATAAGAGTAAGAGTTTGGTTGAGAGAAACTTCAGAAACATGGTCTGCAGAGTCTTGATCCAGTTCATCAGAACCTGGTCTTTAGAGTCTGGTGACAAAGTTCAAAGTTGTTTGAGCATAGGGCTTTAGAGCATAACAACGTTAGAAGCTTCAGAGTCATAAATCTCTGGATGAATGGAGTTCAGGAGCATTGAGTACATAACCCATAACTTGATTATCTTGTAAAATACACATCATAGAGTCAGAGTGCACTAGGTTCAGAATCTGTTGACGTCATATGCCATTTAATCAGAGTCAGAACTAATATCTAGTATCTTCACACTAAACAAAACCATTTGGGTACAAAATGGTTCTCTAAGAGCCAATGTATTGTTACCATCAAAACATAAGGCTAGATGTAGAACCGGATCTTATTCTTACAATCTCCCCATTTTTTATGATCATAAAACCATGAATTTTGATGAACAATTTTTACTTGGTTTAATCACATAAAAAGTATCAGAGCAAGTTTTGTAAGCTCCCCTTGAGTTTTATACTATTAAATTATTTATCAACTTAAAACTTCAAAGTTTGGTTTGCTAGATCCCCTCGAGTTTAAGACTTAAAATAATTTTAACTCATAGAATAGTTCAATCAACATGAAAGAAATAACTTCTCTGAACAAGGAAGCCTGGTTGAAATATCTTCTGATCTTTATTGACTTCTTGTATCATAAATTCTGGTTATCAGAAAACTATCTTGTATTAAAGTCTTAGTTGGACTTGTATTAGAACTTGGTTTAAAAACCATATATGCATGGTTAACGCCTTTTTAACAATGATGTCCTTATTCGCTTCTAAAATACATGGTTAACATAACTTATGAAAAATATCTTCTTAACAATAAAGGTGAACTTAATCAGAGTTCCCAGATTAGTCATCAGAGTCATAAAATTAAGAAACATCAGAGTCAGATGTTTGGGATCAGAAGGAAAATAAGTATATCAAAAATCTTTTCCACACTTCTTATCCCCCTTTTTCATCAATCAAAAATTTGTAAGAAATAAAGACAAAGGATAATACAAGACAAACTCCATTTCAATAAACAAAAGATAAAGGTACATAAATAAATCACAAGCATTTAAAACAAAAACTAGAAAAACAACCTTTTTTAAAAGTTTGGTTTCTAAGTATGGGGTGGCAATCTGGACAGAATAGATTGAAACATTCCCCAAATATTTTTATTATTCTGAGCATGTTCCTTGAACATGTCATCTTGCTTGTCCAGGAGAGTCCTAACAACTTAATTCTCACATTTTAGCTCTTGCAGAGTCTTTAGCATCAAAGGAATAGGTTCAGCTTCTGCCATTGGCTAGGTTCCGGATATAGTTGCAATATCAGTTACTGGAGGAGGAAGAGTGACTTCTGCTTTAGCTTCATCATCCGCTTTAGAAATGATAGCTTCTAAAAAAGCCGTTTCTGGAGGAGGGAAAGCTTTTAGAGGAAAACTTGGAGTAAACATCTCCAAAAGAGGATCTATAACCTCATAAAGCTTGTCATGAAATATTTTATGAGCTGCTGTGTAATTGAGTTCTTTCAACTCCCAGGAATGTGAGTTCATCCATCTTCAGAAATCATCCTATACAACATCACTCTAAGCATAATTGACATATTCTGTGCAATCTTGTATCACAAGGTGTAGACACTCATTTGCTTCTGATTCGAACTTCTGAACTAAATCATCAATCTTCTCCGGGTCAGTGATAAGTTGTGGTTCAGGTTCAAATTCTATCTCACTATTAGATGATATGTTTATGGTTTAGTCAGATGAATTAGGGGTTAAAGGTTCATTGTTTTTGATATTTTTTATGAAAGTGTCAATGACAGGTACACCTATAGGGGTAGGTTGAGAAGGTGGAGTTGGTGGTGTTGGGGTGTCTTTTGGAAAGGCACGAGCTTCAGGAAATAGTGAGTGTGAAAGAAGTGTGAATGGGATGAATGGTTTCAGAAGGGGGATTTTCTGGTTGATCTGGTTGAGATCATGTGGGGATTATTTCAGAAGTTGGTGGTTGTGTAGGTTCAGATGGTTGTTCAATTGTTATTAGGGGGGGGGGGTTGTTGTTTAGATGTAGTATTTTCATTTTGAGATTAATGTGGTGGTTCTGTAGTTATTTCAGATATTATTGATACATGATTATTGGTTATTCCAGATATAATGGGTTGTTTTTGTCTTCGGTTGGATATGGTTCCAAACAGAATTGAAATAGATGGTGTTGTGTTAGGGTGCACTACGCCAAAAACTGGAATAGACAGCGCACCTTAGAGGGCGCTTTATTACAAAAGCGCACTCTAAAGTGAAGCGAAAAAATAAGGAGCGAACAACTGGAATAGACAACGCACTTTAGAGGGCGCTTTTGTAATAAAGTGCCCTCTAAGGTGAAGCGAAAAAATAAGGAGGAGATAGAGGGACAACAATATAGGGCGCTTTTTAGAAAGCGCCCTCTAAGGTTACCCTTAGAGGGCGCTTTTAAAAAAGCGCTCTATAAGTCCATGTGCATTTCCAATTTATAAAGCGCTTTTGGAAAGCCTTAGAGAGCGCTTTCATAAGCGCCCTCTTAGGCCCCCTTTAGAGGGCGCTTTTTTTCCACAAGCGCCCTCTAAGGTCCCCTTTAGTAAAAATTAAAATTATAACATACTGCGCGTTTTGTTATTTCATTCTCTGTTATTTTCGTTCTTTTTCACGTTAGGGTTCTCACTGCTACGATTTTCGCTACTTCTAAGGCGTTCTCCTTCCACCCCTGTTAGATCTACGACGTTTCCTCCTTCTATTAATTCGTTGTTAGCTGTTCGATTTTGACACCATAGGTATTTTTCTAATCTTCATATTACTTGGTTTCTCTTCTGACGTTCGCTATTGTTCATTTTTGGTTTCATTTTTCTTGGTTCATACATTTATTGAGTATTCTCAACAATAATTATTGTGTTGCAATGCTAGTAATGGAGACTAGGCATTATGGGTTAAATTTCACCAACTGTTCCATTTGTTTCTCGATGTAGAAAAAGGAGGCAGCAATATCTAAAACACCTTCTACCAATCAAAGGTACACTATGCAGCTTATGAGTGTATTTATTCTAGCATACATAGCGTAGCTAGTAACTTAAGAAGTTTAGGTATGGATGTTATTTGATAGAGTAAATTAGAGTCGACTATTCTTCTGTTAGCTTTCAGTTAGACCATTATACAATTCTACATATATATTTTCTAGTCAATGTTTATCTTTTGTAAAAACTATATGATGATATATAACTATGCTACAAATTAGTGCATACACTACGCCAAAAACTGGAATAGACAGCGCACCTTAGAGGGCGCTTTATTAAAAAAGCGCACTCTAAAGTGAAGAGAAAAAATAAGGAGCGAACAACTGGAATAGACGGCGCACTTTAGAGGGCGCTTTTGTAACAAAGCGCCCTCTAAAGTGAAGCGAAAAAATAATGAGGAAATGGAGGGACACCAATAGAGGGCGCGTTTATGAAAGCGCCCTCTAAGGGTACCCTTAGAGGGCGCTTTTAAAAAAGCGCTCTCTAAGTCCATGTACATTTCCAGTTTATAAGGCACTTTTGGAAAGCCTTAGAGAGTGCTTTTAGAAGCGCCCTCTTAGGCCCCCTTTAGAGGGAGCTTTTTTTACACAAGCGCCCTCTAAGGTCCCCTTTAGTAAACATTAAAATTATAACATATACTGCATGTCTCTTTATTTTCCCTCTCTATATGCTATTTCGTTTATGTAACTGGGTTTTCTCTCTACTGCGATTACTCTCTACTGCGATTACTCTCGTCCTCCGTTCATTCTCCCTCCCTCACCGTCGTCGTCGCCGTCGCCTTTTTCTCCTGCTGCGTTCACGTTCACTGAGTTATCTCTGTCCACCGTCGCTGTTCACTTTCTTCTCCATCGTTACCGTCACCTTGAAGGTATTTCTCTCAATAGTTTGTATTTTAAGGTGTTTGATTAGGGCATTTTCTAAACTGAGTTTTACATTTTGTGCATTATGTTGATTAATGTTGTTTAGGGCAAACGAGCACTATATGGTGTTCATGAGCACCTTGTTGAAAATCATTTTTTGTTATTTTTTTGTGTATGGTTTTGATCACTGAATGTTGTATGTTGTATGGTTATGTAAGGTTTTTTATTTCTGATTGAAAACTGATGTCATTTGGAGTGCGTTTGAGCTTGTGCTTGGAAGTTTGATGATTATGGATGCAAGTTTGTTCATGTTCCAAACACCATAAGTTTGCATTGGTCTTTTGTATGCAGTAGGTGTGTGTGAGTTTGTATTCAATAATGATGAAAAAAAGAGAGAGTTTAGATTGTTGTAACATGAGAGAAATGGAAGGTATATGAATGTGTTTTTTGTGTAGCTTCACGAATATGGTCATTGTCTTACTTGGGTCTTATTGAATCATTTCTATATTACAGATAAAATGGCTAGTAACCAAGACGATACCCATGACGCGAGTGGATCACGTAACAATGTTGAAAATGAAATCAAACGAGGATTGACTGTTATGAAGTCAATCATTCGTGCAAGAGACAAGGGTGAAAAATTCGAAGTACATTGGAGTGCTGAAGACCAACTAATTGAGCCTAACGATTCAATGTTGGCAAGTTACATTGGTTTCCTTGTTCGACAACATATTCCGATTACATGTGATAATTGGAGAAGTCCGGAATTGAAGGTTGGCAAAGAAAAAATATGGTCCGAGATACAGGTACTTACCATATATTGTTATATGTTTTTTTTGTTGACTATTTGTTGACCATATATTGTTATAATATTACTTATAATAACACACTCCATGTGTATGTTTTTTAGAGATCCTTTCACATCGATGAAAGCCGACAAAAATATTGTATTCAATTGGCCGGAAAAAGACTCCGAGGATTTCGATCCTTTTTGTCCAACAAATTTCTCAAGGATGAGGAAGGAAAATTTGTTGAAGCAGAACGGCCAATGAAGTATGCGAAGATTATTTCAGCCGAAGAATGGGATAACTTTGTCGCCAAACGAAGAAACAAAAAATTCCATGTAATGTCTATTAATTATGGTATTATACAATTGTTAAGTTACTTGGTTCTGATATGCCTTAAACTTTTTATCCAGGAAGTAAGCGACAAAAATCGGAAAAGGGCATCAAAACCCGCGTATCCGTACAAAAAAGGGCGTACGGGATATGCACGGTTACAACAAAGAATTGTGAGTATATTCAAATGCTATGAGCTTATACATTGTCACAATATGTTATAATTGATGATCTTATAATCTGATTCAATGTGTAGCTAGCCGAGGAGAAAAGTGACGCAACATCTCTTCCGGAGCACGTATTGTGGAAGACTGCTCGGGTTGGGAAGGATGGGGCTGTCGTTGAAGCGGTTCAAAATGTTTATGACGAATGTGTAAGTATATATAACATTATTTCTTTAATTATATCAAAAATTTTGTTAGACATATAATTCATTTTTAATCTCCTCTAATAATATTTTAGGAGACTTTATCCCAAACCTTACCTTCAACCGAGGTCCAGGATTGCAGGAGCGTACTTAGTCGAGTACTAAATGTTCCTGAGTATTCCGGTCGTGTGAGGGGTAAGGGTTTTGGTGTGACTCCGTCGTCATTTTATAAAAAACCAAAAACAAAAAATCCTACCAACAAAGAGGTGATGGAGACCTTGGCGGAGTTAAGGGCACAAGTACTCGAACTGCAAAAGGAGAATGCAAGGTATAGAGAGGAAAGGTGCGGTTCCGAGGCAAAAGATACTAGTGACCGAGCTAGTATCAATTGTCAACCGAAATTTCCCGAGGTAATTATATATGTTATTATGAAATTAAAATATAGCATTTTTTTACTTGACACATATACACGTTAACAATAACATTTATTATTGGTTTAGGGCATTACACCTTGTCAGCTGTATCTATCGTCACCAACTTATCGCATAGTTGGCAAGGGAAAAGTGCACAACACTTCGGGTAAATTACTTCACCATAATCCCCTCCCGGTGGGATATATGAAAGTTTCGGTTGACCTTGTATTAGATACGGACGCGCTTCTACCATTACCTGACGTTGTTTCAGAGACAACGTTGATGCGAGATGCAGTCGGATCCTTTGTTGGATGGCCGTCAGATCTAATTTTCCCAGATGCCGAGGTATATATGTTCTAAATGATTATGAATATTTAGTATTCACATTTCAATTCAGCTACAATTATGATATTTAATCAATCCTTATTACATGGTAATGTTAGACTCCTACAAGACCCACACATAAAGTTGGTAAAGGGATTTCAAGACGCATCGAGTCGGTTTCATCTCAAAAAGAGGTACAAATATATATACCCATTGAATTATATACGCAACGATTCTGTTGCATCACAAAAAGTCATGATTTAATTTATATGAATTTTTAGGTTCCCGGTCGAAAGTTGAAAAAAGCTGGTAAGGATATTCCAACGAAGTCCGGGACAAAAACAAATCCTAAATCTCAAAAAGAGGTACAAATATATATACCCATTGAATTATATACACAACGATTCTATTGCATCACAAAAAGTCATGATTTAATTTATATTTTTAGGTTCCCGGTCAAATGTTGGACAAAGCTAGTAAGGAAATTCCAACGACGTCCGGGACAAAATCTCAAATTATGATGCGTCTTGAGAAAATGGTGGAAGAGTCAGATATTATGCACGGCGCCATCCGTAGTGTAGATATTGATGAAGGTGTTTTCGGAATTGCTCATTCCGAAATAATTGCAAAGGAGGACATGCAACAACTTTTTGAAAACGAAGAATTGGGCATTGCTGTCATTCATACATATATATGGTACTCCGATCAATCTATTATTTACTTAGTTGAACAATTTATTTACACATTTCAATGAGTAGTCTAATGTTTATTATGTTTCTATTTAAGGTATATGTATGACACATTGATGCGGGGAACTGAATTGTGTAACCGATTCAAGTTTATTGCTGCTTCCCGTATCAACACAACGTTTATAACGAAAAATCCAACATCCGTAAAGAATGAACTAGTCGATAGATTCATGGTGGCCGGCGATAATACTACACCCAGTTTGTATTTTTTACCATTTAATTCTGGCAACGGGTTAGATTTTCTTTCTAATAATTTCATTCTAATCTATGTATATCTTTTACGTAGAAAATATTCATGCATCTAAATTTTTGTTTTATTTTACAGTGGTCACTAGGTGTTGGTTGCTATGGATCTTTCGAGACTAATGGTGTATTATCTCGATTCGTTATCGGGTGATTGGAGTAAATATCCGAGTATGAAGAAGACGGTTGACGCGTAAGTGAAATTCCCCTAAATATTCGTGTGTATTTGTATATTTAATTATGTCTGTCAGATTGATCTCAATATACGTTTTTATTTTGTTAGGGCAATACTAAAAATTAGATCGAAAAAGAATTATCGTAATAGGAAGGACATTACCTGGGTCAGAGTTCAGGTATATATTAAGTTTCTTATTTTTGCTTATAATAGTGTTTGTTTTTTGCTTATAATAGTGTTTGTAAGAAATTAACTATATATATATATTGTTTGTTTTTCTGTGTAGTGTCCTCAGCAAAACAATTCGATCGATTGCGGATTTTTTGTATTGAGATTTATGAGAGATATCATTGCGTTGAATCGTATAGACATCCCAAAAATGGTATGGAATAATAACAATTACGGTTTATTTTAATATTATCGGATATTTCATCTAATTTGTTACTAAATCATGAATATGTTTTATTCTCTTAATTGTAGTACTTTGACGAATACAAATCTTACTCAAGAGCTCATTTAGATGAAATGAAGGATGAATTGTGTCAATTCATTATTGATCAAAGAATCATATAGGTTGTAGTTGTTGTACATATATGTATGGAATGTTGTTGTACATGCATGAATATCAATATATTAATGTTGTATATATGGAGGATTAATGTTGTATATAAATGGATTCATGTTGTATATATCAATGGATTAATGGTGTATAACATTGGATTAAAGGATGAAATCAATATGAATTTTACACTTTTGCAGCATGCGAACAGGTTCCCAATTAAATACCCACTGTTTTTCAAACAATTTTTTTTAAAATAACTAACACTTTAGAGGGCGCTTTCTGTAGGAAGCGCCCTCTAAACACTTTACATTGACAACTTTAGAGGGCGCTTTGTCCAGAAAGCGCCCTATAAGGTGGCCCTTTATGGACCACTCCAGAGGGCGCTTTTTTCTGAAAGTGCACTATAATGTGGCCCTTAAAGGGCCACTTTAGACAACGCTTTCTCCAGGAAAACAAAGCACTGTCTTTACCTATGCCAGCGCCACTTTAGAGGGCGCTTAAAAGCGCTGTTATAGGCCAAAATAAGCGTCCTCTTTTCCCTTATTTGGCGTAGTGATACCACTAATGCTTAATGCATGGTTCATACATTCTCATGCTATTGAAGTCAGAGATATCTGAAAATGTTGAGAAACTAACTCAATAAACCAAAATTGTTTTGGTTTTGGGTTGTTGTTGGAGACATGAATGCCCTGCACAGAGACTAACTCAATAAAGCTTGAAATGTTTTTTCCTCCATCATTTTTTGACATAATGGTACATCTAGTTGTTCATCTTGTGAAAGAGACACAAGTGTGTGGACCAACTTATATTAGATGGATGTACCCTGTTGAACGTTATATGAAAATATTAAAAGGGTACGTGAAGAACCGAAGTCGGCCAGAAGGTTGTATGGTTGAAAGATACATTGTTGAAGAAGCGATTGAGTTTTGTACTGAATATTTGTCTAATGTTCAGTCAATCGGACTCCCCAAGTCTCAGCTTGTCGAAAAGAAAGAAGGAAAAAATCTAATTGGAAATAAAATCGTGGCAGTATCAAGGGTCGAACGGGATCAAGTGCATTTGTATGTTCTGCACAATGAGAATGAGGTTGAGTCGTATGTTGAAATTCACAAGGATGTTCTCCGAGGTTTAAATCCCAATAGAAATGAAAATTGGATAGTACGAGAGCACAATCGATGTTTTATACCTTGGTTTAAGGATCATATTTATTCAAAGTATTATTCAGATCCCGCTTCAATAACAGAAAGGTTGAGATGCTTAGCATATGGTCCAAGTTTCCATGTTTTTTCTTATAGCGCATACGCGATTAATGGGTACACATTTTATACCAAAGAACAAGATGATAAAAGTACTATGCAGAATAGTGGTGTCACCGTGGTAGCTGAAGCAATGCACATATCAAGTGTGAAGGACTTAAACCCCAAATTTGCAAATCTGTCGTATTTTGGTGTTATCGAGCGCATTTGGGTGTTTGATTATGAGAAGTTTCAGATTCCTATATTTGGTTGCAAGTGGGTTGAAAATAATAACGGCATTCGAATGGATAAGTCAGGATTTTTGCAAGTGGATCTTAATAGGGTGGGATACAAAGATGAGTCTTTTATTCTAGCCTCTCAAGCTAGACAAGTGTTCTATGTCAATGATCCGAAAAGTACGAAATGGTCTATAGTTCTTTTTCCAACAAAGTAATTGATGAAAACACTGGAGATCAAGGTGATATTGATGTTGAGATTGAATCGTTTACCAGAAATGATCAAGATGAGAATATTATATCAAATGATTCATATATTAGAAATGATCATAATGAGGGTATTTGGATCAATCCAACCGTCTGTGTTGTTAAGAGACATGTAGAACATATTCCAACCAAGAAAAGAAAGAGAACTTAGTGAAAAAGGTACAGGTCAAATGATTTTAATTGTTTTCTTTATTACAGGTAAAATGGCTTTTATTACAGCAAATCGAGTCAGTTGCATAAAAAAAAAGGTATAAACACAATTATATGATATTTATGCATAGAAAATGTTAATTCTTGATCTTATACTTCACCTAACTAATTTTATGATATTTTAGGTTCATGCTATTGATATTGAACAAAAAGAGGTTGTTGCTAAGAAGACTGCGGCTAGCAAAAAAAACATACATCTCAGAGATGCTTTTGCTACTTAGTTTTATTTCTTTTTAAGTTATGAATTGGTTGTATATTTAGAATCTTTAGAAGTTAAACGATTATATATCAGTGGATTGTTGTATATGTATGGATTGTTGTATATAAGGCTTGTTGAATGCAATGTGTGAAAAAGGGCTTCAAATTATACAGTTTTAGGTGTACTGCCTCAATATACAGGTTGTCTAAAATAAATAAAAAAATATAGCGCTTTTTAAAAAAAAAAATTTAAATAACCACCCACTTTAGAGGGCGCTTTCCAAAATAAGCGCCCTCTAAACCCTTTAAATTTCCACTTTAGAGGGCGCTTTCCAATAAAAGCGCCCTCTAAACCCTTAAAAGTTTCCATTTTAGAGGGCGCTTTCCAGTAAAAGCGCCCTCTAAACCCTTAAAAGTTTCCACTTTAGAGGGCGCTTTCTTTAAAAAGCGCCCTCTAAAGTGGCCCTTAAAGGGCTTAAAGAGCCACTTTAGAGAGCGCTTTCACCAGGAAAAAAAGCGCTGTCTTTACCTATGCCAGCGCCAGATTAGAGGGCGCTTTAAAGCGCTGTTATAGGCCAAAAAAAGCGCCCTCTTTTCCCTTATTTGGCGTAGTGATGGGTTAGAGAGGAGTATATGAATTAGAAAAGACAGAACGGTCATAGTTAAATGGAGTCTCATCTAAGGGATACTTATCATGAGGTCTATCAATAAACAATTCAGCTGACCTAGGAATTCTAGAACCAATAACTTATGTTTTGGTTCCATTGTGTTCCTCAAGTTGCCAGAAGTTATAACAATCTTGGTTAGGGGCTTGGCTGTTCCAGAAGGTCCATCACCAGTTTCCTTGGACTTCCTCATTCTCTTGAGATATTAGATGTCAGGAGTATTATATAGGAGTTCATCAAAAGATTATGCTACTAGAGTAACACCTATTTCCAGACAATACATAATGTAAGCCTCCAAAGTTTCTTTAGGATCTTTATTGGTGAAGAGAGGATAGTTATCAACTAGAATTCTTTTAGAAGCAACAATCTTCTTATCTAGAGTTTCTTAAGGGTCAATGATAGACGTGATCAATGGCATATCTTTAGATTCCTTCCATTAAAGGTCTTTCCAATGTCAAATTCAACTTCCTTTGTCAAACCCACCTCTATTAGGGTTTGAACAAACTTTCTCTCAAATAGGATGTCATAAATAAGTCTTCCCAGAGGTATCCACTTTCTGAGCTTTGGAGTTCCATTTCTGGTTTCTTTGACCAACTCCCTCAAATACTTGAATAGTATAAAAGGTAGATTTATCTTGATTCCATATGAGAGATAGTATATCATATACTTATAATCTATGTTGATGTAGTCATAAGAGTTTGTTGAGAGTCAGTGGTGTACACAACCCAGAAGAATTTTGAACCATACCCTGATATGGTTATGCAAATCCTTAGCATTGAAAGAGTTCTCTCCATCTTAAAAAATTACTTCATAAATCTCATACATTTTGTCCTTCTTAGCAAGCATATCAAAACATCTCTTACCAGAACCATCAAGATTGAGAAGTTTTGCTATAGACTTCTCAGAACTTCTAATTGCGAAACAAGAGTAGAGAGAGTGAGTTCCTGAATTCCTTCCTTCACTTGTTCTTGTTGTTGAGTAGATTTCCGTTATTGAGTAGCTTCAATGGATTATTATTGATCTTATTGATGAGAACCAACCATGGTGATGAACCAGGGTTTTAGGGTTACAAAGAAAGTAATGGTTTAAAAGAGAGAAAGTATAGGAAATGAGTAGCATAAGTGTGTGAAATGTGAGTGAAGTGGGTTTTATAAAGGTTTTTCAGTCATGACAAAATCTTGAACAGAGTAACAAATATGACAAGGGGGAAGACAAGAGAGATTTTACTTATTCTCAAGAAATCTCTTCACCTAATGCGTCACTCAGCCATTAGAAGAGTTTCAGTTTCTAAGACAATTGTATTTAAACTGATCCACAAACCAATGTTGATTGACAACTAATTAATTTATCAATTGTTAAGTATCCAAAAGATATAACGTTTAAAAAATAGGTTATGACTGGATATTCTAAAGTCATGAAACCTTCTCACTTCAGAAGATTTCAATTTTCAGAGTCAGTAAATCTCAGAGTTTCATTAAATCATTCTGGAAAAACATATGGATTTCCACGATTCTGATTACCACTTTTCTTATCACTAACACTCTTTTAATGAGAGGATCTAGCACGACTGTCTTCATCATAGATACGACACTTGTTGACAAGTACGGAGAATTGATGAATTTCTTGATACCAAATAAATTGTTTAATCTCTAGGAGAAGTCCACTTTCAAACTTAATGCATTTGTACATTTCAGCTTCTACCCTATTATAGTGAGGGCATAACCTAGATAATTCCTTAAACTTGGCAGCATAATCTGCAATAGTCATATTCCCTTGCTTAAGTTCAAGGAATTCAATCTCCTTTTTGCTACGCATATTAGCTGGGAAATATTTTTCCAAGAATGCGCCCCTGAAAACAACCTAAGTTATCACAATACGATTAGCCACAAATCTTTGTCTAGCATTATCCCACAAGTACTTTGCTTCCTCTGACAACATGTGAGTACCATAAAGAACCTTATGAGCATCTGCACAAGACATCACTTGGAAGATTTTCTCGATCTCTTGTAATAAAACTTGAGCATCCTCTAGGTCTTACCTTCTTTTTAAGGTTGTCGACTTTTTTCTCTGAAACATGTCCATCCCACGGGATTCAACACCTTTTACCTGTGGATTTTGCTGTGCTTGCAAAACCTGAGCCAAAACTGCCAAGGCATTATCGATTGCATGATCATGTCTTTCAGCGACTTATCTGTATAACAACAAACAAAAATTAGATGAAACATTGTATCGAAAGTGTTCACACACTTTTCGCACACCAGGAAACAAATAAAATCACAAAACCTGGTCGGATGGACCAACTTGCTCTGATACCACTATGTAACACCCGAAATCCAACTCATAATATAAAATGGAAAATTGTACTATTTAGGATGCTACTTCACACAAATCATGCATTTCATAAAAATATTTTCACTACTACAGAAAACACATATAATGACGGTTGGGAAACACATATAATGAAGGTTGCACGTCCGCTGTTATGTAGCGTATGATTGTATGTATGATAGTTTCCACAATGGGCCTATGGCTATGGTTATAAGATAGATAGCATGCTACCTATCACAACAGTTATATTAAATAATCATTGTGATATATATTTAGGTCATGGTTTTGAAATCCAACAACAATAATTTATTGGGAATATAATTAACATTTCACCACGGTTACAGAAGATAATTGTTGTGAAAAGTACCTTGAGTTTATTATAAGATATGTAAATTTCTTATTTTTCCCTACATCTCAGTAAACATATACAACCATTAAAATTGATGTAGAAGATAATAATTTGAAAAATTAAATTACTCTTGAAAAACAACTTAAACGGACCACTATTTTTCAAATTGCATTCATGTCGTAATTCATCTCTTGCTACTTAGCACGTAGTATTTGAATTCAATGCCCTATGTTATTCAAAACAACAGTTCATTCCAAATTTATTTTTCAAAGCATCAATACGTTGACTAATTCAGAATCATCATCATCTATTTTAATCAATGATGAAGATTATTATGATGACAATTATGAAGATGATTTAATTTTTCGATAAACTTTATGTTTTGCAATATAAATTAATAGAGAACAAACTGTTTCTTTAAAGAACCCGGGACAATAAACCAAGTTCTACGTGTTAAAGAGCGATATATGAATTACGAGATGCATGCAATTCAAAAAACACGTTTGATCTTAGTTGCATTTCAAATATAACTTAATTTTTAAATTATTATTTTCTAAATCACTTTAAATGAGTGTTGTTCAATGAAGGGTTAGTGAAACAAACAATCTACATACATTATAATAAACTCAACAACATCATACATCAACAATAAAAACATTTATCAACAACAACAACGACATCAACAACATACACTTATCAACAACAACAACAACACAAACCATTTATGAACAACAACAATAACCAAATACACCAATATTTATCAAAAAAATGACATCAACACACCTTTTATTGAAAAGATTCATGGAATGATCTAAAGTTGATCTACTTTGTGTTGCTATGAAGAAAAAATACAAGCCAGATGAGGCTTCCAAAATAGATTCATAATTTTTATATTATTTCTCCATAGCACACAAATTACACCATTTATGAACCACATCCATAATATGAGTTCTCTTGAACAAAATTTCGAAATATTAACCTGTTTTGAAAATATAAACTAGCATTAACATAAAGGAAACATGACCCAAAAAGGAAGTAAATCATGCCAAATGAAAAAACACTTTTTAAGAAGAACTATTGTCATACTGCTCGCACATGGTTTTTGCACAAACAATCTTTAACCTTCCTATTGAGGTTTACTTGCAGGACCGGCTAAAAAAGTCATGGACTAATATTTGTTGAGTATATGGTGTGTTTTTCGGTGAAGTGTTTGGATCAAGAAACGACAGGTAAAAAGGCTTGTAAGAAAGGGTGCAACAAAAATAAACGGATAAAAGCAAGATAAAGATGTAAATTAACAAAACAAATGCAATGACTTTATAAGTTAATTAGTTGGAAAATAAATGTCGAAGCAAGTGTACATTTTTGCATCAAGTTAACTTTTTTCTCTTAGACGCTTGATACTTCAAGTGTTTTTCTTTTTCAATGTTACAAATTCCACCTCTAAAACTGAAAATCAAATATACTTAAATAGTAATAAAAATAACTACTATGTGGTTGTGGTCCATTCACGACGTGCCACACGTCAGAGCCTATACACACACGTCTTTAGAAACTTCCCCCATGTTCTGCTTTAAACCATTTGTATCAATCCTGGCATATTTCGCTTCGACTTCGACAAGATCATCCCCTCCATCGAATTTATTTTGACTTGGCTTAGCTTCCCCCCTAACCGTTAAACCGTTTCGACTGCATTTCGCCTGCTTTGATTTTCTTCTTCGGCGGGGTCGAAATTTGTTGGCTAACAAATTTTCACCCTAAAGGGCCAATTTTGACTGAGAGATAATTCGACCGAGAAACTTGGCGCTTTGACTTTCCCAAATTTAGGTTGAATGTCTAATCGTTAATGATGCTCTACACAATGATGATTCTTTTCTGCGCCACGATGTCCCAGGAAAAAATGCCATCATTAGCAGCTACTTCCTAGGTCGTGGGTTTTTAACTAACTCTACTAACTTTCCCACTACCACTAAGTGAGATAGTTATCGTCAATCGACTGACCCTTGGTTTCTGTTTTATTTGCCTATAAATACCACTCTTTCGTATTCTCCATTTTTCTTTCTGCTTCTTCATTTGCACATTTTTCTTGCAACTTTTTCATAGCGATATTATTCTCCTCATTTTCTCTCCTTCTTATCGCGTTCCAACTTACTGAAGAAGAACGTTTGAAACCTATTGTAGTCGTAAATTCATGACCGTCAAGCTATGGATAAACTTGACGTCAATAAAACCAGAGTCGCCACCGCACTTTTATTGTTTCCAAAGGAAAAGGGAAAAGTATGAACAAAACCCAAAGATAAGAAGTTTTTAAATCAAAACTAATAAAATTCTAGATATTAAAGGTAAGGGGGTTGGTTACACAGAGGGAAGGTGTTAGCACCCAAAGTGTCCTATGTACTCCTAGGGAGCCCTTTTTTATGTGCATATGTTTTTGGGTATAAAAGATGTTTGATAAAATAAAGAGTTTGGGGAAGAGAAAAGAATTCATTGATTATATTTTTGTGTGTGACAAGACCTTCGGTCTTGTGCCTACGTATCGACATAAAATGAGGGATCAAAACCTCGTAGTTCGTGGTAAAAATCTCAAATGAGTTGATGAATTGATTTTAACAAAAAGTTTAAGTAAAAGGGTACAAAAGGCCAAAGTTTTGAATGGGGTTGTTAGTTTTTTTTATCTTTTTGAAATTTGAAGTTAATATTGTTAAGTTCATTTACAAGTTTGATTAAGAAAAGGTTTTAAAATTTATTGACATAGGGCCAAAGTTTCTAATCATTAAAACATGTCTAAGTTAGAAAACAAGCAAAGAAGATTTTTGAAAAGAAAGAAGTTTTGAAATTTAAGAAGTGGGAGGAGATGAAAAGGTTATCTTAAGAAAAAAAATAAGAGTTTAAGAGTTGAAAAGATCTGACCAATGGGATGCAATCTAACTAACAAGAATATCATATAGAAACCCATTTTCCTTTGGACTTTGACCAAGTAATAAGCAACAAGCAATAAGCAATATCCAAACATCATAAAGATCAAGGCATCAAATAAATATAGCCACATCCAAGTAAGCATTCCAATAGCTGGAAATCTTCATTGTCTTCCAATGTATCAGATGAAATATTCCTTAATCAACAAAGAACAAAGCATCACACATAGACCAAAACAAAATAACAATTAAGCACAGAGACAAAGTAGCAGATGAATCAAAGAAATCCTCAAGTCTTACATCAGATGAAAGTCACTGTCAAAGATAACTCAGTCTCAAAATGTTGGCATTGGCCAGTCCTTTAGCATAGAGAATGTTCCCTAATTCTAAGTCCAAAGCTCAAATCAAATTCCAACAGTCCACCAAATGATTTTTAGGGTTTTTTATTGCTATTAGGTGTTTTAAGGTCCTAAGACCACAAACAAAATCAAAATACACAAACAATATATACAATCACAACATATGGCTCAAATGAGAAAAGTGAAAAAGGACTTAAACATAAACAATTTATATAAATGGATTTAGGAGATGAAGATGTAGAGGGATGAGGAAATAGAAACACAAATTGATCATGAGAGGAATTTCATCTGATCAAAACCATCCATTCATTTTAGGAGATGAAATGTACATTTCATCAATCCCCTAAATCCAATGGTTTTGATCCAACAAAAGTCATATCAACCATGACCAAGACCCAAACAGAAAGTCAAACATCGCAAGACCATAAAATGGCTCAACATAATTTTTAAACATTTAATCAATTAAAAAATGAATTTAAATGCATTTTAATTTGGACAAAACCTCAAATCCCTTCAAAACACCAAATAAATGGCCAAAGGTTTTATCCTAGGTCAAACAAGGTCAAAGGACCTTAGACAAAAAATTTCATGATTTTTAAAAAGTCAGAAGAATTTTTAAACAATTAAAAATATGTACAAAAACATTTAATTCATGAAAAATACCAAAAGCAATCCAAAAAATAATTTTAATTCAAAATATGGAAGAGAAAAATATTTAAAGATTTTGGTGAAAGTCCCATATTTTTTGGATTAAAAATGGATTTATTATGAATTAAACAAAATAAGGTAATTAAATGAAAAATAAAAAAAATGAAAAATCAAGGGCCATCATATCTCCCTCATTAATTGAGATGGAAGATCTGATGGCCAAGCGCGCGCTTCCATCCAACACCTCAGTCAACTACATCACACACGTGGTATTCAAAAGCAAGGGCCAAGATTAGAACGTGGATATATGATCAGATGGTCTGGGCAATGCCAACACACCACCGGAGCCCTAGCTCTGGTCATCTTCTCCGGTGGACCTCATCGGACTGGTCCACCATAAACCACCATAAAAATGAAAAGCAAGGACATGATTTTAAAGGAAAAATGCGCAGGAGCTCGAATTTGACCTCCATTTTATCCAATTCCAAGTATATTGAAAGATACATGGATTTGAAAATTGAGGTTCATGATCTGAGTTGCTTCGATTTGACCTTAAAGTAACTCAATCTTGTTTCCTACATTGGTAGGACTTCAACCAACCAAAAATCAGAGAGAATGGTGAAGAAATGAGAGAGAATCGAAAGCTCAAAGTTCCTGAAAAATCACCTTCGGGTAGCTTGAATCTAGCTTGATCTTGATCTGAATTTGCTTGGTTCTTCCTCCTCTTGCTTGCAGTGACCAATTGAGATGAAAAAGGTAATGAATCCTTGGAGTTGGAATGTTAAAACAGAAGGTGAATTTCAAACTCGATTTCAAAGAAACCTTCAAGGAATTCTATGGTGTGAGGTTTTGAGATCACTTGGAAAATCTTGGGAAAGGTGTGTGTGAAGTTCTGATGCAATGCAATTGTTGAACACTACGCCAAAAAGGTTTTTTAACAGCGCATCTTAGACAGCGCTTTTAAAAGAAAGCGCTGTCTAAGGTTAAAATAAAAATAAAACACGGAAAATGTTCTAAAAAAATAATGAAAGCGCTGTCTAAGGGGGGGTCTTAGACAGCGCTTTTAGAAAGCGCTGTCTAAGACCCCCCCTTAGACAGCGGTTTTAGAAAGCGCTTTTAAATATAGACCTTAGTCAGCGCTTTTGAGAAAGCGCTGTTTAAAGTCTTTCAATTAAAAAAAAAATTAAAACCCAATTCGACTAGAAAGACAGAACTAATTAACTAATTGTTAGATGCCAAAAAGTGCTTATTTGAGCTATCATATGTGGGCATCTTTCACTCTTTTTCCTTGCTAAAATTGTCAAAACCACATTTGTTTTACATGGAATGCATTACATTGATAAACAAGCTTGGTGCTTTGATGTGTGTGTTATTGTGCAGGAAAGGCATGAATTAATTGATAATAAAGACACAAGAGAATTGGCAAAGGAACCAAAGAGAGCAACTCATCTGCCTGCTCGCTAGGCGAGTCTGTGGCGAAGCTTTGGTTCGCTAGGCGAGCTCAAGGCGAAAAGCTCCAGTAAATTAGCAAATTAATTCGCTAGGCGAGCTCAAGGCGAATGTGGTAGCGAGTTCATTCTGTTTTGGTGAAAAATGCAGCTAGCACTCACTCGCTAGGCGAAGCTCTAGCGAGTCCCCAGCGAGCATTCCAGTAGCAAAACCTCTCAACCTCGCTGGGGCGAAGGTTGAGGCGTGTCCTTCGCTAGGCGAAGGTATGTTCGCTAGGCGAACATCACAGTTCACCAAGGCCCTGTTTTCTCTGGGCGTAGGGGCCTTTTGTGCCCATTTTAGACCCTCGCTAGGCGAGCCATTCTGCTCGCCTAGCGAACATGACAGAACTGCAGTGGTCTATAAGTAGCAGGTGCCACTTTTGAGCACCATACCTCATTTTTACCAACTTTTCCATTTTCTGTACTTTTTTCTAGATATTTTACAGCATTGTTTTGGGAGCTTTTATGCCCTAGTTTTTCATTTCTCTTCATCTAGCAACCATCTTCCACAAAAAGAAGGTGGATTCCCATCCAACTTCGATTATCCGACTTGGATGTTGATCAACCTTCTTTCCTTACTTGCCGACCAAGCTACCATGAAAATGAGTAGCTAAGTCATCCATTTGTCAAGGTTAGATGTAGGTGATTTCTAGCTTTGTGTGTAAATGTAAGGATCCTCATATGTAAACTCTTTAACGGTAAATATATGATGAAAACTTTGTTTCTATTTAAAACTCTTTGTGTTGGTATTTGATCGAGAGATGTTTACCGATTCTTGACCTAGGTTTTCATCCAAACTTGTTTGTTAGCTAGAGATAGTAACGAATGATTTTGTTCACCATAAGGTTGAACCAAAAAGTTGTCATTTTGATAGATTGTGTTCGAGAGAAACAATGGATCAAAATAGCAAAACTCACAATGGGTGTTCGAGAGAAACGCATTGAGAGGACCTTGTGAAATAATTTATCATCTAAAGGAGTTTATAAGATTGTTGACCGAGCTAATACATGCAAAGTGATCATTGAAACCTAACTTTGACAATATTTCTCATTTAATCAAAACATAACTTTTACCGCAATTAATTACTTTGTATGCAAGATAACTTGATTAAAACCAAAACCCTATTGTTACATTAAGTTAAGATTAATTCAACCATTGAACGGCAGTGATATCTTACAATCTCTGTGGATACGATAACAAAAACCCGACACGAAAAATATACATTTCAACAAAATGGCGTCGTTGTCGGGGATTGTAAATTGATATTGCGAGCATCGCAATGGTTGTTTAAGTTTTAGCTTGTGAATTTTTGACTTGTGCTTGTAATTTGTTTGGTTTAGTGCGCAGCTTACGTTTTATGCGAGGGCAAATCCCTGTGGACGAACTTCTTTTTGATCCTGAGATCGAGAGAACCGCAAGGAGGCTCAATAGCAAAACGAGACGTAGGAGGCAACAGGCTAGACAACGCCAAGAGCAAGGAGAAAGTTCTTCGACCACAAATCCACACCCATTCATACTAAACATGGAGCCACAACCACCACCACCTATTTCTACTCCATGTATCAATAGTCCAAGGAACACCGCTCAGTTTGCCAACCAAACAGGAAGGCAAGCTGAGATGAAGACGGGAACTCTGAATTTATTATATGGGAGTCCATTCACCGGAATGGACCATGAAGACCCATTTGCTTTTCTCACAAAATTTTATGAGATAGCATTGGCTGCCGGAGTGGATCAGGCTCAGGAGCTTCCGTTGTTCAGACGTTTATTTCCCCACGCTTTGCTCGGTAAAGCAAAGGATTGGTATCTCGATCAAACACCTTCCGTAATGACAGACTGGAACGTGTTAGAGGAGAAATTCATTGAAAGATTTTTCTCCCATAACCGATTCATGGAATCAAAGACGGCCATCTCGGTGTTTTCTCAAGGAACCAGTGAATCTTTGAATGAAGCGTGGGAGAGATTCAAGTCCATGCTTAGGAAATGTAAAGGGCATGGATTTGATGAATTAACTCAAATCCATATCTTCAGAAATGGACTTCAACCAAACTGCAAAACGTTGTTGGATGCCACCTCGGGTGGCTCGTTGATGTCAAAAAGTGCCGAAGAAGCCACCAACATTATCAATCGAATGGCTTTGAATGATCTTCAGAGTCAAAGTCGGGGAAATTCTTTGAAGAAGGCGGGAGTGCTTGAGTTAGGGACAAATGATGCCATCCTAGCCCAAAACAAGCTCATCTCACAACAAGTGGAACTCTTAACGCAACAAATCAAAGAGTTAAGAGAACCGTCAAAAGCTAAACAAATAGCTTGTTGTGAACTTTGTAAAGGTGAACATGACACCGGATTTTGTCCACCTCCCGGTTTTGACGAAGTGAACTACATGGCCAATCAACGGGACTATCAACCGAGACAACAACAACCTTATCAACCGCACCCTCAACAACAACAACAACAACAACAATTCCAAGGGAACCAAGGGTTCCAACCTAGAAGCAACTATTATCATAACCAAGGTTATGGAGGTGGTTCTTCTAGCCGTCAAAACCCTCCCCAAAATCCGTATCAATCTCAACAACCGCCGGTAGTCAATTCTAAATTGGAAGAGACATTGACGCAATTCATGCAAATGTCAATGGCCAATCAAAAGAGTAATGACGCGGCCATAAAAAATCTTGAAACTCAAGTTGGGCAACTTGCCAAGCAACTCGCTGAACAACAAACCAGTCCTTCTTTTTCGGCTAATACGCAAACAAATCCTAAGGAGCATTGTAAGGCGATTATGACGAGAAGTGGGAGGGAGTTGGGTAGTGAGAATGAAAAAAGAGTTGAGAGTGAACAAAGAGAGAAAGAGAAGGAGATTGAGGAGGAAATAGTGGAGGAAAATGTTGATGGTGAAGTAGGAGTGTGGAGTGATGAGGAAGTAGTTGAAAAGAATAAAAATAATGGTGAAGTTGAAAAAGAAAAAGGTGTGGGGATTGAGGAAAATAAAAGTGATGAGGTAATAAGGGAGGTAGTGAAGAAGCCTAGATGGAAAAGTGCTAGAGTTGCAAAGGGAAAGGAGGTAGTGAGCGCTACTCCTATCCAAAACCTTCCTTACCCTCATGCTCCTTCCAAAGGGAGAATGAACGGCATTACGCCCGGTTCATGGATATTTTTAAACAGTTGCAAATCAACATCCCGTTTGCCGAAGCCTTGGAACAAATGCCAAAGTATGCCAAATTCATGAAGGACATACTAACCAAAAAGCGGAGGTATACGGAACCGGAGACCATCGTCCTTGATGCGAGCTGTAGTGCCATTATTCAAAGGACGCTTCCTAAGAAAGAGGTTGATCCGGGAAGAGTTACATTGCCGGTTAAAATTGGTGACGTGTATGTCGGAAAGGGACTTATTGACTTGGGGTCGAGTATAAATCTTATACCTTTGTCAATTATCAAGAGGCTTGGCAACATCGAGATTAAGTCCATCCGAATGACATTGCAATTGGCGGATAAGTCGACGACCCATCCTCATGGCGTAGCCCAAGATGTGTTGGTGAAGGTCGACAAATTCTTTTTCCCGGTGGATTTTATTGTAATTGATATGGAGGAAGATGATGATGCTCCGCTCATATTGGGCCGACCATTCATGAAGACCGCAAGAATGATGATAGATGTTGATGACGGTTTAATGAAGGTGCGGGTTCAAAATGAGGAGGTCACATTTGATCTATTCGAGGCGATGAAGCATTCCAAGGATAGAAATGATAGCTTTCGCATCAATGTGATTGAAGACGCTATTATGGAAGTTTCAAAGCATATTCATGAGATATCTCCTATGGAGTTAGCTCTCGACGACTCATTGGAGGTTTTCACTGTTGAAGAGGAGCTAGCTCTTGAGGAATGCTTAAAGGAACTTGATAGTTTGGAAGACCTACAACCGTGGGAAGTAGAGGAAGAAAACTTGAAGAAGGAGGTCATTGACGAGAAAGCGCCAATTGAATTAAAAGAGTTACCTTCGACTTTGAAATATGTGTTTTTAGATGAGACCGAGGCAAAGCCGGTCATCATAAGCAACCTTTTGACCAAAGAAGAAGAAGCCCGTCTAATCATTGTGCTAAAAACCAATCAAGAAGCTATGGGTTGGACTCTTTCCGATCTAAAAGGAATTAGTCCATCCTATTGTATGCACAAGATTTTGATGGAGGAGGATTTCAAGCCTGTAGCTCAACCACAACGCCGCTTGAATCCTACCATGAAAGAGGTTGTAAGGAAGGAAGTGGTGAAGCTATTGGATGCGGGAATGATTTACCCGATCTCGGATAGTCCGTGGGTTAGTCCCGTGCACGTGGTTCCGAAGAAGGGTGGAATGACCGTAATCCGTAATGACAAAGACGAATTGATCCCGACTAAAGTTGCAACGGGGTGGAGAATGTGTATAGATTATAGACGGTTGAATACCGCGACTCGTAAGGACCATTTCCCACTCCCATTTATGGATCAAATGCTTGAAAGACTATCGGGCCAACAATACTATTGTTTTTTGGACGGCTACTCCGGGTACAACCAAATTGCGGTTGACCCGGTTGATCATGAGAAGACGGCTTTCACGTGTCCGTTTGGAGTGTTCGCATACAGAAAAATGCCCTTTGGGCTGTGCAATGCACCGGCGACCTTCCAACGATGCGTCCAAGCCATTTTTGCCGATCTAATAGAGAAAACAATGGAAGTCTTCATGGATGACTTCTCGGTATTTGGTGGGACGTTTAGTCTATGCTTGGCAAATTTGAAGACGGTGTTGGAAAGGTGTGTGAAGACCAATTTGGTGCTAAATTGGGAAAAGTGTCACTTCATGGTGACCGAGGGGATCGTGCTAGGCCACAAAGTCTCTAAAAGGGGGCTTGAAGTGGATAGAGCTAAGGTTGAAGTAATTGAAAAATTACCCCCTCCGGTGAATGTGAAAGGCATCCGTAGCTTTTTGGGGCACGCGGGGTTTTACCGGCGCTTCATCAAGGACTTCTCAAAGGTGGCTAAGCCTTTGAGCAATTTGCTCGCCAAAGATCAGGTATTTCTCTTCACCGAAGATTGTTTGCAAGCTTTTGAGGTTTTAAAAGAAAAATTGGTTACCGCTCCAATAATAGTCGCTCCCGATTGGAATGAAAATTTTGAACTAATGTGTGACGCGAGTGACTATGCTGTTGGAGCGGTACTTGGCCAAAGAAAAGACAAAACTTTTCATGCGATACATTATGCGAGTAAGGTTCTTAACGAGGCTCAAATAAATTATGCCACAACGGAAAAAGAACTACTCGCAATAGTGTATGCGCTAGAAAAGTTTAGGTCCTATCTTATAGGGTCGAAAGTCGTTGTGTACACCGACCACGCGGCGATTAAATATCTGCTAACCAAGCCGGATTCGAAGCAAAGGCTCATCCGTTGGATCCTCTTGTTACAAGAATTCGATGTCGAAATCAAAGACAAGAAGGGGTCGGAAAACTTGGTAGCGGATCATTTATCCCGCTTAGTGAATGTCGAGGTTACCGCATCTGAAAAGGAAATCCGGGAAGAATTTCCTGATGAAAAATTGTTTAAGGTTCAAGTTAGGCCGTGGTTTGCAGACTTTGCAAACCACAAGGCTAGTGGTTTCGTGCCTGCCGACCTAACTTCGAACCAAAAGAGGAAGTTCCTTTCGGATGCGAAGTATTATGTTTGGGATGACCCATACTTGTTTAAGTTGGGTAGTGATAACCTGTTAAGGAGATGCGTAACTGGTGATGAAGCCCAGAGCATCCTTTGGCATTGTCACAACTCGCCTTATGGCGGACATTATAATGGGGTTAGAACGGCCACTAAAATTCTTCAATCGGGATTTTATTGGCCAACTATTTTCAAAGACGCACATGCCCATGCGCAAAGTTGTGACAGTTGCCAAAGAAGTGGTGGGATAGGTAAGAGAGATGAGATGCCTCTCCAAAATATCCAAGAAGTGGAAGTGTTCGATTGTTGGGGCATAGATTTCGTAGGACCTTTCCCACCCTCTTACGGGAATGAGTACATGCTTGTAGCTGTTGATTATGTCTCCAAGTGGGTTGAGGCGATTGCCTCACCTCGGGCGGATGCCAAAACGGTGATAAAATTTTTAAAGAAAAACATCTTTTCCCGTTTTGGAACCCCCCGAGTGTTGATAAGTGACGGAGGGTCACACTTTTGCAATGCACCTTTGGAAACAATTCTAAAACATTATGGTGTATCGCATAGGGTGACAACTCCGTATCACCCTCAGGCTAACGGGCAAGCGGAGGTCTCTAATCGAGAGATTAAGAGAATCCTAGAAAAAACCGTGTCCAATTCTAAAAAAGAGTGGTCCCAAAAATTGGACGAAGCATTATGGGCCTACCGTACGGCCTTTAAAGCTCCAATTGGCCTAACTCCGTTTCAATTGGTATTTGGTAAAACTTGCCATTTGCCGGTTGAATTGGAGCACAAGGCCTTGTGGGCCCTAAAGTTTTTAAATTTTGAAAATGAGGCGGCCGGTGAAAAAAGGAAAGTACAACTACTTGAGTTGGAGGAGATGCGCAATGCCGCATACCACTCAAGTTGGTTGTACAAGGAAAAAGCAAAGAAGTATCACGACAAGAAGATCCGTAATAAAGAATTCGTGCCCGGACAATTGGTCTTATTGTTCAACTCCCGGTTGAAGTTGTTTCCCGGGAAGTTGAAATCAAAATGGTCCGGGCCATTTCGGGTGAAAGAAGTAAAAGAGTACGGGGCCATTATCATTGAAGACATGGACGAGAAAGATAGTAGGACCGTGAATGGCCAACGATTGAAAGTGTATCTCGGCGGTCATGTGGATCGCGAGAGTTGTGCTCAGCCGCTCGATGCTCCTCTGTGAGCATCGCACCGTCGAGCTTAGCCGACGTTAAACAAGCGCTAGTTGGGAGGCACCCCAACATTGTAAGTATTTACTGTTTTATGTTTTATGTTGTATGGAGTACACTGTGCTGAACCCATGCTGGATGACTTGCAAGTGCTGCATTTGCCTTTGCACTTGCTGTCATGCTCGCTTGCAGCTCGCTAGGCGAGGCAGCAGCGAGCACGCTCGCTACCTGCTCGCTAGGCGAGGCAGCAGCGAGCGCTGCAGTACTGTTTACTATTTAAATCTCAGCAGGGCCATTTTGCCCAAACCCTCAAAAACATTTCTGAACGGCTCTGCTGAGAAATTTCGCGAAGCTTCTCAAACTCTCGCATTTGCATCGCTATCACTGACCCTCGCTCCTTCCGTCCGATTGCAAACTCTTCTCATTTCAATTTTTCCGAATCCGTGTAATTAAGGTTTGCCCTACTTCATTTTCTTTTTGTGTACTCTTAAAATTCCAAATATGAATTGCAAATAGGGAAGTGTAGTATGGGAAATTGAGGTTGCATGTGATGTTGTGGAGTTTGCAATGTTTGGATACTTAGGTTTTCAAATTGGGGATTTAATTTTAATTTAGGTTTTGCATGCAATTAGGCAATCCCCAATAGCATAGAACGATTCATTGTCATGATAGATCATTAGGTTCTGTGTAGGGAACCATTAGAGTACGGGTATTTTAAAATTATGCTTTGATGACTAACCTGTTGTTTGGTGTGTGTGGTTTCTTTGTATCTTTTGCAGATGGAGTCTAGATCTGGAGCTGGTAAGAAAAGGAAGGGAGCATCGACTACATCTCGAACGGTTCCTATTCAATTCGACCAAGACAAGTTTGTCGGCCCTAAACAAGCCGCCAGATACATCGCTTTGGAAAAGCGAAAAATACTTCCTGAGAAGCGTTTTCTGATCAACCCACAAGGCACTTACAGAACTTTCGCCGGGTTGATAGACGCCAAGAAGTGGGATAGGTTGATAAGTCCCTTAGAACATTACGACATTGCTACGGTGCGGGAGTTTTATGCTAACGCACTGCCCGACGACGACGAGCCCTTCACTTGGGTTTCTAGAGTTGTCGGGCGTACTATTCCATTTGACAAGGATGCTATCAACCGAATCCTAGGGGAACCGCTCCAGCTGGGAGCTGATCAGAGAGACCAGTACCACACCGACCTCAGACTTCACAGAGATGTCCCTGCCATTACCGCCGACCTGCTTTTACCTGGGAAATCGGTTGAGCCGAACCCATCTGGGGTTCCTGTGAGATATCACCGGGAGGACATGACTCCCATGGCTCAGCTGATACTACTCTTGGTTTTGACCAACATCCAGCCCAAATCACACACTTCTACTGTGCCGATCCCAGTGGCACATTTAGTCCATTCCATCCTCACAAATGTTGAGATAGATGTGGCGAGGATAATCGCCAATGAGCTGAAGACCGTCGTCGAGAGCGGGCTTAAGTCAGGGGCTCGTGTTAATTGTCCCTTGGCTTTCCCGTGTTTGATTATGAGCTTATGTGTTCAGGCTAGGGTGAGGCTTCCGTCTCGTGGGCAGGTTCGAATCCCGGCACCTATCGATGATAGGTATGTGGCTAAGTATTGTAGAGCTAAGACTACCGGTGGCAGTGCAGCCTCAGGAAGTACTCGGGCTGCTGATGGTCCTAGTGCTTCTTCTCCCGGACTTGATCCGTACCTGCGGGCTGTTTGTGACTACAGTTTTGAGTGGATGGCAGCATCCCAACGAGCTATGATTGATATGCACAACAGTATGCAGAGGTTGGAGCTGCAAGGTAATGACCCCTCCGGTGCTCGAGCATTGTTAGCGCGTGAGCAGTTTATGCTTAACGCTAATTGGCCTGTGGACAGGCCAGTCTATGGTGAGGGGGTGGACGCTGAGGCTGCTGATGATGATGATGTTGATGATGAGGCTACCGGTTCTAAGGCCGGTAGCGAAGAGGAGTCCTGAGCCCTTTGTGGGTTGAGTATTTGTATTTGTATTTCAGTTTTTATTATGTCATTTCTAGTTGTATTTTCGAATTTTGTATTTTGACCATGGTGTGTACTATTGGGGTGTTTTGTCCCCCACGAACAAATTTATATTTTCAGTAATGTTATTTATTTTTTGTTTTTAATTTTGTGTGTTTAATAAATTTTTGGTTGATTGAGTGGCAAACCCTTCTAGATTGGTTGCTCCTCAAGAAGTACCCAATGAAGGTGCATCCGAGCTTGGATGGCAATGATAAGAATAAACAAGTGAATGAAGCTAAGGTACATGGTTACCGTCGGCTAGAATTTTAGAATGCATTAGGAACTTTACTCTTTTTGGTAAATTGAATATTGTCTTTTTGCAACATAATTGAATGAATGCTTCATCTAGAACTTAAAACCACAAATTGTGAGGAAACCTCCATTGTTCACTTAAATGCTGGATTCTAATAAGTTTTGTTGATTCATGTGATTCATTATTTGTCTTTTATTATTGTGAAATTGTGGAAGCAATTAGAAATGATCAAGGCACTTGTTTTCTTTTGAGCACAACTACATCCAAAAACAACTTACCTGTGAGCAGAGAGAGTATTCGTTAACCCCTTTGAGCCTAAACAGTTGAATCTCGGCTTGAAATAAAGCGAGATCTCAAAAATCTTTTTTTTACAACCCGAAAAATCTTGATTATTGTTCTTTTGCCGTAAAAAGTTAAGAGCATTCACTTAGGGTGTGGAAGAAATAAGTTGGGGAGAACGAAAAAGAATTGGTAAGTACCACAACTCTTGAAAAAGATAAGAAAAACCGAGCAAGCATAGAAAAATATATGTATAGAAAATATAGAAAAGAAACATCTGTTTTGTATATTTGATGTGAAAGAAAAGAACAAAAATAGAAAGAATGAAAAAATGCTTGCTCGGAAGAAAAATAGTGAAAAATAAAAATTGAGTTGTGGAATATGTGTTGTGAAGGTTTCAAATAAGAAACAAATGAAACAAAGTCGAGTAGTGTGAATATTACTGTGAATGTCTCTTTTGCATCGGCACTTTCGTTTCAATGGCCTTAGAAATGACCCTTGTTTGTTAACCTAACCAAGCTTCAACCGAAAAGCCCTTAGTGATCTTTATGCTTCCACAGTACCATTTTTAATTGATTAGACATTGTATGAATCTGTTTGATTTCTTCATTATTTGTTAGAGAGTGAGATTAGTCCCGCGGTTGCAAACGCGCAAAATCTTCATTCCTTATTCGAAGAGGAGAGATAGGATGATTCATTCAGAATAGTATTGTTGTAGATAGATAAATATTTTGCATTGCTATTTAAGTTTAAGTTCCTAGGTATTATTTTATTCGAACCGTTGGGAACTTGTATTTGCTGATTTCGCTTGTGTTTGAGCCGTTTATCCAACTTCGGAGAAACCGTTTCTTAAAGCAAATCCTCTTGTCCTTCAAGAGGCATACTTTGCTTGAGGACAAGCAAGAATCTAGTTGGGGAGAGTTGTTAGATGCCAAAAAGTGCTTATTTGAGCTATCATATGTGGGCATCTTTCACTCTTTTTCCTTGCTAAAATTGTCAAAACCACATTTGTTTTACATGGAATGCATTACATTGATAAACAAGCTTGGTGCCTTTGATGTGTGTGTTATTGTGCAGGAAAGGCATGAATTAATTGATAATAAAGACACAAGAGAATTGGCAAAGGAACCAAAGAGAGCAAGCATTTCATCTGCCTGCTCGCTAGGCGAGTCTGTGGCGAAGCTTTGGTTCGCTAGGCGAGCTCAAGGCGAAAAGCTCCAGTAAATTAGCAAATTAATTCGCTAGGCGAGCTCAAGGCGAATGTGGTAGCGAGTTCATTCTGTTTTGGTGAAAAATGCAGCTAGCACTCACTCGCTAGGCGAAGCTCTAGCGAGTCCCCAGCGAGCATTCCAGTAGCAAAACCTCTCAACCTCGCTGGGGCGAAGGTTGAGGCGTGTCCTTCGCTAGGCGAAGGTATGTTCGCTAGGCGAACATCACAGTTCACCAAGGCCCTGTTTTCTCTGGGCGCAGGGGCCTTTTGTGCCCATTTTAGACCCTCGCTAGGCGAGCCATTCTGCTCGCCTAGCGAACATGACAGAACTGCAGTGGTCTATAAGTAGCAGGTGCCACTTTTGAGCACCATACCTCATTTTTACCAACTTTTCCATTTTCTGTACTTTTTTCTAGATATTTTACAGCATTGTTTTGGGAGCTTTTATGCCCTAGTTTTTCATTTCTCTTCATCTAGCAACCATCTTCCACAAAAAGAAGGTGGATTCCCATCCAACTTCGATTATCCGACTTGGATGTTGATCAACCTTCTTTCCTTACTTGCCGACCAAGCTACCATGAAAATGAGTAGCTAAGTCATCCATTTGTCAAGGTTAGATGTAGGTGATTTCTAGCTTTGTGTGTAAATGTAAGGATCCTCATATGTAAACTCTTTAACGGTAAATATATGATGAAAACTTTGTTTCTATTTAAAACTCTTTGTGTTGGTATTTGATCGAGAGATGTTTACCGATTCTTGACCTAGGTTTTCATCCAAACTTGTTTGTTAGCTAGAGATAGTAACGAATGATTTTGTTCACCATAAGGTTGAACCAAAAAGTTGTCATTTTGATAGATTGTGTTCGAGAGAAACAATGGATCAAAATAGCAAAACTCACAATGGGTGTTCGAGAGAAACGCATTGAGAGGACCTTGTGAAATAATTTATCATCTAAAGGAGTTTATAAGATTGTTGACCGAGCTAATACATGCAAAGTGATCATTGAAACCTAACTTTGACAATATTTCTCATTTAATCAAAACATAACTTTTACCGCAATTAATTACTTTGTATGCAAGATAACTTGATTAAAACCAAAACCCTATTGTTACATTAAGTTAAGATTAATTCAACCATTGAACGGCAGTGATATCTTACAATCTCTGTGGATACGATAACAAAAACCCGACACGAAAAATATACATTTCAACACTAATATGTAAAAAAATCGTAAACAATCTAAAGAAATGGTTCAGGAGAGGCACATAACATAACCCTCTCTTCTTAACTCTTCTCACCCAAAACCCAAAACCCTTCTTCTTAACAATGTATCTCCCCCGCCACATACTCATCAGAACCTTCCTTCACCGCCGTCCATTCTCCCATTCCGCCGCCGCCATCCTCCACCCCCCAGAGCCAGACCTAGAGCCGCTCACCTACCTCGAAGGCTTTCCAAAACCTGACCCTAAGTACGACGAGACCATCCTCGCTATCCCCCGCAGAGATTCCGGGAAGAACATTTCGGCCAAGGAGCGCAAAGTCGGTCGCGTTCCGAGCATAGTGTTCGAGCAGGAAGACGGCCAGCACGACGGTAACAAACGCCTCATTTCCGTCCGCTCCGATCAGATCAGGAAGCTCATTAACCATCTCGGACGCTCGTTTTTCCTCTCACGCCTCTTCCATCTACAAGTTCTCCACCAATTCGACTCTGATTCAAACCCTAACGATGACAATGTCATTGAGAACGTTCGCGTTTTGCCCCGCAGTGTATGCGTTGTTGTTTTCCTGATTATTTGTGCTTTCATTTCGGCTAGGTTACTCAATTAGAAGCTCTACTAATTTTCGTTGAATGGATTTTGTGCTCGCAATAAAATTGATGGAATTTATTGGAAATTTGACAGATTCATTTGAAAGCTGGCACAGATGCACCTTTGAATGTTACATTTATAAGGGCTCCTTCAGATGCTTTGTTGAAAGTTGATATTCCTATTGTATTCATAGGAGATGATATTTCCCCTGGACTCAAGAAAGGTTAGTTCAACACATGTAGAAAAATTACTATTGTTCTTGTGCTTTTGTTTTTCATAAGTAAATTAAATTTGATGTATTTACCACTGCATTATACCACCTTTCCTTAATTTTTGGTTTATCATTGTTCTGGACTTCTGGTTAATATTCTGCTTCACATGATTAGGAGATTAGTTTTTTCTTTGTTAATTCTGTTTGCTGTTAGTTGTTGATACAATTATTAAGTTACTTGTTGTTAGTTAGTTGCTACCTACCAACAATTTGCATCTGTATCTTTCCAATCAGTGTCAATTGAATGTCAAACCTCTTTTAGAGTTCAATTCTCCAGCTTTTAACTCTTTCCCTTTTTCACTATTGCACTTAACACACATCTCATTTGTCTAAGTTTTGGAGGCAATAGAGAAGGAAGTTTGTGCTCAGAGTGTAAAAAGTTACCTATAATTCAATGATCAGCATCACCTCAAAACTGAATAGACCAAGACTATGGTTTCTGCGTAGGTTCAATTTTATGCTCATGGGATTTTATGCTAGATGGTATGTGCAACTGGTTATATGTTTTATGAGAAAAGTTTCTAGTTCTATGTTCCATATGGCTATGGATAGCAAAATGTGGTACAGTGCCATGTCCAATATTTGTTTTATCATGATGGGTTTAAGACTTGGGTGTTTGGATAAAAAAAAACTTAATTAAGCTCCTATTCAACAACAATTTATTATGAGTTGTTTTAGATCAGCCGTTTCTACTTTCTACCATCGAAAATGGAAGTGAGAGAGATCTCTGCAACTGCAAGATCTTTATGTAAACTATTCTAGAGTTTATCAAACTAAGGTGTAAAGTTTTTGTAAACTATTTTCATAAGCACTTCCAAACATTTAAACAAGTACTTATGTGATAGGGTAAACCTTAGTTATATGAACGAGTTTTCTATTATTCAGAACCTTAGTTATATGATAAACGTTTGAGTTATATGTGTTTAATTAAGCTGTTTATCCAATCAGAGCCTGAAAAATTTTCCATTACAGCATTGATGATGATAAATACTTGATTTCAGTATTATTTTCAACACACTGTTTGGCCTTAGCACAAGTTTTTCGATGGCGGTTACTACCCGATTCTTTCTTGGATGTTTAAATGGTTTGCTAGGACCAATGAAGGTACCAAACAACACAAATATAACCTAATGTTTCGTCCTTCAACATCAGGGAACAATCATTAGTTTGTCATTTCTGTATTTGGATATCAGTTGATTTTTTTGTCACATCGTTTTCTGATAACAGGCTTATAGTACCGAAATATTTAGAGAAGAAAAGCAAGGTCTTGGACTCTCAACGGTAAACTTCTATAACCTATGTTCGACACTAACACGACACTGACACACACGTTACCTTCAATAACTTCTATCCACACATCAAGCTCAATAGTACTAGGTGTAGCACGTCGTTGATATATTTTCTGCATTCAACAATAATAATTCATAACGTGATATGGTTTCAGCTCAGTGCAGCTTGGGGTATAGGCTTAGTAATTGGACCAACATTGGGAGGTTATTTGGCTCAGGTACTTGATGCTTCATAGCTATTTTAATTGAAGACACTTTTATTCGTTTCGCTAATACTGTGTGAAATTTACATTGCAGCCAGCAGTGAAATACCCTCATCTATTTCCAAAAGACTCATTTTGGGATAAGTAAGTGGATTTTACTTGATTTTTAGTATCATAAAGTTCTAACAATTCAGCTTTTCCTTCGATCCTTATTGTTGATGTGATTATTTTAATTGTCAAAACATAAACCATGCAGGTTTCCATATTTCTTGCCTTCCTTGTCAGTATCAACTTTTGCATTTGTGGTAGCAATTGCATGCATCTGGCTTCCGGTATGAGTAAGCAACTTCATAGTTTGTTAAACATGTATAAGCATTTGATCACAAAATTCCTGCATCACTGTAGGAAACACTTCACAACCACCCTCTAAGCAATGAGTCTATTGATGATGCTGAAGCTTTAGAAACTGGAAACATAAGTAATGACGACGACAAAATAATCCAAAAAGATGAAAACCTCTTCCTGAACTGGCCATTAATGTCATCTATTATTGTGTACAACATTTTCTCACTTTATAATGTTGCTTATCAAGAGGTACCATTCCTACTTTTGGTGACTTATTTGAACTTTATAATGTTGCTTAACAGATATTAAATCTAATAGGATATATAAGTAAACACCATTCTACTTCATGATAGGTTTTCTCATTATGGGCTGTTAGTCCTGGAAGGTTTGGTGGTTTGAACTTTACAACTGATAATGTAGGCGATGTTCTCGCAATATCAGGTACGTCTTTGATATGTGTCACTAGAGATTTATTAGTGTTGGGATTAACATATTTTCTAGCCTTCCTTGTCACATATCAGGTACATTGCTTTGTGCATTTCATTTTTCAAGATATTCTGCTTAATAACTGACCTCTTCTCAAATGGTCAATGATCAGGTATTGGTCTTATTGTCTCCCAGCTTTTCCTCTACCCTTCATTTGAAAGAGCTTTCGGACCTATAAAATTTGCTCGCATCTCCGCAGTAAGTTTTTTTCCATTCGTAGAAACTAATGCAGCTCAGCATTACATTGGTTCTTGTTCTAAAAATGTCTTGTTACCTTATGTAGGTTTTATCAATACCTCTGTTGCAAAGTTACCCCTTCATAGCAATGCTTTCTGGCATTACGCTATACCTAGTTATTAATATTGTTTCTCTTCTAAAGAATGTTCTAAGTGTAAGTTTATCTTTTTGTTTATTTAACCGATCATGAGTGATCACGTTTCAAACAAACATCTGTATGTATTACAAGCTTATCTAATAGTATTTTTTTCTCAATTTCAGATGACGATAATCACTGGTTTATTTATTATGCAAAATAGAGCCGTGGTAATTTTTTTTCTTTAATTCTAAGCTTTTATTTCTTTTTGAAAGTTGATATTATATTTTGAGGAAATTGTGGCGTAAATGGAAAACAGGAACAACATCAAAGAGGGGCAGCTAATGGCATTGCTATGACTATAATGTCAATATTCAAAGCAATCGGTCCAGCGGGAGGTGGTGCAGTGTGAGTTTCCCTTTGATTTCTCTACCTATCTTTCATTGTTTCAAATTGTGAGATAAACTTGCTTATTGTATGTGTTTGTACAAACTTTTTCATGTTAATTTTCTTTGTGATTGTTTGAATCAATTGTGCTAGTACTAGTATTGCAATAATCTTGAAGTCTTATAGGCCTAGACTAAAATTGATATGGTTTGTAGTATATGTTATGACTTGTAAATGTGTACATAAATTTGTATATATTTTGATACATTTAAGGCAAAATTGGTTTGAATTGGTATATATATATATTTGTTAGCCAAAAATTGGTAGAAAAAAGGCCAAAATGGCATATATAAAATGTGATAATTGTCTGTCAAAATCTGGTTGAAAACAGGTAGAAATTCTGGTTTATAAACCTGGAAAAAATATGGTTTAAAACAAAAGCTTCAAAAATTTTCGTATACCTTAGACAGCGCTTTTGTAAAAAGCGCTGTCTAAGGGGGGGATTAGAAAGCGCTTTAGGCAAAAGCGCTGTCTAAGGGGGGGGGGGGGGGGGCTTAGACATCGTTTTTTGAAAAGCGCTGTCTAAGGTATACCTAAAAAAATTAAAATAGGAGGGTCTTAGAAAGCGCTTTTGGCCAAAGCGCTGTCTAAGGGGGTGGGGCTTAGACAGCGCTTTTCAAAAGCGCTGTCTAAGGTATACCTAAAAAATTTAAAATAAGAGGGTCTTATAAAGCGCTTTTGGCCAAAGCGCTGTCTAAGGGGGGGGGGGCTTAGACAGCGCTTTTAAGATTTAAAAAAGCGCTGTCTAAACCTTTAGCAGCGGAGGTTTAGACAGCGCTTTAAAGCGCTGTCTAAGGCTAAAAAAAGCGCTGTCTAAGGTCTTGTTTGTTGTAGTGGAAATAGGCAAGGGAAATGCTTTCTATACCATTTGAATTTTTTGCTAAAATTAGCAAGTTTGCTTTCATGGATGCATGGGCGTATACAAGGCCCAATTCATGATGCCAAATGATCCAACATTCTGTGCTAACCAACCTGAAATGATATCATATGGTCATGCATTATGGAAATGAATTTTGAACATATATCTTACCAAATGAAGCCTTGTAAAGAACCCATGTGCAAGTCCTTCAAATCTTGTCCAAATGAGGTTATCTTGGATTTTTTCCAAAGGTGACATCAAGGGAAACAACTTTAATGTTGAACACTTTTCCATTTGAAGCTTGGATCATAAATAATTTTGAGGTGGAAGTTTGAGAAATCAAACATAATTGAAAATTTTCTAAGTACCAAGTCAAATGACCACTTCTTCCACCTTAAATAACTTTTTCTATGAGCTTCAAATGGAAATGGTTCCTTCATAAAATTTGTATCTGTTTAATACCTATTCAATTTGGTCACAAATTTGACCTCATTTAGATTTGGCATGAGGGAGATATGCATTTTAGAAGTTGAGGAAAATTGCTTGTTCAATGGTAATGGCCCAAAATGACCTATAATGTTTCCTCTTGGCACATGTACTTGAAATTTGAATTGATACTTCTCAAATAATAAAAATTGTATAGGACATCTTTAAATTGATCATGGAACTTGTATGGCCTTCATCTCATAAAAATTGAGCAAGTTATGGTCCTTGGAAGTTGACCTCCTAACTAGGGTGCAGACAAAATGACATATAATGTTTCACCATAAAAATGACTTTCCAAGAAAAAATAGATCTTGATGTCAACATGAAAGTTGTTTTTAATGTCATAATAAGTAGCTTTTCTCTTGTAATCATTTTCATATGACAAAAAAGTGTAGGAAATAGGGCCTAGGGAATCCCAATTTTAACTAGTTAACATTCTTTGGTCAACCTCTTTGAACCAACTTGAAAACTTGAAGTTCTCTTGATATTTTGGACTCATGGAGGATCATATATGCATAATATAATGTGAAATGGAGTATCCCTTGATGTATTGGACAAATGTTGAAGAAACTTACTGAGGAAGTCACACAAGATACCTAGATGAATTAGGATTTCTAAGGGAAACTAGCTCCAAACTCTTGATGATTTCTTGAAACAAATGATAAATGACAAACATGGAGATACATAAATGTTCAAATACCAAAACCCAAAAATGGAGATACATAAATGATTCCTTCCATGGGCCGTATTCAAATACCAAAACCCAAAAATGTTCAAACCCACTTTCTTGGCTTTACTCCTGCCGTTCCACCAGCTTTTGAGAAGGATGGTACCATCAACGTGAAATTAATGGACCCAAAGGCCAGAGTTTTCAGGTCGATTCCTACTCTAGACAATAAAGAGTATGTGGCTTGGCTAAACAAAGTTCAACACAAACGCCAAGAACAATGGAAGATGGTTGGTATTTTCGACGCCATCCAAATCTCGAGGAATGCCTATCGAATAAACCCATGCATGTTTCTTGCTTCGATATACTTCTGGGAAGTTTCGACTAATACTTTCCAACTTCCCTGTGGTATGCTGATGCCAACTCTTTTCGACGTGGAAGCCATTACTGGCCTCTCACCTTTGGGCGAAACTTTCGACCCTACTCTTCCGACAAAGAATACCTTTTCTTTCAATCGTGCAAGTCTTCAGAATTATATTGAAGGCCACCATGATCAAGATTCAGTCGAAGTATTCGACGAGGAGCACATTGCCTTTCTAACTCTTTGGCTCTCGTATTATGTATTCTGTCCTGGCTCTCTGCAAATAGCTAAGAGCTACATAAGCTTGGAAATCCAAATCCATGAGGGTCGACAGTTTTCTTTAGGTAAACTTGTGGTAGCCTCCATGTACCATTATCTAGGGCTTGCGATTCTAAAATTGAAACTTCTCCATTCCATTTCAAAGGCTCTGAACCTGTCTGACCCCATGTGGCTGCTGCAACATTGGTTAAATGCCACCTTCGAGTACCAATTTGACTATCTTGTGTCGTAGCATATAATGCGTTTGAACCAGGCTCAACCCATCGAAGGCGTAAGACTCGCCTTAATGACATGTCAGGAGACTCCCAACAAACACCTCTTCATGAAGTATCTTAGTATGTTCATCGAAGTCAATTCTTTTGTTCCAAGTATGGCCCCACTTGTGGATTAAAGCTTTGGCCCAAAATGGTTTGAACACCATTTCCCTGGTGATTCTCCTCAAGCTGCAGCGCTGTCGAGTGCTGTGTGGAGGTCATTTTTGACCCCTACGATATTGTCCTTCAAGAGAGAGGCAGGGTCGAGGGAAAATGGTTTCACAAGTCGACTTAGTGCCTCGAGTTACCAATCTTCAAATTTCAAGAATCCTTCTTGACCACCAAAGACTTTGACGAGTGGTGGTCCAACTACCAACGTCAATGTTTTCCCAGTGCACTTTTTCTCCAAAACACGATCGATGCTTTCTCCACTCTCGCTGGCGAAACACCAGCTCCACAGCCGAATACCGACGTTCCCGTTGAAACAATCCAAACTATCGATGTCGACGAGGGCCAAACAAAGGAGGTAACCATTGCTCCCTCGCTTTTCCTTTCTTTGAGAAGCAAAATAACAACCTCTTTCTCTCTCTGTCTTTATTTTCTAGGGTCGAAAGAGGGCTCCAGTTGCTGCGCCAACCCCAAGCAAACCTCCAAAAAGACAAAAAGCGCCCTCAACTCCGAAACCACAGGTACTTCGGGTCTTAATGTTTCATGATATTTTTAATTCATTCAGCCTCTTACGTATCTTATGACTTAGGTTCTTGAAGATGTGCCTTCGGTCGATTTCTGATTTTTCATAAAAAAATATCTCATTTTTGAAAAAAAATAGTTTCATGGGATCTGAGAAGTTTTTGGAAAAAAATATCGGGAAAAACACAGGTTCTACAGATAGAAAAAATGGGAAACCAAATGACTCAAAAAGAGTTGCTCGAATTTTCGGGACAAAATTCGAACTCCAAAATGTAACCACAACAACACATACATAGATTTATATCAATAACATCATAATCAACAATAAGGTTTGTAAACCTACAAATAACAACACTTTTGAGACCGTATGAGAGTTATTCCAAATCCTTTTTTGGGGTCTCAAGAGCAATTAAACAGACAAACGAATTCATCGATTATGCTAATAAGGTTTTTTCTAAATCTTATTTGGTCAAAATTACACAGATCATATGAAATAAGGGGAAAGTTACATTACCCCAAGGCGCTGAAGGGAGGGTAAGGAACCCTCACCATCATGGCTGCCAAAACCACCCATTAATAAAACAATCCCCCTACCTTAGAATTGCAAAGTTTCTGTTATGCTGCTTCTTCTCCTTCCTATCCTAAAGTTCTTCTTAGAGTTTCCTAGCAACCGCTTCTTTATTTCTCTCAAGTTTTATGTATCTACTTTCTCTAAATTCTAACTTTTTTCTATTTAAATAATTTAACAGGTATTAACAATTTCTTAATTTTACCCACAAAATAATTATTTATTTAAAATTCCTTAATAAATTTTTAATTTTCTACTCTCTCATATCACAAAATAATTAAATAAATTCAGTTATTCATAATAATTTCAATAATTCTATTTTATTGTTCTGTTCTCAAACTCTATAATCTCAGTAATTATTAAATTATCAAAATACTCTTACATATCGAGCGTCAAAATTCAACTATAATAAAACCAAAAATTAAATAAAATACTCATCAAGGTGTTACAATCAAGACTTTGATCTCTTCTCTGAAAACATCAAGTGCAGTATAGGAAACGAACCGGAGATTGATTTTTAGAACAACAAGTGGCTGGGTTCTCAAACGCTTATAGATGCTTACCCGAAGTTGTTTGTATTATCAAGGCTTCAATTTAGCTGTGTTGCTGAAATGGGACAGTGGTTCGATCTCTCTATGTCTTGGAACCTTCATTTGGATGTGGATTTCAGTGCTGAGTTTGATTGGCAGGTTCATGAATTATTGGGCTGTTTGGACGATTTAGAGCCAAATCAAGCAGAAAGTGACAGTTTTGTTTGGCTGGCGGATTGTCCAGAGGCTTTCACTGTTAAATCGTGTTACAAGTTGTTGTTACAGGCACACCAGAGCGAAGATTTAAGTGCATAATTGACAACAACTCTTGGAGTCTCGTTGAAGAATAAGATTCCTTAAAAAATCTTGTTGTTTGGATGGAGAGTTTTCCTCGATCGTCTTCCAACTAAGGATCAATTACGAAAAAGAGACATTCTAAATGAAGTTAGAGATTTAACTTGTGTTTTATGTTTCGAGGAAGAAGAAAATATGTGTCATTTGTTATTTTATTGTCTTGGTGTCATTTGTTGAATCTTAGCTGAGCATTAAATTGGATATTGATTCAAACTGTATTGTTAATTTTAACAGGTGCATGCTGCGATGTGGAAAGATTTCAGTCCGAGTAAAGTAGATTTTAATAGCGAACATAGTGTTGGTTGTAATTTCTATGATTGGTCGTAGCCCCTTTGAATTGCTTGAATAAAAGATAATTGTCTTGCTTTGTTTGTTGGTTTAGAGTACCACTACTACTCCTTTTAGTAATCAATTCTTGCTTAATTTTTTTAAAATTTTAAGACAAATATACCATTAGCCATGGGTTTATTTTTTTTAGTTTTAAAAAAAGTTATTCTTTTTTTGTATTATTAAAAAATATTTTTATAAAAATATCTTTTTGAATATTAAAAAATTTTAAATTTGATTTTTATAAAGTGAAATAATAATTTTGACATCGAATAATATAAATATATATTGTTAAATATTAAATATATTGAAATCATTTTTTTTTAATAAAAATATCTAAAAATTTATTTTTATAAAAACTTATTTAAAATAACTTCAACTGTAAATGATTTTTTTTTTATAAATTTTAATATTCAAAAAATTACATAATAAAATTATGAAATATTAAGAATAGTTATTTAAACTAATTTTTTATTTAAATTAAAAATATATAATGCTATAGAAACCTTTTTTTTAAAACAACTAAAACAAACTACGTTATATTTTTAAAATATGGCTTTTGTTAGTGCTTGTGCAATACAACTTTTTCATTGATTGAATGTTGTTAGTTAGTTCTTTTCACCATCTCTAGTTTTTCTAGCATGCACATATATTAAGTGCTACGTAATGCTTTGCTTTTCAATATAATGGAGTGTATGAACATGCTTTAATTCGCACATGCTGTAGTCAACATGTTCCATCACAACTTTCATGAATATAAATTTTTGCTATAAACTGCCCAATACATTGGCATTATATAAGTGATTGGGTCCAATTATATTATTGGGCACAGTATGATGTTGTCTAAAATAATTCTTAATATGGGATATTATATGGAAGGAGCAATAAAATATCACAAAAAAATGAGAAATATAATAATTAATCCGGTAAATGTTATTTGATATTTTGTAAGACTAGAAATGTGGTTAAGGTTTGTTGAAATTAATGTTAAGGTAGAGAAAAAAAGTGGTGTGGCAAATGTAATGATGAGATGTCCACTTTTTTCTACATGAGTTATATCTTTTTTTCACAATGAATATTAAGCAAAGAGACATTTAATTTCACATGTCCAATGGATCGAAAAAGATGAGAGACATGCATGTGTGTGATTGTGCCTTAAATCTTCTTTTATATCCAAACTCTTTTCTTCAAGGAAATTAAAATCGTATGTAAGATATTTTTTTTAAAGAAATAAAAAATTATCACTAATTAAAATTAAAATGATATTCAGTATATTGTACACTTCTTCATTTGAGATGCTTTGAACAATACATAAGAAAATCTTAATACCACGTTGTTGACAAACACATTATGTTAAGTTCTAATCTTAGATTACAGGACACCAAACGTCCCCACAAATGCTAAAGAGTTTATGAAAAACATCACAGTCCAACTATTTGTCAATCTAAACATTAATCTATTTTATTCTTTTAGTTAAGGATATTTTGTTCTCATGATATATTTCGTAACCTTTATTGCTCATGAATTAAAAAGTCACTTTTCTGGTTTGAATGAATCACTTAAAACAATCCTCATCGAAACTATATCTACTTACCATTATATTACTTGTTAAGATTCCTATACATTATATCTTTACTTACCATTTTATCAATTAACTTAGGAGGACTATTCATATTCATAGTTCTATCCGTGAGTTTTTATTTTAATTCAAATTACATCCTTGATGGTATCAACTATTCGGAAGAGTCGGGAGTATCAATGAGACTAATGCTCCAAGATCACAAGAGAGGAAAACACCACATCTCAACTCAAAACATTAAGATGTTAGGTAATTGGCTCTCCTCTCTTATAAATCCAACATTCTATTCATTCATAGACAATGTGAGACTTTAACCACTCACACTTGCACCCAACATTCTTCCCCGTAAGTGTGAGTCTCTCACATCCTATAATAGGATCCAACACCGGATCCAGCTCCCGCTCCCCCACTAAGCCGAACTACGTCTCTAATACCACTATTGGGGAGTCTGGAGAAGTTGGGAGCACCAACGGAACCAATGCTCCAGGATCACAAGAGAGGGAGACACCATATTGACTTTGTTTAATAGATCTTTTATATATTTAGTTTGAGTTAGCACCATCGAACCATTTGCTTGATAGTGAACTTCAATCCCTATAAAGTATTGAGGATGCCAAGCTTTTTTAGTGCAAACTTGTCATGCATTTTGAAGATCAGATTGTGTATAATAGTAGGTGATGAACCTATGATGAGTATATCATCGTCATACACAAGAGAATAAAGTGTAACATGATTATGATTGTAGATGAATAACGAGTGATTAAATTTCCTCGAAGTGAAACCAAAATGAATTAAGGCTTGATGGAGTTTTTCATGCCAAGCATGTGGCGCCTATTTCAAGCCATAAACATTTTTTCTCGGTTTGAATACCATGTTAGGTCAAAGGTGGAGAAACATGGAAGTTGTTGCATGTAAACTTCTTCCTATAAATCTCCATTGAGGAATGATTTACTAATGTCAACTTATTTAACTTCACACTTGTGAGTGAATGTCAAGGTCAAGATTATGTGAATTGTTGTTGGTTTTACTATTAGAGAGAATGTTTCATGGAAGTTAAAACCATGTTGTTGATGAAAACCCTTAGCCACAAGTCTGGATTTATATTTGTTAATGTTTCCATCTGAGTTTTCCTTAACCTTGAACACCCATTTATACCATACCATTTTTCTGTGTGGTGGTAGCCTCCTGAGACTCCATGTACCATTTTTTTATTAAAGAATCATATTCAGATTCCATGGTGTAGCAGTAAATTTTTTGAAATTAAACTATTTGATTAACTTAACTCACAAAGTAAGAGTCGCCACCACGCTTTTATAATTTTCAAAGGAAAGGGAAAAAGAACGAACAAAACCTAAAGAAGTTTTAAAACAAAACTAATAAAAAGAGATAAGGGTATGGTGGTTAGTCATGCAAAGAGAAGATATTAACACCCTAAACATCTATAGTACTCTATAGGAACCTCTTTCAAAATCTGTACATGTTTGCTTAAAAATGGTGTTGTTTGCAAAAGATTGGGGAAATGAGAGGAGAAATATTTCTTTATAATTTTTGTGTTTGCCAAGACTTTTTGAGACTCATGCCTACATACCAACAAAGTGAAATGGAGGATCAAAACCTCATAGTTCGTGGTAAAAGTAACAAAGATGTTTGTTTTGATTCTTTTTAATGAAAAAGCATTTTGTCATTTTAAGAAGAATACTCAACTAGCCACCCACAAGTATGAGAACTTTGCATCACCACAGAGAAGGACTCCAACTTGGATATAGATCAACAAGTATTCCACTAGGTCTCTTATGTGGAAATTAATTATCATTGATACTATGGATATAGGATAATTATATCTCAACAATTGAAATGACTCATGTCCAAACCTTGAGAAAATTTTTTAAAAGAAAAAGTGCACAAAGGGCACAAAATAGTTTGAATGAATTTATGTATTTTTTAGTCTTTTGAAATTGGTTTTCAATATGCTTAAAATGTATTAGCATTTATTAAGAAAAGGTTTTTGAAAATCACTTGACAAAAGTCAAGGTTTATTGAGAAAGTGGTTCAAGTTTGAAAAAACGATGTTTTTGAAAACAAGAGAGAAGATTTTAAAAATTAAAGAAAGGGAGGAGAAAAAGAGACTATCCTAGAACATAAAGTAAAATCTAGGGAGGAAAGACCTAACCAAGAGATAGAGAGCTGTATGACATAAGTCAAGCAAGAATTTCCTCCTTTGGATTAAGCCTCAAGAAAGCCAAATAAACAAAGAATAATCCATGTATCAGATGAAATCAAAATAATCAAGCAAAGTCTTCAAAATAAGTCCAAAGTCAAGGGTACCAGATGAACCCAAGGTCTCAAGTCACAAACTCCCAAAGCAAAGGGTTAAGATCCAAGTTCTAAGTCTATAACTCCACAACCATGCCAATGATAGTAACATTGTCCAAATAATGACCAGAAGTTGATGAAGCTCGACCTGGTCAGGTCACTTTATAAGGTCTCAGAGTTTGGGAGTTGTTGCAAAAGCTTCAGAAAAGACCGAAGGTGCTAATGGAATCTAGAAATTGGATTGAAACAAGCTGAAATTCAAAACCCGATAGTTCAATTTTCTGGAAAAAATTTAGAGTGAAAGAGGGGTTTCTTGGCACTCAAAAGCTTGGAAATGAATTCAGTACGGTGCTCTACTTATAGGGATGTGTTAGTGTAGCGGGGTATTCGTTACCATTAGAGATATTAACTAAATTCAAGGTAAATCATACAAGTCGAGTCGCCACCGCACTTCTATTTATCCAAAGGAATGGTTAGAAAGCGAACAAAAACCTAAAAGTTTTATCGAATCAAAAACTAGTAAAAATGTCAGAGATCTGGGTAAGGGGGTTGGTTATGCAATGGGAAGGTATCAGGCACCCAAAACATCCTAGGTACTCCTAGGGAGCCCTTTTCACATTTGTTGCAAAGGTTGTTGTTTTTTTATTTTGAAAATTTATTTGTGCAAACATGATTGAAGGGATGAGAAAAGCGTGCATGTTTATCTAATGTACTACTTACTAAAAGAAGGGTCAAAAGAAAATGACTCGCAAGGACGTCGCATCCACTCCATACGTATCTCATTTGAATCTGAGAATCAGAGTCTTCGTAGCTCGGCTACCTATGGGTTAAAGAGGAGTGTGCTCGCTAAGACATCGCGTCTTATGCCTACGTATCTCATCTGGGATGAAAATCAGAGCAAAACATAGTTCGACCACCTATGGGGTAAGGGTTGTGTTTTGGGGTGAACGACGTTACTACGCAGTCTACCGGATGCTCGACCTTTGGAGACTTACTCGCCTGTAGTAGAAGGAGATAACGTGTTCTTAGGAGAAGAAAAATCAATGAGTTTGGGGTGTTTAGGGATGCTCATGCAAAAAGGCAGTCCTAGATGAAGGAACCACACTACCTTAAATGACATGCCACGAGAGGCTATACGAAACCTAAGAAATCGGTAACATGCGGGAAAAGTAAAGCGATCGAAATATCTACCGTACGGATAAAGATCCAAAGTAACAGCAATTAGATAAATAAGAAACCCAAAGACTCTTCCAAGCTAAACACCATCAAAGAAAGTGAGTCAGTACAGGTAATCAGAATAAACCTCCAGGTGGTATCCCATAAATAAAGTGGAACACCAGGCAAGCCATCTCTGCAAGAGTCATATGAGCCCTCACAAAACAAAACTCAACAAACAGGTTAGAGAAACAAGATAGGGTAATCAAGAGTTGCCCCCAAATCAAAATGTAACCACATGAATCATGCCATTAAAATTCACAAAAAGCTCACAAAAAGCAACCAAGGATAGGAGGCCTAAACCTCTTGTCAAACACATGAATCAAAAGGGTATCAAATTCACCCATAATACCTCATACATTCAGAGCATTCAAATTAAAAGCATAAAGTAATGGGAATAAGGGAAAACCTGATTGGAGAGACCGATGAAATTGAATGGCACGGTTGGGTTTGCAAAGCACTCTTAGGGTTTATATGAGAGGGAATTGGTTCTTTGTCGATGAGTTCCCTTCAGTTTCTAGAGGTTGCTCTGAACTCTGTTAGCTCTTCTCTCACTATCTTTTTCCCTGCCAGGGTAATAGGAATAGAATGACCTTTTGTTTCACTGAAACTCTGAATTTATAACCTGATTTTTGTGGACCTGTGGGCTCAAATGAGAGAGGCCCAAGTCCAAAAATTTTCTGTTATATTTTATTTATTTATTTATCGTTTATTTATCGTTTTGCTTTTTCGTTTTTTTAAACACATGGGCTTCGCCTAGCGAGCATGACAGTTCAAGAAATTCCTCTGAGCGTAGGTGATTCTGGTGGCTTTTCTTGGGACTCGCTAAGCGACCCATTCTGCTCGCCTAGCGAGCGTGACAACTCATGAACAAACTTTTGCTCCTTCAAGATTAACGTTTTGACTAACGAATAGACCCCATTTGAACCTGTTGGAAGTATCTCAAGCCATTCCCTTGTGTTGACTGATCATCTAAATAGAACCCACAAAGTGTCTTGGATGATACTCAAGCTTCAAATAAAAGATGTTAGTGACACATTTTTGTGCTTTTGGTTAGTAAACAAAAGTAAGAGAAACAATGATGTATAATTCAAGCATGCTTGGTGATCTCAAACCAATCATAAGGAGTCCCACCCAAAGGCAAAGGGAACCAAGATGCTAAAGATCCTTGAGGCAATGCAAATGCAATGTTATGATGCCATGAGGGATCTTAGGGTCAAAATTGGGGTCTTACAGATGCCCCTATTTAAGGTCATTCTAGTCGGAGAAGTGAAGGTTAAAATCTTCGTCTCGACGGAGTAGAATGGGCTTAAATAATAACAAAGAGACGAATTTTGGTCCCTAAGAGACCTCATGATGCAAATGTAGGTATGAAAAATGGTAGCACTATGTGGAGATATGTGTCCACAAAAGCAAAGAAATCAGAAGCCACTGATAATCCATATGAGCAATTCACTCCATGGGACCAAGACCCCGGGGACTCTCCTGGGGATAGAAAAGGGATAAAAATGCGCGAGCAGGTCACGACTCAAAGCGTGGGGAATAGAATTCCAAAGGGAAAAGATCTAATGGAAAGACTCGAGCTGACTCGAAGATGCATGTATTGGGGAATATGCCAATACAGCAAAAAACTATCCACAGCGGATACTTCTGATAAAATCCGGATGAAAACAATCCACTAAGGGACTTTGTTGGGGATATCCACAAGGACACTCCTGGGAAGCAGCGGGACGAGGTATTACCGGTTACTGGGTAATAAGCTCAAGGAGACATGTGATCTGAACGCCAGGTATGAGGGTGAGAGATACAACATGCTCAGGAAGAGATGAATATCCAAGACCGGTATAAGGGTGAGAGATATCAAAACTCCAAAACGTCTGAGGAAAACCTAAAAGGTATACTTCAACTCAGGGATTCTGACTCCACAGGGGACAAAAAGTCATAATAGGGAGCAGAGAGGAAGGAACACCAGGGATACCGGTTACTGGGCATATAATAGGTGACCAACCAAGGCGTGAATTGGGGAATATTCCCAAAACACTCATCATCCAAAAGAGGGCTAAAAGAAAACTCGATTACAGGATCGATATTCGACTCCACAAAGGGGATACGAATCTTACTCAACTGGGGAAGAACAAAAGGCTTCAGACCCGAGAGTGCATGAGATATACTATCTATTACCGTCAGAACGTAGATAATATACTCGCATGGACGATTATCCACAACCGGTTACTGGGTTAATAAAGGATAAATCGCCCGATAAGAAAAGGCATCGGGATACCGAAACTAGGTATATAATGATGACCAATTCAGGGGAGAAACAATCGTTACCAACAACAACAAGGTAGACGAGAGACGACCCGCTGGGGATAAATTGTGTAATCAGGGCAATTATCCAAGCAGATGAGGGGATATCATCACCGAATATTGGATGAAGATAACTGTCACCAATTAAAGATGAGCAAAAATAGTTACTCTGCAAAAAGGGAAGAAATAGGGTTTACAACTACCAGTATGAGGGTAGAGAAACACAGACTCCTCCGGGGATAATAATTACTAATTATTGAGCAATTATTCATTTACCACGGGGAAACAGGAAAAGAGTCTCAAGAGACCGATCTAGGATTAAACTAGATAGGCACACCAAATCAAGACTTGTCCCGGTGAGGATATAACTCAATGGGGAAAACCATCCCAGTATATGTGTTGGGAAGGAACAAAAACAATCAACATCCACGAGGATATAACCCGGTGGGGAATATGGAAGAAAGGATAGACACTTTCTGCCTATGGAGCTGACTCTATATGGAGAGATCAGACACATATGTCTGCTTGGGGAAGTATATCACTAAATAGCAGGAGACAGCAAACAACGATATATGGCAAAGAATGAAACATGAATATCTGAATGTTATAACTATGCATGTATGCGCGTGGTTTATGTATGATGTATGTTGACAAACATACATATTTAACAAAACCAGGTCCAGGAATCAACCACCCGGTACTACATCTCAAGAGAGAAAGCCAAGTTCATCGGAGAGTATCCAATCTGCTGGGGATCAGAGATACCAGGAAGCAAAGAACTCTGCAGGGGATGAATCATCAATCATTCCAGCTGGGGACGAGAGTTATCACAGACAAGGTCCACCATACCAACAACTCTACTGGGGAATCTATCCGAGGAGATAAAGGATTTATCGGGATCAACCACCAAATACCGCTCTTGCCCAAAGAGATCCAAGCTGCTGAGGAAGAAAGATTGCTACTTTGCTGAAGGGAAGAGAGGTGACTCTCAACAAGCAATCCACTTGGTAGGATAAACCACAAGGGGTTCCGGAGGGAGGAGATACAGTCATGCCAGGAATATGGACAAAAATCTTACCCTGTTGGGGATCGTACCACCCTTGGGAGAGCACTGAGGATCTCCTAAGTATCCTTTCGTCATTATGAATGTTCACTTTGTTTAAAAACAAATTATAAAAAATTTGATCGTTTAAAACAATGATATTTTCTTAATCAAAACATGCAAAACATTTGTTGAATAGACACAGATAAGAGTGCCAATAATTGGATAAAAGGCTCAAATTTATTTGATAGAATGGTAGTCTGCGAATGGCAAGACTCCATAGATCTTTACAAATTTGAAATTTGTGATATATATTGGAAAAGGGCTACATTGAACATAATGACCATTTCTCCACCAATTCTGAATCCGATGTATTTGAAGCTTTGGCTGATAATGAGCAAGGATTTCTGACGGATGACAGTTGTAGAACAAAGTCTTGTCAGGATGCAGTTACTTGCCAAATCCCTAATTTTTGCCTAGATTTCCCCAGGATGAGGTACTCAATCTAGCGGGATACATATATCATTATTATATATTTTTTGTGTCTCTAACTTTTGTCTGGATCACCCTTTTGGGTTTTCAATCCACCGAGACGCTCATTTTTGCCTAAGCCGCCCTTTCGGATTTTCAACTTAGCGAGCTATTTAGTTTTTATTTTTTTAGGCGAAGTATTTCTTGACTGCATATGAATTCACAGGACGAGTGAAATCCTCCCCATCCATAGTTGTAAGTATCAAAGCACCGCTTGAAAAGGCTCTCTTAACAACATACAAACCCTTATAGTTCGGAGTCCACTTGCCCCTGGAATCGGGCGCGAAAGACAAAACTTTCTTGAGCACAAGGTCACCTTCTCGAAACACACGAGGCTTGACCTTCTTATCAAAAGCTTTCTTCATCCTCTGCTGATATAACTGACCGTGGCACATGGCAGTCAATCTCTTTTCTTCTATCAAGTTCAGCTGGTCATAACGACTCTGAACCTAATCAACATCAGTCAACTTGGCCTCCATCAAGACTCTCATTGATGGGATCTCCACCTCTACTAGGAGTACCGCCTCCATGCCATAAACAAGAGAGAAAGGGGTTGCCCCTGTTGAAGTGCGGACAGATGTCTGATAGCTATGCAAAGCGAATGGCAACATCTCATGCCAATCTTTGTACGTAACAACCATCTTCTGGATAATTTTCTTGATATTCTTGTTAGCAGCTTCAACAACCCCATTCATCTTGGGTCTGTACGGAGAAGAATTATGATGTGCAATCTTGAATTCACTACACAACTCTTTCATCATCTTGTTATTCAAGTTAGATCCATTATCAGTAATGATCTTATCTGGCACACCATATCGGCATATGAGTTGATTCTTGATAAACTTCACGACCACCTGCCTGGTCACATTTGCATACGATGCCGCTTCAACCCACTTGGTGAAGTAATCAATTGCTACGAGAATAAATCTGTGTCCATTGGACGCTTTCGGCTCTATCATGCCAATCATGTCAATTCCCCACATGGAGAAAGGCCATGGTGATGAGATCACATTCAAAAGTGTTGAGGGAATATGAATCTTATCAGCATAAATCTGACACTTGTGGCATTTCTTCACAAATTTGCAGCAGTCAGACTCCATTGTCAGCCAATAGTAGCCTGCTCTCAACATCTTTCTATCCATGGCATGTCCATTGGAATGAGTACCAAATGAACCCTCATGGACCTCAGTCATCAACAGGTCTGCTTCGTGTCTATCCACGTATCTGAGCAGAACCATGTCAAAATTTCTTTTGTAAAGCACTTCGCCATTAAGGTAGAAACTGCCTGACAATCTCCTCAAAGTCTTCCTATCTTTTACAGATGCCCCAGGCGGGTAAATCTGGCTCTGAAGGAAACACTTGATATCATAATACCACGGCTTATCATCTTTTACTTCTTCTACTGCAAATACATGAGCTGGTCTGTCCAAGCGCATCACGGTGATATTGGGGACTTCATTCCACAATTTAACCACAATCATTGAAGCAAGCGTAGCAAGAGCATCTGCCATCCGATTCTCATCTCGAGAAATATGATGGAAGTCAACCTCAGTAAAGAACGTTGAAATCCTCCTCGCCTAATCTCTGTATGGAATGAGGCCAGGCTGATTCGTTTCCCACTCACCCTTAATCTGATTAACAACGAGGGCCGAATCACCATATATATCAAGATGCTTGATCCTTAGATCAATACATTCCTCCAATCCCATAATACAGGCCTCATACTCAGCCATATTATTCGTGCATTTGAAAGTTAGCCTTGCTGTAAAAGGAATATGCGCGCCCTGAGGAGTAATAATCACTGCCCCAATACCATTTCCATACTGATTTACAGCGCCATCAAACACCATACTCCATCTGGAACCAGGCTTTGGCCCTTCATCAAGTGCAGGCTCATCGCAATCTTTCACTTTCAAATACAGAATTTCCTCATCCGGGAAGTCATACTGAACTGACTGATAATCTTCAATAGGCTGATGTGCCAAATGGTCAGCCAAGATACTACCTTTAATAGCCTTCTGAACTCGATACTCAATATCATACTCAGATAACAACATCTGCCAACGGGCAATTCTCCCTGTTAAAGCAGGCTTCTCGAAGATGTACTTGATTGGATCCATTCTGGATATCATCCAAGTCGTATGATTTATCATATACTGGCGTAAGCGCTTAGCAGCCCAAGCCAAAGCACAACATGTCTTTTCAAGCATTGAGTATCGAGACTCACAATCAGTGAACTTCTTACTCAGGTAGTAAATATCATACTCCTTCTTCCCTGATTCGTCTTGCTGACCAAGGACACAACCCATCGAGTCTTCAAGAACAGTCAGATACATGATCAAAGGTCTTCCCTCTACAGGCGGAGACAGAACCGGAGGCTTAGACAGATATTCTTTAATACTGTCGAAAGCTTTCTGGCAATCCTCGGTCCAATCATGGGACTGATCTTTCCGGAGGAGCTTGAATATAGGCGCACATGTGGCAGTCATGTGGGATATGAATCTGGAGATATAATTCAAGCGGCCAAGAAACCTCGGACTTGCTTCTCAATTTTGGGCGCAGGCATCTCTTGTATTGCTTTGACCTTTGCAGGATCAACCTCAATACCTCTTTCACTAACAATGAAGCCCAATAACTTTCCAGAATGGACTCCAAATGTACACTTGTTAGGATTCAGACGAAGCTTATATTTCCTCAAACGCTGGAAAAGCTTCAACAAATGCTCTACATGTTCAACTTTCGTTCTTCTCTTAGCAATCATATCATCAACATATACCTCAATCTCCTTGTGCATCATATCATGAAACAAGGTGGTCATACCTCGTTGATACGTGGCTCCGGCGTTCTTCAAACCGAAGGGCATCACTCGATAACAGAATGTTCCCCAAGGTGTGATGAATGTTGTCTTCTCCATATCCTCGGGTGCCATCTTAATCTGATTATATCCGGAAAATCCGTCCATAAACGAGAAGACATTGAATTTAGCTGTATTGTCTACCAACATATCAATATGTGGTAGAGGGAAATCATCTTTCGGACTAGCTTTATTCAAGTCTCTATAGTCCACACACATCCGGACTTTTCCATCTTTCTTAGGCACGGGCACAATATTGGCCACCCATTGAGGATATATAGAAGTCACCAGGAACCCTGCATCAATTTGCTTCTGAACTTCCTCTTTGATCTTCACTTCCATATCAGGATGAGTTCTTCTGAGTTTCTGCTTCACAGACACGCACTCAGGCTGTAAAGGTAGGAAATGTTGCACAATATCAGTATCTAGACCAGACATGTCTTCATACGACCAGGCAAAGACGTCGACATATTCTCGTAGCAACTTAATCAACCCCTTCTTAATAGATTCTTCCAGCAGTGCCCCAATCTTTACCTCTCGCACACAATCTTCAGACCCCAAGTTGACTGTTTCCAGATTCTCAAGATGCGGCTGAATGATCTTCTCTTCATGCTCAAGTAGCTGGGTGATCTCATCAGGAATCTCTTCAACATCATCTTCCTCTGCCTCAAATACAGGGAATTCAAAATTGGGAGATGGTGTTGGGTCATTATGTTCAATGGGTTTAGAAATCGACCTGCATAATGATTTTGGATATGAAAAGATTTAGAATTCAAACAAGGCAAATCATTATGCAAATGAAAAGATTGATTTTATTTTATTTTTTAGGGTTTTATGTGATCACCAATTTCATGCAAAAACAAAAAGGGAAAATAAATGGGAAAAACAAACATTTAACATGAATTTATTGAATGAAAATATCATTGTATTTATGTTGCCAACAATGTTATCACTCCTCCTTTTGGCATGGGAGAAGGGTTTTTAAACAAAGTGATCGTTACGTTGACTTGTGGATAACTGTTGGAATATCCACAGCGACCCAATTGTTGCAGACCCCTCCAGGGATGATGAAATTGCCAGAATCCTCTGCATCTTCTTCTAAAACGGCAGCAGCCTCCTCATCTAGACCAGTGTGGATGAAACCTCCACTCTTGAATAACCCTTGCTTGTTGAAAGTACCAGAAGAAAAACCTATGTCAGCCCGGGACTCGTTGTCTTCTAACTCAATCATTTTTCCTAAACTAGTGGTTGCACCACGCTCAATGGCCAGCTTTGCATCTTTGTAGGAAGCAAATGAAGGAGTTCTCTTCTCAATAGGCTCAGCAATAGATAAAGCTTGGAAAGGAGTTCCAACTTCAACCTCAGCATCTATATAAGAGAAGGAAGAAAAATGGCTAACCAAGAGAGCCCTTTCTCCCCCTAACACCACCAGCTTCTTGTTTTTCACGAATTTCAATTTCTGGTGTAGGGTGGACGTCACGTCGCCTGCCTCGTGAATCCATGGTCTGCCTAAGAAACAACTATACGATGGGTGAATATCCATAACCTGGAAGGTAATCTGGAAATCACTTGGTCCGATCTTGATTGGGAGATCAACTTCCCCAATCACAGTTTTGCGAGACCCATCGAAAGCCTTCACAACTACTCCACTCTGCCTCATGGGAGGCCCTTGATATGATATCTTTGAGAGAGTGGACTTTGGCAATACGTTCAATGATGACCCGGTGTCCACCAGCACATTGGACATGGCGTCATCTTTGCAATTCATAGATATGTGTAAAGCCAAGTTGTGGTCTCTTCCTTCCTCAGGGAGATCAGAGTCACAAAAGCTCAGGTTGTTGCAAGCAGTAATGTTTGCAACAATGCTATCGAATTTTCCAAAGTGACATCGTCATCTACATATGCCACATCCAACACCTTCTGCAGAGCCTCTCGGTGTGGTTCTGAATTTAAGAGTAAGGATAACATAGATATTTTGGATGGTGTTTGTAGAAGTTGGTCTACAACATTGTACTCGCTTCTTTTGATGAGTCTCAGCATCTCATCACAGTCTTCTTTCACATTGCCACTCAGGCCAACAGAAGTAGGAGTTTTCAGTACGGAGGAGGGCTTAACAGCAAGTGCCGGATTCGGAGAATTCACTGTGTTCCCGATCGGGCGTTCAACGAAATCAGCATTAATTTAAGGCTTCGGCGGTGCTGAAAATACACGGCCACTACGGGTCAAACCGCTAACATCGGCAATATTCACAACAGAAGAAGAGAGCAAGGACACCTCTTTCCCATTCTCTACTGCTACGAAGTTGTAGCGATAGGGAACTGCCTTTTCAGAAGAGTAAGGCACAGGACCAGCAGGCTTAATGATCAGAGCGGGAGAAGCCTTCTGCTTGCTACCATTGTACTTGATGATAACAGGCTCGGGTATCCGGAACACTGGGGAAATCACGTTGACCTCAGGCTCATTTTCATCAACATTCCTGTTTTGAAGGATCTCAATGACTCCTTCGTCCAACATTTCCTGAACATCCTTGCGCACCTGGCAACAACCCAATCGGTTAACAGAACAGACTCCGCATCTATCATGGTCATGCTCATAATGACTGTAGTCACACAACAAACGATGCATCTGGACCAGAGACTGTTGAATATGACTGACATATTTGACCTTGTATTTTCCAGGGCAACCCTGGACCATGTTGACAGATTTCCTATGTTCGGGCAATGGGTTCTTCTTCACATTAGGGCCTACGTCCTCAAAACATAGAATACCACACCTCACAAGGTCTTGAACCTTGGTCTTCAAAGGGTAACAATTCTCCACATCGTGACCGGGAGCACCAGAATGGTAAACACAATGTAACTCAGGCTTATACCACCACTGGGGGTTAGCAGGTATAGCCGGTGGATCTCTCGGAGTAATCAGCTTCCTTTCTATCAAAGAGGGATATAACTCTGCGTACGTCATAGGAATAGGATCGAAGGTGACCCTTTTCCTCTCATAACTCGTGCTGGTTTGATTACTGTTTCGAGGCTGGTAGGCCTGCTGCTGCGGTCGGTGCTGTTGTTGCTGATATTGCAGATGTGGTTGCTGATTGTTACTATGTTGCTGATACTGTTGATTGTCTCTGAAAACAGGTGCTATATGAGCCACCTGGTGCTGGTTACTGGCGGGACGCATAGTCTTCCTCCTCACAGAGGGTCTTCTTGGTTTCTCATGGGAGATCACAGCACGTGCCTCTCCATCTTTCTTCTTTGCAAACGCCCCACAACGTTTGGCAGAAGAGCCTTCTTCTCTGGTTAACCATCCTTCACGGACCCCTTCTTCTAGACGCATCCCCATATTGACCATCTCGGTGAAGTCAGAAGGAGCGCTAGCAATCATCCGCTCATAATAAAAAGAACTTAAAGTCTTCAAAAAGATCTTAGTCATCTCTTTCTCTTCTAGCGGAGGCACGATCTGTGCTGCCACCTCTCGCCACCTCTGGGCGTACTCCTTGAATGTTTCTTTATCCTTCTAGGACATGGCTCTCAATTGATCTCTATCGGGAGCCATATCCACGTTGTACTTGTACTGCTTGACGAAGGCTTCGCCGAGATCATTGAAGGATCGGATGTTCGTGCTGTCTAAACCCATGTACCAACGCAAAGCGGCACCGGACAGACTGTCCTGAAAGTAGTGGATGAGTAGTTGGTCATTATCGGTTTGAGTCGACATCTTCCTAGCATACATGACCAGGTGGCTGAGAGGACAAGTATTTCCTTTGTACTTTTCAAAATCAGGGACCTTGAATTTCACAGGGATCTTCACATTTGGAACCAAGCAGAGTTCGGCAGCAGACTTGCCGAAAAGATCCTTCCCTCTGAGAGTTTTCAATTCCTTGCGAAGCTCAAGAAATTGATCGTTCATAGCATCCATCTTCTCATAAACATCTGGACCCTCAGACGGCTCAGAATGATAGATGGTGTCGTCTACCCTGGGCAAAGTATGCACGACAGGAGGAAGAACGACAAGGACCAGGCTAGATGCCGGCAGAGAAGCAAAGGTAGGAACAGGACCCTCAGGCATGAAATTGGGAGGCATCCCCCACGAGAACCCGGTTGGCATGGCTGTTGGAACAAAGTGTGCACTGGCAGCGGGCACAGTAGAGGAGACAATCTCGGAGATAACTGTCCTCTGGGGAGGAGTTGAAGGTGTCGGAGAAGACTGGCTCTGAGCAGCCATGAGTGACTCTATTAGGGCAGTCAATCTAGCCACTTCCTCTTTCATCTCGCGGTTCTCTTTCTCTAAGTGATCCATCAGTCTTGAAATGTTGGCTCTAGTGTAGTACTGGTGAGTCAGCTTGTCTTCAAAATAAATGAAGGACACAAAGTTAGACCACAAGGCAAGGGACCGGAAACAAAACCTGCTTATGCATATGATGCATGCAATGTTTGTGCATATGATTTGTTTTTTATTTCAAAGGAACTTTAGAGTTTTATTTGCAAATTCTGGAAATATTAAGCATTTTATCACATATGGAAATATCTCATCAAATAATATCAAGGAAAAGAAGTGCAACATCGTCAATCATATACAAGAGAAAAGGAAAATAATCATCTTATGGATCCCTAGAAACAATCATCTAAAGCTCGGGACACAGGAAGATAAGATACGCGAAGCCTCTTCACCTCCCTCTCGTAGGCTGCCTCCATATAGGCCTTCTCTTTGGCGAGTCGATCATACCTCCTCTTCCAGAACTTAGAAGACTGAGGAAGTAGAGAAGTCCATACATCATAAGGGTCATCAATAACCTGATGCTCAAGAAACTCAATCAACGCATCCTTCTCCTTAATCTGCTGAAGCAACTCTTCACGTTCACGGATCCAGGCATGTGAACGGTCTTTGTCTCTCAACTCCTCTGCTCCTTGATTAGGGAGGGTTGAAGGCCCAGCCATAATCATAGGTGTAGGTCTCGGATACTCGTAAGGCATGAGATACTCAGACGCCCTCTTCCTAACCCAAACAGTGTAAGGCTCCAAAGCGATGCAATTCTTAGGACCCAACTCTTTCCTTCCTTTCCTATGAATCTTGCGCCAAGCGCGGACCATCCTAGATTTCAAGCCTTGGGGATCTTTACCATCCTGAAAGAATACACCCTCTAACAAAATGTTATTGGGTTTATCCTTTAAGGGGAACCCAAGCTGCCGACGTGCCAAAACAGGATTGTAGTTAATCCCACCACATGTACCAAGAAGAGGTACATTGGAGAATTTGCCACAAGAGTCAATAATCTGCACACCATCATACACATGGTTATACCAAGAGATATCATCATTAGTGAGAGACATAAGTCTCGTAGACCACCGTAGACATTCCTTGTTCTCCTTGAAAGCGATCGTCTGAGGAAAGTGAGAAATAAACCACTTATACAACAGAGGCAAACAACACATAATGGCGCCACCACCCTTTGCGTTCCTCATATGCAAAGAGAAGTAAGTATCGCCCAACAGAGTCGGAACGTGATTAAGAGTAGAGAAGATCCTAATAGCGTTCACATCCACAAACTTGCCGATGTTGGGGACCAATACCAATCCATAGATGAGAAGTACAAATATGGCTTCAAAGGAGTCCTCACTCATGGCCTTCCCATACATAGTAGCTTGAGCAATGAGGAACTCAGAAGGGAGACCTTGAATTCCTCCTTTGGTAGTCATATGAGCACCAACCAGAGATTCATCTATGTGTAACATGTCATTTATCTCTTGAGAAGTAGGAATACTCTCCAATCCACTGAACGACAACTGGTCTAGAATAGGTATACCCACAAGGTAAGCATACTCCTCAAGGGTAGGCAAAAGCTGGAAATCCGGAAACGTGAAGCAACGGTACAAGGGATCATAAAACTGCACCAATACACTCATCAATCCTTCATCCACCTGAGTAGTCAGAAGAGGAAGAAGCTTCCCAAAACGAGCCTTGAAACCCAAAGGATCTAATACATAGGATGTCAAATTCCTTAACTCTTTCAAATCTGGTTGCCTGAAGCTGTACTTCTTTGTCTTTCCATGTCTGTAAATTTTACAAATAAACCCCTTAAGTATCTTGAAAATTTTCTTATTTATTGATGATATGGATGCAAATGGGTGCATGAATGCATGAATGCAATGATCACACTCAAGGATCAAGCAAAGCACACCAAACAAAGGTCATGGGATGGATCATGTTATCCTTAATATCAATCATCCATTTTGGTGGATTATGGTTTACACCTTATCAACACCCAAGTTCCATTGATATTAAGGATTCATGAACGGATCAACCACGAATAAAGGGTTTGTTGTAAGTCACGAGCATGGAGTTAGGTTAAGAACCACCCAAAAGGGAGTGTACTAGGGTTTAAACCTTCCAAACATGTTCTACAAGAGGTTCCCGTAGTCATCATCCCATCTTTCGGATATTATTGGAGAAACGACTACTCGTATTCCGAAAATATTCTCAAGAGAGACTCTTATGAGTGTAGTATCGCGTAACAATCGTATCAAATCTTACACTTGAACGACTTTCACACTACATCCTAAGAATAGGCCAAGATGGGCTTGGTAAACTAAGGTCCTTGGCTTCTAAGGTCTATATTGGAAAGAGTAATGTCTAACCACAACTTACTTGTGTGACATTATTGATCCCAACATAACCTCCACCAAGTGAATGGACATGCAAGTCAACTTGCTAAGGAATAACTCCACACAAGTCGACAAGACTATGCCATTCTCCTATCCTAAGTGCACTCGAGTTCGGGTATAGAACTCATCTCACAAAGATCACCAAGCATACAAGGAATTAATATTCAAACAATTCAATCATTACATACAATACAGTAATCCCAAATTGCACAAAAATATGTCACAAAAAAAATATACAATACAATACAACAAATATGAAAAGTATGCGAAACCCACTAGGATGTTTCTATCCCCAGCAGAGTCGCCATTTTTCTGTAGCGGGGTATTCGTTACCATTAGAGATATTGACTAAATCCAAGGTAAATCATACAAGTCGAGTCGCTACCGCACTTCTATTTATCCAAAGGAATGGTTAGAAAGCGAACAAAAACCTAAAATTTTTATCGAATCAAAAACTAGTAAAAATGTCAGAGATCTGGGTAAGGGGGTTTGTTATGCAATGGGAAGGTATTAGGCACCCAAAACATCTTAGGTACTCCTAGGGAGCCCTTTTCACATTTGTTGCAAAGGTTGTTGTTTTTTTTTTGAAAATTTATTTGTGCAAACATGATTGAAGGGAGGAGAAAAACGTGTATGTTTATCTAATGTACTACTTACTAAAAGAAGAGTCAAAAGAAAATGACTCGCACGGACGTCGCATCCACTGCATACGTATCTCATCTGAATTTGAGAATCAGAGTCTTCGTAGCTCGGCTACCTATGGGTTAAAGAGGAGTGTGCCCGCTAAGACATCGCGTCTTATGCCTACGTATCTCATCTGGGATGAAAATCAGAGCAAAACATAGTTCGACCACCTATGGGTTAAGGGTTGTGTTTTGGGGTGAACGACGTTACTACGCAATCTACCGGATGCTCGACCTTTGGAGACTTACTCGCCTGTAGTAGAAGGAGATAACGTGTTCTTAGGAGAAGAAAAATCAATGAGTTTGGGGTGTTTAGGGATGCTCATGCAAAACGGCAGTCCTAGATGAAGGAACCGCGCTACCTTAAATGACATGCCACGAGAGGCTATACGAAACCTAAGAAATCGGTAACATGCGGGAAATGTAAAGGGATTGAGAGATCTACCGTACGGATAAAGATCCGAAGTAACAACAATTAGATAAATAAGAAACCCAAAGACTCTTCCAAGCTAAACACCATCAAAGAAAGTGAGCCAGTACAGGTAATCGGAATAAACCTCCAGGTGGTAACCCACAAATAAAGTGGAACACCAGGCAAGCCATCTCTGCAAGAGTCATATGAGCCCTCACAAAACAAAACTCAACAAACAGGTTAGAGAAACAAGATAGGGTAATCAAGAGTTGCCCCCAAATCAAAATGTAACCACATGAATCATGCCATTAAAATTCACAAAAAGCTCACAAAAAGCAACCAAGGGTAGGAGGCCTAAACCTCTTGTCAAACACATGCATCAAAAGGGTATCAAATTCACCCATAATACCTCATACATTCAGAGCATTCAAATTAAAAGCATAAAGTAATGGGAATAAGGGGAAACCTGATTGGAGAGACCGATGAAATTGAATGGCACGGTTGGGTTTGCAAAGCACTCTTAGGGTTTATATGAGAGGGAATTGGTTCTTTTCCGATGAGTTCCCTTCAGTCTCTGGAGGTTGCTCTGAACTCTGTTAGCTCTTCTCTCACTATCTTTTTCCCTGCCAGGGTAATAGGAATAGAATGGCCTCTTGTTTCACTGAAACTCTGAATTTATAACCTGATTTTTGTGGACCTGTGGGCTCAAATGAGAGAGGCCCAAGTCCAAAAATTTTCTGTTATATTTTATTTATTTATTTATTTATTTATTTCGTTTTTTTTTTCGTTTTTCGTTTATTTTAAACACATGGGCTTCGCCTAGCGAGCATGACAGTTCAAGAAATTCCTCTGAGCGTAGATGATTATGGTGGCTTTTCTTGGGACTCGCTAAGCGACCAATTCTGCTCGCCTAGCGAGCGTGACAGCTCATGAACAAACTTTTGCTCCTTCAAGATTAACATTTTGACTGACGAATAGACCCCATTTGAACCTTTTGGAAGTATCTCAAGAAATTCCCTTGTGTTGACTGATCATCTAAATAGAACTCACAAAGTGTCTTGGATGATACTCAAGCTTCAAACAAAAGATGTTAGTGACACATTTTTGTGCTTTTGGTTAGTAAACAAAAGTAAGAGAAACAATGATGTATAATTCAAGCATGCTTGGTGATCTCAAACCAATCACAAGGAGTCCCACCCAAAGGCAAAGGGAACCAAGATGCTAAAGATCCTTGAGGCAATGCAAATGCAATGTTATGATACCATGAGGGATCTTAGGGTCAAAATTGGGGTCTTACAGTTAGGATCCAAATATGTGTGGAGTCAAGCTCAATTCGTGCAAAATGAATTTGATCAGAATGTGTGGAAATTGTGACTTGTAATTCATTAAAACTCAGCCAAATCATGTGTTTTAAGAGTCAATTAACTTCTAGAGACTTGATTAAACATATTTAGGTCTAAAACATGTGTTAATTTGGTTTGGAATTGAGATTAGTTTATATGCAAGGATGCAAAATGATATGTGGGATCTTAGGGTTAAAACTTAGGGTATGACATATGTTGTTATTTAAGTTTCTACAATTTAGAGATATGAAGACTGAAATCTTCGTCTCGAAAAGATTGACTGGACTTAAATACAAAAGACAAGGATCTATGTGGGGAATATAACGCTAGGAAAGCCAAAGAACTGCTGGAGAAACGACGAGACTGAAACTCTGCAGGAGAATAACAAATTCTGAAGGGGGATCAAATTGGGAGTGAACAAAATTCCACAGGGGAAAAGGAAAGACGTAGTAATAACGATTGTATTGGAAAAAAACCAATGCACAATTAGAAGACAAACAACCCAAAGACCCAATGGGGGAAGGCTTATCAAAGCAAGACTCCGTCGGGGAAAAGATCAATCAAAAGAGATGTCCAAATCCACTAGGGGAAGAAATTACCTAACTATCAGTCACGTGATAGCTTAACAAAGGTGATAAGTGTCGCATTACGCGAAAAACCGGCGGGAAAACAAGAACAACAGAGCCGCCACCGTGCGTTATTTATCCCAAAAGAGGGAAAGGAAACGCTCGAAGTAAACCTGGAAAAGACGTGGTCTCGCGACCAAAGAGAATGGGATCGGGAGTCGGTTATGCGAAGGGAAGGTATTAGCACCCCTACGCATCCGTCGTACTCGACGGGATCCACGCACAATAGGAAGGAAAATGGTTGCTAAAACACTGCTCACACACACACATTGGCTGAAGGAGACACAAGAAAACAGACAAGACTGACTCGGCAGGACATCGTATCCTGGGCCTACTTAGTCTATCAGGCATAGACATCAGAGTCGAAGTAGTTCGGACTGGGGAAACGACACATGCTCGCTAGGATGTCGCATCCTATGCATACGTATCTCCTCGGACGAAGGAGAATCAGAGCATTCGTAGCTCGGCTGACACGCACACAAACAAACAGACAAAGGCAAACGTGGAGCCCGAATGCCAATCACTGGGCTTACATCAGCATCCGAACCAGTACAACACCCACATTGGAACCCGAATGCCACTCGATGGACTTACATCAGCTTCCAAGCACACAACAACACACACAGAAGGGTTGAAGACAAAAGGTTGAAAAAGAAAAAGGGCGCCCAGAGAGATCAGCTCATCTCCTGCCTACGTACCTCATCTGGTATGAGGATCAGGGCGACGTAGTTCCCCTACGCAGGGAAAAAGGACTAGCCTAACCAGATAACAGAAGGAGACACAACACTAGGGAGACTACGACTCGAGCCTAGATGTTGTCATGCAAAGTCGTCCCTAAGTTAAGGTTTCTAGCTAACTTGCACAGGAAGCAAGCCTATCTTAAACATGACTTGCACAGGAAGAAGAAGGGTCTCGATTGCAACTAGGGCAAGAGAAAGGGGAGGTCTCAATCGCAACGAGGGCGAGAGAAAAGAATTAGTGTTAGTTGTTAGTCAAACTCGACAAGACATCGCATCTCGTGCCTACGTATCTCATTTGGACATGAGAATCAGAGTTGCCGTAGTTCGGCTAAACTATTCCCGTTGGTTTGTGTTTTTTAAGTGGACAACGTCACTGCGCAATCTACCTGATGCTCGACCTTTGGAGACTTACTCACCTATAGTAGAAGGAGTTAACGTATCCTTAAGAGGGGATAATGTTTGTTTGTGTTTTAGGAAAGCTCAAGCAAGAAAGGAAGTCCTATACGAAGGAACCGTGCTACCTTAATTGACATGCAAACGAGACTACACGGAGTCTAACAAACCTAGGGGATACAATCACACCACACAAGCACATACAACATGAAATAAACACACCAACAAGGGGCTCAAACATCAAGGCTAGGTTTTAGTTGAGGGGTCATATCAACCTCAACAAACAAACCATTGGAACTGGGTAGTGTTAGCTCTTAACCTTACCATTGAGGGGCTAAGGTGAAGCAGATGAAAGGTGAGTGAAGATAAGACTTCACAGCTCTTATCCCTGGCCTTGGAGAGCTTAAGACAAGAATGTGTGGGTTCAGAAAGTGGGAACCCTTCTACACATTTGATACTTACTCAACTGTACAATTGTACAAGATCTTGGGTTTGTATCTGCAATGCATCAACACAGTGGTGTGAGCAAAGCAGATGACACACAGAATAGCAGGGGATAGGTTGCATATCCCTTGGGTTCTGCCAATTGCCTCTTCACTTAGGAGGTCTTTGACTCTATACAAGGACAAATGTAAACAGTCACAAACATTGCCTCTTAAGGAGGACTTCAGACAGTTGCCTGGCCAAGTAACAGGCCATGTCTTCCAGACTACCTGAAGATAAGAAGGTATACCTCAATGCAAATTGCTTATCAAGCAAAGCAAAGCAAAGTTCACAAGGAACTAAAAGCAACTAAAAGTACCTGAAACCAGTCAGACAACATTAGTACACAACTCCAAAGTTAAAGCAAAAGGAAACAGATATCAACCAGTCAAAACAAACAGACAAATGTGCAATGCACAAAACTCAAGGCATGTGAGCCAAGCAACCTACAAAACAAAATAGGTTAGTCATGATAAACAAACACACACAACCAATTTGTATTGGTCTCATTGGATAATTGTTGGTTAATCTGAAAAAAAATGAGCTCAAATGTGAGTAACAGGACCACTAGGACAAGCCTAGGGTCAAAAGGGGATGAGAAAATCAAAGAGGCAAGTGGCAAGTGTCCAAAATCATGTTCAAACAATCAAGAAACAAACCCAATTGGTTTCACATTCATATCAATCATCATCATCATTTCATGAACAAATTAGGTCAAGGCATGGCATTTAGAAGCCCATAGAAGTCAACAGCAAGACTTAACTCAAAACCAATCTCAAACATTTCAAAAAATCAGCAAATAAATCATGGTCAAACACAACCCATAGCATGGTAAGCATGTCAAATTTAAATTCATTTGGACAAGTAGAAGGTGGTCAATGAAAATCAGAAAGGCAAGGAAATTTTAAGCATGCTCAAAGAAGTCAACCAAACATGCATCAACTTCAAAAAATCATAAATCAGTGATAGCATATGAGAAATGAATGGGATAAAAACCGTGGCAAATCTTAAGGTGTCTAATAATCACATATCAAATTTCATGTCCATCTAATAAGGTATGAGAATTTCACAGATGAAATGGGAGCATGTGTCACAAAAACTCAACATAAGACCAAACAGGGGAGAAAAATCTCAAACAAATAGGAAATGCCACAAACAATCCCAAGAAAAATCACATGTAAACTAGACATACTCAAGTACATTCATGCAAAAACTCAATCCAATTTGAGGTCAAGAGGCATGGTAAAGAAAATCATGAAGTTGCACATCAATGGTGTGACACAAATTGTCACACCCTACTTCAAAAAATCATAACTCAATGACCAGAGATGATAAATTCATAAACTCTATACCAAAATCACCATGGATGTGTCTAGTTTATGCACAAAAAATTTCAAGGTCATTGGATAATGCATCATCATTTCACAAATGTTTTGGCAAAAGGTACAAGATATGAGCACATGAACAAAACCCTAATACCAATTAAAATCCACTTATCCAAAAAATCAGGAAAAAATATGATAATAAACTAGAGACTGTGATGAACATGATGCAAAAAATCCCATGAATTTTGGATTTAAAATGGATGTGATATGATTTTTGCAAGTTTGAGCATCAAATGAAATTAAAATTGCAAAAAATAACATGAATTAATAGTTAATTAGGCACGGAATGGCAGTTTTGTAAATACTTGAACCACTTAACAAAACGCTGCGTACAAGCAAGGCAAATGAAATGTTGTGATTGGCTGATGGTGAATGGAACAGTAAACAGCATGCACAACACGTGAACAGGAAACGAAAATCTGGGCATGGCTAGGGTTTATGGAACTACAGTGTACTTCATCATCTTCCCCAAAATCGTGCCAAAGAAATTTTCCCAGAAATAGAAATTGAACATACCAATGGACTCAGCAAACATCATACATGCATAATCCAAACATATTTTCCATTGAATCGAGCTAACAACCAAGAATCATGCAAAAACAAAAGTGAACATCAAACTTAAAAACTAGATTTCTTTTCAGCACAGGCAACCATTTTCACCAATTCAAAGTTCATTATAATCATGGCAAGGAGACCTATCATAAGCATGCTATAGTTTGGCAAATGGAGAAAATCGAAAACTCACTTGATTTTGAAGAAAATGGTGAAGCGGTGATGATTTAGCTTGGCTTGCTCGAAACAGGTACACCACAAGGTTCCAAAAGATGTATGGTTGAAGATCCTAGCTCAGCAAGGCTTGAAATGATCCATACTTTGAACTGCCATGGATGAATGCTTGGAGAAACAGAACTTGAAGATGAGGTTACAACTGGAGAATCAAGCTTGAAATGGACTCAAAGATGATGGTAGCTGATGTAGCAGCCAAGGCCAGGTCGTGTGCTTTGCAATTTTTCCAAGAAAAGTTCAAAGATGGAAAAATGAGAATTTGAGAGAGTGAGAATTTCTGTTTTTGTGGAATGGCTGCTAGGGTTCTGCTCAGAGAGAAAATGAGCTATATGTATGCTGTTTTAGGTTGGTAATCATGATTAAGTTGTGTGGTAATCCAAATTTGTAAAAATGACATCTTTACCAATTTTGCTAAAAATCCAAACATTTTACATGGGGTGTAAGTGGCTGCTCGAAAATGGGCTTCAAACATGTTTCAAATATCATATCTGAACTATTCCAAATGGCCAAAAATGTTAGAAATGCTTAATTTTGAAACTCATTTTTTCACTACACTTGAAATTAATTCAAGCAAGTTCAAAAATGCCATTTTGATTGGTGATGTTTTAGTGAATGATGGTTACATATTTGGAAAGAGGGGATCAAATGTGACTTGTTGCAAAAAACCCCACCCAATTTGGCCAAATGGTTTGAGAGATATGGCCTTTTGAAGTTCAAAAATTTCTGAAAATGATTTGATCATAACTTGCCAAACATACATGGGAATTGAGTGTTCTTGGACTTTTTGGAGATGGGAGAACAAGATCTTCAACTTTCATGTTGGGAAAAAAGTCATTTGAAGCTTGTATCATGATGTAAGTTTAGGATCAAGAAGTTTCCATTTTTGGCAAATTCCAATTACAGGTCAAGTTTCTATTTTTGGAAATTTCTTGTCTGGCTTCAAATTCTTCCATGATGATGTTTGACATGTTATATGAGGCCTATATGGACATGAATGAGCCCTCTCAAACCAATTCCCACCTTCAAATCACTGATTAAATGCACAGTTGACCAACAGTTGACTTTTTAGGGTTTCTAGTGAACTGGGCCATGACTGATGACTTCTGAACATCCAATCCTTGACCAAACCACTTCAAAAGGATCCCTAGGTCATGTGAACATGTTGGACCAACCCTAGGGCCTTGGCTCAATGAAAATTTCACTTGCTTGACTGATTGACTGATCTCCTGACCAGTTTGACCTAATCTGTCTGATGATCTTGCACTTGGGCAAAAGGGACAATGCAATGTTATGCAGTGGACTATGTTAATGCTATGACCTAATATGAGAATGTATGTACAAAAGGTAGGTGCAAATTTGAGGTGCTACAGCTGCCCCTATTCAATCAGCTGGGAACCCGAATGGATGAGAGCAACGGCTGTCAGACTTTCAGGGTAAACAGGGATTGAATACCAAGAACCGTAGAATTTGCACAATACAGGGATCCAACAATGGAAACGTCCACTGGGATTTGATATTTATTACTGGGTATTTTTTGGTTTTTTTGTTTTCAAAGGATACGGCCATATCCAGACATCACAACGATGATGAATGGGAATAAAAAATCACAACTAGATGCCGACGGACAACTAGGAAAAACTCAACGTTTACCAAGACCAACGGAGAGGTAACCAGACATTCATGAATGACTGGAAGAGATACAACCATACGTCAACGGACGAAATGGGAAAAACTCAACGTTTACCAAGACCAACGGAGAGGTAACCAGACATTAATGAATGACTGGAAGAGATACAACCATACGTCAACGGACGAAATGGGAAAAACTCAACGTTTACCAAGACCAACGGAGAGGTAACCAACTGGGGACGACCAGGAAAAACTCGACGTTTATCGAAACCAATAGAGAGGTAACCAGACATTTACTGATGAATGGGAGGACTCGACCAGACATCAACGGATGAATGGGAGAAAACTCGACGTTTACAGACATCGAAAGATGATGTTTACAGACACCAAAAAGATCGACCAGACATTTACTGATGAATGGGAAGGCTCGACGTTTACAGACATCGAAAGATGATGTTTACAGACACCAAAAAGATCGACCAGACATTTATTGATGAATGGGAAAACTCAACGTTTACAGACATCGGAAGATGATGTTTACAGACACCAAAAAGATCGACCAGACATTTACTGATGAATGGGAAAACTCGACGTTTACAGACATCGGAAGATGATGTTTACAGACACCAAAAAGATCGACCAGACATTTACTGATGAATGGGAAAAAGAGAAACACAACCAGACGTCGACGGACGAATGGGAAAAACTCAACGTTTATCGAAACCAACGGAGAGGTAAATCCACATGGGGAATGGTACAACTAGACATCATCGGATGACTAGGAAAAACTCGACGTTTATCGACACCAACGGAGAGGAGGAATCTTCACTAGGGAAGGGAGGACGACGTTACGAACATCGAAAGATGATGTTTACCGACATCAAAATAAGACCAGACACTTACGCATGACTGGGAAATCACCGGAAGATGGTGTTTACCGACACCAAAGAAACAACACACGCGGGTGCTGACGGGATACTGACATTTACAAGATGACAGGGTAAGGCTAAACATTTGCGGGGGTCTCACTGGGGAGAAACGGCCTTCCTTTTACCAACGGATGAGGAAATAAACCTCTGTGGGGATTGTCAACACCAAATGTTGACTGGAGCAACTGTAGCGAATGTGCCGTACAGGTTGAACAAAAATCCGCCTCGGCCGGGGATACAGTCTGATGGGTTTCGAACACATGAATGCATATGTTTGAATTTTTCTATGGCGTAATGCTCCATTTATGAATGGAAATGCTACGCGATTTTTGAGGATGCAATGATCACTACATGCAAAATGCAAATGAAACCGGGCTAAGGAGCCAAAAGATCAGGTACTCCAACTCTGTGGGGAGACCCTGACTGAGGAATACTCTGCGGGGAACTCTTCTTGGGGAAATACTCTGCTTTGGAGAATATCTGCTACTCCGCTGGGGACAACCCCTACAATCCACAAGTAGGATCAACTTAGCTGGGGATGCAGATATCAGTCCGCTACGGAAACTCGTCCAATCCACTGGTAGGATGAACTTTGCTGGAGAAATATGTCATTGAAACCCACTCCACTCGGGGAACTTGCTGAGGAAAACCCACACCATTCTGCTGAGGAGAACAACTTTGGTGGGGAGAGCGAACCTTGTTGGGGATGATAACACGTCGTATCATACTGGAGATAAACCTCCACAACCCTGCTGGGGAGAAGCACTAACGGCCATGCTGGAGATAACAGTATCACAAACCCAAATGCTGGGGAACACACAAACAGTCTACTGATAGACTCCGCTGGGAAACTCCCGGGGAAAAATAACTGCCAGGCGCTCAGTGGGGATTCTCAACTAGGGAAATCTGCAAGCACAGGCTTGCTGGGGATAAGCAATCCTTAGGTCTGCTGAGGAAAGAAGGCACTATCCACAGACATCTCTGCAGGGGAACTACCTCTGATAGCTTCAATACTAGCTTGGGTCGGGGAAACGTCCTCCACCCTAGGAAACATTCTGCCCCTGACACTCCCACTAGGGACATGACAACCTTCAGGCTTACTGAGGATATACCGATCTTGGATCTATCGGGGAGATCACACTCTCAACCCATTGGGGGGAGATATAACTTGTTTGACATGGGATGTCGGTCGACTCGTCGAACACTGGTATCCATCATCCACCCACAGTGTTGACTTTCCATTTTTAAGAACTCCCATACTCATCTGGACTTTTCTGCTCCATCATCTTGTATTCCCAACTCGTCTGCACTCCACGGAGATCGAACTCCTGGGGTTTATACATACTTTCCAATTATCAGACTTTGAAGAGTCTTCTTGATTAACTTTCCAGGACCGTCGTCGTAATCCTTCACCGTCTTTTCATCGTTCATCTATCCCTTGCCCCTGGTCAAGCTCCGTAGGGATCTCTTGTCATAAAGGCTTCATATTACTACCGACAAGTGAATGAAGATATCTAACAGTACCTGCACAAGAGATCGCCAGATAAAAGCGTGCCCCAGGCGTTTCAATATTTCAACGCATAGGTCACTCAAACTTCCGGATAAGATTTCCAGATTTCAATCTTATAAGCATGCATCGGAAGGGACCTCTATGTTTCAAAATGCAAATATTCTTATCAAAATAAACGGATGTTTTTATAATCAAAGCGGTAATGACACAAAAACAAAATTTATTTGACCGAACACACGCTTTATTGATTGGAACAAAAGATGGCTCGCAATCGAGCAACACACAGGAAGCAAACCCTGGAAAGAGGTGATTGCACACAAAAGAAAAATCTATCCTAACGACAATGTGAAACCGTGATCTCATCGGGTTCCAACTCAGTCACACCTCATATGTCCTCAGGACTTTCCGCACTTTCTGTCTGCTGAACAAGACGCTTCCGATCGATCTCTGTCGGAGATTATCCAAGTGTATCTTCCAATATTTCAAATGATCATGCTGGACACAGTTGTTCGTTCAATCCCTCTTTTGCCTGGACCACCCTTTCGGGTTTCAGTCCACCGGGATACCCTTTTTTGCCCAAGTCGCCCTTGCGGGTTTTCAACTTGCCGGGTGTACAGTTCTTTTCTTTTATTATCCCTAATTTTTGCCTGAACCTTTTTCTCTTTTTTCTTGGTTCGCCGGGATGCCCATTTTTGCCTGGACTCTTTATTCTTTTTGTCCAGCGGGTCTCTTTCACGAAGTATTTTCTAACTGCGTCCGTATTCACAGGGGATGGAAAATCGTCGTCATCCGTGGTCATCAACAACATGGCCTGGTCTGAGAAAACCTTCTTGACCACGAATGAGACACTCATAACTGTTTATCCATTTGCCCCACGATTGTCTGGAGGAGGAAGGATCCTTTTCAACACAACATTTCTCATATGGTACGCACGAGGTCACTCTTATGTGGTACACAACACGCTTCATTCACTGGGTACAACTGCCCCATGACAAGTAGCTGTCAGCCCTTTTCCTCAGTTGGACTCAACGTGTCATTCTGAGTCTTTATCCATTCAGGCTTCTCTGACTTGTCATACATCTGTGAGGAAGACACTGCCCCAAGTAGATGCACATCCCAAGGTTCGATACTCAGGATACAGACTTTATGTTCAATCACCATTGTTGGTGCATTTAAAAGTTATCCGAGAAGCACTACCTCATTCACCCTAACTTCCCCATCAGACATTGGAATCCGTTCGGATTCGGGGCCAGGCCCCTCCTCCGGGATTGGTCGCTCTCAATCTTTCGATTTGAGTACCTCGAGATGTCCTCATCAGGGATCTCAAACTTCCTTGATCGATAACCTTCCGTGGGTTGCTGCTAGCTTCTCAAACACATACCTGATCAGATCCATTTTGGACCGCCACAAAGTGGTATGAATCAGCATACACTGTCTCAGTCGGCGAGCAGCCTATGCCAAAGTACATCAAGTTTTTTCCGAACAGTGAGTGTATTGTTTCACAGTCGATAAACTTTTTGCTTAGGTAAATTGCATACTCTTTTCGACCAGACGAGTCATGCTGACCCAATACGCACCTTATAGACCCTTTGAGGGCTGTCAAGTACCAGATTAACAATCATCCCCTTGGGAAACATCGGAATCAGAAGTTCCTGCAATTTATCCTTTTTCTTTTTTTTTTTCTTTTTTTTTTTTTTTTAAAATGCCCCTTGGCAATCATCATCCCGCCTGTCCATTTGATTTTTTTTCTTCTTTTTTCGGTTCAGACAATTTTTTTTTAAATTTTTTTAATTTTTTTTTTTGCAGGATCAATCTTGATTCCTCTGATTTACTTACAACAAGCCTCGGTAGCTTGATGAACAGCACTCCATAAGTGCACTGATTCGGGCTCAACAGTGTGAGTTATCTCAGCCGGCCGATCAACTTGCCCCTGTCTACCGGATGCCCCTGTTCTGCTTGGGACTTTGTCATCATTTCCTCAACATGGTATTCGCTTTCATGATGAATCATATCATGAAACAAAGTCACCGTAGACCTCTGATACGTGGCACCGGCCTCTTGTGACTGAACGACATCTCCTTAGAACAAGAAGGTGCCCCTTGTGTGATGGACCTGGTTTACTTCATATCATCTGGCAACAATTCAAATCTGGTCTTGGCCAGGAAGCCATCCATGAAGATAAACACTGAGACCTGAGCTATATAATCAAACAATACCTCATTGTGATGTACCGGAATCCATCTTTTAGATTAGCTCTGCTCGCATCTTGATAGTCTATTCACACCTTCTCTCTTTCTCATCCTTTGTCGGCCTCAGCTTTTGCATAGTCTCCTCCTGATGGTAGTTTATGCCCCAAAACATTGGTATCCCACCTTGGTGTATCTAGATACAACCAGGCACACATATCAACCTGCTCTTTCAAAAGGGCTACCATTCTGCTCTTGACTTGCCTCTGAAGCGGCCTCAACTTTGCACTTTCTAACCTCGGCAGAGCTTGGAGTAACAATCTTGAATCGCTCCTCGTGCGGTTGAATCACCTTCTCCTCTTGTTTCAATAACCTGGCTAATTCCAGCAAATCACAATCTTCTTCGCCTTCTTCTCTGGCATGATAGATCGGATTGTCGAAGTCATACAGAGGTGTAACCAAATTGTTATCGGTGAGATCAGGAGAGTAATCACTTTTGAGGTTGGAACTAGACAAAATCAAAAGGAAATAGAATGAAAAACATTGCCATTTTTTTGTTTTTAAAACTGCAAAATTAAATGAAAAACAGGGAACACCGCTTTTAATCATAAAAACATCCATTTATTACTGATGCAAAATGTTGCAAAATGAAACACATGAGGTGGCCCTTACAATGGACCATTACGTTTCGGGCAAGACGTATGGCTTTCATGCAAACAAAAATTGAAAAACAGAAATACTACTCTTCAGAATGAGTGACAGTGATGCTTTTGGAGTCCTTCCAGTTTCCTAGTACGCACGACCTTATCCACAACTCGAGCTCGCGGTCACAGTCGATCTCTCCACTCACTGAACAAGCGTGATCAGGATCCAGCATTCCTGCACTGACAAAGGGGTACGGTGGACGACATCTTCTGTTTGGTCTAGACGACTCTTGATCCGGCTGATAACCGACCCCAAACATGTCTGCTTTTACCACGATGTCAATGATCCTTCCCCAGCCTTGGGCCTCTTTGTTCTTCACCACTTCCAGAGCTTGTTTATAAGAAGAAATGGACAGCTTCTTCTCTTTCTCAGCGACAAGGGCATTCTCCACCTGGACGGTTTCCACTGCCAGACTGGGTGCTTTACATCTTGCATCGTCCATTTCTACTTTCTTCATCTTCTGGATCGTGTCTTTCATCAATACACACCCTTCTGTGGTGACGGTCGCACAACAAATATTAACAACAGGGAAAGCTCCATCCTGCATCAGAGATTTTGGGACCACAGACATTGGAACCTTTAGCTGATCCTCCTCAGTCACCTCTATCCCTTTTTTGGCTTTCTTCACCATCTTTATCTTTACAGGACCCTGCCTGGGTATGGGGTTGACATCCTCACTCATTATATGTGTCAAGCTGATAGCCTTGGAGTCCACCATATCCTGGATGATATGCTTAAAAGCTCTGCAACCCTCAATGCTGTATCCGGATGCCCCAGAGTGAAACTCGCACTTGGCACTCTCATCACAGTTTGCAGGCCTCCGCTGCTGCTCTATAGGAATCAAAATCCTCGGCCGAACTAATCCCAGATCCCTCAACCTCCTGAACAGAAGGGTATAAGTCACGGGTGGCTCCTCAAACTGACGATCCTCCTTCTCCTTCTTCACCCGGCTCTTAGCTCTCGGTGTCTTCTGTTGAGGTGGCAGTTGTTGCTGTTGAGCAGGTGGATTGTTGACAGGAGTGGTTACGGTGGCAGCATAAGGGTGATAACGATCTTTACTACGTTCTTTCTTTGCGGGCACACCAACTGGCTCAACCTCCTTCTTGAATGGACCACTGTCGGAGGGTTTCTTTGCTACAGTACCAGAAGGTTTCTTCACTTCGGAGGACGGAGCCTTCCCCTGAACTTTCTCCACTATCAGCCATTTCTCAATCTTTTCCAATCTCTCAGACATGACCTTCTGCCCCAAGGCAAGCCCTTGCACAACACTGAACAAGTCCCTCATCATCTCTTTCAGTTCAAGGATATCTGCGTTGGGAAGATCCATCGGCTTGAATTTGTTGACCCCTAGCAGGTTATCTGAACAGACGAGCTATGCGCACCGGTTGAATACTGAAACCTACAAAACAGCAAATGGGTTAGTATGACTCACACATGCAATGTCTGTCCGTACCAGGAATATTCTGTCCTTTGATTCCGGTTTCATCGAGACAGATAAAATTTTATCAACAACATTCTGACATCTGGATGTCTCTCAACCTGAGTCTTGATTTAAAAATAATGGACCTCGAGTACGGACATACATGAGTTGAATGCAAATGAATGTGAAATGATATGATGCAAATGCATGAATGCAGGCCCCTGTGCCACCAAGTCATCTGTAGACCCATATTTCTCTGAACCAGTCACATCTGTGGGACCAAGTCACCATAAATCCAACTTGGGGAGTTCCGAAATAAACAGAACCGGAGATTACATCACTATCTTCACAGGAACATCCATAGAACGGATGACAAACGGATCCTCTGAACAAGTACTCTCACCTCAACCCGGGGATCCGAAATAAACGGAACCCGCTGATAAACCACGGACAGAACTCTGGCGTCCCAGAAATAAATGCCCACAATTCATAGCCACCGTCAGTACCAAGAGTCACCAACAAGTCACCAACAAATCAGCAACCGTACCTGTAATGAACAAACCCTCCCCACTCACGGGTGTCGTCTAGGCCAGGGTAAGGTCGAGAGAAACGCAGCATAAATAACCTTTCGCAGAATACCATCATATACACACCCGAAGTATGTAACGACAATATCCCACCAGGGTCTGAACTACTCGTGATATCAATGTTCCGCTAAGTGGCGCAATACCACCCGCTTCCCATGAATCACTCTATTCCTAGGTTTCCTAGATTTCACTCATAGCCTGGGTATTGGGCCTTTTACCTCGAGTAATCCCACCCCAACAGAGAAACACAGCCAGCACAGCAGATGAATATGAATGAATGCAAACATTAAGGCACACAATAAATGCAAACAATAAATGCACATATATACAATGAATGCAATAAATAATAGCACAAAGCAACCAAAGCCCTAACCTAGAGAGCGCTAGGAGAGACTCGCTCAGGGAAGATGGACCAGCAAGAGGTCAACTTCTCTATTCCCCAGCAGAGTCGCCAGCTGTCGCATTACGCGAAAAACCGGCGGGAAAACAAGAACAACAGAGCCGCCACCGTGCGTTATTTATCCCAAAAGAGGGAAAGGAAATGCTCGAAGTAAACCTGGAAAAGACGTGGTCTCGCGACCAAAGAGAATGGGATCGGGAGTCGGTTATGCGAAGGGAAGGTATTAGCACCCCTACGCATCCGTCGTACTCGACGGGATCCACGCACAATAGGAAGGAAAATGGTTGCTAAAACACTGCTCACACACACACTGGCTGAAGGAGACACAAGAAAACAGACAAGACTGACTCGGCAGGACATCGTATCCTGGGCCTACTTAGTCTATCAGGCATAGACATCAGAGTCGAAGTAGTTCGGACTGGGGAAACGACACATGCTCGCTAGGATATCGCATCCTATGCATACGTATGTCCTCGGACGAAGGAGAATCAGAGCATTCGTAGCTCGGCTGACACGCACACAAACAAACAGACAAAGGCAAACGTGGAGCCCGAATGCCAATCACTGGGCTTACATCAGCATCCGAACCAAGACAACACCCACACTGGAACCCGAATGCCACTCGATGGACTTACATCAGCTTCCAAGCACACAACAACACACACAGAAGGGTTGAAGACAAAAGGTTGAAAAAGAAAAAGGGCGCCCGGAGAGATCAGCTCATCTCCTGCCTACGTACCTCATCTGGTATGAGGATCAGGGCGACGTAGTTCCCCTACGCAGGGAAAAAGGACTAGCCTAACCAGATAACAGAGGGAGACACAACACTAGGGAGACTACGACTCGAGCCTAGATGTTGTCATGCAAAGTCGTCCCTAAGTTAAGGTTTCTAGCTAACTTGCACAGGAAGCAAGCCTATCTTAAACATGACTTGCACAGGAAGAAGAAGGGTCTCGATTGCAACTAGGGCAAGAGAAAGGGGAGGTCTCAATCGCAACGAGGGCAAGAGAAAAGAATTAGTGTTAGTTGTTAGTCAAACTCGACAAGACATCGCATCTCGTGCCTACGTATCTCATCTGGACATGAGAATCAGAGTTGCCGTAGTTCGGCTAAACTATTCCCGTTGGTTTGTGTTTTTTAAGTGGACAACGTCACTGCGCAATCTACCTGATGCTCGACCTTTGGAGACTTACTCACCTGTAGTAGAAGGAGTTAACGTATCCTTAAGAGGGGATAATGTTTGTTTGTGTTTTAGGAAAGCTCAAGCAAGAAAGGAAGTCCTATACGAAGGAACCGTGCTACCTTAATTGACATGCAAACGAGACTACACCGAGTCTAACAAACCTAGGGGATACAATCACACCACACAAGCACATACAACATGAAATAAACACACCAACAAGGGGCTCAAACATCAAGGCTAGGTTTTAGTTGAGGGGTCATATCAACCTCAACAAACAAACCACTGGAACTGGGTAGTGTTAGCTCTTAACCTTGCCATTGAGGGGCTAAGGTGAAGCAGATGAAAGGTGAGTGAAGATAAGACTTCACAGCTCTTATCCCTGGCCTGGGAGAGCTTAAGACAAGAATGTGTGGGTTCAGAAAGTGGGAACCCTTCTACACATTTGATACTGACTCAACTGTACAATTGTACAAGATCTTGGGTTTGTATCTGCAATGCATCAACACAGTGGTGTGAGCAAAGCAGATGACACACAGAATAGCAGGGGATAGGTTGCATATCCCTTGGGTTCTGCCAATTGCGTCTTCACTTAGGAGGTCTTTGACTCTATACAAGGACAAATGTAAACAGTCACAAACATTGCCTCTTAAGGAGGACTTCAGACAGTTGCCTGGCCAAGTAACAGGCCAGGTCTTCCAGACTACCTGAAGATAAGACGGTATACCTCAATGCAAATTGCTTATCAAGCAAAGCAAAGCAAAGTTCACAAGGAACTAAAAGCAACTAAAAGTACCTGAAACCAGTCAGACAACATTAGTACACAACTTCAAAGTTAAAGCAAAAGGAAACAGATATCAACCAGTCAAAACAAACAGACAAATGTGCAATGCACAAAACTCAAGGCATGTGAGCCAAGCAACCTACAAAACAAAATAGGTTAGTCATGATAAACAAACACACACAACCAATTTGTATTGGTCTCATTGGATAATTGTTGGTTAACCTGAAAAAAATGAGCTCAAATGTGAGTAACAGGACCACTAGGACAAGCCTAGGGTCAAAAGGGGATGAGAAAATCAAAACAGCAAGTGGCAAGTGTCCAAAATCATGTTCAAACAATCAAGAAACAAACCCAATTGGTTTCACATTCATATCAATCATCATCATCATTTCATGAACAAATTAGGTCAAGGCATGGCATTTAGAAGCCCATAGAAGTCAACAGCAAGACTTAACTCAAAACCAATCTCAAACATTTCAAAAAATCAGCAAATAAATCATGGTCAAACACAACCCATAGCATGGTAAGCATGTCAAATTTCAATTCATTTGGACAAGTAGAAGGTGGTCAATGAAAATCAGAAAGGCAAGGAAATTTTAAGCATGCTCAAAGAAGTCAACCAAACATGCATCAACTTCAAAAAATCATAAATCAGTGATAGCATATGAGAAATGAATGGGATAAAAACCGTGGCAAATCTTAAGGTGTCTAATAATCACATATCAAATTTCATGTCCATCTAATAAGGTATGAGAATTTCACAGATGAAATGGGAGCATGTGTCACAAAAAGTCAACATAAGACCAAACAGGGGAGAAAAATCTCAAACAAATAGGAAATGCCACAAACAATCCCAAGAAAAATCACATGTAAACTAGACATACTCAAGTACATTCATGCAAAAACTCAATCCAATTTGAGGTCAAGAGGCATGGTAAAGAAAATCATGAAGTTGCACATCAATGGTGTTACACAAATTGTCACACCCTACTTCAAAAAATCATAACTCAATGACCAGAGATGATAAATTCATAAACTCTATACCAAAATCACCATGGATGTGTCTAGTTTATGCACAAAAAATTTCAAGGTCATTGGATAATGCATCATCATTTCACAAATGTTTTGGCAAAAGGTACAAGATATGAGCACATGAACAAAACCCTAATACCAATTAAAATCCACTTATCCAAAAAATCAGGAAAAAATATGATAATAAACTAGAGACTGTGATGAACATGATGCAAAAAATCCCATGAATTTTTGATTTAAAATGGATGTGATATGATTTTTGCAAGTTTAAGCATCAAATGAAATTAAAATTGCAAAAAATAACATGAATTAATAGTTAATTAGGCACGGAATGGCAGTTTTGTAAATACTTGAACCACTTAACAAAACGCTGCGTACAGGCAAGGCAAATGAAATGTTGTGATTGGCTGATGGTGAATGGAACAGTAAACAGCATGCACAACACGTGAACAGGAAACGAAAATCTGGGCATGGCTAGGGTTTATGGAACTACAGTGTACTTCATCATCTTCCCCAAAATCGTGCCAAAGAAATTTTCCCAGAAATAGAAATTGAACATACCAATGGACTCAGCTAACATCATACATGCATAATCCAAACATATTTTCCATTGAATCGAGCTAACAACCAAGAATCATGCAAAAACAAAAGTGAACATCAAACTTAAAAACTAGATTTCTTTCAGCACAGGCAACCATTTTCACCAATTCAAAGTTCATTATAATCATGGCAAGGAGACCTATCATAAGCATGCTATAGTTTGGCAAATGGAGAAAATCGAAAACTCACTTGATTTTGAAGAAAATGGTGAAGCAGTGATGATTTAGCTTGGCTTGCTCGAAACAGGTACACCACAAGGTTCCAAAAGATGTATGGTTGAAGATCCTAGCTCAGCAAGGCTTGAAATGATCCATACTTTGAACTGCCATGGATGAATGCTTGGAGAAACAAAACTTGAAGATGAGGTTACAGCTGGAGAATCAAGCTTGAAATGGACTCAAAGATGATGGTAGATGATGTAGCAGCCAAGGCCAGGTCGTGTGCTTTGCAATTTTTCCAAGAAAAGTTCAAAGATGGAAAAATGAGAATTTGAGAGAGTGAGAATTTCTGTTTTTGTGGAATGGCTGCTAGGGTTCTGCTCAGAGAGAAAATGAGCTATATGTATGCTGTTTTAGGTTGGTAATCATGATTAAGTTGTGTGGTAATCCAAATTTGTAAAAATGACATCTTTACCAATTTTGCTAAAAATCCAAACATTTTACATGGGGTGTAAGTGGCTGCTCGAAAATGGGCTTCAAACATGTTTCAAATATCATATCTGAACTATTCCAAATGGCCAAAAATGTTAGAAATGCTTAATTTTGAAACTCATTTTTTCACTACACTTGAAATTAATTCAAGCAAGTTCAAAAATGCCATTTTGATTGGTGATGTTTTGGTGAATGATGGTTACATATTTGGAAAGAGGGGATCAAATGTGACTTGTTGCAAAAAACCCCACCCAATTTGGCCAAATGGTTTGAGAGATATGGCCTTTTGAAGTTCAAAAATATCTGAAAATGATTTGATCATAACTTGCCAAACATACATGGGAATTGAGTGTTCTTGGACTTTTTGGAAATGGGAGAACAAGATCTTCAACCTTCATGTTGGGCAAAAATTAATTTGAAGCTTGTATCATGATGTAAGTTTAGGATCAAGAAGTTTCCATTTTTGGCAAATTCCAATTACAGGTCAAGTTTCTATTTTTGGAAATTTCTTGTCTGGCTTCAAATTCTTCCATGATGATGTTTGACATGTTATATGAGGCCTATATGGACATGAATGAGCCCTCTCAAACCAATTCCCACCTTCAAATCACTGATTAAATGCACAGTTGACCAACAGTTGACTTTTTAGGGTTTCTGGTGAACTGGGCCATGACTGATGACTTCTGAACATCCAATCCTTGACCAAACCACTTCAAAAGGATCCCTAGGTCATGTGAACATGTTGGACCAACCCTAGGGCCTTGGCTCAATGAAAATTTCACTTGCTTGACTGATTGACTGATCTCCTGACCTGTTTGACCTAATCTGTCTGATGATCTTGCACTTGGGCAAAAGGGACAATGCAATGTTATGCAGTGGACTATGTTAATGCTATGACCTAATATGAGAATGTATGTACAAAAGGTAGGTGCAAATTTGAGGTGCTACAATAAGCCCAAAGGAAAAAGATTACCAACTACCAGCCAAATGATAGCTTAAAAAAAGGTAATCAAACAAAGGTGAGAAGGATATCACCTAACTATCAGCCAAGCGATAACTTAACAAAGGTAATAATCTCAAAAGGAGAGATTACCAACTACCAGCCAAGTGATATCTTAACAAAGGTAACCAACCAAAGGTAAGAAAAATATTAATTAACTATTAGCCAAGTGATAGCTTAACAAAGGTAATAATCTCAAAAGAAAAGATTACCAACTACCAACCAAGTGATAGCTTAACAAAGGCAACCAACCAAAGATAAGATAAATATTATCTAACTACCAGCTAATTGATAGCTTAACAAAGGTAATAAGCTCAAAAGTAAAAGAAGTATTACCTAACTATCAGCTAAGTGATAACTTAACAAAGGTAATAATCTCAAAAGGAAAGATTACCAACTACCAGCCAAGTGATAGCTTATCAATGGTAACCAACCAAAGTTAAGAGAAATATTACCTAACTATCTGCCAAGTGATAGCTTAACAAAGGTGATAAGCTTAAAAAGGAAAGATTACCAACTACCATCCATGTGATAGCTTAACAAATGTAACCAACCAAAGGTAAGAGAAATATTACTTAACTATCAGCCAAGTGATAGCTTAACAAAGGTAATAAGCTCAAAAGGAAAGATTACCAACAACCAGCCAATTGATAGCTTAACAAAGGTAACCAACCAAAGGTAAGAGAAATATTACCTAACTATCAACCAAATGATAGCTTAACAAAGGTAATAATCTCAAAAGGAAAGATTACCAACTATCAGCCAAGTGATAGGTTAACAAAGGTAACAAACCAAAGGTAAGAGAAATATTACCTAACTATCAGCCAAGTGATAACTTAACAAAGGTAATAAGCTCAAAAGAAAAGATTACCAACTACTAGCCAAGTGATAGCTTAACAAAGGTAACCAACCAAAGGTAAGAGAAATATTACCTAACTATCAGCCAAGTGATAACTTAACAAAGGTAATAAGCTCACAAGGAAAGATTACCAACTACCAGCCAAGTGATAGCTTAACAAAGGTAATAAGCTCACAAGGAAATATTACCAACTACCGACCAAGTGATAGCTTAACAAAGGTAACCAACCAAAGGTAAGAAAAATATTACCTAATTATCAACTAAGTGATAGCTTAACAAAGGTAATGAGCTCAATGGACCAAAGTTTAACCCAGGAATAAACTGGAGAGAAACAGTAAAAAAAGACTCAATCCAATGAGGAGATAAACTCAACTGGAGATTGATTCCATCCAGATAATGAACTAAAAAGGAAAACTGAAACAAAACTATCCACGAGGATCAAATTCCATGGGGAATTAGAAAGGATTAGCGCTTTTTGCTTAAGGTCGACACTTTATTGGAGAGAGGGTGCACATACATCGCGGGAGAGAAAAGCACCAGAGAGTGGGGAAAACACCAAGAAATGCAAGATGCATAAATAAATACCATGATGTTATCCATAACGTATGAACATGTGTATGACTATGCTGACAAAATAGACTCAAAGGGTTAGACCGATGACATAGTACAATTGGATACTCGGCTAATCTCAACAAGGTGGACATGTTACTGGAGATCTTGCTAGGGATTCAGCTGAAGAAAACCCTGTAATGAACTATCATAAGCCATCAAAGGAGTTAAATCCTAATATAAGGCTTAAATCCTTCTAGAGAGAGAGAGAAAAGACATTGCTTGGAGACCCAAAAAGCTTAATCTTCTAGGAACCTGAACTCCATTCTGAAGGATGGAAAGGTTTGTCGAGGATAAGAAACATCCGAATAAACTCTGTGACAATAATCCTGGATATATTCAAAAAGAAAAATCTTGTTTTAGGAGAACACTGAGCTCCACCCTTCTAGATCTTAGCATTCTTGAGATTACTCATGACATTCCTTTTTAATATTCACAAATCAAGGAATTCTTTTTTGTAAATATCAAAAATATGACTGTTTATATATCTTTTGTTTCCAAAATTATTATCAAATATAAATTAAATTTCGTAAATTGAAACAAGATAAGAACAACAAACCAATGGGTAAAAGGCTCAAATATTATTGATAGAATAGTAGTCCGCAAATGGCATGACTCCATGGATCATTACAAAGTTGAAAAAATGGTAAATACATGGAAAAGGCTACATTGAAATACAATGACCATTATTGTCCCTAAAAAATTTGAATTCCGTTATGCTCATGACTTCGGTCGAGGATAACTGAATGAGAATCTTTGATAGGCACTGTTGCTTTAAGCGATCAAGTCTGGCCTGATGCAGCTACTTGCCATGATCCCTAACTTTTGCCTAGATTACCCTCTCGGGTTTTCAATCAACCAGGATGATTATTTTCTATTTATGTCTCTAATTTTTTTCTGGACTGCCCTTTTGGGTTTTCAATCCACCGAGACGCTCATTTTTGCCTAAGCCTCCCTTCCGAGTTTTCAACTTAGCGAGTTGTTCTTTTATTTTTCTAGGCGGAGTATTTATTGACTACATCTACATTCACAGGACGAGTGATATCCTCACCATCCATAGTCGTAAGATTCATTGCACCTCCAGAGAAGGCTCTCTTGATAACATATGAGCCTTTATAATTAGGATTCCATTTGCCTCTAGAATCAGTGTTGAAAGACAAGATCTTTTTGAGCACGAGGTCGCCTTCTCTGAATACGTGAGGTCGAACCTTCTTATCAAATTCTTTCTTCATTCTTTTTTGATATAACTGACCACGACACAAAGTTGTCATCCTATTCTCTTTAATTAAATTCAATTGATCATATCTGCTTTGACACCATTCATCATCAAACAATTTGGCTTCCATCAAGACTCGCATTGATGGGATCTCAACCTCTACAGGGAGCAATGCTTGTATGCCATAAATAAGAGATAAAGGGGTTGCCCCTGTTGAAGTACGAACAGATGTACGATACCCATGGAAAGCAAAAGGGAGAATCTCATGCCAATCCTTATATGTCACAACCATTTTTTGGATAATCTTCTTAATATTCTTATTTGCAGCTTCAACAACCCCATTCATCTTAGGTTTGTAAGGAGAAGAGTTATGATGTTCAATATTGAAATCATTATAAAGCTCTTTCATAATCTTATTATTCAAGTTTTACCCATCATCAATGATGATCTTACTTGGAACACCATATCTATAAATAATCTGATTCTTGATCAATTGGACCATAACATGCTTGGTCATATTAGCATAAGATGCTGCTTCAACCCATTTGGTGAAGTAATCAATAGCCACCAGAATAAAATGATGTCCATTCGAAGCTTTGAGTTAAATCATACCAATCATGTCAATTCCCTACATAGAGGAAGGCCACGGGGATGAAATAATATTGAGAAGAGTCGGTGGCACATGAATCTTATCAGCATAAATCTGACATTTATAGTACTTCTTCACATATTTACAACAATTAGATTCCATTGTTAGCTAATAGTAATTTGTCTTTCACATCTTTATAGCCATTTCATGTCTATTGGCATGAGTACCAAAGGACCCTTCATGAACTTCTTGCATTAACACGTCTGCTTTGTGTCTATCCACGTATCTGAGCAAGACCATGTCAAAGTTTCTCTTGTACAACACATCTTCATTCAGAAAGAAATTGTCAGTCAGTCTTCTTATCTTTTCTAGATGCCCTGAGCGGGTACTCCTGACTTTGGAGGAAACACTTAATATCATGACACCAAGGCTTATCATCTATATCTTCTCCTGCTACAAATAAATGAGCAGGCATATCAAGGTGCATAATTCTTATATGAGGCGCATCATTCCAATGATTTACTTTATACATAGAAGACAAAGTAGCCAAAGCATCCGCCATCTGATTCTCTTCACGAGGTATATGATGAAATTCAACTTTGTTGAATAAAGTCAAGAACCTTCTTGCATAATATTTGTAAGGAATCAAGCCAGGATGACGAGTCCCCCATTCTCCTTTAATCTGATTAACCACCAAGCGTGAATCTTCATATACATCAAGGATATTTATTCTCAAATCAATGGATTCTTCAAGACCCATGATACAAGCTTCATATTTCGCCATGTTGTTCGTACAATCAAACATCAATCTTGAAGTGAAAGGGATATGAGAATCCTGAGGACTAATGATGATGCCTCAATTCCATTACCATAAGCATTAACAGCTCAATCAAATATTAAACCCCACCAGGATCCAGGATCTGGTCTTCCTTCAGGAAATGGTTCATCATAATCTTTAGATTTTAATTACATAACATCTTCACAAGGGAAGTCAAACCTGATGGATTGATAATCATCAATTGGCTGGTGAGCCAAATGATCTGCAAGAATACTTCCTGTAATTGCCTTCTGAGTATGGTACATAATATCATGTTCATACAATAGCATCTACCATCAAGCTATTATCACAGTCAAAGCAGGCTTTTCAAAAATGTACTTGATTGGATCCATTTTGGATATCAACCAAGTGGTATGATTAATCATATATTGGCATAGACATTTGGCAGCCCAGGCTAAAACGCAACAAGCCTTCTCAAGCATGGAGTACCAAAACTCACAGTCTGTAAACTTCTTATTCATATAGTAGATGGCATGCTCCTTCCTACCAGTTTCATCTTGTTGTCCCAGTACACAACCCATCGGCTCTTCTAACACAATTAAGTACATGATCAATGGTCTTCCTTCCACTGGAGGAGACAAGATAGGAGGTTCAAGCAGATACTCCTTGATGTTGTCCAAATCTTTTTGGAAGTCTTCGGCCCAAACACAACCTTAATCTTTACAGAGAAGCTTAAAGATTGGCCCATATGTGGCAGTCATGTGAGATATAAAACTGGAGATATAATTCAGACGTTTGAGGAATCCTCTGACTTGCCTTTTTTTCTTTGGTGTATGCATCTCTCAAATATCTCTGACTTTATATGGATCTACTTCAACACCTTTCTGGCTTACAATGAAGCCCAACAAATTTCCTGAACAGACACCAAAAGTACACTTATTAGGATTCAAACAGAGTTTAAACTTTCTCAAATGGTGAAACAACTTCAACAAATACTCAACATGATCTTCTCCAGTCTTCGACTTAACAATCATATCATTGACATAAACCTTTATCTCTTTGTGCATCATGTCATGGAAAAAAGTAGTCATGGATCTCTGGTATGTTGCACCAATATTATTTAAACCTAAAGGCATGACTTTATAGTAGAATGTTCCCTAGGGTGTAGTAAATGTTATCTTTTCCATGTCCTTGAGTTCCATATTGATCTGATTATAACTGGAGAAACCATTCATAAAGGAGAAGACATTGAACTTAGTTGTATTATCTACCAATATGTCAATGTGTGGCAGAGGAAAATCGTCTTTTAGGTTATCTTTGTTCAAATTTCTATAATTAACACACATTTTAACTTTGCCATCCTTCTTTGGAACATGTACAATGTTGGGAATCCATTGAGGATACTCATAAGTAATAAGGAAACCAACATCAATCTGCTTCTGAACTTCCCCTTTGATCTTAACAGCCATATCAGGATGAGTTCTTTTCAACTTGTGTTTAACTAGCGGACACTCTGGCCTCAATGGTAATCTATGCTCCACAATACGAGTATCAAGACCTGACATATATTGATAAGACCAAGCAAACACATCTACATATTCTCTAAGAAGCTCTACCATCCTCTTCTTAACATCTGAACAAAGCAGTGCCCCAATCTTGACTTCTTTCTTGTTCTCTTCAAAACCCAAATTAATCACCTCCAATGGCTCTTTATGAGGCTGAATGGTCTTTTCCTCATGCTCAAGCAAACGGGAAATCTCATCAGGAATCTCTTCAATATCCTCTTCTTCCATTTCAAACACATGGAATTCAAAGTTGGGAGAGGGCATATAGTCATTGTTTTCAATGGGTTTAACAATTAATCTGCACAATAATTTTATGCTTGATTTTAGAATATGAACAAATAAACGCACATTGCGATGCATATATAAAAATGATTATTATCTTGGTTTTTTATGTTACCATTTTTCATAAAAAAACAAAACGAGAAACCATAATATGGATAAACAAATTAACATTTTATTAATGATGAAATTTTTTGAAACAAAGCCCACATGGATTCGCTTTCACCTTGGGCATAGTGAAAGTATTTTTTGAAAATACAAAAATATATTACTTTTACAAGTGAACAATAGAGGGAATGTCAACAACAGTCCAATTCTAGCACATCAATCAGTGCGTCACAAAGTTTGACGTTTCTTACTCTTGATCATCCAAGATTGCAACAACAGATTGATCTTTAGAGTGGATGAAGCCAACATTGTGTTGTGCACCTTTTAAAGAAGTCATGGCTGACCTATTCTTCTTAACATCATTATCAATAATAGAAATAGCTTGGAATGGAGTTACCACAACTTCTTCGGCATCAATGTACTAAAATGAAGAGAGATGACTCACCAACATGACCGGCTCGCCACCCACAATCACTAACTTCCCATTCTTCACAAATTTTAAGTTCTTATGGAGTGTTGACATCACTTCCCCGACTTGGTGAATCCATGGACGACCTAGGAGACAACTATAGGCAGAATGAATGTCCATCACTTGAAATGAGCACGAACCTATCTTGAATGGAAGATTAACTTCTCTGATCACAGTTTTCTTCGAGCCATCAAAGGCTTTCACAAAAACCCCATTAAACCTCATCGGAGCACCTTGATAAGAGAGCTTGGACATAGTAGAATTTGATATAACATTCAGAGAATAGCCAGTGCCAACCAACACATTGGACATAACATCTTTTTGACAATTCATGGAAATATGCAAATCCAAATTATGATTCTTCCCTTGCTCAGGCAATTCTTCATCAGTAAAGCTTAGATTGTTACATGCAGTAATATTGGCCACAATGCCATCCAACTGACCAACTGTTACATCATGAACCATATAGACTTTCTCCAAGACCTTTTGTAAAGCCTCTATGTGAACTTCCAAATTCATCAACAAAGATAAGACAAATATTTTGGACGGGTGATCGGTCACCATTTCCATTGAATTCCCACCGTTAATCCGACATATTTTCATCACTTTGGTAAGATTTATGTTTGTTTATAGTTGCTTCAGAGTCATTTATCATGTTTTGTTGGTTTGGTATCGCATTGCATTTGATTATAAGTTTATGTCAAAAAGATCTCTTTTACGCTTTGTTTGGTAGTGTTATTGTTACAGGCCATTGCACATGTTTAAAAGCATTAATAGTGAAGTTATGGATACTCAGAAAGGCAAAAATATGAAGAGACAGCTGGTCAACACGGGCACCCGTGTGCTACAACACTGCCCGTGTTGTTGGTCAGGCAAAGCAAAATGGGAGAAGAAAAACAGAGATCAACACGGGCACCCGTGTGGTGACACACGGCCGTGTTGTTTAAAACAGTGCATTGAAACGGGCACCCGTGTGGAGGAACACGGCCCGTGTTGTTGCCTCTGTAGCTTGATTTGAAGATGCCCATTTTGGAGAGCACACACGGGCAGCCGTGTGTACACACACGGCCCGTGTTGTTGGGCGGGGCTTGGAAAATGCCGCTTTCAAAAGACAAAATGCCGCTTTTCACTAGTCTTTGTACCTCAACTTTCAAAAAAAATAGTTTTTGATAACATGATTGGGTTCACCTAGATGGAACGCACAATGATGATCTGGTTTATACCACCATTGAAGTTCCTTCAGAATAGCCGGTGGAGTCCTAGTTTGTACCAAATTCAATTGTATCAAAGCAGGATATAATTCCGCATAGGACATCGAAATTGGATCAAATTGCACTTGTCTTTGGACACAGTTCTGTTGTTGATTATGTTGATGGGTACGTTTCTAAAAACTTGATTGATAATTTGGTGCTACTTGAACAGCTAGAGCAGGATTAATAACCAGGGTAACTGACGCTACATGTTGATGGCGTTGATTGTAACACCCTTCTAAAATACCCCAAATATTTAATTAATTCAACAATATATCAATCAGAGTAATTATGCAATTAAGGGTGTCACACAAACAACTCCACACCATTCACCAATATAACTGTCATGCTCTTTTATTAATTCAAAACATAAAGTATTTGCACAATACGCAGCGGATAGAAATCAAATCAATTATGCAAAACATGTAACACACTACATGTAAAATTATTCAACAAAGTAAAACATCCCGTCCCGATGTTACATATATCAGAGCATGACCCTCTAAGGAGACTACACTAGACTCCAAGCACTAGCTTCTACTCAATCACTGCTCGTTACCTGAAAACATAGTTGTAAGGGTGAGTTCCTCAATCGATATAATAAGCATTATAAAATATCATGTAATGCTAAGTCAATAACACATTAATCACCCTAATCATATCACACATTCAGTAACGGCACATCAACTCAAATATCATACTCAATACCAACACAATTCATACTCATACTCAATGCCAACACAAACACACGCATAATATTGGAATACATCCATTCATATTATACGCCATACATACATTATGCAATGAGACTCCATGCATGCGGTACCGACTATTCGTGAACATATAGTTCAACCTCACCGATCAAATCCAGATACGGCTACCAAGCCCACTAGTCCCACTCATTTGAGACCTAGTGACTCACTCACTAATTCCTCACCATGGGAATTAGCTACCACCCCAAGGGCCATGCTATGCACACTAATCACCTAGCATGCAAACATCAACAACAATCTACAATGATTTACTCACTAATTCCTCACCATGGGAATTAGCTACCACCATAAAGGCCACAATATGCATGCTAATTCACCTAGCAATGCAACATCATCAACAACAATCCACAATGGACATATGCTCACACTCTAAGCCATAAAACAGTCCATTCACCAACACATGCATAATATATACATTCACAACATTATGCATATTTTCACACATCATCAGCATATTTATCACATAATCACATCATGTCATGCCAATTAATCCAACACAGTATTAGCATACCCTACTAATACCTATTCTACTCAAAACAACGGGAAATGATCCCTACTATATCACATACCGATATAGGCCAACCATCAAATATGTACACAACATTTAAATACCAATTTTTCCAATTTCCAACAGTGTTAACGGGTTAACGCCCTGGGTTAACCGGTTAACGCAACACAGAACACGCTTTCTGGCCAAACTCAACAGTGTTAACCGGTTAACGCCCTGGTTTAACCGGTTAACGCAGACAGAACAGCAATTCTCACAAATCATAACAGTGTTAACCGGTTAACGCCCTGGGTTAACCGGTTAACGCAAGCAAAACAGCAATACTTCACAATTCCTAACAGTGTTAACCGGTTAACACCCTGGGTTAACCGGTTAACGCAAGACAGAAAGCTGTTCCTGCGCTAACACGAAGCAGAATGCAGAATTCTCCGCATTTTCCGCCGTTGGAGGACTTCCGGACCTCCGATTCCAATTCCGTAAAAAGCTACACTTTCGGAAAATCACTACCCATCCAATTACGGATTCAATTACAGCTTTAACACAGTTTATTGATCACAATTTTTCAGCATTCAACATCCCAATTAGGGTCAATTCAACGGTTTATCACTACCCATTACATGTTAACCCATAATACCCATTAAACGACGATAAACCCCCCTTACCTGAGTTAATCCGGCGAATCTTTAAGCTTCAAGCTTTTCTCTTCTCCAACCTTCGTTCTCCTGCTCTTCCTCTTTTCAGCCGCCTCTCTGTTTTCACGTGAAAACTCTTTTTACCAAAATGGAACTCTTTTTCCTTATTTCCAACTTATATATATTTTCCAATAATTATTATTCAAATAATAATAATAATAATAATAATAATCCAATAATTCCAATTATTTAATTAAATTAATAAATATAATATTAACTTAAATTAAATAATTATCTTATTTTAATCGGGGTGTTACATTGATTGTTTCTCGAAGATCTCCTATGCTTTTCTTACGAAATAGAATTAACATTATGTTCCTTCTTTGGGTCAAACCACTCTCATATCTCTTGGAACTTCCAGATGAACCATTCTCGTTTACCAATCGTCCCTCAGAGACGCCTTTTTCTAGTCTCATGCCTATGTTTACCATCTCCGTAAAATCACTAGGAGCCCTTGCGACCATTTTGTCATAATAAAACAGACTCAAAGTCTTCAAAAATATCTTTGTCATCTCTTTATCTTTTAATGGAGGAATGACTTATTTGGCAATCTCTTGCCATCTCTGCATGTGCTCTTTGAAAGTTTCCTTATCCTTTTGGGACATAACACGAAGATGATCTCGGTCTGGCGCCATGTCAACATTGTACTTGTATTAACGAACAAAAGCTTCTCCTATATCATTGAATGTACATATCTGAGTGTTGTCAAGTCCCATGTACCACTTAAAAGAAGCACCAGTCAAACTATATTGAAATTAATGAATCAAATAATGATGGTTATCAGTTTGAGTTGACACCTTGCGAGCATACATCACCAAATGACATAAAGGACAAGAGTTTCCCTTATGATTTTCAAAATATGGAACTTTGAAGTTATGAAGGGTCTTTACATTAGGAACTAAGCAAAGATCATGAGTGTTCTTTCCAAAAAAATCCTTTCCTCTCAGAGCTTTAATCTCCTTCTGCTTTGCTTGAAACTTATCTTGAAACTCATCCATCCTTTCATAGACACCAACACTTTCACTCGAATAAGCATGAAAAATAGCTTCTTCCACATAGGGAGTAGCATGGACAATGGGAGGTGGTACAAACATAATAGGTTGAGCAACAGGAACTTCAACAACTGGGCTGATATCCTTTTGGCACAAATTGAGGAGGCATACCCCAAGGGAAAGCAGGAGTTATTTGGTGCTGTGGAGAACTGGCCGGAGCCATAGAAATGGGTGTAGAAATGATTTTAGAATTCACATTCTTCTGAAGCGGAGTCTCAGGAGGAGGAGGCTGATTCTAAGCAGCCACTAGAGCTCCCATCATAGTAGTGAGGCTTTGGAAACTATCCCTCAAAGTATTCACTTTTTCGCGAGTTCACGGTTTTCTTGCTCTAAATGATGCATCTTCTTTTGTTGATTAACACAAGTATTGTACTTACGAGATAGCTTGTCTAAACGAAGGCCAAGAAAAGGAAGAAATAAGACACCTGGAAAAATCACTCAAAGCAAGACCAAGATTTAACATTGTCGCGCCGTGAAAAATACAGTGTCACCACCGGATTTTATTTATTCCAAAGGAAAGGGAAACTGGAAATAAAACCCCAAATGAGAGAATGGTCTTGTAACCAAGAGTGGATTCGGAAGTCAGTCATGCGAGGGGAAGGTATTAACACCCCTTACATCCATGGTACTCCATGGGAACCACTTGCTCATATCAAATACGCATGGATGTTGTTTATCTGTAAGTTGCTTACTATTGAGAATGAGATGGAAGAATAAGGTGGGGGAAATAATAAGTTTTAATTTAGTGTGCTCGCCAAGAATTTGGGCCCTTGTGCCTACATATCCTCATACGTGCAATAAGGAAATCAGAGCTCCGTAGTTCGGCTCACAAATTGAAAATTTGTTTGGTTGTTTTTACTGAACAATGTTGACGTTCGCATGCTACTGTTCACTTGCTTGTATACTTTGTCATGAAAGCAGAGAGTATTTGCTTGTTTACGGTAAAGTGGCTACGTTTATATCACACTCTAGCAGTTAAACATTACTTGCTCACTTATGGAGGCTTAAGCATTGTTCACGGTAGAATGGAAGTAACACGTCCTTTTTGAATGGTTTTGAAGAGAAGTGAACTGAGGCAAAATATGATTTGATTTGTTGGGGTTGATTTTATGTATGAAGATAAGCATCAGACTCTTGGATAGATACAGTCAACAATCCAAGAACTAGGGAATTGAGAGGATAATGTTATCCTAACCACTCTTTTTCATCCAAAAAAGATATTTGAATTATGAAAAGAGTTTGGCAAGTCTACTAATTGGAACTTAGAGGGAGACAAGTATCTGACCCTTGACTAAGGACGGTCAACAATCAGAGTACTTAGAAGTTGAGAGGAAATGGAGTCCTAACTACCCCTTTTCTCCCTCATAGCACCTAGATCTAACTTGTTTGAATCATTATATGTTTTAAGGGGAAAAGTCAAGTGTCGAGTCCTCAAGCTAGGTACGATCGACAACCCAAGTACTTGAATGTTGTGTACAAGCACGAGCACCCCATTTTTGCATTCCGGTTTCTTATGAAAATAGTTTGAAAAAGGAATTTGACGTTTGATCAAGTGTTTGATTTTATTATAAAAATTGTGTGTGAAGAATGGAGGAGAGAGATAGGATTAGGTTGAGAAGAGAACATAGAAGAGATGATAGAATGGATCATGGCATGGGTGGGGAATACTTGACATTGGATCAAGTATTCACGTTGTAATGGTGTGAGTTTTATTCGAAAAACAACTTGACGTTGAATCAAGTACCTTTTGTTTCTTTTGAAATTCTTTATTTATAGTTTTGTTTTTATCTTTTAATTAGCATGCATGGTGAATTAACTAAGCTATTACATGATCATGGGGTGGGGGGGACTGTAAGACCCAAATTTTGACCCTAAGATCCCTCATGCTATCTCATCATTTGCATTGGCTTTGGGATCACACCTTGGTATCCTCCTCACCCCTCATTCATTTGGGTTTGTATTAGGAGAGATCACCAAACACTTTTTATTGTATCATACTTTGCTTTGTATTTATTTACTAACCAAAATACCAAAAATATATCTAGTGTAGTTTCATTTCTTTTGTAGGTAGTGTGTGCATCCATTTGTGCCTTATCAAGCTCACATCTAGGGTTTGAGATCCTCAGTGCAAGAGATCAATCAAGTAAAGGTTCACAATGTTTTGAAGTATGATATATGGATCCCCATGTTCTTTATTTATCATTTTGATCAAGAATTCACCAAGATTTTGAAGCTTGTTTACCTTGGAAGCCCTAATTCATCTGGGTATTTTGTGTGACTTCCTTAACAAGTTTCACCAACAATTCGTCAAAGATATCAATGTATAATCCATTGTACTTCATATCAAGCATATATGACTCTCCATGAGCCCCAAATATCAAAATAACTCCAAGTTTTCAAGTTGGTTCAAGGAGGTTGACCAGAAAAGTCAACTGGTCAAATCTAGGGTTCCCTAGACCCTATCTCCTACAATATTTGTCATATCAAAATCCTTCCAAGAGAAACGTTACTCTTTATGACATTCTAAAAAACTTTAATGTTTGCATCAAGAGATAATTTTTCTTGGAAAATCATTTTTTATGGTGAAAGAGTATAGGTCATTTTGTTTGTACCCTAGATGGAAGGTCAACTTCCAAGAACCATAACTTGCTCAATTTTTGTGATATAAAGGCCATCCAAGTTTCATGATACATTTAAAGATGTCTTATCCAACTTTGATTCTTTGAGAAATTTCAAATTCTACTTGAAAGGTCATGTGCCAAGAGGAAACATTATAGGTCATTTTGAGCCATCACCATTGAACAAGCAATTTTCCTCAACTTCTCAAATCCATAACTCCATCATGCAAGATTCAAATGGTTTCAAATTTATGACAATGTAAAAGAGGAAGGAAATAGCTACAAATTTGATGAAGGAATAATTTTCATTTGAAGCTCATAACAAAAGTTATTCAAGGTGGAAAAAGTGATCATTTGACTTTTTACTTGGAATTTTTTCAACTATGTTTGATTCTCCAACTTCCACCTCAAAATTCATCATGATCCAAGTTCCAAATGGAAAAGTGTTCAACAAAAAAGTTGTTCCCCTTCATGCCACCTTTCTAAAGAGTCCAAGATCATGGCCTTTGGAGCATTTTTCAAGGACTTGCGCATGGTTACATTACATGGTCCCATTTGGATAATTCTCATTACCAATTCTCAAATACAATTGTATGGTCTCATGTTAAGCTTTCAGTATCACATGCACACAAGTTTTGACCATTTACAATCATTTCATGGGTCTATCACATGCCCATGCAAGCATGCACACTAACATTTCTATTTTTGACATTTTTTTGGAATGGTGTAAAAATGAATCTTGGAGCCTATAAATACTAGCCATTATGCTCAGAATTGGGGACACATTGCCCAAGCTTTGCTCCTTAAACCTTCCCACCTCCATTAAAGGATAATCTAGAAGGTTTTCATTTAAAAATCAAGTTTCAATTTCACTTCTGTTTTGAAGTTAAAACTCCAAGAGTTCAATCCATTTGAGCTCATTTCATCTTTTGCAAACAAGTAGAAGTAAGCCCAAGTCAATTGAGATCTAGATCAAGCTCCACCACTGCAAATAGAACGTGATTCTTGTGAAACTTTCTCTCTTAGATTCTCTCTCAAGTCTCCATCATTTCCATTAGTTTTTGGTTGGCCGAAGTCTTACCAATATAGGAAACAAGATTGAGTTACTTTGAGGTCAAATCGAAGTAACTAAGATCACACACCTCAAATTTCAAATCCATGTATCTTTTAATATACGTGGCATTAGAAGAAATTAAGGTCGATTTGGACTCCTGAGCATTTTTCCTTTAAATTAGTGTATTCATTTTCCATTTTTATGGAGGTTGGTGGTGGACCAGTCCGGTGAGGTCCACCGGAGAAGAAGACCGGAGCTAGGGCTTTGGTGGTGCGTTGGCGCCCTTCCAGCCATTTGATCTCATTTGAATGTTTTAATCTCAGCTTTTGCTTCAGATTACCAATCGTGTACACGCGTTGATTATGGTGCATAATGGAACGCATGCTTGTGGCCATCAGATCTGCCACCTCAATTAATGAAGGAGATCTGATGGCCCGTGTTTTTTCTATTTTCTTTTTATTTTCTGATTTTCCTTTTAATCCTTTTATTTTATTTAATTAATAGAAATTTCATTTTTAATCCAAAAAATATGGGACTTTTACCAAAAGTCTTTAAATATTTTCTTCTTCCATATTTTGAATTAAAATCATTTTTTGGATTAATTTTGACATTTTTCTATGAATAAATGATTTTTTTACTTTTTTTTAAATATTTTAAAATACTTCTGACTTTCCGAAAATTCTAATTTTTTTTGTCTAAGGTCCTTGGACCTTTTTTGACCTAGGATAAATCCCTTGGCCATTTATTTCGTGATTTGAAGGGATTTATGGTTTTTTTCCATTTAAAAATGCATTTTAATTCATTTTAAATTTGATTTTTAATTGTTTAATTGATTAAAAATATTGTTAAGCCATTTCATTGGCCTTGTGATGTTTAACTTTCTATTTGGGATTGGTCATGGTTGATTTTAACTTTTATTTGATCAATACTATTGGATTTATAGGGTTGATGAAACATACATTTCACCCACCAAAATGAATGAATAGTATTGATCAGATAAAATTCCTCATATGATGAATTTGGGTTTCTATTTCCCCTTCCCTCTTCATCTTAATCACTATTCTTCCCTAATCCATCATTGACCAATGAATTCTCTTCATGTCTAATGCTAGTTGATTCATCAATGACCTTGTGTTAGATGAATTAATATGAGCCTGACTGAGATAGGTCCCTCTGTTTTTTAGTGTGTGGTATGTTTTAGGAGTTTGGTTCTTTGTACCAAATCTCTAACATGCATTAACACCTATATTTTTATTGCCCGGCCTCAGATAGTTGTGATTTCTATATAAGACCAATTACGATTGCTTAACATAGAGCTAAATTTGTCCAAAAAGGCATAACATTCTTGTAAGTGAGATTGTAAGTCTTCCATTCTTCATGGCATTGTGTGAAAACCTGACATTTTTCCTTTCATGAGAGCCAGTGGCATACTTGTTGATTTATCAAAGTTGGAGTCATTCTCATGGATGATGTCTTGGTTCATGTATTCATACTTGTGAATGAATGGTTGAGTGTTCTCCAAGGAATGACTTAAATAATGGAATTGACTAACCTTTTATTAACATTACTTTACTTTCAAGTCATTTACTTAATGCTATTTAAATTTCAGTACTTTTATCATTCATTTCCATTTACATTTCATGCAACTTGTTTATGTTTCAGACCTTTTCACTTTGCTCACTTGAGCCATATCTTGTGTTTGTATATTGTGTACTTGTGATTTTGTTTTCGTTTGTGGTCTTAGGACCTTAAAAATACGTAATAACAACTAAAAAACCTAAAAAAACATCTTGGCGGACTGTTGGATTTGATCTGAACTCTGGGACTTATAATAGGCAACTTCCTTATGCTTTGAGGACTTAGCTAATGCCACTATCTGAGACTGAGTTATCCCTGACGGTGCCTTTCATCTGATGAAAGCCCCGAGTGCTTCTGGTTCATCCATTATGTTATCTCTATGTTCAAGTGGTTATTTTGACTTTATGATTGATATCTGATGATTGTTTCTGAGTTTACCACAAGAATTGTTTTCATCTAATACATTGAAAGATACTGAAGATTGCTAGCTATTGGAGTGCTTGCTTGGATATTGTGGCTATCTTTATTTGATTCCTTGGTCTTCATATGGTTTGCTTGGATATTGCTTATGCTTGTTAAAGTCCAAAGGAAAATGGGTTTCTATATGAAATTCTTGTCTTGTGGATTGCGTCCCATTGGTCAGATCTTTTCAACTCTTAACTTTTAATTTTTGTTTAGGATAGTCCCTTCATCTCCTCCCACTTATTTAATTTTTAAATCCCTCCCTCTTTTCAAAAACCTTCTTTGCTTGTGATTTCAAAGTTATACATGTTTTAATAACTAGAAACTTTGGCCTTATGCCATTGATTTTTTAAAACTTTTTCTTAAATCAAACTGGTGAACAAACTTAATCATATTGACTTTAATTTCAAAAATAAAAAAGAACTAACAAACCCATTCAAATATTTGGACTTTTGTGCCTTTTCTTTTAAACTTTTGATTAAAATCAATTCACCAACTTCTTTGAAATTTATACCACGAACTACGACGTTTTGATCCCTCATTTTTATATTGGTACGCAGGCATAAGACCGAAGATCTTGTCAAACACAAAAATATAATTAATGAATTCTTTTCTTATCCCCCCACTCTATATTTTTACCAAACATCATTTTGACCAAAATACTTACATACAAAAAAGAGCTCCCTAGGAGTACCTAGGACACTTTGGATGCTAACACATTCCCTCTGTGTAACCACCCCCCTTACCTGTAATCTCTGACATTTTATTAGTTTTGATTTGAAAACTTCTTATCTTTGGGTTTTGTTCGTACTTTTCCCTTTTCCTTTGGAAATAATAAAAAGTGCGGTGGCGACTCTGGTTTTATTGACGTCAAGTTAAGCAATAGCTCGATGGTCATGAATTTACCGCTACTAGAACACTTAACCCACAATACGGGGATGTAAACAATTACAACATAAATGGAAGTGGAAATAAAATTAGACAAGATTACAAACTATGTACCATGCCTAAGGCATACAAGTGACATGGTACTACAAACAATACAAGGCTATTGGATAGGTTATAAGCAAAGCTAGCTAGAAGTCTACTCGAATCTCCAAGTCACATGTGGAAACATAAAGAAACAAACGGGTTAGCATGAGATCAAGTCAAATGAATGAGAATGACGCAAGAATACATAACATATTCAATGGTTTAAATCACTTCAAATCATAATTGATTAATTAATGAAAAATAATCAAAGATCTATCGTGTGATCATGGCAAATGGAATTAAGCACACAAGACATTTATCACCTAAATTGAAATGGGATTTTCAATTTACAATATGATCACAAACCAAATGAATCAATTAAAAGTCAATTAAAATGAATATTAATTCTAAAGATCAAAATCTACCTAAACATTAATTATAATCAAAATTAAAATGGGAAATTCACAATCCAAATTACAACTTGAATTTTAATGAATATGAACATGTAAATCATTATACAAAAGTCAAATTGAATGAAAAATTAATCTAATGGGGAATACATGATAAAATCAACACTAACCATATTAACTAATACATGACTAAAATCAATAAAGTGGATTAGCAAATCCTAAGGACTAAAATACTAATAAAAACATGGTTAATCAATCATGAATTAATTCTAGAAAGTTAAGAAAAACTAATCTAACCTAAAAATTGATTAAACCTAATTTTAAATTTAATTATCTAATCCTAATTAAACGAATCAATCAACAATAAGAGTTAATTCCTAATATCAGAAAAACTATGACCTAACCTAATTCTAGTAAAATCTATAAGCCAATATCAAGATTAGTAAAAAATTTAGAATTAAACTAAATTAACCAAATATTAAGCATGGGATTAGTGGGATTAAGAAACAAATCATGGGCCTGGTGTTTGAATAATGAATGGAGGGTGTGTGACCGAAAGCCTGCTTGGGCCGAAAGCCCAATTTCCTAATGTTCAATTCAGACTCGTCATTCGAACAAGAATCCAAATCCAAAGGAAAACATGCTGAAGAAGCTTCCCCAACATATTCATTCCGATCTCGCATGAACCTCAACCATTGATACGCAAAACCAATTCAACCGCGTGAATTGCTACTACGTTCGTCAAGAACGTGTTTCCCCATCAAGCGAAAGAATCAAAAGCGAAAACAGTTTTATACTCAAACTTGTTATCGGATGAAAATCGACGCCAAATCGGAGGGCGTAATCAATGTTCTTTCACTTGGAATAGAAGCTATTAAAGGACGAAAAACGTATCGGATTTGAAACAAGCTCCGAGTAATCACTCTGCGGCCTTCTTCTTTCGATTCTGCTCGTGATTCCTTCCTCTTTTCTTCTTCTGCTTCTTATTCTGACCCTTTGGATTTGTGAGATTGGACACGAGCTGTTGTTGATGCAATTAAATGCTGATTCGTGAGGTTGAAAAAGGTGATTCTTGCGAACTGTGAAATTGAATTAGGGTTCTGAGATCAGGATTTTTGGAAATGAGAATGGGAGAGAAGTCGAGATTTTTTGGAGAAGAAATTTCGGGGAAGCCTTTGAAATTGGGATTCTTTCTGGTTATAGGTGATGATACTGTTAGGTTTATTCAATTGAGTTTGTTGGAAGTTTCTCAAATTCTGTTATGGGTTTGGTTGATGATTGGTTGGAGTAATTCATGGAAGTGAGGAGAAGTTCGATTATGCGTGAATATAATGGGTTCAATTCTGAAGGTGGGTTCTGTTAGGTATTGGTTGAGGGAGTTCTGAATTTTGTTTGAAGGTGTGAGAGAGGTGTTTATGCTGGTTTCATTCTATTGTGATGTGATGGAGCTAGAGAGAATTGGAGAGGTTATGAATTCTGTTAGAGTTTGTTGTGGTAGTTTGGAATTCGGTTGGTTGTTGGGGGAGGTTGGTTAGAGAGATTGAAGGTTGGTGGCAAGGTGCAGTTGGTTTTCACCGTCGATTCGAACTGGTTACCAATTAGAGTTTTTAAGGTTGTGATTCAGTTGTAATTGGTTGTTAGCAGTTGGCGGTTATCACAGTTGGCAGGTTAGTTACTAAGTCGGTTCTCATCTGAAGTTAGTTATATGGTTTCAGTGAATGTTTTTAATTCTATATTATGATATGCTTGTATTACTTTTCTGCACTTTGTTAACTATGGATTGCAAAATCAGTCAGCTGTTATGAAATTGGTTGTCCATTCAGTTAGAAGTTGAGAAGTGGCTAATATCAGTTGGAAATTTGGTTGAGATTATTTAGTGAGTTATTTGGTTAAGTTAAGTATGTATATGAAATTCTGATGAGCTTTTTGTTGACGTTAGTTTTTAGGGTGAGAAACTTCGGTTGAAGGCTAATCAAAGCTGTTGGTGTTTGATTATTCGGTTGTAGGAATTTGGTTTGGAGGTTTTTTCCGCTTGTAGAACCGGTTCATCGCAGGGTGGTCCAGAGTTCCTTCTGTTGAGATCCACTATTTGCTGTAAACCTTCTATTTGATCATGGAAACATTTTGTGATAGACTCTACAAGATTTCAGGCATAAATATGAATGGATGCCATGAGTTGGAATGGTTTATGTTTTGCAATGATATTGTGTACTGGTGTGCCTATGCTTATTTTTCTATAGGTGGCAATTGTGGCAAACTATGGAATGTTATGCTGCTCTGGTCTGCTTGTATTGGCTTAATGTTATTGCGAGATGTTGCATACAGTATAATTGAGATGTCCTGGAATTGTTGAATGGATGATGTAGACTAGTATTGTTGCTTGTTTTATAGCTGGTTAGTTTCATGGCATGATTTGGTTAGTTTGATGAGTTATTGGCCGCTAATTTATGGTGACTGCTTATTGTAAGACCCCAATTTTGACCCTAAGATCCCTCATGCAATTTCATCATATGCATTAGCATTGGGATCATATATTGGCATCCTCCTTACCCCTCTTTCATTGGGTTTGTTTTGGGAGAGATCACGAAGCACCATGTGATTGTATCATACTTGTATTTTATCATTTTACTAACCAAAATACGAAAAATATGTCTTTGTATTTGCCTAACTCTTTTGTAGGTAGGACATGATCACCATTGATCTATCAAGTTCATATCTAGGGTTTGAGACCCTCATGACAAAGAGCACAACCATGAATTGATCCAAGAATGGTTATGAGAATCATATATGAGTTCCATTGATATCTACATGTCATATTGATCAAGTAACTTCTCCAACAAGCTATCTCACCAATTGATCAAATTTTTAAAGGGACACTTCAAAATTCATCATATTATGCATATATGATCTACCATGAGCCAAGAAAGTCAAGAGAATTGAAAGTTAGCAAATTGGTTGATGGTGGTTGGCCAGATGAAGTCATCTGATCAAAACTGGGTCTCCCTAGACCCTATCTCCTACAATTTTCACCATATTAAAATTATTCCAAGATGAAAGTTACTCTAGATGACATTCGAAACACCTTTCATGTTGAGACCTAGAGCTAGTTTTGCTTGGAAAATCCTTTTCTATGTTGAAACATTATAGCTCATTTTGTCTAAACCCTAATTTGAAAGTCAACTTCCGAAGGCCATAACTTGCTCCATTTTTATGATATGAAATATTTCCAAGTTGTACAATAAAATTTAAGATGTCTACTTCAACCTTTATGTTTGGAGTGGAAGCAAATTCAACTTTTATGAGCATGTGATATAAGGATACATTATAGGCCATTTTTGACCTATACCATTGAACAAGTGATTTTCCTCAACATCAAAAATGCATAACTCTATCATTCTAAATCCAAATGACATTAAATTGGTGACCATTTTTAAGGTCTCTGAAAGAGATACAACTTTGATGAATACAAGTTTCTCATTTGAAGCTCACATAAAAAGTTAGAAAAAATTCAAATGTGGAATATTGAGATATATGACTTTACACTTAGAAAAAATTTCAACATGTTGAAATTTCCAAACTTCCACCTCAAAATTCACCATGATCCAGGCTCCAAATGAAAAAGTGTTAAAAATCAAACTTGTTCCCCTTGATCCAAGCTTTCCAAAGAACCCAAGTTCATGAATTTTGGATGAGGTTTGCTAGGGCTGCGTATGACATTAACATAGCTGCATCATTGGGGGAAATCAAATGTACAAACTTTATTTCACATTGCCTTTCCAATCAAGCTTCATTCAGACTTTAACATAATTGATTTTGGACCTTAATGCATTTCCTCATGGGCCTGTACATGCCCATGCACTCGTGCCATTCACATTGCTAAATTTGGACAAAATTTCAAGTGTGCAAATATCACTCCCTCATGCTATAAATACATAACCTCTGTGCTCAATTTAAACACACCTTGCGCACCAGCTTTGCCCCCCAATTCAAACCCTCTCATTCTAAAGGAAAATCTAAGAATTTTCAATTTGAAAATTGAGTTTGAATCTCAACTGTTGGAGATTCAAAAACTCCAGGATCCAAAGCCTTGCACCCTTGCTAATCACTTCCTACAAGCTTCTCAAGTGTGATCAGATCGTGTTTGAAGCAAGCAACATCAAGTTCTGCACAACATTTAAGGTAAATTTCAGAAAACTTCATCTCTTCGATTCTCACTCAATTCTCATCAATTCTCTTGGATCTTTGGTTGTCTGAAGTCCTACCAATGTAGGCAAGAAAATTGAGTTGCTTAGAGGTCAAATCGAAGCAACTCAGTTGATATACCTCAAAATTCAACTCCTCATATCTTTCTATATATGTGGAGTTAGTTAAAATTGAGGTGATATTCGTGATCTACACCATTTTATCTTTCAGATCATGTACTCTTTTTTCATTTATGATGTGGTGATGACTGAACCAGTCCGGCCAGGATCATCGGAGAAGATGACCGACCTTTGGCTCCGGCGATGAGTTGGAAGTGTTCAGAGCCATCAGATGAGTTTGAAATGTTTTAATCTTGTGCGTTGCTTTTAAATACCAAGCTTATGTCGCATTGACTGCAGTGCACCATGGAACGCGCACGTTGATCCACTTGATCTGCCACCTCAATTAATGAGGGAGATCAAGTGGTTCACGTTTTTTGCTATTTTATGATTTTTATTTTAATTATCTTATTTTCATTAATTCATATTAATTTTAATATTTATTCAAAAAATATGAGAGTTTCACAAAAATATTTCAAATAATTTCCTATTTCATATTTTGAATTAAAATTATTTTTTGGATCATTATTAATATTTTTCATGATTTAATTGATTTTTTGATTGTTTTTAATTTTTTACAAATAATTTTAAGTCTTTAAAAATTCTGAATTTTTTTCTCCAAGGTCCTTTGACCTATGATAAATCTCATGACCATTTCTTTGGTGTTTTGATGAGGTTTTAGGAATTTGACAAACCATATTTAATTTAAATGTATTATTTTAGTATTTTTAATTTGAATAAATGCCAATTAATTGTGTTGACCTATTGTGATGACTTGTATAAGTTTGACTCTTGTTGTTGGGGCTTGGTCAAGGTTGATTTGAATTTGTCAAGTTAATATCATTGGATTTAGGGGATTAATGGAATGTACATTCCATCTCCCAAAATGAATGGGTGATATTAATTTGGTAAAAGTCCTCCTTTGACCAATTTGAGTTTTGATCCATTCCCCTCCCTCTTTATCTCATTCCCATTCTTTATGCATTCATTTCATTTGGCCTATGATATCTCAAAGTCCTAAGGCTAGTTGATTGAAAAATCAACATAAGTATGGATGAGATTAGGCCACCTCTTTTGCATATTATTTTTGTGTGTGGTATGTTTCATGAGCATAGTCCATTATACTATGTCTCTAACATGCATTAACATCAAAATTCTATTGCCCGACCTCAAATAGTTGTGGCTTCTACATAAGTCCAATTACGATTGCTTAACATAGCGCTAAATTTGTGACACAAAAAGGCATTGCATTCTAGTTAGTGATATTGTAAGTCTCCCCTCTTTCATGGTATTGTGTGGAAACTTGGTATTTTTTCCTTCCTATGGAAGATGTCTTGGTTCAAGGATCCATGCTTGTGATAAGTGGGTTAAAATGAAAAGATGTATTCTCCAAATAATGACTTAAAATGAAAAGCAAAAGCAAAACAATATTAGCTTCTAACTCATTAACAACTAATATTTAATATCAAGTCCTTTATTTTTAACGCACTTTAATTTTTAAGGTCTATTCATTTGCCATTATTCATACCATTCTAATTGTTTATGTTAATGCAATTTTCACTTTCCATTTGGACCATATTGTGTGATATATCTTGCTTGTGTATATTTTGTTTGTTTGTGTGGTCTTGGACCATTAATGTACATAATAAGAACAAAAACCCTAAAAAACTTTTGTGTGGACTGTTGACTTGATCTTGGACAAATTGGACTTAGAATCTAGGAAACCTCCCTATACTAAAGGACTTGGCCAATGGCAACTTTTGTGTAACCAAGTGATTGTAATTTGAAACTTCATCTGATACATCATTCAAGATCCCTTTAAGTTCATCTGCAACATGATCATTGTGAAGCTGTTATTTTGAGCCTGTGACTTATGGCATTGTGGAATTCATCTGCTACATGGGAAAATTTGAAGAAGATCGTGGAATAGATAAAGCTTGGATGTGGCTATCTTTATTTGATGCCTTGCTCTTCAAGTTAATATTGTATGCATTGTTTGTTGCTTGATTCTAATACCCATCGGTCAGATCTTTTCAACTCTTAACTTTTAATTTTGTGCATAGGATTAGTCTCTTCATCTCCTCCCCATCTCTTTAATTTCAAAATATCTCCCTCCTTTTAAAAACTTCTTTGTTTAAACTTTTTATTTTTCTATATTGTGACCACTTTGCAAACTAGAAACTTTGGCCTTATGCCATTGCATTTTCAAACTTCTATTCTTAATCAAACTCGTAATTAGACTTAACTATACATGACCTAAATTTTCAAAAGCCAAAAAAGAACTAACTCATTCAAACCATTTTTAGGCCTTTGTGCCTTTCAAACTTAATTTTTTTTAAAAGCAATGCATCCACTTTGAAATTTGTATCACGAACTACGAGGTTTTGATCCCTCATTTTTATGTTGGTACATAGGCACAAGTCTGAAGGTCTTGTCAAACACAAAAATATAATTAATGAATTCTTTTCTCATCCCCTCACTCTATTTGTTTGTAAACATCATTTTGTACAAAACACATATGCACACAAAAAAAAGGCTCCCTAGGAGTACCAAGGACACTTTGGGTGCTAACACCTTCCCTCTGTGTGACCAACCCCCTTACCTGTTATCTCTAACATTTTATTAGCTTTGATTTGAAAACTTCTTACTTTTGGGTTTTGTTCGTACTTTTCCCTTTTCCCTTGGAAATAATAAAAGCGCGGTGGCGACTCTTGTTATTTGATGTCTTGCTTATCCATAGCTTGATGATCATGAATTTACCGCTACACTTGTGTCTATGTTGCAGCAGGATGGATCATATGCAGGGTCAACTGCAAGTTGCAAGAGACTTGCCACATGGCCAGCTTCATGTCCTGATTGGATGTTAGTAGGTATGCAAAGTTTGGCACATGTTCTGATATGATTAATTACAGATTTGTGGTCTATGTAAGTGTGGTCTATGGGTTTTTGGTTCATGCCTTAATTCTGACTTACCTCATGTTTGATTTTGCAGCTTGGCATGCTTTGTAATGCTTCATGTAGCCTATTGTCGCGTCACGCGAAAAACCGGCGGGAAAAGAAAGAACAACAGAGCCGCCACCGTGCGTTATTTATCCCAAAAGAGGGAAAGGAAACGCTCAGAGTAAACCTGGGAAAAGACATGGTCTCGCGACCAAAGAGAATGGGTTCGGGAGTCGGTTATGCGAAGGGAAGGTATTAGCACCCCTACGCATCCGTAGTACTCTACCGGATCCACGCACAAAAGGAAGGAATATTGGTTGCTAAACACTGCTCACACTTACACACACTGGCTGAAAAGAGACAAGAGAGACTGACTGAAACTGACTCGGCAGGATGTCGCATCCTGGGCCTACTTAGTCTATCAGGCATAGACATCAGAGTCGAAGTAGTTCGGACTGGGGGGACGACACATGCTCGCTAGGATATCGCATCCTATGCATACGTATCTTCTCGGACGAGAGAAGAATCAGAGCATTCGTAGCTCGGCTGACACGCACACAAACAAACAAGACACAAGCAAACGTGGAGCCTGAATGCCAATCACTGGACTTACATCAGCATCCGAACCAAAACACACACAAGGGCCAAACGTGGAGCCCAAATGCCAATCACTGGACTTACATTGACATCCGAACCTAAACAACACAACAGATAGATAGGGAGTCGGGGACTCAGCCTATAACTGTCAAACACACACAAACAAGACAGACAGCAAATGCTAAGGAGTCAGGGACTCGAGCCTAGCAAAGGTCAGACAGCACACACAAAAAGGACAGACAGCAAATGCTAAGGAGTCAGGGACTCGAGCCTAGCAAAGGTCAGACAGCACACACAAAAAGAAAGAAAAGGGGCGAACAAACAAACTAAAAGGGAGACTAGAGCTCGAGCCTAATAGTTGCCACGCAAACAAAAAGAAAAAGGGCGCCCGGAGAGATCAGCTCAATCTCCTGCCTACATACTTCATCTGGTATGAAGATCAGGGCGATGTAGTTCCCCTACGCAGGGATAAAGGACTAGCCTAACCAGATAACAGAGGGAGACACAACTCTAGGGAGACTACGACTCGAGCCTAGATGTTGTCATGCAAAATCAACCCTAAGTTAAGGTTTCTAGCTAAGTGGCACAAGGGCCAACCTATCCTAAGTATGGCTCACACAGGAAGCAAGCCACACACACTTAACTTGCACAGGAAGCAAGTCTAAACTAATCCTAACTTGCACAGGAAGCAAGTCAAACTATCCTAACTTGCACAGGAAGCAAGTCTAAACTAATCCTAACTTGCACAGGAAGCAAGTCAAACAATCCTAACTTGCACAGGAAGCAAGTCAAACAATCCTACAAGCACAGATAGCACACGCTATACACAAACAAGTGGCTCAAACAAGGGTTAGGTTTTAGTCAAGGGGTCATATCAACCTCAACAAACAAACCTCTGGAACTGGGTGAATGTTGCTCTTAACCTTGCCATTGAGGGGCTAAGGTGAAGCAGATGAAAGGATGAAGTGAGGATGAGACCTCACAGCTCTTATCCCTGGCCTGGGAGAGCTCAAGACAAGAATGTGTGGGTTCAGAAAGTGGGAACCCTTCTACACATTAAAACTGACTCAACTGTACAATTGTACAAGATCTTGGGTTTGTATCTGCAATGCATCAACACAGTGGTGTGAGCAAAGCGGATGACACACTGAATAGTGGGGGATAGATTGCATATCCCTACCTTCCACCAATTGCCTCTTCACTTAGGAGGTCTTTGACTCTATGCAAGGACAAAAGTAAACAATCACAAACATTGCCTCTTAAGGAGGACTTCAGACAGTTGCCTGGCCAAGTAACAGACCAGGTCTTCCAGACTACATGAAGTAAAAGAGACATACCTCAATGCAAATTGCTTATACAAGCAAAGCAAAGCAAAAAGTTCACAAGGAACTAAGCAACTAAAACACCTGAAACAGTCAAGCAGATGTTAGTATACAACTTCAAACCAAACAAACAGAAACAGACAACAACAGTCCATTAGGGGGCACAAGGATGTGCAAGGCACAAGGCTTAAGGCATGTGAGCCAAGCCACCTACAAAACAAAGAGGTTAGGCAATGATACTTGAGTAAGCTCAATCAAAAGAATTGGTCTTAATGGCCATTTGATGGTCAACCTGAAAACACAAGCTCAAAGGTGAGTAACAGGACCACTAGGACAAGCCTAGGGTCAAAAGTGGATGAAAAAGTCAAGACAGCAAGGGTCAAGTATCCAAAATCATGTTCAAACCATTAGGAAACAAAACCAATTGGTCTCACACTCATATCAATCATCATCATCATTTCATGAACCATTTAGGTCAAAACATGGCAAACAGAAGCTCATAGAAATCAACAGAAAGACTTGCATCAAAAGCAATCTAAACATTTTCCAAAAATCATCAAATAAATCATGATCAAACCTAACATATAGCATGGTAAGCATGTCAAATTTCATCCCATTTGGATGAGAGGAAGGCAGTCAATGAAAATCATGATGTCAAACCAAATTCAAGCATGCACAAAGAAAGTCAACAAGCATGGGTCAACTTCAAAAAATCATATCAAATTGAAAACAGATGAGAAATGAATGAGATTAACACCAATGCCAAGTTTGAGATGTCTAGTTATCACATATCAAATTTCATGTCCATCTAATAAAGTATGAGAATTTCACAAATGAAATGGGAACATGTGTCACACAAAGTCAACATTTGACTAGGCAGGGAAGAAAAATCTCAAACAAATGGAAAATTGTTCAAATAAATCCAAGAAAATTCACAAGTCAACTAGACATACAAGAGTAAGTTCATGCAAAATTTGGGGTCATTTGGATGTAAGGAAGCATGTGAACAAAATTAGGGAAAATGCATGATCATGGTATGGCACCAAATGTAACACATGACTTCAAAAAATCATAACCAGCAAACCACAAATGGGAAATCCACAAACTTTATACCAAAATGAAGGTGAACATGTCTAGTTTAAGCACAAAAAATTTGAGAGCCATTGGATACATTCTCATCATTTCACAATTGATTTGGCAAGGTATACAAAATTTGGTCACATGTCACAAACCCTAAGGCCATTTAAAAACCATTCATCCAAAAATTCTGGAAAAATAATGATAAAAGAGTAGAGATTATGATGAACACAACACAAAAAATCCCATTGAATTTGGATTAAAATTGAAGCTTTTATGATTTTTGGAAGATTGATGAAATAATTGAAGAAATAAGTTGGAATAAAATTGAGAGAATGACATTTTTGTAAATAACCCAGTCACTTATCAAAACGACCGTGTTTTGGTCCAGAAAATGAAATGTTTTCATTGGCTAGTGGGGAAACAACCATGCAGCACGTGGGAGTGAAGAGAATTCTGGGAAAAAAGCAAATTGGGATCTAGGGTTCTTGTCCAAAAATCATGATTTCTCAAATCTTCCCAAAAATACCAATTGAATATATCCTTGTGATCATTAAACAACATACAACAACAATCTAAACCCTATTTTCGTTAATTTGAACTGCACAGCAAGAAATCAAAAGAAACATTTCCAAGCACCAAACTTTTATCTCAACATATCTTCATGAATACACCACTATTTTCAAAAAGGAAAGCATCATGATGCTCAGCATTGAAAGACCTTTCCAAAGTATATATCAATTTGAGAAAATGAGAGGGTCGAATCCATACCTTTTTGAAGGGCAGTTTGTGTTCTTGACGCTTTTTGATGGAATTGAAGTGAAATAATTGTCCTAGAGCCTTGCCTTGATGTTGAATGATGAAGTTCTTCTGCCTTGTGGATGCTTGGAGTGAAATTCAATGTTCAACCTCTTTGATGTTTTTTGGACATGAAGTTGAAAAATGCAAGGTGGAGTTTTAGAGTACAAGGTTTTGTGGTGTTGGATGATAACAGCATGGTTCCAAATGCAAGGCTTGGTTTTGTTCAATAGTTTGTTGACTGGTTTGGAGGAATGGCCAAGTGAAATGAATTTTGTGTTTTTAGTGGCAAGGCAATGTTGGTTCCTTGTGGTTTGGTATTGTTATGTTGGTTACTAGCAGGTTTTGAAACACAAGGCAAGGCCAAATGGATGTAGTTAGTTTAACATGATGAAGAGTTGCAATGGCTAGGTTTTTGTAGGCTTGGACAGAAAGAGTGAGAAGCAAAGTGAAACAAAATTTCTGCTGCAGTGTTGGTGGCTAGCTGTTTCTCATAGCAGAAAAAATGGTGAGGGAACATGTGCAAGGCAAGGTTGAGTTTGGAACTTTTGTTTTGGACAGAAGATGCAAGTGAGGTGGTTGGAATAAATGAGGTTGGTTGGTTGCCAAGCAAGGTTGGATTATGCTGCTGCAGTGTTATGTTGGTTGCAGTTGTTAGCAAGACAAGGCAAGTGAATGGGTGGTTTGCTGCTAGCAAGTTTGTTGGCAAGGCAAGGTTTGGTTGGGACTGTCAAAATGCAAGGCTCAAGTTTGGTTTCTTTCAGTTTTTACAGGTTTGTGAAGAAATGGCCAAGGGCAGTTAGCAGGTATATTGAGGAATGGCCAAGGGTGTGTGTAGTTGGTCATGTCTTGTGGCTGTTAGCTTCATGACAGATAGTGAGGAGCATTGTGCAAGGCAAGGCAAGTTAGGTTTAGGTCTACTTATTTTGGACAGGAGGAGTGATATGCCAAATAGCAGGATTTATGTCATTTGGAGGCTTGGAAAAGGAAAGGGAGAATGCCAAGCAAGGTGGTGGAGGTTTGAAAAGGATGAGAAGGCAAGTGTTTGGCCTGTTAGTTTCTCCTGACAGGAAGAGGGAGCCTCTCATTTGCTGTTCCAAAATTGCCTTTTGTTTGGCAAAGTTTGAGTTGTTTTGAAACTTGGTCAGAAAATGCAATGTGGCAGGTGAGTTGGAGTGAGTGTGGTTTGCTGTAGCAGTGTTTTTGTTTTGAGCAATTGCCAAAGTCCTCTCCCTGCTGCAGTATTGTGACAGACCCTAGCAGAGAAAATGCCAAAGTGTTTCTGTGGTTTTGAGCAAGTGTCAAGGGTTGTTCTTGCTGCAGTGTTATGTTGTGATAGGCAAAAATGATGGAAGTGGTGTTAAGCTAGCCTAGGTCACTGTGTTTGGACAGAAAAATAGGACATCAAATGGCAAGGTAGGTTCCTTGAAATCAGCCTGCCTCTCCCAATTGCCTTGGCCAAAGAAATAGTTTTTGTGTGATGCCCCTTGCTGCTACCAGTTTCATGACAGGAAGTACCCCTACCATATGCTGTTGGCTGCTGTTGCTGTCCTTTTGTTGACAGAAAATCTCCTTGCCAAAACCTACTGTTGGCTGTTGTTTTTGGTTGCCATGTAATCTCTTGGAACTGTGGTAATTTGACAGTTCCCTCCAATAGTGCCAAGGTGTGTGGTTTGTAGCTGCTTCAATTGGATTTCAAAAGGACAGAAAAAATGCACAATGCCTGCTGGACAGTACAAGGCATGGCTATGCTGTTGGAGTCTTGACAGCTTTTCAGCAAAATGGCCAAAGCAAAGTGAATGAGTTATTGGATGAGTGATTTTCTAAGTTTGGTGCTGTCCAAAATGTATTTGACTATGTTTTTAATTACTGTGTAGCATGACAGGAAAAAAAATGGTGTTTTCTTCTTGTGACAAGCCAAGCCAAGGTCTTGTCTTTTGTGAGCTTTGACAGTAGGTTTCAAAAATGCCAAATGCCAACAGAGTGAAATCCCTCCTGTTGGTTACTAATGCTGTCATGTTCTCAATTAACAGGAAATGGTGTTGTCCAAAATTCTGCTATGGGACAGTACAAGTATGGCTCAAGGATTGGATTTGTTGCAAACATGTCCTTTCTTCCCCAATCCTAAGCAAGTAAGCATGGCCATATGTACCATTGGTTATGGCTGCAGAATGTGTTTATAATTGACAGCAAAAATGATCAAGAATGCTGCATAATGATGCTGGTACAAGGCATGGTTGTGGAAAGCAAGGACAAGCATGGTGCATTTGTACCTTTCTTACAATTCAAGTAACCAAGTATAGATTCACATGTGCTGCATAATTTGACTTTGCAAACACACTTAAAATGATATTTATGAGCTGTCCCAATTGGCCAAATGCTGAAAAAATGTTTGAGTCAAAAAGTCAACTCTTGGTCAAACTTACATTTAAATGAAAAAGGTCAAAATTTGCCATTTTGATTGGTGAAGTTTTGGCTCATGAAATTTATATTTTTGGAAAGAGGGGATCAAATGTGACTTGTAGGAAAAAACCCCACCAAAATTGGCCAAACGGTTTGGGAGATATGGCCCTTTGAAGTTCAAGATTTTCTGAAATCGATTCGATCATAACTTGCCAACCACACATGGGAATTGAGAGTTCTAGGACTTTTTGGAAATGGGAGAACAAGATCTTCAACTTTCATGTTGGGCAAAAATTCATTTGAGGCTTTTATCATGATGTAAGTTTGAGGATCAAAACTTTCCATTTTTGGTAAGTTTCAGTTACAGGCCCAGTTCCCGTTTTGGGAAATTTTGATCTGGCTTCAAATTCTTCCATGATGGTGTTTGGCATGATGTATGATGACTATTTGGACATGAATGAACTCCCACAAACCAATTCCAATCATCAAATCTCTGATTAAATGGACAGTTGACCAACAGTTGACTATTAGGGTTTTTGTCTGATTATGCATTGACTGATGAATTCCAAACCCTAATTCCTTGAGAATTTTGACTTCAAATGATGTCCCAAGTTGTATGAACTCTTGATTATTGACCATGGTGCCCAAATTCCACAAGAATGACCACCATCCACTGCTTTGACTGACAGTTGACTTTTCTAGGGTTTTTGACTGTCTGTGTATGAACTGCTGACCTCTGAGCCCTCAACCCTTGACCAAAATACTTCAAATAGACCTCCAAGCCATGTGAACTTGTTGCACAAACCTTAGGGCCTTGATTCAATGAGAAATTCTTTTGCTTGCTTGGTTGACTGATCAGAAGATTAGTTTGACCTAATTCTGATTGCTTGCTCTTGAGGCAACTGAGGGACAATGCAAATGCTATGCAATGGGTCATGATATGCTATGACCTAATATGAAAATGTATGCATAATGGTAGGTGCAAATTTGAGGTGCTACAGCTGCCCCTATTCAATCAGCTGGGAACCCGAATGGATGAGAGCAACGGCTGTCAGACTTTCAGGGTAAACAGGGATTGAATACCAAAGAACCGTAGAATTTGCACAGTACTGGATATGATACAAAAGAACCACGTCATTTACCGACGACGCCTGCAATTGACAGCTTCAGCAAAAGCAAAACCATTTACCGATGGTTGGAGAACTGGAAACTTGATATTTACCGATATCAGCTTCAGCACGACCATTTACCGATGGCGGCTGGGGAAAAACAAACTTCTGAAAAGCAAAACCATTTACCGATGGTTAGAACTTGATATTTACCGATATCAACTTCAGCCAGACCATTTACCGATGGCTGCTGGGAAACAGCTTCCGAAAAGCGAAACCACTTACCGATGGTTAGAACTTGATATTTACCGATATCAACTTCAGCCAGACCATTTACCGATGGCTGCTGGGAAACAGATTTTGATGTAGAAAGGAAGCAAGACCATTTACCGATGGTGGCTTCAAAGAAACTTGACATTTACCGATGTCAACTTCAAACTGGCCATTTACCGATGGCTACTGTAACTGGGAATTCGACATTTACCGATATCGAAGGAAACTGGGCCATTTACCGATGGCATCTCCACTTGGGGAGGGACAAAATCTTTGTGGTGTAATCAGACAAGACGTTTACCGACGACTTCTGGGGATTTTGATTTTATTGACCAGACATTTACCGATGACTGGGATGAGACTCGACGTTTACCGACATCGAAAGATGATGTTTACCGACATCAAAAGAAATGACCAGACATTTACCGATGACTGGGATGAGACTCGATGTTTACCGACACCGAAACAATGGCGTTTACCGATACCAAAAAGAATGACCAGACATTTACTGATGACTGGGATGAGAAATTTATTGGTGAGAGACAAACAAATATTCGCAACTGGAAACCAGATAGGACATTTACAGATGACTCTACTGGGGATTTCTAGCTGGGGATTTATCAGACATTTACCGATGACTGAGGAAAAACTCGACGTTTACAGACATCGAAAGATGATGTTTACCGACATCAAAAGAAATGACCAGACATTTACCGATGACTGGGTGGAGACTCGATGTTTACAGACATCGAAAGATGATGTTTACCGACATCAAAAATGACCAGACATTTACCGATGACTGGAGTGAGACTCGATGTTTACAGACACCGAAACAATGGTGTTTACCGACACCAAACAAAGATGGCCAGACATTTACTGATGACTGGAGAGAATACTCGATGTTTACAGACACCGAAACAATGGTGTTTACCGACACCAAACAAGGATGACACATGTGGGTGCTGTCACGACACTTACTGGTATCACAAGAACGACTTTGGGATATGTCAAGGTAAGATTGGCCACTTGCTGGGGGTCTCACTGGGGAGAAACAACTTTCTGTCACCATCGGGTGAGGTAGTAAACCTTTGTGGGGATAATCAATTCTGAATGCTGTCAAGAACAACTGTAGCAGGCTTGTTGTGTTGATGTTGAATGAAATGATCCGCCTCTGCCGGGGATACGGTCTGGTGAAGTTAACACATGAATGCATATGTTTGAATTTTTCTATGGCGTAATGCTCCATATGGAATGGGAATGCTACGCAATTTTTGAGGATGCGATGATTACTACATGCAAAATGCAAATGAACCCTGGCTAGGGAGCCGAAATGATCAGATACTCTGACTCTGTGGGGAGATTCCTCTTGGGGAAATACTCTGCGGGGAACTCTGCTTGAGGAATGGTAAAGTGACTTCACACTCATGTTTGAAGAACAGTACTGCTGCTGAGGAAGGGTAAACTCCGCTGGGGATATCCTTCAGTCCACAGATAGAATAAATGTTGGAGATAACTTTCAATGAACCTGCCTCACTCGGCAAATACAGGCCTGCTGGGGATAGGCAATTCTTAGATCTGTTGGAGAATAGAAGGCACTATCCACAGACGTTTTCGCGGGAGAACATAGCTCTGATAGCTTCCAAACTTGCTTGGGGAAAAAATATTTGCTGAGGAAACGTCCTCACAGATGCCATCCTGAAAAACAGCACAACAAAATGCCCCAGGGGATACGTGGACAAGATACGCTCAAGTGTCCTCAACATTCAAAATGATTTTCAAATGTTTCGTCATCCTGCAAGCTATTGTGTAGCCTCCATGTTCTTATATGCAATGCTTATCAAAAATTCGGACATTTTGCAAACAAAACAGTAAAAATAAAAACAGAAAAGCTATTTATCTGAATAACGACTTTTATTGATTGAAAATGTGCCTGAAGAGGCAAATACATCGGGAAGCAATTCCTAGGAAGAGGTAATTGCGCATAAAAGGAAAAAATCTATCCTAATGGCAATGTGAATACGGCATCCACTATTTCCCAATTCTGTTATAACTCACAGATCATCAGTTTTCTTCCCAACTCCTTGCTTTCTGAGAAGAATGACTGGACGGATCACATCTTTCGGGATGGCAGACGACAAAGCTTGATGAAGTACAGACAACTCAGACTGTAGTCTTCGCTTTAATCCCTAACTTTTGCCTGGATCGCCCTTTCGGGTTTTCAATCCACCGGGATACCCATTTTTGCCTAAGTCGCCCTTGCGGGTTTTCGACTTACCGGGTGTACACATTCTTTTCATTTTTATCCCTAATTTTTGCCCGAACCTTTCTTTCTGTTTTTTTTTTTGGTTCGCCGGGATGCCCCTTTTTTGCCTGGACTCTCCTTTTTTTTTGTCCAGCGGGTCAATTTATGCGAAGTATTTTTTGACTACATCTGAGTTGACAGGAGACGGAAAATCTTCACCATCCATAGTTGTAAGCATCAAGGCTCCACCGGAGAATACCTTCTTCACAACATACGGACCTTCGTAATTAGGAGTCCACTTGCCCCTGTTATCTGTACCGGGAGGGAGGATCCTCTTCAAAACTAAATCACCGACCTGATAGCTTCGAGGACGCACTTTCTGACAAAGGCTCGCTTCATCCTTCTCTGATACAACTGTCCATGGCATACAGCTGCTAACCGTCTTCTTCGATAAGGCTCAACTCGTTAAACCTTGTTCGAATCCACTCGGCTTCGTCCAGCTTGACATCCAACAAAACTCTCAGAGAAGGAATCTCCACTTCAACAGGTAGAACAGCTTCCATACCATACACAAGGGAGTAAGGGGTTGCCCCGGTCGACGTACGTACTGAGGTACGGTACCCATGCAAAGCGAAAGGCAGCATCTCATGCCAATCCTTGTACGTAACGACCATCTTCTGCACAATCTTCTTGATATTCTTGTTTGCCGCTTCTACAGCACCATTCATCTTCGGTCTGTAAGGAGAAGAATTGTGATGTTCAATCTTGAAATCTTTACAAAGCTCTTTCATCATCTTGTTGTTGAGATTCGAACCATTGTCAGTGATGATTCTCTCAGGAACTCCATAACGACATATGATTTCTTTCTTGATGAACCGGGTAACCACTTGTTTGGTAACGTTAGCATAGGAAGCTGCTTCCACCCACTTGGTGAAATAGTCAATCGCAACCAAGATGAAGCGATGTCCATTCGAAGCAGTAGGCTCAATCTTCCCAATCATATCAATGCCCCACATGGCAAACGGCCAAGGCGAATTCATGATATTCAGAGGGCTTGGTGGTACGTGCACCTTATCAGCATAGATTTGACACTTATGGCACTTCCGAGCATACTTGAAACAATCGGATTCCATAGTCATCCAGTAATAACCCGCTCTCAACAATTTCTTAGCCATTGCATGTCCGCCGGCATGAGTACCGAAGGAACCTTCATGAACTTCCTGCATTAACATGTCTGCCTCGGGTCTGTCCACGCATCTGAGCAAGACCATGTCAAAGTTTCTCTTATACAGCACATCATCCTGATTCAAATAGAAGCTTCCAGCTAGCCTCCTCAGGGTTTTCTTGTCATTCTTCGACGCACCTTCAGGATACTCCTGAGTCTTGAGGAAATTCTTGATGTCATAATACCACGGCTTCTCATCAATCACAACAGACTCGGCTGCAAACACATACGCAGGCCTCTCAAGTCGATTCACCGCAACATGTGGCACATGATTCCACCAATGAACTTTGATCATAGATGACAAAGTAGCCAAGGCATCAGCCATTTGATTCTCATCCCGGGGGACATGATACAACTCCACTTTCTTGAAGAACGTCAGTATTCTTCTGGTGTAATCTCTATACGGGATCAAGTGCGGCTGATTCGTATTCCAATCTCCGTTGACTTGATTGACCACTAGAGCTGAATCTCCATAAATGTCAAGTGTTTTGATTCTCAGATCAATGGCTTCTTCTATCCCCATGATACAAGCCTCATACTCAGCTTCGTTGTTGGTGACGTCAAACGTCAGTCTGGCAGAAAAAGGTATATGAGCACCTTTAGGATTGATCAATACTGCCCCAACACCGTTACCGTTCATATTCACAGCCCCATCAAACATCAGTGTCCATTTGTCATCCGGGTCCGGTCCTTCCTCGACAAGAGGTTCTTCGCAATCTTTCATCTTCAGATACATGATGTCTTCATCAGGGAATTCAAACATCATAGGCTGATAATCTTCAATCGGTTGTTCGGCAAGGTAGTCTGACAGAATACTACCTTTGATGGCCTTCTGGACGTGTACTGAAGGTCATACTCTGTTAGAATCATCTGCCAACGGGCAACACGTCCGGTGAGAGCTGGTTTCTCAAAGATGTACTTCACTGGATCCATCTTAGAAATCAATAAGGTAGTATGGTTCAACATATACTGTCTCAGTCGGCGAGCAGCCCAGGCCAAAGCACAGCAAGTTTTCTCGAGCAGTGAATATCTTGTTTCACAGTCGGTAAACTTTTTGCTAAGGTAGTATATGGCATGCTCTTTTCGACCAGACTCGTCATGCTGTCCCAATACACACCCCATCGAAGTCTCGGTGACTGAAAGGTACATTATCAGTGGTCTCCCAGGAACTGGAGGAATCAGGATTGGAGGTTTCTGTAAATACTCTTTAATCTTGTCAAAAGCTTTCTGACAGTCGTCGTTCCACTTGATCGCTTGATTCTTTCTGAGCAGTTTGAAAATTGGTTCACATGTAGCAGTTAGATGAGATATGAACCTTGCAATGTAATTCAATCTCCCTAAAAACCCACGGACTTGCTTTTCCGTTTTCGGTTCAGGCATTTCTTGAATAGCTTTGACTTTCGCTGGATCAACCTCAATCCCTTTCTCACTGACAATGAAGCCTAAGAGCTTCCCGGATCTCACCCCAAACGTACACTTGTTCGGATTCAACCTCAGCTTGAACTTTCTCAACCGGTCAAACAGCTTCTGCAAATTAACCAGGTGCTCCTCTTCTGTTTGCGACTTCGCAATCATATCATCTACGTACACTTCAATTTCTTTGTGCATCATGTCATGAAAGAGAGTCGTCATTGCCCTCTGATAGGTAGCACCAGCATTCTTCAGCCCAAATGGCATCACCTTATAGCAGAACGTGCCCCAAGGTGTAATGAATGTCGTCTTTTCCATGTCCTCTGGCGCCATCTTGATCTGATTATATCCGGAGAAACCATCCATGAAAGAGAATACCGAAGATTGAGCCGTATTATCAACCAATACATCAATGTGAGGTAATGGGAAATCATCTTTCGGACTCGCCCTATTCAAATCCCGGTAATCGACACACATTCTGACTTTACCATCCTTCTTCGGCACAGGAACGATGTTGGCCACCCACGGTGGATAACTGGTGACAGCCAGAAAACCCGCATCCCACTGCTTCTGAACCTCTTCCTTGATCTTAGTTGCCATGTCAGGACTCGTTCTACGAAGCTTCTGCTTAACTGAAGGACATCCTTCCTAAGAGGTAATCGATGCATCACAATGTCTGTATCTAAACCAGGCATATCTTGGTATGACCAGGCGAATACCTCCACATATTCTCTCAGCATCTCAATCAGCCTCCTCTTGACAGAGTCTTCTAAAACAGCCCCAATCTTGATTTCTTTTTTGTCGTCCTCAGTACCCAGATTAACAGTTTCCAACTCCTCCTGATGAGGTTGGATGACCCTTTCCTCCTGCTTCAGCAATCTGGCCAATTCTGCAGGGAGTTCACAGTCTTCCTCACTCTCCTCTTCAGCTTGGTAGATGGGATTGTCGAAATCATACTGAGCCATAACAGAACTGTTCATAGTGAATGCCATAATATCGCTTCTGCGTGTTTGATGCTTTGTTTTAGAAAAAGAGTTCAATAAGGTCACAAAAAATAAAAACATTGCCATTTTTATTGTTTTCGAAAAAGAAAAATGAAAACAAAAAAATAGAAAGACAAGGATCACAAAGTTTGTTCAAAAAATGTCCTTCATTAATGATAATCATTAAAACATGATGAGGCCCTACAAAAATGAATCACTACGCCTTGGGCAGAACGTAGGATTTTCATGCAAAATGACAAAACAACAGAAAATTACTCTGTCAGAAGAGTAACTTGAACCACTTCTTCAGCCGTCCAGTTGTTGATAGACCCCCCTGGTGCACACGGGCGAACCCAGTTGTCCAAATCACAATCACTGTCACAGTCTTCGCTACCGGTTGCAGAGACGTCGCCATGATTCATCAGCCCAGCGCTGGTAAAGGTACTCGGACCCGCTTGACCATTCTGCTCTGCTAGGAGAGGCTCATAACCAACACCAAATTTGTCTTCTTTAACCGGCAAATCCACCATCTTGCCCCAGCCTTCAGTTTTGCCAGAATCAACAACCTCCTTAGCCTGCTTGTAAGAAGTAATCGAAGCACCTGACTTCTTCTGCTCAGCGTACGCCACTTTCTCAAGAGCCACAGTCTCAAACGCCTGGCATAAGGTTTCGTGGATCTCGCCATCCACCTCAACATATTTGAACGAGGATAGATGACTCACCAGAATCTCTTCTTCACCGCACACAGTCACAATCTGACCGTTCCAGACATACTTGAGCTTTTGATGGAGAGTCGACGAGACTGCCCCTGCTGCATGAATCCATGGACGCCCCAACAAACAACTATAGGCAGGCTGGATGTCCATAACATAGAAGATGATATCAAAAACCTCAGGACCTATCTTCACAGGCAAGGTAACTTCTCCACACACAGAACGTTTGGATCCGTCGAAAGCACGAACGATCAGGTCACTGGGATTAAGCACAAACCCTTCCGCATCAATCTTCCTCAGAATCTGCTTAGGCAACACATTCAATGATGACCCGGTGTCTACCAATACGTGCGACAACACTGCCCCCTTGCACTCCATGGTGATGTGCAAGGCTTTGTTATGGTTTCGCCCCTCAGGCGGTAAGTCCAAGTTGGTGAAACCCACACCATGCCTGGTGCTCACATTGGCCATCACACCCTCCAGTTGATTGACAGAAATCTCCTGAGGTACGTAAGCCAAATTCAACATCTTCAGCAAGGCGTTACGGTGTGCCTCAGAGCACAACAACAGTGAAAGTATAGAAATCTTGGACGGAGTTTGATTCAACTGATCCACAATCTTGTAGTCACTCTTCTTGATTATCTTCATAAACTCCTCCACGTCGTTCTCAAATGACCCCTCGGGCGCTTCCTTCTGGACAGGTTCTTCCTCAACCACAGCTTGTTTACCCTTTGCTCTGGCGAGAACCTCGGCATTATTGTCCCTCAAAGGCTGCGGTGCGAACAGACGACCGCTTCTGGTAAAACCTCCTGGATCCCCTACATTATCCACAGCCAGACCAACAGTTGCAGGAACTCTATTCGGTACACCAATCGTCACTGGAGCTTGATTCACTGGTCTCGTCTGGTTTTCAGCCCTTCTGTAATTGCGGTGAGCATTGTCATACTTCCACGGCACGGCTTTACTATTCTCAACAGTCCTTCCTCCAGATGCAGCGGTAGTAGTTGGAACATTGATGGTTACAGGCACGGGAATGGTAACTGGGGTACCATTTGCTGCAGGTGCACTGACAATCCTTTGTCCACGTTCTTCAGACGGTTTAAAGTAAATGGTGATAGTTGACGTTGTTCCACGATCTTTTACAGCCCTACTGAATTGCAAACAACCTTCATCCATCATACCCTGGATACCGGTCCTTAACTGGTCGCAACCATTCTCAGATTCTGCACAGCCCAAACAATCTTCATCGCAGCCCGGGTAGACACCCCCATTCAGCAAACGGCCCTTCACAACTAGCAGAGAAGTCTGAACATCATCAACATTAACAACCAGATCTTCAGCTTCCTTCCCTTCAATATTGTTCACTCTATGTCCACCATGCTGAGGCATAGGGTTGTTCACGACGTTAGGCACCGGAGCGAAGTTGATTGCCTTGGCATCGATCAAATCTTGAACCTTGTGCTGGAGAGCTCGACACTTCTCAGTATGGTGGCCTGGTGCCCCAGAGTGAAAGTCACATCTAACATTAGCATCATAGCCAGGAGGCAGCACTGTAGGCGGAGCCATTGTACGCAACTCAATCATCCCCAACTTGAGTAGTTCGGGTAATAACTCTGTGTAAGACATGGGCAGAGGATCAAATCTTCTATCAGCCTGCAATTTCTGTCTGGGCTGATAAGGACGTTGCTGTTGTTGTTGTTGTTGCGGTTGTTGAACTCTTGGTTGTTGTTGTTGACGAGGTTGAGGTGCCGGAATAGTCACTGCAGCTACTGGACGATATTGATCTCCGTTAGCATTTGTTCTGTACACACCCCCTCTGTGCTGTACAGCATTGGTCTCTCCTTCTCTACGGCGAGGTGCCCCAGAGAAGGGTTTCTTTAATGAAGACGAGGAACCAGCATCATGGATCCTACCAGCTTTGATTAGACTCTCAGTCCTCTCTCCACAAATGACAACATCAGAAAAACTACTGAATGGACAGCTCCCCATCCGGTCCATAAACACGCCTTGAAGAGTACCGATAAACATGTCTGTCAACTCCCTCTCCAGCATAGGGGGTTGAACTCTAGCAGCTAGTTCACGCCACCTCTGGGCATACTCCTTGAAGCTTTCATTGGATTTCTGACAAAGACTCTGCAGCTGAGTCCGGCTCGGTGCCATGTCCATGTTGTGTTTATACTGTCTGAGGAACGCTTCACCCAGATCTCTCCAGCATCGGATCGAATCTCTCTTCAATTCCATGTACCAGTCCAAAGAAGCCCCAGATAGACTATCTTGGAAAAAATACATCCACATCTTTTCATCATCAGTATACGCAGAGATCTTCCTGTAGTAAGCCTGCACATGGGTGCGAGGGCAAGAAGTACCGTTGTATTTGTCGAATGACGGTGCTTTGAACTTGTGAGGGATTCTCAAACCTTCTACCAATCCCATATTAGTAACATCAAAACCAAGAGAATTTTGACTTTCCATAGCACGGATCTTCTCAGCAAGAGCTTCAACTTTACGGTCTCTCTCATTAACCCTTCCCAGAACGTCTTCGTCTTCACTGAGCAGAGAGAACATATCCTCTTGTCTGTCAACAATCGGAGCATGATTACGGGCCGGAGCGCGGACTACTCTGGCATTAGCGGCATCTGGAACAATAGGTTCACCGTTGATTCGAATACCCCCCAACTCATCACCTGCAGCATAGTTGTTGACGGGTACAGCAGCAGCAACATTGTTATCATTGACCGGGCCTCCCTCTGGCGGAGCATGGTTGATCGGTGGATTTGCAGCTTCTTGTCTCTGAACCATAGCTCGAAGTTCTTCTTGACCTTGCGCAACCCCTTGCATCATATTCATAAACTGGGCCATGCTTGCCTTCATCTCAGCCAACTCAGCCTGAAATTGATCCATACTTCTCTGTTGATTCAGTCTTGTTGAGTAGCGGTGCGGACGTTGATCAGCTATCCTGCCTAAAACAGGAACCAGAGTGAGAAGTCACGACCGAGAACACCTGTTATGCAAAATGATATGAGTATGATGCTAATGATGCGTATGATGCACATGATATGCTCATTTCTCAGGCATTCAAAGAGCCTGACCCATCCTGAAAAGATGGCAACCTGCAGCAACAAGAGAACAAACAGATACAAGGAAATGTTGACATCCTTATACATACATAAAGGTAAAAGGCATACAACCAATGTCAACAGAATATCTGAATAAACAACGTACAAAGAAAAAGAATCCCATCCAACAAGCCTGGAGGTGATTCTCAACAAAAAGATCCAAGAGATGGCTTACACGCAAATGAATCCCATCCAACAAGCCTGGAGGTGATTCTCAACAAAATACAATCAGAGATACAAACTAAGACAGACGGTCTTCCGGAATGAGGGTCTTCAGGTAATGGCACTGGTCGATCAACAGTGAGCATTCTGAACAATCTGGTAAAGGGGCGATCTTCTCCTTCAGCTGTCTTCTGAGCTCCAAGACTTCTCCTCCAAGGTGGTCCTCTGATTTCTGTCTCAACTCCATCTCTTTCTTCAACTGAGCATCTTTGTCTCTGAGTTGCCTCTCCAAGTCTCTGATCTTCTTCTGATAACTGGCCTCAGCCCTCTGCAGCCTCAAGCGCTCCCGGTGTTCTGCATCTAACATACTCTCCATCTCTTCGTAGGATCTCTTCTTGCTTCTTGCTCTGCTAGCATCTTCTCCTTGCACCTCCCTGAGTTGATGGGCCAAGTGCAGCTTATCAGCCTGAGCTTTGTACAGCTCCATATGGGTGTCTTGCTCCTTCTCTCTCAAACGACGATTCTCCATCAGGGCTTGCTTATAGTGCTCAGCAGGTACACTATCAGCAAGGATCAAAGGTGGTTGCTCTTGCAACGGCTCCATCCTATCGTAGGGTAGCAACAAAGTTTCCACTCTCTTCCTGACCCAATCAGTGTAATCGGGCATAGCAATGGCAAACTTCTTCCCCAAGACGGATCCATCTCTGACACCAATGGACTTCCAAGCTCTCCCAATCTGCTCTAATCTAGCCGGGTCATCCTTCTTCTCAAAATACACACTTTCAGCTACCTCATCCTCAAGTGGTCTTCCCTTCATCACAAACCCTAACTGGCGAAGAGAAAGGACCGGGTTGTAATTGATGCAACCTCTAGTCCCTATGAGTGGTACATTACGGAATCCTCCACAGCTCATAATGACGTTACGCACATCCATCCGGTAAGATTGCCACCTGATATCATAGGAGGTAAGAGACATAACCCTCTGAGTCCATTTACGCGTGCTCTGAGCATCCACAAAAGGTCCACTGACTGGCAGAAGAGACACGAACCATTTGAACAGAAGAGGTAGACAACACCTGATGGCTCCACCCTTACCATGCCTACTGTGAATGGCATAGTAAGTATCTGCTAGAAGAGTAGGGATTGGATTCCCTCTGATGAAAATGCTGATAGCAGTGAAGTCAATGAAATTTGGCATACTGGGAAATAGGATGATACCATAGATCATGGCAGCTAGCTGTGCGTGAAAGGCTTCCCAACTCCCCTTCTCTGCTTCTTCTCTAGCTACCCTCAATAGAAACTTCAAAGGCAATCCTACAACATCCCCACTGGACTTCCAACTATCACTGACTTCCTTGATACCCAAGTGGAGAGCTCTGGCAACAACTCTGAAATCAACCTCCTTGGGCACATCCAAGAAAGGAACCTGATGCTGGATAGGAACACTCAACAGAATAGAGTACTCCTCGAGAGTAGGCGCCAACTGATAATCCTGGAAAGTGAAACAATGAAGCTCTGGGTCATAAAACTGAAGTAGTGTCTGCAGAGGCACTGGATCTACTACTGTCTTCAATACTGTCAAGATATCTCCGTACCGCCCAACAAAACTCTTCAGTCGATCGTCTGTCACGAGACTACCCAACTCAACTAGTGGAGTCAACGGCTCACGGTGGAAACTGTAGGAACAGGTCTTCCGCTTCGGCTCGGGAACCGTTGCCATCTCTATCAGCAGACAAGCTCGGGAATGTACCTGAGAAATGATATGCATGCAGAGATTAGTTTTTTTTCTTTTTTTTTTCCTTTTGATTTTTTTGATTTTTTTTTTATTTTCTTTTTTTTTTTTCAATGCGTTTCTTTTGAAAAATAAATATGCTATGATGCACATGATGCAGACTGGACTGGCTGTTTGTGCAATCTCTGATCACTAGGTCGAAGCTTCAGTCAAAATCAGAACGTAAATCCAACTTAAGGTCAACCGAAAACTGTTTGAACACAAAGTCACCATCAGAATCAAGTCACCAACAGAACCGAGTCACCAACGGTACCTGTAATAATGAATAACCCTTCCCCACTCACGGGTGTAGTCTAGGCCAGGGTAAAGCTTGAGAGAAACGCAGCATAAATAACCTTTCGCAGAATACTGTCATATACACACCCGAAGTATGTAACGACAGCATCCCACCAGGGTCTGAACTGCTCGTGATATCAATGTTCCGCTAAGTGGCGCCATACCACCCGCTTCCCACGAATCACTCTATTCCTGGGTATCCTAGATTGCACTCATGGTCTGGGTATTGGACCTTTTACCTCAACTGACTCTTCCCCCCCACACAGAGAGAAACAAACAACCAGCCAGGTGAACAGATGAATAAATGCAAACATTAATGCAAACATAAATGCAAACAATAGACAATGAATGCAAACAGTAAATAATGAATGCAATAAATAAACACAGCATAAAGCAACCAAAACCCTAACCTAAAGAGCGCTAGGAGAGACTCGCTCAGGGAAGATGGACCAGCATAGGTCAACTTCTCTATATCCCCAGCAGAGTCGCCAGCTGTCGCGTCACGCGAAAAACCGGCGGGAAAAGAAAGAACAACAGAGCCGCCACCGTGCGTTATTTATCCCAAAAGAGGGAAAGGAAACGCTCAGAGTAAACCTGGGAAAAGACATGGTCTCGCGACCAAAGAGAATGGGTTCGGGAGTCGGTTATGCGAAGGGAAGGTATTAGCACCCCTACGCATCCGTAGTACTCTACGGGATCCACGCACAAAAGGAAGGAATATTGGTTGCTAAACACTGCTCACACTTACACACACTGGCTGAAAAGAGACAAGAGAGACTGACTGAAACTGACTCGGCAGGATGTCGCATCCTGGGCCTACTTAGTCTATCAGGCATAGACATCAGAGTCGAAGTAGTTCGGACTGGGGGGACGACACATGCTCGCTAGGATATCGCATCCTATGCATACGTATCTTCTCGGACGAGAGAAGAATCAGAGCATTCGTAGCTCGGCTGACACGCACACAAACAAACAAGACACAAGCAAACGTGGAGCCTGAATGCCAATCACTGGACTTACATCAGCATCCGAACCAAAACACACACAAGGGCCAAACGTGGAGCCCAAATGCCAATCACTGGACTTACATTGACATCCGAACCTAAACAACACAACAGATAGATAGGGAGTCGGGGACTCAGCCTATAACTGTCAAACACACACAAACAAGACAGACAGCAAATGCTAAGGAGTCAGGGACTCGAGCCTAGCAAAGGTCAGACAGCACACACAAAAAGGACAGACAGCAAATGCTAAGGAGTCAGGGACTCGAGCCTAGCAAAGGTCAGACAGCACACACAAAAGAAAGAAAAGGGGCGAACAAACAAACTAAAAGGGATACTAGAGCTCGAGCCTAATAGTTGCCACGCAAACAAAAAGAAAAAGGGCGCCCGGAGAGATCAGCTCAATCTCCTGCCTACATACTTCATCTGGTATGAAGATCAGGGCGATGTAGTTCCCCTACGCAGGGATAAAGGACTAGCCTAACCAGATAACAGAGGGAGACACAACTCTAGGGAGACTACGACTCGAGCCTAGATGTTGTCATGCAAAATCAACCCTAAGTTAAGGTTTCTAGCTAAGTGGCACAAGGGCCAACCTATCCTAAGTATGGCTCACACAGGAAGCAAGCCACACACACTTAACTTGCACAGGAAGCAAGTCTAAACTAATCCTAACTTGCACAGGAAGCAAGTCAAACTATCCTAACTTGCACAGGAAGCAAGTCTAAACTAATCCTAACTTGCACAGGAAGCAAGTCAAACAATCCTAACTTGCACAGGAAGCAAGTCAAACAATCCTACAAGCACAGATAGCACACGCTATACACAAACAAGTGGCTCAAACAAGGGTTAGGTTTTAGTCAAGGGGTCATATCAACCTCAACAAACAAACCTCTGGAACTGGGTGAATGTTGCTCTTAACCTTGCCATTGAGGGGCTAAGGTGAAGCAGATGAAAGGATGAAGTGAGGATGAGACCTCACAGCTCTTATCCCTGGCCTGGGAGAGCTCAAGACAAGAATGTGTGGGTTCAGAAAGTGGGAACCCTTCTACACATTAAAACTGACTCAACTGTACAATTGTACAAGATCTTGGGTTTGTATCTGCAATGCATCAACACAGTGGTGTGAGCAAAGCGGATGACACACTGAATAGTGGGGGATAGATTGCATATCCCTACCTTCCACCAATTGCCTCTTCACTTAGGAGGTCTTTGACTCTATGCAAGGACAAAAGTAAACAATCACAAACATTGCCTCTTAAGGAGGACTTCAGACAGTTGCCTGGCCAAGTAACAGACCAGGTCTTCCAGACTACATGAAGTAAAAGAGACATACCTCAATGCAAATTGCTTATACAAGCAAAGCAAAGCAAAAAGTTCACAAGGAACTAAGCAACTAAAACACCTGAAACAGTCAAGCAGATGTTAGTATACAACTTCAAACCAAACAAACAGAAACAGACAACAACAGTCCATTAGGGGGCACAAGGATGTGCAAGGCACAAGGCTTAAGGCATGTGAGCCAAGCCACCTACAAAACAAAGAGGTTAGGCAATGATACTTGAGTAAGCTCAATCAAAAGAATTGGTCTTAATGGCCATTTGATGGTCAACCTGAAAACACAAGCTCAAAGGTGAGTAACAGGACCACTAGGACAAGCCTAGGGTCAAAAGTGGATGAAAAAGTCAAGACAGCAAGGGTCAAGTATCCAAAATCATGTTCAAACCATTAGGAAACAAAACCAATTGGTCTCACACTCATATCAATCATCATCATCATTTCATGAACCATTTAGGTCAAAACATGGCAAACAGAAGCTCATAGAAATCAACAGAAAGACTTGCATCAAAAGCAATCTAAACATTTTCCAAAAATCATCAAATATATCATGATCAAACCTAACATATAGCATGGTAAGCATGTCAAATTTCATCCCATTTGGATGAGAGGAAGGCAGTCAATGAAAATCATGATGTCAAACCAAATTCAAGCATGCACAAAGAAAGTCAACAAGCATGGGTCAACTTCAAAAAATCATATCAAATTGAAAACAGATGAGAAATGAATGAGATTAACACCAATGCCAAGTTTGAGATGTCTAGTTATCACATATCAAATTTCATGTCCATCTAATAAAGTATGAGAATTTCACAAATGAAATGGGAACATGTGTCACACAAAGTCAACATTTGACTAGGCAGGGAAGAAAAATCTCAAACAAATGGAAAATTGTTCAAATAAATCCAAGCAAATTCACAAGTCAACTAGACATACAAGAGTAAGTTCATGCAAAATTTGGGGTCATTTGGATGTAAGGAAGCATGTGAACAAAATTAGGGAAAATGCATGATCATGGTATGGCACCAAATGTAACACATGACTTCAAAATATCATAACCAGCAAACCACAAATGGGAAATCCACAAACTTTATACCAAAATGAAGGTGAACATGTCTAGTTTAAGCACAAAAAATTTGAGAGCCATTGGATACATTCTCATCATTTCACAATTGATTTGGCAAGGTATACAAAATTTGGTCACATGTCACAAACCCTAAGGCCATTTAAAAACCATTCATCCAAAAATTCTGGAAAAATAATGATAAAAGAGTAGAGATTATGATGAACACAACACAAAAAATCCCATTGAATTTGGATTAAAATTGAAGCTTTTATGATTTTTGGAAGATTGATGAAATAATTGAAGAAATAAGTTGTAATAAAATTGAGAGAATGGCATTTTTGTAAATAACCCAGTCACTTATCAAAACGACCGTGTTTTGGTCCAGAAAATGAAATGTTTTCATTGGCTAGTGGGGAAACAACCATGCAGCACGTGGGAGTGAAGAGAATTCTGGGAAAAAAGCAAATTGGGATCTAGGGTTCTTGTCCAAAAATCATGATTTCTCAAATCTTCCCAAAAATACCAATTGAATATATCCTTGTGATCATTAAACAACATACAACAACAATCTAAACCCTATTTTCGTTAATTTGAACTGCACAGCAAGAAATCAAAAGAAACATTTCCAAGCACCAAACTTTTATCTCAACATATCTTCATGAATACACCACTATTTTCAAAAAGGAAAGCATCATGATGCTCAGCATTGAAAGACCTTTCCAAAGTATATATCAATTTGAGAAAATGAGAGGGTCGAATCCATACCTTTTTGAAGGGCAGTTTGTGTTCTTGACGCTTTTTGATGGAATTGAAGTGAAATAATTGTCCTAGAGCCTTGCCTTGATGTTGAATGATGAAGTTCTTCTGCCTTGTGGATGCTTGGAGTGAAATTCAATGTTCAACCTCTTTGATGTTTTTTGGACATGAAGTTGAAAAATGCAAGGTGGAGTTTTAGAGTACAAGGTTTTGTGGTGTTGGATGATAACAGCATGGTTCCAAATGCAAGGCTTGGTTTTGTTCAATAGTTTGTTGACTGGTTTGGAGGAATGGCCAAGTGAAATGAATTTTGTGTTTTTTAGTGGCAAGGCAATGTTGGTTCCTTGTGGTTTGGTATTGTTATGTTGGTTACTAGCAGGTTTTGAAACACAAGGCAAGGCCAAATGGATGTAGTTAGTTTAACATGATGAAGAGTTGCAATGGCTAGGTTTTTGTAGGCTTGGACAGAAAGAGTGAGAAGCAAAGTGAAACAAAATTTCTGCTGCAGTGTTGGTGGCTAGCTGTTTCTCATAGCAGAAAAAATGGTGAGGGAACATGTGCAAGGCAAGGTTGAGTTTGGAACTTTTGTTTTGGACAGAAGATGCAAGTGAGGTGGTTGGAATAAATGAGGTTGGTTGGTTGCCAAGCAAGGTTGGATTATGCTGCTGCAGTGTTATGTTGGTTGCAGTTGTTAGCAAGACAAGGCAAGTGAATGGGTGGTTTGCTGCTAGCAAGTTTGTTGGCAAGGCAAGGTTTGGTTGGGACTGTCAAAATGCAAGGCTCAAGTTTGGTTTCTTTCAGTTTTTACAGGTTTGTGAAGAAATGGCCAAGGGCAGTTAGCAGGTATATTGAGGAATGGCCAAGGGTGTGTGTAGTTGGTCATGTCTTGTGGCTGTTAGCTTCATGACAGATAGTGAGGAGCATTGTGCAAGGCAAGGCAAGTTAGGTTTAGGTCTACTTATTTTGGACAGGAGGAGTGATATGCCAAATAGCAGGATTTATGTCATTTGGAGGCTTGGAAAAGGAAAGGGAGAATGCCAAGCAAGGTGGTGGAGGTTTGAAAAGGATGAGAAGGCAAGTGTTTGGCCTGTTAGTTTCTCCTGACAGGAAGAGGGAGCCTCTCATTTGCTGTTCCAAAATTGCCTTTTGTTTGGCAAAGTTTGAGTTGTTTTGAAACTTGGTCAGAAAATGCAATGTGGCAGGTGAGTTGGAGTGAGTGTGGTTTGCTGTAGCAGTGTTTTTGTTTTGAGCAATTGCCAAAGTCCTCTCCCTGCTGCAGTATTGTGACAGACCCTAGCAGAGAAAATGCCAAAGTGTTTCTGTGGTTTTGAGCAAGTGTCAAGGGTTGTTCTTGCTGCAGTGTTATGTTGTGATAGGCAAAAATGATGGAAGTGGTGTTAAGCTAGCCTAGGTCACTGTGTTTGGACAGAAAAATAGGACATCAAATGGCAAGGTAGGTTCCTTGAAATCAGCCTGCCTCTCCCAATTGCCTTGGCCAAAGAAATAGTTTTTGTGTGATGCCCCTTGCTGCTACCAGTTTCATGACAGGAAGTACCCCTACCATATGCTGTTGGCTGCTGTTGCTGTCCTTTTGTTGACAGAAAATCTCCTTGCCAAAACCTACTGTTGGCTGTTGTTTTTGGTTGCCATGTAATCTCTTGGAACTGTGGTAATTTGACAGTTCCCTCCAATAGTGCCAAGGTGTGTGGTTTGTAGCTGCTTCAATTGGATTTCAAAAGGACAGAAAAAATGCACAATGCCTGCTGGACAGTACAAGGCATGGCTATGCTGTTGGAGTCTTGACAGCTTTTCAGCAAAATGGCCAAAGCAAAGTGAATGAGTTATTGGATGAGTGATTTTCTAAGTTTGGTGCTGTCCAAAATGTATTTGACTATATTTTTAATTACTGTGTAGCATGACAGGAAAAAAAATGGTGTTTTCTTCTTGTGACAAGCCAAGCCAAGGTCTTGTCTTTTGTGAGCTTTGACAGTAGGTTTCAAAAATGCCAAATGCCAACAGAGTGAAATCCCTCCTGTTGGTTACTAATGCTGTCATGTTCTCAATTAACAGGAAATGGTGTTGTCCAAAATTCTGCTATGGGACAGTACAAGTATGGCTCAAGGATTGGATTTGTTGCAAACATGTCCTTTCTTCCCCAATCCTAAGCAAGTAAGCATGGCCATATGTACCATTGGTTATGGCTGCAGAATGTGTTTATAATTGACAGCAAAAATGATCAAGAATGCTGCATAATGATGCTGGTACAAGGCATGGTTGTGGAAAGCAAGGACAAGCATGGTGCATTTGTACCTTTCTTACAATTCAAGTAACCAAGTATAGATTCACATGTGCTGCATAATTTGACTTTGCAAACACACTTAAAATGATATTTATGAGCTGTCCCAATTGGCCAAATGCTGAAAAAATGTTTGAGTCAAAAAGTCAACTCTTGGTCAAACTTACATTTAAATGAAAAAGGTCAAAATTTGCCATTTTGATTGGTGAAGTTTTGGCTCATGAAATTTATATTTTGGAAAGAGGGGATCAAATGTGACTTGTAGGAAAAAACCCCACCAAAATTGGCCAAACGGTTTGGGAGATATGGCCCTTTGAAGTTCAAGATTTTCTGAAATCGATTCGATCATAACTTGCCAACCACACATGGGAATTGAGAGTTCTAGGACTTTTTGGAAATGGGAGAACAAGATCTTCAACTTTCATGTTGGGAAAAAATTCATTTGAGGCTTTTATCATGATGTAAGTTTGAGGATCAAAACTTTCCATTTTTGGTAAGTTTCAGTTACAGGCCCAGTTCCCGTTTTGGGAAATTTTGATCTGGCTTCAAATTCTTCCATGATGGTGTTTGGCATGATGTATGATGACTATTTGGACATGAATGAACTCCCACAAACCAATTCCAATCATCAAATCTCTGATTAAATGGACAGTTGACCAACAGTTGACTATTAGGGTTTTTGTCTGATTATGCATTGACTGATGAATTCCAAACCCTAATTCCTTGAGAATTTTGACTTCAAATGATGTCCCAAGTTGTATGAACTCTTGATTATTGACCATGGTGCCCAAATTCCACAAGAATGACCACCATCCACTGCTTTGACTGACAGTTGACTTTTCTAGGGTTTTTGACTGTCTGTGTATGAACTGCTGACCTCTGAGCCCTCAACCCTTGACCAAAATACTTCAAATAGACCTCCAAGCCATGTGAACTTGTTGCACAAACCTTAGGGCCTTGATTCAATGAGAAATTCTTTTGCTTGCTTGGTTGACTGATTAGAAGATTAGTTTGACCTAATTCTGATTGCTTGCTCTTGAGGCAACTGAGGGACAATGCAAATGCTATGCAATGGGTCATGATATGCTATGACCTAATATGAAAATGTATGCATAATGGTAGGTGCAAATTTGAGGTGCTACACCTATGCACTCATTGTGACATTGTATTGCAGGGAACTTCATTTGGCTTATGCATTGAAGTGGATTAAACAAAAGGTTGAAAGCAAATGACACCAAGTTGAACTTGGAAGCATCATGTGCCAATGGAAAAGATTCAAAGATCAATTAACCTCCAGATTTAGGATTAGGATTTGGATTTAGGTTGTTTACGATTGGGGGTTGGGTTGACTTTGGTCAAAGTTGACCAAAAACTCAATTGTTGACCAAAGTCAACATTTTCAACCTTTATGTAATTTTTCATGTTTTGGATATTTTCATGCTTTGTAATGGAATTTTCTATTCTTGAATGAAATAAAATTGGCATGGAATGAATGAATGACTTGTATTGGATTTGAATAATCAATAGTCAAAGACCAAAGACCAATGAAACAAGGACTAGTGCATTGGTAAATGAGACTTAAATGAGGGATTGATAGACCCATATACCATCATGAATGAACCAAACAAGGGCTAACAATGACCAGGTGAAATAATCATATGAAATGAACATGAATGGGACAAGTGGGGGTTATGGGGCCATGGACTTGAACTTAAACTAATGATTATGAACAAGCAAAATATGCACATGTGAGGCCATGAAATGAATGGAATCAAAACCAAGGAAATAACATAAAGGACCATCGGCAAGTGGTTATTGGATGACTATTGGCCAAGAAAGTGAAGCAAGCATAATGGATGATGGAAAGTCAGATAAAGCTAGGGTTATGAGCATACACAATGAGTGGTATCCATAATTAGGGTTTGAGAATACCATCATCAAGTGAGGGTCTCAAATTAGGGTTTTGCTTCATCAAGACGCCACAGTTGAATCTTTAGTGATGGGAACAATACCCAAGCATCAAGGTTTACCCTCAGATTATGGTTTGATTGTTGAGCCACCTCAAGTTGCAGAGAAACCCTAGCTCCCACTAAGTGTAAGCACAAAGCTTTGAATCCATGATACCTGTCCTCTTGTATTAGACCAAAGGTTATACAGGAGAAATGAATGATATGAAAATATGCATGTGACCAGGGTTAGTGACCTAAATGAACTTTGTGGAGGGTATGGTGAATTTTGGGGTATGACAGTTGCCTCTATTTAATCTTCTCAAACCTGAATGTATGGATAGTAATAGCTTCCGGACATTCAAGGTAGGAGGGGATTAAATACTAAAAATATCGAAAAATTTGCCCACCAAGAACAAATGAAATGTGAAGATAGGTCACGAAGAAATTCTTCACTAGGATATAGGATGAACAAACTAGCTTTTTTGCAAGGAAACTACTAGGGATTGAAATGTATTATTTGTGAAAATGGATAGTTATGGGAGGTTAGAGATGCATGACGTATGTTGGATGTTGATGCAATATGATTAATTTATTTTTCCCAACATTCTCTCTATTTTTTTTATTAACAAGCCTTTTTTTTCAAAACTCTCTAGGAAACACTGATAAAAAGTTTCCGTTGGAGGGGGGTGAAAGATGTTGGAAGGAACGATTTGCCAGGTGAAACCTGGACTTTGATGTGACGGTTGGGAAAGAAAGGATGTGGATTGACCCATCATGCACGGGGTTCTTAGAGGGGATTCTTTTTATGTATAACTGGGAAGAAAAAAGGGAGGGAGGCCAGGCCCAATTCGGCTTTGCCGAGGGATGGGTTCTGAAGTTGACCTTATCGGAGAGAGAAGAAAAAGGTAAAGGACGGGGCTCCAAAGTTAACCTTATCGGAAAGAGAAGAAAATGGGTCCTGAATTTAACCTTATCAGGAAGAAAAGGGACGACGAACTCACTGAGGATGGGGCTTCGAAGTTAACCTTATCGGAAAGAGAAGAAAGGGGTCCAGAAGTTAACCTTATTAGGAAAAGAAGAAATGGAAAAGGGGTTTCCGAAGTTAACCTTATCGAAAATAGGAATGACGACATTGCTGGGGAAACATTCCAAAGTTAACCTTATTGGAACAGGAGAAGAAAATGGGCCCCCCAAATTTAACCTTATAGGGAAGAGAAGACATGAAAAAGGGGTTCCGAAGTTAACCTTATCGAAAAGAGAAGAAAAGGATCATGAAGTTAACCTTATCAGGAAGAGAAGAGATGGAAACCTTACTGAGGATCGGGCTCCGAAGTTAACCTTATCTGAAAGAGAAGAAAATGGGTCCTGAAGTTAACCTTATCAGGAAGAAAAGAGGTGAAAACGGGTTTCTGAAGATATCCTTATCGGAAAGAAAGGAGAAGGATCCTGAAGCTAACCTTATCAGGAAGAGAAAAAATGGAAAAGGGTTTTCGAAGTTAACCTTACCGGAAAGAGAAGAAAAGGATCTTGAAGTTAACCTTATGAGGAAGAAAATAGGTGACACCTCACTGAGGATGGGCTCTGAAGTTAACCTTATCGGAAAGAGAAGAAGCGGATCCCGAAGTTAACCTTATTGGGGATAGAAGAAAATGATCCTGAAATTAACCTTATTAGGAGAGAAAACATGAAAAATGGGTTCCAAAGTTAACATTATCGGAATGAGAAGAAAATGATCATGAAGTTAACCTTATTGTAGCACCTCAAATTTGCACCTCCCATTTGTACATTCATTTCATTTTTAGGTCATTAGCATTGCATTTAACATTGCATAGTACCTTGCATTTCATCAGTCAAGACTGGTATCAAGGAGTTTCATCTGTGCAAGAGAACAAGAGTTTTTCCATGAGATAAAGGCCCTATGGTTGTTCTAGAGAGCTTACATGAATCAAGGATCATTTTGAAGCAATTTGGCCAAGTGTTGAAGGTTCAAAGTCATCAGTTCTTGTCCAAGTCATCAGAGGCCTTAAAAAGTCAACTGTAAGTCAACTGAGGGCTAGGAGATGGAGAATTGGTTTGAGACACTTCATTCATGTCTAAAAGAGGTTTATTCTTCATGTTAAACATTTATCTTGAAGGATTTGAAGCCAAATCAAAAGTTTCCAAAAATGGAAGATGACCTGTAATTTTCAAGTTTCCAAAAATAGCAAGTTTTTGGACCAACTTCAACTAACTTTCCAACATCAAAGAAGCTTCAAATGAAATTTTGTCCAACCTGAAAGTTGAATATCTTTCTCTCCCATTTCCAAAAAGTCCAAGATCATGAATTTCTAATGAATGGTTAAGGAGTTATGATCAAATCATGGCAAAGTGTGCTTGAAAATTCAAATGGCCATATCTTTTGAACCAAGGCTCCAATTTTGGTGGTTCTTCTTGCATTTTGTTTCTCATAACATGCACTTTCCAAATATCTCATTACATGGCATGAAATTCCTTTGCATGATCATATTCTCATTCATGAAGTTTTTTGAAGGAAAATTAATAAAATCAATTTGGGTGATCATATGCATGAAATACCAATTCCAAAGTATGCATGGGCTTTTTTTAAGTGAATTTGGGCCAGCTTTGGGCACTGTTCACGCATGCATCTCATGCATGAGGTGAAAATCCAATTTTCTCACACACCTTGTAACTTGTTAATCCCATTTAGTTTTGGCTTAAGCATGTTTTCAGAATCATTAGCAAGACATATATAAACATAATCACAACTGCATTGGTCATTAACAAGCTTTTCAGATCTAGATCTAGAAACTTTTCAAATTTTTCTCTCAAAAAAGAACTTCCAATTTTTTCCCACAAAGGCCATTTCTCTTGTTGGAATCATGATCATGAAGTGTTTTTGAGGAAGATTGGACGTGAATTTGGAGGAATTCGTGCCATATTTGACCATACATGAAGCTTGAAGCATTAATGGAATTTTCAAATTCAACTGGATTTGTGCGTGTTTGAGCCTCAATCTCTCCATTAATCATCTCAACAAGCATTGTAGAAAAGTTTTGGACCATTGCTAAGCCTTGTAGCACGAGTTTCCACTTGCTGTTCTTCAAGAGGTCAAGTTTCGATCTAAATTATTCTTGAATTCATTATGATATTTGTGTAGATCTTTGCTTGGTGATGATTCTGATATAAAAATTGAGTGAAATGGTGCATTATCCATGAAGTTATGCGTGTTTGAAAGTTTGATGTCAATTTTTATTTTCTTCGATTCAAGCTTGTTATGATGTTTTAGCATGATTTGATTGTTGATCTTTGATGTGCATGAAACGAGGATTCGAATGGTGTAATTGTTTTTGATTTCTGGATGTTTTCTGGAAAAACTGGAAATTCGCTCATGAAGTTCATCGTCTTCATCATGAAGAAGATGAAGATCATAAGATTTTCCAGATTAGCTACGAACTGTTCTTGTTTTGCTACGAAATTCTGGTATTAGCTACGATTTTCTGGAATTTAGCCAGGCTTAGGGTTTCTTCAGTGAAACGACACCGTTTCACTTAGGCGCGCAAATTTGAAACTGGCCAGGGTTCGAGTCCCACCGAGCGCATATATTCAATTGCCATTTCATTTTCACATGTTCCTTCCATATTTTCCATGCCTTGGTCCATTTTGATTTCAAATTTTTCCCAAACTTCATAAAATCATAACAAATTGAAAAATCATCCAATTTGATCCCAATTTTTTGCAAAATGCTCCTTAGAATGTCTTGTTTTTTATGATCATAAATTTGCAAATTGTGCATGGCTGGATTTTATTTGGTGCTAGGTTATGTGATCATGTATCCATTTATGACCTTGCCTTGCTTATCTTGTTGTGAAATGCTTGTTTTTAGTCCAATGAACTTGAAATTTTACATGCTGATTCTAGACACATTGATGGACATTTTGGTTTTGGTTTGACTTTTTTCCCATGCTCCATTTATGTTTTATGCTTGTGTTAACATGGTGTGACAATTTGTGTCACACATTTAGTTGTCTAACTTGTACAATGTGATTTCCATGCCAAATGATCTCCAATGGTTCTGATTTTTTGTGTGATGGATGTTGTGGATGTCTTGATTGCTCATGAATATTTCCAGAATTAGTTGAATCATTTCTATTTTGATTGATAATTTTCATTCATGATGATTATTTGGGTGCCTTGAATTGGTCTTTGACTTCACATGCCGATTACATGAACTTGCATAATGATTTTGCTTTGGTCCTCTTTAGGACTTGTTCTTGAGTGGATAAACATGCTTTCTGTTGAGTTTGAGGTTCTGTTTTGGATTTTTGATCCTTTTTTGACCCTAGGCTTTGACCTAGTGGTTTGTTGCTTACCATTTGAGTTGTGATTTCAGGTTCAAGTATACATTTCCATGGTTGAGGTTGCTCCTTCATTTGAGCTTGATCATATGTTGTTTTTGGCTAACATTGGTTTGTTTTGTAGGCTTTGAGGACAATTTACTTGTGTTTATGGCTTGCTCATTGTTGTTTGATTGGTTTTGTCTGTCTGTCTGATTCTGACTGTTGATTATTGGTCTAAACTGTGTACTGATTGGTTTAGTTGTTTCCACAGGTACCTAAGTTGCTTTAAGTTCATTTGAACTTGCTTAGCATTGCTTGTGGTTTGCATACCACTGAGGTATAATTCCTTGATCTTCATGTAGTCTGGAAGACCTACTGTTATTGGTAGGCACCTGTCTGAAGCCCTCCTTAAGAAGCAATGTTTGTGGATGTTTAATGTTGTGCCAAGTAGGTAAAGTCCTCTTAAGAGGCAATTGGCAGATAAAAGGGATGTGTAATCCATCCCCTGCTACTCAGTGTGTCATTCCTCTTGCTCACACCATGTGTTGATGCATTGTGAATAAAAACCCAAACTCTTGTAGTGTCAGTCATCTGTGGAGAAGAGTTCCTACATTCTGAACTCTCACACTTTCTATTTGATTCAAGCTCTCCCAGGCCAGGGATAAGAGCTATGAGGCACACCCCTCATTCCCATTTCATCTGCTTCACCCTAACTCTCAATGTTAGGGTTAAGAGCTAACAACACCCTTTTCCAGTTGGCTTGTTTGTCGAGGTTGACATGACCCCTTGACTAAAGCCCAGCCTTGATGTTTGAGCCCCTTGTTGGTGTGTTTACTTCATGCTGTATGTGTTTGTGTGGTGTGATGTTATCCCCTAGGTTTCCTAGACTCCGCGTAGTCTCGTTTGCATATCAATTAAGGTAGCACGGTTCCTTCGTATAGGACTTCCTTTCTTGCTTGAGCTTTCCTAAAAACACAAACAAACATTATCCCCTCTTAAGGATACATCAACTCCTTCTACTACAGACGAGTAAGTCTCCAAAGGTCGAGCATCCGGTAGATTGCGTAGTGACGTTGTCCACTTAAAAAACACAAACCAACAAGAATAGTTTAGCCGAACTACGGCAACTCTGATTCTCATGTTCAGATGAGATACGTAGGCACGAGATGCGATGTCTTGTCGAGTTTGACTGACAACTAACACTAATTATTTTCTCTCGCCCTCGTTGCGATTGAGACCTTCCCTTTCTCTTGCCCTAGTTGCAATTGAGACCCTTCTTCTTCTTGTGTTTGTGTGGAGTATGACATAAGTCCAGCGTTTGGCAGTCGGTTTCCTGTGTCTTGTTTGTGTGTTGGAGTCTGACGTAAGTCCAGCGATTGGCAGTCGGTTTCCTGTGTTTGTGTTGTCTGGCGTGCGTTAGCCGAGCTACGAGTGCTCTGATTCTTCTCTGGTTAGAGAAGATACGTATGCATAGGATGCGACATCCTAGCGAGCACGTTCCGCTTTCCCCTCGAACTACGTCGACTCTGATGTCTGTGTCTGACAGGCTACGTAGGCCTAGGATGCGATATCCTACCGAGTCCCGTTTCTTCCATCTTTCATCTGTGTTTGTTTCCAGCGTGTGTGCAGTTTGTGAGCATTTTTTTTAGCAACCTTTCTTCTATTCTTTCTGAGCGTGGATCCCGTCGAGTACGACAGATGCGTAGGGGTGCTAATACCTTCCCTTCGCATAACCGACTCCCGATCCATCTTTCTCTGGTCGCGAGACCATTCCTTTCTAGGTTTACTTCGAGCGTTTCCTTTCCCGCATTTGGGATAAATAACGCACGGTGGCGGCTCTGTTGGTTCCTAAAGTTAACCATATCAGGAAGTAAAGAAACGGGTCCAAAAGTTAACCTTATCAGGTAGAGAAGAAACGGGTCCTGAAGTTAACCTTATCAGAGGGAGAAGAAATGGAAAAGGGTTTCCAAAGTTAACCTTATCGGAAGGGAAGAAATGGACCCTGAAGTTAACCTTATTAGGAAGACAAGAGGAGGCATCACTGGGGATGTTGTTCCAAAGTTAACCTTATTAGAACAGGAAAAGAAAAAGGGAGGTTCCGAAGTTAACCTTATCGAGAAGAGAAGAGATGGCGACACCATTGGGATGTTGTTCCAAAGTTAACCTTATTGGAACAGGAAAAGAGAGGTCTATAATCACATGACTCATTCTAAAGAGGATGGAAGGCTTGGTCAAACATATTCAAATTGCAAATATGTAAATGAAGGTCTAATAATATGTATATTTGACACTGCTGGGAAAACGGGAAGAGAGGCCAATATAAAGTTTGGGCTTGGTGGGTAGAGATGATTGATCAAACACAATTGAAATTGTAAAGACACACATGAAGGTGTAATATTATGTATGTTTGACAATGCTAGGGAAATGGGAAGAGGCCAACACAAAGTTTGGGCTTGATGGATAGAAGGGGCCAAATACAAGGAATTGGGCTTGATGGGTTCGTAATGAAGACTGTCAATGGAACAAGACTTTAAAGGTGGTTTGGCCAACATAACTGGGCTTAAACGTGATTTTCCCGACTGGAACTGAGTTTTGTGAGGGTATTAAAAAATGGTTTATCCATAGGGTTTGATTCACAGAAGGTGCTAATGGAAATGGGCTATTGAGTAGTACCAAGAGAGTTTTGGGCTTGCTTCTTTCTTGTTAGAGAGCTTCATGTTATGCAGGATGACGTGTATGCGTGGGATGATATGACCTATGCATGATAGGTTTATGCAATGGTATGGGGGTCTACAGATGCCCCAAGTTAGGGCATGGTTTGTCGTGCACAGAGGTACATTTGCTTGGGTTACAAGGCTTTTAGTTCATGAGATGTGGGATGCGTCTAGCATGACTCCCCAACGTCTTGTCTTCCCGCCATTACTAGAGGAAGAATCTGCTATGGATCTTCTGATGCCCCAGGCAGGTGAGTGGATATGCCGAGATCTCTTAGGTCCAAGGACCTTCACAATCTTATGTCTTTGTGCGTTGTATGCAACAAATTGGGTATCATGGTTATACCCTTAGACACTTTGTGATCAACATAAAATCATGTTTTCATTTCAGTGCTATTATTGTTATCCCCGATATTTTCAATGCATCGTTTATATAGAAATATTAGTTATATATCACACACAAGCAGAAAAATAAAAACGAGGAAATTCTGAATGAAAATTCTATTGATTGCAAATGAGCCCATAAATGGGCGATTACAATGAGGAAGAAATTCCTAAATGAGGTAATTGCGCAAAACTAAAACATAAAACAAATTGGCAATGAGAAAGCCTCAGATTTCCATTAAGGTCCAATTATGCTATAGCCGTTATGTCTTCTGAATCCTTGTAAGTTGCCTCAGTCGAGAGTGATTGGATTGATCCCTTCGCCCGGGTTTCCACTGCTTGGGGAGATGGATTTACAAATCCTTAACAGCACACAGTCCTTGCATGTCAATCCCTAAGTTTTTCCTAGACCGCCCTTTCGGGTTTTCGATCTAGCGGGATACCCTTTTTTGCCTAAGCTACCCCTTAGGGGGTCAACTTAGTGGGTTTTCAATTCTTTTGTTTTATATCCCTAATTTTTTCCTGGACCTTTTCTTTTTATGGTCCATAGGGATGCCCATTTTTGCCTAAGTTGCACCTTGGGATGTTAACATAGCGGGTCACATATTAGGAATAATATTTTTTAATTGCATTTGTATTTATGGGTGATGCCAGATCGTCCCCGTCCATAGTTTAGAGGATCAAGGCTCCACTTGAGAAAAAATTTCTCACAACGTATGGTCCTTCATAATTGAGGTTCCACTTGCCCCGAGGATCTATGTTGTAACACCCCGATAATAATATGTATTTATTTAAATTAAATTAATAATATGTTTATTAATTTAATTAGAATATTTGAATTATTATTATTATTATTTTGGAATAATAATTATTGGGATAATTATTTAGTGGAATAATATTATTGGAGTATATAAGTTGGAATAATAAAAAGTCCCAATTTTTGGAAAAAGGTTTTCACGTGAAAGGGGAAAAGAGGCAGAAAGGGCAAAAAGGAGAACCAGAGAACGAAGGTTGAAGGAAGGAGAAGCTTGGAGCTCAGAGGCTGCCGGATTAACTCAGGTAAGGGGGGTTTATCATCAATTAACGGGTATTATGGGATGATATGTACTGGGTAGTGATAGACCATTGTTTTACCTATGATTGGATAATATATGTTGAATTTGTGAACTGTTGAGATGAACGAAAATTGGAATATAATTGGAGAAGTCGTAGGAATTTAGTGTGGAAATGTTAGACCTTGTGGAATCGAATAGGATCTGTTTTGAGTTAGACAATAGGAAGGAATTTTGTGTGAAAATTGGACTGTAGAAGGTTGAATTGGGTAGATCTCGTAGCAGAGAAAGCCATTGCAGATCTGAGAATTTTGATCTCTGGTCATACGCGTATGGCACTAGGCAATACGCGTATGAGATGTTGGTACGCGTATGGGGGGAAGCCTTACGCGTATGGGAGAGAAAGATGACATTTTGAACGTGAATTGGTCTCTGGTGGTACGCGTAATGGGATATTGTTACGCGTAGCATACGCGTATGAGACAGGTGATACGCGTATGAGTTGGGCGAGGAAATGCGCAATACGCGTATGAGAGTGGGCAATACGCGTATGGAGTTGGCCAGGTTTGGGCAATACGCGTATGGCATGGGCAGTACGCGTATGGGCAGAGTTGGGATTTTCCTGAACTGTTGTTGTGCAGTTTTTGGTTGTTTAGGCTGAGTGATGCGACTTAGCTGAGGTATGATGTGATAGGGATCATTTCCCGTTGTTTTGAGTGGTATAGGTATTAGTAGAGTGTGCTAATACTGTGTTTGATTATGTGGCATGATATGATATGCTTTTGTGATTAATTATGTTGATAATGTGTGATGGTATACATGATGATGTGAATGTATACATGTGTGAATAGACTGTATTATGGCTTAGAGTGTGAGCATGTGTCTATTCTTGATTATTGTTGATGTTGCATTGCTAGGTGATTAGCATGCATATTGTGGCCCATTTGGGGTGGTAGCTAATTCCCATGGTGAGGAATTAGTGAGTAAATCATTTTGATTGTTGTTGTTGATGTTTGCATGCTAGGTGATTAGCGTGCATTTCATGGCCCATTTGGGGTGGTAGCTAATTCCCATGGTGAGGAATTAGTGAGTGAGTCACTATGTCTCAAATGAGTGGGACTAGTGAGCTTGGTAGCCGTGCCTGGATTTGGACGGTGAGGTTGAACTATATGTTCACAAATAGTCGGTACCGCATGCATAGAGTCTCATTGCATAATGAATGTATGGCATATGATATGAATGGATGTATTCCAGTATCATATGTGTGTTGTGTGTTGTGTTGTTAATGATTGAATATGATGGAGATTTGTACTGTTGAGTATGATGTTTGAATGGATATTACTGTTGCTGAATGCGTAGTCTAATTAGGGTGAATTAATGTGTTAATTACTTGGCATTACATGTTGTTCTATAATGCTTATTATATTGATTGAGGAACTCACCCTTACGCCTATTTTTCAGGTAACGAGGAATGAGTTGAGTAGAAGCTTATGCTTGGAGTCTAGAGTAGTTTCTTATGGGTCATGCTCTGATAGATGTAACATCGGGAGGGAATGTTTTAATTAATTTGATATTGGTTGTTGGATGATTTACATGTATAGTGTTACATGTTATACATTGATGTTGAATTTGATTCCGCTGCGAATTATGCAAAAGGCCTTATTTTGATTTAAATAAATGAGCATGACAGGACATTTGATGAATGTAGTGAAATGATTGTGTGACACCCTTCGGGGCATAATTACTCTGATGAATATATGCGTATTTTAATTATAATAATTTGGGGTATTTAGAAGGGTGTTACATTAGTGGTATCAGAGCATAGTCGGTCGTGTCGAGTCGTAATTATTCTGTTTCCCCGGTACGGGATAGGTGTTGTGTAACCCTATCAGTACTTATTATTTAGCTTGTTTGGGTTTTCAGAATAGAGATGGCTGGAAGAGGTAGAGATGATGCTGCAATTGCTGAGGCTCTGGGTATGCTAGCTGGAGTACTTGGAGGAAATCCGAATGTTATGGGAATGGGAGCTGCTCGTCAGTTGAGTGAGTTCCAGAAGAACAATCCTCCAATGTTCAAAGGAGCATACGATCCAGATGGTGCTCAGAAGTGGTTGAAGGAGATAGAGAGGATCTTCAGAGTAACTGAGTGTGCTGATAACCAGAAGGTCAGGTTCGGTACACATATGCTGTCAGAAGAAGCTGATGATTGGTGGGTTGCTACCCGCACTGAGTTGGAAACTGCTGGAAATGCTGAGATTACTTGGGCAGTGTTCAGAGAGAGATTTCTGAGGAAGTATTTTCCCGAGGATGTCAGAGGAAAGAAAGAGATAGAGTTCTTGGAATTGAAGCAGGGTAACCGGACTGTTACTGAGTATGCTGCTAAGTTCACAGAGCTGTCGAAGTATTATACTCCCTATAGTGAGGCTGCTGGAGAATTTTCAAAGTGTGTGAAGTTTGAGAACGGGCTGCGCCCCGAGATCAAACAGGCTATTGGATATCAGCGGATCAGGGTGTTTTCTGATTTGGTTGACTGTTGCAGGATTTTTGAGCAGGATTCCAAGGCTAGAGCTGAGAGTTATCAGCAGAGGGTTGATAGGAAGGGCAAGAATCAGATTGATCGTGGAAAACCGTATGCTGCTGGCAAAGGTTTTCAGAGGCCGAGTGGGATGAAGAGGCCTAGTGGGGGAGATTCTAGTGCTCCTGCTAAGTGCTACAGATGTGGTCAGGCTGGACATCGTATCCATGAGTGTACCAGTAATGAGAAGAAGTGTTTCAAATGTGGGAAAGGTGGTCATTTGGCTGCAGATTGCCGGTTGAAGACTGTGACTTGCTTCAACTGTGGAGAGGTGGGTCATATCAGTCCACAGTGTCCTAAGCCAAAGAAAGAGAATCAGTCGGGAGGCAAGGTTTTTGCTTTATCAGGTTCTGAGACTTTTGCAGATGATCGTTTGATCCGAGGTACGTGTTATATTAATGGCTTTCCTCTTGTAGCTATTATTGACACAGGTGCGACTCATTCCTTTATATCCTTGGATTGTGCTGTGAAACTTAAGTTAGAGATATCTGAGATGTTGGGTAGTATGGTGATTGATACTCCTGCGAAGGGTTCAGTGGCTACTACTTCTGTTTGTTTGAATTGTCCTTTGAGTATTTTTGGTAGAGCCTTTGGGATAGACCTTGTATGTCTTCCATTAGTGCAGATTGACGTTATTCTGGGTATGAACTGGTTGGTGTTCAACCGAGTTTCTATCAACTGTTTTGATAAGACAGTGATATTTCCTGAGATTGAGGAAGGAAAGAGTTTGTTTCTATCAGCAAGGCAAGTGAATGAGGAAGTAGCAGATGGAGCGGAGTTGTTTATGCTGTTAGCGACTAGGGAAGCTAAAGATAAACTGGTGATTGGTGATCTAGCTGTGGTGTGTGATTTTCCTGATGTGTTTCCGGAAGAGGTTAATGAATTGCCGCCAGAGCGTGAAGTTGAGTTCTCGATTGATTTGGTACCTGGTACTAGACCGATATCGATGGCTCCTTATCGTATGTCTGCTGTTGAGCTAGCTGAATTGAAGAGTCAGTTGGAAGATTTGTTGGATAAGAAATTTATTCGTCCGAGTGTGTCACCGTGGGGTGCACCAGTGTTGTTGGTTAAGAAGAAAGAAGGTACTATGAGGTTGTGTGTGGACTACAGACAACTGAATAAAGTGACGATCAAGAATCGGTATCCTTTACCGAGGATTGATGATTTGATGGATCAATTGGTTGGTGCGAGTGTGTTCAGCAAAATAGATTTGAGATCTGGGTATCATCAGATACGTGTGAAAACTGAGGATATTCAGAAGACTGCTTTCAGAACAAGGTATGGACATTATGAGTATTCTGTAATGCCTTTTGGTGTGACTAATGCGCCTGGAGTATTTATGGAGTATATGAATAGGATTTTCCATCCGTACCTAGATCAGTTTGTTGTGGTGTTTATCGATGACATTTTGGTGTATTCGAAATCTGAAGAAGAGCATGCTGAGCATTTGAGACTGGTTTTGGGAGTTCTACGAGAAAAGAAGTTATTTGCTAAACTGTCGAAGTGTGAATTTTGGTTAGAAGAAGTTAGTTTTCTTGGCCATGTGATTTCCAGAGGTGGTGTTGCCGTTGATCCTTCTAAGATAGAAGCGGTATCTAAGTGGGAAGCTCCTAAGTCTGTTGTTGAGATTCGAAGTTTCCTTGGATTGGCTGGTTATTATAGAAAATTCATTGAGGGATTTTCCAAGTTGGCGTTACCGTTGACAATGTTGACTAGAAAGGGGCAAGCATTTGTTTGGGACTCAAAGTGTGAAGAAGGTTTCCAAGAGTTAAAGAGAAGGTTGACTACTGCTCCTATTCTGATATTACCGAGTTCGTCGGAATTATTTGAGGTTTATTGTGATGCTTCATTGTTGGGTCTAGGTGGTGTGTTGATGCAGACTAAGCAGGTTATAGCTTATGCTTCGAGACAACTAAGGGTTCATGAGAGGAACTATCCGACACATGATTTAGAGTTGGCAGCTGTGGTATTTGTTCTGAAGTTATGGAGGCATTATTTGTATGGATCAAGATTTGAAGTTTTCAGTGACCATAAAAGTTTGAAGTATTTGTTTGATCAGAAAGAGCTGAACATGAGACAGAGGAGATGGTTAGAATTTCTGAAGGATTATGATTTTGGTTTGAATTACCATCCGGGTAAAGCAAATGTAGTAGCTGATGCATTGAGTCGGAAATCATTGCATATGTCTATGTTAATGGTGAAGGAATTGGATTTGATTGAGCAGTTTAGAGACTTGAGTTTGGTGTGTGAGAGTACTCACAATAGTGTTAAATTGGGAATGTTGAAGTTAACGAGTAGTATTCTGGATAAGATTAGGGAGGGTCAGAAATCTGATATGCTTTTGGTGGATAAGTTGACTTTAGTGAATCAAGGTCAAGGTGGCGAATTCAGAGTTGATGAGAATGGTATTTTAAAATTTGGTAGTCGGGTGTGTATTCCGGATGTGACCGAACTTAAGAAGAGTATTCTGGAGGAAGGACATCGTAGTGGCTTGAGTATTCATCCTGGGGCTACGAAGATGTATCATGATTTGAAAAAGCTATTTTGGTGGCCGGGAATGAAAAGAGAAATTGCGAGTTTTGTTTACTCCTGTTTGACTTGTCAGAAGTCAAAGATTGAGCATCAGAAGCCGTCTGGGCTAATGCAACCGTTGGCTATTCCAGAGTGGAAGTGGGACAGTATCAGTATGGATTTTGTTTCTGGTTTGCCGAGAACAAGTAAGAATTTTGAGGCTATTTGGGTGATTGTTGATAGATTGACGAAGTCGGCTCATTTCATTCCGATCAGAATGGATTATCCGTTAGAGAGGTTGGCTGAGTTGTATATTGAGAAGGTTGTAAGTTTGCATGGTATTCCGTCTAGTATTGTTTCGGACAGAGATCCTAGATTTACATCGAAGTTCTGGGAAGGTTTGCAGAGGGCTTTGGGAACTAAGCTGAGTTTGAGTTCTGCATATCATCCGCAGACTGATGGTCAGACTGAGAGGACGATTCAGTCGCTAGAGGATCTTTTGAGAGCTTGTGTTTTGGAGAAGGGAGGTGCTTGGGATGGTTATTTGCCTTTGATTGAGTTTACCTACAACAATAGTTTTCATTCGAGCATTGGTATGGCACCGTTTGAAGCTTTGTATGGTAGGAGAGGTCGGACACCTTTATGTTGGTATGAGTCCGGTGAGAGTGCTGTAGTTGGACCGGAGATTGTTCAACAGACTACGGAAAAGATTAAGATGATTCAGGAGAAGATGAGAATTGCTCAGAGTCGTCAGAAGAGTTATCATGATAAGAGGAGGAAGTCACTTGAGTTTCAAGAGGGAGACCATGTGTTTCTTCGTGTTACTCCGATAACTGGTGTTGGTCGAGCCTTGAAGTCGAAGAAGTTGACACCTCGATTTATTGGTCCTTATCAGATTTGGGAGAAGATAGGGGAGGTAGCCTATCGTATCGCTTTACCGCCGTCGCTTGCGAATTTGCATGATGTTTTTCATGTGTCTCAGTTGAGGAGATACGTTCATGATCCGTCGCATGTAGTCCAAGTAGATGATGTACAGGTGAGAGATAACCTGACTGTTGAAACATCACCTATGAGGATCGAGGATCGAGAGTTGAAGCAGTTGCGGGGTAAAGAGATTGCCTTAGCGAAGGTAGCTTGGGGAGGACCAGCAGGTGGCAATGTGACTTGGGAACTTGAGAGTCAGATGAAGGAGTCTTATCCGGAGTTGTTCGCTTGAGGTATGTTTTCGAGGACGAAAACTCTTTTAGTGGGGGAGAGTTGTAACACCCCGATAATAATATGTATTTATTTAAATTAAATTAATAATATGTTTATTAATTTAATTAGAATATTTGAATTATTATTATTATTATTTTGGAATAATAATTATTGGGATAATTATTTAGTGGAATAATATTATTGGAGTATATAAGTTGGAATAATAAAAAGTCCCAATTTTTGGAAAAAGGTTTTCACGTGAAAGGGGAAAAGAGGCAGAAATGCCAAAAAGGAGAACCAGAGAACGAAGGTTGAAGGAAGGAGAAGCTTGGAGCTCAGAGGCTGCCGGATTAACTCAGGTAAGGGGGGTTTATCATCAATTAACGGGTATTATGGGATGATATGTACTGGGTAGTGATAGACCATTGTTTTACCTATGATTGGATAATATATGTTGAATTTGTGAACTGTTGAGATGAACGAAAATTGGAATATAATTGGAGAAGTCGTAGGAATTTAGTGTGGAAATGTTAGACCTTGTGGAATCGAATAGGATCTGTTTTGAGTTAGACAATAGGAAGGAATTTTGTGTGAAAATTGGACTGTAGAAGGTTGAATTGGGTAGATCTCGTAGCAGAGAAAGCCATTGCAGATCTGAGAATTTTGATCTCTGGTCATACGCGTATGGCACTAGGCAATACGCGTATGAGATGTTGGTACGCGTATGGGGGGAAGCCTTACGCGTATGGGAGAGAAAGATGACATTTTGAACGTGAATTGGTCTCTGGTGGTACGCGTAATGGGATATTGTTACGCGTAGCATACGCGTATGAGACAGGTGATACGCGTATGAGTTGGGCGAGGAAATGCGCAATACGCGTATGAGAGTGGGCAATACGCGTATGGAGTTGGCCAGGTTTGGGCAATACGCGTATGGCATGGGCAGTACGCGTATGGGCAGAGTTGGGATTTTCCTGAACTGTTGTTGTGCAGTTTTTGGTTGTTTAGGCTGAGTGATGCGACTTAGCTGAGGTATGATGTGATAGGGATCATTTCCCGTTGTTTTGAGTGGTATAGGTATTAGTAGAGTGTGCTAATACTGTGTTTGATTATGTGGCATGATATGATATGCTTTTGTGATTAATTATGTTGATAATGTGTGATGGTATACATGATGATGTGAATGTATACATGTGTGAATAGACTGTATTATGACTTAGAGTGTGAGCATGTGTCTATTCTTGATTATTGTTGATGTTGCATTGCTAGGTGATTAGCATGCATGTTGTGGCCCATTTGGGGTGGTAGCTAATTCCCATGGTGAGGAATTAGTGAGTAAATCATTTTGATTGTTGTTGTTGATGTTTGCATGCTAGGTGATTAGCGTGCATTTCATGGCCCATTTGGGGTGGTAGCTAATTCCCATGGTGAGGAATTAGTGAGTGAGTCACTATGTCTCAAATGAGTGGGACTAGTGAGCTTGGTAGCCGTGCCTGGATTTGGACGGTGAGGTTGAACTATATGTTCACAAATAGTCGGTACCGCATGCATAGAGTCTCATTGCATAATGAATGTATGGCATATGATATGAATGGATGTATTCCAGTATCATATGTGTGTTGTGTGTTGTGTTGTTAATGATTGAATATGATGGAGATTTGTACTGTTGAGTATGATGTTTGAATGGATATTACTGTTGCTGAATGCGTAGTCTAATTAGGGTGAATTAATGTGTTAATTACTTGGCATTACATGTTGTTCTATAATGCTTATTATATTGATTGAGGAACTCACCCTTACGCCTATTTTTCAGGTAACGAGGAATGAGTTGAGTAGAAGCTTATGCTTGGAGTCTAGAGTAGTTTCTTATGGGTCATGCTCTGATAGATGTAACATCGGGAGGGAATGTTTTAATTAATTTGATATTGGTTGTTGGATGATTTACATGTATAGTGTTACATGTTTTACATTGATGTTGAATTTGATTCCGCTGCGAATTATGCAAAAGGCCTTATTTTGATTTAAATAAATGAGCATGACAGGACATTTGATGAATGTAGTGAAATGATTGTGTGACACCCTTCGGGGCATAATTACTCTGATGAATATATGCGTATTTTAATTATAATAATTTGGGGTATTTAGAAGGGTGTTACATATGTGGCCAGGAAAGATATTCTTGAGTACCAGGTCACCAACTTGGAGAATCTAAGGACACACTCTCTTGTCAAAGGCCTTCTTCAACCGTTTCTGATAAAGTTGCCCATGGCATAGAGTTGTCATGCATTTCTCTTCAATGAGGTTCAGTTGATCGAGTCTGGCTTGAATCCATTCTGGTTCTTCCAGCTTGACGTCTTCCAGAACTCTCAAAAAGGGGATCTCTACTTTGATTGGGAGCACTGCTTCCATACCATACACTAGAGAGAAGGGGGTTGCCCCGGTCGAGGTTCGTACCAAAGTATGATAGCCATGTAAGGCAAATGGCAATGTCTCGTGCTAATCCTTGTATGTCTTCACCATTTTCTGAACAATCTTTTTTATGTTCTTATTGGTTGCTTCTACTGCACCATTCATCTTCGGACAATAAGGTTAATAATTGTGATGTTTAATCTTGAAACTCTTGCATAATTCCTTCATCATCTTGTTATTAAGATTCGAACCATTATCTATAATAATTTTGTGGGGAATCCCATAACGGAAGATAATGTCTCGTTTCAGAAAGAGAGCTACCACTTTCTTGGTGACGTTTGTGTACGACACAACTTCTACCTGTAAGACCCCAATTTTGGCCCTAAGATCCCTCATGCTATCTTATCATATGCATTAGCATCGGGATCACACCTTGGCATCCTCCTTACCTCTAATCCATTAGGTGTGCAATGGGAGAGATCACCAAGCATATTTGATTGCATCATACTTCATTTTTCTTTGTTTACTAACCAAACTACCAAAAATATATCAATGTATAGTTTGTTGCTTTTGTAGGTAGTGTACATGCTCACTTATGCTCTATCAATTTCATATCTAGGGTTTGAGAACCTCAATGCAAGGAGCTCAATCAAGAGTTGTTTTACATTGGCTCTAAGCATCATATATGGATCCCTATGATCTTCACAAGTTCTTTTGATTAATAAATCATCTAGAGTTTGGAGTTTGTTTGCCTTGGAAACCCTAAGTCACCTAGGTGTCTTGTGTGACTTCTTCAACAAGATTCTTCAACAATTGATCAAATATTTCAAGGGATACTTCACATCACATCATATTATTCATATATGATCATCCATGAGTCCCAAAAGTCAAGAGATTGCCAAGCTAGCAAGTTGGTTCATGGTGGTTGACTAGAGAAAGTCAACCAATCAAAACTAGGGTTCCCTAGACCCTATCTCCTACACTTTTTGTCATATGAAAATGATTCCAAGAGAAACGTTACTCTAAATGACATTCCAAACAACTTTCATGTTGAAGTCAAGAGCTAGTTTTCCTTGGAAAGTCATTGTTTATGGTGAACGATTATAGGTCATTTTGTCTAAACCCTATTTTGGAGGTCAACTTCTCAAGACCATAACTTGCTCAATTTTTATTATATGAAAGCCATTCAAGTTTAATTATTAAATTCAATATGTATGCTTCAACATTTATGTTTGGAGGAAGTGTAAATTCAACTTGCAAACGCATGTGCCAAGAGAAAACATTATAGGTCATTTTGGACCAATACCATTGAACAAGTGATTTTCCTCAACTTCTAAAATGCATAATTCCTTCATGCCAAATCCAAATGAGGTCAAATTTGTGACCAAATTGAATTGGTTTGAAAGAGATACAACTTTGATGAAGGAACGTTTCTCATTTTGAGTCCATAGAAAAGGTTATTCAAGGTGGAAGAAGTGAACATTTGACTTGGGACTTAGAAAATTTTCAAATATGTTTGATTTCCAAAACTTCCACCTCAAAATTCATTATGATCCAAGCTTCAAATTAAAACATGTTAAAAATTAAAGTTGTTCCTCTTGATCTCACCTTTCCAAAACATCCAAGATCATCTTATTTGGATCGAAATTGAGGGACTTGCGCATGGCTTCATTATGGAGAGTGTTTTGGAAAGATTGGATTTCAAGTAATCAAATTCTTTTGCATGCTTACGCATGATGCATTTAGCATACTTTGTACATGAATTGAGAGTGGATTGCATCATCCCTAAGGCCCAAATGATTGCCCATGCACCCATGCAAAGGAGTTTCCAAATTTGTCCAAATTTCAAATGGTGCAAATATCAAATGCATTGCCTATTTAAATAAGCTTAAGGATTCAGATTCATCATCAACACCTTGCCCAAGGTTTGATAGAACAATTCAAACCCCCAATGCCATAGAATTTCTGAAGGTTTCTTTTGAAATCGAGCTTGAACTTCATCTTCTGTTTGGAAGTTCAAACTCCAGAAATTCACTTCCCTTTTCATCTCATTTGGCTTTTGCAAGCAAGAGAAGGAGAAAGCAATCAAATCCAGATCAAGATCAAGTGGAATTAGATCAACTCGAAGGTGATTTTTTAGAAACTTATTCTCTTCGATTCTATCTCAATTCTTCACCATTCTTTATGATTTTTGGTTGTTTGAAGTCCTATCAATGTAGGAAAGAAGATTGAGTTGCTTTGAGGTTAAATAAAAGCAACTCAGTTCATGATCCTCAAAATTCAAATCCCTGTATCTTTTTATATACTTGGAATTGGAAAAAATCAAGGTCAGATTCGAGCTCCCGAGCATTTTTTATTTAAATCCATATCTTGCTTTTTCATTTTGGTGATGGTTGATGGTGGACCAGTCTGGTGAGGTCCACCGGAGACGAAGACCGGAGCTCTGGCTCCGATGATGTGTTGTCATACATCTCAACCATTTGATCCAGTTCAAATGTTTTAATCTCGTGTTATCCTTTTGATTACCATGTGTGTGGTTCAGTTGACCAGGGAACATTTGGAATACACGCTTTCATCCATCTGATCTTCCTCCTCAATTAATGAGGGAGATAAGACAATTCTCATTTTTTTAAATTTCATATTATTTCTTTTAATTTCTTATTTTAATTAATTCATATTAATTTCATTATTGATCCAAAAAATATGGGACTTTCACGACAAAATTTCAAATATTTTCCTATTTCATTTTTTGAATTAAAATTAGTTTTTGGATTAATATTGATATTTTTCATGATTTAATTATTTTTAGGCATATTTTTAATTATTTAAAAATACTTCTGACTTTTTAAAAATATTGAAACTTTTTGTCCAAGGTCCTTTGACGTTGTTTGACCTATGATAAATCTCTTGGCCATTTATTTGGTGTTTTGAAGAGGTTTTAGGTTTTTGATAAAGCATAATTTAATTTAATGCATTTAAATTTGATTTTTTTAATTGATTAATTGTGAATAAATTGTGGTGAGCCATTTTTATTGACCTGTGAAGTTTGACTATGTGTTCGAGCCTTAGTCAAGGTTGATTTGACTTTCGTTGGATTAAAATCATTGGATTTAGGGGATTGATGAAATGTACATTTCATCTCCCAAAATGAATGAATGATTTTAATTTGATAAAATTCTTCCCATGACCAATTTGAGTTTGTCTCATTTCCCGTCCCTCTTCATCTCCAATCCCATTCTATCCCATCCCTCTCATTGACCAATGAAGTCTTTATATCCTAAGGCTAATTGGTTCATCAATAACTTATGTTAGATGAACCAATACAAGTATGGATGAGATTATGTCCTTCATTTGATCATTTTCTTTTTGTGTGTGGTATGTTTTAGGAGTATGGTTCATTATACCATATCTCTTACATGTATTAACACCAAAATTTATATTGTCTCGCCTCAGATAGTTGTGACTTCTACGTAAGTCCAATTACGATTGCTTAACATAGCACTACATTTTGACCCAAAGGCATAACATTCTAGTAAGTGAGATTGTAAGTCTCCCCCCTTTCATGGTATTATGTGGAAACTTGACCTTTTTTCTTTCCTTTGGAAGATGTCTTGGTTCAAGCATCCATGTTTGTGAATAGAGGGTTGAGTGTTCTCCAAGCACTACGCCAAATACTGGAATAGACAGCGCACCTTAGAGGGCGCTTTATTACAAAAGCGCTCTCTAAAGTGAAGAGAAAAAATAAGGAGCAATAGACATCGCACTTTAGAGGGCGCTTTTGTAATAAAGCGCCCTCTAAGGTGAAGCGAAAAAATAAGGACGAGATAGAAGGACAACAATACATGGCGCTTTTTAGAAAGCGCCCTCTAAGGTTACCCTTAGAGGGCATTTTTAATAAAGCGATGTTATAAGTCCATGTGCATTTCCAGCTTATAAAGCGCATCTGGAAAGCCTTAGAGAGCGCTTCCATAAGCGCCCTCTTAGGCCCCCTTTAGAGGGCGCTTTTTTTCCACAAGCGCCCTCTAAGGTCCCCTTTTGTAAACATTAAAATTATAACATACTGCGCGTTTTGTTATTTCACTCTCTGTTATTTTCGTTCTTTTTCACGTTAGGGTTCTAAGGCGTTCTCCTTCCACCTCTGTTAGATCTACGACGTTTCCTCCTTCTACCAATCAAAGGTACGTTTGTTTCGTTTTAGCTTTTCCCTATTTCTTGCACTATTGCTTTGTTTTAGCTTTGCCCCATTTCAGTTTTATGTTATTGTTGTCTATGCTACGTTTGTTTCGACCTGTAAAGTTTCAATATTCGTAGTCATTTAAATAGTTTGGGTTTATTAGGCAATTGACGGTTGGTTTTTAGTGACCATGATAGCGCATGCAATGGGACTACATTACCCAGTAGTTAGGGTTATACGACCTATGAACATCTGATTTTGTGTCAACACCAGTATCATTAGAAACCTAGGTCCGAATGTGTTTGAATTCTTCATTAACAGCCAACCAGTACATAGCGTAGCTAGTAACTTAAGAAGTTTAGGTATGGATGTTATTTGATAGAGTAAATGGAGACATGAATGCCCTGCACAGAGTATCTTCTGAAATTGGTTTCTCTTCTGAAATTGTTTTTTGTTTATTCTAATTAGTAATGGATAATACATGGATGTCTTCCAATCGATTGTCGAGAGAGTACGAGAATGGGGTATCAGAATTCGTTAAGTTTGCCGTTGCGCACGCCGAAGACCCCAGTAGAATGATATGTCCTTGCTTGGGTTGTTGTTATGGGAAACGGGTTAACGCAGTTCAGTTGACATCGCATCTAATGAGGCATGGAATTGATCGAAGTTATACATGTTGGAATTTGCATGGTGAGAAAAGTAACGAGAATGTTGAACCGGGGGATAGTACGACCTATGCCTCAAACTATAGTGGCGCAGATACATACGATTGTGATCGAGTTGAAGAGATTGCAGAAGCACTTGAAGGAGATCTTAAGGATTGTCCCGAAATGTTTGAGAGGTTGGTAAGTGATGCAGAGAAACCTTTGTATGATGGTTGCACTAAATTCACAAGATTGTCTGCGGTATTAAAGTTGTACAACTTAAAGGCGGGCAATGGATGGTCGGATAAAAGTTTCACAGAGTTATTAGCCCTTTTGAAAGATATGCTTCCTGAGGATAATGTTCTTCCCAATCGAACATATGAGACCAAAAAGATGTTGTGCTCTATTGGCATGAGCTATGATAAGATACATGCATGTCCAAACGATTGCGTTTTGTTTCGAAATGAGTATGCATCGTTAAATGAGTGTCCTAAATGTGGTGTCTCGCGATATAAGAACAAGTTGTCTCCAGCAAAAGTCTTGTGGTATTTTCCTATTATTCCGAGATTTAGACGCATGTTTCATAGTGAAACCGATTCAAGACACTTGACCTGGCATGCAGATGAAAGAATTATAGATGGAAAGTATCGACATCCGGCAGATTCACCATAGTGGTTGAAAATTGATAATGATTATCCTGAATTTGGAGAAGAATCAAGAAACCTTCGCTTGGCATTATCTACTGATGGAATGAACCCACACGGTATCCAGAGTATCTCACACAGTACATAGCCTGTGATTATTATGATTTATAACCTACCTCCATGGCTATGTATGAAGCGTAAGTACATGATGTTGTCTATGTTGATTTCTGGACCTAAACAACCAGGGAATGACATAGACGTGTACTTGAAGCCCTTAATCGAAGATTTAAAGATTTTGTGGGAGACCGGTGTGGAGGTTTATGATGGATATAGGAAAGAAAGTTTCAACTTGAGGGCGATGTTGTTTGGCACAATTAATGATTTTCCAGCATACGGAAATCTATCAGGGTATAGCATAAAAGGTCAATGTGCGTGTCCTATTTGTGAAGATAAAACAGATTGGAAGCGCTTGGAGTTTGGTCAGAAGAATGTCTTTCTCGGTCATCGGAGATTCTTAAATTCAAATCATCACTACCATGGATGGAGAAAGGCGTTCAATGGAGAGACATAACAAGGCAGAGCTCCACCTATATTGACGGGTGATCAAATTTTTGAAAAGGTGTAAGATTTGGATACTCAGTTTGGCAAGCCTTTTGCCCACACACTTGTCAAAAGTGGGTGGAAGAAGAGGTCAGTTTTTTTTTAATTGCCGTATTGGAAGTCCTTGTATGTGAGACATTTTCTTGATGTTATGCATATTGAAAAAAATGTATTTGAAAGTGTTATTGGCACGTTACTCAATATACAAGGAAACTCTAAGGATGGCCTTAAGGCAAGAAAGGACTTGATAGCGATGGGAATAAGAACTGAATTAGGACCCTTGAAGAAAGGAAAACGAACATATCTACCGCCTGCTGCTTATACTCTATCTAGAAAGGAGAAAAAAACATTGTGTAAGTTTCTAAGTGAAGTTAAAGTTCCAGAAGGGTACTCTTCAGATATTAGAAGACTTGTGTCTATGAAAGACCTCAAGTTAAAGAGTTTAAAGACCCATGATTGCCATGTTATAATGGAACATTTTCTCCCAATAGGTATACGTTCTATTCTTCCAGAAAAAGTAAGAAGCTCTATAACTAAGTTGTGTTCTTTCTTCAAGTCAATTTGCAGTAAGGTGATCAATCCTGCGATCTTACCAATGTTGCAAAAAGAAATCGTTATTACTTTGTGTGAGCTTGAAATGTTTTTTCCTCCATCATTTTTTGACATAATGGTACATCTAGTTGTTCATCTTGTGAAAGAGACACAATTGTGTGGACCAGCTTATATGAGACGGATGTACCCTGTTGAACGTTATATGAAAATATTAAAAGGGTACGTGAAGAACCGAAGTCGACCAGAAGGTTGTATGGTTGAAAGATACATTGTTGAAGAAGCGATTAAGTTTTGTACTGAATATTTGTCTAATGTTCAGTCAATCGGACTCCCCAAGTCTCAGCTTGTCGAAAAGAAAGAAGGAAAAAATCTAATTGGAAATAAAATCGTGGCAGTATCAAGGGTTGAACGGGATCAAGTGCATTTGTATGTTCTGCACAATGAGAATGAGGTTGAGCCGTATGTTGAAATTCACAAGGATGTTCTCCGAGGTTTAAATCCCAATAGAAATGAAAATTGGATAGTACGAGAGCACAATCGATGTTTTATACCTTGGTTTAAGGATCATATTTATTCAAAGTATTATTCAGATCCCGCTTCAATAACAGAAAGGTTGAGATGCTTAGCATATGGTCCAAGTTTCCATGTTTTTTCTTATAGCGCATACGCGATTAATGGATACACATTTTATACCAAAGAACAAGATGATAAAAGTACTATGCAGAATAGTGGTGTCACTGTGGTAGCTGAAGCAATGCACATATCAAGTGTGAAGGACTTAAACCCCAAATTTGCAAATCTGTCGTATTTTGGTGTTATCGAGCGCATTTGGGTGTTTGATTATGAGAAGTTTCAGATTCCTATATTTGGTTGCAAGTGGGTTGAAAATAATAACGGCATTCGAATGGATAAGTCAGGATTTTTGCAAGTGGATCTTAATAGGGTGGGATACAAAGATGAGTCTTTTATTCTAGCCTCTCAAGCTAGACAAGTGTTCTATGTCAATGATCCGAAAAGTACGAAATGGTCTATAGTTCTTTTTTCCAACAAAGTAATTGATGAAAACACTGGAGATCAAGGTGATATTGATGTTGAGATTGAATCGTTTACCAGAAATGATCAAGATGAGAATATTATATCAAATGATTCATATATTAGAAATGATTATAATGAGGGTATTTGGATCAATCCAACCGTCTGTGTTGTTAAGAGACATGTATAACATATTCCAACCAAGAAAAGAAAGAGAACTTAGTGAAAAAGGTACAGGTCAAATGATTTTAATTGTTTTCTTTATTACAGGTAAAATGACATTTATGATTTTAATTGTTTTTACATTTGTCATCTGATTTTAATTGTTTTCTTTATTACAGGTAAAATGGCTATTATGAAGTCAATCATTCGTGCAAGGGGCAAGGGATACTTGAAAGTATCAATTGATATTTGTTTAGATGGAGATGTTCCATTGTCGTCAAGCCTCATTCGCGTAGATGATGATGCTGGATATTTGAAAGTATCCCTCTACGACAATGGAACATGTCCATCTAAACAAATATCAATTCTATCTTCAAAAGATAAGGGACCAAAAATATAAGGGGATTACGCAGCAAATCGAGTCAGTTGCATAAAAAAAAAAGAGGTATAAACACAATTATATGATATTTATGCATAGAAAATGTTAATTCTTGATCTTATACATCACCTAACTAATTTTATGATATTTTAGGTTCATGCTATTGATATTGAACAAAAAGAGGTTGTTGCTAAGAAGACTGCTGCTAGCAAAAAAAACATACATCTCAGAGATGCTTTTGCTACTTAGTTTTATTTCTTTTTAAGTTATGAATTGGTTGTATATTTAGAATCTTTAGAAGTTAAACGATTATATATCAGTGGATTGTTGTATATGTATGGATTGTTGTATATAAGGCTTGTTGAATGCAATGTGTGAAAAAGGGCTTCAAATTATACAGTTTTAGGTGTACTGCTTCAATATACAGGTTGTCTAAAATAAATAAATAAATATAGCGCTTTTTAAAAAAAATAAATTAAATAACCACCCACTTTAGAGGGCGCTTTCCAAAATAAGTGCCCTCTAAACCCTTTAAATTTTCACTTTAGAGGGCGCTTTCCAGTAAAAGCGCCCTCTAAACCCTTAAAAGTTTCCACTTTAGAGAGCGCTTTCCAGTAAAAGCGCCCTCTAAACCCTTAAATGTTTCCACTTTAGAGGGCGCTTTCTATAAAAAGCGCCCTCTAAAGTGGCCCTTAAAGGGCTTAAAGAGCCACTTTAGACAGCGCTTTCACCAGGAAAAAAAGCGCTGTCTTTATCTATGCCAGCGCCAGATTAGAGGGCGCTTTAAAGCGCTGTTATAGGCCAAAAAAAGCGCCCTCTTTTCTCTTATTTGGCGTAGTGAATGAATGACTTAAACAATTGAAAAATAAAACTCCACTAACATCTAATCAACTAACATTTGACTAACTTTTATTCTTGTTACTTTTAATTTCAATTCATTTACTTTATGTCATTTAAATTCAAGTCATTTACCATTTTATTTGCCATTTACATATCATTTAACTTGTTTATGTTTATTCCATTCCCACTTGTTCCCTTGAGCCATATATTGTGATTGTATATATTTATTTGTGTATTTTATTTGTGTTTGTGGTCTTAGAACCTTAAATTACTTAATAAACAACAAAAACCCCTAAAAAATGTTTGTGTGGACTGTTGGATTTGATCTGAGCCTTGGACTTAGAATTAGGCAACATTCCCTATGCAAAAGGACTTGGCCAATGCCAACTTTTCTGAGACCAAGTTATTGTGATTTGAGCCTCCATCTGTTGCAAGTATTAGGATCCACATGAATTTATCTGCTAGATGGTCTTGATGCAAATGTTACTTTGAACCTGTGTCTGATGCCATATTCTGAGCCAATCAAGGAGTAGTTCATCTGATACATGGGAAGATTAAGAAGAAGACTATGAAGTTGCTTGCTTGGATGTGGCTATATTTATTTGATGCCTTGCTTTTCATCTTGCTACTTGCTTATTAATATTGCTTGATTTAAAGTCCAAAGGAAAAATGGGTTTCTATATGACATTCTTGTCTATTGGATTGCATCCCATTGCTAAGACCTTTTCAACTCTTAACTTTTAAATTTTTGCTTAGGATTAGTCTCTTCATCTTCTCCCACTTCTTAAATTCCAAATATCTCCCTCATTTCAAAAACCTTCTTTGCTTGTGATTTCAAATTTAGACTCTTTTGGAAATTAGAAATCTTGGCCCTATGCCATTGCACTTTTACACTCTTTTCTTAATCAAACTTGTAAATGAAATTAACCATATTGACTTAAAATTTCAAAAAAAAAGAACTAACACTCATTCAAACTCTTTTAGGCCTTTTGCACCTCTTTTAAAGTTAAAATCTTTGTTAAAAGAAATTCACTCACTTTGAAATTGATACCACGAACTACGAGGTTTTGATCCCTCATTTTTATGTTGGTACGTAGGCATAAGTCCGAAGGTCTTGTCAAACACAAAAATATAATTAATGAATACTTTTCTCATCTCCACACTCTATTTGTTGCAAACATCATTTTATACCAAAAACACATACACACATAAAAAAGGGCTCCCTAGGAGTACCTAGGACACGTTGGGTGCTAACACCTTCCCTCTGTGTAACCAACCCCCTTACCTGTAATCTCTGGAATTTTATTAGTTTTGATTTGAAAACTTCTTATCTTTGGGTTTTGTTTGTACTTTTCCCTTTTCCTTTGGAAACAATAAAAGTGCGGTGGCGACTCTGGTTTTATTGACGTTAAGTTTATCCATAGCTTAATGGTCTTGAATTTACCACTACAGAAATTATGTGGTCACTCTGCTGGGGTGTAGTCCTCAGTGGGTTTAGCCTACTTTTTTATGTGTATATAATTGTATATTTGATGTTTGTATATTTGCTTGTGTGATATAATCTATCTGTTATGCTAGGTGATCTTTGAGTGGTGAGAAAAGTTCTAACCCGAACTTGAGTGCAATTAAGATAGGAGGATGGTATAGTCATGTTCGACTTGTGTGGAGTAGTCCTTAAGAAGTTGGATTGAGACCCATCTACTAAGTGGAGACCCTTTTGGAGATATTGATATCACACAAGTTATTTGTGGTTGGGCATTACTTTCTCTGATTTAGGGTCCGAGAAGCTGAGGACTGTAGAACATTTAACCCAACTTGGCCTATATAGGATGTAGTGCGGAGACTGTTCAAGTGTAGACTTGATAACAGTTGTTACGTGATACTACACTCAGACGATTTTCTCTTGAGAATATTATGGGTTGATGAGTCAGTCATCCTAACCTATAATATCTGATAGATGGAATTAAGACTCTAGGAACTTTTTAGAACATGATCTACAAGTTTTTATCCTTAGTACTCTCCTTTGGGATGGTTCTTAACCCGACTCCATGCTCGTGACTCACAACAAACCCTTGATTCTTGGTTGATCCAATCAAGTCTTCTCAATATCAATGGAACTTGGGTGTTGATAAGGTGAAAACCATAATCCACCAAAATGGATGATTGATCTTGACAATGACTTGATTCATCCCTTGACCTTTGTTTGTTTTCCTTGTGTGTGATCCCTTATTTATGATTGTTGCATTAATACATTCATGCACATCATAACATTCATCACACGAAAAATAACTTCAAGGAACTGCGGTCTTATTTTCAAACCATGGATTGTGGATGAATGAACACTAAGAAGTAAAGTTTCAGATGTCCCAATTTGAAAGAGCTAAGGAAGCTATCATCTTTTGTATTACATCCCTTGGAATTCAAACAACATCATGGGAAGCTTCTATCTGTGTTGTCTGCTGATGTAGTTGAAGGACTCTTGAGTGTGTTGGTTCTGTTTTATGATCCTCTCTACCGTTGCTTCACTTTTCCCGATTATCAGCTTGTGTCTATGTGTCGCATTACGCGAAAAACCGGCGGGAAACGAAAACAACAGAGCCGCCACCGTGTGTTATTTATCCCAAAAGAGGGAAAGGAAACACTCGAAGTAAACCTAGGAAAAGACATGGTCTCGCGACCAAAGAGAATGGGATCGGGAGTCGGTTATGCGAAGGGAAGGTATTAGCACCCCTACGCATCCGTCGTACTCGACGGAATCCACGCACAAAAGGAAGGATAAAGGTTGCTAAAAACTGCTCAAACAACACACACTGGCTGAAAGGAGACACAGAAAACAAAAGAAACTAACTCGGAAGGATATCGCATCCTGGGCCTACGTAGTCTATCAGGCATAGACATCAGAGTCGACGTAGTTCGGACAGGGGGAAACGAGCTCGCTAGGATATCGCATCCTATGCATACGTATCTTCTCGGACTAAAGAAGAATCAGAGCACTCGTAGCTCGGCTAACGCACGCCAAACGAAACCACACAGGAAATCGACTGCCAATCGCTGGACTTACGTCAGACTCTAACAAAGAGACTGGAAACCGAATGCCAATCGCTGGTCTTACATCCATCTCCTAACACACACAAAGACAAAACAAAAAGGGCGCCCGGAGAGATCTGCTCATCTCCTGCCTACGTACCTCATCTGGTATGAGGATCAGGGCGACGTAGTTCCCCTACGCAGGGACAAAGGACTAGCCTAACCAGATACAAAGGGAGATACAACTAGGGAGACTACGACTCGAGCCTAGATGTTATCATGCATATCATCCCTAAGTTAAGGTTGCTATCTAACTTGCACAGGGAGCAAGCTATCCTAAACAACACAGGCAAAACAATCAATCACAAATAGCACACACTATATACAAACAAAGTGGGCTCACACAAGGGTTAGGCTGTGAAACACAAGCCATCTGGAATCGGGTGATGTTAGCTCTTAACCCTAACATTGAGAGTTAGGGTGAAGCAGATGAAATGGGAAGTGAAGATAAGACTTCACAACTCTTATCCCTGGCCTGGGAGAGCTTTTAGACAAAAGAATGTGTGGGTTCAGAAAGTTGGAACCCTTCTACACATATGACTGACACAACTGTACAAGGATCTTGGGTTAATATCCACAATGCATCAACACAAGGTGTGTGAGCAAAGGGAGATGGATTGCACATCTCTTTTATTTGCCAATTGCCTTATCAAAGGTCTTTTCCTGCTTGGGGACAAAAATAAACAATCACAAGCATTGCCTCTTAAGGAGGACTTCAGACAGGTGCCTGACCAAATAACAGGCCAGGTCTTCCAGACTACATGGAGTCAGAGACATTATACCTCAAATTGGTTAAGCAACCAAGCAACAGCAAAAGCAAGTTCACAATGAACTATAGCAACTAATGTACCTGAAAACAATCTAACTCAGTCAATACTCAACTCAAAAAGTCAAACAGACAGACTAAAAGTCAACAGTTAACTGTACAAACAGACAACAAGCAATGCATCAAGCAAAGCACAAGCTCAACTCAAAGGAGCTAATCCAAATACAAAACAACTTAATGTTAATCAACATCAATCAAATATCAATCCAAATGAGCAAATGAATCACACTCCTCAAGGCCATATGCTTCTTGTCCTGAAAACACAACTCAAACATAAGCACTAACCACTAGGACATGGCCTAGGGTCAAAGAGGGAGAAATAATTCAAAACAGAACATGAAAATTGACATGAATCAAATTAAACCAATCAAGAACAACATCCAAGTGGTCTCATACCAATAGCATCAACCAATTTCATTTCGTAAAACAAACATGGCAAGGCATGTAAATTCAAAGCTCATAGAAGCAAACAGAATGAACCAATCCACATCAACTCAAGAATGGCTCAATAAATCTCAATAAAAATCATGGCTAAAAAACATACATGACATGATCATCATACCAAAATTCAAGTCATTTGGACAAGTGGAAGCATGTCAAATAAATTCCCTAAGGCAAGGCAAGTCAAAACAAGCTCAAAGGAAGCACAAATTCATACATCAACTTCACATAAGCACAAAACAGAATCCACACATAATAAATGTATCAAACCAAAGCCACAATAAACTTCAAAGAGTCTAGAATCAATGTGCAAAATTTCAAGTTCATATGACACACAACCAGCATTTCACAAATCTTTTAAGTTCATGACTATCAAAAAGTCCAAACTTGACCAATCAGCAAAACAAAACTCAAACAAATTGGAAATGCACTAAAAAATTCCACAAAAATTCACAAGCAATCCTAACATCCAGAAGAACCATCATGCAAACAATCTCATTAATTGGCATTGAATTGGCATGGTAATGGAAATCCACAAGTTAGGCAAGCAAAGGTGTGACACAAATTGTCACACCTACATTCAACACATCATATCTCATCAACCAGGAATGGAAAAAATGCAAACTCTATACTAAAATGTTCATTGAGATGTCTATTTTCAGCACACAAAATTTCAAGAATGTTGAATAAAATCTCATCATTTCACAATCAAAATGGCAAGGCATGTCAAGAAAACACATGTATGAACATTCCCTAGGCAAAATTAAAATCCATCCAGGCAAAAATCATGGAAAAATATTCATTAAATTCTGGACATCATGAGGAAAATGGTGCAAAAAATATCACATCAATTGGATTATTATTCAAGAAGTTATGCATTTTTGAATGATTGGAAAAAATAAAAAATAATGGAACAAGGCATATGAACATGTATAGCATAACATGGAATAAATGCAAAAGGGAGTTTGGCAATGTACTGAGCCCGGAATCGAACCGGCCACCAATTCAAAACGCGCGCCCTTAAGCGAAACGCTGCATTTCACTTAAGTCATGTGGCGCGTTCTCATCCAATGATCATGACACGCTGGACTCAATTAACCAATGCATGAGCGCTAACAGGAAATCACATGCAGAATAGCGCTCACAAGATCAAACCATGCCTGGAATTACAAAACCCTAGGTGTTCTTCGTGTTCTTCAACGAATTTCCAGCTCAAGAACAAATTATCACCAAATTGCACAAGACCTATATCATTAGCTTCATCTTTCCAAGCACATCACTAATCTAACATCAATTTATCCTAATTCTCAACAACATGCACGGATCGAGCCAAAGAAGTTTTGTACATCAATCTTAAAATCAGCATAACTTTCTTATTTCTTGATGAAAATCAAAGATTCAAAGCTCAATGCACTCACCTATGAAGGATCTACCAAAAGCACATAAACATTTCATGAATTGTGATAGTCGAATCCTGACCTGAATTGAAGTGCAGAAGTGGATTCGTGGATTTCAGGCTTTGTAAGGTCCAAACAGGTGTTCTCCAATGCTTATGAGAATGGATGGAAGAAGGATCAATGCTCAATCGTGCTTAATGCAGCTCAAATCCTCACTTGCCATTGATGAAGCTTGCTTTGACAGTTCCAAAATATGCACGAAAATGATGAACTCTAGCTTCAATCCAACTCAGTTATGATGGTGGATGATGATTCAATCGAGGAAATAGCAAGGTTTGTGAGAACTTTGATGGATCTTCAAGAAAAAGTTTGAGAGCACAAATGAAGAACAAGTTCAAATCTGGAAATTATGCCAAGCTAATCCAATTTTCTGTTCTGATTTGCAATATATATGATCTGTTAATCATGTTTGCTAATCAAGATTAAGCCATGCCAAAGAGATTAATGAAATGAAGGTGTAATGGCTAATTTGCAAATGCACCTTAATGTGTGATAACCAATGCTACAGTGCATGATTTTGTGCTTAATTCACCTCAAAATATCATTTTTAGCCAAATGCCAATGTTGGAGTGCATGGACAATGCTTATTTTTCAAATTGCAATTTTCCCTCCAAATTCAAATGAAATTCAAATGAAAAATGCAAAATTTTTGTAATGGAGATGCATGGTTTTTGATGTATGTTTTGGATAGCTCATGTTAAAACAAGAATGTTACAAAAAGAACCACATCAATTGGCCTTTTGGTGTGAAAGTTATCCCCTTTTGAACTTCAAATTTGCTTGACAATGATTGATCCATAATTTCTCAACCACACATGGGAAATTCATGTTCTTGGACGTTTTGGAAAGGTGAGAGCAAGATCTTCAACTTTCATGTTGGACAATATTTCATTTGAAGCTTCCTTGATGATGTAAACTTGAGGAGAAAACCATTCCATTTTTGGCAGTTTGAAATTACAGGTCACTTATTATTTTTGGAAACTTTTCCTCTGACCTCAAATTCTTCATTGTTGATGTTTGCAATGTCAAATGAGACTGGTATGGACATGAATGAGGCCTCTCTAACCATCTCCCACCTTCAAATCCATGATTGAATGCACAGTTGACTTTGGTTGACTTTCTAGGGTTTCAAATGCATTGTGCAATGACTGATGACTTTTGATCACCCAATCTTTGGCCAAACCACTTCAAAATGATCCCTAGGTCACATGAACTCAATGAACCAACCCTATGGCTTTGCTTCCATACGAAATGCACTTGCTTGCTTGCACAACTGGATCTCCTGACCAGTCTCGACTGATGACCTGCACTAGGCAATGGATAATTCAATGCTATGCAGTGGACAATGCAATGCTAATGACCTAAACATGAAAATGTATATACAAAAAGGGAGGTGCAAATTTGAGGTGCTACACTATGCTAGAGGAATATGCCTATCTCTTGGGAATACCCGTTTCTGACAAGGTGCCTTTTAGTGGATTGGAGGAGATTCCAAGATCTCATATTATAGCTGAAGCTCTTCATCTGAAGAAGTCTGAGATCGAGGCTCATTGGGTGAAGAAAGGAGGAATATTTGGGTTGACTTCTGAGTTTCTCATAGGGAAAGCTAATGTCTTTTCTCAATCCGGTAGTGTGGACGCTTTTAAAGCCATCTTTGTGTTGCTCATCTATGTTTAGCCTTGTTCCTTAACATTGACGGTTTTGATGATGTTAACGCCATTAGAATCTTCTTGATTGGGAATCCTGTGCCTACTCTGTTAGGTGATATGTAATTCTCTTTGCATCTAAGGAGTTCTAAAGGTGGTGGGACTATTGTGTGATGTGTTCCTCTTCTGTACAAGTGGTTTATTTGTCACTTGCCTCAGATACCTGCTTTTGTGGAGAACAAACAATGTCTACAGTGGACTCAGAGACTTATGTATCTCACTAATGATGATATAGTTTGGTATGAATCTGCATTGGGTAGCTTGGATATTATTGACAGTTGTGGTGAATTCTATAATGTGCCTCTCATTGGTACACAAGGAGGAATTAACTACAACCTTGCTTTGGCTCGTCGTCAACTTGGGCCCCCTTGAGAGACAAACCTAATGACATTCAGTTAGAAGGTCTTTTCTATCAAGAGGGTAAAGATTCCTAACATTTGAAGTAGAATATGATACATGCTTGGCATAATGTGCATAGGAAAGGAAGGTCCGAGCAACTGTGTAGCTTTGGAAGCTTACACTACTTGGGTGAAGAAGAGAGCTTTGGAATTAAAGATGTTGTATGCTTGTAAAAGACTTATGTCTATGGTTATGGTTGAGCCATTAACTCTCCCTGACCAAGATGTAGAGGAGTTGGATGACGCACTCGCCAAGATGAAGCAAGAGAAGGATATGTGGGAAGAGAAGTTCCATGCTTTGAGCCGAAAGCATGAGGAGTTGCAGCTTGAGTCTAAGGATAAAGACACGCTTATTGAAATTCTTGAAGACCGAGCAGTGAAGAGACACAAAGAACCAGATGGTCCATCTTCCTCTAGTATGCCTAAGCCTTCCGGTGCTTGGAAGAAGATTGTTGATCAACTTGTCCTTGAGAAGGCTCAGATGAATACTTCTTTTGAGTCCGAGATTCGACCCATCTGAAGGAAGTACGCGCCTACATCCAAATCATCTGACATTGTTGTTAAGGGGTCCTTAGGATGATTAGTTTCCTTTTCTCTTGTACCTGTATTTGATAAAAAGAGATTTTTTATGGTCTATCAAATTGTTATTATGTACTTGCAAATAAAATAGTATGTTCCTTGAAAAAAAAACCATTGCATTTCATACATCATTTGCATAACAGGTTTTCTTCTGTCAGATGTCTTATTGGTTATTCTTCTGTGTTTTAGCCAAGCTGACTCACCAATGCAACAATCGTGCCAATCAGCCGAGAATCATGGAACATTTGGAATAAGAGAACCGAGAAGTAAAGGACGAGATTTCTCGTTTGAATGCCATGATGAAGTCTATTCTAGCTTCTCAGAATCAGTCTTCTCCAACGCCTACAACTCCTCCTCCATAGAGGACTGTCATTTCAGAGGTTGCTACCTCAACTGTGTCTGCCACTCAGTTTGCTGCGACTATGCTTGCCGGATTCCCGTGGGGAATGCCATCGAACTTTGTGCCTGAAGGGTTTGCGCCTACTTTTGTTTCCATGCCGACATCTAGCCCGGTCATGTCTATTCCACCTCCAGTTGTTCACACTCTGCCTCGTGTTGAGGACACCATCTATCATTTTGAGCCGTCTGAGGACCCCGATGTTTATGAGAAGATGGATGAAATGAAAGATCAGTTCCTTGAGCTACGAAAGGATATGAAGATGTTGAGAGGAAATGACTTGTTCGGTAAGAGTGTTTCTGAACTTTGCTTAGTGCCGAATGTCAAAATCCCGATGAAGTTCAAAGTCCCTGACTTTGAAAAGTATAAGGGAAATACTTGTCCACTTAGCCACCTCGTCATGTATGCCAGAAATATGTCAACCCAAACTGATAATGATCAGTTATTAACTCACTATTTCCAAGAAAGTTTAACTGGTGCTGCCCTGAGGTGGTACATGGGGTTGGATAGTGCAAGTGTCCGCATATTCAATGATTTGGGTGAAGCTTTTGTCAAGCAATATAAGTACAACATATACATGGAGCCTGATAGAGACCAATTGAGGTCTATGTCTCATAAGGACAAAGAGACATTCGAAGAGTATGCCCAGAGGTGGAGAGAGCTTGCTGCTCAAATGAATCCTCCATTGGAAGAGAAGGAGATGACCAAGATTTTCCTTAATACCCTGAGTTCGTTTTATTATGAACGAATGATTGCTAGTGCCCCCAGCGATTTTACCGAAATGGTAAACATAGGGATGAGATTAGAAGAAGGAGTTCAGGAAGGACGTTTGTCTAAGGAAGAGGTATCATCGAGCAAGAAATATGGAGGCAGTTTCGCTAGAAAGAAGGAAGGTGAAACTAATGCAGTATCAGTAGGGAGGCAGAGGAGGCCTCATGTTAAAAGAAATCCGCAACCGCGTCAACATCATCATCAAGTTTCATCAGTTATTCCAGTATTTTCAAACAATCAATTAGTACCAGTTCAACAACAACGTCGACAACAACCACAACAAAGAACAAACAACTATAACAACAACATCAATAATCAACAACAACATAATATCAAGAGGAAGAAGGTCTCTTTTGAACCTATTCCTATTTCATACACTGAATTGTATCCATTATTGGTTTTCAAGAACCTACTCCAGCCAAGAAATCCTCCTCAAATTCCAGAACCACTTCCGTGGTGGTATAAGCCCGAACTCCATTGTGCCTTTCATCAAGGAGCTCTTGGCCATGATATTGATAACTGCTATCTGTTGAAGTATGAGGTCCAGAAGCTAGTGAAGAGTCGGATGGTGTCCTTTGAGGACCGTGCGCCGAATTTTAAAGTTAACCCATTTCCTTTCCATGGTAATTCCTTTGTTAATATGGTAGATGGTTGTCCAGGAAGTTTCCAATTGTTCGATGTGCGACGTATTCGTCGGTCCTTGGTAGATATGCATAGGACCCTGTGTACCATCAGTGATTGTGAGCATGACCATGATGGATGTACAATTTGTAGTGTAAATCACCGTGGGTGTTTGATCGTCAAGAGGGATATCCAGAAGTTAATGGATGAGAATGTAATATAGATTCAACAGTCTAGGGATATAGATGATGTGAATGTGGTTGTTCCTGTGTTTAATACCCCAGAGCGTGTAGTGATTCAGTTTGATAGTAGCAACAGTAACAGTGTCAATAGATCGGTATCACCGTTAGTAATACGGTTAGCGGGCCCTGTCCCGTATGCATCCGATAGAGCTGTTCCGTACCAATATAATGCAACAATGCTAGAGAATTATTAAGAGGTTACGTTACCTACGACCAATTATGTCATGAAAATTGTTGATGTTACAAAGGTGACCCGTAGCGATCGGATTTTGGAACCCGTCTTTCCGAGAGAGGTGGTGGAAGATGTGTCTATTGGTAAGAAGTTTGATGTGACTTTGATGAATCCGGTTAGTGCTCCAAAGTGTCAGTCAGGTGAATCCAGCAATTTGAAGCCTAACGATGATGATGAGGTACTGGGATTGATAAAGAAAAGTGAATTCAATATGGTGGAATAACTGCTCCAAACTCCTTTAAAAATTTCAGTGTTGTCTCTGCTCATGAATTCTGAAGCATACAGAGAAGCATTTCAAAAAGTGTTGGAGCAAGCCTACGTCGAGCATGATGTAACTGTGGATAAATTTGACCACATCGTGGCTAACATCACTTCCTGCAACAACTTGAGCTTTTTTGATGAAGAACTTCCCGAGGAAGGCAGAAATCACAATTTGGCACTACATATATTAATGAATTGTAAGGAGGATGCATTGTCAGATCTGCTAGTCGATACTGGCTCTTCATTGAATGTACTCGTCAAGTCAACTCTGTCTAGGTTAACATATCAAGGCGTCCCGATGAGGTACAGTGGCGTGATTGTCAAAGCATTTGATGGTTCTCGCAAGATTGTTATAGGAGAAGTGGACCTTCTAGTGAAGATAGGTCCGAGTGATTTCCAAATTACTTTTCAAGTAATGGACAACCACCCGGCCTATAGCTACTTATTGGGAAGGACATGGATACATGAGGCTGGAACTGTGACATCCACTATACATCAAAACTTGAAATTTGTGAAGAATGGCAAGCTTGTCATTGTTGGTGAAGAGAAAGCGTTGTTGGTGAGCCATCTGTCATCTTTTTCATATGTGGAAGCTAAGGAGGAGGTTGGAACTCCGTTCCAGGCCTTATCTATTGCTGAAGGGAAGTAAACTGGGGCACCCATGTCATCTTTCAAAGACGCTCAGAAGATTATTGAAAATGGAAGTTCGTATCAGTGGGGCCGTATGGTAGAGGTCGCCGAGAACAAGAACCGAGCCAGGTTGGGATTTCAACGAGGGTCGTCTTATGTCAAAGCTGAAGATATGCAACCGAGTTTCCGTAGCGGATGGTTCATCCATTGTAATGAACAAGACTCAGTTGTTGTGATCGAGGGTGGTGAAGATAAAGACTGCACCAATTTTGTGACACATGGAAAGGCTTGCAATAATTGGATCAATGTTGATATTCCTGTTATCATCCACCGCTCTAAGTAATTTGTTTTTATCATTTTAGAAAAATCCTTCTCCTATGCCTACGGGAGAAGTGAAAATTGTTGGGCATATTTCAAATTATCATCAATAAAATGCATAATATTTGTCCCTCTGCATAATATTTGGTCACAATTCACTTCTCTAAAATCAAAATATCAAATCAGTATGCAGGTTGTTATCTAAACCTATTGAATACAATGATCCTACTCCTTCTCCAAACTTTGAATTCCCTGTGTTTGAGGCTGAGGAAGAAAGTGAGGAAGAAGGATGGAAAAGTCCGTATGTGCGTTGATTATTAAGATTTTAACAAAGCCAATCCGAAAGATGATTTCCCTCTGCCACACATTGACATGTTGGTAGACAATACAACTAAATTCACAGTCTTTTAGTTTATGGACGAATTTTCCGGTTATAATCAAATCAAGATGGCACCCGAGGATATGGAGAAGACCACATTCATTACACCATGGGGAACATTATGTTATAGAGTGATGCCTTTCGGTCTAAAGAATGCTGATGCAACTTACCAGAGAGCTATGACCATTCTTTTTCATGATATAATGCATTAAGAGATCGCAGTCTATGTTAATGATATGATTGCTAAATCAAGTGATGATGAAGAACATGTTGAGCATTTGTTTAAGTTATTCCAGTATTTGAGGAGGTACAAACTCCGCTTGAATCTCAATAAGTGTACATTTGGTGTTTGTTTTGGTATATTGTTGGGCTTTATTGTCAGTCAGAAGGGTATTGAAGTTGATCCTGCCAAGGTCAAAGTAATACAAGTGATGCCTGCGCCCAAAACTGAGAAGCAAGTCAGAGGTTTTCTCGGCCGCTTGAATTATATCTCGAGATTTATATCGCACATGACTGCTACGTGTGCACCTATATTTAAGCTTCTTCAGAAAGATCAGTCTTGTGATTGCACCAAGGATTGCCAGAAAGCTTTTGACAGTATCAAAGAATATCTGCTTGAACCTCCGATTCTGTCTCTGCCTATAGAAGAAAGGCCATTGATAATGTATTTGACTATGCTTGAAGTGAGTATGGGTTGTGTTTTGGGTCAGCAAGACGACACTGGAAGGAAAGAATATTCTATTAATTACCTCAGTAATAAACTCATTGACTATGACACTCGGTATTCTATGCTTGAAAACACTTGTTGTGCATTGGCTTGGGATACTAAGCGTCTGCGCCAGTATATGTTGAATCATACTACTTGGTTGATATCCAAAATGGATCCAATCAAGCATATTTTTGACAAACCTACTTTAACTGGGACGATTGCCCGTTGGCAGATGTTGTTATCTAAGTATGATATTGAATATTGATCTCAAAAGGCTATTAAAGGTAGTGTCTTGGCTGACCAGTTGGTTCACCAACCTATTGAAGATTACCAGTCAATGCAGTACGATTTTCCGGACGAAGAGATCTTGTACTTGAAAATGAAAGATTGTTACGAACCATTGCTTGAAGAAGGGCCAGAACCTGGTTCCCGTTGGGGCATGCTATTTGATGGATCTGTTAATCAATATGGTAATGGCATTGGGGCAGTGATTATTACTCCTCAAGGAACGCATTTTCCGTTTACAGCTAGATTGACGTTCAAGTGTACAAATAATATGGCTGAGTATGAAGCTTGGATTATGGGGCTTGAATAGGCCATTGATCTCAGAATCAAGTATTTTGATGTCTATGGAGATTCAGCTTTGGTTGTGAATCAGATCAAAGGTGAATGGGAGACGAATCAACTCGGTTTGATACCATATAAAGACTATGCGAGGAGGATTTCAACTTTCTTTACAGAGGTTGAGTTTCATCATATCCCTCGAGATAAAAACCGGATGAGAGATGCTCTTGCAACGTTGGCTTCTATGATCATGGTGAAGTTTTGGAATGAAGTTCCTAATCTAACTGTGATGCGTCTTGATAGGCCATCTCATGTGTTTGTTGTTGAAGAGATCAAAGATGAAAAGCCATGGTATTTTGATATCAAGTGTTTTCCCCAAAGTCAGATTTACCCACCTGGGGAATCTTTAAAAGATTAGAAGACTTTAAGGAGATTAAATGGCAACTTCTACCTGAATGGTGATATGCTTTACAAGAGAAAATTTGATAAGGTTATGCTCAGATCCGTGGATAGACACAAATCAAACTTATTGATAACTGAAGTCCATGAAGGTTCCTTTGGTACTCATTCCAATGGACATGCTTTGGATAAGAAGATGTTGAGAGCAAGTTACTATTGGCTGACAATGGAATCTGACTATTGCAAGTTTGTGAAGAAATGCCACAAGTGTCAAATCTATGCAGATAAGATTCATGTTCTTCCGACCCGGTTTAATGTTATTTCCTCCCCATGGGCCTTCTCCATGTGGAGAATTGATATGATTGGTATGATTGAGCCCAAAGATTTGAACGAACATCGTTTCATTATGGTGGCTATTGACTACATCATAAAGTGGGTTGAAGCGACATCGTATGCGAATGTGACCAAGCAAGTTGTTGTGAGGTTTATCAAGAATTAGATTATATGTCGGTATGGTGTGCTGAGTAAGATTATTATCGACAATGGACCAAACTTGAACAATAATATGGTTGAAGCTCTTTGCAAAGACTTCAAGATTGCACATCATAATTCTTCTCCCTACATACCTAAGATGAATGTGGCTATTGAAGCTGCAAACAAGAACATCAAGAAGATCATTCAGAAGATGGTTGTAACTTACAAAGACTGGCATAAGACGCTCCCATTTGCTTTGCATGGGTGTTGTACATCCATCCACACTTCAACAGGGGCAACGCCTTTCTCACTTGTTTATGGTATGGAAGTTGTGCTCTCGGTGGAGGTTGAGATCCCATCACTACGTGTCTTGATGGAAGCCATGTTGACAGAAGCTGAATGGTGTCAGACCAGGTATGACCAGCTGAATTTAATTGAAGAGAAGAGATTGACTGCCATGTGCCATGGTCAGTTGTATCAGCAAAGAATGAAGAAAGCTTTTTATAAGAAGGTCAGACCTCGTGTGTTTAGAGAAGGTGACCTTGTGCTCAAGAAGATTTTATCTTTCAAACCAGATGCTAGGGGCAAATGGACTCCTAATTATGAAGGCCCATATGTTGTTAAGAGAGCCTTTTCAGGCAGTGCTTTGATTCTTACAACTATGGATGGTGAAGAGTTCACTCGTCTTGTGATTGTCGATGCAGTCAAGAAATACTTCTCCTAAAATGAAAAGAACAACTCGCTATGTTGAAAACCCGAAAGGGCGGCTTAGGCAAAAATGAGCGTCTCGGTGGATCGAAATCCCGAAAGGGCGATCCAGAGGAAATTTATGCCGATAAATTGAGCACCCCACCTTGGGGAAATTTATGTAAAAATTAGGAATTATGCAAAGTAACTGCATCCTATCGATCTTCAGTCTTTAAGATGTTCTTGAGCACGATGTTTGGTTCTGATTCATCTTCAACCGAAGCCAAAAGCACAATGGATATTGAAGGCGGTAGAATGATTAGTGATCATTGTATTAAATGTAGCCCTTTTCATTGTAAATTACCATTTTTAAACTTTTGTAAAAAATCTATGGAGTCTTGTCATTTAAAGACTACCATTCTATTAAATAAAGTTGAGCTTTTTATCTATTTGCTTCTACTCTTACTTATTTCAGCTAAATAGAATAAAATTTTATGATGATCATTTTGAAATTGAATCTAATAATTAAAATCATGTTTTTCTTAAATAATAAAAGCAATTACTTTTTAAGAGCAATCGATTTTATTTAAGGAATTTCAACAGCGGTCTGAGAACAGGTGAGCCCTAAGATGTGAAGCATTGTTGGTTTTCCCCAAGCAATTGTTGTGATCTCTGTTTCCTCCCCAACAACATTTCAGCATCTCCAGCCAAGTTTTGTTGGGTTCTCCAGCTGAGTTTGTAATCGCCTCCTTTGTTTTGATGGTGCATTTTCTCAGCGGTTTGCGTAGATCCAGCACAAGATTTTGTTTCCCCTCAAGTCGCCGGCGGATTTCAGTTAGCATTGATTCTTGAGAAATATATCTGATCCTCTACAAGTTTATCTCCCATGGTGTTGACCTAAAATTCCTCGTAGGGTTAATGGTGCAGATCCTCAGCAGATCCTTCCCAGCTAGGGTTGAACCTTTAAGATGGATAATTCGCGTTCGTCCTTTACCTCTCTTTCTCCAGTTGACGCCCTCCTGTTGAGATTGGCTGAGTGTTGTATTGATGATTCAGATCAGTGACATTTGTATCCTTTGTGATCGTTTTGTCAGCATAATCATCATATATACATATACATATACATATACATTCATAGATTTCATTATTACATTATTCCACTTTGTGATTCATTATTTCTCTGATCCTCTGCTATGGTGGTATCCCTCCCTCCCGTGCAGATTTGGTGTGTCTGTCCTCTTTCAGTTATAGAGTGTCACCCCCCTTAAGCAGAAAGAATTTAATGTAAGAACAAAGTTGGTTCTACAATGTATCTCTAAAATTTTGATGATAACAAATGATGAAACAAAAATGGTACCCTAACGTAATTTTTCCTAAGTGTGCAGGATTCTGATCAAATAATCATATAGATAAATCATCAGATACAAAATCGAATGTTAGACACTACTCAGGGGATACGTGACCAGAAGATTCTGACTCTGATCAAACGCATGCACTAGCAAAACGAAACAAGTCAGAAACTCTGATAAAGAAGAATGATTCCAGACTCTGAAGACGCACGATTTGACGAAGTCAAGATTAAAGAGAAATTCTGATTCAATCAGATATAAGTACCCTCTGAAGACGAACATTGCTAAACAAGACTCTGGATATAGGATTCACTGACTCAGAAAGCGTAACCGTGAAGAAATTTGCATTTAGAAAGAAACTATTTCTAGAAGGAAGTTATGACGCACCTAAATTTTTTTGGAAAGAAACAAGGAGAGTAATGACATTAATCATTCTTCAATGTCCAAAATGGTGTCATCACCCAACGGTCCTCTCAAACTCCTATATAAAGGATTGAATGTCTCTCAAGAAAAATACACCTGAGACACACTACTGATGATATTATCTACGGTGGTCTCAAAGACTTATGTCTCTCACTAATGATGATATTGTCTGTTATGATTCTGCATTGAGTAGTGTGGACATTATTGATAATTGTGGTGAGTTCTCTAATGTTCCTATTATTAGTACACAATACAACCCTACTTTGGCCCGTCGTCAACTTGGGTTCCCCTTCAGAGATAAACCTAATAACAGTCAGTTATAAGGTCTACTCTATCAAGAGGGTAAAGATCCCCAACATTTGACGCAAAGGATGATACATGCTTGACATAATGTACATAGAAAAGAAAGATCCGAGCTTGGTCCATGCAGCTGTGTAGCTTTGAAACTTTTAATATTTGGGTGAAGAAGAGAGCTTTGGAGCTGAAGATGTCGTACGCCTGTGAAAGACCTATGTCTTTGGTTATGGCTGAGATATAAAGTTCCCCTAACCAAAATATAGAGGAGTTGGAAGACGCACTCACCAAGATGAAGCGAGAGAAAGATATGTTGTAAGAGAGGTTCCATGATTTAAGCCGAAAGCATGAAGAGTTGCAACTTGAGTCGAAAGACAAAGATGCACTTATTGAGATTTTTGAAGACCACGCAGTGAAGAGACAGATAGATCCAGAAGGGCTATCTTCCTCTAGTATGCCTCAGCCTTCTGGTGCTTGGAAGAAGATTGTGGATCAACTAGCTCTTGAGAAGGCTCAGATGAAGACATCCTTTGAGTCTGAGATTCGACGCATCCGAAGGAAGTATTCACCCATAACCAGATCATCTAGGGCAATTGCTAATGGATCCTTAGGATGATAGTTTCCTTTTCTCTTGTATTTGTACTTTGGTTTCTAAAATTGTACTCAGTGTAATCCTTCCAAATTTTATAAATGAAAAGAGATTTTATGGTCAATCAAATCGTTATTATTATTTGAATATATATTTGCAAAATAGGAATTCATATGTTCCTTGAAATTAAAAACAATAAAAAACATTCCATTTCATGCATCATTTGCATAACAGGTTTCTTCCGCCAGATGTCTTATCAGTTCTTCTTCTGTGCATCAACCAGACTGACTCATTGTTATAATACTCACGCTAATCAACCAAAGATCATGAAACATATAGAGCAAGAGAACTGAGAGTTGAAGGATGAGATCACTAGATTGACGATGCTGATGGAATCTGTGATTGCTGCCCAAAATCAGTCTTCACCAACTCCTGCAACTCCTCATCCTCAGAGGACTGTCATTTATGAGGTTGCTACCTCAACTGGTCTTGTTGCTGCCAGTCAATCCATTCTTTCCATGCCTGCTGGATTCCCTTGGGGAATTCCCTCAAATTTTATGCCAGAGGGGTATGCGCCCACATTTGTTCTCTATAGGCATCTAGCCTGGTCATGTCAGTGCGACCTCCGGTTATTCACACTCTTTCTCGTGTTGAGGGCACTATCTACCATTATGAGTCATCTGAGGGCCCAAATGTATATGAGAAGATGGATGAAATGAAAGATCAATTTCTTGAGTTGCACGAAGAGTTAAAGACTTTGAGAGGGAAAGATATTTTTGGGAAGAGCGCTGCCGAACTCTGCTTGGTCCCCAATGTTAAGATCCCGGTGAAATTCAAGGTCCCAGACTTTGCAAAATACAAAGGAAATACTTGCCCACTAAGCCATCTTGTGATGTACGCCATAAAAATGTATACTCAAACTAATAATGATCAGTTGTTGATTCACTATTTCCAAGACGATTTAACTGAGATGCCTTGAGGTGGTACATGGTTCTGGACAGTGCAAGCATCCGTACTTTCAATGACTTAGGCGAGGCCTTTGTCAAGCAGAATAATTATAACATGGATATGGCGCATGATTTTACCGAAATGGTAAACATGGGGATGAGGCTAGAAGACGGAGTCCGTGAAGGGCGTTTGTCTAAAGAATGAGCATCAACCAACAAGAAATATGGTGGGGGTTTCTCTAAGAGGCCTCATGTCAGAAAGAGTTCTCAACCACATCAACATCAACATCAAGTTTCCTTACTAATTCCGGTTTTTTCTAACAATTCCACTAATAAATCAGTTCCAATTCAACAACATCAATAACCACCGCAGCAAAGAACCAACTACAACAACAACAATAATCACCAACAAAATTTTGAGAGGAAGAAGGTCTCCTTTGACCCTATTCCTATGACTTATGCAAAATTATACCCGTCATTGATCCTCAAGAATCTAATAAAGCCGAAAAATCCTCCGCAAATTCCTAAGCCACTACCATGGTGGTTCAAGCCTGATCTTCATCGTGCTTTTCACCAGGGAGCCCATGGTCATGATATAGAGAACTATTATCCATTGAAATATGAATTTTAGAAGCGTGTGAAGAGTGGTATGGTGTCCTTTGAGGACATAACACCTAATGTGAAAGCCAATTTGTTTTCCTCTCATGGTAACACTTCTGTCAACATGGTGGACGGTTGTCCATGGAATTTCCGAGTTTTTGATGTGAGATGTATTCGAAGATCTCTGGTGGAGATGCATAAGACTTTGTGTTTAATGAGTGACTGTGAACATGACCATGATGGTTGTGGAATCTGTAGCATGAACCCTCGTGGGTGTATGGTTGTCAAGAAGGATATCCAGAAGTTGATAGATGAGAATATAATCCAGATTCAATAGTCGAGGGATATGGGAGATGATATGAATGTTATTGTGCCAGTATTTAAGACCCCTGAGCGGGTAGTAATTTAGTTTGATAGTAGCAGCAACAATAATGTCAATAGATCGGTATCGCCGTTGGTCATACGGTTAGCGGGCCCTGTCCCCTACTCATCCGATAAAGCTGTACCATATCAATATAATGCCACTATGATTGAGAATGATCAAAAGGTTCCACTACCAGTTGGAGATTCAGTGGTGAATATCGCAGATATTGGAAAGGTGACCCATAGCGGTCGTGTGTTTAGTCAAGTTTTCCCTAAAGTGATAGAGGATGTTTCAGTAAGTAAGAAGGCAGAGATTCCAGTAGTGAATTCGGTTAGTGCTCCAATGTGTCAGTCCGGTGAGTCCAGCAAGTTGAAGACTAACGATGATGATGAGGTGTTAAGGCTAATCAAGAGAAGTGTATTCAATATTGTGGAGCAGCTGCTATAGACATCATCAAAGATCTCCGTGCTATCATTGCTTATGAGTTCTGAAGCGCACAGAGAGGCATTGCAAAAAGTGTTGGAACATGCTTATGTTGAGCCTGATGTTATTGTGGATCAGTTTGACCACATTGTTGCCAACATCACTTCTTGTAACAACTTGAGTTTTTATGATGAAGAACTTCCTGAGGAAGGAAAGAATCATTACTTAGAGTTACATATTTCAATGATTTGCAAGGAGGAGGCTTTGTCCAATGTGTTTGTTGATACAGGGTCATCATTGAATGTGTTACCAAAATCAACTCTTTCAAGACTCCCCTACCAAGGCGCCCCAATAAGGTATAATGGCGTAGTTGTCAAAGCGTTCGACGGTTCTCGTAAAACTATCATTGGTGAAATGGACCTTCTAGTTAAGATAGGTCCGAGTGATGTCTAAATTAATTTTTAAGTGATGGATATCCACTCGGCCTACAGCTTCTTGTTGGGAAGGCCATGGATTAACGAAGCCGGATCTGTGACGTCTACTCTTCACTAGAAGTTGAAATTTGTGAAGAACAGAAAGCTTGTCGTTGTTGGTGGAGAGAAGGCATTGTTAGTGAGCCATTTGTCATCTTTCACATATGTTGGGGTCGTGTTGTGAAGGTCGCCGAGAACAAGAACAGAGTTGGACTAAGATTTCAACCAGGTACGTTCAACACCAAAGTTAAAGTTATGCAACCAATATTCTGTAGTGGAGGGTTCATTCATGGGAATGATCAACACTTAACTACTGTTATTGAAGACAGTGGAGATGAAGGCGAAGCTTGTGCCAACTTTGTGATGCATGGCAAGACTTATAACAATTGGGTTGCTGTTGATGTTCCTGTTGTCATTCATCATTCTAAGTAATTTGTTTTTCTATTTGTTTTAAGAAAATCCTTCTCCCATGCCTAAGGGAGAGTGATTATTGTTGGGAATTTTTATTATTATCATTAATAAAATACAATTTTATTCATCCACATCTATGATGTTTTATTTTCACTTTTTGCTTTTTCTGAAAATGGTAATCACAAAAAACATAAATAAATAACAATCTTCCCATCTGCATAATATTTGTTCGCACTCCACTTCCCTAAAATCAAAATATAATATCATTATGCAAGTTGGTTCTCAAACCCATTGAATACAATGATCCTACTCCCTGTCCAAACTTTTATTTCCCTGTGTTTGAAGCTGAGGAAGAGATTGATGATGAATAAGTATCTGATGAATTATTTTGTTTACATGAGCATGAGGAAAAAGCCATTAAGCCATTTGAAGATCAGATTGAACTAGTTAACTTGGTTTTCGATGATGATGTGAAGGAAGTCAAGATTGGGTCTCAACTGTGTCCAGAAGCTAAGAAGGGGTTGATTGATCTTCTTCGAGAGTATTCTGATGTGTTTGCTTGGTCCTATCAAGATATGCCTGGGTTGGATTCTGAGATTGTGGATCATAGATTTCTGTTGAAGCCAGAATGCCTGCCGATCAAGCATAAATTGAGAAGAACTCATCCTGATATGGCAGTAAAGATAAAAGAGGAAGTGCAGAAGCAGATTGATGATGGTTTTCTTATAACCTCCGAATATCTGAAATGGGTGGCCAACATTATGCCTATTCCAAAGAAAGATGGAAAAGTCTGCATGTGTGTTGATTATAGATATTTGAATAAAGCTAGTCTGAAAGATGATTTTCCTCTACCACACATTGATATGTTGGTAGAAAATACAACTAAATTCAAAGTCTTTTTCTTTATGGATGGATTTTCCGGTTATAATCATATCAAGATGGAACCTGAAGATATGGACAAGACCACATTCATTACACTCGGGGAACATATTGTTATAGACTGATGCCTTTCGGTTTAAAGAATGTTGGTGAAAGATACCAGAGATCTATGACCACTTATTTTCATGATATGATGCATAAAGAGATTGAAGTTTATGTTGATGATATGTTTGCCAAATTAAGTGACGAAGAAGAACATGTTGAGTATTTGTTGAAGTTATTCCAGCATTTGAGAAAGTACAAAATCCGATTGAATCCCAATAAGTGTACTTTTGGTGTTCATTATGGTAAATTGTTGGGCTTCATTGTCAGTGAGAAGGGTATTGAAGTTGATCCTGCCAAGGTCAAAGCAATACAAAAAATGCTTGCGCCCAAAACTGAGAAGCAAGTCAGAGGTTTTCTCGGCTGCTTGAATTATATCTCAAGATTTATATCGCATATGAATGCCTCTTGTGTGCCTATTTTCAAGCCTCTTTAGAACGATCAGTCTTGTGATTGGACCGAAGATTGCCAGAAAGATTTTGGTAGTATCAAAGAGTACCTGCTTGAGCCTTCGATTATGTCTCCGCCTGTTGAAGGAAGACCATTGATCATGTATTTGACTGTGCTTGATGAGAGTATGGGTTGTGTTCTTGGTCATCAAGATGAGACTGGAAAGAAAGAATATGAAATTTATTATCTCAGTAAGAAGTTCACTGACTGTGAAACTCGGTAATCTATGCTTGAGAAGACGTGTTACACATTGGCTTGGCTGCTAAGCGTCTGCGCAAATATATGTTGAATCATACTACTTGGTTAATATCCAAAATGGATCCAATCAAGTACATTTTTTAGAAGCCTGCTTTATCTGGGAGGATTTCTAGTTGGCAGATGTTGTTATCTGAGTATGATATTGAACACCAATCTCAAAAAGACATTAAAGGTAATGACTTGGCTGACCATTTGGCCCACCAACCTATTGAAGATTCCTAGTTAGTATAGTATGATTTTCCTGACGAAGAGATTTTATACTTGAAGATGAAAGATTGTGATAAACCATTTCTTGAAGAAGGGCCAGAGCCTGGTTCCTGTTGGGGCATGGTATTCGACGAATCTGTTAATTCATATCGTAATGGCATTGGGGTAGTGATTATTACTCCTCAAGGCACTCATTTTCCTTTTACATCTAGATTGACCTTCAAATGTATAAACAATATGTTCGAGTATGAAGCTTGCATTATGGGGCTTGAAGAGGCCATTTATCTCAGAATAAAATATCTTGGCGTCTATGGAGATTCAACTTTGGTTGTTAATCATATCAAAGCTGAATAGGAGACGAATCAACCCGGTTTGATACCATATAGAGACTATGCGAGGAGGATTTCAACTTACTTTACAAAGGTTGAGTTTCATCATATCCCTCGAGATGAAAACCGGATGGCAGATGCTCTTGCAACGTTGGCTTCAATGATTCTGGTAAAATTTTGGAATGAAGTTCCCAATTTAATTGTGATGCATCTTGATAGGCCAACTCATGTATTTGTTGTTGAAGAAGTCAAAGATGAAATGCCATGGTATTTTGATTTCAAGTGTTTCCTCCAAAGTCATATTTACCCGCATGGGGCATCTTTGAAAGATAAGAAGTCTTTGAGAATATTAGCTGGCAACTTTTACCTGAATGGTGATGTGCTTTACAAGAGAAACTTCGATATGGTTTTGCTCTAATGCGTGGATAGACACGAAGAAGACTTATTGATGACAAAAGTCCATGAAGGTTCCTTTTGTACTCATTCCAATTGACATGCTATGGTAAAGAAGATGTTGAGAGAAGGTTACTATTGGTTGACAATGGAATCTGACTGTTTGAAGTTTTTGAAGAAATGCCACAAGTGTCAAATTTATGTGGATAAGATTCTTGTTCCTCATACATTATTGAATGCCATTTCCTCTCCATGGCCCTTCTCCATGTGGGGAATGGTTATGATTGGCATGATTGAGCCCAAAGCTTCAAACGAACATCATTTCATTCTAGTGACTATTGATTACTTCAAAAAGTAGGTTGAAGAGGCATCATATGCAAATGTGACCAAGCAAGTTGTTGTGAGGTTCATCAAGAATCATATTATATGTCATTATGGTGTCCCAAGTAAGATCATTACCGATAATGGATCTAACTTGAAGAATAATATGGTGGAAGCTCTTCGCAAAGACTTCAAGATTGCAAATTATAATTCCTCTCCTTACATACCTAAGATGAATGGGGTTGTTGAAGTTGCAAACAAGATTATTAAGAAGATCACTCAGAAGATGGTTGTGACATATAAGGATTGGCATGAGATGCTCCCACTTGCTTTGCATGGGTACAGTACATCCATCCGCACTTCAACAGGGGCAACCTTTTTCGCTCTTGTTTATGGTATGGAAGTTATGCTCCTCGTGGAGGTTGAGATCCTATCATTGCGTGTTCTGATGGAAGCCAAGTTGACATAAGCTGAATAGTGCCAAAACAGATATGGTCAGTTGAATTTAATTGAAGAAAAAACTTTGACTGTTATGTGTCATGGTCAGTTATGTCCCCAGAGAATAAAGAAAGCATTTGTTAAGAAGGTCAAGCCTCATGTGTTCTGAGAAGGTGACCTCGTGCTCATGAAAATTCTATCTTTCAAACCTGATGCTAGGGGAAAATGGACTCCTAATTATGAAGGTCCATATGTTGTTAAGAGATCCTTTTTAGGAAGCACTTTGATTCTTACAACTATGGATGGTGAAGAGTTCACTCGTCCTGTGAATGTCGATGCAATCAAGAAATACTTCGCCTAAAAAAAGAAAAGAACAACTCGCTAAGTTGAAAACCCGAAAGGGCGGATTAGGCAAAAATGAGCGTCTCGGTGGATTAAAAACCCGAAAGGGAGATCCAAGAAAAAATTAGAGCATAAAACAGAAAATTTATCCCGGTAGATTGAGTACTCCACCTTGGAGCAGTCTAGGAAAAAATTAGGGATTATGGCAAGTAATTGCACCCAACCATTTTGAGCAAGACATTTGGTTTGATTCATCATTCTCAACAGAAGACAAGCACAATGGATGTTGAAGTTGGTAGGGAGAGTAGTGATCATTGAATTCAATGTAGCCCTTTTCCATGTAAATTACCATTTTCAAACTTTGTAAAAGTTCTACGGAGTCTCGTCATTTACGGACTACCATTCTATTAAATAAAGTTGAGATTTTATCCAATTCTTTATAGTCTTATTTACTTCTGCTAAGTAAAATTGAATTTTTATGATGTTAATTTTAAATTAATGAATAATTATTTTTCTCAAAAACATAATGAAGCAGTCACTTTAAGAATAATAAATTTCAATAAGGAATGTCAACAACAGTATGAGAACAGGTAAGTCTTGAAGTGTGAAGCATGGTTGGTCTTCTGCAAGAAGTTGGTTTGGTAATTACTTCCTCCCCAACAGTTTATCATTTATCCCTAGCTTGGTTGATGAGATTCTCCCCAAGTGATTTTTTTCATTCCTAGTGAGTCCGGTGAGTCTCATCTCTAGTTGAGCTGATGATCAGTCCCCTTTGCAAATTCATATTCCCTGGATGAGGTGCTCATGTTTTGAATCCCCTCAGTTTGTGTTTGGACCCTGGAGATCCGGAACATTTATTTAGTTTCCATTTTGCATTTTTTAATTGTGTTGCATAACTTCGGCAGTTTCCCCTTTGTGCGGATAGAATCCGGTTATCTTTGCCTTGGAATTGGTTTATTTTGCAATCTCCATAAAGAATTTGATGATTATTGAGGAATGTGATGATATTGGTCATATCATCTTTAGAATTTTCTTAAATCCTCATGTAGAATTTTATCTCTTATATCCCCTGACAGAGTTCATCTTCTGATATGAAGATCCCTCGGTCCCGATAGTGTTGGATTCTGAGCAGTACTTGATTTTTGTCCCATGCAGGGTTATTTCCCATTTGATATCATGTTGACTTAAAATTCCCCGCAGTGTTGACAATTTGGATCCTCATCATATCTTTTCTCTATCCTCGACATGTTTGGCTGATCACCCTTCAGTAGTGTTCTCTCCCCATAGTGTTTGCCGTGATTGATTGGAAGCATGTCCTCCATGATTTTTCCAACCAAAGTTGATTTATGTAGAGCTAGATGATCTATTTTCATCCCTAGCATGTTCTCCAACTGGTGTTTCCATCCTGTTGAGACTAGCCGAGGGTTTTAGCGATGATTCAAATTTTTGTTATTTTTATCCTTCTTGCTCGTTTGTCAGCATATTCATACACATACTCATGTATATACATGCATAAAACACAACGGATTTTGTCATCAGATTTGGTGTATCTGTCCTTCTTCAATTGTAGAGTGTCAGCCCCTTAAGTAGAAAGAGTTTAACCTTTTCCCATTCCCCACCGAGTTATTTCCTTGTGGATGATTATTATTTCAATTTCCTCCCTAGTTAATTATATGGATGGAACCACTCCCCTTGAGTTAGATCCTCTTTGGGTTGAGTCTTTGATTAATCATTTCTTTCTAGTTATTACATAGATAAATATTTTGGTCCCCTGAGAGTTTGTTAGCCAGTAACTGGTAATATTCTTCTCTATTTTTGAGTACATTACTTTTGCCCAATACCCGGTCAAATGTGACCACTTCCTTTGTTTTCCCCAACGGATTCGTTTTCACGTTTCCCTGGGTAGTTTATCCTTGATATGTTCATCCTAACCGGTGAGAAATATACTTCCTCCATTAGTTTTCTACTTAGTAAAAAGGTAGTTATAATCCCCATTGTATTCCCCAGATAGCCTATCCTTGATATGTTCACTTTAACTGGTGAAAGATTTTCTCTCTCTTTTCGGTATTCTACCAACTAACCAGTAGTTATAATTCTTACTTTCTCTTGCTGAGTTTATCCTTGATATGTTCATCCTAACCGGTGAAAAATATTCTCCCTTTGGTATTCTATCCAGTAACTGATAGATATAATTCCTATTTCTCCCCAACAGTTTATCCTTGATATGTTCATCCTAATCGATGACAGATATTCTTCCTTTGAGTTTATCCTTGATATGTTCACTTTAATAGGTGACAAATACTCTCTCTTTGGTCTTATGCGTAATAACTAGTAGTTGTAAATCCTATTTGAGTTCTACCCCTAGTAGGGTATTCTTACCTAGTAACAGGTAACGAATATACCTCTTTTTCCTCAGCGAGTCATCCTTGATATATTTACCCTAGCTGGTAATGAATGTCCCTCTGTCAGAGTGTATCATCTTCCTACCCACTATTTGGTAATAGATAATATATCTTTGGTACTCTTGTCTTAAAGTTCATTCTTCCCCATTTGAGTTTGAGTGCGTATTTCCTTAATGAAATCGTCAACACTCTATTTGGTTTGGGTATTTCAGTTTTGTTCTGAGCTACTCCTATCCCCTACAGATTTTCCCATATCCCCAGACCGAGTCTTTCAATTGATTTATTTTCATGGAAATCCCCTTCGCGTCTCCAGCAGTTTTCAAGTTGTAGCCTTCCATATGCATAACATTTATCCCTAGAGTCTTTGTCTCCCAAGTTAAATTTCCTTATGGAATGCATTATGCTCTTGTGGACTTTCAGTCTCTCCGTATTCTTTTTCATTTTGGCAATTTATTCCCCACAAAGATTATTTTACATACATACCATACACATCATGAGGTCTCTTAGGGACCAAATTTTTTTTCTATATGTTGTTATTAAAGTCCATTCTACTAAGTTGATACTAAGATTTTCACCTTCACATCCTCAGTTAGAATATCCTTAAATAGGGGCCGCTGTAAGACCCCAATTTTGACCCTAAGATCCCTCATGCTATCTCATTATATGCATTGGCTTTGAGATCACACCTTGGCATCCTCCTTACCCCTTATACGTTGTGTTTGCATTGGGAGAGATCACCAAGCACATATGATTGTATCATACTTTGTTTTTCATTATTTACTAACCAAAATGCAAAAAAAAATGTCTATGTTTAGCTTTGTTTCTTTTGTAGGTAGTGCGTGCATCCACCAATGCCTCATCAAGCTCATATATAGGGTTTGAGACCCTCAATGCAAGGATATCAATCAAGAGATGGTTCAGATTTATTCTAGACATCATATATGTATCCTCATGATCTTCATTTATCATTTTGATCAAGAAATCATCAAGAGTTTGAAGCTTGTTTGCCTTGGAAGCCTTAATTCATCTGGGTACCTTGTGGGACTTCCTCAACAAGTTTCTTTAGTATTTGATCAAATATGTCAAGGTATACTTAATATTACATCATCTTATTCATATATGATCCTCCATGAGTAAAAAATATCAAGAGAACTTCATATTTGCAAGTTGGGTCATGGTGGTTGACCAAAGAAAGTCAACTGGTCAAAACCGGGGTTCCCTAGACCCTATCTCCTACAATGTTTGTCATATGAAAATGATTCCAAGAGAAACATTACTCCTTATGACATTAAAAACAACTTTAATGTTGATGTCAACATATATTTTTTCTTGTAAAGTCATTTGGTATGGTGAACGATCATAGGTCTTTTTGTCTGTGCCCTAATTAGGAGGTCAACTTCTAAGGACCATAACTTGCTCAATGTTTATGAGATTGTTGATTCTAAGTGTTGGCAGCTGTAGCGGTGTATTCGTCACTTTATGATTTATTGATTAAACCAAAAGCAAAGCATACAAAGAATCGAGTCGCCACCGCACTTTTATTTATCCTAAGGAATGGCTAAAAAGCGAACAAAAGCCTAAGAAGTTTTACATGTAGAAAACTAATAAAAAGATCAGAGAATCTGGGTAAGGGGTTAATTACGCAATGGGAAGGTGTTAGGCACCCAAAACGTCCTAGGTACTCCTAGGGAGCCCTTTTCACACTTGTTGTATAAAAAAGTTTATTTGTTTATGACATATTGTGCAAACATGATTGGGAAGATGAGAAAAGAATATACAATTTTATTATTTTTGTGTTTGAACGGATGAACCCGTTGCCTACGTACCTTCCATGAAAGGTAAGGATCAAAACGCCATAGTTCGGCTAAAAGATTTCCAAAATATCAGTGGGTTCATTTTAAAACACAAGCCCTAAGGTTTTTCATTACCAATGGGAGAAAACTCAACCTAAATCAACAATCCACCATGCGAGGGCGGCTTCAACATACTAGTGAGGGGTTAACCCTATAATAAGTATGGAAGACTTACAATCAACTCACTAAGGATAAGGTAAGATTTATATCAACCACTATGGTAATTGGAACCTATGGCTAATGTATGAAAAACTTAACAAGAATGGACAAAGCCATCAAAACAATTGAATGGGTGAAGTTAATTGATTATGAGTATTAACAAAATATGGTCAATGTATGATTAAGATTCAATTCAAAGAGGAGTGTTAAGAAATGGAGTTTGAAAAGTCAAGGACTTAGGGTCCAGGTTTCTAATTTGAACAGACATGAAGATGTTTGCACAATAGTTCAAAGTTTCTGAATTAATAATGTGAAAAGGGAGTTTTGGAATAAAAAGGGTGTGGATGAAGGAGTGAAGTGTAAAACTTCTCAGAAACGTTAACCTCTTGAGATCATATAGAAGATGATTCAAGTGTGTCCTTAGGAATAGGCAAAAGAGCAATAACAAATAAGCAAAACAAATGATACCGGATGCCAATTGCTGGACTTACACCAATCTCACAAACAAAGGTGGATACCGGATACCACTCAATGGATTTACACCAGCCTCCTAAAACCAAACAATGATACCGGATGCCAATCAATGGACTTATACCAATCTCACAAAGCAAAACATGGATATCAGATGCCAATCTATCTGGGCTTATACCAATCTCCAAAGGCAAAACAAAATATGGATGTCAGATGCCAATCTATCTGGGCTTACTCTAATCTCCAAAGGATGATCATAGGAGTACAAATGCCAACAACATGGACTTATAATTGTATCCTCACATACAACAAACAAACAGAAGCACTAAGCAAAGAGGACATAAGTGGCCAATGAAATGGTCTTACACTCAATCCCTTCCAAATCATAGGAACAATGGCCAATTAATGGACTTACTGTTGATTCCTCAATGGGCAATCAAAGATGTGTCACAAAGATATGAAATGATGATCATGCAATAATGAACAATAAATGATGATAAATGCACAAAGGCAAACAAGCAAACATGTACAGATGAACCAAGCAATCAGTCAAACAAAGTCATTTAGCACACACTATATCCAAGCAATTAGGCTCAAGCAAGGGTTAGACTTTAAAGTCAACTGGAATAGGGTAAGTGTTGCTCTTAACCTTAACATTGAGAGTTAAGGTGAAGCAGATGAAAAGATATGAGGGGTGTGCCCCATTGCTCTTATCCCTGGTCAGGGAGAGCATTGAATATCAGAAGGTGTGGGAGTTCAGAAAGTTGGAACTCTCTCCACTAGTGAATGACTCTATAGATTATGGGTTAAGATCCACAATGCTACAACATGTAATGTGAGCAAAGGGATGACACACTGAATAGTAGGAGATGGAATACACATCTCTTTTATCTACCAATTGCCTTATCAAAGGACATTTCCTGCTTGGGGACAAAGATAAACAATCACAAGCATTGCCTCTTAAGGAGGACTTCAGACAGGTGCCTGGCCAAGTAACAGGCCAGGTCTTCCAGACTACATGAAGAAGAGAGGTTATACCTAATTGGTTAAGCAACCAAGCAAGTTCAAAATGAACTTAAGCAACTAATGTACCTGTGGAAACATCAAACAAATCAGTATACAACTCAGATAAACAACCAACAGTTAATGCAACAGACAACCAATATAGGCAAAGGCATAAGCCACAAGTCAATCCCAATTGAATCAACATCAACCTACAAAACACACATTAGTAATCAAAAACAAATATCAAATGCTCTCAAGATGAGGCATCATCAATTGTGTAACTTGCATGTGCAACCTGAAACAAAGCTTCAAACATGAGAAGCAAACCACTAGGACAAAGCCTAGGGTCAAAGGGGGAGAAATAATTCAAAACAGAACATGAAAATTGACAAGAATCAATATTAATCAAATAAGAAACTATTCCAAAAGGTCTCATGTCAATAGCATCAATCAATTTCATTTCACAAACAAAACATGTCAATGTATGCAAGTTGGAAGCTCAATGATGCAAACAGAATGATCACAATCATATTAATTCCAAAATGGCTTAATAAATCTCAAGAAAAATCATGGCTAAACAGCACACATCAAACGATCAACATACCAAAAAGCATGGCATTTGGACAAGTATAAGCATGTCAAAGAAATTCATCAAGTCAAGGTAGACATAAATAAGCTCAAAGGAAGCACAAATTGATACATCAACTTAAGGCAATCCTAAAACAGAGATGACATGTGATAAACGACTCAAACCAAAACCAAGACAAGCTTCAATGTGTCAAGAATCAATGTACAAAACTTCAAGCTCATATGATAAAGCATAAGAATTTCATAAATCATGAAAGTTCATCACTCTTCAAAAGTCCAAACAAGACAATCCAGAAAAGAAAATCTCAAACAAATGGGAAATGGATCCAAAACTTATATAGAAATTCATGATCAAACTTAACATCCAGAAGAAGCATCATGCAAAAATTCAGATCATTTGGCATTTAATTGGCATGGTAAATAAAATCAGCAAGTTGGACAAGAAATGGTGTGACACACATTGTCACACCTACATTAATCACATCATAACTCAACATCCAAAAATTCTAAAAATCCAAAATCAACACCAAAAGGTCCCTAAGGATGTCTAGTTTATGCATGTCAATTTTCATGTTCATTGGATCAACCATCATCATTTCACCAAGAAAATAGCAAGCAAGGTACAAGATATGACATACAAACATAAACCCTAGGCCAAAAACAATTTCAACCATGCACAAATTCTGTAAAAATATCCATAAAATAGAAGACATCATGAAGATCATTATGCAAAAATTCTCATGTCAATTGGACAATTATTTTTGGAGTTATGATTTTTGGAAGTGGATGAAAAATTAAAAATCACATGAAATGTCATAGCATGAATATATTAGCACAAGTTAAAAAAGCAAGGCAAACATTTGGAAATGTCAAACAGCCGGAATCGAACCACGCTGAAGTTTGAAAATGGCGCCATGTTAAAACACCGCGTTTCATTTAATTGAAATGCTGGCCAATCAGCAGCCAACACTTGGACCAATACATGGCGAAAAACACCAAAACACATGCACACAGCGCGCCATGAAGATCAAATGAAATCTGGAAATGCAAAACCTTAGACCTTCATGCGCATTCATCATGTTCATCATCATCAAGATCCAATGTGCACAGAAATTCACAAAACGTATATCAATCGATTCGTCCTGCATCACACATCAATAATCCAGCATCAATTTAACCTAATTCTAAACATGTTCAGAGAATCGAGCAATGGAAGTTTCACATATCAAACTTGTAATCATCATAACTACCTCAATACTCAATGAAAATTCACGATCTAAAGCTCAGCATAACCTATGTTCAAAGATCTACAAGATGCATCCAACAATTTCAAGAATCATGAGCATCGAAACCTAACCTTAATGAAGATGCAGAAGTGAAATCGTGCTTCTCAGGTCCTGGCAAGTTGAAACAGGTGCTCTACAATGGTTAGGGAGATGAAAGGATGATGAAGAACAGCTCAGCAATGCTCGATTGGTCCAGAAATCTCAGCTGCCATGGATGTTCATGTGCTTCAACAGTCCACGATTCAGCTTGAATTCTTCAAGATCTTGCTTCAACAATCTTCAATTGTGCTTGGAGATGATGAATCAACCAAGAACCAGCCAATGCTTATGAAGAAATTCGAAAAAAAAGTTGAGACAACAATGAAGTGAAATTTTTCAGATCTGAAATTGTGAAGTTGTTGTTACTGAATTTCTGTTATGATTATGAATATATACCCTCTGTTAATCAAGCTAGTTAATCATGATTAAGCTAATGCAAAATGGATTAAGTGAAAGGAAGTGTTATGCAACTTGGCCAAAATACCCTCACATGTGCATGGCATGCTACAGTGCTCGTTTTTCACTTGGAACAAGTTTTAAAATCTGTTTGGAGGCAAATGTGATTGGTTAGAAGTGAATGCAATGCATAGTTTTCAAATTGATACTTTCCCTCCAAAATTCAAATTAAATTCAAGTGAAAAATGCAATATTTTTGTGATGAGAATGGATGATATGTGATGCATGATCATGATAGAGCATATCAAGATGGAAATGTCACAAAAAGAACCATTCCAATTGGCCATTTGGTGTGAAAGTTATGCAAGCTTGAAGTTCAAAATCCATTGATAATGATTTGATCATAATTCTTCAACCACACATGCGAAATTCATGGTCTTGGACTTTTTGGAAAGGTGAGAGCAAGATCTTCAACTTTCATGTTGGGCAAAATTTGATTTGACTCTTTCTTGATGATGTAATCTTGAGGAGAAGACCTTTCCATTTTTGGCAGTTTGAAATTACAGGTCACTTACTATTTTTGGCAACTTTTCATCTGACCTCAAATTCTTTATTATTGATGTTTGAAATGTCAAATGAGACTTGTATGGACATGAATGAGGTCTCTTTAACCATCTCCCACCGTCAAATCCATGATTGAATGCACAGTTGACTTGTATTGACTTTTCTAGGGTTTCAGTTGACCTAGCTGTGCTTAGATGAAATCCAAGCCTCTACCACTTGAGATTTTGATTCAAAATGATGTCATGGTTCATATGAACTCTTATGAATGATCATGGTGCCCAAATTCTCAAGAATGGCCACCATCTATTGCTCAATGAATTGCCTTTGACTGGCTTGACCTAATGGTTGCTTCATCTCCAAGTAACAAGGTTAGATGACAATATTTTTGTACTTTTGGTTAGTAAGCAAAATGAAAGGCAATGATATACAAATGCAAAACATGCTTGGTGATCAAGAACCACTCTAAAAAGATGACCCACCCACAGGAAAGCAGGCAAGGTGTACAATGATCCTTGAGGCAATGATATGATATGATATGATGCCATGAGGGATCTTAGGGACAAAATTGGGGTCTTACAGCAGCAATTTTTGTAAAACAAAGAGTGTTCACAAGATGTCATGTGTGATGTCTTAACATAAGATACCCTATGTACCTGCTAAAGTTCAAGAACCTGTGCAAGCATGATTGTTTCAGAATGCCACATACAATGCCATGGCTTCTGATATTGATTGTACCTGCTGGAGCTTAAAAGACATGTTCATGCAAGGTTGTTTTAGATGACATACACAAGGTCATGACATCTGATATGGTTGTACCTGCGGAAGTTATAAAAGGAATTATTGGATTATGCAGGATTTTTTCCAGGATGTCAGACCCGATGTCATGACATCCTGTACACAGAACATTCAGTATGAATGTCTAATGTTTTATGATTGCACAATTAAAGGCAATCTTTGAATGATTGAAGATCTGATTAGTTGGCGCATTCAATCATGGATTACAACCAAATTTACTTATTTTCCAAAGAGATCTAACCAGCTGTTATAAAAAGATTTGATTGGAAAATAGATTTAGGGTTTTCAAGGTGTCCAAGCCCAGCAGAATGCTTCTATAAAAAGGGACTTAGAAAACCTGTTTGAATACACAACCAAGACTGAGCGAAATACATAGAGAGAGCTAGGGTTTGTGTCTGTTTAGTCGTAAGACTTGTAGGTCATTCAAGTCATCCATTGATGATTGAATTGGACTGATTTGTGGTTGTAATTTGTCACTCTAAAGTTGTTAAGCAAGAGTGTGTGTCTTCTTGATCAAAGTTGTGAAGCAAGATCAAGAGTGTGTCTTCTTGATTGAAACTGTGAAGTAAAATCAAGAGTGTATAATTGAAAAGTATTTTCTTTTCTCAAGGGATTGTTGTTTAAAATCACTGGTGTGTGATTGTAAGGGAAGTGAGTGGGTTCTCATATCTAAGAGTGCTTAGGTAGAAATTGCACGGGTAGAGATTAGGTGAGAAAGACTGTAACTTGTTGAAGTGTACGGAGAGTCTTGGAACTAATTCTATTTTAGTGAATTTCCTTCCTGGCTTGGTAGCCCCCAGACGTAGGTGAGTTGCACCGAATTGGGTTAACAATTGCTTGTGTGATTTGTTTTACAATTCTGTATCTTTATCCATTGTGTGTTAACAGATATTAGTGTCATAACATTACCTTCGACATCTTATATCTGATACCAGAATTTCAATTGGTATCAGAGCAGGCATCCTGCTCTGGTTCTGGGTGAGATCTAGGGACAATACTTTCTGGTACAATGGAGAGAGATGGAGGATCTGTTCATAGGCCACCAATCTTGGATGGTTCTAACTATGACTATTGGAAACCTAGAATTGTAGCCTTTCTAAAATCTCTTGATAACAAGGCTTGGAAAGCTGTATTGACAGGCTGGGTGCACCCTGTAGTTACTAAAGAAGGAGAAGCCACTGCTGAGAAAAAGCCTGAAGATAAATGGTCCAAGGAGGAGGATGATCTAGCTCTTCGAAATTCCAAAGCTTTGAATGCCATATTTAATGGAGTAGACAAAAATATTTTTAGGTTGATAAACAACTGTGAAGTGGCCAAAGATGCTTGGGACATTCTCAAGACCACTCATGAAGGCACCTCTAGGGTAAAGATGTCTAGACTTCAGCTGCTCACCTCCAAGTTTGAAAACTTAAGGATGAAAGAAGATGAAAAAATTCATGAATTTCACATGAGTATCCTTGAATTTGCTAATACCTCAGGCGCCCTAGGAGAAAAGATGACAAATGAAAAACTGGTAAGGAAAATACCCAGGTCACTCCCTAAGAAATTTGCAATGAAGGTGACCGCAATAGAAGAGTCTCAAGAAATTTCCAACATAAGGGTAGATGAGCTAATTGATTCCCTCCAAACCTTTGAGATGGGATTGAATGATGATGTTGAAAAGAAAACAAAGAACATAGCCCTTATGTCAAACACATAAGAGGAAAGGAATCAGGAGGTTGATGAAGACCTGGTCAATGAAGTAGCAATGCTGGGAAGATAATTCAATAAACTAATGAAAAAGATGGATGTAAGATCTAAGACAAATGTCAAGAACATCTCATCTGACATCAGTAAATCCAACAATGTTGGAAGAAGAGCAAGATCAGATGAGAAGCTCAAAGTAGAAAAAGAGGTACAGTGCTATGAATGTGATGGGTTTGGACACATCAGAACTGAATGTGGAACCTACCTTAGGAAACAGAAAATGAGTCTTGCTGCCACTTGGTCTGATGAGAGTGAAACAGAGGAGGTTGCAAATCTTGTGACTGCCTTGACAGGAAGATGGGGATCTGATGAAGACTCAAGTGATGGTGAAATAACCTTTGAAGAATTGGCATCTACCTACAGAAAGTTGTGTATCAAAAGTGTAGAGCTGTGCAAACAGGTTAAACACAATAAGAAGGAAGTAACTCAATTGGAGAATGAGAAGGAAGAATACTTGGAACTCATCTCCAATTTACAAACAGAAGCAGTGGTTTTAAATGCCAAGCTAGTTGAAAATCCTCAAGCTGGAAGACAGAAGATAGCACAGCTGGAAGATGAGAAGGCAGACCATGTGAATACTATCTCTAAGTTGAAAACTGAAGTCATGTTTCTAAATTATAAACTAGAAGAGATGACAAAGTATGTAAGGATGTTAAGCAATGGATCTGACTCCTTAGACAAGATTCTCCAAACTGGACAAATAGCAGGAGACAAATCTGGCATTAGGTATAATGACTCAAAACCTGAGTGCAGCTACACTGGTGCAAAATATCAAGCCAAACCTAAGTGCATCCATAATAAAAGTAAATTTGTGATGTCACATCATATGTCACAACACCAGAGAAAAAAACAGCAGAAAGGAAAACACCAAAGATGGATATGCCATCACTGTGGGAAATTTGGTCATCTAAGGCCGTTATGCTATAAACTGTATCGTTATCCCAGGCCTACTAATCATCAGAATCACTATCAATCCAAACCCAAGCAGCACAGGCCTATCATTAAGAAGCAATGGATTCCTAAGACTAATGCTACAGGTTTGATAGCTCACATACCCCTCAGAATCTCAGCCAAAGAAGAGTGGTACTTTGATAGTGGGTGTTCCAGACACATGCATGGAAACCAAGCCCTGATAACCGATCTGCATCATCATACCATAGGCCATGTAACCTTTGGAGATGGAACAAAAGGTGAAATCAAGGGAACAAGAAAGCTTTAGTGTTGTGGAGTTCCTAAACTTGGCAAGGTTCTACTAGTGAAGGGTTTGACTGCAAATCTAATAAGCATCAGTCAATTATGTGATCAAGGTTTGAATGTTAACTTCACCAAAACTGAATGTCTAATCTTTGACAAAAATAGTGAAGTAATTATGAAAGGAATCAGGTCCAAGGACAACTGCTACATGGGGAGCTCTCAAATGGATTATCCCCTAAAGCATTGGATGAGTATAGATGCTCTCAAGAGTGATGAAAAACAAGTCTGTAGGAAATGTCAGACAAAGATGTCACACCAGAAGCTCAGAGGAGAAAAGGTTATGATGGCCCAAACAACTGAGAAGACAGATCAAATAAGTGGACATATGACCAGTCATAAGCAGAATGGAACTGTTAAGACTAGGCCACAAGGGAGTCTATGTTTATCTCGAAGCAAAAAGTCCAAGAACAATATGGAGGAGATTGGAGAAACACCTGCTTCTACACATGTGAAAGGTTGGGCTCAACTATTGATTGCATACAATGTCACACACGATGTCATGACATTGTATTATGACAATCTGAATACTGAAACTATGTCCAAAAATCAGACTCAGCACAGATGGATAATGTACTATTTTTTCCATTATCACTTCAATAGAAAATTCATGAAAGACAAATTCAGAGGTCTAAAGCATGGATTGGAACAAGCAGACAGGGGTGCAAGGAAGTTGGGTGAAATTCAAATTAAATATGAGGGAAGAAAATTAGGGATTTGGACTCTTGTGAAATTATGGCAATTAAAGAGGAAAAATAAAAGAAATAAAAACAATGTCTGCCCCTTTAAAAGAAAGAGCCACATTAATGATAAATCATTCCCTAGCATTGAAAATAGTATCTATTCCCTTAGCACACGCTACCTAAACACAACAATATCCATTTCCATTCAACTTCTCAGAAAAGCTCAGCTAGGGCAAAGAAAAGTTTCTCAAAAGTCCTACAACATGTCTCAACATCCATCATCATCTGGTTCAAAATCCTCCCACCATGCAAAGACTCCACCCATGGAGTTTGTAGATGAAGACGTGATGGACGTTACTCCGCTGTGCATGATACCAGGCGACGCCACAGGTCCCTCCTCCAAGGCTAAAGATAAGCAAGGTAATACCCCTGGTAACTCCTCTCTTCCAAAAGACATGTATTATGCTGATCGTGCTATAAGGAAACTAGTCACGAGGATTCTGAATTAAGGGCATAAAGTTGAAGGGGTTTCTACCCCTCTGTCTAGAAGGGACCCCTCTCATGAGGGAGAACCTCATGCTAATAAAGATGATGACTCATCTAGATCAGAAAAGGAGGTTGCTGCTGAAGGGCTTTACTCTCTAGGAAAAACCCTACCGAGCAAGAAACCAAATGTGTCTCAAGAAAAGGTTATTAACCTAGAGGAAGAATGCTCTGAAGGAGAGGATGATCCTTTGGTTCATATGGTAAAACCTAGTGTAGCTGAGAAACTGAGAACTAGGAAAGGGAAAAGTGTGGCTAAAATGAGAACTACTAGAGTGAAAAAGGCTGCAGGTATAGGACCCTCAAAACCTTGGAGCAAAGTTGAGGTTGGGAAAAGGAAAGAAAGAGACAGCTCTGACTCTGAGGAGGATGTCGAAGACGATGTCCCAGACATCTCCCCTACAAAAAGGCAGGCTGTTCAGAAGTCCCCTGGCAAAGCTGCTGCTGTACACCTAGACAATATCTCCTTTCACTTAGAAGATGGTGCAGTAAAATGGAAATATGTTATTCAGAGGAGAATAGCTATTGAAAGAGAGCTTGGGAAAGAGGCTGTAGAGGTAACGGAAGTAATGGATTTGAACAAAACTGCTGGACTAATAAAGACTGTGGTAGCTCTACCCCAATGTTATGAGGGGTTGGTAAAAGAGTTTATTGTTAATATCCTTGAGGATATTTATGAAAAGAGCAGGAGGGAGTTCTGCAAAGTGTTTGTAAGGGGAAAATGTGTGAAATTCTCACCAAGTATTATCAACAAGTTCCTAGGAAGAGGAACCGGTGGAGGAGTGGACCTAGAGACTACAGACAATGAGGTCTGTAGGGTTATCACAACTGGCCAAGTTAAGGAATGGCCTAGTAGGTATCACTTATCAGCTAGGAAGCTCACTGTTAAATATGCCATCTTACACAAGATTGGATCAGCTAATTGGATACCTACTAATCATGTTTCCACTATCTCCATTAATCTTGGAAGAATCATTCATGCAATTGGAACAAGGGTTAATTATGACTTTGGCAAGTTCATATTTGATCAAACCATCAGACATGCATCTACAAATGTTGTGAAGTTACCCATTGCCTTTCCCTCCCTTATTTGTGGCATTATCCTGAGCCAACAACCAGGCATACTCAATACAGATGACCTGCCAAGCAGAAGAAAGACCCCTCTATCCATTCATTATAAGTTGTTTGAGGGAAGTCATGTAAATGATGTTGTCATAACATCTTCCAGAAGAGAGCCTGTAGCTAAAGGGAGCTTAATTGACCAACTAAAAGATACCTGCAAGGAATTGGACAATGGTATAAGGGTGGCCAAGGCTAGAAAAGAAGCTTTAGAAGTTCTTATCTGTAGCCTGGAAAGGGAAGAAATAGAGAAGGCTGGTAAGGATTCAAATGCAAGATCAAAATCCCAATCCAGTGGCAGCTCTGGAAGCTCTGAAGACTCTGAAGGAGAAGGAAAAGGTGATACCTCTTCTTCTGATTAAGGGTTCCTGCCTGTGTTGAAGACTGGTAAAGTGAAGTCTGCTGGAAAGATTGGTGGAAGTTGGTTTGTTGTTTGGAAGACTGTTGGTTTTAGTTTTTTTTGGAAAATGTAATGTGTGGCAGTCCTCACTGATGCCTGTTTTGTATTATTTAGGGCTCTTGTTGAGTTCCTTGGATTTGTTCATTGTCTCAGCTAGCACAGCTGTGTATAATGATGTTTTGTACTTCCTGAATATTATGTTTTAACATGTTTAATGTTATGACATCTGTCCTGACATTCTCTGATAGACTAATTGACATTTATTTTGTCTAATTGGTCACCTTTGGTCAATTTTGACTAAAAAGGGGGAGAAGTATGTGGAGCTGGGAGAAGTATGGAAGTATGGGAGATGGAGTTGTGAGATGTATGTAGTTGATATGGAGGACAACTATTATTGAAGGAAGTGCACAGGTGTTAAAACAGAATGTTGTTCTGTTTACAGATGTCTGATATGATGCACATGTGCTGATGTTGAAGCAGATGTCAGAATGACATTCTGGCTGGTACAGGTGCTGGAGTTACAGTAGCTGTTATTTGATGAATGCACAGATTTAGGGGGAGAAGAAGTACCCTTGTGCATTGTGCATTTGTGTGTCTTACTAGTTGCATCCATAAACTAGTAATTCTGGCTGGTACAGGTGTTGGAATTACAGTAGCTGTTATTTGATGAATGCACAGATTTAGGGGGAGAAGAAGTACCCTTGTGCATTGTGCATTTGTGTGTCTTACTAGTTGCATCCATAAACTAGTAATTCTGTTGTGTTGCACAGATTTAGGGGGAGGAGAAGTACCCTTGTGCATGTGTGTATTACTAGTAGTTATATCTAGTAATTGTATTTGCTTCTGCTGCTGATTAAACTATTGTTAAGTTGTTTAACTACTGATAGTTTACCTTGTGAACAAAAAGGTCACATATATGTTTTAGCCAAAATTTGCCAAAGGGGGAGTTTGTTGATTCTAAGTGTTGGCAGCAATTTTGGTATATTAAAGAGTGCTCACAAGATGTCATGTGTGATGTCTTAACATAAGATATCCTATGTACCTGCTGGAGTTCAAGAACATGTGCAAGCAGGATTATTTCAGAATGCCACATACAATGCCATGGCTTCTGATATTGGTTGTACCTGCTGGAGCTTAAAAGACATGTTCATGCAGGATTATTTCAGATGACATACACTAGGTCATGACATCTGATATGGTTGTACCTACTGGAAGTTATAAAAGGAATTATTGGATTATGCAGGATTTTTTCCAGGATGTCAGACTCGATGTCATGACATCTTGTACACAGAACATTCAGTATGAATGTCTGGTGTTTTATGATTGCACAATTAAAGGCAATCTTTGAATGATTGAAGATCTGATTAGCTGGCGCATTCAATCATGGATTACAACCAAATTTACTTATTTTCCAAAGAGATCTAACCAACTGTTATAAAAAGATTTGATTGGAAAATAGATTTAGGGTTTTCAAGATGTCCAAGCCCAGCAGAATGCTTCTATAAAAAGGGACTTAGCAAACCTGTTTGAGTACACAACCAAGACTGAGCGAAATACATAGAGAGAGCTAGGGTTTGTGTTTGTTTAGTCGTAAGACTTGTAGGTCATTCAAGTCATCCATTGATGATTGAATTGGACTGATTTATGGTTGTAATTTGTCACTCTAAAGCTGTTAAGCAAGAGTGTGTGTCTTCTTGATCAAAGTTGTGAAGCAAGATCAAGAGTGTGTCTTCTTGATTGAAACTGTGAAGTAAAATCAAGAGTGTGTAATTGAAAAGTATTTTCTTTTCTCAAGGGATTGTTGTTTAAAATCACTGGTGTGTGATTGTAAGGGAAGTGAGTGGGTTCTCATATCTAAGAGTGCTTAGGTAGAAATTTCACGGGTAGTGATTAGGTGAGAAAGACTGTAACTTGTTGAAGTGTACGGAGAGTCTTTGAAATAATTCTATTTTAGTGAATTTCCTTCCTGGCTTGGTAGGCCCCAGACGTAGGTGAGTTGCACCGAACTGGGTTAACAATTGCTTGTGTGATTTGTTTTACAATTCTGTATCTTTATCCAATGTGTCTTAACAGATATTAGTGTCGTAACATTACCTTCGACATCTTGTATCTGATACCAGAATTTCAGAGATAAAGGCCATCCAAGTTTCATGATCAATTTCAAGATTTACTCTCTAACTTTTATTCTTTCTGAAACTTCAAATTCATTTTTAAAAAGCATGTTCCAAAAGGAAACATTATAGGTCATTTTGTGCCATTAACATTGAATAAGCACTTTTCCTCAATTTCTAAAATGCATAACTCCTTCATGCTAAATCCAAATAAGGTAAAATTTTAACCAAATCTAAGAGCTTTGAAAGAGACGCAACTTTTATTAAGGAACTCTTTCCATTTGAATCCCATAACGAAAGTTATTCAAGGTGGAAGAAGTGAACTCTTTTCCAAACTTCCACCTTAAAATTCATCATGATCCAAGCTCCAAATAGAAAAGTGTTCAACATGAAATTTTTTCCCCTTCGTAAGATTTATGTTCATCCTAACCGGTGACAAATATTCTCTCTTTGGTATTCTATCCAGTAACTGATAGATATAATTCCTATTTCTCCCCAACAGTTTATCCTTGATATGTTCATCCTAACCGATGACGGATATTCTTCCTTTGAGTTTATCCTTGATATGTTATCTTTAATAGGTGACAAATACTCTCTCTTTGGTCTTATACCGAATAACTGGTAGTTGTAAATCCTATTTGAGTTCTACCCCCAATAGGTTATTCTTACCCAGTAACAGGTAACGAATATACCTCTTTTTCCTCAGTGAGTCATCCTTGATATGTTTACCCTAGATGGTAACGAATGTCCCTCTGTCAGAGTGTATCATCTTCCTACCCAGTAACTGGTAATAGATAATATATCTTTGGTACTCTTGTGTTGAAGTTCATTCTTCCTTATTTGAGTTTGAGTGCGTATTTCCTTAATGAAATCGCCAACACTCTAATTGGTTTGGGTATTTCAGTTTTGTTCTTAGCTACTCCTATCCCCTACAGATTTTCCCTTATCCCCAGACCGAGTCTTTCCATTGATTTATTTTAATGGAAATCCCCTTCGCGTCTCCAGTAGTTTTCAAGTCGTAGCCTTCCCTACGCATAACATTTAGCCCTAGAGTCTTTGTCTGCCAAGTGATTTTTCCTTATGGAATGCATTATGCTCCTATGGACTTTCAGTCTCTCCGGATTCTTTTTCATTTTGGCAATTTATTCCCCACAAAGATTATTTTTACATGTATACCTTACACATCATGAGGTCTCCTAGGGACCAAAATTTGTTTCTATATATTGTTATTAAAGTCCATTCTACTAAGTTGATACTAAGATTTTAACCTTCACATCTTCAGTTAGAATATCCTTAAATAGGGGCCGCTGTAAGACCCCAATTTTTACCCTAAGATCCCTCATGCTATTTCATTATATGCGTTGGCTTTAGGATCACACCTTGGCATCCTCCTTAACCCTCATACATTGGGTTTGCATTGGGAGAGATCACCAAGCACATATGATTGTATCATACTTTGTTTTTCATTATTTACTAACCAAACTGCCAAAAAAATGTCTATGTTTAGCTTTGTTTCTTTTGTAGGTAGTGCGTGCATCCACCAATGCCTCATCAAGCTCATATATAGGGTTTGAGACCCTCAATGCAAGGATATCAATCAAGAGATGGTTCAAATTTATTCTAGACATCATATATGTATCCCCATTATCTTCATTTATCATTTTGATCAAGAAATCATCAAGAGTTTGAAGCTTTTTGCCCATGAAGCCCTAATTCATCTGGGTACCTTGTGTGACTTCCTCAACAAGTTTCTTTAGTATTTGATCAAATATTTCAAGGTATACTTAATATTACATCATCTTGTTCATATATGATCCTCCATGAGTAAAAAATATCAAGAGAACTTCATATTTGCAAGTTGGGTCATGGTGGTTGACCAAAGAAAGTCAATTGGTCAAAACTGGGGTTCCCTAGACCCTATCTCCTACAATGTTTGCCATATGAAAATGATTCCAAGAGAAACGTTACTCCTTATGACATTAAAAACAACTTTAATGTTGATGTCAAGAGATATTTTTGCTTTTAAAGTCATTTGTTATGGTGAACGATCATAGGTCATTTTGTCTGTGCCCTAATTAGGAGGTCAATTTCTAAGGACCATTCTTGCTTGATGTTTATGAGATAAAGTCTATCCCAGTTTCATGATCAATTTCAAGATTTTCTCTCTAACTTTTATTCTTTCTGAAACTTCAAATTCATTTTTAAAAAGCATGTTCCAAGAGGAAACATTATAGATTATTTTCTTCTATTACCATTGAATAAGCACTTTTTCTCAACTTCTAAAATGCATAACTCCTTCATGCCAAATCCAAAAAAGGTCAAATTTTAACCAAATCTAAGATGTTTGAAAGAGACGCAACTTTTATTAAGGAACTCTTTCCATTTGAATCCCATAACAAAAGTTATTCAAGGTGGAAGAAGTGAACATTTGACTTGGTACTTAGAAAAATTTCAATTATGTTTGATTTTCCAAACTTCCACCTCAAAATTCATCATGATCCAAGCTCCAAATAGAAAAGTGTTCAACAAGAAATTTTTTCCCCTTCGTAAGATTTATGTTCATCCTAACCGATGACAAATATTCTCTCTTTGGTATTCTATCCAGTAACTGATAGATATAATTTCTATTTCTCCCCTACAGTTTATCCTTGATATGTTCATCCTAACCGATGACGGATATTCTTCCGTTGAGTTTATCCTTGATATGTTCACTTTAATAGGTGACAAATACTCTCTCTTTGGTCTTATACCTAATAACTGGTAGTTTTAAATCCTATTTGAGTTCTACCCCCAGTAGGTTATTCTTACCCAGTAACAGGTAACGAATATACCTCTTTTCCTCAGCGATTCATCCATGATATGTTTACCCTAGCTGGTAACGAATGTCCCTCTATCAGAGTGTATCATCTTCCTACCCAGTAACTCGTAATAAATAATATATCTTTCGTACTCCTGTGTTAAAGTTCATTCTTCCCCATTTGAGTTTGAGTGCGTATTTCCTTAATGAAATCGCCAACACTCTGTTTAGTTTGGGTATTTCAGTTTTGTTCTTAGCTACTCCTATCCCCTACAGATTTTCCTTTATCCCCAGACCGAGTCTTTCAATTGATTTATTTTAATGGAAATCCCCTTCGCATCTCCAGTAGTTTTCAAGTCGTAGCATTCCCTACGCATAACATTTATCCCTAGAGTCTTTGTCTCCCAAGTGATTTTTCCTTATGGAATGCATTATGCTCCTGTGGACTTTCAGTCTCTCCGGATTCTTTTTCATTTTGGCAATTTATTCCCTACAAACATAATTTTTACATGCATACCATACACATCATGAGGTCTCTTAGGGACCAAAATTTGTTTCTATATATTGTCATTAAAGTCCATTCTACTAAGTTGATACTAAGATTTTAACCTTCACATCTTAAGTTAGAATATCCTTAAATAGGGGCCGCTGTAAGATCCCAATTTTGACCCTAAGATCCCTCATGCTATCTCATTATATGCATTGGCTTTGGGATCACACCTTGGCATCCTCCTTACCCCTCATACATTGGGTTTGCATTGGGAGAGATCACCAAGCACATATGATTGTATCATACTTTGTTTTTCATTATTTACTAACCAAAATACCAAAAAATGTCTATGTTTAGGTTTGTTTCTTTTGTAGGTAGTGCGTGCATCCACCAATGCCGCATCAAGCTCATATATAGGGTTTGAGACCCTCAATGCAAGGATATCAATCAAGAGATGGTTCAAATTTATTCTAGACATCATATATGTATCCCCATTATCTTCATTTATCATTTTGATCAAGAAATCATCAAGAGTTTGAAGCTTGTTTGCCCATGAAGCCCTAATTCATCTGGGTACCTTGTGTGACTTCCTCAACAAGTTTCTTTAGTATTTGATCAAATATTTCAAGGTATACTTAATATTACATCATCTTGTTCATATATGATCCTCCATGAGTAAAAAATATCAAGAGAACTTCATATTTGCAAGTTGGGTCATGGTGGTTGACCAAAGAAAGTCAACTGGTCAAAACTGGGGTTCCCTAGACCCTATCTCCTACAATGTTTGCCATATGAAAATGATTCCAAGAGAAACGTTACTCCTTATGACATTAAAAACAACTTTAATGATGATGTCAAGAGATATTTTTGCTTTTAAAGTCATTTGTTATGGTGAACGATCATAGGTCATTTTGTCTGTGCCCTAATTAGGAGGTCAATTTCTAAGGACCATAACTTGCTTGATGTTTATGAGATAAAGTCTATCCCAGTTTCATGATCAATTTCAAGATTTTCTCTCTAACTTTTGTTCTTTCTGAAACTTCAAATTCATTTTTAAAAAGCATGTTCCAAGAGGAAACATTATAGGTCATTTTCTGCTATTACCATTGAATAAGCACATTTTCTCAACTTCTAAAATGCATAACTCCTTCATGCCAAATCCAAAAAAGGTCAAATTTTAACCAAATCTAAGAGGTTTGAAAGAGACGCAACTTTTATTAAGGAACTCTTTCCATTTGAATCCCATAACAAAAGTTATTCAAGGTGGAAGAAGTGAACATTTGACTTGGTACTTAGAAAAATTTCAATTATGTTTGATTTTCCAAACTTCCACCTCAAAATTCATCATGATCCAAGCTCCAAATAGAAAAGTGTTCAACAAGAAATTTTTTCCCCTTCGTAAGATTTATGTTCATCCTAACCGATGACAAATATTCTCTCTTTGGTATTCTATCCAGTAACTGATAGATATAATTTCTATTTCTCCCCTACAGTTTATCCTTGATATGTTCATCCTAACCGATGACGGATATTCTTCCTTTGAGTTTATCCTTGATATGTTCACTTTAATAGGTGACAAATACTCTCTCTTTGGTCTTATACCTAATAACTGGTAGTTTTAAATCCTATTTGAGTTCTACCCCCAGTAGGTTATTCTTACCCAGTAACAGGTAACGAATATACCTCTTTTCCTCAGCGATTCATCCATGATATGTTTACCCTAGCTGGTAACGAATGTCCCTCTATCAGAGTGTATCATCTTCCTACACAGTAACTGGTAATAAATAATATATCTTTCGTACTCCTGTGTTAAAGTTCATTCTTCCCCATTTGAGTTTGAGTGCGTATTTCCTTAATGAAATCGCCAACACTCTGTTTAGTTTGGGTATTTCAGTTTTATTCTTAGCTACTCCTATCCCCTACAGATTTTCCTTTATCCCCAGACCGAGTCTGTCAATTGATTTATTTTAATGGAAATCCCCTTCGCATCTCCAGCAGTTTTCAAGTCGTAGCATTCCCTACGCATAACATTTATCCCTAGAGTCTTTGTCTCCCAAGTGATTTTTCCTTATGGAATGCATTATGCTCCTATGGACTTTCAGTCTCTCCGGATTCTTTTTCATTTTGGCAATTTATTCCCTACAAACATAATTTTTACATGCATACCATACACATCATGAGGTCTCTTAGGGACCAAAATTTGTTTCTATATATTGTTATTAAAGTCCATTCTACTAAGTTGATACTAAGATTTTAACCTTCACATCTTAAGTTAGAATATCCTTAAATAGGGGCCGCTGTAAGATCCCAATTTTGACCCTAAGATCCCTCATGCTATCTCATTATATGCATTGGCTTTGGGATCACACCTTGGCATCCTCCTTACCCCTCATACATTGGGTTTACATTGGGAGAGATCACCAAGCACATATGATTGTATCATACTTTGTTTTTCATTATTTACTAACCAAACTGCCAAAAGAATGTCTATGTTTAGCTTTGTTTCTTTTGTAGATAGTGCGTTCATCCACCAATGCCGCATCAAGCTCATATATAGGGTTTGAGACCCTCAATGCAAGGATATCAATCAAGAGATGGTTCAAATTTATTCTAGACATCATATATGTATCCCCATTATCTTCATTTATCATTTTGATCAAGAAATCATCAAGAGTTTGAAGCTTGTTTGCCCATGAAGCCCTAATTCATCTGGGTACCTTGTGTGACTTCCTCAACAAGTTTCTTTAGTATTTGATCAAATATTTCAAGGTATACTTAATATTACATCATCTTGTTCATATATGATCCTCCATGAGTAAAAAATATCAAGAGAACTTCATATTTGCAAGTTGGGTCATGGTGGTTGACCAAAGAAAGTCAACTGGTCAAAACTGGGGTTCCCTAGACCCTATCTCCTACAATGTTTGCCATATGAAAATGATTCCAAGAGAAACGTTACTCCTTATGACATTAAAAACAACTTTAATGATGATGTCAAGAGATATTTTGCTTTTAAAGTCATTTGTTATGGTGAACGATCATAGGTCATTTTGTCTGTGCCCTAATTAGGAGGTCAATTTCTAAGGACCATAACTTGCTTGATGTTTATGAGATAAAGTCTATCCCAGTTTCATGATCAATTTCAAGATTTTCTCTCTAACTTTTGTTCTTTCTGAAACTTCAAATTCATTTTTAAAAAGCATGTTCCAAGAGGAAACATTATAGGTCATTTTCTGCTATTACCATTGAATAAGCACATTTTCTCAACTTCTAAAATGCATAACTCCTTCATGCCAAATCCAAAAAAGGTCAAATTTTAACCAAATCTAAGAGGTTTGAAAGAGACGCAACTTTTATTAAGGAACTCTTTCCATTTGAATCCCATAACAAAAGTTATTCAAGGTGGAAGAAGTGAACATTTGACTTGGTACTTAGAAAAATTTCAATTATGTTTGATTTTCCAAACTTCCACCTCAAAATTCATCATGATCCAAGCTCCAAATAGAAAAGTGTTCAACAAGAAATTTTTTCCCTTCGTAAGATTTATGTTCATCCTAACCGATGACAAATATTCTCTCTTTGGTATTCTATCCAGTAACTGATAGATATAATTTCTATTTCTCCCCTACAGTTTATCCTTGATATGTTCATCCTAACCGATGACGGATATTCTTCCTTTGAGTTTATCCTTGATATGTTCACTTTAATAGGTGACAAATACTCTCTCTTTGGTCTTATACCTAATAACTGGTAGTTTTAAATCCTATTTGAGTTCTACCCCCAGTAGGTTATTCTTACCCAGTAACAGGTAACGAATATACCTCTTTTCCTCAGCGATTCATCCATGATATGTTTACCCTAGCTGGTAACGAATGTCCCTCTATCAGAGTGTATCATCTTCCTACACAGTAACTGGTAATAAATAATATATCTTTCGTACTCCTGTGTTAAAGTTCATTCTTCCCCATTTGAGTTTGAGTGCGTATTTCCTTAATGAAATCGCCAACACTCTGTTTAGTTTGGGTATTTCAGTTTTGTTCTTAGCTACTCCTATCCCCTACAGATTTTCCTTTATCCCCAGACCGAGTCTTTCAATTGATTTATTTTAATGGAAATCCCCTTCGCATCTCCAGCAGTTTTCAAGTCGCAGCATTCCCTACGCATAACATTTATCCCTAGAGTCTTTGTCTCCCAAGTGATTTTTCCTTATGGAATGCATTATGCTCCTGTGGACTTTCAGTCTCTCCGGATTCTTTTTCATTTTGGCAATTTATTCCCTACAAACATAATTTTTACATGCATACCATACACATCATGAGGTCTCTTAGGGACCAAAATTTGTTTCTATATATTGTTATTAAAGTCCATTCTACTAAGTTGATACTAAGATTTTAACCTTCACATCTTAAGTTAGAATATCCTTAAATAGGGGCCGCTGTAAGATCCCAATTTTGACCCTAAGATCCCTCATGCTATCTCATTATATGCATTGGCTTTGGGATCACACCTTGGCATCCTCCTTACCCCTCATACATTGGGTTTACATTGGGAGAGATCACCAAGCACATATGATTGTATCATACTTTGTTTTTCATTATTTACTAACCAAACTGCCAAAAGAATGTCTATGTTTAGCTTTGTTTCTTTTGTAGATAGTGCGTTCATCCACCAATGCCGCATCAAGCTCATATATAGGGTTTGAGACCCTCAATGCAAGGATATCAATCAAGAGATGGTTCAAATTTATTCTAGACATCATATATGTATCCCCATTATCTTCATTTATCATTTTGATCAAGAAATCATCAAGAGTTTGAAGCTTGTTTGCCCATGAAGCCCTAATTCATCTGGGTACCTTGTGTGACTTCCTCAACAAGTTTCTTTAGTATTTGATCAAATATTTCAAGGTATACTTAATATTACATCATCTTGTTCATATATGATCCTCCATGAGTAAAAAATATCAAGAGAACTTCATATTTGCAAGTTGGGTCATGGTGGTTGACCAAAGAAAGTCAATTGGTCAAAACTGGGGTTCCCTAGACCCTATCTCCTACAATGTTTATGATATGAAAATGATTCCAAGAGAAACGTTACTCCTTATAACATTAAAAACAACTTTAATTTTGTGGTCAAGATATATTAGGGCTTGTAAAGTCATTTGTTATGGTGAACGATCATAGATCATTTTGTCTGTGCCCTAATTAGGAGGTCAACTTCTAAGGACCATAACTTGCTTGATGTTTATGAGATAAAGTCTATCCCAGTTTCATGATCAATTTCAAGATTTAGTCTCTAACTTTTATTCTTTCTGAAACTTCAAATTCGTTTTTAAAAAGCATGTTCCAAGAGGAAACATTATAGGTCATTTTCTGCCATTACCATTAAATAAGCACTTTTCCTCAACTTCCAAATTGCATAACTCCTACATGCCAAATCCAAATAAGGTCAAATTTTAACCAAATCTAAGATGTTTGAAAGAGACGCAACTTTTATTAAGGAACTCTTTCCATTTGAATCCCATAACAAAAGTTATTCAAGGTGGAAGAAGTGAACATTTGACTTGGTACTTAGAAAAATTTCAATTATGTTTGATTTTCCAAACTTCCACCTCAAAATTCATCATGATCCAAGCTCCAAATAGAAAAGTGTTCAACAAGAAATTTTTTCCCCTTCGTAAGATTTATGTTCATCCTAACCGATGACAAATATTCTCTCTTTGGTATTCTATCCAGTAACTGATAGATATAATTTCTATTTCTCCCCTACAGTTTATCCTTGATATGTTCATCCTAACCGATGACGGATATTCTTCCTTTGAGTTTATCCTTGATATGTTCACTTTAATAGGTGACAAATACTCTCTCTTTGGTCTTATACCTAATAACTGGTAGTTTTAAATCCTATTTGAGTTCTACCCCCAGTAGGTTATTCTTACCCAGTAACAGGTAACGAATATACCTCTTTTCCTCAGCGATTCATCCATGATATGTTTACCCTAGCTGGTAACGAATGTCCCTCTATCAGAGTGTATCATCTTCCTACCCAGTAACTGGTAATAAATAATATATCTTTCGTACTCCTCTGTGAAAGTTCATTCTTCCCCATTTGAGTATTAGTGCGTATTTCCTTAATGAAATCGCCAACACTCTGTTTAGTTTGGGTATTTCAGTTTTGTTCTTAGCTACTCCTATCCCCTACAGATTTTCCTTTATCCCCAGACCGAGTCTTTCAATTGATTTATTTTAATGGAAATCCCCTTCGCATCTCCAGTAGTTTTCAAGTCGTAGCATTCCCTACGCATAACATTTATCCCTAGAGTCTTTGTCTCCCAAGTGATTTTTCCTTATGGAATGCATTATGCTCCTGTGGACTTTCAGTCTCTCCGGATTCTTTTCCATTTTGGCAATTTATTCCCTACAAACATAATTTTTACATGCATACCATACACATCATGAGGTCTCTTAGGGACCAAAATTTGTTTCTATATATTGTTATTAAAGTCCATTCTACTAAGTTGATACTAAGATTTTAACCTTCACATCTTAAGTTAGAATATCCTTAAATAGGGGCCGCTGTAAGATCCCAATTTTGACCCTAAGATCCCTCATGCTATCTCATTATATGCATTGGCTTTGGGATCACACCTTGGCATCCTCCTTACCCCTCATACATTGGGTTTGCATTGGGAGACATCACCAAGCACATATGATTGTATCATACTTTGTTTTTCATTATTTACTAACCAAACTGCCAAAAGAATGTCTATGTTTAGCTTTGTTTCTTTTGTAGATAGTGCGTTCATCCACCAATGCCGCATCAAGCTCATATATAGGGTTTGAGACCCTCAATGCAAGGATATCAATCAAGAGATGGTTCAAATTTATTCTAGACATCATATATGTATCCCCATGATCTTCATTTATCATTTTGATCAAGAAATCATCAAGAGTTTGAAGCCTTTTTGCCTTGGAAGCCCTAATTCATCTAGGTACCTTGTGTGACTTCCTTAACAAGTTTCTTTAGTATTTGATCAAATATTTCAAGGTATATTTAATATTACATCATATTATTCATATATGATCCTCCATGAGTAAAAAATATCAAGAGAACTTCATATTTGCAAGTTAGGTCATGGTGGTTGACCAAAGAAAGTCAATTGGACAAAACTGGGGTTCCCTAGACCATATCTCCTACAATGTTTATGATATGAAAATGATTCCAAGAGAAACGTTACTCCTTATAACATTAAAAACAACTTTAATTTTGAGGTCAAGATATATTAGTGCTTGTAAAGTCATTTGTTATGGTGAACGATCATAGATCATTTTGTCTGTGCCCTAATTAGGAGGTCAACTTCTAAGGACCATAACTTGCTCAATGTTTATGAGATAAAGGACATCCAAGTTTCATGATCAATTTCAGGATTTAGTCTCTAACTTTTATTCTTTCTGAAACTTCAAATTCATTTTTAAAAAGCATGTTCCAAGAGGAAACATTATAGGTCATTTTGTGCCATTACCATTAAATAAGCACTTTTCCTCAACTTCTAAATTGCATAACTCCTACATGCCAAATCCAAATAAGGTCAAATTTTAACCAAATCTAAGAGGTTTGAAAGAGACGCAACTTTTATTAAGGAACTCTTTCCATTTGAATCCCATAACAAAAGTTATTCAAGGTGGAAAAAGTGAACATTTGACTTGGTACTTAGAAAAATTTCAATTATGTTTGATTTAACAAACTTCCACTTCAAAATTCATCATGATCCAAGCTCCAAATAGAAAAGTGTTCAACATGAAATTTTTTTCCCTTCGTAAGATTTATGTTCATCCTAACTGGTGACAAATATTCTCTCTTTGGTATTCTATCCAGTAACTGATATATATAATTCCTATTTCTCCCCAACAGTTTATCCTTGATATGTTCATCCTAACCGATGACGGATATTCTTCCTTTGAGTTTATCCTTGATATGTTCACTTTAATAGGTGACAAATACTCTCTCTTCTGTCTTATACCTAATAACTGGTAGTTTTAAATCCTATTTGAGTTCTACCCCCAGTAGGTTATTCTTACCCAGTAACAGGTAACGAATATACCTCTTTTTCCTAAGCGAGTCATCCTTGATATGTTTATCCTAGCAGGTAACGAAAGTCCCTCTGTCAGAGTGTATCATCTTCCTACCCAGTAACTGGTAATAAATAATATATCTTTGGTACTCTTGTGTTGAAGTTCATTCTTCCCCATTTGAGTTTGAGTGCGTATTTCTTTAATGAAATCGCCAACACTCTGTTTGGTTTGGGTATTTCAGTTTTGTTCTTAGCTATTCGTATCCCCTACAGATTTTCCCTTATCCCCAGACCGAGTCTTTCCATTGATTTATTTTAATGGAAATCCCCTTCGCGTCTCCAACAGTTTTCAAGTCGTAGCCTTTCCTACGCATAATATTTATCCCTCGAGTCTTTGTCTCCCAAGTGATTTTTCCTTATGGAATGCATTATGCTCCTGTGGACTTTCAGTCTCTCCGGATTCTTTTTCATTTTGGCAATTGATTCCCCACAAAGATTATTTTGACATGCATACCATACACATCATGAGGTCTCTTAGGGACCAAAATTTGTTTCTGTATATTGTTATTAAAGTCCATTCTACTAAGTTGATACTAAGATTTTAACCTTCACATCTTCAGTTAGAATATCCTTAAATAGAGGCCGCTGTAAGACCCCAATTTTGACCCTAAGATCCCTCATGCTATCTCATTATATGCATTGGCTTTGGGATCACACCTTGGCATCCTCCTTACCCCTCATACATTGGGTTTGCATTGGGAGAGATCACCAAGCACATATGATTGTATCATACTTTGTTTTTCATTATTTACTAACCAAAATACCAAAAAATGTCTATGTTTAGGTTTGTTTCTTTTGTAGGTAGTGCGTGCATCCACCAATGCCTCATAAGCTCATATATAGGGTTTGAGACCCTCAATGCAAGGATATTAATCAAGAGATGGTTCAAATTTATTCTAGACATCATATATGTATCCCCATGATCTTCATTTATCATTTTGATCAAGAAATCATCAAGAGTTTGAAGCTTGTTTGCCTTGGAAGCCCTAATTCATCTGGGTACCTTGTGTCACTTACTCAACAAGTTTCTTTAGTATTCGATCAAATATTTCAAGGTATACTTAATATTACATCATATTATTCATATATGATCCTCCATGAGTAAAAAATATCAAGAGAACTTCATATTTGCAAGTTGGGTCACGGTGGTTGACCAAAGAAAGTCAGCTGGTCAAAACTTGGGTTCCCTAGACCCTATCTCCTACAATGTTTGTCATATGAAAATGATTCCAAGAGAAAAGTTACTCCTTATGACATTAAAAACAACTTCAATGTTGAGGTCAAGAGATATTTTTGCTTGTAAAGTCATTTGTTATGGTGAACGATCATAGGTCATTTTGTCTGTGCCCTAATTAAAAGGTCAACTTCTAAGGACCCTAACTTGCTCATTGTTTATGAGATAAAGGCCATCCAAGTTTCATGATCAATTTCAAGATTTACTCCCTAACTTTTATTCTTTCTGAAACTTCAATTTTTTTTTAAAAAGCATGTTCCAAGAGGAAACATTATAGTTCATTTTGTGCCATTACCATTGAATAAGCACTTTTCCTCAACTTCTAAAACGCATAACTCCTTCATGCCGAATCAAAATAAGGTCAAATTTTAACCAAATCTAAGAGGTTTGAAAGAGACACAACTTTTATTTAGGAAATCTTTCGTTTTGAATCCCATAAAAAAAGTTATTCAAGCTGGAAGAAGTGAACATTTGACTTGGTACTTAGAAAACTTTCAATTATGTTTGATTTTCCAAACTTCCACCTCAAAATTCATCATGATTCAAGCCCCAAATCAAAAAGTGTTCAACATTAAATTTTTTCCCCTTCGTAAGATTTATGTTCATCCTAACCGGTGACAAATATTCACTCTTTGGTATTCTATCCAGTAACTGGTAGATATAATTCCTATTTCTCCCCAACAGTTTATCCTTGATATGTTCATCCTAACCGATGACGGATATTCTTCCTTTGAGTTTATCATTGATATGTTCACTTTAATAGGTGACAAATACTCTCTCTTTGGTCTTATACCCAATAACTGGTAGTTGTAAATCCTATTTGAGTTCTACCCCCAATAGGTTATTCTTACCCAGTAATAGGTAACGAATATACCTCTTTTTCCTCAGCGAGTCATCCATGATATGTTTACCCTAGTTGGTAACGAATGTCCCTCTGTCAGAGTGTATCATCTTCCTACTCAGTAACTGGTAATAGATAATATATCTTTGGTACTCTTGTGTTGAAGTTCATTCTTCCCCATTTGAGTTTGAGTGCGTATTTCCTTAATGAAATCACCAACACTCTGTTTGGTTTGAGTATTTTAGTTTTGTTCTGAGCTACACCTATCCCCTACATATTTTCCCTTTTCCCCAGACCAAGTGTTTCCATTGATTTATTTTAATGGAAATCCCCTTCGTGTCTCCAGCAGTTTTCAATCCGTAGCCTTCCCTACGCATAAAATTTATCCCTAGAGTCTTTGTCTCCCAATTGATTTCTCCTTATGGAATGCATTATGTTCCTGTGGACTTACAGTCTCTCCGATTTTTTTTTTCATTTTGGCAATTGATTCCCCACAAATATTATTTTTACATGCATACCATACACATCATGAGGTCTCTTAGGGACCAAAATTTGTTTCTATATCTTGTAATTAAAGTCCATTCTACTAAGTTGATACTAAGATTTTAACCTTCACATCTTCAGTTAGAATATCCTTAAATAGGGGCCGCTGTAAGACCCCAACTTTGACCCTAAGATCCCTCATGCTATCTCATTATATGCATTGGCTTTGGGATCACACCTTGGCATCCTCCTTACCCCTCATACATTGGGCTTGCATTGGGAGAGATCACCAAGCACATATGATTGTATCATACTTTGTTTTTCATTATTTACTAACCAAAATGCCAAAAAAAATGTCTATGATTAGCTTTGTTTCTTTTGTAGGTAGTGCGTGCATCCACCAATGCCTCATCAAGCTCATATATAGGGTTTGAGACCCTCAATGCAAGGATATCAATCAAGAGATGGTTCAAATTTATTCTAGACATCATATATGTATCCCCATGATCTTCATTTATCATTTTGATCAAGAAATCATCAAGAGATTGAAGCTTGTTTGCCTTGGAAGCCCTAATTCATCTGGGTACCTTGTGTGACTTCCTCAACAAGTTTCTTTAGTATTTGATCAAATATTTTAAGGTATACTTAATATTATATTATATTATTCATATATGATCCTCCATGAGTAAATAATATCAAGAGAACTTCATATTTGCAAGTTGGGTCATGGTGGTTGACCAAAGAAAGTCAACTGGTCAAAACTGGGGTTCCCTAAACCCTATCTCCTACAATGTTTGTCATATGAAAATGATTCCAAGAGAAAAGTTACTCCTTATGACATTAAAAACAACTTTAATGTTGAGGTCAAGAGATATTTTTGCTTGTAAAGTCATTTGTTATGGTGAATGATCATAGGTCATTTTGTTTGTGCCCTAATTAGGAGGTTAACTTCTAAGGACCATAACTTGCTCAATGTTTATGAGATAAAGGCCATCCGAGTTTCATGATCAATTTCAAGATTTGCTCTCTAACTTTTATTCTTTCTGAAACTTCAAATTCATTTTTAAAAAGCATGTTCCAAGAGGAAACATTATAGGTCATTTTGTGCCATTACCATTGAATAAGCACTTCTCCACAACTTTTAAAACGCATAACTCCTTCATGCAAAATCGAAATAAGGTCAAATTTTAACCAAATATAAGAGGTTTGAAAAAGACACAACTTTTATTAAGGAACTCTTTCCATTTGAAGCCCATAATAAAAGTTATTCAAGGTGGAAGAAGTGAACATTTGACTTGGTACTTAGAAAAATTTCAATTATGTTTGATTTTCAAAACTTCCACCCCAAAATTCATCACGATCCAAGCTCCAAATAGAAAAGTGTTCAACATGAAATTTTTTTCCCTTCGTAAGATTTATGTTCATCCTAACCGGTGACAAATATTCTCTCTTTGGTATTCTATCCAGTAACTGATAGATATAATTCCTATTTCTCCCAACAGTTTATCCTTGATATGTTCATCCTAACCGATGACGGATATTCTTCCTTTGAGTTTATCCTTGATATGATCAATTTAATAGGTGACAAATACTCTCTCTTTGGTCTTATACCCAATAACTGGTAGTTGTAAATCCTATTTGAGTTCTACCCCCAATAGGTTATTCTTACCCAGTAACAGGCAACGAATATACCTCTTTTTCCTCAGCGAGTCATCCATGATATGTTTACCCTAGCTGGTAACGAATGTCCCTCTGTCAGAGTGTATCATCTTCCTACCCAGTAACTGGTAATAGATAATATATCTTTGGTACTCTTGTGTTGAAGTTCATTCTTCCCCATTTGAGTTTGAGTGCGTATTTCCTTAATGAAATCACCAACACTCTGTTTGGTTTGAGTATTTTAGTTTTGTTCTGAGCTACACCTATCCCCTACATATTTTCCCTTTTCCCCAGCCCAAGTCTTTCCATTGATTTATTTTAATGGAAATCCCCTTCGCGTCTCCAGCAGTTTTCAAGTCGTAGCCTTCCCTACGCATAACATTTATCCCTAGAGTCTTTGTCTCCCAAGTGATTTTTCCTTATGGAATGCATTATGTTCCTGTGGACTTTCAGTCTCTATTTTTTTTTCATTTTGGCAATTGATTCCCCACAAAGATTATTTTTACATGCATACCATACACATCATGAGGTCTCTTAGGGACCAAAATTTGTTTCTATATATTGTAATTAAAGTCCATTCTACTAAGTTGATACTAAGATTTTAACCTTCACATCTTCAGTTAGAATATCCTTAAATAGGGGCCGCTGTAAGACCCCAATTTTGACCCTAAGATCCCTCATGCTATCTCATTATATGCATTGGCTTTGGGATCACACCTTGGCATCCTCCTTACCCCTCATACATTGGGCTTGCATTGGGAGAGATCACCAAGCACATATGATTGTATCATACTTTGTTTTTCATTATTTACTAACCAAAATGCCAAAAAAAATGTCTATGATTAGCTTTGTTTCTTTTGTAGGTAGTGCGTGCATCCACCAATGCCTCATCAAGCTCATATATAGGGTTTGAGACCCTCAATGCAAGGATATCAATCAAGAGATGGTTCAAATTTATTCTAGACATCATATATGTATCCCCATGATCTTCATTTATCATTTTGATCAAGAAATCATCAAGAGATTGAAGCTTGTTTGCCTTGGAAGCCCTAATTCATCTGGGTACCTTGTGTGACTTCCTCAACAAGTTTCTTTAGTATTTGATCAAATATTTTAAGGTATACTTAATATTATATTATATTATTCATATATGATCCTCCATGAGTAAATAATATCAAGAGAACTTCATATTTGCAAGTTGGGTCATGGTGGTTGACCAAAGAAAGTCAACTGGTCAAAACTGGGGTTCCCTAAACCCTATCTCCTACAATGTTTGTCATATGAAAATGATTCCAAAGAGAAAAGTTACTCCTTATGACATTAAAAACAACTTTAATGTTGAGGTCAAGAGATATTTTTGCTTGTAAAGTCATTTGTTATGGTGAATGATCATAGGTCATTTTGTTTGTGCCCTAATTAGGAGGTTAACTTCTAAGGACCATAACTTGCTCAATGTTTATGAGATAAAGGCCATCCGAGTTTCATGATCAATTTCAAGATTTGCTCTCTAACTTTTATTCTTTCTGAAACTTCAAATTCATTTTTAAAAAGCATGTTCCAAGAGGAAACATTATAGGTCATTTTGTGCCATTACCATTGAATAAGCACTTCTCCTCAACTTTTAAAACGCATAACTCCTTCATGCAAAATCGAAATAAGGTCAAATTTTAACCAAATATAAGAGGTTTGAAAAAGACACAACTTTTATTAAGGAACTCTTTCCATTTGAAGCCCATAATAAAAGTTATTCAAGGTGGAAGAAGTGAACATTTGACTTGGTACTTAGAAAAATTTCAATTATGTTTGATTTTCAAAACTTCCACCCCAAAATTCATCACGATCCAAGCTCCAAATAGAAAAGTGTTCAACATGAATTTTTTTTCCCTTCGTAAGATTTATGTTCATCCTAACCGGTGACAAATATTCTCTCTTTGGTATTCTATCCAGTAACTGATAGATATAATTCCTATTTCTCCCAACAGTTTATCCTTGATATGTTCATCCTAACCGATGACGGATATTCTTCCTTTGAGTTTATCCTTGATATGATCAATTTAATAGGTGACAAATACTCTCTCTTTGGTCTTATACCCAATAACTGGTAGTTGTAAATCCTATTTGAGTTCTACCCCCAATAGGTTATTCTTACCCAGTAACAGGTAACGAATATACCTCTTTTTCCTCAGCGAGTCATCCATGATATGTTTACCCTAGCTGGTAACGAATGTCCCTCTATCAGAGTGTATCATCTTCCTACCCAGTAACTGGTAATAGATAATATATCTTTGGTACTCTTGTGTTGAAGTTCATTCTTCCCCATTTGAGTTTGAGTGCGTATTTCCTTAATGAAATCACCAACACTCTGTTTGGTTTGAGTATTTTAGTTTTGTTCTGAGCTACACCTATCCCCTACATATTTTCCCTTTTCCCCAGACCAAGTCTTTCCATTGATTTATTTTAATGGAAATCCCCTTCGCGTATCCAGCAGTTTTCAAGTCGTAGCCTTCCCTACGCATAACATTTATCCCTAGAGTCTTTGTCTCCCAAGTGATTTTTCCTTATGGAATGCATTATGTTCCTGTGGACTTTCAGTCTCTCCAATTTTTTTTTCATTTTGGCAATTGATTCCCCACAAAGATTATTTTTACATGCATACCATACACATCATGAGGTCTCTTAGGGACCAAAATTTGTTTCTATATATTGTAATTTAAGTCCATTCTACTAAGTTGATACTAAGATTTTAACCTTCACATCTTCAGTTAGAATATCCTTAAATATGGGCCGCTGTAAGACCCCAATTTTGACCCTAAGATCCCTCATGCTATCTCATTATATGCATTGGCTTTGGGATCACACCTTGGCATCCTCCTTACCCCTCATACATTGGGCTTGCATTGGGAGAGATCACCAAGCACATATGATTGTATCATACTTTTTTTTTTTTCATATTTTACTAACCAAAATGCCAAAAAAAATGTCTATGATTAGCTTTGTTTCTTTTGTAGGTAGTGCGTGCATCCACCAATGCCTCATCAAGCTCATATATAGGGTTTGAGACCCTCAATGCAAGGATATCAATCAAGAGATGGTTCAAATTTATTCTAGACATCATATATGTATCCCCATGATCTTCATTTATCATTTTGATCAAGAAATCATCAAGAGATTGAAGCTTGTTTGCCTTGGAAGCCCTAATTCACCTGGGTACCTTGTGTGACTTCCTCAACAAGTTTCTTTAGTATTTGGTCAAATATTTTAAGGTATACTTAATATTATATTATATTATTCATATATGATCCTCCATGAGTAAATAATATCAAGAGAACTTCATATTTGCAAGTTGGGTCATGGTGGTTGACCAAAGAAAGTCAACTGGTCAAAACTGGGGTTCCCTAAACCCTATCTCCTACAATGTTTGTCATATGAAAATGATTCCAAGAGAAAAGTTACTCCTTATGACATTAAAAACAACTTTAATGTTGAGGTCAAGAGATATTTTTGCTTGTAAAGTCATTTGTTATGGTGAATGATCATAGGTCATTTTGTTTGTGCCCTAATTAGGAGGTTAACTTCTAAGGACCATAACTTGCTCAATGTTTATGAGATAAAGGCCATCCGAGTTTCATGATCAATTTCAAGATTTGCTCTCTAACTTTTATTCTTTCTGAAACTTCAAATTCATTTTTAAAAAGCATGTTCCAAGAGGAAACATTATAGGTCATTTTGTGCCATTACCATTGAATAAGCACTTCTCCTCAACTTTTAAAACGCATAACTCCTTCATGCAAAATCGAAATAAGGTCAAATTTTAACCAAATATAAGAGGTTTGAAAAAGACACAACTTTTATTAAGGAACTCTTTCCATTTGAAGCCCATAATAAAAGTTATTCAAGGTGGAAGAAGTGAACATTTCACTTGGTACTTAGAAAAATTTCAATTATGTTTGATTTTCAAAACTTCCACCCCAAAATTCATCACGATCCAAGCTCCAAATAGAAAAGTGTTCAACATGAAATTTTTTTCCCTTCGTAAGATTTATGTTCATCCTAACCGGTGACAAATATTCTCTCTTTGGTATTCTATCTAGTAACTGATAGATATAATTCCTATTTCTCCCAACAGTTTATCCTTGATATGTTCATCCTAACCGATGACGGATATTCTTCCTTTGAGTTTATCCTTGATATGATACATTTAATAGGTGACAAATACTCTCTCTTTGGTCTTATACCCAATAACTGGTAGTTGTAAATCCTATTTGAGTTCTACCCCCAATAGGTTATTCTTACCCAGTAACAGGTAACGAATATACCTCTTTTTCCTCAGCGAGTCATCCATGATATGTTTACCCTAGCTGGTAACGAATGTCCCTCTGCCAGAGTGTATCATCTTCCTACCCAGTAACTGGTAATAGATAATATATCTTTGGTACTCTTGTGTTGAAGTTCATTCTTCCCCATTTGAGTTTGAGTGCGTATTTCCTTAATGAAATCACCAACACTCTGTTTGGTTTGAGTATTTTAGTTTTGTTCTGAGCTAGACCTATCCCCTACATATTTTCCCTTTTCCCCAGCCCAAGTCTTTCCATTGATTTATTTTAATGGAAATCCCCTTCGCGTCTCCAGCAGTTTTCAAGTCGTAGCCTTCCCTACGCATAACATTTATCCCTAGAGTCTTTGTCTCCCAAGTGATTTTTCCTTATGGAATGCATTATGTTCTTGTGGACTTTCAGTCTCTCCAAATTTTTTTTCATTTTGGCAATTGATTCCCCACAAAGATTATTTTTACATGCATACCATACACATCATGAGGTCTCTTAGGGACCAAAATTTGTTTCTATATATTGTAATTAAAGTCCATTCTACTAAGTTGATACTAAGATTTTAACCTTCACATCTTCAGTTAGAATATCCTTAAATAGGGGCCGCTGTAAGACCCCAATTTTGACCCTAAGATCCCTCATGCTATCTCATTATATGCATTGGCTTTGGGATCACACCTTGGCATCCTCCTTACCCCTCATACATTGGGCTTGCATTGGGAGAGATCACCAAGCACATATGATTGTATCATACTTTGTTTTTCATTATTTACTAACCGAAATGCCAAAAAAAATGTCTATGATTAGCTTTGTTTCTTTTGTAGGTAGTGCGTGCATCCACCAATGCCTCATCAAGCTCATATATAGGGTTTGAGACCCTCAATGCAAGGATATCAATCAAGAGATGGTTCAAATTTATTCTAGACATCATATATGTATCCCCATGATCTTCATTTATCATTTTGATCAAGAAATCGTCAAGAGATTGAAGCTTGTTTGCCTTGGAAGCCCTAATTCACCTGGGTACCTTGTGTGACTTCCTCAACAAGTTTCTTTAGTATTTGATCAAATATTTTAAGGTATACTTAATATTATATTATATTATTCATATATGATCCTCCATGAGTAAATAATATCAAGAGAACTTCATATTTGCAAGTTGGGTCATGGTGGTTGACCAAAGAAAGTCAACTGGTCAAAACTGGGGTTCCCTAAACCCTATCTCCTACAATGTTTGTCATATGAAAATGATTCCAAGAGAAAAGTTACTCCTTATGACATTAAAAACAACTTTAATATTGAGGTCAAGAGATATTTTTGCTTGTAAAGTCATTTGTTATGGTGAATGATCATAGGTCATTTTGTTTGTGCCCTAATTAGGAGGTTAACTTCTAAGGACCATAACTTGCTCAATGTTTATGAGATAAAGGCCATCCGAGTTTCTTGATCAATTTCAAGATTTGCTCTCTAACTTTTATTCTTTCTGAAACTTCAAATTCATTTTTAAAAAGCATGTTCCAAGAGGAAACATTATAGGTCATTTTGTGCCATTACCATTGAATAAGCACTTCTCCTCAACTTTTAAAACGCATAACTCCTTCATGCAAAATCGAAATAAGGTCAAATTTTAACCAAATATAAGAGGTTTGAAAAAGACACAACTTTTATTAAGGAACTCTTTCCATTTGAAGCCCATAATAAAAGTTATTCAAGGTGGAAGAAGTGAACATTTGACTTGGTACTTAGAAAAATTTCAATTATGTTTGATTTTCAAAACTTCCACCCCAAAATTCATCACGATCCAAGCTCCAAATAGAAAAGTGTTCAACATGAAATTTTTTTCCCTTCGTAAGATTTATGTTCATCCTAACCGGTGACAAATATTCTCTCTTTGGTATTCTATCCAGTAACTGATAAATATAATTCCTATTTCTCCCAACAGTTTATCCTTGATATGTTCATCCTAACCGATGACGGATATTCTTCCTTTGAGTTTATCCTTGATATGATCAATTTAATAGGTGACAAATACTCTCTCTTTGGTCTTATACCCAATAACTGGTAGTTGTAAATCCTATTTGAGTTCTACCCCCAATAGGTTATTCTTACCCAGTAACAGGTAACGAATATACCTCTTTTTCCTCAGCGAGTCATCCATGATATGTTTACCCTAGCTGGTAACGAATGTCCCTCTGTCAGAGTGTATCATCTTCCTACCCAGTAACTGGTAATAGATAATATATCTTTGGTACTCTTGTGTTGAAGTTCATTCTTCCCCATTTGAGTTTGAGTGCGTATTTCCTTAATGAAATCACCAACACTCTGTTTGGTTTGAGTATTTTAGTTTTGTTTTGAGCTACACCTATCCCCTACATATTTTCCCTTTTCCCCAGACCAAGTCTTTCCATTGATTTATTTTAATGGAAATCCCCTTCGCGTCTCCAGCAGTTTTCAAGTCGTAGCCTTCCCTACGCATAACATTTATCCCTAGAGTCTTTGTCTCCCAAGTGATTTTTCCTTATGGAATGCATTATGTTCCTGTGGACTTTCAGTCTCTCCAAATTTTTTTTCATTTTGGCAATTGATTCCCCACAAAGATTATTTTTACATGCATACCATACACATCATGAGGTCTCTTAGGGACCAAATTTGTTTCTATATATTGTAATTAAAGTCCATTCTACTAAGTTGATACTAAGATTTTAACCTTCACATCTTCAGTTAGAATATCCTTAAATAGGGGCCGCTGTAAGACCCCAATTTTGACCCTAAGATCCCTCATGCTATCTCATTATATGCATTGGCTTTGGGATCACACCTTGGCATCCTCCTTACCCCTCATACATTGGGCTTGCATTGGGAGAGATCACCAAGCACATATGATTGTATCATACTTTGTTTTTCATTATTTACTAACCAAAATGCCAAAAAAATGTCTATGATTAGCTTTGTTTCTTTTGTAGGTAGTGCGTGCATCCACCAATGCCTCATCAAGCTCATATATAGGGTTTGAGACCCTCAATGCAAGGATATCAATCAAGAGATGGTTCAAATTTATTCTAGACATCATATATGTATCCCCATGATCTTCATTTATCATTTTGATCAAGAAATCATCAAGAGATTGAAGCTTGTTTGCCTTGGAAGCCCTAATTCATCTGGGTACCTTGTGTGACTTCCTCAACAAGTTTCTTTAGTATTTGATCAAATATTTTAAGGTATACTTAATATTATATTATATTATTCATATATGATCCTCCATGAGTAAATAATATCAAGAGAACTTCATATTTGCAAGTTGGGTCATGGTGGTTGACCAAAGAAAGTCAACTGGTCAAAACTGGGGTTCCCTAAACCCTATCTCCTACAATGTTTGTCATATGAAAATGATTCCAAGAGAAAAGTTACTCCTTATGACATTAAAAACAACTTTAATGTTGAGGTCAAGAGATATTTTTGCTTGTAAAGTCATTTGTTATGGTGAATGATCATAGGTCATTTTGTTTGTGCCCTAATTAGGAGGTTAACTTCTAAGGACCATAACTTGCTCAATGTTTATGAGATAAAGGCCATCCGAGTTTCATGATCAATTTCAAGATTTGCTCTCTAACTTTTATTCTTTCTGAAACTTCAAATGCATTTTTAAAAAGCATGTTCCAAGAGGAAACATTATAGGTCATTTTGTGCCATTACCATTGAATAAGCACTTCTCCTCAACTTTTAAAACGCATAACTCCTTCATGCAAAATCGAAATAAGGTCAAATTTTAACCAAATATAAGAGGTTTGAAAAAGAAACAACTTTTATTAAGGAACTCTTTCCATTTGAAGCCCATAATAAAAGTTATTCAAGGTGGAAGAAGTGAACATTTGACTTGGTACTTAGAAAAATTTCAATTATGTTTGATTTTCAAAACTTCCACCCCAAAATTCATCACGATCCAAGCTCCAAATAGAAAAGTGTTCAACATGAAATTTTTTTCCCTTCGTAAGATTTATGTTCATCCTAACCGGTGACAAATATTCTCTCTTTGGTATTCTATCCAGTAACTGATAGATATAATTCCTATTTCTCCCAACAGTTTATCCTTGATATGTTCATCCTAACCGATGACGGATATTCTTCCTTTGAGTTTATCCTTGATATGATCAATTTAATAGGTGACAAATACTCTCTCTTTGGTCTTATACCCAATAACTGGTAGTTGTAAATCCTATTTGAGTTCTACCCCCAATAGGTTATTCTTACCCAGTAACAGGTAACGAATATACCTCTTTTTCCTCAGCGAGTCATCCATGATATGTTTACCCTAGCTGGTAACGAATGTCCCTCTGTCAGAGTGTATCATCTTCCTACCCAGTAACTGGTAATAGATAATATATCTTTGGTACTCTTGTGTTGAAGTTCATTCTTCCCCATTTGAGTTTGAGTGCGTATTTCCTTAATGAAATCACCAACACTCTGTTTGGTTTGAGTATTTTAGTTTTGTTCTGAGCTACACCTATCCCCTACATATTTTCCCTTTTCACCAGACCAAGTCTTTCCATTGATTTATTTTAATGGAAATCCCCTTCGCGTCTCCAGCAGTTTTCAAGTCGTAGCCTTCCCTACGCATAACATTTATCCCTAGAGTCTTTGTCTCCCAAGTGATTTTTCCTTATTGAATGCATTATGTTCCTGTGGACTTTCAGTCTCTCCAAAATTTTTTTCATTTTGGCAATTGATTCCCCACAAAGATTATTTTTACATGCATACCATACACATCATGAGGTCTCTTAGGGACCAAAATTTGTTTCTATATATTATAATTAAAGTCCATTCTACTAAGTTGATACTAAGATTTTAACCTTCACATCTTCAGTTAGAATATCCTTAAATATGGGCCGCTGTAAGACCCCAATTTTGACCCTAAGATCCCTCATGCTATCTCATTATATGCATTGGCTTTGGGATCACACCTTGGCATCCTCCTTACCCCTCATACATTGGGCTTGCATTGGGAGAGATCACCAAGCACATATGATTGTATCATACTTTGTTTTTCATTATTTACTAACCAAAATGCCAAAAAAAAGTCTATGATTAGCTTTGTTTCTTTTGTAGGTAGTGCGTGCATCCACCAATGCCTCATCAAGCTCATATATAGGGTTTGAGACCCTCAATGCAAGGATATCAATCAAGAGATGGTTCAAATTTATTCTAGACATCATATATGTATCCCCATGATCTTCATTTATCATTTTGATCAAGAAATCATCAAGAGATTGAAGCTTGTTTGCCTTGGAAGCCCTAATTCATCTGGGTACCTTGTGTGACTTCCTCAACAAGTTTCTTTAGTATTTGATCAAATATTTTAAGGTATACTTAATATTACATCATGTTATTCATATATGATCCTCCATGAGTAAATAATATCAAGAGAACTTCATATTTTCAAGTTGGGTCATGGTGGTTGACCAAAGAAAGTCAACTGGTCAAAACTGGGGTTCCCTAAACCCTATCTCCTACAATGTTTGTCATATGAAAATGATTCCAAGAGAAAAGTTACTCCTTATGACATTAAAAACAACTTTAATGTTGAGGTCAAGAGATATTTTTGCTTGTAAAGTCATTTGTTATGGTGAATGATCATAGGTCATTCTGTTTGTGCCCTAATTAGGAGGTTAACTTCTAAGGACCATAACTTGCTCAATGTTTATGAGATAAAGGCCATCCGAGTTTCATGATCAATTTCAAGATTTGCTCTCTAACTTTCATTCTTTCTGAAACTTCAAATTCATTTTTAAAAAGCATGTTCCAAGAGGAAACATTATAGGTCATTTTGTGCCATTACCATTGAATAAGCACTTCTCCTCAACTTTTAAAATGCATAACTCCTTCATGCAAAATCGAAATAAGGTCAAATTTTAACCAAATATAAGAGGTTTGAAAAAGACACAACTTTTATTAAGGAACTCTTTCCATTTGAAGCCCATAATAAAAGTTATTCAAGGTGGAAGAAGTGAACATTTGACTTGGTACTTAGAAAATTTTCAATTATGTTTGATTTTCAAAACTTCCACCCCAAAATTCATCACGATCCAAGCTCCAAATAGAAAAGTGTTCAACATGAAATTTTTTTCCCTTCGTAAGATTAATGTTCATCCTAACCGGTGACAAATATTCTCTCTTTGGTATTTTATCCAGTAACTGATAGATATAATTCCTATTTCTCCCAACAGTTTATCCTTGATATGTTCATCCTAACTGATGATGGATATTCTTCCTTTGAGTTTATCCTTGATATGATCACTTTAATAGGTGACGAATATAAATCCTATTTGCGTTCTACCCCCAATAGGTTATTCTTACCCAGTAACAGGTAACGAATATACCTCTTTTTCCTCAGCGAGTCATCCATGATATGTTTACCCTAGCTGGTAACGAATGTCCCTCTGTCAGAGTGTATCATCTTCCTACCCAGTAACTGGTAATAGATAATATATCTTTGGTGCTCTTGTGTTGAAGTTCATTCTTCCCCGTTTGAGTTTGAGTGCGTATTTCCTTAATGAAATCGCCAACACTCTGTTTGGTTTAGGTATTTTAGTTTTGTTCTGAGCTCCTCCTATCCCCTACAGATTTTCCCTTATCCCCAGACCGAGTCTTTCCATTGATTTATTTTAATGGAAATCCTCTTCGTGTCTCCAACACTTTTCAAGTCGTAGCCTTCCTACGCATAACATTTATCCCTAAAGTCTTTGTCTCCCATGTGATTTTTCCTTATGGAATGCATTATGCTTCTGTGGACTTTTAGTCTCTCCGGATTCTTTTTCATTTTGGCAATTAATTCCCCACAAAGATTATTTTTACATGCATACCATACACATAATGAGGTCTCTTAGGGACCAAAATTTGTTTCTATATATTGTTATTAAAGTCCATTCTACTAAGTTGATACTAAGATTTTAACCTTCACATCTTCAGTTAGAATATCCTTAAATAGGGGCCGCTGTAAGACCCCAATTTTGACCCTAAGATCCATCATGCTATCTCATTATATGCATTGGCTTTGGGATCACACCTTGGCATCTTCCTTACCCCTCATACATTGGGTTTGCATTAGGAGAGATCACCAAGCACATATGATTGTATCATACTTTGTTTTTCATTATTTACTAACCAATGTGCCAAAAAATGTCTATGTTTAGCTTTGTTTCTTTTGTAGGTAGTGTGTGCATCCACCAATGCCTCATCAAGCTCATATGTAGGGTTTGAGACCCTCAATGCAAGGATATCAATAAAGAGATGGTTCAAATTTATTCTATACATCATATATGTATCCCCATGATCTTCATTTATTATTTTGATCAAGAAATCATCAAGCGTTTGAAGCTTGTTTGCCTTGGAAAGCCAAATTCATCTGGGTACCTTATGTGACTTCCTCAACAAGTTTCTTTAGTATTTGATCAAATATTTCAAGGTATACTTAATATTACATCATGTTATTCATATATGATTCTCAATGTGTAAATGATATCAAGAGAAATTCAAATTTGCAAGTTGGTTCACGGTGGTTGACCAAAGAAAGTCAACTGGTCAAAACTGGGGTTCCCTAGACCCTATCTCCTACAATGTTTGTCATATGAAATTGATTCCAAGAGAAAAGTTACTCCTTATGACATTAAAAACAATTTTAATGTCGAGGTCAAGAGATACTTTCACTTGTACAGTCATTTGTTATGGTGAACGATTATAGGTCATTTTGTTTGTGCCCTAATTAGGAGGTCAACTTCTAAGGACCATAACTTGCTCAATCTTTATGAGATAAAGGCCATCCAAGTTTCATGATCAATTTCAAGATGTACTCTCTAACTTTTATTCTTTTTGAAACTTCAAATTCATTTTTAAAAAGCATGTTCCAAGAGGAAACATTATAGGTCATTTTGTGCCATTACCATTGAACAAGGACTTTTCGTCAACTTCTAAAATGCATAACTCATTTATGCCAAATCCAAATAAGGTCAAATTTGTAACCAAATTTAAGAGGTTTGAAAGATACTTAACTTTTATTAAGGAACTCTTTCCATTTGAAGTCAATAACAAAAGTTATTCAAGGTGGAAGAAGTGAACATTTGACTTAGCACTTAGAAAAATTTCAATTATGTTTGATTTTCCAAACTTCCACCTCAAAATTCATCATGATCCAAGCTCCAAATATAAAAGTGTTCAACATGAAACTTTTTCCCCTTGCTAAGATTCATGTCCATCCTAACCGGTGACAAATATTCTCTCTTTGGTATTCTATCCAGTAACTGATATATATAATTCCTATTTCTCCCCAATAGTTTATCCTTGATATATGCATCCTAACCAATGACGGATATTCTTCCTTTGAGTTTATCCTTGACATGTTCACTTTAATAGGTGAGAGATACTCTCTCTTTGGTCTTATGCCCAATAACTGGTAGTTGTAAATCCTATTTGAGTTCTACCCCCAGTAGGTTATTCTTACCCAGTAACAGGTAACGAATATACCTCTTTTTCCTCAGCGAGTCATCCTTGATATGTTTACCCAAGCTGGTAACGAATGTCCCTCTGTTAGAATGTATCATCTTCCTACCAAGTAAGTGGTAATAGATAATATATCTTTGGTAATCTTGTGTTGAAGTTCATTCTTCCCCATTGTAAGACCCTAATTTTGACCCTAAGATCCCTCATGGAATCATATCATTGTACATTGCATTTGCCTTAAGGATTATAGCATCTTGGCTCCTTACCCTAGGGTTGGGACTTGTGTGAGTTGGTTTGAGACCACCAAGCATGCTTGAATTGTATATTATTGCATTTCTTATTATTGTTTACTACCCAAAAGCACAAAAATATGTCACTAACATCTTTTGTTTTGTAGCTTGAGCAATCATGTCATCCAAGGCTCCTAGGAGGCCCCTATGCTCAATGAATGACCAGATGAAGTTGAAAGCAAGCATGACAATGGTTCCCAAAGCTCTCAATCATCATATATGCCTCCCAAGTATCTCAATTTGTCAATTTGATCAAGATAAACCAAAGGAGTATGAGGCTTCTTTCCCAAGGAAACCCTAATTCAATTGCGCATTGACTGTGCCTTGCTCCTGAAGCAACCTCAACCCATGATCAAATATAATCAAGGGAAGTTATTTTGTTCATAATTTTATGCATATATGTGCTTATGTGAGTGTCCTCAATCATCAATTCATCAAGATTTGTAGTTTAGACTTGAGAAGTTGATCAGTCAATTCATCTGACTATTTTGAAATCCACTGAGACCTAACTTTTAATGTGTTTGTCAAATGAAGATTAACCAGAGTGAAAACATGTTCTTGAGAACCATATGAACAACTTTCATGTTCATCAAAAATTTCTTTAAAGCTTTTAAGGTCATCATTCATTTCAAAACATTATAGGTCATTTTGACTGAAACCCTAATTTTGGGTCAACTTCCCAAGGACCTAACTCCTTCATTGTTTATGATTTTGAGTTGGCACCAAATGCATTGGAAAGTCTAAGATGTCTACTTCAATTGTTATGTTTGAAAAAATATCATAATCCTAAAATAAATACATGTGATAATACAAAACATTATAGGTCACTTTGGACCAAAGTCATTGAAATGTGAAAAAGTCCAACTTCAAGTGCCCATAACTTTCTCATAAAAAATCCAAATGATGAAAAATTTGAGTCCAAATTGATTGTCTTGAAACGATATACAACTTTTATGTTGAAGGTTTCCTCATTTGAAGCTTGCATCATTGAAATAGAAGGGCTTTAAGTTGTTCCATTTTGACAAAATTCACATACACATGTTTTGCACCTTGAACTTTATGACCAATTTTCATTAACTTCCCAACATCAAATGGATTTTTGTTCAACATAAAAATTGTTCCTCATGTCAAGACCTTTCCAACCATTACCCACAAGGCCATGTTTCATTTTGGTAAGTGGCATTTTCTAAGAAGGGAAGATTTATGTGCATTTTTGGAAACTATGTTGAAACTTCATGCACACTCATTTACAATGCCATGTACACGTCCAATTCATCTCAATTACATATGAACACTCAATTGCCATTGCATTTGGGCCTCCCATGCGCCTGTACAGGCCCATGAATGGAGGCCCTCATCACACATGCACATGAATTTCCCATGCCTTGCATCAACTTTCACTATAAATAAACATGCTCAGCTTCATTCATGATCAACCTTAAGGCGCCTTACATGCTGCAGAAGTGAATCCCCATACCTCACCAAAGGAATTTTTGCATTTCATTTCAATTTTTTAGATCCTATTTTCAACTTCCTTGGTTGATTATTGGACTCTAATTCCTTAGTCTAGCCCTATTTCCATCTCAAGAACACACTGCTATCAAGAACTGGGAAGGATCGTGCTTCATAGAGTTGCACTTCAAAGGTTGTTGTTCAAACTTTTCCAATTCGAAACTCACTGATTCTTGCTCATTTCTTGTGTTTGTTGGCTCCTCTGAAGTCCTCTCATAAGAGGCAATTGAATTGTGTACTTAATTGCATAAATCCATCAAGTTCAGTTTGAACTCCATTATTTTCCATCTCTGATTTCTCTTTCTATGAGAGTCTAGAGTGAAAACCAATGGCACAGGGGTGATGTACATCACCCCAACATTCCAATGATATTAGGATCGCATGTTTTCATCAACTTTTCAAAACCTGCAAGTGTCACCGAAGCTCATGTACTCGCCCGAGAAAACGGTGGTGTACACCACCGTCTCCTTGCCAGATTGAATGTGGACCATTTGATTGCATCTCCAGATCTAATCACAGCCTTCCATTCTTATGACTTTTAATAGTTCATTGTGTTTCTCGTTTGACTATTGCCTATGGTGAGCGCACGCATGAGGATCCTTGGATGTGCCACCTCATTTAATGAGTTTGATCAAACGCACCAGGATTTTTGGTATTTCTGATTTTTCATTTTTATTTTCTTTTTTTCATTTTATTTCAAAAATTCAAAACTCTTTCATTTTAAATCCAAAAAATATGGGACCAATTACATCATTTCCCTTTTTTATTTCTAGTTTCCTGAAAATGATTTTTAATATTTTTAATTTTGTCATTTGATATTTTTTGTGAATTTTCTCTTTTCTGATTATTTTTAATTCATTTTAAATAGTTTCCAATATTCAAGAAATGCAAAAATATTTTCTTAAAATCTTTGAATGATGAAGAATCTATGAAAAATATTCTCATCAATTTCCAAATTGATTTGAGATTTTAGTTCAATTATGTTATTTTTTATTCATTTTTAATTGTTTAAAAATAATTTCTGGTTTCCAAAAATGCTGAAATTTTTTGTCAAACTTTGTTTGACCTTGTTGAACTTAGGATGATCCATTTGGAATTTTCCAAGTTGATTTGAAATGGATTTGAAGTTTGACCTTTATTTGATTATTATAATTCAAGTATTATTTTAATTCTCAAAAATGCCAAAAATATTTCATTTGTTTCTTGACTTCTAAGTTTCATTTTGCTTATGTTTACCATTGATTGACTTTGATTCTATTAATGTTTGATCAAGGTGTGTTGAAAATCTCATTTGAATTTCAATTCATGTATATTCTTATTCTTATTCTTCTTCTTTTTTTCTTTTTTTTCTTTTTTTGATCAATGAGTTAAAGATTGGTGGTTAGCCTTGACATATGGGAGGCTTAACCTTCCTTGATTCAAATCTAATTCATCCTGATCAAAGATCAAGTGAATGGCTTTGCATTGAGGATTGGTTGCTTATTGGTCAAGCAAAAAACCTAAATCAATACAAGATCATTCTCCTTTTCTTTTGGCATGGCAAGTTGTAGGAGCTTGGCTTACTAGTCATGGTCTATAACTTGTGTTTGTTGCCTATAGTTTTATTGACTGACCTTAGATAGGTGTGACTATTACATTAATCCACTTACGATTGCTTAACATAGCGCTAAATTGCCTTATGGCACACTAACACTAACTACTAATCATTAACTTTTAATTCAAGTCATTTAATTCCTTCAATTTACTTTAATGCAATTTAATATTCTTGTACATTATTTCATTTGCTTTTGCCCCTTTGCTCACTTGAGCTCATATGTTAATGCAATTTGCCATTTGCTCACTTGAGCACATTATTGTGTATACACTATTGTGTTTGCTTTGTTTTGATTGTGTGAACCCAAATGAAAATGGACAAAGGACTTAGATTTTAGGACCTTACCTATGCTAAAGGAGTTTGAAGAGCAACTAGGCCTCATGCCTTTAGAGTGATAAAATGTCAAAGAGCAACTAGGCCTCATGCCTTTAGAATGTTTAATGTTGAAGATAAATTGAAAGGACTTAATTCTAAACTCCCTCTTGTCCATTCTTTATTTGTTTTGTGGAACTTTTTGATGTGTGTGTTCTTGTGCTAGGGATCCCAAAACTTGCCAATTAGAAGAACCATTGTCATGAGCATCCAAAGTGAGAGATACAAAAGCCATTGGAAGATTCCTAGGAGCTTGATTGTTATATGCTTGGTTGCTTGAGTTATTTGCTATTTGATTGCTAATTCCAAAGGATGGGAGAAACTTGGATCATTTCTATGATCTCAAGAAAGGAACTCCATTGTGGTTTTATTTCTCTTCCTTCATCTTTGTATGTTTATGACTTAGCCCTTCTTCTTCTTCCCTCCACTCTAACCCAAGCCAAACTTTTGTGCAAACATTAACATTGTTTTCAAAATTAGAAACCTAAGCATTATGCTTTTGATTTTCCAACTTCTTTTCATAACACTTATTTTGAATTGAATCCTTAAGTCAACTTTGACTATACTTTGTGAATAATTTTCATTTGTGAATACAACTCACTCAATTGTTTTGTGGTTTCAATGACCACTTTTGCCAGAGCTTTTCATAAACATTATCTATTAGGTTTAAATTATCCTAGAGGTTGATATAATACTCACCTACATCCTTAGTGATGGACTATAAGACCTCCATGCTTATTATAGGGTTAACCCCTCACTAGCATGTTGAAGCTCTCCTCACATGGTAGATTTGTGGTTTTAGGTTGAGTTTTCTCCCTTTGATAACAAAAGACCTTAAGGCTTTTGGACCAGATCCCCTTCCCGTTCCATAACCAACCCCCTTACCCAGATCTCTGACATTTTTATTAGTTTTTGATTTGATAAAACTTCTCGTTTTTGTTCGCTTTCTAACCTTTCCTTTGGATAAATAGAAGTGCGGTGGCAACTAGAATTGTATGATTTACTTTTGATTTAGTCAATAAATCTAAAGGTAACGAATACCCCGCTACACCCATTTGAGTTTGAGTGCGTATTTCCTTAATGAAATCGCCACCACTCTGTTTAGTTTGGGTATTTCAGTTTTGTTCTGAGCTACTCCTATCCCCTACAGATTTTCCCTTATCCCCAGACCGAGTCTTTTCATTGATTTATTTTCAAGGAAATCCCCTTCGCGTCTCCAGTAGTTTTCAAGTCGTAGCCTTCCCTACGCATAATATTTATTCCTAGAGTCTTTGTCTCCCAAGAGAGTTTTCCTTATGGAATGCATTTGCTCCTGTGGACTTTCAGTCTCTCCGGATTCTTTGTAATTTTGGCAATTTATTCCCCACAAAGATTATTTTTACATACATACCATACACATCATGAGGTCTCTTAGGGACCAAAATTTGTTTCTTAATGTTGTTATTAAAGTCCATTCTACTAAGTTGATACTAAGATTTTAACCTTCACATCCTCAGTTAGAATATTCTTAAATAGGGGCAGCTGTAAGACCCCAATTTTGACCGTAAGATCCCTCATGCTATCTCATTATATGCATTGGCTTTGGGATCACACCTTGGCATCCTCCTTAACCCTCATACATTGGGTTTGCATTGGGAGAGATCACCAAGCACATATGATTGTATCATACTTTGTTTTTCATTATTTACTAACCAAACTGCCAAAAAAATGTCTATGTTTAGCTTTGTTTCTTTTGTAGGTAGTGCGTGCATCCACCAATGCCTCATCAAGCTCATATATAGGGTTTGAGACCCTCAATGCAAGGATATCAATCAAGAGATGGTTCAAATTTATTCTAGACATCATATATGTATCCCCATTATCTTCATTTATCATTTTGATCAAGAAATCATCAAGAGTTTGAAGCTTGTTTGCCCATGAAGCCCTAATTCATCTGGGTACCTTGTGTGACTTCCTCAACAAGTTTCTTTAGTATTTGATCAAATATTTCTAGGTATACTTAATATTACATCATCTTATTCATGTATTATCCTCCATGAGTCAAAAATATCAAGAGAACTTCAATTTTTGCAAGTTGGTTCATGGTGGTTGACCAAAGAAAGTCAACTGGTCAAAACTGGGGTTCCCTAGACCCTATCTCCTACAAGGTTTGTCATATGAAAATGATTCCAAGAGAAAAGTTACTCCTTATGATATTAAAAACAACTTTAATGTTGAGGTCAAGAGATAGTTTTGCTTGTAAAGTCATTTGTTATGGTGAACGTTTATAGGTCATTTTGTTTGTGCCCTAATTAGGAGGTCAACTTCTAAGGACCATAACTTGCTCAATGTTTATGAGATAAAGGCCATACAAGTTTCATGATCAATTTCAACATGTACTCTCTAATTTTTATTCTTTGATAAACTTCAAATTCATTTTTAAAAAGCATGTTCCAAGAGGAAACATTATAGGTCATTTTGTGCCATTACCATTGAACAAACACTTTTCCTCAACTTCTAAAATGCATAACTCCTTCATGCCAGATTCAAATAAGGTCAAATTTGTAACAAAATTTAAGAGGTTTGAAAGAGACATAACTTTTATTAAGGAACTCTTTCCATTTGAAGCCCATAACAAAAGTTATTCGAGGTGGAAGAAGTGAACATTTGACTTGGTACTTAGAAAAATTTCAATTATGTTTGATTTTCCAAACTTCCACCTCAGAATTCATCATGATCCAAGCTTCAAATAGAAAAGTGTTCCACATGAAATTTGTTCCCCTTGGTGAGATTTATGTTAAAAATTCATTCCCATTATGCATGGCCATGTGAAATAATTTCAAGTTGAGAAGCACAACATATTGGATCATTTGGCATCATTAATTGGGCCTTGTACACGCCCATGCATCCATGCAAGCAAGAGTTGCTAAATTTGGATTTAATTGGAAATGTGTGAAAAGAAACTTGATGCACTATAAATACAAGGCCATTATGATCAGAAAGGGGATCCCTGCTTTCCCAAGCTTTGAACCATTGCCTCCCTAACCTCCTTTAAAGGATTAACTTGAGGATTTCATTTGAACTCGAGTTTCAAATCTCCTTCTATTTTGAGATTCCTACTTCAAGAATCCAAGCCCTTCTTTGATCCAATTCACTTTCTGCAAGCTTCTGGAGTCGAGCCATGGCTAATTGGAAGCAAGATCAAGCCAGATTCAGGCTACTCGAAGGTGATTTTTCAGAAATGTTCTCTCTTTGATTTTCTCTCAATTCTTCACAATTCTCTTTGATTTTTGGTTGGCTGAATTCCTAGCAATGTAGGCATCAAGATTGAGTTTCTTTGAGGTCAAATCGAAGAAACTCAGTTCATGATCCTCAAAGTTCAAATCCATGTATCTTTCAATATACTTGGAATTGGAGAAAATTGAGGCCAAATTCGAGCTCCTGAGCATTTTTCCTTTGAAATAGTGTCCTTATTTTTCATTTTTCATTGAGCTGAGGGAAGACCGGTCCAATGAGGTCCACCGGAGAAGACGACCGGAGCTAGGGCTCCGGTGGTTAGTTGGCTTCCTCTCATCCATCTGATCTTGGAGATCTGCCACCTCAACTATTGAGGGAGATCTGGTGGCCCTTGTTTTTCCTATTTTCTTTTTAATTTCTGATTTTACTTTTAATCCACTTATTTGATTTAATTCATAAAAATTTCATTTTTAATCAAAAAAAGATGGGACTTTCACCAAAAATCTTTAAATATTTTTATATTCCATATTCTGAATTAAAATTATTTTTGGATTAATTTTTATATTTTTCATGAATTAAATGTTTTTATGCATATTTTTAATTGTTTAAAAATACTTCTGACTTGTCAAAAATAGTGAAATTTTTTGTCTGAGGTCCTTTGACCTTGTTTGAACTAGGATAAATCCCTTGGCCATTTATTTGGTGTTTTGAAGGGATTTTAGGTTTTGGCCAAACAAAAATGTATTTTAATTCATTTCTAAATTGATTTTTAATTGATTAAACGTCTAAAAATGTTGTTGAGCCATTTTTATGGTCTTGTGATGATTGACTTTCTGTTTTGGCCTTTGTAAAGGTTGATTTGACTTTTGTTGGATCAAAACCATTGGATTAGGGGATTGATGAAATGTACATTTCATCTCACAAAATGAATGGATGGTTTTGGTTTGATGAAGTTGCTATCATGATAAATTTGTGTTTCTATCTTCCCCCCCTCTTCATATTCATCCCTATTCTTCCCCATTCCTTCTTTTGACCAATAAAATCTCTAATATCTAAAGGCTAATTGGTTCATCAATGACCTTGTGTCAGATGAACCAATACAAGTGTGACTGAGATAGGTCCCTCCCTTTTGATATTTTCTCTTAGTGTGTGGTATGTTTTAGGAGTTTGGTTCTTCATACCAAACCTCTAAGATGCATTAACACCTACATTTTTATTGTCTACCCTCAAATAGTTGTGACTTCTACATAAGTCCAATTACGATTGCTTAACATAGAGATAGTTGTGAATTCTAGTAACTGAGATTGTAAGTCTCCCATTCTTCATGGCATTGTGTGGAGACTTGACCTTTTTTCCTTTCATGGGAGCTAGTGGCATACTTTTTGAATTATCCAAGTTGGAGCCCTTCTCATGGAAGATGTCTTGGTTTAAGGATTCATACTTGTGAATGAATGGTTGAGTCTTCTCCATAGAATGACTTAATCAATTAAAAATGACCACTAACTTTTGACTAACATTTGACTAACTCTTTTTAATATTGCTTTACTTTCAAGTCATTTTAGTATTATGCAATTTAAATTTCAGTTATTTATGAGTCATTGCCATTTACATTTCATATAAATTGTTTATGTTTATGTCATTGCTCATTTGAGCCATATCTTGTGATTATATGTATATTATGTGTGTGTTTTGGTTTTGTTTATGGTCTTAGGACCTTAAAATACCTAATCATAATAAAAACCTTAAAAAAACACATGGTGGAATATTGAACTTGATCTAAACTTTTGGACTTAGGATTAGGCAACATTCCTTGTGCAAGGACTTGGCCAATTCCAACATTCTAAGATTGAGCTATTGTGAACTGAGCCTTCATATGATACAAGCCTTTGGATTTTCTTGGATTCATCTTCTACTCTGTCTTTGTGCTTAATTCTTATTTTAATTTTGTGTCTGATGATTTGCTCTGAGTTGATCAAGGAATATTTCATCTGATACATGGGAAGACAATAAAGACTGCAAGCTATTGGGATTGCTTGCTTGGATGTGGCTATCTTTATTTGATGCATTGATCTTCATGATGTTTGGATAATGCTCATTGCTTATTGGTTATTGCTTGATTAAAAGTCCAAAGGAAAATGGGTTTCTATATGACATTCTTGTCTAATGGATTGCATCCCATTGGTCAGATCTTTTCAACTCTTAAGTTTTAAATTTTGTCTTAGGATAATCTCTCCATCTCCTCCCACTTCATAAATTTCAAAATTCTCCCCCTTTTCAAAAACTTATTTGCTTAAGATTTAAAACTTAGACTTTGTTTTAATGATTAGAAATTTTGGCCTTATGCCATTGAATTTTTTTGAACTTCTTTTCTTAAATCAAATATGTAAATAAACTTAATCATATTGACTTCTTTTTACTCTGAGATATTTTAGTCTGAGATATTTCATTGTTATTTTAGTCTTTAACTTCTTTTTACAATCACCTCTTTTAGGAATTGCTTCTTTTTACAAAATTACCCATTTTTGGGGTCATTTATTAATAAAAATCAGTTCCGTCATTTGTGCTCAATATTTTTACTTCTGCTGCTTTTTTGCGAAATATGAATTTTTCTCAAAAAAATGATATTACATTGAAAATTTCTTGATAAAAATAACCTTTTCCAAACAGAAACTTTAAGGGAAACAACATCGAGTTACTTGTCTTTCATAAGCATTTAAAGGTGATTGAAAACATGTTTAGTATCGCCTACCTGAAAGCGCCACACCGTCCTGTGGAGTTGGCCAATCAACTCTTCCCCGACAAAAATCCTTAACTATTGCACCTAGCGCTTGCTTGGATATCTGAATATCCACTTGTTCGGTACCGAGAAGTCAGCGCATTTCCCCCAAACTTTCAAGCCCAATCATACTTAGCATAACATGTAAACCTTGCATTTGCAGAGTTCCCCTGCAGAAGCCCAAAGATGCATCAGCATCCTGCATACACAACATCACATCATAAGTGTCTTTTGAAAATTCATACTCAATTAATTAACCGAAATTTGGAATTTCCCAACCATTGTTTGGAATTTTCTCTAATAAAGCCAATTTTCAATATCTCCCAAAACACAATCATGTAGTTCTAGCCGTTGCTAGGAATCGTCACTAAACTGTCATTTTTCTCTATGAATTGGTTTCCCCAAAAGAGTTAGCTATTCTTAGTCGTTGCTAAAGAATCATCATTATACTTCTTCTATCCCTAGAGAGTCATCACAACATTTTCATCCCCAGAGAGTCGGGTGTTCTTAGCCGTTGTTAAGAATCGTCATTGAGCTCTTTCCTTTCTATTAAACACAAGATATTTTGGGCTCATTCCACCAAGCCGATTCATATATTCATAGCCATTGCTAGAAATCATCTTTAAATTTTCTCCCCCAGCATGAGTTAGGTATTCCAATCTTCATAAGGAATCATCACTGATATACTTTTTCCCCCGATATATATGAGGTATTCCATCCGTTTTTAGGAATCTTAACTAAATTCTTGTATTTTCCTCAGTAGAGTCGGGTATTTTAGCCGTTGCTAAGAATCGTCACTATAACTTCTTAAGAAGTGTATCCCCAGTCAAGTCAGGTATCCTGGCCGTTGCTGAGAATTGTCACTAAACGACTTCTTTCCCCCACAAAGTCGGGTATTCTAGTCGTCACTAAGAATCATCATTGTACATTGTTTATCTCCAACTAAGTCAGGTATTCAAGTCATTGCTAGGAATCATCGCTGAACCTAGTTGTTATTCACATATGGGTCAGGTATTTTAGTCGTCGCTAAGAATCACCGCTGAATTCAGTTGGTCGATTCCCAATAGATGTCAGGAATTCGAACCGCTACTAGGAATCGTCATTGAATCTATATTTCCCCGTTGGAGTTAGGTTGTCCAGCCATTTCTAGGAATTACCTACTTTTCCTCGCCAACTGTTGCTAGGGGCAGTCATCCTTTCTCTCCTTTCGAGATGCTTTTTCCCCAACGGAGTTTCATCCCTTCGCCTTATTGAAGTTTTTGATCAAGAGATACTTATGTTGCATACATCATATTGTACACCTAATCATCATAACCATGTATAATCCCTAAAACAAATCCAGTTATATCATCTTTATCCCCAGTAGAGAAATTGTTTGTTTACTCCTATAGTATTTAATCCCCTCCCACCATTAATGCATTGGAAGCTATCGCTATTCATACCTTCAGGTATGAAAAGATTAAATAGGGGCATCTGTCATTACCTCAAATTTTCCCTACACCATATCATATCCTTAATTCTTAAACCCTAAACATATATCTCGTATATATCATCTCATATGCATGTAAACTTCATGATCATAGAACTCCACAAGCCCAAGGCATGAGATTCATCTACAAAGCCCCCAAGATCTTCTGGTCATGTTGAGGTGTGCCCAAGCCACCATAACCCAAATCTCACCCTCAAGCATCCCATAAAGCTTTGGGGATCACTCAATACATCACACTCAAGGACCAAACCCTAGCTCTTGACCCTCCTTTTGGCTTGTACAACTCTTGATTCTCTATGGATCTTGACCATGCCATTAAGGGCCCCTCAAATCCAATGTTTTTTCATTCCCTATACCTTTTATACACCTCAATTTGATCCCAACACCCAAAACCCTAATTCAGTTGACTATGGTTCTTGATGAAACTTGTGGCTCAAGGAACCCTAGTTTGAGGATCCCTTGATCATTGAACTTACTCATTTTTGTACATCCAATCACCCTATCATTCATTCAAAGCCATTTCATGTCCATTACAATCAAAATTCACTATTTAAACATCTATTCAATCCATGTTACAAGTGTTTGGTTCATACATGATTTTTCAACTTTGCATGACTTGATCCACCCACTAATTTGACCTAAAATAATTCCACAAAGGTCCAAACTTCATTTCCCATCTTGATATGATCATTTGAACTCAAAACATTAATCATTGTGTGTAGAGGTAAATACATGACCATCAAGCTATGGATACGCTTAATGTCAATAAAACTAGAGTCGCCACCATGCTTTTATTGTTTCCAAAGGAAAAGGGAAAAGTACAAACAAAACCCAAAGAGAAGAGGTTTTCAAATCAAAACTAATAAAATGCCAGAGATTACGGGTAAGGGGGTTGGTTACACAGAGGGAAGGTGTTAGCACCTAAAGTGTCCTAGGTACTCCTAGGGAACCCTTTTTATATGCGCATGTGTTTTTGGTATAAATGATGTTTGAGAAAAATAGAGTGCGGGGATGAGAAAAGAATTCATTGATTATCTTTTTGTGTTTGAAAAGACCTTCGATCTTGTGCCTACGTACCTACATAAAAATGAGGGATCAAAACCTTGTAGTTCGTGGTAAAAATTTCAAATAAGTTGGTGAATTTCTTTTAACAAAAGTATAATAAGAAAGGCACAAAGGTCCAAAAGTTAGAATGGAGTTGTTAGTTATTTTTGTCTTTTGAAATTTTAAGTCAATATGATTAAGTTTATTTACAAATTTTATTTAAGAAAGAGTTTGAAAATTCAGTGGTATAAGGCCAAAGTTTCTAATCATTAAAGCAAAGTCTAAGTTTGAAATTACAAGCAAAGATATTTTTTGAAAAGGGGGAGAGATTTTGAAATTAAAGAAGTGGGAGGAGATGAAAAGGCTATCCTAAGCAAAAATTTAAAAGTTAAGGGTTGAAAAGATCTGACCAACGGGATGCAATCTAACAGATAAGAATGTCATGTAGAAACCCATTTTCCTTTGGAATTTTATCAAGCAATAGTTAATAAGCAATGAGCAATATCCAAACATCATGAAAATTAAGGAATCAAATAAAGATAGCCACATCCAAGCAAGCAATTCCAATAGCTAGCAGTCTTCATGGTCTTCCCATGTATCAGATGAAACATTCCTTGATCAACTCAGAGCAAAGCATCAGACACAAGATCAAAATAACAATTAAGCACAAAGACAAAATATCAGATGAATTCAAACAAATCCCAAGGCTTGTATTAGATGAAGGCACACTTCACAATACTTCAGTCTCAGAATATTAGCATTGGCCTAATCCTAAGTCCAAAAGTTCAGATCAAGTTCAACAATCCACTAGATGTGTTTTTTTAGGGTTTTTATTGTTATTAGGTATTTTAAGGTCCTAAGACCATAAACAAAACCAAAACATAAAAATAATATACATATAATCACAAGATATGGCTCATATGAGCAAAGTGAAAATCAAATAAACATAAATAAGTTATATGAAATGTAAATGGCAATGAATGATAAATGACTGAAATTTAAATTGCATAATAGTAAATAACTTGAAAGTAAAGAAATATTAACAAGAGTTAGTCAAATGTTAGTCAAAAGTTAGTGGTGATTTTTAATTGATTAAGTCATTCTTTGGAGAACACTCAACCATTCATTCACAAGTAAGAATCCTTAAACCAAGACATCTTCCATGAGAAGGGCTCCAACTTGGATAACTCAACAAGTATGCCTCTAGCTCCCATGAAAGGAAAAAAAGGTCAAGTCTCCATGCAATTCCATGAAGAATGGGAGACTTATAATCTCATTTACTAGAATGTTATGCCTTGAGGGTCAAATTTACCTCCATGTTAAGCAATCGTAATTGGATTTATATAGAAGTCACAACTATCTGAGGTCGGGCAATAAAATATAGGTGTTAATGCATGTTAGAGGTTTTGTATGAAGAACTAAACTCCTAAAACATACCATAAACTAAAATAAAAGATCAAAAGGGAGGGACCTATCTCAGTCACACTTGTATTGGTTCACCTGACACAAGGTCATTGATGAACCAATTAGCCTTTAGACGTTAGAGATTTCATTATTCAAAAGAAGGAATGGGGAAGAATAGGGATGACGATAAAGAGGAAGGGGAAGATAAAAATACAAATCGATCATGGGAGGAATTTCATTAAACCAAAATCATCCATTCATTTTGGGAGATGAAATGTATATTTCCTTAATCCCCTAAATCCATTGATTTTGATCCAACAAAAGTCAAATCAACCTTGACTAAGGCCCAAACAGGAAGTCAATCATCACAAGACCATAAAAATGGCTCAACAACATTTTTAGACATTTAATCAATTAAAAATCAATTTAAAAATGAATTAAAATACATTTTTTATTTGGCCAAAACCTAAAATCCCTTCAAAACACCAAATAAATGGCCAAGAGATTTATCATAGGTCAAACAAGGTCAAAGGATCTTAAACAAAAAATTTCACTATTTTTGAAAAGTCAGAAGTATTTTTAAACAATTAAAAATATGCACAAAAACATTTAATTCATGAAAAATATCAAAATTAATCCAAAAAATAATTTTAATTTAGAATATGGATGAGAAAAATATTTAAAGATTTTTGGTGAAAGTCCCATATTTTTTGGATTAAAAATGAAATTTCTGTAAATAAAATAAAATATGTGGATTAAAAGTAAAATTAGAAATTAAAAAGAAAATAGGAAAAATAAGGGCCATCAGATCTCCCTCATTATTTGAGGTGGCAAATTTGATGGCCACGCGCGTGCTATCCACCATGGTCTCTATTCAACGCGTGAGAACTATGGTAATGCAAACCAAATGCTGAGATTAGATCCTTGGACCAAGATCATATGGATTAGAGGAAGCCAACTCACCACCGGAGCCCTAGCTCCGGTCATCTTCTCCAGTGGACCTCACCAGACTGGTCCACCCTCAACTCAATGAAAAATGAAAAACAAGGACACTATTTCTAAGGAAAAATGCTTCGGAGCTTGAATCTGGCCTTAATGGAGGTTAGGGAGGCAATGGCTCAAAGCTTGGGCAAGCAAGGATCCTCTTTCTGATTAGAATGGCCTTGTATTTATAGTGCATCAAGTTGGTTTTCACACACTTCCAATTTTTTCCAAATTTAAAAACTCTTGCTTGCATGGATGCTTGGGCATGTACAAGGCCCAATTCATGATGCCAAATGATCCAATATTATGTGCTAATCAACCTTAAATGATGTCACATGGCCATGCATAATGGAAATGAATTTTGAACACAAATCTTACCAAATGAATCCCTGTGAAGAACCCATGCGCAAGCCCTTCAAATCATGTCCAAATCAGGTGATCTTTGACTTTTTGGAAAGGTCAGATCAAGGGGAACAACTTTTATGTTGAACACCTTTCCGTCTGGAGCTTGGATTGTGATGAATTTTGAGGTGTATGTTTGGAAAATCAAACATAAATGAAATTTTTTTAAGTACCAAGTCAAATGTTCACTTCTTCCATCTTGAATAACTTTTGTTATGGGATTCAAATGGAAAAAGTTCCTCATCAAAGTTGTATCTCTTTAAAACCTATTCAATTTGGTCACACATTTAAGCTCATTTGTATTTGGCCTGAAGGAGTTATGCATTTTAGAAGTTGAGGAAAAGTGTTGGTTCAATGGTAATGGCCCAAATTGACCTATAATGTTTCCTCTTGGAACATGATTTTGCAAGTTAAATTTGAAGTTGACATCTTGAAATTGATAATGAAACTTGGATGGACTTCATCTCATAAAAATTAAGCAAGTTCTGGTCCTTAGAAGTTGACCTCTTAATTAGGGCACAAATAAAATGACCTATAATCTTTCATCATAAAAAGTGTTTCCAAGCAAAACTAGCTCTTGACCTCAACATAAAACTTGTTTGTAATTTCATTAGGAGTAACTTTTCTCTTGGAATCATTTTCAAATGACAAATATTGTAGGAGATAAGGTGTAGGGAACCCCAGTTTTGACCAGTTGACTTTCTCTGGTCAACCACCATGAACAAACTTGCAAATTTGAAATTCACTTGATCTTTTGGACTCATGGAAGATCATATATGCATAATATGATGTAATATAAAGTATCCCTTGAAATATTTGATCAAATACTGAAGAAACTTATTAAGGAAGTCACATAAGATACCCAGATGAATTAGGGCTTCCAAGGCAAACAAGCTTCAAACTCTTGATGATTTTTTGATCAAAATGATAAATGAAGATCATGGGGATCCATATATTATGTCTATAACCAATGTGATCCATATCTTGATTGATCTCCTTGCATTTAGGGTCTCAAACCCGAGATATGAGCTTGATGAGGCATTGGTGGATACACACACTACCTACAAAAGAAACAAAGCTAAACATAGACATATTTTTGGAATTTTGGTTATTAAATAATGAAAAACAAAGTATGATACAATCAAATGTGCTTGGTGATCTCTCCCAATGCAAACCCAATGGATAAGGGGTAAGGAGGATGCCAAGGTGTGATCCCAAAGCCAATGCATATGATGAGATATCATGAGGGATCTTAGGGTCCAAATTGGGGTCTTAAATTGTGCCTTTAGAATCAATATATCACAAAATAACCAATATGGGAAGTTCAAAAGACTATAACTTTCTCATTTTTAAATATTTTTAAATTATACTTCAAGCCAAATGTTCTAAATAACTTCCTCTCCAAATTTCTTTCAAGGTCAAAAAGATAATTCATTGAGGAACGGGTTCAACTTTACTATTGGCCAAACTGGTCCAACATGTCCACCATGCCCTAAAATCATGTCATGACCACTACTTTGACACATTGCCATTTCCAAACCACAAACCCTTTTGACCTGGCTCTTTTTGAATTTAATCAAGATAATGGAAAGGAACAAATGTACCAAAATTGAGACAAAATGCACAAGCCAATTTTATTTGACCTTGGTTCAAAGTTGTTGACATGCCATGATGCACAAGCCATATGCACATTAGTCAGATTTTGCCATTGGGTACACCAAGTCCTCAAACTCTTTCCTTCGGATCCCAATAGTCCACCAACACTTTTGAAATGGTATTGTGGTAGGTTTAAAAGTCAAATTGGACATCGAAACCTCCCCAAATAGAAAACTTGATGCCATGTGCAAAAATCAGCTTTTGCCCAATGTGGCAAAAATAAAATTCTGCAGCAGACCAAGTCAATACCTTTGGTTGTTCCAAATCCATGCTAGGGACCCAAACCAACTTTCCTATGGTGCAAACAAGCTCAGAAAGTATCCGTTTCATTGTTCCCCAAATCAATCACCAAGCATGCTTCAAGTCGCATATGCCAATCTGAAGCAAACCTCCATAAACTCCCTCCAAAACCATCTACACACACCTTCCATTGCAGAGCTATGCTGACAAAGGCCCCAAACTCATTCTGAACATTTATGTTGAACCTCCATTAACAGAGCACCGAGTTTTCATTTCTAGAGCTCTTCAAACCCAAACAACCATCCAGAAAACCTTCACCAAACATCACTCAAGCTTCCCAAACACCTAACTCCCCTTCCCCAAGTCTCACCTGAGCTGAGCCATACCATCCGGAAACTCCCCTGAGCAACTTCTGGTCATGTATATTTCTCCACCTCCATCACCCAAACAAGTTTCCACTACACTTGAAATCAGTCACTGAACTTTTCCCCTAAACTTGTATCCCTGATTTAATCTCTTTCCAACATTTAAATTATAATCTAGGTCAAACTTGTTCTTCTATTTTTTTGGAGGTTGATTCGTTTTTATGATTGGGTAAAGGTTCCATGTTTAAATCCCATGAAAAACAGTTATTTTAAAGTTTGGATTCTGAAGTTCCAAGGTTTAAGATGAACGTTGCCCGCGTTTTTTGAATTTGAATAAAAATCATGGCGTGCTATGATTGGTTGTTTAGCACGCAGATCCATTTTAAATATTGTTTATTTATTTTATTCCTTCTTGTGGTTGGTTATCACAACCGGGCTTTTGGCCCAGCGGTTAAGGGGGTTGATCACCCCATGACCCCAAGGTTAGGGATTCAACCCCTAGAGTGTACATTCTACCAATTTTTTTTAACTTGTTTCATTTTATTTATTTGTTTTTCACATTTATCATCATTTTGATTTTATTTTTAAACCCTTCCGTTTTTATTGTTTTTCAAATATATTGAACACAAACCTCCTTTATTTTTGTCTCTAGAATTTATTGTGAATTGTTTTATTTCATTTGACCTATGTTTAATGGACTTATGAGGTCTTGAACTCATGGACTAATGAAATCTACTTAAGTCATGATATGTTTGAATTATGGTTGATTAAAACCTTCAATATTTCAAACCTACCATTGGATGATCAAGTGTTCATCCATGGTACTTTGAAACATTGATATGTTGCCCCTTTTTAAAATAACTTGCTTATTTTACTTCTAGATGAAGTCTTATTTTGATAACTTGGATTCATCTGATGCATTATGTTTCCTTTTGGTTTATACTAACCCATTAACCCCTTTATACTCATTTTTTTATCATATTTACTTGTTAACTTAACTTAACCCTACTTACCTTTTTTATTGTCATTATCATTGTTATTTACCTATATATCATTTACATTAAAGTACTCATCATCATCATCATTATCATTGTATAAACTTCATCAAGCATGTTTACCTTCTTGTATTTACTTTATTGTTATCATACACTTAAAAACAACAAAAACATGATAAAATTATAAGACTAAAAAACAATCCATGGAACTTAATCAACTTATACTTAGAGGATCCCATTTAGGACCTTTGCTTGGGGGATTTTCCATTACTCTTTTGTGACACTTTGCTCCTCATACCTTTCGGATTTGGAGTCTACCTTAACTTCCACAGACCTTCGTGGGAAAGGAATCCGTGATTTATATGGAGGAGGAACAACACAAAGTGCTTCCTTCTCTACCTCTTTGGCATCCTCCCTTTCGTGTGGTGTCAGTTGATCTTTCTCAATCTCTACTCTTTTCTCACCGGAACCCCCCTCATTATCATTCTCCTTAGGATGTTTGATATATTTTTCACTGGAGGTTGTTACAACATCCACATGTTTCTTAGGGAAGGTTCCTAGAGGTGTCTGTGCAAGCAGAGAGATTTGAGTCTTTATTCCTTATTGTGAGTCTCTAGGGACAAAACAACATTGTTCAGCTTCCTAAGGGTTTCATTAATATAGAGAATTTGTTTTCTAAAATCTTCATTCTGGAGAGTTTGTGTCACCATAAAGCGCTTCATGATAGATTCTAGCCTAGAGTGAGTTTGCATCATAGTGAAATCCTCCATTAATATTTCGAGGTCGGATTTATGGAAATCTTGTGGTTCCTCAAAATACTGGGAGTGGTAATCATATAGAAATTTTGGGTGATCCATAATAATAGAGACAAGGATGCCTTAGTCTATACGATGTAACGATGGAGTTACGATATTGACTTAATTGGTCCCCGACAACGGCGCCAAAAACTTGATCGCAACTATGTATGTCTATGAAAATGCCTAACTGCAAGTGCACAGTCGCATCGCATAGTTTTAAAAAGATATCAAACCCAAAGCACCAAAAACCAAACTATCGTTATCTAAAGTTATTATGTAAAGCTAAGGCTAATGATTCTTTTCTCTTTTAGATTGAGGGAAGCTTGAAATAAAATTAAATGGGAAATAATAATGTATTAAAAATATTCAATAAGGAGGCGTCGGTATGTAAGTTACATTATTCTTCGAGGATTCGGTAAATAATTAACATAAAGTAAGGCAAATCACTTTTCAGTAGGAAATATCAAATTAAAAGATTGTTCCTCACACTCTCATGTTATTGACTCGGGCTATACTCTTAAGCCAAAATGGTTTTCTCTCGCTCACCCACCTGAATTAAAAGTAATTTTTGGAAATTGATAAATCCTAATTAATCCTAAAGCGCTCTCGTTGTGTTTAGGATTAATGCCTAGAAACCACTATCTGGTTAAAACCTCAAACTCTCGCTCTGTTGATTTATAACCTTAATGACTTTTCACTCTCTTGCAAAAAACTTTTTAAATTAGAATTGGAAACCACAATAAAAAAGTTAACTTATAAAAATTAAAATTAATTATTACCGAATCCTGTCGGCACAACGGTCCTTACATACCGATGTCGGAAGGTTTAGCTAGTCATGGTTTGAAACTTAACCATACAGTTGTAATTATTGAACATAAACATAAGCGTAATCATGATCAAAATTCAGAATCACAAGCATACAAATGATATTATGCAATTAGGCCAAATGAAAACAAAAACTAAAGCAATATACAATTTAAAGAACCTGATGAATAATATAATTGGATTAAACTTTGTAAAATTCTTCGAGTACAAATAATAAACTGGAAATACAATGATGTCGGCATGCTTGATCCAAGCAACAAGTAAACTTAAGAACTAAGGTGCAATAGCTTTCCGATGTCGAAGAACTATCATTTTTCAGGTATATCTACTTAAAACTAAGAATCAAAATTACACGATAAAAATTTGGATGCCCTTTTTTTCTTTTAGTTCTGCCTTTTTATAATGGTAAAGAGGAGCCGAACTTCCCTAAATTCGTGTGGAAGTGGTTGAGGAAAAATAGGGGGACTCTTGACCATGTTTTGTGCAGTTGCTGAAACATCGCATCATGTACCTGTGGTGAACTCCATAGGGCCATGGTGAACACCATGAATAGCTAAACCTTCCGACATCGGTATGTAAGGACCTTCGTGCTGACAAGATTCGTTAATAATTAATTTTAATTTTTATAAGTTATTTTTTGTTTTTGGTTTCCAATTCTAATTTAAAAAGGTTTTTGCATAAGAGTGAAAAGACATTAAGGTTATAAATCAACAGAGCGAGAGTTTGAGGTTTTAACCAGATAGTGGTCTCTAGGAATTAATCCTAAACACAACGAGAACACTTTAGGATTAATTAGGATTTACCAATTTCCAAAAATTACTTTTAATTCAAGTGAGTGAGCGAGACGAAAACATTTTGGCTTAAGAGTATAGCCCGAGTCAATAACACGAGAGTGTGAGGTAAAGTCTTTTAATTTGATATTTCCTACTGAAAAGTGATTTGCCTTACTTAATGTTACTTACCGACGTCTCCTTATTGAATATTTTTAATACATTATTATTTCCCATTTAATTTTACTTCTAGCTTCCCTCTATCTAAAAAAGAAAACAATCATTAGTCTTAGCTTTACATAGTAACTCTAGATAACAATAGTTTGGTTTTTGGTCCTTTGGGTTCGACATCTTTTTAAAACTATGCGATGCGACTATGCACTTGCAGTTAGACATTTTGATAGACATATGAGACCAAATGCGTTGGAAAGTTTAAGATGTCTACTTCAATTGTTATGTTGAACAAAATTTCATAATCCTAAAAGAAGTACATGTGATAATACAAAACATTATAGGTCACTTTGGACCAAGGCCATTGAATCTTGAAAAAGTCCAACATCAAGTGCCCATAACTTTCTCATCAAAAATCCAAATGATGCAAAACTTAAGTCCAAGTTGATTGTCTTTAAAAGATCTACAACTTAGATGTTGAAGGTTTTTCCATTTGAGGCTTGCATCATTAAAACAGTAGGGCTTGAAGTTGGTCCTTTTTGGCAAAATTTTAAAATACATGTTTTGTACCTTGAACTTCATGGCCAGTTTTCACAATTTTCCAAACTCCAAATGGATTTCTGTTCAACATAGATTTTGTTCCTTATGTCAAGACCTTTCCAACCACTACCCACATGCTTATGTTTAAATTTTCCAATTGGTACTGTTATGACTTTTATTTAATATCCATGTGACTCGTTTGACTGGAGTGTTTGGTGCGCGCGCATGCCATAGCCGTTTGATGATCCAGCTCAATTAATGAGCTTAGATCCAACGCATGTGGATTTTCCATATTTTCTTATTTCTGATTTTATTTTCTTTATATCTTTTAATTCCATTTTATTTCTAAAATTCATATCTCTTTTATTATTGGTCCAAAAAATATGGGACCAATTGCATTATTTCTTTTAATTTCTAGTTTCTAAAAATGATTTTTAATATTTTTTATTTCATGATTTGCTATTTTTTAATAATTTTCTCTTTTCTGGTCATTTTTAATTCATTTTAAATATTTTTTGATATTCAAAAAATACAAAAATATTTTCTCAACCTCTTTGAATGATGATGGATCTATGAAAAATATTCTCATCAGTCTATTAATTGATTTGAGATTTATTTGAGATTTTAGTTCAATTAGGTTAATTTTCTTCATTTTTAATTGATTAAAAATAGTTTCTGACCTTCAAAAATGCTGAAATTTTTTGTCAAACTTTGTTTGACCTTGTTGAACTTGGGATAATTCACTTGGACTTTTCAACGTTGATTTGAAGTGAATTTGAAGTTTGACTTCCTTTAATATTTTAATTCAAGTTGATTTTCAGATATTAAAATGCCAAAAATATTTTGTTTATTTCTTGACTTCCAATCTTCATCCCACTTCTGTTTTTTTGGTTTGACCTTGATCTTCCCTATCTTTGGTCAACATTAATAGAGTGGTACATTCCATTTCATTTAATGTACTTTATCTTCTTTCTTTCCATTATCTCCTTCTTCTTCTTCTTCTTCTTCTTTTCTTTTGATCAATGAGTTAAAGGTTGATAAGTTAGCATTGATTAGGGAGGTTTAATCTTCCTTGATTCAAATCTAATTCATCTTGATCAATTGATCAAGTGAATGGCTTTGCATTAAAGATAGATTGCTTTCTAAATCATGCAAAGGACTTAAACCAATACAAGATCATTTCTCATCTTCTTTTTTGGCATGGCAAGTTATTGGAACTTGGTTCACTAATCAAGACTTCTAACTTGTGTTATTGCCTACATTCTTATTGACCGGCCTCAGATAGTTGCGACTTCTACATAAGTCCAATTACGATTGCTTAACATAACGCTAAATTTGCCTTATGGCACACTAACCACTAACACTAATCATTAACTATTAACATTTACTTTTTACTCTTTACATTTATGCTATTTATTATTCTTGTACATATTATTCATTTGTTTTTTCCTTTTGCTCACTTGAGCACATGTTTATGTTAATGCAATTTCCCTTTTGCTCACTTGAGCATATAATTGTGTATATATCATTGTGTTTGTGTTTTGTTTTGATTGTTGTGGACAAAATGCAAAAGAAATGAATAATTGGACTTAGACTTGAGGACTTTCCCTATGCAAATTTGGAGTCAAAGAGCAACTAGGCATTAAGCCTTTAGAGTGCTATAAAAGTCAAAGAGTAACTAGGCATTGGGCCTTTAGAGTGCTATAAATGTTGAAGAGGACTTTGAAAGGACCAATTTCAAAACTCCTTCTTATTCATTCTTTGTTTGTTGATAGAACTTTTTGATGTGTGTGTTCCTGTGCTAGGGATTCCAACATTGAGCCAAATTGAGGAACCATAAGCTTCTAAGAGAGAGAGATCTAAAAGCCATTAGAAGATTCCTAGGAGCTTGTTTTGTTTGTGTGCTTGATTGCTTGAGCTTACTATTATCTTGCTTGCCTATTCCAAAGGATGGGAGCTACTTGGATCATCAATATGATCTCAAGAGAGGAAATCCATTTATGGTTTTACTTCTTATCCCTTACCTCTTGTATGATTAGGACCTTAGCCATTCTTCTTCTTCCCTCCACTCTAACCCAAGCCAAAACTTTTGTGCAAACATTTAACACTTGTTTTCAAACATCAGAAACCTAAGCCTTATGCTTTTGATTTTCAAACTTCCTTTTCATAACACTTATTTTGAATTGAACTCTTAAATCAACTTTGACTATATTTTGTACATACTTTCCATCGGCAAATATAACCCATTCAAATGTCTTTTGTGGTTTCAATGGCCACTTTCTAAATCAAAACTTTTCATAACCTTTAGCTATTAGGTTTGAGTTATCCTTGAGGTAGATGTAATACACACTTATATCCTTAGTGATGGACAATGAGTCTTCCATGCTTATTATATGGTTAACCCCTTACTAGCATGTTGAAGATATCCTCACATGGTGGATTTGTGGTTTTAGGTTGAGTTTTCTCCCTTGGATAACAAAAGACCTTAAGGCTTTTGGACCAATCAATTCACCAACTCATTTTGAGATTTGTACCCCGAACTACGAGGTTTTGATCCTAATCTTTTACGATTGTACGTAGGCAATGGGTTCATCCATCCAAACACAAAATGTAAATAAATTTGTATATTCTCTTCTCATCTCTTCAATCATGTTTGCACAAATAAATTTTCACAAAATACCAACCTTACAACCAATGTGAAAAGGGCTCCCTAGGAGTACCTAGGATGTTTTGGGTGCTTAAAACCTTACCATTGCATAACCAACCCCCTTACCCAGATCTCTGACATTTTTACTAGTTTTTGATTTGACAAAAACTTTTAGGTTTTTGTTCGCTTTCTAACCATTTCTTTGGATAAATAGAAGTGCGGTGGCGACTCGACTTGTATGGTTTACCTTAGATTTAGTCAATATCTCTAATGGTAACGAATACCCCGACCTAACACTCCAGTCAAATGAGTCACATGGATATTAAATAAAAGTCATAACAATGGAGCGCTAGGATCAAATCTGGAAAACTCATCGTGTGGCTTACAATTGATCTGGCAATGAGACGGTGTCCAGCGCCACCGTCTTCTCCGGTGAGCTCCGGTGAAGGTCAACAAACACAAAGTTTCAATAGCTAACTAAAATGAACGATCCAGGCACCATTCAAAAGGTGAAGTGATGTACATCACTCCTGTGCCACTCACTTCCACTATAGATTCCTATTAAGAGAGAAATCAGAGATGGAAGTTTGGTGGTGTTCAACTGAACTTGCTCGATTCCAGCAATTAAACATACAATAATGATGCCTCTATAAAGAGGACTTCATACAACACAATATCAAGTCAAATGGAGTAAAGTATAAGGAGATTCGAAGCAAAAACTATTTGATCAAAACCTTTGGATGGTGAAGAATGGAGTCACTCTCTTTGATTCCTTTTGCAAATAGAAGCTTCAATAGATCAAATGATGAAGGTCTAGGAACTTTAGATCTGAAAATTCAACCAAATGCAATTGAATTTCAGATCTGAATTTTTGGAGAAAAATGTACTTGTTCCTTTAGGTATGGCTAGGGATTCAATCTTGCATCATTTCAGGTGCCTTCAGGTTGGAGAATTGAAGAGCTATGGCAAGGTATTTATTGATGGAGAGAGCTGAATGCATGAGCTAACTCGTGTGCATGGCAAATGGATTTTGCATTGCATGGGGTTGTGTGATCATGTGGAAGGCCCAATGAAGGCTGAAATAACCTGCTGAGTTCATGTGAAAGGCAAATGGACGTGTACATTAAGTGTAATCAGCTCATGCATGGCAATTGAATTGAATTTCACAAAATGCACTTAATTCTTCATGACTTCGAAAATGGTGCTTCCAAACACCAAATGCTACCTTATGAGTAATGGTTAAAAAGCTTGTTGCATAAGGAACAAATGCTATGTTGATCAAAATTCCAATTGGGCTTTAGAAATTAGTGAAATTTGAGCTTGAAGTGTAGGGTGCAAAACATGTATATGTGAAGTTTCTAAATTTGGCCAATGTTCAAGCCCTTCTGTCTCAATGATCCAAGCTCCAAGTGATAAAATCTTCAACATTAAAGTTGTATATAATTTCAAGACAATCAATTTGGACTTAAAGTTTGCATCATTTGGATTTTTGATGAAGAAGTTATGGGCACTTGAAGTTGGACTTTTTTACATTTCAATGCATTTGGCCCAAAGTGACCTATAATGTTTTGCATTATCACATGTATTTATTTTAAGGTTTTGCAATTTTTCTCAATATAACATTTGAATTAGACACAATAAGCTTTCCAATACATTAAGTCTCATCCAAAAATTATGAAAAATGAATGAGTTATGTTCTTGGGAAGTTGACCCAAAATTAGAGTTTCAATCAAAATGACCTATAATGTTTTAGAATGGAAGATGACCTTCCAAGCTTCAAATCAAAATTGGATGAACACGAAAGTTGTTCATATTGTCCTTAAGAACATTGTTTCTCTTGGGGTAATCTCCATTTGACCAACACATAAAAAGTTAGGTCTCAGGGTATTTCAAGATAGTTAGATGAATTGACTGATCAACTTCTCAAGTCCACAAATCATACCTTGATGAATTGATGATTGAGGACACTCAAATAAGTTAAAATATGCATGAAATGATAATATAAAGAACTTCCCTTGATTGTATTTGACCATGGATTGAGGTTGCTTCAAGAGCAAGGCACAATTGATGATCAGATGAATTAGGGTTTCCTTAGAAACAAACCTCAAACCCCTTGACTTGCTTTGATGAAAATAATGAATTGAGATACTTGGGAGGCATATTTGATGGATGAGAGCTTTGGGAACCATTAACATGCTTTCTTTCATCTTCTCTTGACCATATCATTGCACAAAGGATCTCCTAGAAGCTTTGGACCTTGTGATTGCTCAAGCTACAAACAAAAGATGTTAGTGACATATTTTTGTGCTTTTCGTTAGTAAATAAAATGAGAAAAGCAATGATATACAATTCAAGCATGCTTGGTGATCTCAAACCAACTCACTAGAGGTCCCACCCAAAGGTGAGGAGCCAAGATGCTCATGATCCTTGAGGCTTTGCAAATGCAATGCTATGATGCCATGAGGGATCTTAGGGCCAAAATTGGGGTCTTACAGATGCCCCTATTTAAGGTCATTCTAGCAGGAAAAGTGAAGGTTAAAATCTTCATCTCGACGAGGTAGAATGGGCTTAAATAATAACAAAGAGACGAATTTTGGTCCCTAAGAGACCTCATGATGCAGATGTATGTATAAAAAAGGGTAATACTTTGTGGGGATATGTGTCCACAAAGAAGAAAAGAAACCCGGAGAAAAACCGACATTCCATATGAGTAACAAACTCAATGGGACCAAGACTCTAGGACTCTTATGGGGATAAGGAAGGGGATAAATTGCGTGAGCAGGGCACGACTCAAAGCTTGGGGAGCAGAATTCCAAAAGGAATAAATCAATAGAAAGACCCGAGCTGACTCAAAGGCGCATGTATTGGGGAATATGCCAATACAGCGGAACTATCCACAAAGGATACTTCAGATGAAAATCCAGACTCAGATAGGGAGAATCCACTAAGGGACTTTGCTGGGGAACATCCCAACAGGACTCCTCCGGGGAAACACCAGGGCGAGGTATTACCGGTTACTGGGTAATAAGCTCAATGAGACATGTGATCCGACCACTGGTATATGGGTGAAAGAATAACATGCTCAGGGAGAATGAATATCTAAGACCAGTATACATGTGAGAGATATCAAACATCCGAAATCATCTGAGGAAAACCTAAAAAGGTATATTTCAACCCAGGGAAATCTGACTCCACAAGGGACAAAAAGTCATAATAGGGAGCAGAAGGGAAGGAACACCAGGGATACCGGTCACTGGGCATATAATAGGTGACCGACCAGGGCGTGAATTGGGGAATATTCCCAAGACACTCATCATGCGAAAGGAGGGCTGAAAAGCAAACTCGATTACAAGATGGGCATTCGATTCCATAAGGAAATACGAATCTTACTCGACTGGGGAAGAACAAAAGACTTCAACCAAAGAACGCATGAGATATATTATCTATTACCGTCAGAACGTAGATAATATACTCGCATGGAAGATTATCCACAACCGGTTACTGGGTTAATGAAGGATAAATCATCCGAAAGAAAGAAGGCATCTGGATACCAAATACTGGGTATACCATGATGACCTAATCAAAGGGAGAAGCGATCATTGCTGACGAATAGGCAAATGAAAGATGACTCGCTGGGGATACATTGACAAAGGCAATGATCCGGGAGATATACTCAAAAAGGGTGAAGGACTATCCATACCGAATATTGGATAATGATAACCGTCAAGGAGGGGATTACATCTACCGGACACGGGGTAGAAAACCACGGAAAAGTAACCGTCATCGGTTAGGATGAACAAAAAGGTTAACTCTGCAAGGGGACAAAATAGGGTTTACAACTATCAGTATAAAGGTAGAAAACCACAAACTCCGCCGTGGAAAAGATGGATAATTACTGGTTACTGAGTAATCATTCATCCATACTACGTGGAAATGCAAGGATAATCTCCAGAAGCCAAACCTAGGAACCAACTAGAGATGCACAATGAAACAAGACTCATCCCTATGAGGATATAACTCAATGGGGGGTTCCATCCCAATATATGTGTTGGGAGGAAATAGAAACAACCATCATCCACGAGGACATAACTCGGTGGGGAATATGGAAGAAAGTGTAGACATTTTCTGCTTATGGGGCTGACTCTACATGGAGAGATCAGACACAAACAATCTGCTTGAGGGAATATATTACCGACTAGCAACAAATAACAAGCAAAGATATATGGCAAAGAATGCAACATGAATATCTGAATGTTAAAACTATGCATATATGCGTGGTTTATGTATGATAAGTGCTGACAAACAGACATATCTAACACAAACATGTCCACTGATCGATTGAATAAACATCCGGTACTACATCTCAAGAGAGAAAGCCAGGCTCAGCGGAGAATATCTCATCTGCTGGGGATCAGGAGTACCAGGAAACAAAGACTTCTGCAGGGGAAATCATCAAAGGGGAGGATGGAGCTTCGTGGGGAACAACCACCAATCAGAAGCTTCCAAGGTCACCAAACCAAGAGCTCATATCCGTTGAGGAGGAAGGAGGCCGAATATCTTTACCACACACTCTGCTCGGGTAGGAAACCCATGAAAGGCTCCAGAGGAAGAGGATAAAAACATGCCAGGAATACGAACAATTGTCTTACCCTGTCGAGAGTCCTACCATCTTTTGGAGAGCACTGAAGACATCCCTAATATCCTTTTATCATTGTGAATGTTCGCTTTGTTTAAAAACGAGTTATGAAAAGTTCAACGATATCTCTTAATGAAAACATGCAAAACATTTATTGAATAGAAACAAATAAGAGTGTAAATAATTGGATAAAGGTTCAAATTTATTTGATGGAATGGTAGTCTTCAAATGGCAAGACTCCATAGATCTTTACAAATTTGAAATTGGTGATATATATTGGAAAAGGGCTACATTGAACATAATGACCATTTCTCCACCAATTCTGAATCCGATGTATTTGAAGCTTCGGTTGATGATGACTGAGCGAGAATCTCTGACGGATGACAGTTTATAGAACATAGTCTTGTCAGGATGCAGTTACTTGCCAAATCCTTAATTTTTTCCTAGATTGCCCCAAGGTGAGGTACTCAATCTAGCGGGATACACATTCATTTTTTATATCTCCAACTTTTGCCTGGATCGCCCTTTCGGGTTTTCAATCCACCGAGACGCTCATTTTTGCCTAAGCCGCCCCTTCGGGTTTTCAACTTAGCGAGCTATTCTGTTTTTATTTTTTTAGGCGAAGTATTTCTTGACTGCATCTGAATTCACAGGAGGAGTGAAATCTTCCCCATCCATAGTTGTAAGTATCAATGCACCGCCTGAAAAGGCTCTCTTGACAACATATAGACCTTCGTAGTTTGGAGTCCACTTGCCCCTAGAATCGGGCGCGAAAGACAAGACTTTCTTGAGCATAAGGTCACCCTCTCGGAACACACGAGGTTTGACCTTCTTATCAAAGGCTCTCTTCATCCTTTGCTGATATAACTGACCATGGCACAGGGCAGTCAATCTCTTTTCTTCTATCAAATTAAACTAGTCATAACGACTCTGAACCCATTCAGCATCAGTCAACTTGGCTTCCATCAAAACTCTCATTGATGGGATCTTCACCTCTACTGGGAGTACAACCTCCATGCCGTAAACAAGAGAGAAAAGGGTTGCCCCTATTGAAGTGCGGATAGACGTACGATATCCATGCAAAGCGAATGGCAGCATCTCACGCCAATCTTTGTACGTAACAACCATCTTCTGGATAATCTTCTTGATATTCTTATTAGCAGCTTCAACAGCCCCATTCATCTTGGGTCTGTAAGGAGAAGAAGTATGATGTGCTATCTTGAACTCATTACACAACTCTTTCATCATCTTGTTGTTCAAGTTAGATCCATTATCAGTAATGATCTTATCTGGCACACCATAACGACATATGAGTTGATTCTTGATAAACTTCACAACTACCTGCCTGGTCACGTTTGCATATGACGCTGCTTCAACCCATTTGGTAAAGTAATCAATTGCTACGAGAATAAATTTGTGACCGTTGGACGCTTTTGGCTCTATCATGCCAATCATGTCGATTCCCCACATAGAGAAAGGCCATGGTGATGAAATCACATTCAAGGGTGTCGGAGGAATATGAATCTTCTCCGCATAAATCTGACATTTATGGCATTTCTTCACATATTGGCAGCAGTCAGACTCCATTGTCAGCCAATAGTAGCCTGCTCTCAACATCTTTCTAGCCATGGTGTAAGACCCTAATTTTGTCCCTAAGATCCCTCATGGCATCATAACATTGCATTTGCAAAACCTCAAGGATCAAGACCGTCTTGGTTCCCTTTGCCTTTGGGTGGGATCCCTTGTGAGTGGTTTAAGATCACCAAGCATGCTTGAATTGTATATTATTGCTTTTCTCTTTTTTTTTACTAACCAAAAGCACAAAATCATGTCACTAACATTTTTTGTTTGTAGCTTGAGCAATCACAAGGTCAAAAGCTTATAGGAGATCCTTTGTGCAAAGATATGGCCAAGAGAAGATGAAAGCAAGCATGGTAATGGTTCCCAAAGCTCTCATCCATCAAATATGCCTCCCTAAGTATCTCATTTCATCATTTTGATCAAAGCATGTCAAAGGGTTTGAGGTTTGTTCCCAAGGAAACCCTAATTCATCTGTGTACCAAGTGTGCCTTGCTCATGAAGCAACCTCAGCCCATGGTCAAAAAAAAAAGGGAAGTCCTTTAATTCATAATTTCATGCATATTTGAACTTATTTGAGTGTCCTCAATCATCAATTCATCAAGATATTAGTTGTGGACTTGAGAAGTTGATCGGTCAATTCATCTGACTATTTTGAAATACACTAAGACCTAACTTTTTATGTGTTGGTCAAATGGAGATGATCCCAAAATCACAAATGTTCTTAAGGACAATATGAACAACTTTCATGTTCATCAAAAATTGATTTGAATCTTGGAAGGACATCTCCCATCCTAAGACATTATAGGTCATTTTGACTGAAACCCTAATTGTGGGTCAACTTCCCAAGAACATAACTCATTCATTTTTTATGATTTTGAGGTGGGATAAAATGCATTGGAAGGTTTATTGTGTCTAACTAAAATGTTACGTTGAACAAAATTTCAAAATCTCAAAGGAAGTACATGTGATAATGCAAAATATTATAGGTCACTTTGGACCAAATGCATTGAAAGGCAAAAAAGTCCAACTTCAAGTGCCCATAACTCCTTCATCAAAAATCAAAATGATGCACAATTTAAGTCCAGTTTGATTGTCTTGAAAATATGTACAACGTTTATGTTTGAGGTTTTTCCATTTGAGGATTGCATCATCAAAACAAAGGGGCTTGAAGTTGGTTCAATTTGGCAAAATTCTCAAAGGCATGTTTTGCACTATGAACTTCATGGCCTGTTTTCATAAATTTCCACACTTCAAATGAGTTTTTGCTCAATATAATATTTATTCCTTATGTCAAGACCTTTCCAACCATTACCACATGCTTGTGTTTGGATTTTCTAATTGGCATTTTCGAAGAGGGGAAGGTTTTGGTGCAATTATGGAAACTTGTTTGAAACTCATTGCACACTCCAATTACCTCACATCTACGCGTCCATTTCAGATCAAAATGAGTTAAGCTTGCAATTCCCATTAGATTTGGGTCCTCCATGTGCCTGTACAGGCCCATGCATGGAGGCCCTCATCATCCATGCACACAAAAATTTTATGCCTGCAGCTTGCATTTGCTATAAATAGAGGTGCATACCTCCATCATAAACCAACCTAAAGGCGTCTGAACCCTTGCAGAATTGATTCCCAACCTCTCACTAAAGGAACAATCTCAATTCTCTCTCAAATTTCAGATCTAAATTTTGATCTCCTCGATTGAAATTTCAGATCTAAAGTTCCTTAGCCTTCATCCACTTCATCCAGAGATCACACTGCAAGCTTGAACATCAAGAATTCGTGCTCCTAAGTTCTACATTTCAGAGGTTTATATCAAAACTTTACTTCTTCGAATCTCACTGAATATTGTGTGTATCTTGTGTCCATTTGATTTTGTGTCTTGATGAACTTCAGTTTATGTACCTGAATTTTCCAACTAGGATTTCTTATTCTATAGAAAGATTGAGTACAATTCAAGGTTACAGGGGTGATATACATCACCCCAGCTTCGTTTTGGTGTATGGATCGTGAGTTTTGGTTGAGGTTGTATAACCTGCAACTCTGGCCGGAATCTCCATGCTCGCCGGAGAAGACGGTGGTGTACACCACCGTCTGTTTGCCAGTTTGAATCCCAGCCGTTGATGATGATTTCCAGATTGAATCATGGCTCTTGGATCTTATGACTTTTTTTAATTCCACATGTTACTCAGTTGACTAAGGCTCATGGTGAGTGCGCGCATGTGGAGCGTCTGATTAGCCACGTCAATTAATGAGGCTTGATCAGACGCCTGTGGTTTTCTCTGATTTTCTTAATTTCCATTTTATTTCTTTTATTTCATTTAACTTCAAAAATTCATAACTCTTTCATTTTAATTCCAAAAAATATGGGACCAATTGCATTCTTCTCCATTTAAATTCTAGTTTCTAAAAATGATTTTTAATATTTTTTATTTTGTCATTTGATATTTTTTGTGAATTTTTTCTTTTCTGGTTATTTTTTATTCATTTTAAATAGTTTTTGATATTCAAAAGATACAAAAATATTTTCTCAACCTATTTGAATGATGATGGATCCATGAAAAATATTCTCATCAATTTTTTAATTAATTTGAGATTTATTTGAGATTTTATTTCAATTAGGTCATTTTTTATTCATTTTTAATTGGTTAAAAATAGTTTCTGACTTTTAAAAACTTTGAAATTTTTTGCCAAACTTTGTTTGACCTTGTTGAACTTGGGATAAATCACTTGGACTTTTCAAAGTTGATTTGAAGTGATTTTGAAGTTTGACCTTTCTTTAATATTTTAATTCAAGTTTATTTTCAAATATTAAAGATGCCAAAAATATCTTGTTCATTTCTTGACCTCCAATCTTCATCTCACTTCTGTTTTTGATTGTTTGACCATGATCCTCAATGTCAATTGTCAACACTTGTTGATTGGTACATCCCATTTTCATTTAATGCACTTTATTCTTTCCATTTCCATTATCCATTATTCATCTCCTTCTTCTTCTTCTTCTTTTCTTTTCTTCTTTTTGATCAATGAGTTAAAGGTGGATAAGTTAGCATTGATTAGGGAGGCTTAATCTTCCTTGATTCAAATCTAATTCATCTTGATCAATTGATTAAATGAATGGCTTTGCATTAAGGATAGATTGCTTCCTAAATCATGCAAAGGACTTAAACCAATACAAGATCATTTCCCATTTTCTTTTTGGCATGGCAAGTTGTTGGAACATGGTTCACTAATCAAGACTTCTAACTTGTGTTGTTGCCTAAATTATTATTGACCGGCCTCAGATAGTTGTGACTTCTACATAAGTCCAATTACAATTGCTTAACATAGCGCTAAATTTGCCTTATGGCACACTAACTACTAACATTAACCATTAACCATTAACATTTACTTTTTGCACTTTACATTTATGCAATTTATTATTCTTTTACATATTATTAATTTGCTTTTTCCTTTGCTCATTGGAGCACATGTTTATGTTAATACAATTTTCCTTTTGCTCACTTGAGCACATAATTGTGTACATACTATTGTGTTTGCGTTTTGTTTTGATTGTGGTTGACCAAATGCAAAGAAATGGACAAATGAACTTAGATATTAGGACCTTACCCAAGCTAATGGAGTGTGAAGAGAAACTAGGCCTCATGCCTTTAGAGTGCTTAAATGTCAAAGAGCAACTAGGCCTCATGCCTTTAGAATTCTTAATGTTGAAGATGACTTTGAAAGGACCATATTCTAAACTCCCTCTTGTCTATTATTTGATTGCATTATAGAACTTTTGATGTGTGTGTTCTTGTGCTAGGGATTCCAACTTGATCCTAATTGAGGAACCATTACCATAAGTTTCCAAGAGAGAGATATCCAAGATACATTGAGGAGCTTTCCAAGAGTTCATTTGATTGTTGATTGCTCGAGTTTATGCTTATGTGATTGCTTATTCCAAAGGATGGGAGCTACTTGGATCATCAATATGATCTCAAAAGAGGAACTCCATTTGTGGTCTTGTTCTCTTATCCCTTACTTCTTGTATGATTAGGACTTTAGCCATTCTTCTTCTTATATCCACTCTAACCCAAGCAAAAACTTTTGTGCAAACATTTAACACTTGTTTTCAACATTAGAAACCTAAGCCTTATGCTTTTGATTTTCAAACATTCTTTTCATAATACTTATTTTGAATTGAATCTTTAAATCCACTTTGACCATATTTTGTAAATACTTCTCATTGGTAAATATAACTCATTCAAATACTTTTGTGGTTTCAATGGCCACTTTCTTAATCAAAACTTTTCATAACCAATAGCTATTAGGTTTGAGTTATCCTTGAGGTAGATGTAATACTCACATATATCCGTAGTAATGGACAATGCGTCTTCCATGCTTATTATAGGGTTAACCCCTCACTAGCATGTTGAAGCTATCCTCACATGGTTGATTTGTGGTTTTAGGTTGAGTTTTCTCCCTTGGATAACAAAAGACCTTAAAGCTGTTGGACCAATCAATTCACCAACTCATTTTTGAGATTTTTACCCCGAACTACGAGGTTTTGATCCTAATCTTTTTTAAGATGGTACGTAGGCAATGGGTTCATCCATCCAAACACAAAATGTAAATAAATTTGTATATTCTTTTCTCACCTCTCCAATCATGTTTGCACAAATAAATTTTCACAAAATACCAACCTTACAACAAATGTGAAAAGGGCTCCCTAGGAGTACCTAGGATGTTTTGGGTGCTTAAAACCTTCCCATTGCATAACCAACCCCCTTACCCAGATCTCTGACATTTTTACTAGTTTTTGATTCGATAAAAATTTTAGGTTTTTGTTCGCTTTCTAACCATTCCTTTGGATAAATAGAAGTGCGGTGGCGACTTGACTTGTATGGTTTACCTTAGATTTAGTCAATATCTCTAATGGTAACGAATACCCCGCTACACATGGCATGTCCATTGGAATGGGTACCAAATGAACCCTCATGGACATCAGTCATTAACAGGTCTGCCTCGTGTTTATCCACGCATCTGAGCAACACCATATCAAAATTTCTCTTATAAAGCACATCTCCATTGAGGTAGAAACTGCCAGATAATCTCCTCAAAGTCTTCCTATCTTTCACAGATGCCCCAGGCGGGTGAATCTGACTCTGAAGAAAGCACTTGATATCATAATACCATGGCTTATCATCTTGTACCTCCTCTACTGCAAATACATGAGCTGGTCTGTCCAAGCGCATCACGGTGATATTGGGAACTTCATTCCAAAGTCTTACCACAATCATCGAAGCAAGTGTAGCAAGAGCATCTGCCATCCGATTCTCATCTCGAGGAATATGATGGAAGTCAACCTCAGTAAAGAATGTTGAAATCCTCCTCCCATAATCTCTGTATGGGATGAGGCCGGGCTGATTCGTTTCCCACTCACCCTTAATCTGAATAACAACGACGGCCAAATCTCCATAAACATCAAGATGCTTGATTCTAAGATCAATGCACTCTTCCAATCCCATAATACAGGCTTCATACTCAGCCATATTATTCGTGCATTTGAAAGTTAGCCTTGCTGTAAAAGGAAAATGTGTTCCCTGAGGAGTAATAATCACTGCCCCAATACCATTTCCATATTGACTTACAGCGCCATCAAACACCACACTCCATCTGGAACTAGGCTCTGGCCCTTCATCGAGTGTAGGCTCATCGCAATCTTTCATTTTCAAATACAGAATTTCCTCATCTGGGAAGTCATACTGAACTGACTGATAATCCTCAATTGGTTGATGTGCCAAGTGGTCAGCCAAGATACTACCTTTTATCGCCTTCTGAGCTCGATACTCAATACCGTACTCTGATAAAAACATATGCCAACGGGCAATCCTCCCCGTTAAAGTAGGCTTCTCAAAGATATACTTGATTGGATCCATTTTTGATATCAACCAAGTCATATGATTCAACATGTACTGGCGTAAGCGCTTAGTAGCCCAAGCCAAAGCACAACATGTTTTTTCAAGCATAGAGTATCGAGACTCACAATCAGTGAACTTTTTGCTCAGGTAGTAGATAACATATTCTTTCTTTCCTGATTCGTCTTGTTGACCAAAGACACAACCCATTGAGTCTTCAAGAACTGTCAGATATATAATCAATGGTCTCCCTTCCACAGGCGGAGACAGAATCAGAGGCTCAGTCAAATACTCTTTAATGCTATCAAAAGCTCTTTGGCAATCCTCGGTCCAATCATGGGACTGATTTTTCCGGAGGAGCTTGAATATTGGTGCACATGTGGCAGTCATGTGGGATATAAATCTGGAAATATAATTCAAGCGGCCAAGAAAACCTCGGACTTGCTTCTAAGTTTTGGGCGCAGGCATCTCTTGTATTGCTTTGACCTTTGCAGGATCAACCTCAATACCTCTTTCACTAACAACGAAACCCAATAACTTGTCGGAACGGACTCCAAATGTACACTTGTTAGGATTTAGACGAAGCTTATACTTCCTTAAACGCTGAAAAAGCGTTAACGAGTGCTCTACATGTTCAACTTCCATTCTTGACTTAGCAATCATATCATCAACATATACCTCGATCTCCTTATGCATCATATCATGAAACAATGTAGTCATAGCTCGTTGATACGTGGCTCCGGCGTTCTTCAAACCGAAAGCCATCACTCGATAACAGAATGTTCCCCAAGGTGTGATGAATGTTGTCTTCTCCATATCCTCGGGTGCCATTTTGATCTGATTATATCCGGAAAATCCGTCCATAAATGAGAAAACCTTGAATTTAGCTGTATTGTCTATCAACATATCAATGTGTGGTAGAGGGAAATCATCTTTCGGACTAGCTTTATTCTAGTCTCTATTGTCCACACACATTCGGACTTTTCCATCTTTCTTAGGCACGGGCACAATATTGGCCACCCATTGAGGATATGTAGAAGTCATCAGAAACCCCACATCAATTTGCTTCTGAACTTCTTCCTTTATCTTTACTACCATATCGGGATGAGTTCTTCTGAGCTTCTGCTTTACAGACCTGCACTCAGGCTTCAAAGGCTGGAAATGTTGCACAATATTTATATCTAGACCAGGCATGTCTTCATATGACCAGGCAAAGACGTCGAGAAATTCTCGTAGCAACTCAATCAACCGCTTCTTAACAGATTCTTCCAGGAGTGCCCCAATCTTCACTTCTCGCACACAGACTTCAGACCCCAAGTTGACTGTTTCCAGATTCTCGAGATGCGGAAGAATGATCTTTTCTTCATGCTCAAGTAGACGGGTAATCTCGTCAGGGATCTCTTTAACATCATCTTCTTCCGCCTCAAATACAGGGAATTCAAAGTTGGGAGATGGTGTTGGATCATTATGTTCAATGGGTTTGATCAACCTGCATAATGATTTTGGATATAAAAAGATTTTAGAATTCAAACAAGGCAAATCATTATGCAGATGAAAAGATTGATTTTATTCTTATTTTAAGGGTTTTATGTGATCACCATTTTCATGCAAAAAGCAAAAAGGAAAAATAATTGGGAAAACAAACATTTAACATGAATTTATTGAATAAAAATATCATTGTATTTATGCGCCAACAATGTCGTCACTCCTCCTTTTGGCATGGGAGAAGGGTTTTTAAACACAATGAACATTACTTTGACTTATGGATAACTGTCGGAATACCCACAGCGACCCAGTTATTGCAGATCCCTCCAGGGATAATGAAATTGCCAGAATCCTCTTCATTCTCTTCCAAAATGGCAGCAGCCTCTTCATATTGATCGGTGTGGATAAATCCACCACTCTTGAACAACCCTTGCTTGTTGAAGATCCCAGAAGAATAGCCTATGCCAGCCCGGGACTTGTTGTCTTCCAACTTGATCATTTGCCCTAATCCAGCAGTTGCACTATGCTCAATGGCCAACTTTGCATCTTTATAGGAAGCAACCGAAGAAGTTCCTTTATTAATAGGTTCTACAATAGATAGAGCTTGGAAAGGGGTTCCAACTTCATCTTCAGCGTCTATATAAGAGAAGGAAGACAAATGGATAACCAGGAGAGCCTTTTCTCCCCCTACCACTACTAGCTTCTTGTTCTTTACAAACTTCAGCTTCTGGTGTAGGGTGGATGTCACGGCGCCTGCCTCGTGAATCCATGGTCTGCCTAAGAGATAGCTATAGGATGGATGAATGTCCATAACCTGGAAGGTAATCTGGAAATCACTTGGTCCGATTTTGACTGGGATATCAACCTCTCCAATCACAGTTTTACGAGACCCATCGAAAGCCTTCACAACTACCCCACTCTACCTCATGGGAGGCCCCTGATATGATAACTTTGTAAGAGTGGTCTTTGGCAATACATTTAATGAGGACCCAGTGTCCACCAGCACATTGGACATGGCATCATCCTTGTAACTCATAGATATGTGTAATGCCAAGTTGTGGTCTCTTCCCTACTCAGGGAGATCAGCATCACAAAATCTCAAATAGTTACAAGCGGTGATGTTTGCAACAATACTGTCGAATTGCTCTATCGTGACGTCGTGATCCACATACGCCACATCCAACACCTTCTGTAGAGCTTCTTGGTGTGGTTCTGAATTCATTAGCAATGATAATACAGAGATTTTGGATGGCGTTTGTAGAAGCTGATCTACAACGTTGTACTCACTTCTCTTGATGAGCCTCAGCATCTCATCACAATCTTCTTTCGCATTGCCACTCGGGCCAGCAGAAGCAGGAGTTCTCAATGTAGAGGCAGGTTTAGCAACAAGTTCCGGATTCGGAGCGTTCACAACATTCCCAATCGGGCTTTCAGCATAATCAGCATTGTCGTTCTTTCGAGTGTCAGCTTGCGGCTTCGGTGGAGCCGAGAAAACACGACCGCTGCGGGTTAGGCCGTTGACGTCGGCAATATTAACGACAAATGAAGAGGGTAGGGGCACCTCTTTCCCATTTTCCACTGCTGCATCATTGTAGCGATAAGGGACCGCCTTCTCAGAAGAGTACGGTATAAAGTCGGTTGGCTTAATAGTCAGAGCAGGAGAAACTTTCTGCTTGCTACCATCATACATGATGATAACAGGCTCAGGTATTCGGAATGCCGGAGAAATTACGTCGACTTCAACAGCATCTTCGTCAACATTTCTGTTTTAAAGGATCTCAATGACTCCCTCATCTAGCACTTCGTGAACATCCTTGCGCACCTGGCGACAACCTCCTCGATTAACAGAACAAACTCGACATCTATCGTGGTCATGTTCATAATGGCTATAATCACACAACAAACGATGCATCTCGACCAGCGATTGTCGAATATGACTGACGTATTTGACCTTGTACTTGCCAGGGCAGCCCTGGACCATATTGACATATTTCCCATGCTCGGGCAATGGGTTCTTCTTCACATTCGGAACTACGTCCTCGAAAAACAAAATCCCGCTTCTCACAAGGTCTCCACGTCATGTCCGGGAGCACCAGAATGATATACGCAGTGAAGCTCAGGCTTGTACCACCACTGGGGGTTGGTAGGTACAGCGGAAGGGTCTCGTGGAGTAATTAACTTTCTATCAATCAGAGACGGATAGAGTTCAGCGTAAGTCATCGGAATTGGATCAAAGGTGACCCTCTTCCTCTCATAGATGGTGCTGGTGTTGTTGTTGTTTCAAGGCTGGTAGGCCTGCTGTTGTGGACACTGTTGTTGTTGCTGATATTGTTGAGATTGTTGTTGATAACGCTGGGCTTCCCTGAAAATAGGTGCTATATGAGCCACCTGATGCTGGTTGTTAATGGGGCGGGTAATCTTCCTCTTCGCAGAGGGTCTTCTCTTGACATGGGGAGACACATCATGTGCCTCTCCCTCCTTCTTCTTTGCAAAGCTTCCATATCTCTTTGCAGAAGAGCCTTCATCTCGAGTCAAACATCCTTCACGGACCCCCTCGGTGAAGTCTAAGGGAGCACTGGCTCTCATTTTCTCATAGTAGAATGAACTCAAGGTCTTCAAAAATATCTTGGTCATCTCCTTCTCCTCAAGGGGTGGCACTATCTGAGCTGCCAACTCACGCCACCTCTGGGCATATTCTTTGAAGGTCTCTTTCTCTTTCTGTGACATTGCCCTTAGCTGGTCCCTATCAGGAGCCATATCCACATTATATTTATATTGCTTGACGAAGGCCTTGCCAAGATCATTGAAAGAGCGGATGTTCGAACTTTCTAGACCCATGTACCACCGGAGAGCGGCACCGGACAGACTGTCCTAGAAATAGTGGATGAGCAATTGGTCATTATCAGTTTGTGTCGACATCTTGCGAGCATACATCACAAGATGGCTGAGAGGGCACGTGTTTCCCTTATACTTCTCAAAGTTAGGTACTTTGAATTTTATAGGGATCTTCAAGTTGGGCACAAGGCACAACTCAGCAACACTCTTACCAAAGAGGTCCTTCCCCCTCAGAGTCCCTAGTTCCTTACGAAGCTCAAGGAATTGGTCTTTCATGTCATCCATCTTCTCATAAACATCTGGACCTTCAGATGGTTCAGAATGGTAGATGATATCTTCAACTCTTGGCAATGTGTGCACGACGGGAGGTGGCACTGAAAGGACCAGGCTAGATGCCGACAAAGAAGCAAGAGTAGGAGCAAAACCCTCTAGCACAAAATTGGCAGGCATTCCCCACGGGAATCCGACTGGCATAGATGGCGCAAAGTGGGCAGTTGCAGCAGGTACAATAGAAGTCACGATCTCAAAAATGACCGTCCTCTGGGGAGGAGTTAAGGGTGTCGGAGAAGACTGGCTCTGGGCAGCCATGAATGACTCCATCAGGGCAGTCAGTCTGGCTACTTCCTCCTTCAGCTCGCGGTTCTCTTGTTCCAAATGATCCTTCAACTTCGATTTGTTGGCTCTAGTGTAGTACCGGTGAGTCAGCTTGTCTTCAAAATAAATGAAGAACACAGAGTTAGACCATAGGACAAGAAGCCTGGAACAAAACGTGCTTATGCACATGATGCATGCAATGCTTGTGCATATGATTTGTTTTTATTCCAGAGGAACTTTGGAGTTCTATTTGCAAATTTTGGAAATATTAAACATTTACTTCATATGGGAATACAATATCAATAATATCTGGAAAATATTTTTACACCAAAGAAGTACAGCATTGGTAACCAAATATAATACAAGAGAGAAGGAAAATAATCATCCTATGGATCCCTAAAAACAATCATCTAAAGCTCAAGAGACTAGAAGATAAGATGCACGAAGCCTCTTCACCTCCTCCTCATAGGCTGCCTCCATATCTGCCTTCTCCTTGGCGAGTCGATCGTACTTCCTCTTCCAAAACTTGGAGGACTGAGGAAGCAGAGAAGTCCATGCATCATTAGGATCATCAATAACCTGATGCTCAAGGAACTCTATCAAAGCATCCTTCTCCTTGATTTGCTGGAGAAACTCCTCTCGTTCACGGATCCAAGCACGCGAACGGTCTTCATCTCTCAACTCCTCTACTCCTTGATCAGGGAGGGTTGTAGGCCCATCCATAACCAAAGGTGTAGGTCCCGGATACTCGTAAGGCATGAGGTACTTGGAGGCTCTCCTCCTAACCCAAGAAGTATAAGGCTCAAAGGCGATGCAATTCTTCGGACCTAGCTCCTTCTTTCCCTTCTTATGGGTCTTGCGCCAAGCGCAGACCATCCTGGACTTCAAGCCTTGGGAATATTTACCCTCCTGAAAGAACACACCCTCTAATAGAATTTTATTGGGTTTATCCTTTAGGGGGAACCTAAGCTGACGACGTGCCAAAACAGGGTTGTAGTTAATCCCACCACATGTACCAAGAAGAGGCACATTGGAGAATTCACCACAAGAGTCGATAATCTGCACACCATCATAAACATGGTTATACCAAAAGATATCATCATTGGTGAGAGACATAAGTCTCGTGGACTAGCGTAGACATCCTTTGTTCTCCTTGAAGGTGACAGACTGCGGCAAGTGAGAAGTAAACCACTTGTACAACAGAGGCAAACAACACACAACGGTACCACCACCCTTTGCATTCTTCATATGCAAAGAGAAGTAAGTGTCACCCAACAGAGTCAGAACGAGATTAAGAGAAGAGAAAATCCTAATAGCGTTCACGTCCACAAACTTGTCGATGTTGGGGAATAACATTAGCCCATAGATGAGAAGTACAAATATGGCTTCAAAGGCGTCCTCACTCAAGGCCTTCCCATACATAATAGCTTGAGTAATGAGGAACTCAGAAGGGAGACACTGAATTCCACCTTTGGTAGTCATATGCGCACCAACCATAGATTCATCTATATGCAACATATCAGCTATCTCTCGAGAAGTAGGAATACTCTCTAAGCCACTGAACGGTAACTCGTCTAGAATAGGTATACCCACAAGGTAAGCATACTCTTCAAGCGTGGGCAATAGCTGACAATCCGGAAATGTGAAGCAACGGTACAAGGGATCATAAAACTGCACCAATACACTCATCAATCCTTCGTCCACTTGAATAGTCAGAATAGATAGGAGCTTCCCAAAACGAGCTTTGGAACCCAAAGCATCTAATACATTAGGATGTCAAATTCCTTAGCTCTTTCAAGTCTGGTTGTCTGAAACTGTACTTCTTTGTATTCCTTCTTTGTCTTTCCATGTCTGAAAATTTGCAAATAGACCTCTTAGGTTCCTTGAAAATTTTCTTATTATTTTGATGATATGGATGCAAATGGGTGCATGAATGCATGGATGCAGCAATCACACTCAAGGATCAATCAAAGCACACAAAACAAAGGTAATGGGATGGATCATGTTATCCTTAATATCAATCATCCATTTTGGTGGATTATGGTTTATACCTTATCAACACCCAAGTTCCATTGATATTAAGGATGCATGAACGGATCAACCATGAATCAAGGGTTTGTTGTAAGTCACGAGCATGAGGTCTCAATTAAGAACCACCCAAAGGGAGTGTACTAGAGTTTAAACCTGCCAAACATATTCTACAAGAGGTTCCCATAGTCATCATCCCATCTTTTGGATATTATCGGAGAAACGACTACTCGTATTCCAAAAATATTCTCAAGATAGACTCTTATGAGTGTAGTATCGCATAACAATCGTATCAAATCTTACACTTGAACGACTTTCGCACTACATCCTCAGAATAGGCCAAGATTGGCTTGGTAAACTAAGGTCCTTGGTGTAATACCCCAAAATTTACCCTTCATTTTTCCTGGAAGCATACGCTTTTCACCTCATGCATGCATTCATTTTTAGGTCATTTAGCATTTGCATTTCATCATGGCAATCGGAATCGAATCCAAGAAGCTTGAACATCATCCAGGACACTTTGTGGGCTTTATTTAGATGATCAGTCAATACAAGGTAAAGACTTGGGTTACTTCCAACAGGGGTCTATTCGTCAGTCAAAACGTTAACCTTGAAGGAGCAAAGGGTTGTTCATGAGCTGTCATGCTCGCTTGGCGAAGCGCACGTGTTTTGAAAATAATAAGAATAATAATAATAAAAATAAATAATAAAAACGAAAAAAAAAACCGAAAATGGAAAATGAAAAAAAAATAATAATAAAAAAATAATAATAATAATAAATAATTAAATAAAAGAAAAAATCTTGGACTTGGACCTCTCTCATTTGAGCCCACAGGTCCACAAAAATCAGGTTATAAATTCAGAGTTTCAGTGAAACAAAAGGCAATTTTATTCCTATTACCCTGGCTGGAAAAAGATAGTGAGAGAAGAGCTAACAGAGTTCAGAGCAGCCTACAAACCCTGAAGGGAACTCAACTGCACAGAATCACCTCTGCCTCACATAAACCCTAAAGATTGTTTTGTAAACCTCACGGGTGCAACTCAATTTCAATTAAGCTCTCCAATCAGGTTTGCCCTTATCCCCATTACCTTTGAGCTTTGAATTTGAATACTCTGAATGTTTGAGGTATTATGGGTGAATTTGATACCCTTTTGATGCATGTCTTTTTTGTGAATTTTAATGGCATGATTCATGTGGTTACATTTTGATTTTGGGGCAACCCTTGATTACCCTATTTTTTTGTCTCTAACCTGTTTGTTGAGTTTTTGTGAGGCCTCACATGACTTTTGCAGGGATAACTTGCGTGGTTTTCCACTTTATTTGTGGGATACCCCCTGGAGGTTTCATTCCGATTACCTGTACTGACTCACTTTCTTTGATGGTGTTTAGCTGGGAAGGATCCCTGGGTTTCCCATTCCTCTAATTGTTGTTACTTCGGATCTTTATCCGTGTGGTACTTTTACATTTTCCCCGCATTTTACTGCTTTCCTAGCTGGAAGACCTCTATAGGAGGCAATGTTTTTGTGGTGTTTTTTTTTACAGGTTCCTTCGTCCAAGACTCCTTTTGCATGAGCATCCCAAACCCTAACCCTTCATTGATTTTTCTTCTCCTAAACACACGTTTACTCCTTCTACTATAGGTGAGTAAGTCTCCAAAGGCCGAGCATCCGGTAGATTGCGTAGTAACGTCGTTCGTCCAAAACCCAATCCATAATCCCGTAGTTAGCCGAACTACGGCTTGCTCTGATTCTCATTCCAGATGAGATACGTAGGCATAAGACGCGATGTCTTAGCGAGCACACATCCCCCCAACCCATAGGTCAGCCGAGCTACGAAGACTCTGATTCTCATATTCAGATGAGATACGTATGCAGTAGATGCGACATCCGCGCGAGTCATTTTCATTTAACCCTTTTTTTAGTAAACAACACAAGATAAACTCACACCCTTTAAACAAGAACTACAAAAGTGGATCCCGTAAAGTACTACGGATGCGTAGGGGTGCTAATACCTTCCCTTCGCATAACCGACTCCCGAACCCAAGATTTGGTTGCGAGACCTTGTCTTTTCCTTTCCTTTTTCCAGGTTTACTTCAAGCGTTTCCTTTCCCTCCTTTTGGATAAATAATGCACGGTGGCGACTCTTCTGTCATTTTCTTTCGCCAGTTGTTTTTTTGCACACTGTATTTTTTCAGGTTGTGTCAGCTGGCGACTCTGCTGGGGACTCGGTTTCCCTACGCGAGTCCCTCCTAGCTTTTGTAGTTTGTTTGTTTATTGGGTGTTCATGCTTTTGTACAGTTATTTACCTGCTTTACCTTATTGCATTGTGTATATATCATTGCTGTATCTGTTGGCTGACTATGGCTGCTTGGTGATCTTTGTGAGATGAGTTCTATACCCGAACTCGAGTGCACTTAGGATAGGAGAATGGCATAGTCTTGTCGACTTGTGTGGAGTTATTCCTTAGCAAGTTGACTTGCAAGCCCATTCACTTGGTGGAGGTCATGTTGAGATCAATAATGTCACACAAGTAAGTTGTGGTTAGACATTACTTTTTCCAATATAGACCGTAGAAGCCGAGGACCTTAGTTTACCAAACCCATCTTGGCCTATTCGTAGGACGTAGTGCGAAAGTCGTTCAAGTGTAAGATTTGATACGATTGTTACGCGATACTACACTCATAAGAGTCTATCTTGAGAATATTTTTGGAATACGAGTAGTAGTTTCTCCGATAATATCCAAAAGATGGGATGATGACTATGGGAACCTCTTGTAGAACATGTTTGGCAGGTTTAAACTCTAGTACACTCCCTTTGGGTGGTTCTTAACCGAGACCTCATGCTCGTGACTTACAACAAACCCTTGATTCATGGTTGATCCGTTCATGCATCCTTAATATCAATGAAACTTGGGTGTTGATAAGGTGTAAACCATAATCCACCAAAATGGGTGGTTGATATTAAGGATAACATGATCCATCCCATGACCTTTGTTTGGTGTGCTCTTAATTTCTCTCCAGACAGTGCAACCTGACAGATGTTCAAGCAAATACAGCGATCCTGATTCCCATGCCACTGCACTACATTCACATCATTTTGCATCACATCATTTTGCATTCATAATCATTCACACATGTTTATCCATTTCTGTGGGGTTTATATCTTCTACTTGATTCTAGTCGGAATTTTCTTGGTTCTCATCAACGGCTTAGTCTTTTTTTTACATCGTTTATCTATTGAGAGACTAGAATCAAGTGGGTAGAATACCTTTGGAATTGATAAACATGTCATTGCATTTACATATTCATTAGCATGTCTTGCATAACAGGTACCGCCACAGTGTTCTCAGTTTGTTTTGTGTTCCATCGACAGGATAGCTGACCCAGGCATTCACCAGTACGGTACCCGCAGAAACCAACAGAGAGTAATGGAGAGCCTACAGGCAGAGTTCGCCGAGATGAAAATCCGCATGAATCAGTTCATGGATGTGGTTCAAGGGGTGGCTTAGGGACATCAAGAGCTCAGGTAGATGATACAGAGGGATCCCCCTGCTCAACCAGAGACGGTGACTGATCCTCCAGCTGGAGAGGCTAATGGACCCAATGGACCGGGGCCTATCCTAATCCTACATGTCACCTCCGGTCAATATCCCGTTCATGATGATCAGGACGATCAGTTCCCCCTGCTGCAGGAAGACTTTGGTATGGGTCATGGTGTGGACCCCAGGTTTAGAAGATTGGAAGAGAGGTTGAAGGTAGTGGAAGGACAGAATCCTCTGGGAGTAGATGTTGCTGACTTGGGGCTGGTCCTAGGTGTGAGAGTGCCACCGAAATTCAAGGTCCCGATATTTGACAAATACAATGGCAACTCTTGCCCGAAGACCCATGTGCAAGCCTATTTCCGTAAAATGGTTGCATACTCCGATGACGAAAAGTTGCTTATGTACTTTTTCCAGGACAGCCTAGCTGAGGCATCCCTGGAATGGTATATGAGGCTGGACAGAGCCCACATTCGTTGCTGGAGGGATTTGGCTGAGGCTTTCGTGAAGCAGTATCAGTATAATGCAGACATGGCTCCGGACAGAACTCAACTTCAAAATCTGTCTCTTAAAAGCAATGAGTGCTTCAGAGAATACGCTCAACGCTGGAAAGAAACAGCTTCCCGTGTTCAACCTCCTATGTTGGAGAAGGAAATGGCTAACATGTTCATGAACGCTCTGCCAGGACCTTATTTGGAGCGCCTGGTGGGTTGCAATGCCTCCAATTTTGCTGATGTAGTCTCTACCGGAGAGTGGGTGGAGAATTAGCTGAGGACATACAAGACCCAGAGTGGAGGTGAATCCTCATCAGGGGTGAAGAAGCCGTTCATTCAGGGACAGAAGAGGAGAGAAGGGGATGCAAGTGCCATATCTTCTTATTAGAACAGGGATAACCGGAGGAATAACTTTTAGAACTATCATCAGCAACCGTATGTTGCGGCTGTGACCATTCCAGCTGCAGCCCCACTACAACAACAACAACCACAGCGTTAACCAGCTCAGTACCAACCACAACAACCGGGTAACAGACCCGCCTATCAACCGAGGCCAAGGACGATGGACCGGCGTTTCGACACTCTTCCAATGTCGTATGCTCAGTTGCTTTCTAGTCTTCAACAACTACAACTTGTGCAGTTATGCACTCTGGCTCCTCCCGTTGGTAGGCTTCCGGTGGGTTATGACGCCAACGCTAGGTGTAGCTTCCACTCTGGGGCACCTGGCCACAATATTGAGAACTGCAAAGCTTTTAAGCACGTAGTTCAGGACCTCATTGATTCGAAGGCCGTTAACTTTGCACCAGCTCCTAATGTCTTTAATAATCCCATGCCCTAGCATGGTGGAGCCAACGTTAACATGGTCGAAGGAGAAGTCAAATTAGTCTCTGCGGTCAACAATGAAGATGGGGATATTGATTGCGACATCGATAACTGGGTGCGTCCGAGGATCCCGGGTGAAGTTCTCAATAATTAGTCTTCTAAGCAGATTGTCCAAGCCACTTGTCTGGAGGAGTAATTTTCTTTGTTTATTCATGCATATCCAAGTCTTACGTTCCGTCAGGGCGTAATGACTCATTGTAGGGCTCATCTATGTGACACTTGCATTTTTTATCATAAATAAAGGACGTCTTTTTGCATTCAAATATTTCGTTCCCTGTCTTTCTATTTTTGCAGTTTTTCAAAAAAAATGGCAATGTTTTGTTTAATTTCCACTTTTTTCTTTTTTTTCACACTCATAAGCACATACCATCACTCAAGCAGATGCACATCACCGGATCCTATTGATAACGGTTCTGCTATGCCTCGCTTCGACTTTGAAAATCCAATCTTTCAAGTTGAAGAAGAGGGTGATGAAGACTGTGAACTCCCTGAAGAACTTACCAGGTTATTAAAACAAGAGGAAAGGGTCATTCAACCGCATCAAGAGTCTGTTGAAGTGATTAATCTCGGCACCGAGGACGCCAAGAGAGAAATCAAGATAGGGGCTGCTTTGGAAGACAATATGAAGAAGGGGTTGATTGAACTGCTGCAAGAGTATGTTGACATCTTCGCTTGACACAAACATCGTGGTACATCGCTTGTCGCTCAAAGAAGGTTATCCTCCGGTTAAGCAGAAGCTCAGAAGAACAAGACCAGAGATGGCTGTCAAGATAAAGGAAGAAGTGCAAAAACAGTTGGATGCAGGGTTTCTAGCAGTCACAAATTATCCCGCATGGGTTGCAAATATCGTTTCGGTACCTAAGAAGGATGGAAAGGTACGGATGTGTGTTGACTACCGGGATCTGAACAGGGCTAGTCCAAAAGATGATTTCCCCTTACCTCACATTGACATTTTGGTGGATAACACGGCTCAGTTCTCGGTATTCTCCTTCATGGATGGCTTTTTTGGCTATAATCAAATTAAGATGGCACCAGAAGACATGGAGAAGACAACATTCATAACCCCATGGGGCACCTTCCGCTACAAGGTGATGCCGTTTGGTCTGAAAAATGCTGGAGCAACATATCAACGAGCGATGGTGACTCTGTTCCATGATATGATTAATCATGAAATCGAGGTTTATGTTGATGATATGATTGCCAAATCTCAGACAGAAGAAGAACATTTGGTGAATTTGCAGAAACTATTTGAGCGTTTGAGGAAATTCAAGCTGAGGCTTAATCCTAACAAGTGTACTTTTGGGGTGAGATCTGGAAAACTACTGGGTTTTGTTGTTAGCGGAAAAGGGATTGAGGTGGATCCGGCCAAAGTGAAAGCAATACAGGAAATGCCTGAGCCAAGAACAGAGAAACAAGTCCGTGGTTTCTTAGGAAGGTTGAACTTTATTGCAAGGTTCATCTCTCACCTAACAGCCACGTGTGAGCCAATATTCAAATTGTTGAGAAAAGATCAGGCTATCAGGTGGAATGATGATTGTCAAAGGGCGTTCGAGAAGATAAAAGAGTATTTGCAGAATCCTCCTATCCTTGTGCCTCCGGTCCCAGGGAGACCGTTGATTATGTATTTGACAGTATTGGACAATTCCATGGGTTGTGTTCTCGGTCAACACGATGAGACAGGTAGGAAAGAGCATGCCATCTACTACCTGAGTAAGAAATTCACAGATTGCGAGTCGAGATACTCAATGCTTGAAAAAACATGTTTTGCACTTGCATGGGCTGCGAAGCGATTGAGACAATACATCCTCTCTCACACAACCTTACTGATCTCCAAAATGGATCCAGTCAAGTATATATTTCAGAAGCCAGCTCTCACCGGAAGAGTTGCTCGTTGGCAAATGGTACTGACAAAGTACGACATCCGGTATACTTCCCAGAAAGCCATCAAGGGGAGTATTCTGTCAGACTATCTTGCTCAACAGCCAGATGAAGATTACGAGCCGATGAAGTTTGATTTTCCAGATGAAGACATCATCTTCCTCAAGATGAAAGACTGTGAAGAGCCAGTTGTTGAAGAGGGACCTGATCCAGACGAAAAGTGGACATTAATGTTTGATGGGGCCGTCAACGCCAGAGGAAGTGGAATTGGTGCTGTCATTACAACTCCGAAAGGTGCCCACATGCCTTTCACCGCTCGTCTGACTTTCGAGTGAACCAATAATGAAGCTGAGTATGAAGCCTGTATCTTGGGTATTGAGCAAGCCATTGATTTGAGAATCAAGACTCTGGACATCTTCGGAAATTCAACTCTAGTGATCAATCAAGTGAATGGTGATTGGAACACCCTCCAGCACAATCTGGTCCCTTACAGAGATTACACGAGAAGACTATTGACTTTCTTCACAACAGTAAAGCTGTATCACATACCTCGTGATGAGAACCAGATGGCAGATGCTCTTGCCACTCTATCCTCCATGATCAACGTGATTCGGTGGAACCACGCTCCTAGGATCGATGTGATGCGCCTCGACAGGGCCGCGTATGTGTTTGCTGCTGAACTGGTAGTTGATGACAAGCCCTAGTATCACGACATCAAGTGCTTTCTGAAGAATCAAGAGTACCTTGCAGGGGCATCCAACAATGATAGAAAGACTTTCAGAAGATTGACAGGTAGTTTCTTCTTGAACAAAGACGATGTTTTGTATAAGAGGAACTTCGACATGGTTTTGCTCAGATGCGTGGACAGACACGAAGCAGACATGTTAATGCCGGAAGTTCATGAAGGCTCCTTCGGTACTCATGCCGGTGGACATGCAATGGCTAAGAAATTGTTGAGAGCAGGTTATTACTGGATGACTATGGAATCTGATTGTTTCAAATATGCTCGGAAGTGCCATAAATGCCAGATTTATGCTGATAAGGTGCATGTGCCGCCGAATCCTTTGAATGTTATGTCTTCGTCGTGGCCTTTCGCTATGTGGGGCATCAATATGATTGGAAAGATTGAGCTGACCGCTTCCGATGGGCATCGCTTCATCCTTGTTGCCATCGACTATTTCACCAATTGGGTCGAAGCAGCATCGTTCGCGAATGTCACCAGACATGTGCTTGCCCGATTCATCAAGAAAGAAATCATTTGTCGCTATGGATTCCCGAAAGAATCATTACTGATAATGGTTCTAATCTCAACAACAAAATGATGAAGGAGTTGTGCCAGAACTTCAACATTCAGCATCACAATTCTTCCCCTTATCGCCCTAATATGAACGGTGTTGTTGAAGCGGCAAATAAGAACATAGAGAAGATTGTGCAGAAGATGGTCGTTACGTACAGAGATTGGCATGAGATGATACCCTTTGCCTTGCATGGGTACCGTACTTCAGTACGTACATCGACCGGGGCAACCCCTTACTCCCTTGTGTATGGTATGGAAGCAGTCCTACCCGTTGAATGGAGATTCCTTCTCTAAGAGTCCTGTTGGATGTCAAGTTGGACGCAGCTGAATGGATTCGGACAAGGTTCAATGAGTTGAGTCTTATCGAAGAGAAGCGAATGGCAGCCATTTGTCATGGGCTGTTGTATCAAAGTCGGATGAAGAGAGCCTTTGATCAGAAAGTGCATCCTCGATGCTTCCAGGTCAGAGATTTGGTGTTGAAAAGGATCTTTCCTCCTCAGACAAATCACAGGGGCAAGTGGACTCCTAACTATGATGGACCGTATATTGTCACCAAGGTTTTTGATGGTGGAGCCTTAATGCGTGCAACGATGGATGGTGAAAACTTCACTTCCCCGGTGAACTCAGACGCAGTTAAAAAATACTTCGCATGAAATAGACCCGCTGGACAATAAAAAGAGTAGTCCACGCAAAAATGGGCATCCCGGCGAACCAAGAAAATGAAAAAGGTCGGGCAAAATTTAGGGATTAAAAGTGAAAAGATTGTACATCCGGTAAGTTGAAAACCTGAAAAGGCAACTTAGGCAAAAATGGGTATCCCGGTGGATTGAAAACCCGAAAAGGGCTGAATCTCATCTCGTGTCAATGACTGAAAACTTTTGAAGGATAGGAAACAGTCCAATCACTCTTTCAGAAAGCTGATCATCTGGAGGATCTTGAAGACGAGCAAGTCATAGCAGAATTGGAACCCAAGAGAAATCCATTTCACATTGCCATTAGATTAATGTCTGTTTTTATCTGTTGTGCGATTACCTCTTTCCAGGGATTGCTTCCTGATGTAAATGCCTATTTAGAGGTCTTTCAATCAATAAAATCATGTTATTCAGTATATCTCCGTTTTCATTTTCATTTTTCTATTTTGTTTGCAAAAATGACGTCCGAATTTTTGATAAACATTGCATCATGACACGTAAGAGCTTTATAGGTACATGCTTAATAAACATTTAAAATTGCTATAAATTTTAAGTGCTTTGGATCGTCTATTCAGAACAGGTACCCTCGGGGCATTTCCTTAAAATCCCCTGCAGATGATCGTGAATGTTTTCCTCCAACAGACGAATTCGGTATCTTATCCTTGCAGAGCTGATCAGAGCGTTGGATTCTTCAATCCCCAGCAGGTTCTCACCATTGTTCCTCCCCCCAAGCGGTGGTTTCAGATTATACACTCCCCAGTAGAGTTGACAGTGTCAGACTATATACCCCTAGCGGAGTTGACAATGCCAGACTGTATCTTCCCAGCAGAAGCAGCTGCTCCTCAGAGTTCGAGGCCAGATCGATAATCCCAATGCCAGATCCATGGTTTCTCTCCTTGAAGCAGAACCTCGGTACCGTATCGGTGTTTGCTTCCCCTGCTCAGTCATCTCTTGCAGATCGTGGTTGCCAGAACCACTATCGCTTTCCCCAACAACATGTTTTCAGTGCCGTTCTCTCCCTAGTCAGAATCTCAGTATTTCGTCATTGCTAGAACACCGTGTGGCAGGGTACAGAAGATGGTGATCATTTCCCCAGCAGATCCCCTTGCCTCAGCTTGACATTCTACCCAACATTTCGTATCCCCGCATGTAGAGTCATATTGCATTTCATCCTGCCAAATCGTGTAGCATTTCCATTTTCATGGAGCATTACGCCATTGAAAAATTCCGACATACGCATGTAAGCATAAGTTGTTCCCGGTATCCTAAGTGATAAGCCAGAAGTTGTTTCCAGTACTCAGACTGAAGATTGTTCATGACTTACCTTTGTTATTCCTAGCAAGTGTCATTGGCCCATGCGCCGCCTCTATTATCGTTCTCTATTTCTGCCGATGCTGACAGGCATGAAGTTTTCCGATGTTCAGATCAAAGAAGTTTCCGACGTTCAGGTTGATGCAACTTGTGGCATTCAGGCCAGTTTTCCGATTTTCAGATCGAAGAAGTTTCCGACGTTCAGGTCGATACAACTTGTGGCGTTCAGGCCAGTTTTCCGATGTTCAGATCGAAGAAGTTTCCGACATTCAGGTCGATGCAACTTGTGGCGTTCAGGCCAGTTTTCCGATGTTCAGATCGAAGAAGTTTCTGATATTCAGGTCGATGCAACTTGTGGCATCCAGGCCAATTTTTCGATGTTCAGATCGAAGAAGTTTCTGATATTCAGGTCGATGCAACTTGTGGTATCCAGGCCAATTTTCCGATGTTCAGATCGAAGAAGTTTCCGACATTCAGGTCGATGCAACTTGTGGCGTTCAGGCCAATTTTCCGATGTTCAGATCGAAGAAGTTTCTGACATTCAGGTCGATGCAACTTGTGGCGTTCAGGCCAGTTTTCCGATGTTCAGATCGAAGAAGTTTCCGACATTCAGGTCGATGCAACTTGTGGCGTTCTGGCCAGTTTTCCGATGTTCAGATCGAAGAAGTTTCCGGCATTCAGGTCTATGCAACTTGTGGCATCTAGGCCATTTTTCCGATGTTCAGATCGAAGAAGTTTCTGACATTCAGGTCGACGAAACTTGTGGCATTCAGGCCAGCCTCTCGGTGTTCAGACCGATATTAATAATCTCATATCTCCCGATGTTCATATCGAAGTCATTTCTAGTATTCGGACTAATGAGCGGCATTCATGCCATGGTTATTTCTGTGTTACCATTTATTTTGGTATCCAGGTTAACATTCTTTTTCAGTATTCAGACTGACTCTCACCGTACCAGACGGATTCTTCTTTCAAGACCACCTCTTTGCCGATTCTGACAGGCAGTGTTACTTCACTTCACTTCAGTGCAAATTTTCGGGCTTTTATTGTATTCAATCCCTTGATGCCTCGAAAGCACGAAAGCCGCTGCTATCTTCTTTTCAGGTCTCTAGTTGATTGAATAGGGGCAGCTGTAATACCCCAAAATTTACCCTTCATTTTTCCTGGAAGCATACGCTTTACACCTCATGCATGCATTCATTTTTAGGTCATTTAGCATTTGCATTTCATCATGGCAATCGGAATCAGATCCAAGTAGCTTGAACATCATCCAGGATACTTTGTGGGCTCTATTTAGATGATCAGTCAACACAAAGGAAATACTTGGGTTACTTCCAACAGGGGTCTATTCGTCAGTCAAAACGTTAATCTTGAAGGAGCAAAGGGTTGTTCATGAGCTGTCATGCTCGCTAGGCGAAGCCCACGTGTTTTGAAAAAAAAAACGAACGAAAAAAAACGAAAAACGGAAACGAAATAAATTAATAAATAAATAAATAAATAATAATAATAAATAAATAAATAAATAAAAGAAAAAATCTTGGACTTGGACCTCTCTCATTTGAGCCCACAGGTCCACAAAAATCAGGTTATAAATTCAGAGTTACAGTGAAACAAAAGGCAATTCTATTCCTATTACCCTGGCTGGAAAAAGATAATGAGAGAAGAGCTAACAGAGTTCAGAGCATCCTCCAAACCCTGAAGGGAACTCAACTGCACAGAATCACCTCTGCCTCACATAAACCTTAAAGATTGTTTTGTAAACCTCACGGGTGCAACTCAATTCCAATTAAGCTCTCCAATCAGGTTTGCCCTTATCCCCATTACCTTTGAGCTTTGAATTTGAATACTCTGAATGTTTGAGGTATTATGGGTGAATTTGATACCCTTTTGATGCATGTCTTTTTTGTGAATTTTAATGGCATGATTCATGTGGTTACATTTTGATTTGGGGGCAACCCTTGATTACCCTATTTTTTTGTCTCTAACCTGTTTGTTGAGTTTTTGTGAGGGCTCACATGACTTTTGCAGGGATAACTTGCGTGGTTTTCCACTTTATTTGTGGGATACCCCCTGGAGGTTTCATTCTGATTACCTGTACTGACTCACTTTCTTTGATGGTGTTTAGCTGGGAAGGATCCCTGGGTTTCCCATTCCTCTAATTCCTGTTACTTCAGATCTTTATCCGTGTGGTACTTTTAAATTTTTCCCGCATTTTACTGCTTTCCTAGCTGGAAGACCTCGATAGGAGGCAATGTTTTTTGTGTGTTTTTTTTACAAGTTCCTTCGTCCAAGACTCCTTTTGCATGAGCATCCCAAACCCTAAACCTTCATTGATTTTTCTTCTCCTAAACACACGTTTACTCCTTCTACTACAGGTGAGTAACTCTCCAAAGGTCGAGCATCCGGTAGATTGCGTAGTAACGTCGTTCGTCCAAAACCCAATCCATAACCCCGTCGTTAGCCGAACTACGGCTTGCTCTGATTCTCATTCCAGATGAGATACGTAGGCATAAGATGCGATGTCTTAGCGAGCACACATCCCCCCAACCCATAGGTCAGCCGAGCTACGAAGACTCTGATTCTCATATTCAGATGAGATACGTATGCAGTGGATGCGACATCCCCGCGAGTCATTTTCATTTAACCCCTTTTTTTAGTAAACAACACAAGATAAACTCACACCCTTTAAACAAGAACTACAAAAGTGGATCCCGTAGAGTACTACGGATGCGTAGGGGTGCTAATACCATCCCTTCGCATAACCGACTCCCGAACCCAAGATTTGATTGCAAGACCTTGTCTTTTCCTTTCCTTTTTCCAGGTTTACTTCGAGCGTTTCCTTTCCCTCCTTTGGGATAAATAACGCGCGGTGGCGACTCTTCTGTCATTTTCTTTCGCCGGTTGTTTTTTCGCACACTGTATTTTTTCAGGTTGCGACACTTGGCTTCTAAGGTCTATATTGGAAAGAGTATTGTCTAACCACAACTACTTGTGTGACATTATTGTTCCCAACATGACCTCCACCAAGTGAATGGGCTTGCAAGTCAACTTGCTAAGGAATAACTCCACACAAGTCAACAAGACTATGTCATTCTCCTATCCTAGGTGCACTCGAGTTCGGGTATAGAAATCATCTCACAAAGATCACCAAGCATTCAAGGAATTAATATTCAAGCAATTTAATCATTACATACAATACAGTAATCCCAAATTGCACAAAAATATGTCACAAAAAAAAATATACAATACAACACAACCAATATGAAAAGTAGGCAAAACCCACTAGGCAAATGTTATCCCCAGCAGAGTCGCCACTTTTCTATAGCGGGGTATTCGTTACCATTAGAGCTATTGACTAAATCTAAGGTAAACCATACAAGTCGAGTCGCCACCGCACTTCTATTTATTCAAAGGAATGGTTAGAAAGCGAACAAAAACCTAAAAGTTTTATCAAATCAAAAACTAGTAAAAATGTCAGAGATCTGGGTAAGGGGGTTGGTTATGCAATGGGAAGGTTTTAAGCACCCAAAACATCTTAGGTATTCCTAGGGAGCCGTTTTCACATTGGTTGTAAGGTTGGTATTTTGTGAAAATTTATTTGTGCAAACATGATTGAAGAGATGAGAAGAGAATATACAAATTTATTTACATTTTGTGTTTGGATGGATGAACCCATTGCCTACGTGCCATCGTAAAAGATTAGGATCAAAACCTCGTAGTTCGGGGTACAAATCTCAAAGTGAGTTGGTGAATTTATTGGTCCAAAAGCCTTAAGGTCTTTTGTTATCCAAGGGAGAAAACTCAACCTAAAACCACAAATCCACCATGTGAGAATAGCTTCAACATGCTAGTGAGGGGTTAACCCTATAATAAGCATGGAAAACTCATTGTCCATCACTAAGGATATAGGTGAGTATTACATCTACCTCAAGGATAACTCAAACCTAATAGCTAAAGGTTATGAAAAGTTTTGATTTAGAAAGTGGCCATTGAAACCACAAAAGACATTTGAATGGGTTATATTTACCGATGGAAAGTATGTACAAAATATAGTCAAAGTTCATTTAAGACTTCAATTCAAAATAAGTGTTATGAAAAGGAAGTTTGAAAATCAAAAGCATAAGGCTTAGGTTTCTAATGTTTGAAAACAAGTGTTAAATGTTTGCACAAAAGTTTTGGCTTGGGTTAGAGTGGAGGGAAGAAGAAGAATGGCTAAGGTCCTAATCATACAAGAGGTAAGGGATAAGAAGTAAAACCACAAATGGAGTTCCTCTCTTGAGATCATATTGATGATCCAAGTAGCTCCCATCCTTTGGAATAGGCAAGCAAGATAATAGTAAGCTCAAGCAATCAAGCACACAAACAAAACAAGCTCCTAGGAATCTTCCAATGGCTTTTAGATCTCTCTCTCTTAGAAGCTTATGGCAATGGTTCCTCAATTTGGCTCAATGTTGGAATCCCTAGCACAAGAACACACACATCAAAAAGTTCTATCAACAATTAAAGAATGAACAAGAAGGAGTTTAGAAATTGGTCCTTTCAAAGTCCTCTTCAACATTTATAGCACTCTAAAGGCCCAATGCCTAGTTGCTCTTTGACTTTTATAGCACTCTAAAGGCTCAATGCCTAGTTGCTCTTTGACTCCAAATTTGCATAGGGAAAGTCCTCAAGTCTAAGTCCAATTATTCATTTCTTTTGCATTTTGTCCACAACAATCAAAACAAAACACAAACACAATGATATATACACAATTATGTGCTAAAGTGAGCAAAAGGGAAATTGCGTTAACATAAACATGTACTCAAGTGGCAAAAGGAAAAAACAAATGAACAATTTGTACAAGAATAATAAATTGCATAAATGTAAAGAGCAAAAAGTAAATGTTAATAGTTAATGATTAGTGTTAGTGGTTAGTGTGTCATAAGGCAAATTTAGCGCTATGTTAAGCAATCGTAATTGGACTTATGTAGAAGTCGCAACTATCTGAGGTCGGTCAATAATAATGTAGACAATAACACAAGTTAGAAGTCTTGATTAGTGAACCAAGTTCCAATAACTTGCCATGCCAAAAAAGAAGATGAGAAATGATCTTGTATTGGTTTAAGTCCTTTGCATGATTTAGAAAGCAATCTATCTTTAATGCAAAGCCATTCACTTGATCAATTGATCAAGATGAATTAGATTTGAATCAAGGAAGATTAAACCTCCCTAATCAATGCTAACTTATCAACCTTTAACTCATTGATCAAAAGAAAAGAAGAAGAAGAAGAAGAAGAAGGAGATAATGGAAATGAAGAAGATAAAGTGCATTAAATGAAATGGAATGTACCACTATATTAATGTTGACCAAAGATAGGGAAGATCAAGGTCAAACCAAAAAAACAGAAGTGGGATGAAGATTGGAAATCAAGAAATAAACAAAATATTTTTGGCATTTTAATATTTGAAAATAAACTTGAATTAAAATATTAAAGGAAGTCAAACTTCAAATTCACTTCAAATCAACTTTGAAAAGTCCAAGTGAATTATTCCAAGTTCAACAAGGTCAAACAAAGTTTGACAAAAAATTTCAGCATTTTTAAAGGTCATAAACTATTTTTAATCAATTAAAAATGAAGAAAAATAATCTTATTGAACTAAAATCTCAAATCAATAAATAAATTGATGAGAATATTTTTCATAGATCCATCATCATTCAAAGAGGTTGAGAAAATATTTTTGTATTTTTTGAATATCAAAAACTATTTAAAATGAATTAAAAATGACCAGAAAAGAGAAAATTATTAAAAAATAGCAAATGATGAAATAAAAAATATTAAAAATCATTTTTAGAAACTAGAAATTAAAAGAGAAATAATGCAACTGGTCCCATATTTCTTGGACCAATAATAAAAGAGATATGAATTTTAGAAATAAAATGGAATTAAAAGAAATAAAGAAAATAAAATTAGAAATAAGAAAATATGGAAAATCCACATGCGTTGGATCTAAGCTCATTAATTGAGCTGGGTCATCAAACGGCTATGGCATGCGCGCGCACCAAACACTCCAGTCAAATGAGTCACATGGATATTAAATAAAAGTCATAACAATGGAGCGCTAGGATCAAATCTGGAAAACGCATCGTGTGGCTCACAAATGTTCCGGCAATGAGACGGTGGCCAGCGTCACCGTATTCTCCGGTGAGCTCCGGTTAAGGTCAAAAAACACAGAGTTTCAAATGCTAACTAAAATGAACGATCCAGGCACCATTCGAAAGGTGAAGTGATGTACAACACTCCTGTGTCACTCACTTCCACTCTAGATTCTTATTAAGAGAGAAATCAGAGATGGAAGTTTGGTGGTGTTCAACTGAACTTGCTCGATTCCAGCAATTAAACATACAATAATGATGCCTCTATAGAGAGGACTTCACACAACACAATATCAAGGCAAATGGAGCAAAGTATAAGGAGATTCAAAGCAAAAACCAGTTGATCAAAACCTTTGGATGGTGAAGAATGGAGTCACTCTCTTTGGTTCCTTTTGCAAATAGAAGCTTCAATAGATCAAATGATGAAGGTCTAGGAACTTTAGATCTGAAAATTCAACCAAATGCAATTGAATTTCAGATCTGAATTTTTGGAGAAAAATGAACTTGTACCTTTAGGTATGGCTAGAGATTCAATCTTGCAGCATTTCAGGCGCCTTCGGGTTGGAGAATTGAAGAGCTATGGCAAGGTATTTATAGATGGAGAGAGCTGAATGCATGAGCTAACTCGTGTGCAAGGCAAATGGATTTTGCATTGCATGGGCTTGTGTGATCATGTGGAAGGCCCAATGAAGGCTGAAATAACCAGTTGAGTTCATGTGAAAGGCAAATGGACGTGTACATTAAGTGTAATTAGCTCATGCATGGCAATTGAATTGAATTTCACAAAATGCACTTAATTCTTCATGTCTTCGAAAATGGTGCTTCCAAACTCCAAATTCTACCTTATGAGTAATGGTTAAAAATCTTGTTGCATAAGGAACAAATTCTATGTTGATCAAGATTCCAATTGGGCTTTAGAAATTAGTGAAATTTGAGCTTGAAGTGTAGGGGGCAAAACATGTATATGTGAAGTTTCCAAATTTGGCCAATGTTCAAGCCCTTCTGTCTCAATGATGCAAGCTCCAAATGATAAAATCTTCAACATTATAGTTGTAGATCTTTTGAAGACAATAAATTTGGACTTAAATGTTGCATCATTTGGATTTTTTATGAAGAAGTTATGGCCACTTGAAGTTGGACTTTTTTACATTTCAATGCATTTGGCCCAAAGTGACCTATAATGTTTTGCATTATCACATGTATTTCTTTTGAGATTTTTCAATTTTTCTCAACATAACATTTGAAGTAGACACAATAAGCTATCCAATGCATTAAGTCTCATCCCAAAATTATGAAAAATGAATGAGTTATGTTCTTGGGAAGTTGACCCAAAATTAGGGTTTCAGTCAAAATGACCTATAATGTTTTGGAATGGAAGATGACTTTCCAAGCTTAAAATAAACATTTTATGAACATGAACGTTGTTCATATTTTCCTTAAGAACATTTTTTCTCTTTGGGTCATCTCCATTTGACCAACACATAAAACGTTAGGTCTCAGGGTATTTCAAGATAGTCAGATGAAATGACTGATCAACTTCTCAAGTCCACAACTCATACCTTGATGAATTGATGATTGAGGACACTCAAATAAGTTCAAATATGCATGAAATGATAATCTAAAGAACTTACCTTGATTGTATTTGACCATGGATTGAGGTTGCTTCAAGAGCAAGGCACAGTTGATGATCAGATGAATTAGGGTTTCCTTGGGATCAAACCTCAAACCCCTTGACTTGCTTTGATCAAAATGATGAATTGAGATACTTGGGAGGAATATTTGATGGATGAGACCTTTGGGAACCATTACCATGCTTACTTTCATCTTCTCTTGACCATATCATTGCACAAAGGATCTCCTAGAAGCTTTAGACCTTGTGATTGCTCAAGCTACAAACAAAAGATGTTAGTGACATATTTTTGTGCTTTTGGTTAGTAAATAAAATGATAAAAGCAATGATATACAATTCAAGCATGCTTGGTAATCTCAAACCAACTCATAAGAGGTCCCACCCAAAGGTGAGGAGCCAAGATCCTCATGATCCTTGAGGCTTTGCAAATGCAATGTTATGATGCTATGAGGGATATTAGGGCCAAAATTGGGGTCTTACAGGTACTTTCGAAGAGATGAAGTTTTGTGATCAATTATGCATTTCATGTTAAATCTTCATGCACAAACCATTGCATTGCCATTTGCACGTCCAAACTTGTTTCCTTTGAGTTCAGCATGCAAAACCCATTGATTTTGGGCCTCACATGTGCCTGTATAGGCCCATGCATGGAGGACACAACTTCATGCACACACGAGTTTTCCACCTCCTTACATCAACTCCATCTATAAATAGAATGCCTTGCCTCACTTGAATCTCAACCTGAAGGCGCCTGAATCTCTGCATAAATCATTTCCCACCCTCTCACCAAAGGAATTCTGAAATTTCACTTCTCTTTTCAAGCTTGAATTTCAACTTACTTGGTTGATCTTCAGCTTCTAATTCCTTAGCCTTGCTTCATTGTCACTTCAAGATCAAGCTGCAATCAAGAATTGGATTGGATTTTGCTCTTAAAAGCTACTCTACAAAGGTTTATACCTCATCTGTTTTGCCTTGAATCTCCTTGTATTTTGTGCATTGCTTTTATTGGTTTTCATTTCTGGAGTCCTCATGTGAGAGGCAAGCCAATGGTGGCTTTAATTTTAAGAATTGGTTAACTTCAGATTGAACACCTAGTTTTTCAACATCAGATTTCTTCTTCAATAAGAATCTTGAGCAAAAACTAAGGTTACAGGGGTGATGTACATAACCCGGCTTTCATTTGGTATATGGATCGTGAGTTTTGGTTAAGGTTGTAAAACCTGCAACTGGTGGCCGGATTAGTGAGCTCGCCGGAGAAGACGGTGGTTTCCACCACCGTCCCTTACGTGGAAGCGTTTTGGCCATTGGATCCAAGAGCTATGATCTAATCTTGGTTGTTGCTTTGCTTGACTTTTTTTTAATTCAATGTGTGGTGATGTTGACCAAGGAACACGATGAGTGCGCGCTTCCTAGCCTTTTGATCATCCACGTATATTAATGAGCTATGATCAGACGCGTGTGGTTTTTTCTAATTTCTTAATTTCTATTTTAATTTCTTTTAATCCGTTTATTTTAAAAAATTCATTACTTCTTTATTTGGAATCACAAAAGTATGGGAGCAATTGCAAAAAAATTATTTTAAATTCTAGTTTCATAAAATGATTTTTAATTATTTTTGTGATTCCATTTAATATTTGTTGTGAATTATTTTATTTCTGGTTGTTTTTAATTCATTTAAAATAATTTTTGATATTCAAAAATGCCAAAAATATTTTCTTAACATCTTTGGATTATGATGAATCCATGAAAAATATTCTCATTAATTTCGTAATTGATTTGAGATTTATTTGAGATTTTAGTCCAATTATGTTATTTTTTATTCATTTTTAATTGTTTAAAAATAGTTTCTGTTTTCAAAAAATGTTGAGAAAATTTGTCAAACTTTGTTTGACCATGTTAGACTTATGATTATCCAATTGGACTTATCCAAGTTGATTTGAATTGGATTTGAAGTTTGACCTTTCTTTATTCATTTTATTTTATGCATTATTTTAATTCCAAAAATACCAAAAATATGTTTGACCTTTCTTGACTTCTAATCTTCATTTCACTTCTATTTACCATTGATTGATGTTGATTCCATTCATGTTTGATCAATGTGTTTTGGTTATGTCATTTAATTTCTCATTTTGGTTCATTTCATTTCCATCTCCTTTCTTCATCTTTTTCTTTTGACCAATGAGTTAATGATTTGTGGTTAGCCATGACATATGAGAGGCTTAACCTTCTTTGATCCAAATCAAATTCATCTTGATCAAAGATCAAGTGAATTGCTTTGTGCCCAAGATAGGTTGCTTCTTGGTCAAGCAAAGACCCTGAAATCCATACAATGTCATTCATCTTTTCTTTTGGCATGGCAAGTTGTAGGAGCTTGGCTTACTAGTCATGATCTCTAAATTGTGTTTATTTGCCTATAGTTTTATTGACCAACCTCAGATAGGTGTGACTACTACATTAGTCCACTTACGATTGCTTAACATATCGCTAAATTGCCTTATGGCACGCCAACACTAACCACTAATTACTAATTTTATTCTTGCAATTTACTTTAATGAAATTTAATTTCTTTCTCATTTATTCATATTGTCTTTGCCCTTTGCTCACTTGAGCTCATGTTTATGTTTATGCCATTTTCCTTTTGCTCACTTGAGCATAGTATTGTGTAAATATACTATTACCTTGTGCTTATTTTGTATTTGTTTGTGTGAACCAATTGCAAGAGGAGAAATGACTTAGAATTAGGACCTTACCTATGCTTAATGGAGTTTCAAGAGCAACTAGGCCTCATGCCTTTAGAATGCTAAATATGTTGAAGAGAAACTAGGCCTCATGCCTTTAGAATGCCTAATATTGAAGTTGACATTGAAAGGACCCCTATTCTAAACTCACTATTGTCCATTCTTTTTATTGCATTGTGGAACTTTTTGATTTGTTTGTTCTTGTGTGGTAGGGATTCCAAACTTGAGCTATTTAGAAGGACCATTGTCATGAGCATCCAAATTAAGAGAAAGACAAGTCCAATTGGAGGATCCTAGGAGCTTAATTGAATATTTGATTGGTTGCTTGATTTAATTGCTAAGTCCAAAGGAAAGGAGCAACTTGGATCATCTTTATGATCTTAAGAAAAGGAACTCCAAGGGTTTTATTCTCTTCTCTCATCTTTGCATGTTTAGGATTAGCCCTTCTTTTCTTCTCTCCACTCTAACCCAAGCCAAACTCACTTTGTGCAAACATTGACATTGTTTTCAAAACTAGAAACCTAGGCCATATGCCTTTGATTTTTCAAACTCTTTTCATCAATACTTATTTTGAATTGAATCTTAAGTCAACTTTGACTTCATTTTGTGAATACTTATAACTTGTAAATACAACTCACTTCAAGTTGTTTTTGTGGTTCCAATGGTCATCTTTGTTAAAACCTTTTCATAAACATTAGCTATTAGGTTTGAGTTATCATACTGATTGATGTAAACCTCACCTCATCCTTAGTGATTGGACTATAAGCCTTCCATACTTATTATAGGGTGGATCCTTAACTAGTATGTTGAAGCTCTCCCCACATGGTGGATTATCGGTTTAGGTTGAGTTTTCTCCCTTTGATAACAAAAGACCTTAAGGCTTTTGTCAAATCGATTCACCAACTTGTTTTTTTGAGATTTTTACCCCGAACTACGAGGTTTTGATCCTACCTTTGTGATGGTACGTAGGCAGTGGGTTTATCCATTCAAACAACAAAATTTTTAAATAATTTTTATATTCTTTTCTCATCTCCCCAATCTTGTTTGCACAAATATTTTCTCAAATAGCAACCTACCATACAACATTTGCAAAAAAGGCTCCCTTAGAGTACTAAGGATGTTCTGGGTGCTTAAAACCTTCCCATTGCATAACCAACCCCCTTACCCAGATCTCTGACATTTTTATTAGTTTTTGATTTGATAAAACTTCTTACTTGGTTTTTGTTCATTTTCTAACCTTTCCTTTGGATAAATATAAGTGCGGTGGCGACTTGAATTGTATGATTTACTTTTGATTTAGTCAATAAATCTAAAGGTAACGAATACCCCGCTACAAAAAAGTGGCGATTCTGCTGGGGAAGATACCTTTAATCTCCTAGTGGGCTTAGCCTACTTTTTAGCTTCGTTGTATTGTATGTTTATATTTATTTGTGATATATTTTTTGTGCAAATTTGGGATGACTGTATTGTTTGTAATGTATGAATTCCTTGATATATCAATTGCTTGTGTGCTTGGTGGTCTCTTGTGAGATGAGTTCTATACCCGAACTCGAGTCCACTTATGATAGGAGAATGGCATAGTCTTGTTGACTTGTGTGGATTTATTCCTTAGCAAGTTGAGTTGCAAGCCCATTCACTTGGTGGAGGTTATGTTGGGATCAATAATGTCACACGAGTAGTCGTGGTTAGGCATTACTCTTTCCAATATAGACTTTAGAAGCCAAGGACCTTAGATTACCTAGCCCATCTTGGCTTATTTTAGGACGTATTGCGAAGGTCGTTCAAGTGTAAGATTTGTTACGATTATTACGCGATACTACACTCAAAAGAGTCTCTCTTGAGAATATTTTTGGAATACGAGTCGTCGTTTATCCGATAATATCCGAAAGATTAGATGATGACTATGGGAACCTCTTGAAGAACATGATTGTCAGGTTTAACCATAGTACACTACCATTGGGTGGTTCTTAGCCGAGACTCCATCCGTTCTCGTATATCCTTAATATCAATGGAACTTGGGTGTTGATAAGGTGTAAACCATAATCCACCAAAATGGATGATTGATATTAAGGATGACTTGATCCATCCCGTGACCTTTGTGTGGTGTGATTTGCTTGATCCTTGAGTGTGATTGTTGCATCCATGCATTCATGCATCCATTTGCATCCATATCATCAACAATGAGAAAACTTTCAAAGAACTTAAGAGGTCTATTTGCAAATTTTCTGACATGGATAAGGAAAGAAGGAATACGAAGAAGTACAGTTTTAGACAACCCGACTTGAATGAGTTAAGGAGATTGACATCCTATGTATTAGATCCCTTGGGGTTCAAAGCTCGCCATAGGAAGCTTCTGTCTATTCTTGCTACTCGGGTGGATCAAGGTCTGATGAGTGTGTTGGTGCAGTTCTATGATCCCTTGTACCGTTGCTTCACTTTTCTGGATTTCTAGTTTTTGCCTACACTTGAGGAGTATGCGTATCTTGTGGGTATACCTATCCTAGATCAGTTGTCGTTCAGTGGCTAGGAGAGAGTTCCTCCTTCTTAAGAGATTGCTGATCTGTTGCACATAGATGTATCTGATGTTGGTGCTCATATGACTACCAAAGGTGGAATTCAAGGTTTCCCATCTGATTTCCTCATTGCCCAAGCTACTTTGTTTGGGAAGGCCATGAGTGAGGACGCCTTTGAGGCCATATTTGTACTTCTCATCTATGGGCTACTGTTATTCCCCAACATCGATAATTTTGTGGATTTGAACGCTATTAAGATTTTCTCTACTCTTAATCCCGTTCCTACTCTATTAGGTGACACTTATTTCTTTTTGCATATGAGGAATGCAAAGGGTGGTGGTACCATTGTGTGTTGTTTGCCTTTGTTGTACAAGTGGTTTATTTCGCACTAGCCACATACGCTCACCTTCAAGGAGAACAAAGGATGTCTACGGTGGTCCACTAGACTTATGTATCTCACTAATGATGATATCTTTTGGTATAACCGTGTGTATGATGGTGTGCAGATTATTGACTCTCGTGGTGAATTCTCCAATGTGTTTCTTCTTGGTACATGTGGTGGGATTAACTACAACCCTATTTTGGCTCGCCGTCAGCTTGGGTTCCCCTTAAAGGATAAACCTAATAACATTCTGTTAGAAGGTGTATTCTGTCAAGAGGGTAAAGATCCCCAGAACTTGAAGGGCAGGATGGTCTGCGCTTGGTGCAAGATTCATAGGAAGGGAAGGAAAGTGCTTGGTCCAAAGAATTGTATTGCTTTGGAACCCTACACCTCGTGGGTGAGGAAGAGAGCTTATGAGTACCGCATGCCCTATGATTACCCGAGACCTACACCTATGGTTGTGGTTAGGCCTTCAACCTTCCCTAACCAAGGAGTAGAGGAGTTGAGAGATGAACACCGTTCGCGTGCTTGGGTCCGTGAGCGAGAGAAGCTACTTCAGTAACTTAGAGATAAGGATGCTTTGATAGATTTTCTGGAGCATCAGGTTATTGACGAGCCTGATGATATGGTTACTTCTCTTCTTCCTCAGTCATCCAAGTTTTGGAAGAGGAAGTATGATCGGCTCGCCAAGGAGAAGGCGGATATGGAGGCAGCCTATGAGAGAGAGGTGAAGAGGCTTCGTGCAACTTATCTTCCGGTCTCGAGAGCTTTGGACGATTGTTTCTAGGGTTCCATAGGATGTTCATTTTCCTTCTCTCTTGTATTGTATTTGGTTTCCAAGACTGCACTTCTTTGGTGTAATTTTTTTCCAGATATTATTGATATGATTATTCTATTATATGTCTAAGAGATTGCTATTCTCCAAATATTTGCAAATAGATCTCTAAAAATTCCTCTGATAAAAATAAATCATACGCACAAGCATTGCATGCATCATATGCATAAACAGGTTTTGTTCAGGGCTTCTTGATCAGTGGTCTAACTCTATGTTCTTCATTTATTTTGAAGACAAGCTGACGCACCGGTACAACACCAGGGCCAATTCTTCAAAGCTAATGGACCACCTTGAGCAAGAGAACAGAGAACTTAAGGAGGAAATGGCCAGGTTGACTGCCCTGATGAAGTCATTCCTGACCTCCCAAAGCTAGTCTTCTCCAACGCCTTCAACTCCTCCCCAGAGGAAGGTTATCTCAGAGGTAGCTTCCTCTACCATGCCTGCTGCCAGTGCTCATTTTGCTCCGTCTGCTATGCCAGCCGGGTTTCCCTGGGGGATGCCCGCGAATTTTGTGCCAGAGGGTCTTTCCCTTGCCTTTGCTTCTCTATCGGCATCTAGCTCGGTCCTTGTAGTGCCACCTCTAGTTGTGCATACGTTACCGAGAGTCGATGACACCATTTCTCATTCTGAGCCATCTGAGGGCCCAGATGTTTATGAGAAAATGGATGCTATGAATGACCAATTCCTTGAGCTGCGCAAGGAACTGAACACTCTAAGAGGGAAAGACCTCTTCGGCAAATCTGCTGCTGAGTTGTGCCTCGTGCCAAATGTCAAGATTCCCATCAAATTCAAAGTGCCTGACTTTGAAAAGTACAAAGGAAACACTTGCCCTCTCATCCATCTTGTGATGAATGCACGCAAGATGTCAACGAAAACTAATAACAATCAACTCCTCATCCACTATTTCCAGGACAGCCTGTTCGGTGCCGCATTGATATGGTATATGGGTCTGGATAGTGTGAACATCCACTCCTTCAACGACCTTGGCGAAGCTTTCGTCAAGCAGTACAAGTACAACGTTGATATGGCTCCCGATAGGGACCAGCTGAGGGCTACGTCCCGGAACGAGAAGGAAACATTCAAGGAGTACGCCCAGAGGTGGCGTGAATTGGCTGCACAGATTGTGTTCCCGCTCGAAGAGAAAGAAATGACGAAGATCTTTCTAAAGACTTTAAGCTCTTTCTACTACAAGCGGATGATTGCTAGTGCTCCCTCAGACTTCATCGAAATGTTGAATATGGGGATGCGACTAGAAGAAGGAGTCAGGGAAGGACGCCTGACCAGAGAAGAAGGCTCTTCTGCCAAACGTTATGGGGCATTTGCAAAGAAGAAAGAGGGAGAGGCACATGCCGTGTCTTCCCATCCTAAAAGAAGACCCTCTGTGAAGAAGAAGACTAAGCGCCTTGCCAGTAACCAGCACCAGGTGGCTCATATAGCCCCTGCCTTCAAGGAAAATCAACATTATCAACATCAGCAACAACAACATCAACAATATCAACATCAACAACATCGTCCGCAACAACAGGCCTACCAGCCTCGAAACAACAACAATACCAGCACTAGCTATGATAGGAAGAGGGTCACTTTTGATCCAATTCCAATGACCTACGCTGAGCTTTATCCTTCATTGATTGAAAGGAAACTGATTACTCCACGTGACCCACCTGCTGTACCGACCAACCCTTAGTGGTGGTACAAGCCTGCACTTCAATGTGTTTATCATTCCGGTGCTCCCGGACATGATGTCGAAAACTGTTATCCTCTGAATACCAAGGTTCAAGACCTTGTTAGAAGTGGGATATAGTTTTTTGAGGACGTAGGTCCTAATGTCAAGAAGAACCCATTGCCCGAGCATGGGAAATCTACAGTTAATATGGTTCAAGGTTGCCCTGGCAAGTACAAAGTCCGATATGTCAGCCATATCAGACAACCTATGGTCGAGATGCACAGACTGTTATGTGGATATAGTCATTATGAGCATGACCATGACAGCTTCCGTGTATGCACTGTCAACGAGAGAGGATGTCGCCAAGTCAGGAAAGACATCCAAGAAATGCTGGATTAGGGTGTGATCGAGATACTTTAAAATCGTGAAAAGATGAAGTTAATGTTATATCACTTGTATTCAGAATACCCGAACCTGTTGTTGTCAGATATGATGGTAGCAAGAACAAGGTTTCTCCTACTCTCGTTATTAAGCCAGCGGACCCTGTCCCTTACTCTTCAGACAAAGCTTTTCCTTACAGATATAACGCGGTTGCGTTGGAAGATGGGAAGGAGGAGCCTTTGCCCTCCATTTATGTTGCAAGTATTTTTGATGTCAGTGGTATGACCCGCTGTGGTCATATTTTCTCGGTGCCGCCGAAACCCTAGGTTGACATGAGAAGAACTGATGATGTTGACAATTCTTCCGGTCCTGTGGGGACTTCTTCCCCTTCTCCAAATCCGGCACTTGTTGTTGATAGACCTGCCGTTGTTACTAGAGCGCCTGTCCCTGTTGGCCAGAATGGCATATTGAAAGAGGGTTGTGATGAGATGCTGAGGCTTATCAAGAGGAGCGAGTATAATGTTGTAGATCAGTTGCTTCAAACTCCATCAAAGATATCTGTGTTGTCTTTGTTGATGAATTTAGAGCCACACCGCGAAGCTTTGTAGAGGGTGCTGGACGTGGCATACGTGGATCACAATGTCACAATCGAACAGTTTGATAGCATTGTTGCAAACATAACTGCTTATATTAATTTAAGCTTTTGCGATGCTGATTTTCCCGTGGAGGGAAAAGACCACAATTTGGCATTACACATTTCAATGAACTGCAAGGATGATGCCTTGTCTAATGTGCTGGTAGACACAATATCATCGCTAAATGTGTTGCCAAAATCCACTCTAGCCAAACATTTATACCAGGGGCCTCCCATGAGGCAGAGTGGAGTGGTAGTCAAGGCTTTTCATGGATCCAGAAAGATTGTGATTGGCGAGGTTGAACTCCCAATCAAGATAGGACCTAGTGATTTCCAAATCACTTTTCAGGTTATGGATATCCACCCATCATATAGTTGCTTGCTTGGCAGACCATGGATTCACGAGGCAGGCGCCGTGACATCCACCCTACACCAAAAGTTGAAATTTGTTAAGAATATGAAGTTGGTGGTGGTAGGGGGAGAGAAGGCTCTCTAGTAAGCCATTTGTTTTCCTTTTCTTATATAGACGCTGAGGATGAGATTGGGACGCCATTCCAAGCCTTATCTATTACTGAGCCTTTAAGGAAAGGATCTTCTTCATTTGCGTCCTACAATGATGCGAAGTTGGCCATTGAGAATGGCGCAACTACTGGTTTAGGAAAAATAATTAAGCTGGAAGACAATAAATCTCGGGCTGGCATAGGGTACTCTTCAGGCACTTTTAATGAGCGCGGCTTGTTTCAGAGTGGTGGTTTCATCCACACGGTCGAAGACCAGGAGGCAACTGCTATAGTGGAGGATAATGCAGAGGAAGATTCTGGAAACTTTGTCATCCCTGGAGGAGTCTACAATAATTGGGTCACGGTTGATGTTCCAACAATTGTTCATAAGTCCATGTAATGTGTTCACTTTTGTTTAAAAACCCTTATCTCATGCCAAAAGTAGAAGTGATGACATTGTTGGCACATTAATACAATGATATTCATTCAATACTTATATGTTAAATGTTTGTTTTTCCAAATTATTTTCACTTTTTTCTTTTTTGCATGAAATTGATGATCACTAAAAAACCCTAAAAATAGAATAGAATCAATCTTTTCATATGCAAAATGATTTTCCTTGTTTGAATTCTAAAATCTCTTTTATATCCAAAATCATTAAGCAGATTGATCAAACCCATTGAACATAATGATCCAACACCATCTCCCAACTTTGAGTTCCTTGTATTTGAGGCCGAAGAAGATGATGTTGAAGAGATTCCTGATGAGATTACGCGTCTACTTGAGCACGAAGAGAAGATCATTCAGCCACATCTCGAGAAATTTGGAAACAGTCAACTTGGGATCTGAATATTGTGTTCGCGAAGCAAAGATTGGGGCACTCCTGGAAGAGTCTGTGAAGAAGGGGTTGATTGAGTTTCTACGAGAATATGTCGACGTCTTTGTTTGGTCATATGAAGACATGCCCGATCTGGATACTGATATCGTGCAACATTTCTTGCCATTGAAGCCTGAGTGTGTGCCTGTGAAGCAGAAGCTCAGAAGAACTCATCCTGATATGGCAGTGAAGATTGTCAGACCCCAATTTTGACCCTAAGATCCCTCATGGCATCATAACATTGCATTGGCAAAGCCTCAAGGATTATAAGCATCTAGGTTCCCTTTACCTTTGGGTGGGACTTCTTGTGAGTGGTTTGAGATCATCAAGCATGCTTGAATTGTATATCATTGCTTTTCTCATTTTTATTTGCTAACCCTAAGCACAAAATATGTCACTAACATTTCTTGTTTGTAGCTTGAGCAATCACAAGGTCAAAAAACTTCTAGGAGATCCTTTGTGCAATAATATGGCTAAGAGGAGATGAAGGCAAGCATGGAAATGGTTCCCAAAGCTCTCATCCATAAAATATGCGTCCTTAGTATCTCAATTCATCATTTTGATCAAAACAAGTCAAAGGGTTTGAGGGTTGTGTCCCAAGGAAACCCTAATTCATCTGTGTATCAAGTATGCCTTGCTCATGAAGAAACCTCAACCCATGGTCAAATGCAATCAAGGGAAGTTCTTTAATTCACCATTTCATGCATATTTGAACTTATTTGAGTGTCCTCAATCATCAATTCATCAAGATATGAGTTGTGGACTTGAAAAGTTGATCAGTCAATTCATCTGACTATTTTGAAACACAATGAGACCTAATGTTTTATGTGTTGGTCAAATAGAGATGATCCAAAGAGAAAAAATGTTCTTAAGGACTATATGAACAACCTTAATGTTCATCAAAAAATGATTTGAAGCTTGGAAGGTCATCTCCCATTCCAAGACATTATAGGTCATTTTGACTGAAACCCTAATTTTGGGTCAACTTCCGAAGTACATAACTCATTCATTGTTTATGATTTTGGGGTGGGATCAAATGAATTGGAAAGCTTATTGTGTCTAATTCAAATGTTATGTTGAGAAAAATTGCAAAATATCAAAATAAATACATGTAATAATGCAAAACATTATAGGTCACTTTGGACCAAATGCATTGAAAGACAAAAAAGTCCAACTTCAAGTGCCCATCACTTCTTCATAAAAAATCCAAATGATGCAAACTTTAAGTCCAAATTGATTGTGTTGAAAATATCTACAACTTTGATTTTGGAGGTGTTTCCATTTGAGGCTTGCATCATCAAAACAGAAGGGCTTGAATTTGGTTCATTTTGACAAAATTCTCAAAGGCATGTTTTGCACTATGAACTTCATGGCCTGTTTTCATAAATTTCCACAATTCAAATGAGTTTTTGTTCAACATAACATTTGTTCCTTATGTCAAGACCTTTCCAACCATTATCCACATGCTTATGTTTGGATTTTTTAATTGGTATTTTCGAAGAGGTGAACATTTAGGCATAATTATGGAATTCATGTAAAAACTTCATGCACAAGCAAATGCCTTGCAAATTGCACGTCCAAATCAGTTTGGTTGATGCTCAGAACTTATTTGCAATTGCTCTTGGGCCTCACATGCGCTTGTATAGGCCCATGCATGGAGGACCCAAGCTCATGCACACACGGTTTCTTCATGACTTTGCATTAGCAGTGGCTATAAATAGAAGGCCTTGCTCACTTCAAATGGTAACCTGAAGACGCCTGAACCTCTGCAGAAATCAATTCCCACCCTCTCACCAAAGGAATTTGAGTTTTCATTTCCAGTTTTCAAGTGTGATTTTCAACAACATCAGTTGATAATCTGCAAACAAAGGATTGGTTGAATTGTACTGTTGAAAGCTGCTCTACAAAGGTTTATACGTCAACTGTTTTTCTTCGAATCTCACTGAATATATTTGTATTGCTTGTGTCCATTTGCATTTCTGAAGTCCTCATATGAGAGGCAAGCCAATGGTGGCTTTAATTTTTTGAATTGGTGAATTTCAGATTGAACACCTAGTTTTTCAATCTCAGATTTTTTCTTCTATAAGGATCTTGAGTAAAAACTAAGGTTACAGGGGTGATGTACATCACCCAAGCTTTAATTTGGTGTATAGATCGTGTGGATTGGTTAAAGTTGCAAAACCTGCAACTGGTGGCCGGACTTTGGCTTCTCACCGGAGAAGACGGTGGTTTCCACCACCGTCCACACGTGGCTGGTCTCATAGCCCTTGGATCCATTGGTCACGATCTAATCCTGGCCCTTGTTATGTTTGACTCCATTTAATTCATGGTACCACGCGCTTGACTCATGTACATGGTAGGCGCGCGCTTGAGAGCCTTCTGATCAACCACGTCAATTAATGAGGCTTGATCAGACGCTCGTGGTTTTTTCTATTTTTTGATTTAATTCATTTTATTTCTTAAATTCCATTTTATTTCAAAAATTCATAATTCTCTCATTTTTAATCCAAAAAATATGGGACCAATTGCATTATTTCTCTTTTTAATTCTAGTTTCTAAAAATGATTTTTAATATTTTTTATTTCATCATTTGATATTTTCTGTGAATTTTCTCTTTTCTGGTTATTTTTAAGTCATTTTAAATAGTTTTTGATATTCAAAAATGCAAAAATATTTTCTCAACCTATTCGAATGATGATGGATCTATGAAAAATATTCACATCAATTTTTTAATTGATTTGAGATTTATTTGAGATTTTAGTTCAATTAGGTTATTTTTATTCATTTTTAATTGATCAAAAATAGTTTCTGACTTTTAAAAATGCTGAAATTTTTTGTCAAACTTTGTTTGACCTTGTTGAACTTGGGATAAATCACTTGGACTTTTCAAAGTTGATTTGAAGTGATTTTGAAGTTTGACCTCTCTTTATTATTTTAATTCAAGTTTATTTTTTAATATTAAAAATGCCAAAAATATTGTGTTCATGTCTTGACTTCCAATCTTCATCCCACTTCTGTTTTTGATTGTTTGACCATGATCCTCAATGTCATTGGTCAACATTGGTTGATTGGTACATTCCATTTCATTTAATGCACCTTATTCCTTTTATTTCCATTATCCATTCTCTTCTTCTTCTTCTCCTTTTCCTTTCGATCAATGAGTTAAAGGTTGATAAGTTAGCATTGATTGAGGAGGTTTAATCTTTCTTGATTCAAATCTAATTCATCTTGATCAATTGATCAAGTGAATGGCTTTGCATTAAGGATAGGTTGCTTCCTAAAACATGCAAAGGACTTAAACCAATACAAGATCATTTCCTATTTTCTTTGTGGCATGGCAAGTTGTTGGAACTTGGTTCACTAATCAAGACTTCTAACTTGTGTTGTTGCCTATATTATTATTGACCGGCCTCAGATAGTTGTGACTTCTACATAAGTCCAGTTACGATTGCTTAACATAGCGCTAAATTTGCCTTATGGCACACTAACTACTAACCATTAACCATTAACCTTTACCTTTTGCACTTTACATTTATGCATTTTCTTATTCTTGTACATATTATTCATTTGCTTTTTCCTTTGCTCATTGGAGCACATTTTTATGTTAATGCAATTTGCCTTTTGCTCACTTGAGCATATGATTTTGTATATACTTTTGTGCTTCTGTTTTGTTTGATTGTTGTTGACCAAATGCAAAGAATTGGACAAAATGGACTTAGACTTTAGGAAATTCCCTATGCAAATTTGGAGTCAAAGAGCAACTAGGCATTGGGCCTTTAGAGTGCTATAAAAGTCAAAGAGCAACTAGGCATTGGGCCTTTAGAATGCTTAATGTTGAAGATGACTTTGAAAGGACCAACTTCTAAACTTTTCTTGTCCATTCCTTGTTTGTTTGCTAGAACCTTTTAATGTGTGTGTTCTTGTGCTAGGGATTCCAACTTGATTCAAATTGAGGAACCATTTCCATGAGCTTCTAAGAGAGAGGGATCCAAGATACATTGAGGAGCTTTCCAAGAGTTCATTTGATTGTTGATTGCTTGAGTTTATGCTTATGTGATTGCTTATTCCAAAGGATGGGAGCTACTTGGATCATCAATATGATCTCAAGAGAGGAACTCCATTTTTGGTCTTGCTTCTTATCCCTCACCTCTTGTATGATTAGGACTTTAGTCATTCTTCTTCTTCCCTCCACTCTAACCCAAGCCAAAAATTTTGTGCAAACATTTAATACTTGTTTTCAACATTAGAAACCTAAGCTTTATGCTTTTGATTTTCAAACTTTCTTTTCATAATACTTATTTTGAATTGAATCTTTAATCAAATTTGACCATATTTTGTAAATACTTTTCATTGGTAAATATAACCCATCCAAAAATCTTTTTTGTGGTTTCAATGGCCACTTTGTTAAAAAAACTTTTCATAACCTTTAGCTATTAGGTTTGAGTTATCCTTGAGGTAGATGTAATACTCACCTATATCCTTAGTGATGGACAATGAGTCTTCCATGCTTATTATAGGGTTAACCCCTCACTAGCATGTTGAAGCTATCCTCACATGGTGGATTTGTGGTTTTAGGTTGAGTTTTCTCCCTTGAATAACAAAAGACCTTAAGGCTTTTGGACCAATCAATTCACCAACTCATTTTGAGATTTTTACCCCGAACTACGAGGTTTTGATCCTAATCTTTTTAAAGATGGTACGTAGGCAATTGGTTTATCTATCCAAACACAAAATGTAAATAAACTTGTATATTCTCTTCTCATCTCTTCAATCATGTTTGCACAATTTTTTTTCACAAAATACCAACCTTACAACAAGTATGAAAAGGGCTCCCTAGGAGTACCTAGGATGTTTTGGGTGCTTAAAACCTTCCCATTGCATAACCAACCCCCTTACCCAAATCTCTGACATTTTTACTAGTTTTTGATTCGATAAAACTTTTAGGTTTTTGTTCGTTTTCTAACCATTCCTTTGGATAAATAGAAGTGCGGTGGCGACTCGACTTGTATGGTTTACCTTGGATTTAGTCAATATCTCTAATGGTAACGAATACCCCGCTACAGAAAAGTGCCGACTCTGCTGGGGGCTTATTTGCCCAGTGGGTTTTGCCTACTTTTCATATTGTGTTGTATTGTATTGTATATTGTTTTGTGACATATTTTTGTGCAATTTGGGATTACTGTATTGTATGTAATGATTGAATTGCATGAATATTAATTCCTTGTATGCTTGGTGATCTTTGTGAGATGAGTTCTATACCCGAACTCGAGTGCACTTAGGATAGGAGAATGGCATAGTCTTGTTGACTTGTGTGGAGTTATTCCTTAGCAAGTTGACTTGCAAGTCAATTCACTTGGTGGAGGTCATGTTGGGATCAATAATGTCACACAAGTAGTTGTGGTTAGACATTACTCTTTCCAATATAGACCTTAGAAGCCAAGAACCTTAGTTTACCAAGCCCATCTTGGCCTATTCTTAGGATGTAGTGCGAAAATCGTTCGAGTGTGAGATTTGATACGATTGTTACGCGATACTACGCTTATAAGTTTCTCTCTTGAGAATATTTTTGGAATACGAGTAGTCGTTTCCCCGATAATATCCGAAAGATGGGATGATGACTATGGGAACCTCTTGTTGAACATGTTTGGCAGGTTAAACCCTAGTACACTCCCTTTGGCTGATTCTTAACCGAGACTCCATGCTCGTGACTTGCAACAAACCCTTGATTCATGGTTGATCTGTTCATGTGTCCTTAATATCAATGGAACTTGGGTGTTGATAAGGTGTAAACCATAATCCACCAAAATGGATGATTGATATTAAAGATAATATGATCCATCCCATGACCTTTGTTTGGTGTGCTTTGCTTGATCCTTGAGTGTGATTGTTGCATTCATGCATTCATGCACTCATTTGCATCCATATAATCAAAATAATAAGAAAATTTTGAAGGAACTTAAGAGGTCTATTTGCAAAATTTTCAGACATGGAAAGACAAAGAAGGAATACAAAGAAGTACAGCTTCAGACAACCTGATTTGAAAGAACTAAGGAATTTGACATCCTATGTATTAGATCACTTGAGTTTCAAGGCTCGTTTTGGGAAGCTTCTTCCACTTTTGACTACTCAGGTGGATGAAGGATTGATGAGTGTATTGGTGCAGTTTTATGATCCTTTGTACAGTTGCTTCACATTTCCGGATTTTCAGCTTTTGCCCACACTTGAAGAGTATGCCTACCTTGTGGGTATACCTCTTCTAGACCAGTTGTCGTTCAGTGGCTTGGAGAATATTCCTACTTCTCGAGAGATAGCTGACATGTTGCATATAGATGAATCTCTGGTTGGTGCTCATACGACTACCAAAGGTGGAATTCAAGGTCTCCCTTTTGAGTTCCTCATTGCTCAAGCTACTGTGTATGGGAAGGCCATGAGTGAGGACGCCTTTGAGGCCATATTTGTACTTCTCATCTATGGGTTAGTGTTGTTTCCCAACATCGACAAGTTTGTGGATGTGAACGCTATTAGGATTTTCTCTACTCCTAATCCCGTTCCGACTCTGTTGGGTGACACTTATTTTTCTTTGCATATGAGGAATGCAAAGGGTGGTGGTGCCATCGTGTGCTGTTTGCCTCTGTTGTATAAGTGGTTTATTTCTAACTTACCGCAGATGGTCGCCTTCAAGGAGAACAAGGGATGTATACGGTGGTCCACGAGACTTATGTCTCTCACTAATGATGGTATCTCTTGGTACAACAGTGTGTATGATAGCGTGCAGATTATCGACTCTTGTGGTGAATTCTCCAATGTACCTCTTCTTGGTACATGTGTTGGGATTAGCTACAACCCCGTTTTGGCACGTCGCCAGCTTGGGTTCCCCTTAAAGGATAAACCCAATAACATTCTATTGGAGGGTGTGTTCTTTCAGGAGGGTAAAGATCCCAAAGGCTTGAAGGGCAGGATGGTCCGCGCTTGGCGCAAGATTCATAGGAAAGGAAGGAGGGAGTTGGGTCCTAAGAATTGTGTCGCTTTGAAGCCTTATACTGCTTGGGTTAGGAGGAGAGCTTCCGAATACCTCATGCCTTACGAGTATCCGAGACCTACGCCTTTGGTTGTGGCTGGTGTAAGACCCCAATTTTGGGCCCTAAGATCCCTCATGGCCCATATCATTCATATCATGGCCTCAAGGATCAATGCATGCCTTTGCTTTCCTCTTAGTGGGTTGATTGCCTTGTGGTTTGTTTCTTGATCACCAAGCATACTTTGCATTTGTATATCTTTGCTTTCATATGTTTATCATCCAAAAAAGTACAAAAATATTGTCAGTCTAACCTTTTTGCTTGCAGTTAAAGTAATCATCAGCAATTAGGTCAAACTCAGCCATTGATCAGTCAAAGCAATGGATGGTGGCCATTCTTGCAGAATTTGGGCACCATGACCAATAATCACAAGTTCATACATCTTGAGACATCATTTGAAATCAATTTCTCAAGGAATTAGGGTTTGGAATTCATCAGAAGAAGTTCAATCAGTCCAAAACCCTAGAAAAGTCAAACTTGGTTAACAGTTGATTTAATCAAGGATTTAATGGATAGAATTGTTTTGAAGGAGTTCATTCATGCTTATATAAGCCTCATATGTCATGTCAAACCTCATCATGGAAGAAAATCAAGTCAAATCAGAAATTTTCCAGAAATAGAAAGTGGACCTGTAATTTCAACTGCCAAAAATGGAAACTTCTTGATCCTCAACTTACATCATGATACAAGCTCCAAATGAATTTTTGCCCAACATGAAAGTTGAAGATCTTGTCTTCCCATTTTCAAAAAGTCCAAGAACTCTCAAATCCCATGTGTGGTTGTCAAGATATGATCAAATCATTTTCACCAATTTTGAACTTCAACTGAGCATAACTCTCAAACCATAAGGCCAAATTTGGTGGGGTTTTTTCCTACACATCACATTTTTCATCCTCTTTCCAAAAATATAAGTTTCATGACCTAAAACCTTACCATTCAAAACGGCATTTTTGGACCTTTTGCATTTAAAATCAAAGTTTGACCAAACTTTGACTTTTTGATTTATGGACTTTTTCATCATTTTGCCAATTGGGAAATGTTTTAAACCATATTTGAAACTTGCTCAAAGCTTAAAACCATCATCATATCACCATTTTCCCATCATTTTGAATCAAATTGCAAAATTGACAAAGTTGGCAATTGGCTTCACAAAAGCAAATATAGTACAGCATTTTCGGTACAACCACAAGCAGCATTTTGTTCAGTCTGTCTGCAGCCTTCCCAGCCCACTCAAGCAGACAAACATACCTCCATTTCCACTTATGCACCAGCTTGGTATTTTTGCAAATTGTTTTCAAAGAGTGAAACAAAGTACAGCAATTCATGTGCTGCCACAAAACAGCAAACATATGGTCTGTATGCAGCTGGTTTAAAGCCCAACTCGACCACAAATGTACCTCCCATTTCATTTGAACACATAATTAGCAAATGGCCAATACTTCATTTCACACTAAGCCAGCTTAGCATGTCTTAAACCAACACAAAACAGATGGTATTTAAGCTGCATTTTTCTGCATCCAACCCTAGTCTTTAGCAGCCACCACACAGAAATACACTCTCACTCTCATATTGCATTTTTTGCAAAAACGACAATTCTGCAAACCCTTGAAAACCATCGAGCCAGCCTTTGTTCCTCCATCATCCAAACATCATTTAGAGCACCTTTGAACCCCCATTCATCGCCTGTACAGCTCCTACTCATTCTGTTTTCCTCAAAGCTTCAACAATGGTGAAAGAAGATTTCAAGAACTCCAAGCTTTGCTGAGCTAAAGGGCCTCAAGGATTAATCATTCTAGCACATTCTCTTCATCTGTTTGCATTCATAATCACCAAACCAACACTGCAGCTCGTTTTTCTTCCAAAACAAGTAAGTGCTCGACCCTCCCTTTTCATCAAACCATGCTATGCCATGCCTAATCCTTGCCATGATGAGTCTATTGCAACTTATGTCATGCTAAATGTTTGATTCTGTTGAGAGAAAATTGGATTTCATTCTTTTTGTGCAAATGAACTTTTGGTCGATTTGCATTACTGGGGTTGATTTAATAAATTTGGACTTGATATTCTTGTTGTTGGATGCTTAATGATGATGTTAGTATGTGTGATTTTGTTTTCTGAACATCTTGAATTTTCAAGCTCATGATGATGATGAGTACTGCTGTTGCATAATCCATGGTTCTGTCCAAAAATTCATGTGAGGTGTGTGTTTGTTTGTTGCTAAATGTTGTGACCTGAACACTAATGCCATGTTATTGTTTGACTTTGTTTGAAAGTTGTTGATTGAATGATTGAACACATAATGTTTGATGTTGTTGGTACCACGAGGACAATGAACTATGCTGTTGTGTGTGATGCTGTTGTGATGCTACAAGTGCTAATGCTATGTCATTTATGTGTTGTTGCTCAAAACTTGTTTAGTTTGATGGTGATGAAACATGAACTTGATGTTTTGCTGCTAAAACCCTGCTACTGTTGTTTGATTTTGATGGGTTAATGAGCATGATACCATATTGCCCTGCTGTTTGAAACCCGCCCCCATGCCTAGAGCTCCATTGATTATGCTAGCTAGTGTTGAATGATAATGATGTTGCATGGTCGGGTTTACTGATTGTGGCATGCTTGTTATTTGGTTGATGATGAACTTAGTTGAATTGATGAGTACCATGCTGATTGTGTACAGCTGCCATGTTAATTATGCTATGCTTGGTCTGGTTTTGGTTCGTAGAATGATGAATGTTGCTGCTGCTGTTATGTTGCATGCTGTTGTTCATGTTTTGAGTTATAATGATGATGACACAATGTTAACTTTGCTTGCTAAATTCATGCTATTGTGTACTGTTGTTTGTTTTGATTACACGAGCCATTATCCTTTGCCATGCTAATGCCTGATGCTGTTATGCTTAGCCCATGCCATGCTCAAAAGTCCACATGGTTTGCGCTCTCTTGTTTGTGTTGGCTGCCATTTGTCTGTTGGTATATAAAGCTTGTCTTTGATAATTGTTAGCAACATGAAGATAGTGCCCTGCTATAAGACCTTAAGCTGTCCTGAAAACCCTTGTGAAACATGCTATACATGATGATGAATATTGACTGCTATTGTCTGTTTTAATTTCATGAGCCAATACCATGTTGATTGTATGCTGATCAAATTTTGTTTGGATATGGATGAACATGAGCTGCCATGATCATTAAACCTTGCTGCTGTTTGAAAATACCATGAACCATTGCTGCTAAATCCATACTGTTGTTCATGTGCTATTGATTTTGATGATGAATCTGGTTGATGAATGCATGATATTGCTGTTATGTTTGAGCTGTTCATAAATCTTCATGTCCATGTTGTTTTGCTGTTATGCTATGAAGAATGATGAATGTTGCTGCATGATGATTGATGAATACATGAATGCCATAATGCTGTTTGTGTTGGTCGAACCATGATATGTGATGTTGTTGAATCCATGAACCATTGCCAAACCCTAGTTCATGTACATGAGAGCCCAGAATTTTGTTTGCTATTGGCCAAGTTCACTGTTCCATTGGCCACAGCCAATAGGAACATTTCGCGTGTCCTTCATGGTGCTGTGTCGTTTTGATTAATGAAGAGAATATTACAGCATTGCCACGTTGACTTGTGTTTGACCATTGATCATGCTATGTATTTCATGTTTTGTTCATTTATTCATCAAACTTCAACAATTCATTTCTTGCTCATTTTAATTCCAAAAATTATGAAACTTTTTGCATGATGATCACAAGAATGTCTAGTATTTTATTAGGATTTTTAATAATTTTTTGTGTGGCTGGATTTTAAATGGTATAAGTGTTCTTGTCATGTATGCTCAATTGATACCTTGTGCCAAAACCCTTGTGAAATTGTCATATTGCATCCATTGCCTTTGAAATTTTTTGTGGTTGTTCTACACACATTGATCTTCATTTCCATATAAAGTTTGTGGATTTCCCATTTGTGGTTTGATAGATATGAATTTTTGAATTAGGGTGTGACAATTTGTGTCACACCAATGATATGCAAATGTATGATTTTTGTTCACATGCTTCCCCTTATCCAAATCACTTGAAATTTTGCATGAATGATCCCTTGTATGTCTAATTGATGTATGAATTTTCTTGGAATTAATCTTGCTGTTTTCCATTTGATTGAGAATTTTCTTCCATATGTGGTCATTTGTTGACTTTTTGTGCTATACCTTGCCAATTTCTTTATGAAATTCTCAAATCTTATTGTATGACCATGAAATTTCATATGTGATAACTAGACTCCTTGAGCTATGCATTGGTGTTAATCTCATTCATTTTTCTTCTGTTTTCAAATTGATATGATTTTTTGAAGTTGACTTATGTTTGTTGACTTTCACCATGCTTACTTAAACTTGGTTTGACTTCATGAATTTATTTGACTGCCTTCCTCTCATCCAAATGCCATGAAATTTTGCATGTATACCATGTTAGATGTTAGGATTGAGTGTGATTTATTTCATAATTTTTGGGATTGTTTGAGTTGACTTTTGAATGAAGTCTTTGCTGTTGACTTTTGTATGCTTCTCTTGCCATGCTTTGCATTCATTTGTGTATGAAATGACCATGATGCATGATATAAGTTTGAATCCAATTGTGTTTGCTTCCTACATGATTGCATTTGACTTTGATTGAACATTGCTTGCTGCCTTGACTTTTTCTTTCATCTTTGACCCTAGGCTAGTCCTAGTGGTCTTCTGAGCTTACAATTGAGCTGTTTGTTTCAGGTTGAGCACCAATGCCCCAAAGACCTTTCAATTTTGATTGAGTTGGTTTGTTTATCATGTGCTAACAATTTGTTTTGTAGGTGACTCATACTTGAGTCTTTGTGCCTTGCACAATTGGTCCCTCTGTGTGACTATTGGTTCATTTCCTTTTGGTTTTGACTGTTGACTTGTTTGCTAATAAGTTTGACTTTTGCAGGTACTTTAGTTGCCTAAGTTCTTTGAACTTGATTGCTTGCTTTGCTTTTTTAGCATTTGCTTTGAGGTATAAATACTTCTTCTTCATGTAGTCTGGAGACCCGGTCTGTTATTTGACCGGGCAAACTGTCTGAAGCCCTCCTTAAGAGGCAATGCCTGTGTTTGTTTATATTTGTCCTAAGCAGGAAAAGTCCTTCAAGTAAGGCAATTGGTGGAAGGTAGGGATAAGTAATCTATCCCCCACTATTCAGTGTGTCCTCTCTTTGCTCCCAGTACCTGGTTGAAGCAATGAGATAAATACCCAAGATCTAATCGAGTCAATAATGTGGAGAGAGTTCCTACTTTCTGAACTCCCACACTTTCTTTGATGCTCTCTCTGATATGAGATAGAAGCAATGAGGCATACTCCTCATCTCCTTTTCATCTGCTTCACCTGAGCCCCTCAATGGCCAGGTTAAGAGCGACCCTTACCTATTACAGTGGACTTTTAAAGTCAACCCTCTTGTGTGAGCCCCCCATTGTTTGGCTATAGAGTGTGCTGTTTGCTATTCATTGATTGATTGATTGCTTCATGTGCACTTGCTTGCCTGTATGCTATGCATTTATCATCATCATCAATTGCCATTAATGCATGATCATCTCATCTGTTTTGTGATGCTATCATTGTTGTTTGCCCATTGAGGACAATTGTAAGTCCATTGCTTTGGCACTTGCTCCTGTGATATGGAAGGATAGAGTGTAAGACCTCATTGGACACTCATATCTGCTGTTTATTTGTGTGCATGTGAGGATACAGTTATAAGTCCCTGTAAGTTGGCATCTGTTATCCTGTGATCATAATTTGATCTGTTTGATTTGTATGTGAGGTTACAGTTGTAAGTCCCTGTAAGTTGGCATCTGCTTTCCTGTGATCATAGTTTGTTTATCTGTTTGTGTGAGAGGTTGCAACTATAAGTCCCTGTAAGTTGGCATTTGCATACCTGTGATCATATTGTTGCTCTTGTTCTTGTATGTGAGGATCCATTGTAAGTCCCTGTGATGTGGCATTGGATTTCCTGTGAGCATACTGTGGAGTTAACCTAAGTCCAGATAGATTGGCAGTTGATTTCCATATTTTTCATCTTTGTTTTTCTTTTGAGGAGATCGGTGTAAGTCCATTGAGTGGCATCTGATATCCTGTTCTGTTTTAGGAGACTGGTGTAAATCCATCTATTGGTATCCGGTATCCGCTTTTATTTCTTTGCCTGTGGAGATTAGTGTAAGACCATTGAGTGGCTTCTGATATCCCGTTTTGTTTTAGGAGATTGGTATAAGACCATTGATTGGCATCCGATATCCGCCTTTGCTTTGTTTGTTTGTTATTATTAACTGCTATTCCAAAGGACACACTTGAATCATCTGCTATATGATTTCAAGAAGTGAACCTTCTAAGAAGTTTTACTATCCATCCCTCATCCATTCATCATTCATTACGTCTTAGAACCTTTTCACACTATACCTTTTAAATTTTGACATAAGTGTTGTGCAAACATCTTCATGTTTTTCTAACTAAAAACCTGGACTCAAGTCCTTGACCTTTTTCCAAACTTCATTTCATAATACTTATTTGAATTGATCTTAATCATATTTTGACTTCATTTTCATAATCATAATCAGTAACTCCACTCATTCACTTGTTTTGGCTTTGTCCATTAATCTTTTCATACATGAGCTATAGGTTTGATTTATCTTAGTGGTTGATGTTAATCTCACCTTCTGTCTTTAGTGATTGAATTGTAAGTCTTCCTCGCCTATTATAGGGTTAACCCCTCTCTGGCCAGTTGAAGCTGTTCTCACATGGTGGACGTTGTTGTTTGTATAAGGTTGAGTTTTCTCCCGTGGATAACGTAAGACCTGGGGTTTGTGTTTAAAATTGAACCTAACCCACTTTTGGAAATCTTTTAGCCGAACTACGGCGTTCTGATCCTTACCTTTGATGGAAGGTACGTAGGCAACGGGTTCATCCGTTCGAACCCAATAACTAATAATAAAATTGTATATTCTTTTCTCACCATCCCAATCATGTTTGCACAATATTTTTGTCATAATAAATAATAATCTTTTACAACAGGTGTGAAAAGGGCTCCCTAGGAGTACCTAGGACGTGATGGGTGCCTAACACCTTCCCATTGCGTAATTTACCCCTTACCCAGACTCTCTGATCTTTTTATTAGTTTTCTACGTGTAAAACTTCTTAGGCTTTTGTTCGCTTTTTAGCCAGTCCTTTGGATAAATAAAAGTGCGGTGGCGACTCGAAAATTTCAAGGTATCTCATAGCTTATGATTTAATCGATAGATCATATAGCGACGAATACACCGCTACAGCTGGGCCTTCAACCCTCCCTGACCAAGGTATAGAGGAGTTGAGAGATGAAGACCGTTCACGTGCCTGGATCCGTGAACGAGAAGAGTTGCTTCAGTAGATCAAGGAGAAGGATGCTTTGATTGAGTTTCTCGAGCATCAGGTTATTGATGATCCTAATGATGCACGAACTTTTCTACTTCCTCAGTCTTCTAGGTTCTGGAAGAGGAAGTACGATCGAGTCACCAAGGAGAAGGCAGATATGGAGGCAGCCTATGAGGAGGAGGTGAAGAGGCTTCGTGCATCTTATCTTCCTCTGTCCCGAGCTTTAGATGATTGTTTCTAGGGATCCATAGGATGATCATTTTCTTTTTCTCTTATATTGTATTTGGTTACCAATGATGTACTTCTTTGGTGTAAAAAAATATATTTTCCAGATATTATTGATAAGATGATTCCATATGTGATAAAAATGTAATATTTCCCAAAATTTGCAAGTAGAAGTCTAGAGTTCCTCCGAAATAAAAAACAAATCATGAGCACAAGCATTACATGCATCATGTGCATAAGCAGGTTTTGCTCCAGGCTTCTTGTCCTATGGTCTAACTTTGTGTTCTTCATTTATTTTGAAGACAAGCTGACTCACCGGTACTACACTCGAGCCAACTCTTCAAGACTGATGGATCATTTGGAACAAGAGAACCGCGAGCTGAAGGAGGAAGTAGCCAGATTGACTGCCCTGATGGAGTCATTCTTAGCTGCCCAAAGCTAGTCTTCTCCAACACCCTCAACTCCTCCCCAGAGGACGGTCATTTCTGAGGTCGTGACTTCTATTGTGCCTGATGCTATAGCTCACTTTGCGCCATCTATGCCAACTGGGTTCTCTTGGGGAATGCCCGCCAACTTTGTGCTAGAGGGTTTTGCTCCAACTCTTGCTTCTTTGCGGGCATCTAGCCTGGTCCTTTCAGTGCCATCTCCTGTCGTGCACACTTTACCAAGGGTTGAAGATACCATCTATCATTCTGAGCCATCTGAGGGCCCAAACGTTTATGAGAAGATGGATGACATGAAAGACCAATTCCTTGAGCTTCGCAAGGAATTGAAGACTTTGAGGGGGAAAGACCTCTTTGGTAAGAGTGCTGCTGAGTTGTGCCTTGTGCCCAACGTGAAGATCCCTATTAAAATCAAAGTGACTGACTTTGAGAAGTATAAGGGAAACACATGCCCTCTCAATCATCTTGTGATTTATGCTCCCAAAATGTCGACATAAACTGATAATGATCAACTTCTCATCCACTATTTCCAGGACAGTCTGTCCGGTGTCGCTCTCCGGTGGTACATGGGTTTGGAAAGTTCGAACATCCTCTCTTTCATTGATCTTGGCGAGGCCTTCGTCAAGCAATATAAATATAATGTGGATATGGCTCCTGATAGGGACCAGCTGAGGGCGATGTCTCAGAAAGAGAAGGAGACCTTCAAAGATTACGCCCAAGTACCCTACCCACCAAGGAGATCACATCTGCTGAGGAGAAAAGATCGCTATTCCGCTGAAGGGGAGAGATGTGAATACCTCATCTAGCATTCCACCCAAGGCTCCGGAGGAAGAAGATACAGTCATTCCAGGAATATGAACAAATGTCTTATCCTGTTGGAGATCATACCATCCTTGGGAGAGCACTGAGGATTTCCTAAGTATCCTTTCGTCGTTGTGAATGTTCACTTTGTTTAAAAAACAAGTTATGAAAAATTCATTTCTTCAAAACAATGATATTTTTTTCAATTAAAACATGCAAAACATTTGTCGAATAGAAACAAATAAGAGTGCAAATAATTGGATAAAAGGCTCAAATTTATTTGACGGAATGGTAGTCTGCAAATGGCAAGACTCCATAGATCTTTACAAAATTTGAAATTGGTGATATATATTGGAAAAGGGCTACATTGAACATAATGACCATTTCTCCACCAATTCTGAATCCAATGTATTTGAAGCTTCTGTTGATGACGAATGAGCAAGAATCTCTGACGGATGACAGTTGTAGAACAAAGGTCTTGTCAGGATGCAGTTACTTGCCAAATCCCTAATTTTTTTGCCTAGATTTCCCCGGGATGAGGTACTCAATCTAGCGGGATACCTATATTCATTTTTTTTATGTCTCTAACTTTTGCCTGGATTGCCCTTTCGGGTTTTCAATCCACCGAGACGCTCATTTTTGCCTAAGCCGCCCTTTCGGGTTTTCAACTTAGCGAGCTATTCTGTTTTTATTTCTAGGCGAAGTATTTCTTGACTGCATCTGAATTCATAGGACGAGTGAAATCCTCCCCATCCATAGTTGTAAGTATCAAAGCACCGCCTGAAAAGGCTCTCTTAACAACATATGGACCTTCATAGTTTGGAGTCCACTTGCCCCTGGAATCGGGCGCGAAAGACAAGACTTTCTTGAGCACAAGGTCACCTTCTCGGAACACACGAGGCTTGACCTTCTTATCAAAAGCTTTCTTCATTCTCTGCTGATATAACTGACCATGGCATATGGCAGTCAATCTTCTCTCTTCAATCAAATTCAATTGGTCATAACGACTCTGAACGCATTCAGCATCAGTCAACTTGGCCTCCATCAGGACTCTTATTGATGGGATCTCCACCTCTACTAGGAGTACAGCCTCCATGCCATAGACAAGAGAGAAAGGGGTTGCCCTTGTTGAAGTGCGGACAGACGTACGATATCCATGTAAAGCAAATGACAACATCTCATGCCAATCCTTATACGTGACAACCATCTTCTGGATAATCTTCTTGATATTCTTATAAGCAGCTTCAACAGCCCCATACATCTTGGGTCTGTAAGGAGAAGAATTATGATGGGCGATCTTGAACTCACTACACAGCTCTTTCATCATTTTGTTGTTCAAGTTAGATCCATTTTCAGTAATGATCTTGTTTGGCACACCATAACGGCATATGAGTTGATTCTTGATAAACTTCACGACCACCTGCCTGGTCACATTTGCATATGATGCCGCTTCAACCCACTTGGTGAAGTAATCAATTGCCACGAGAATGAATCTGTGTCCATTGGACGCTTTCGACTCTATCATGCCAATCATGTCAATTCCCCACATGGAGAAAGGCCATGGTGATGAAATCACATTCAGAAGTGTAGGGGGAATATGAATCTTATCCGCATAAATCTGACACTTGTGGCATTTCTTCACATATTTGCAGCAGTCAGACTCCATTGTCAGCCAATAGTAGCCTGCTCTCAACATCTTTCTAGCCATGGCATGTCCATTGGAATGAGTACCAAATGAACCCTCGTGGACCTTAGTCATCAACAGGTCTGCTTCGTGTCTATCCACGCATCTGAGCAGATGCCCCTGGTGGGTAAACCGGGTTCTGAAGGAAACACTTGATATCATAATACCATGGCTTATCATCTTTCACCTCTTCTACTGCAAATACATGGGCTGGTCGGTCCAAGCGCATCACAGTGATATTGGGGACTTCATTCCAAAGCCTGACTATCATCATTGAAACAAGTGTAGAAAGAGCGTCTGCCATCCGATTCTCATCTCGAGGAATATGATGGAAGTCAACCTCAGTAAAGAACGTTGAAATCCTCCTCGCATAATCCCTATATGGAATGAGACCAGGCTGATTCGTTTCCCATTCACCCTTAATCTGATTAACAACGAAGGCCGAATCACCATAAACATCAAGATGCTTGATCCTTAGATCAATACATTCCTCCAATCCCATAATACAGGCCTCATACTCAGCCATATTATTCGTGCTTTTGAAAGTTATCCTTGTTGTAAAAAGAATATGTGTGCCTTGAGGAGTAATAATCACTGCCCCAATACCATTTCCATACTGATTTACAGCGCCATCAAACACCATACTCCATCTGGAACCAGGCTCTCGCCCTTCATCGAGTGTAGGCTCATCACAATCTTTCATTTTCAGATACAGAATCTCCTCATCTGGGAAGTCATACTAAACTGACTGATAATCCTCAATCGGCTGGTGTGCCAAGTGGTCCGCTAGGATACTACCTTTAATAGCCTTCTGAGCTCGATACTCAATATCATACTCAGACAACAACATCTGCCAACGGGCAATCCTCCCTGTTAAAGTGGGTTTCTCGAAGATATACTTGATTGGATCCATTCTGGATATTAACCAAGTCGTATGATTTATCATATACTCGCGTAAGCGCTTAGCAGCCCAAGCCAAAGCACAGTATGTCTTCTCAAGCATTGAGTATCGAGACTCACAATCAGTGAACTTCTTGCTTAAGTAGTAAATAGCATATTCTTTCTTCCCTGATTCGTCTTGCTGACCATGGACACAACCCATTGAGTCTTCAAGAACAGTTAGATACATGATCAATGGTCTTCCTTCCATGGGCGGAGACTGGATCGGAGGCTCAGACAGATACTCTTTAATACTGTCAAAAGCTTTCTGGCAATCCTCGGTCCAATCATGGGACTGATCTTTTCGGAGGAGCTTGAATATCGGCGCACATGTGGCAGTCATGTGGGATATGAATCTGGAAATATAATTCAAGCGGCCAAGAAACCCTCGGACTTGCTTCTCAGTTTTGGGCGCAGGCATCTCTTGTATTGCTTTAACCTTTGCAGGATCAACCTCAATACCTTTTTCACTGACAATAAAGCCCAATAAGTTACCGGAACAGACTCCAAATTTACACTTGTTGGAATTCAGGCGAAGCTTGTACTTCCTCAAACGCTGAAAAAGCTTCAACAGGTGCTCTACATGTTCAACTTCCGTTCTTGACTTAGCAATCATATCATCAACATACACCTCGATCTATGTGCATCATATCATGAAACAAGGTGGTCATGGCTCGTTGATACGTGGTTCCGGCGTTCTTCAAACCGAAGGGCATCACTCGATAACATAATGTTCCCCAAGGTGTGATGAATGTTGTCTTCTCCATATCCTCGGGTGCCATCTTAATCTGATTATATCCGGAAAATCTGTCCATAAATGAGAAGACATTGAAATTAGCTGTATTATCTACCAACATATCGATATGTGGTAGAGGGAATTCATCTTTTGGACTAGCTTTATTCAAGTCCCTATAGTCCACGCACATCCGGACTTTTCCATCTTTCTTAGGCACGGGCACAATATTGGCCACCCATTGAGGTTATGTAGAAGTCACCAGAAACCCCGCATCAATTTGCTTCTGAACTTCCTCTTTGATCTTCACTACCATATCAGGATGAGTTCTTCTGAGCTTCTGCTTCACGGGCACGCACTCAGGCTTCAAAGGTAAGTAATGTTGCACAATATCAATATCTAGACCTGGCATGTCTTCATATGACCATGCAAAGACGTCAACATATTCTCGTAGCAACTCAATCAACCTCCTCTTAATAGATTCTTCAAGGAGTGCCCCAATATTCACTTCTCGCACACAACCCTCAGACCCCAAGTTGACTGTTTCCAGGTTCTCAAGATGCGGCTGAATGATCTTCTCTTCATGCTCAAGTAGACGGGTAATCTCGTCAGGAATCTCTTCAACATCATCTTCTTCTGCCTCAAATATAGGGAATTCAAAGTTGGGAGATGGTGTTGGGTCATTATGTTCAATGGGTTTGATTAACCTGCATAATGATTTTGGATACGAAAAGCTTTAGAATTCAAACAAGGCAATCATTATGCATATGAAACGATTGATTTTATTCTATTTTTAGGTTTGATCTGATCACCAATTTCATGCAAAAAGCGAATAGGGAAAATAATTGGAAAAACAAACATTTAACATGAATTTATTGAATGAAAATATCATTGTATTAATGCGCCAACAATGTCATCACTCCTCCCTTTGGCATGGGAGGAGGGTTTTTAAACACAGTGAACATTACTTCGACTTATGGATGACTGTTGGAATATCCACAACGACCCAATTATTGCAGATTCCCCCAGGGATGACAAAGTTGCCAGAATCCTCTATATCTTCCTCCAGAATGACATCAGCTTCCTCATCTTGACTGGTGTGGATGAAACCTCCACTCTTGAACAGCCCTTGCATGTTGAAAACCCCAGATGAATAACCTATGCCAGCCCGCGACTTGTTGTCTTCTAGCTCAATCATCTTCCCTAAACCAGCAGTTGCACCACACTCAATGGCCAACTTTGCATCTTTATAGGAAGCAAATGAAGGAGTTCTCTTCTCAATAGGCTCAGCAATAGATAAAGCTTGGAAAGGAGTTTCTTCTCAATAGATAATGCAGGAGAGCCTTTTCTCCCCCTACCACCACCAGTTTCTTATTCTTCACAAATTTCAGTTTTGGGTGTAGGGTGGATGTCACGGCGCCTGCCTCGTGAATCCATGGTCTGCCTAAGAGACAACTATACGATGGGTGAATGTCCATAACCTGGAAGGTAATCTGGAAATCACTCGGTCCAATTTTGACTGGGTGATCAACTTCCCCAATCACAGTTTTGCGAGACCCATCGAAAGCCTTCACAACTACTCCACTCTGCCTCATGGGAGGCCCTTGATATGACATTTTCGAGAGAGTGTTTTTTGGCAATACGTTTAGTGATGAACCAGTGTCCACCAACACATTGGACATGGAATCGTCTTTGCAATTCATAGATATATGTAATGCCAAGTTGTGGTCTCTTCCCTCCTCGGGGAGATCAGAGTCACAGAAACTCAGGTTGTTACAAGCGGTAATGTTTGCAACAATGCTATCGAATTGTTCTATCGTGACATCATGATCTACATATGCCACATCCAAAACCTTATGCAGAGCCTCTCGGTGTGGTTCTGAATTCAAAAGCAATGATAACACCGATATTTTGGATGGCGTTTGTAGAAGTCGGTCTACAACATTGTACTCGCTTCTCTTGATGAGCCTCAACATCTCATCACAGTCTTCTTTCACATTGCTGCTTGGGCCAACAGAAGTAGAAGTTATCAATGTAGAGGAGGGCTTAACAACAGGTGTCGGATTCAGAGTGCTCACAGCATTCCCAATCGGGCGTTCAACAAAATAAGCAATAGCCTGGGGCTTGGGAGGTGCTGAAAACACACGACTGCTGCGGGTCAAACCACTAACATCCGCAATGTTAACAACAGAGGAAGATGGTAAGGACACTTCATTCCCATTTTCTACCGTGACAGCATTGTAGCGATAGGGAATCGCCTTTTCGGAAGAGTACGGTATTGGTCCGGCCGGCTTGATGGTCAAGGCAGGAGAAACCTTCTGCTTGCTACCATCATATTTGATGATAACGGGCTCGGGGATCCGAAACACTGGAGAAATCACATTGACTTCGGGCTCTTCCTTGTCAACATTTCTGTTTTGAAGGATCTCAATAACTCCTTCATCCAGCATTTCCTGAACATCTTTGCGCACCTGGAGACAACCTCTTTGATTGACAGAACAAACTCGGCATCTATCGTGGTCATGCTCATAATGACTATACTCACATAGAAAATGATGCATCTCGACCAGAGATTGTCGAATATGACTGACATATTTGACTTTATATTTGTCAGGGCAACCCTGGACCATGTTGACAGATTTCCCATGCTCGGGCAATGGGTTCTTCTTCACATTAGGACCTACGTCCTCGAAACACAGAATGCCACACCTCACAAGGTCTTGAACCTTGGTATTCAAAGGGTAACAATTTTCCACGTCGTGGCCGGGAGCACCAGAATGGTAAACACAGTGTAATTCAGGCTTATACCACCACTGGGGGTTAGCAGGTATAGTCGGTGGGTCTCTCGGAGTAATCAACTTACTCTCTATCAAAGAGGGATATAATTCTGCATACGTCATCGGAATAGGATCGGAGGTGACCCTTTTCCTCTCGTAACTCGTGCTGGTTTGATTACTATTTCGAGGCTGGTAGGCTTGCTGCTGCGGTCGGTGCTTCTGATGTTGATATTGCAGATGTGGTTGCTGATTGTTGTTATGTTGCTGGTACTGCTGATTATCTCTGAAAACAGGTGCTATATGAGCCACCTGGTGCTGGTTACCGGCGGGACGCACAGTCTTCCTCCTCACAAAGGGTTTTCTTGGTTTCACATGGGAGGTCACAACATGTGCCTCTCCATCTTTCTTCTTTGCAAACGCCCCATAACGTTTGGCAGAAGAGCCTTCTTCTCTAGTCAGACGTCCTTCTCTAACCCCTTCTTCTAGACGCATCCCCATATTCACCATTTCGGTGAAGTTAGAAGGAGTGCTAGCAATCATTCGCTCATAATAAAAAGAACTTAAGGTCTTCAAAAAGATCTTAGTCATCTCTTTCTCTTCTAGCGGGGGCACGATCTGTGCTGCTAACTCTCGCCACCTCTGGGCGTACTCTTTGAATGTTTCCTTGTCCTTCTGGGACATGGCCCTCAATTGATCCCTATCGGAAGCCATATCCACATTATACATGTACTGCTTGACGAAGGCCTCGCCAAGATCGTTGAAGGATCGGATGTTCGCACTGTCTAAACCCATGTACCAACGCAGAGCGGCACCGGACAAACTGTCCTGAAAGTAGTGGATGAGCAATTTGTCGTTGTCGGTCTGAGTCGACATCTTCCTGGCATACATGACCAGGTGGATGAGAGGACAAGTATTTCCCTTGTATTTTTAAAAGTCAGGGACCTTAAACTTTACAGGGATCTTCACATTAGGGACCAAGCAAAGTTCGGAAGCAGACTTGCTGAAAACATCCTTTCCTCTGAGAGTTTTCAATTCCTTGCGAAGCTCAAGAAATTCATCGTTCATAGCGTCCATCTTCTCATAGACATCTGGGCCTTCAGACGACTCAGAATGATAGATGGTGTCGTCTACTCTGGGCATAGTATGCACGACAGGAGGAGGAACAACAAGGATCGGGCTAGATGCTGACATAGAAGCAAAGGTAGGAGCAGGACGCTCGGGCATGAAATTGGGAGGCATCCCCCACGGGAATCCGGCTGGCATGGCTGTTGGAGCAAAGTGTGCACTGGCTGCAGGCACAGTCGAGGAGACAATCTCACAGATGACTGTCCTCTGGGGAGGAGTTGAAGGTGTCAGAGAAGACTGGCTCTGGGCAGCCAAGAATGATTCCATCAGGGCACTTAATCTGGCCACTTCCTCTTTCAGCTCGCGGTTCTCTTGTTCCAGATGATCCATCAGTCTTGAAATGTTAGCTCTGGTGTAGTACCGGTGAGTTAGCTTGTCTTCAAAATAAATGAAGAACACAGAGTTAGACCACAGGACAAGAAGCCGGGAACAAACCTGCTTATGCACATGATGCATGCAATGCTCGTGCATATGATTTGTTTTTTATTTTCAAAGGAACTTTTAGGGTTCTATTTGCAAATTTTTGGAAGTATTAAACATTTATCACATATGGAAACATCTCATCAAATAATATCGGGGAAAATAAGTACAGCATTGTCAACCATATACAAGGGAAAAGGAAAATAATCATCTTATAGATCCCTAGAAACAATCATCCAAAGCTCGGGACATAGGAAGATAGGATGCACGAAGCCTCTTCACCTCCCTCTCGTAGGCCGCCTCCATATCTGCCTTCTCCTTGGCGAGTCGATCATACTTCCTCTTCCAAAACTTGGAAGAATGAGGAAGTAGAGAAGTCCATGTATCACCGGGATCATCATTAACCTGATGTTCGAGGAACTCTATCAAAGCGTCTTTCTCCTTGATTTGCTGAAGCAACTCCTCCCTTTCACGGATCCAAGCACGTGATCGGTCTTCGTCTCTCAACTCCTCTACTCCTTGGTTAGGGAGGGTTGAAGGCCCAACCATAACCAAAGGTGTAGGTCTTGGATACTCTTAAGGCATGAGGTACTCAAACGCTCTCTTCCTAACCCAAGCGGTGTAAGGCTCCATAGCAACACAATTCTTAGGACCCAACTCTTTCCTTCCTTTCCTATGAATCTTGCGCCAAGCGCGGACCATTCTTCCCTTCAATCCTTGGGGATCCTTACCCTCCTGGAAGAACACACCCTCTAACAGAATGTTATTGGGTTTATCCTTTAGGGGGAACCCAAGCTCACGACGTTCCAAAACAGGGTTGTAGTTAATCCCACCACATGTACCAAGAAGAGGTACATTGGAGAATTCACCACAAGAGTCGATAATCTTCACACCATCATACACACGGTTATACCAAGAGATATCATCATTAGTGAGGGACATGAGTCTCGTGGACCACCGTAGACATCCCTTGTTTTAGTTGAAGGCGACCGTCTGCGGTAAGTGAGAAATAAACCACTTATACAATAGAGGCAAATAACACATAATGGCATCACCACCCTTTTCATTCCTAATATGCAAAGAGAAATAGGTATCACCCAAAAGAGTCGGAACGGGATTAAGAGTGGAGAAAATCCTAATAGCGTTCACATCCACAAACTTGTCGATGTTAGGGAACAATACCAACCCATAAATGAGAAGTACAAATATGGCTTCGAAGGCATCCTCACTCATGACCTTCCCATACACAATAGCTTGAGCAATGAGGAACTCAGAAGGGAGACCTTGAATTCCACCTTTGGTAGTCATATGAGCACCAACCAGAGATTCATCTATGTGCAACATGTCTACTATCTCTTGAGAAGTAGGAATACTCTCTAAGCCACTGAACGACAACTGGTCTAGAATAGGTATACCCACAAGGTAGGCATACTCCTCAAGGGTAGGTAAAAGCTGGAAATCCGGAAACGTGAAGCAACGGTACAAGGGATCATAAAACTGCACCAATACACTCATCACCCCTTCATCCACTTGAGTAGTCAGAAGACGAAGAAGCTTCCCAAAACGAGCTTTGAAACCCAAAGGATCTAGTACATAGGATGTCAGATTCCTTAGCTCTTTCAAATCTGGTTGTCTGAAACTGTACTTTTTTGTATTCCTTCTTTGTCTTTCCATGTCTGAAAATTTGCAAATAAACCCCTTAAGTTCCTTGATAATTTTTCTTCATTAATGATGATATGGATGCAGATGAGTGCATGAATGCATGAATGCAACAATCACACTCAAGGATCAAGAAAAGCACACCAAAAAAAGTTCATGGGATGGATCATATTATCCTTAATATCAATCATCCATTTTGGTGGATTATGGTTTACACCTTATCAACACCCAAGTTCGATTGATATTAAGGATATATGAACGGATCAACCATGAATCAAGGGTTTGTTGCGAGTCACGAGCATGGAGTCTCGGTTAAGAACCACCCAAAGGGCATGTACTAGGGTTTAAACCTGCCAAACATGTTCTACAAGAGGTTCCCATAGTCATCATCCCATCTTTCGGATATTATCGAAGAAACGACTACTCCTATTCCAAAAATATTCTCAAGAGAGACTCTTATGAGTGTAGTATCGCGTAACAATTGTATCAAATCTTACATTCGAACGAATTTCGCACTACATCCTAAGAATAGGCCAAGTGGGGCTTGGTAAACTAAGGTCCTTGGCTTCTAAGGTCTATATTGGAAAGAGTAATGTCTAACCACAACTTACTTCTGTGACATTATTGATCCCAACATGACCTCCACCAAGTGAATGGACTTGCAAGTCAACTTGCTAAGGAATAACTCCACACAAGTCAACAAGACTACGCCATTCTCCTATCCTAAGTGCACTCGAGTCCGGGTATAGAACTCATCTCAAAAAGATCACCAAGCATACAAGGAATTAATATCAAGCAAATCAATCATTACATACAATACAGTAATCCCAAATTGCACAAAAAATATGTCACAAAACAATACAATACAACAAGCATGAAAAGTTGGCAAAACCCACTAGGCAAATTATTTAGAAGATGGTTTTTACGTACAAAGATTGGCATGAGATGCTGCCATTTGCTTTGCATGACTATCGTACATCTGTCCGCACTTCAATAGGGGCAATCCCTTTCTCCCTTGTTTATGGCATGGAGGTTGTACTCCCCGTGTAGGTCGAGGTCCAATCAAGAGTCTTGATGGAAGCCAAGTTGACTGAGGCTGAATGGGTTCAGAGTCGTTATGACCAACTGAATTTGATTGAAAAGAAGGGATTGATGTCCATGTACCATGGTCAGTTATATCAGCAAAGGATGAAGAAAGCCTTTGACAAAAAGGTCAAGCCTCGTGTGTTCCGAGAAGGTGACCTCAATCTCAAGAATGTTTTGTCTTTCGCGCCCGATTCTAGGGGAAAGTGGACTCCAAACTATGAAGGTCCATATGTTGTCAAGAGAGCATTTTCAGGTGGTGCTTTGATACTTACAACTATGGATGGGGAGGATTTTACTTGTCCTGTGAATTCAGATGCAGTCAAGAAATACTTCGCCTAAAATAAAAACATAATAGCTCGCTAACTTGAAAACCCGAAAGAGCGACTTAGGCAAAAATGAGTGTCTCGGTGGATTGAAAACCCGAAAGGGCGATCCAGGCAAAAGTTAGAGACATAAAAAATGAATATATATATATATATATATATATATATATATATATATATATATATATATATATCCCGCTAGATTGAATACCTCACCCTAGGGAAATCTAGGCAAAAATTAGGGATTTAGCAAGTAACTAAATCCTGACATGACTTTGTTCTACATCTGTCATCTATCAAAGAATCTTGCTCAGTCATCATCAACTAAAGCTTAAAATACATTGGATTCAGAGTTGGTGGAGAAACGATCATTATGTTCAATGTAGCCTTTTTCCAATATATATCACCAATTTCAAATTTGTAAAGATCCATGGAGTCTCGCCATTTGCGGACTACCATTCCATCAAATAAATTTATGCCTTTATCCAATTCTTTGCACTCTTATTTGTTTCTGTTTAACAAATGTTTGCATGTTTTAATTAATAAATATCATTGTTTTAAACACATAAGTTTTTATAAACTGTTTCTAAACAAAATGAACATTCACAATGACTGAAAGGATAAATGGAATGTCTTCAGTGCTCTCCCAAGGATAGTACTATTTCTAAAATGGTAAGACAGTTGTTCATATTCCTAGCATATTTGTATCCTTTTCATCATCTTTCAGGTTTGTCTCCTCAGTGAGCGTAGAGAAGGGTGGCGCACCACCAAATTCCCCAAAGAGTCTGGAGTTCTGGTCTTGGTCTTCTAACATCCTCAACTCCCTAGTGAGTCTGAGTCTAGCATATGTGTTTTTATCAATTATATGGTTGTCATCCATTGTGTGGACTGACCTAAAATCCCGTATAGATTGATAAAATTTGATATGCTATCTTTTTCAAGAAAGTTGGTCTTTCCCTCATTATGAGTGGCAATCTCCCACAAAGTGAGTAGGAATTCCCAACACGAGTAAAAATTATCAGCAGGTTGGTTTGTAGCTTGTCCCCCAGTAGGTTTACTCACGATAGCCTTCCCCAGTTGGGTCGCCTACAGGTTTTCCCTAGTTTGATCGCCAACAGTCTTTCCCCAGTGGAGTTGCCTGACCGGAGCCTGATATATTTGTTTCTCCTCCTTATTGGATGATTTCCTCTTAGCAGAGCTAGTTTTGAAGATGTTTATTTCCTTCCCCGGCAGAGCAGTGGTTTTCCCTCCTCGTAGTAGAGATGTTTCTCTAGCAGATATGAGGAAATTCGTTGATTATTGGAACTTATGTATGGTGGTTGTTCCCCACAGAGTTTCATATTTTTCCTTGATAAGTTCCCAATAGAGTTTCCTCTGCATCAGATTTGTTGTCTGTTCAGCAGCAAACCCCTGTCCATGGCTATGTAGCTTCCCCAGCTAAGACTTTACCTGATCCTAGTTTGGCGTTGGAACCCCGAGGAAGATGTGTTATTTCCTTCCCCAATGGAGTGATTCTGTTTCTCTTTCTTTGCAGCAGAGATGTTCCTTTAGTGGTTAGAAGTGAATGCTTGATTGATGTGTTTCTGTTTGGTGGTTGTTCCCCACAGAATTTCATATTATCCCCCTGATAAGATCCCCAGTAGAGCTCTTCTATGACCGATATTATCCACATCTCTGTGTACTATTGGAAGATCCCCAGCATGTGGTGGTTGTGAACCTTTGCTTATCCCCAACAACGGTCTTGTTCCCCTAGCAGCAGTATTTGTCCACGGCAGTGACTCTGTTTGATCCTCAGCAGTGGTTGGTGTTTCCCAGTATTTGTTGCTCCACATTAGATTGGATTTTCTCCTGTGGGCCTGGCTTTCCTCTTTGGAGATGTTGTACCGGATTCTTGGACCTGTTTGTGTTTGATATGTTTGTTTGTCAACATTTATCATACATAAACCATGCATATATATGCATAATCATAGCATTCAGATATTCATGTTGCATCCTTTGCCATATATCTTTGCTTGTTATCTCCTGCTAGTTGGTGAAATGTTCTTCCCCAAGCAGATGTTTGTGTCTGATCTCTCCATATAGAGTCAGCCCTATAGGCAGAAAGTGTTTATCTTTCCTTCTATATTCCTCACTGTAGCGGGGTATTCGTTACCATTAGAGATATTGACTAAATCTAAGGTAAAATATACAAGTCGATTCGCCACCGCACTTCTATTTATCCAAAGAAATGGTTAGAAAGCGAACAAAAACCTAAAAAGTTTTATCAAATCAAAAACTAGTAAAAATGTCAGAAGGGGGTTGGTTATGCAATGGGAAGGTTTTAAGCACCCAAAACATCCTAAGTACTCCTAGGGAACCCTTTTCACATTTGTCGTAAGGTTGGTATTTTGTGAAAGTTTATTTGTGCAAACATGATTGAAGAGATCAGAAGGGAATATACAAATTATTTACATTTTGTGTTTGGATGGATGAACCCATTGCCTACGTACCATCTTAAAAAAGATTAGGATCAAAACCTCGTAGTTCGGGGTACAAATTTCAAAATGAGTTGGTGAATTGATTGGTTCAAAAGCCTTAAGGTCTTTTGTTATCCAAGGGAGAAAACTCAACCTAAAACCACAAATCCACCATGTGAGGATAACTTCAACATGCTAGTGAGGGGTAAACCCTATAATAAGCATGGAAGACTCATTGTCCATCACTAAGGATATAGGTGAGTATTACATCTACCTCAAGGATAACTCAAACCTAATATCTAAAGGTTATGAAAAGTTTTGATTTAGAAAGTGGCCATTGAAACCACAAAATACATTTGAATGGGTTATATTTACCAATGAAAAGTATGTATAAAATATAGTCAAAGTTGATTTAAGAGTTCAATTCAAAATAAGTGTTATGAAAAGGATGTTTAAAAATCAAAAGCATAAGGCTTAGGTTTCTAATGTTTGAAAACAAATGTTAAATGTTTGCACAAACGTTTTGGCTTGGGTTAGAGTAAAGGGAAGAAGAAGAATGGATAAGGTCCTAATCATACAAGAGGTAAGGGATAAGAAGTAAGACCACAAATGGAGTTCCTCTCTTGAGATCATATTGATGATCCAAGTAGCTCCCATCCTTTGGAATATGCAAGCAAGATAAACAAATACTCAAGCAATCAAGCACACAATCAAAACAAGCTCCTAGGAATCTTCCAATGGCTTTTAGATCTCTCTCTCTCTTAGAAGCTTATGGCAATGGTTCCTCAATTTGGCTCAATGTTGAAATTCCTAGCACAAGAACACACACATCAAAAAGTTCTATCAACAAACAAAGAATGAACAAGAAGGAGTTTAGAAATTGGTCCTTTCAAAGTCCTCTTCAACATTTATAGCACTCTAAAGGCCCAATGCCTAGTTGCTCTTTGAATTTTATAGCACTCTAAAGGCTCAATGCCTAGTTTCTCTTTGACTCCAAATTTGCATAGGGAAAGTCCTAAAGTCTAAGTCCAATTATTCATTTATTTGCATTTGGTCCACAACAATCAAAGCAAAACACAAACACAATGATATATACACAATTATATGCTCAACTGAGCAAAAGGAAAATTGCATTAACATAAACATGTGCTCAAATGAGCAAAAGGAAAAAGCAAATGAATAATATGTACAAGAATAATAAATTGCATAAATGTAAAGAGCAAAAAGTATATGTTAATAGTTAATGATTAGTGTTAGTGGTTAGTGTGCCATAAGGCAAATTTAGCGCTATGTTAAGCAATCGTAATTGGACTTATGTAGAAGTCACAACTATCTGAGGCCAGTCAATAATAATGTAGGCAACAACACAAGTTAGAAGTCTTGATTAGTGAACCAAGTTCCAACAACTTGCCATGCCAAAAAGAAGATGAGAAATGATCCTGTATTGGTTTAAGTCCTTTGCATGATTTAGAAAGCAATCTATCGTTAATGCAAAGCCATTCACTTGATCAATTGATCAAGATGAATTAGATTTGAATCAAGGAAGATTAAACCTCCCTAATCAATTCTAACTTATCAACCTTTAACTCATTGATCAAAAGAAAAGAAGAAGAAGAAGAAGAAGAAGAAGGAGATAATGGAAATGAAGAAAATAAAGTGCATTAGATGAAATAGAATGTACCAATCTATCAATGTTGACCAAAGATAGGGAAGATCAAGGTCAAACCATAAAAAACAGAAGTGGGATGAAGATTGGAAGTCAAGAAATAAACAAAATATTTTTGGCATTTTTTAATATTTGAAAATAAACTTGAATTAAAATATTAAAGGAATGTCAAACTTCAAATTCACTTCAAATCAACTTTGAAAAGTCCAAGTGAATTATCCCAAGTTCAACAAGGTCAAACAAAGTTTGACAAAAAATTTCAGCATTTTTAAAAGTCAGAAACTATTTTTAATCAATTTAAAATGAAGAAAAATAACCTAATTGAACTAAAATCTCAAATAAATCTCAAATCAATTAATAAATTGGTGAGAATATTTTTCATAGATCTATCATCATTCAAAGAGGTTGAGAAAATATTTTTGTATTTTTTGAATATCAAAAACTATTTAAAATGAATTAAAAATGACCAGAAAAGAGAAAATTATTAAAAATACCAAATGACAAAATAAAAAATATTAAAAATCATTTTTAGAAACTAGAAATTAAAAGAGAAATAATGCAATTGGTCCCATATTTTTTGGACCAATAATAAAAGAGATATGAAGTTTTGAAAATGAGATGGAATTAAAAAATAAAATGGAAAATTCAGAAATTAGAAAAAAACCACGTGCGTTGGATGGATCCTCATTAATTGACGTGGAAGATCTAATGGCAATTAGCTGCGCGCGTACGATAGTCCAAGGTCAATGAGAAACATATTGAATTAAATAAAGTCATAAGATCTGATGGCTATGATATAAACTGGAGATCATATCCAATGGCTCACAATTGATCTGGCAATGAGACGGTGGCCAGCGCCACCGTCTTCTCCGGTGAGCTCCGGTGAAGGTCAAAAAACACAGAGTTTCAAATGCTAACTAAAATGAACAATCCAGGCACCATTCGAAAGGTGAAGTGATGTACATCACTCCTATGCCACTCACTTCCACTCTATATTTCTGTTAAGAGAGAAATCAGAGATGGAAGTTTGGTGGTGTTCAACTGAACTTGCTCGATTCCATCAATTAAACACATAATAATGATGCCTCTATAGAGAGGACTTCAGACATCACAATATCAAGGAAAATGGAGCAAAGTATAATGAGATTCGAAGCAAAATTCAGTGGAGCAAAACCTTTGGATTGTGAAGAATTGAGTCAGTCTCTTTGGTTCCTTTTGCAAACAGAAGCTTCAATAGATCAAATGATGAAGGTCTAGGAACTTTAGATCTGAAAATTCAACCAAATGCAATTGAATTTCAGATCTGAATTTTTGGAGAAAAATGGAGTTGTTCCTTTAGGTATGGCTAGGGATTCAATCTTGCAGCATTTCAAGCGCCTTCAGGTTGGAGAATTGAAGAGCTATGGCAAGGTATTTATAGATGGAGAGAGCTGAATGCATGAGCTAACTCGTGTGCATGGCAAGTGGATTTTGTATTGCATGGGCTTGTGTGATCATGTGGGAGGCCCAATGAAGGCTGAAACAACCTGCTGAGTTCATGTGAAATGCAAATGGACATGTACATCAAGTGTAATCAGCTCATGCATGGCAATTGAATTGAATTTCACAAAATGCACTTAATTCTTCATGTCTTCGAAAATGGTGCTTCCAAACTCCAAATGTTACCTTATGAGTAATGGTTAGAAAGCTTGTTGCATAAGGAACAAATTCTATTTTGATCAAAATTCCAATTGGGCCGTAGAAATTAGTGAAATTTTAGCTTGAAGTGTAGGGTGCAAAACATGTATATGTGAAGTTTCCAAATTTGGCCAATGTTCAAGCCCTTATGTCTTAATGATGCAAGCTCCAAATAATAAAATCTTCAACATCAAAGTTGTAGATATTTTCAAGACAATCAATTTGGACTTAAATGTTGCATCATTTGGATTTTTTATGAAGAAGTTATGGGCATTTGAAGTTGGACTTTTTCACATTTCAATGCATTTGGCCCAAAGTGACCTATAATGTTTTGCATTATCAGATGTATTTCTTTTGCGATTTTGCAATTTTGCTCAACATAAAATTTGAATTAGACACAATAATATTTCCAATTCATTAAGTCTCATCCCAAAATTATGAAAAATCAATGAGTTATGTTCTTGGGAAGTTGACCCAAAATTAGGGTTTCAGTCAAAATGACCTATAATGTTTTGGAATGGAAGATGACCTTCCAAGCTTCAAATAAAAATTTGATGAACATGCACATTTTTCATATTGTCCTTAATAACATTTTTTCTCTTGGGGTCATCTCCATTTGACCAACACATAAAAAGTTAGGTCTCAGGGCATTTCAAGATAGTCAGATGAATTGACTGATCAACATCTCAAGTCCACAACTCATACCTTGATGAATTGATGATTGAGGACACTCAAATAAGTTCAAATATGAATGTAATGATGACTTAAATAACTTCCCTTGATTGTATTTGATCATGGGTTGAGGTTGCTTCAAGAGCAAGGCACAGTTGATGAACAGATGAATTAGGGTTTCCTTGGGAAGCACACCTCAAACCCTTTGATTTGCTTTGATCAAAATGATGAATTGAGATACTTGGGGGCATATTTGATGGATGAGATCTTTGGGAACCATTACCATGCTTGCTTTCATCTTCTCTTGACCATATCATTGCACAAAGGATCTCCTAGAAGCTTTTAGACCTTGTGACTGCTCAAGCTACAAACAAGAAATGTTAGTGACATATTTTTGTGCTTTTGGTTAGTAAATAAAATGAGAAAAGCAATGATATACAATTCAAGCATGCTTGGTGATCTCAAACCAACTCACAAGAGGTCCCACCCAAAGGTAAGGAGCCAAGATGCTCATGATCCTTGAGATTTTTGCAAATGCAATGCTATGATGCCATGAGGGATCTTAGGGACAAAATTGGGGTCTTACAGATGCCCCTATTTAAGGTCATTCTAGCCGGAGAAGTGAAGGTTAAGATCTTCAGCTCGACGAGATAGAATGGGCTTAAATAATAACAAAGAGACGAATTTTGGTCCCTAAGAGACCTCATGATGCAGATGTATGTATGCAAAAGGGTAATACTTTGTGGGGATATGTGTCCACAGAGAAGAAAATAAACCCGGAGAAAAATGACGAATCCATATGAGTAACGCACTCAATGGGACAGAGACTCTAGGACTCTTATGGGGATAGAAGAGGGGATAAATTGCACGAGCAGGGCGCGACTCAAAGCTTGGGGAGCAAAATTCCAAAAGGAATAAATCAATGGAAAGACCCGAGCTGACTCAAAGGCGCATGTATTGGGGAATATGCCAATACAGTGGAACTATCCATAAAGGATACTTTGGATGAAAATCCGGACTCAGATGGGGAGAATCCACTAAGGGACCTTGCTGGGGAACACCCAAACAGGACTACTCCGGGGAAACACTAGGGCGAGGTATTTCTGGTTACTAGGTAATAAGCTCAATGAGACATGTGATCCGACCACCGGTATATGGGTGAAAGAACAACATGCTCGGGGAGAATGAATATTTAAGACCCGTATACAGGTGAGAGATATCAAACATCCAAAATCATCTGAGGAAAACCTAAAAAAGGTACATTTAAACTCAGGGAAATATGACTCCACAAGGGACAAAAAGTCATAATAGGGAGCAGAGAGGAAGGAACACCAGGGCTACCGGTTACTAGGTATATAATAGGTGACCAACCGAGGCGTGAATCGGGGACTATTCCCAAGACACTCATCATCCAAAAGAGGGCCGAAAAACAACTCGATTACAGTCAGAACATAGATAACATACTCGCATGGAAGATTATCCACAACCGGTTACTGGGTTAATGAAGGATAAATCATCCGACCGAAAGAAGGCATCTGGATACCAAATACTAGGTATACAATGATGACCTTATCAAAGGGAGAAACGATCATTGCTGACGAATAGGCAAATGAAAGATGACTCGCTAGGGATACATTGACAAAGGCAATGATCCGGGAGATATACTCAAAAAGGGTGAAGGACTATCAATACCGAATATTGGATAATGATAACCGTCAAGGAGGGGATTACATCTACCAGATACTGGGTAAAGAACCACGGAAAAGTAACTGTCATCTGTTAGATGAACAAAAGGTTACCTCTGCCAGGGGGATAAAAATAGGGTTTACAACCACCGTTATAAAGGTAGAAAACCACAGACTCCGCCGTGGAAAAGATGGATAATTACTGGTTACTGAGTAATCATTCATCCGCACTACGGGGAAATTCCAGGATAATCTCCAGAAGCCAAATCTAGGAACAAAGAGATGCACAATGAAACAAGACTCATCCCTATGAGGATATAACTCAATGGGGGGTTCCATCCCAATATATGTGTTGGGAGGAAACAGAAACAACCATCATCCACGAGGACATAACTCGGTGGGGAATATGGAAGAAAGTGTAGACATTTTATACCTATGGGGCTGACTCTTCACGGGGAGATCAAACACAAACAACCTGCTTGGGGAAGCATATTACCCACTAGCAACAGATAACAAGCAAAGATATATGGCAAAGAATGCAACATATATATCTGAATGTTAAAACTATGCATATATGCGTGTTTTATGTATGATAAATGCTGACAAACAGACATAACTAACACAAACAGGTCCACTGATCGATTGAATAAACATCCGGTACTACATCTCAAGAGACAAAGCCAGGCTCAGCGGAGAACATCCCATCTGATAGGGATCAGGGGTATCAGGAATCAAAGACTTCCGCAGGGGAATGAACAACAACCATTCCAACTGGGAGCAGGATCATAAGCTCCACTGGGGAAATTATCAAAGGGGAAGATGGATTTCCATGGGGAACAACCACCAATCAGAAGCTTCCAAGGTCACCTAACCAAGAGCTCACATCCGTTGAGGAGGAAGGAGGCTGAATATCTTTACCACACACTCTGCTCGGGAGGGAAAACCATGAAAGGCTCTGGAGGAAGAGGATACAAACATGCCAGGAATACGAACAATTGTCTTACCCTGTCGAGAATCCTACCATCTTTGGGAGAGCACTGAAGACATCCCTAGTATCCTTTTATCATTGTGAATGTTCACTTTGTTTACAAAAACAATTTATGAAAATTTTAGTTATTTAAAACAATGATATTCCTAAATTGAAACATGCAAAACATTTGTTGAATAGAAACAAATAAGAGTGTAAATAATTGTATAAAGGCTCAAATTCATTAGATGGAATGGTAGTCTGCAAATGGCAAGACTCCATAGATCTTTACAAATTTGAAATTTGTGATATATATTGGAAAAGGGCTACATTGAACATAAGACTCCACCGATGTATTTGAAGCTTCGGTTGATAATGACTGAGCGAGAATCTCTGACGGATGACAGTTTGTAGAACACAGTCTTGTCAGGATGCAGTTACTTGCCAAATCCCTAATTTTGGCCTAGATTGCCCCAGGATGAGGTACTCAATCTAGCGGGATACACGTTTATTCTTTTATGTCTCTAACTTTTGCCTGGATCGCCCTTTCGGGTTTTCAATCCACCGAGACGCTCATTTTTGCCTAAGCCGCCCCTTCGGATTTTCAACTTAGCGAGCTATTTTGTTTTTTTTTAGGCGAAGTATTTCTTGATTGCATCTAAATTTAGAGGACGAGTGAAATCCTCCTCATCCATAGTTGTAAGTATCAACGCACCGCCTGAAAAGGCTCTCTTGACAACATATGGACCTTCATAGTTTGGAGTCGACTTGCCCCTGGAATCGGGTGCGAAAGACAAGACTTTCTTGAGCACAAGGTCACCCTCTCGGAACACACGAGGCTTGACCTTCTTATCAAAAGCTTTCTTCATTCTCTGTGGATATAACTGACCATGGCACATGGCAGTCAATCTCTTTTCTTCTATCAAATTCAACTGGTCATAACGACTCTGAACCCATTCAACATCAGTCAACATGGATTCCATCAAGACTCTCATTGATGGGATCTCCACCTCTACTGGGAGTACAACCTCCATGCCGTAAACAAGAGAGAAAGGGGTTGCCCCTGTTGAAGTGCTGACAGACGTATGATATCCATGCAAAGCGAATGGAAGCATCTCATGCCAAACTTTGCACGTAACAACCATCTTCTGGATAATCTTCTTGATATTCTTATTAGCAGCTTCGACAGCCCCATTCATCTTGGGTCTATAAGGAGAAGAATTATGATGTGTTATCTTGAACTCACTACACAGTTCTTTCATCATCTTGTTGTTCAAGTTAGATCCATTATCAGTAATGATCTTATCTGGCACCCCATAACGACATATGAGTTGATTCTTGATAAACTTCACAACCACCTGCCTGGTCACGCTTGCATACGATGCCTCTTCAACCCATTTGGTGAAGTAATCAATTGCTACGAGAATAAATCTGTGACCGTTGGACGCTTTTGGCTCTATCATGCCAATCATGTCGATTCCCCACATAGAGAAAGGCCATGGTGATGAAATCACATTCAGAAGTGTTAGAGGAATATGAATCTTATCCGCATAAGTCTGACATGTATGGCATTTCTTCACATATTTGCAGCAGTCAGACTCCATTGTCAGCCAATAGTAGCCTGCTCTCAACATCTTTCTAGCCATGGCATCTCCATTGGAATGGGTACCAAATGAACCCTCATGGACCTCATTCATTAACAGGTCTGCTTCGTGTCTATCCACGCATCTGAGCAACACTATATCAAAATTCCTCTTATAAAGCACATCGCCATTGAGGTAGAAACTGCCTGACAATCTCCTCAAAGTCTTTCTATCTTTCACAGATGCCCCAGGCGGGTAAATCTGACTCTGAAGAAGGCACTTGATATCATAATACCATGGTTTATCATCTTGTACCTTCTCTACTGCAAATACATGAGTTGGTCTGTCCAAGCGCATCACAGTGATATTGGGAACTTCATTCCACAGTCTTACCACAATCATCGAAGCAAGTGTAGCAAGAGCATCTGCCATCCGATTCTCATCTCGAGGAATATGATGGAAGTCAACCTCAGTAAATAATATTGAAATCCTCCTCGCATAATCTCTGTATGGGATGAGGCCAGGCTGATTCGTTTCCCATTCACCCTTAATCTGATTAACAACGAGGGCCGAATCACCATAAACATCGAGATGCTTGATCCTAAGATCAATACATTCTTCCAATCCCATAATACAGGCCTCATACTCAGCCATATTATTCGTGCATTTGAAATTTATCCTTGCTGTAAAAGGAAAATGTGTGTCCTGAGGAGTAATAATCACTGCCCCAATACCATTTCCATATTGATTTACAGCGCCATCAAACACCATACTGCATCTGGATTCAGGCTCTGGACCTTCATCGAGCGTAGGCTCATCGCAACTTTCATTTTCAAATACAGAATTTCCTCATCTGGGAAGTCATATTGAACTGACTGATAATCCTCAATTGGTTGATGTGCCAAGTGGTCAGCCAAAATACTACCTTTTATCGCCTTCTGAGCTCAATACTCATTATCGTACTCCGATAACAACATCTGCCAACGGGCAATCCTCCCAATTAAAGCAGGCTTCTCAAAGATATACTTGATTGGATCCATTTTGGATATCAACTAAGTTGTATGATTCAACATGTACTGGCGTAAGCGTTTAGCAGCCCAAGCCAAAGCACAACATGTTTTCTCAAGCATTGAGTATCGAGACTCACAATCAATGAACTTTTTACTCAGGTAGTAGATAACATATTCTTTCTTTCCTGATTCGTCTTGCTAACCAAGGACACAACCCATTGAGTCTTCAAGAACTATCAGATATATAATCAATGGTCTCCCTTCCATAGGCGGAGACAGAATCGGAGGCTCAGATAAATACTCTTTAATGCTATCAAAAGCTTTTTGGCAATCCTCGGTCCAATCATGAGGCTGATCTTTCTGGAGAAGCTTGAATATAGGTGCACATGTGGCAGTCATGTGGGATATAAATCTGGAAATATAATTCAAGCGACCAAGAAAACCTCGGACTTGCTTCTCAGTTTTGGGCGCAGGCATTTCTTGTATTGCTTTGACCTTTGCAGGATCAACCTCAATACCTCTTTCGCTAACAACGAAACCCAATAACTTGCTGGAACGGACTCCAAATGTACACTTGTTAGGACTCAAACGAAGCTTATACTTCCTCAAACGCTGAAAAAGCTTTAACAAGTGCTCTACATGTTCAACCTCCGTTCTTGACTTTGCAATCATATCATCAACATATACCTCGATCTCCTTATGCATCATATCATGAAACAATGTAGTCATAGCTCGTTGATACGTGGCCCCAACGTTCTTCAAACTGAAGGGCATCCCTCGATAACAAAATGTTCCCCAAGGTGTGATGAATGTTGTCTTCTCCATATCATCGGGTGCCATCTTAATCTGATTATATCCGGAAAATCCGTCCATAAATGAGAAGACCTTGAAGTTAGCTGTATTGTCTACCAACATATCAATATGTGGTAGAGGGAAATCATCTTTCAGACTAGCTTTATTCAAGTCTCTATAGTCCACACACATTCGGACTTTTCCATCTTTCTTAGGCACGGGCACAATATTGGCCACCCATTGAGGATATGTAGAAGTCACGAGAAACCCCACATCAATTTGCTTATGAACTTCCTCTTTGATCTTTATTGCCATATCAGGATGAGTTCTTCTGAGTTTCTGCTTTACAGGCACGCACTCAGGCTTTAAAGGCAGGAAATGTTGCACGATATTTGTATCTAGACCAGGCATGTCTTCATATGACCAAGCAAAGACGTCAACAAATTCTCGTAGCAACTCGATCAACCCCTTTTTAACAGATTGTTCTAGGAGTGCCCTAATCTTCACTTCCCGCACACAATCTTCAGACCCCAAGTTAACTGTTTCCAGATTCTCAAGATGCGGCTGAATGAACTTTTCTTCATGCTCAAGTAGACGGGTAATCTCGTCAGGAATCTCTTCAACATCATCTTCTTCCGCCTCAAATACAAGGAATTCAAAGTTGGGAGATGGTGTTGGATCATTATGTTCAATGGGTTTGATCAACCTGCATAATGATTTTCGATATAAAAGAGATTTTAGAATTCAAACAAGGCAAATCACTATGCAGATGAAAAGATTGATTTTTATTCTTTTTTAGGGTTTTATGTGATCACCAATTTCATGCAAAAAGAAAAAAGGGAAAATAATTGGAAAAAAAACATTTAACATGATTTTATTAAATGAAAATATCATTGTATTTATGCGCCAACAATGTCATCACTCCTCCTTTTGGCATGGGAGAAGGGTTTTTAAACACAATGAACATTACTTTGACTTATGGATAACTGTTGGAATATCCACAGCGACCCAATTATTGCAGATCCCTCCAGGAATGATGAAGTTGTCAGAATCCTCTGCATCCTCTTCCAAAATGGTAGCCGCCTCTTCATCTTGACCGGTGTGGATAAATCCACCATTCTTGAACAACCCTTGCTTGATGAAGATCCCAGAATAATAGCTTATGCCAGCCCGGGACTTGTTGTCTTCCAACTTGATCATTTGCCCTAATCCAGCAGTTGCACCATGCTCAATGGCCAACTTCGTATCTTTATAGGAAGCAAATGAAGGAGTTCTCTTTTTAGTAGGTTCTGCAATAGATAAAGCTTGGAACGGGGTTCCAACTTCATCTTCAGGGTCTATATAAGAGAAGAAAGACAAATGGCTAACTAGGAGAGCCTTTTCTCCCTCTACCACCACCAACTTCTTATTCTTCACAAACTTCAATTTCTGGTGTAGGGTGGATGTCACGGCGCCTGCCTTGTGAATCCATGGTCTGCCTAAGAGACAGCTATACGATCCGTGAATGTCCATAACCTGGAAGGTAATCTGGAAATCACTTGGTCCGATTTTGACTGGGAGATCGACCTCTCCAATCACAGTTTTACGAGATCCATCGAAAGCCTTCACAACTACCCCACTCTGCCCCATGGGAGGCCCCTGATATGATAACTTTGCGAGAGTGGTCTTTGGCAATACATTTAATGACGACCTAGTGTCTACCAGCACATTGGACATGGCGTCATCTTTGCAGCTCATAGAAATATGTAATGCCAAGTTGTGGTCTCTTCCCTCCTCGGGGAGATCAGCATCACAAAAACTCAAATTATTACAAGCGGTGATGTTTGCAACAATGCTGTCAAATTGCTCTATCGTGATCCACGTACGCCACATCCAACACCTTCTGCAGAGCTTCTCGGTGTGGTTCTGAATTCATCAGTAATGATAATACAAAGATCTTGGATGGCGTTTGTAGAAGCTGATCTACAACGTTGTACTCACTTCTCTTGATGAGCCTTAGCATCTCATCACAATTTTCTTTCGCATTACCACTCGGGCCAGCAGAAGTAGGAGTTCTCAACGTAGAGGCAGGTTTAGCAACAAGTGCCGGAATATGAGCGTTCACAGCATTCCCAATCGGGCTTTCAGCATAATCAACATTGTCGTTCTGTCGAGTCTCAGCTTGCGGCTTCGGCGGAGCCGAGAAAACACGTACGCTGCGGGTTAGGCCGCTGACGTCGGCAATATTAACGATAGACGAAGAGGGCAGGGGCACCTCTTTCCCATTTTCCACTGCTACAGCATTGTAGCGATAGGGGACCGCCTTCTCAGAAGAGTACGGTATAGAGCCGGTTGGCTTAATAGTCAGAGCAGGAGAAACCTTCTGCTTGCTACCATCATATTTGATGATAACAGGCTCAGGTATCCGGAATACCGGAGAAATTACGTTGACTTCAACAGCATCTTCGTCAACATTTCTGTTTTGAAGGATCTCAATGACTCCCTCATCTAGCATTTCCTGAACATCCTTGCGCACCTGGAGACAACCTCTCTGATTAACAGAACAAACTCGACATCTATCGGGGTCATGTTCATAATGGCTATAATCACACAACAAACGATGCATCTCGACCAGCGATTGTCGAATATGACTGACATATTTGACTTTGTACTTGCCAGGGCAACCCTGGACCATATTGACAGATTTCCCATGCTCGAGCAATGGGTTCTCCTTCACATTCGGACCTACGTCCTTGAAAAACAAAATCCCGCTTCTCACAAGGTCTTGCACCTTGGTCTTCAAGGGATAACAATTCTCCACGTCATGTCTGGGAGCACCAGAATGATATACGCAGTGAAGCTCGGGCTTGTACCACCACTGGGGGTTGGTAGGTACAGCGGGAGGGTCTCGTGGAGTAATTAACTTTCTATCAATCAGAGACGGATAGAGTCCAGCGTAAGTCATCGGAATTGGATCAAAGGTGACCCTCTTCCTCTCATAGCTGGTGTTGGTGTTGTTATTGTTGTTTCGAGGCTGGTAGGCCTGTTGTTATGGACGTTGCTGTTGTTGCTGATATTGCTGAGATTGTTGTTGTTGATAATGTTGGGCTTCCCTGAAAACAGCTGCTATATGAGCCACCTGATGCTGGTTGTTAATGGGGCGGGCAACCTTCCTCTTCCCAGAGGGTCTTCTCTTGACATGGGAAGACACAACATATGCCTTTCCCTCCTTTTTGTTTGCAAATCTTCCATATCTCTTTGCTGAAGAGCCTTCATCTCGAGTCAAACGTCCTTCACGGACCCCCTCTTCTAGTCTCATTCCCATATTCACCATCTCGGTGAAGTCTGAGGGAGCACTGGCTATCATTTTCTCATAGTAGAATGAACTCAAGGTCTTCAAAAAGATCTTGGTCATCTCCTTCTCCTCAAGGGGTGGCACTATCTGAGCTGCCAACTCGCGCCACCTCTGGGCGTACTCTTTGAAGGTCTCTTTCTCTTTCTGGGACATTGCCCTCAACTGGTCCCTATCAGGAGCCATATCCACATTATATTTATATTGCTTGACGAAAGCCTCGCCAAGATCATTCAAAGAGCGGATGTTCGAACTTTCCAGACCCATGTACCACCGGAGAGCGGCACCGGACAGACTGTCCTGGAAATAGTGGATAAGCAATTGGTCATTATCGGTTTGCGTCGACATCTTGCGAGAATACATCACAAGATGGCTGAGAGGGCCTGTGTTTCCCTTATACTTCTCAAAGTCAGGTACTTTGAATTTAATAGGGATCTTCACGTTGGGCACAAGGCACAACTCAACAACACTTTTACCAAAGAGGTCCTTCCCCCTCAGAGTCTTTAGTTCCTTGCGAAGCTCAAGGAATTGGTCTTTCATGTCATCCATCTTCTCATAAACATCTGGACCTTTAGATGGTTCATAATGGTAGATAGTATCTTCAACTCTTGGTAATGTGTGCACGACGGGAGGTGGCACTGAAAGGACCGGGCTAGATGCCGACAAAGAAGCAAGAGTCGGAGCAAAACCCTTTGGCACAAAATTGGGAGGCATTCCCCACGGGAATCCGGCTCGCATAGATGGCGCAAAGTGGGAAGTTGCAGCAGGCACAGTAGAAGTCACGATCTCAGAAATGACCGTCCTCTAGGGAGGAGTTGAGGGTGTCGGAGAAGACTGGCTCTTAGCAGCCATGAATGACTCCATCAGGGCAGTCAGTCTGGCTACTTCCTCCTTCAGCTCGCGGTTCTCTTGTTCCAAATGATCCATCAGTCTCGATGAGTTGGCTCTGGTGTAGTGCCGGTGAGTCAGCTTGTCTTTGAAACAAATGAAGAACAGATACTTAGACCATAGGACAAGAAGCCTGGAGCAAAACCTACTTATGCACATGATGCATGCAATGCTTGTGCATATGATTTTTTTTTATATCAGAGGAACTTTTAGAGTTCTATTTGCAAATTTTGGAAATATTAAACATTTATCAATAATATCTGGGAAATGTTTTTACACCAAAGAAGTACGACATTGGTAACCAAATATAATACAAGAGAGAAGGAAAATGATCATCCTATGGATCCCTAGAAACAATCATCTAAAGCTCGAGAAACTGGAAGATAAGATGCACGGAGCCTCTTCACCTCTTCCTCATAGGCTGTCTCCATATCTGCCTTCTCCTTGGCGAGCCGATCATACTTCCTCTTCCAAAACTTGGAGGACTGAGGAAGCAGAGAAGTCCATGCATCATTAGGATCATCAATAACCTGATGCTCAAGGAACTCTATCAAAGCATCCTTCTCCTTGATTTGCTGGAGCAACTCCTCTCGTTCACGGATCCAAGCACGTGAATGGTCTTCATCTCTCAACTCCTTTACTCCTTGGTCAGGGAGGGTAGAAGGCCCAGCCACAACCAAAGGCGTAGGTCTTGGATACTCGTAAGGCATGAGGAACTCGGAAGCTCTCCTCCTAACCCAAGAAGTATAAGGCTCCAAAGCGATACAGTTCTTCGGTCCCAGCTCCTTCCTTCCTTTTGTTATGGATCTCGCGCCAAGCGCGGACCATCCTGGACTTCAAGCCTTTGGGATCTTTACCCTCCTGATAGAACACACCCTCTAACAGAATGTTATTGGGTTTATCCCTTAGGGGGAACCCAAGCTGACGACATGCCAAAACAGGGTTGTAGTTAATCCCACCACATGTACCAAGAAGAGGCACATTGGAGAATTCACCACAAGAGTCGATAATCTGCACACCATCATACACACGGTTGTACCAAAGGATATCATCATTAGTGAGAGACATAAGTCGTGATGAGCCTCAACACAAATATCTTTGAAGGCGTTTGTAGAAGCTTATCTACAACATTGTATTCACTCCTCTTGATGAGCCTCAACATCTCATCACAGTCCTCTTTCCTCATGCCATTCTGGCCAGCAGGAACAGGAGTTCTAGCAACAGTGGCGGCAGGTCTATTAACAACAAGTGCCGGATTCAGAGAAATAGCAGAATTCCCCAAAGGACGAACGACACTATCAGCAATATCAATTCTTCTGGTGTTAGCCTGGGGTTTCGGCGGCGCCGAGAAAACACGACCACTACGGGTCATACCACTGACATCAGCAATATTAACAATAGAATTGGAGGGTAGAGGCACCTCCTTCCCATCTTCTAATGCCACTGCATTATAACGATAGGGAACAGCTTTGTCGGAAGAATAAGGCATAGGGCCGTCTGGCTTAATTATGAGAGTAGGAGAAGCCTTCTGCTTGCTTCCGTCATATCGGACGACAACAGGCTCAGGTATTCTGAAGACAGGTGATAGCACATTAACTTCATCATCCTCATCACGATTCTGAAGTATTTCAATTACACCCTGATCCAACATTTCTTGGATGTCTTTTCTGACTTAATGACACCCTCTCTCATTGACAGTGCAAACACGGCAACTGTCATGGTCATGCTCATAGTGATTGTATCCACATAACAGTCTATGCATCTCGACCAAAGATTATCGGATATGGCTGACATATCAGACCTGATATTTTCCAGGGCAACCCTGAACCATATTAACAGCAGATTTCCCATGCTCGGGCAATGGGTTCTTCTTGACATTAGGACCTACGTCCTCAAAAAACAATATACCGCTTCTCACAACGTCTTGAACCTTGGTCTTCAACGGGTAGCAATTCTCCACATCATGTCCGGGAGCACCAGAATGGTAAACATAGTGAAGCTCAGGATTATACCACCACTGAGGGTTGGCAGGTATAGCAGGTGCGTCACGTGGAGTGATCAACTTCCTTTCAATTAAAGAAGGATATAGCTTTGCGTAGGTCATCGGAATAGGATCAATAGTGACCCTTTTCTTATGATAGCTTGTACTGGTCTGATTGTTGTTTCGAGGCTGGTAAGCCTGCTGTTGAGGATGGTGTTGTTGTTGTTGATACTGATGATGTTGATGTTGGTGGTTCGTATTATGATGCTGATATTGCTGATTTTCTCTGAAAACAGGTGCTATATGAGCCACCTGGTGCTGGTTACTGGATGGACGCACTGTCTTCCTCTTCACAGAGGGTCTTCTAGATTTAACATGGGAGGTCACAACATGTGCCTCACCATCTTTCTTCTTTGCAAACACCCCATAACGTTTGGTAGAAGAGCCTTCTTCTCTAGTCAGACGCCCTTCCCTGACTCCCTCTTCTAGACGCATCCACAAATTCACCATTTCGGTGAAGTCAGAAGGAGCGCTAGCAATCATCCGCTCATAATAGAATGAACTCAAGGTCTTCAGAAAAATCTTGGTTATCTCCTTCTCTTCCAGCTGAGGCACAATTTGTGCAACCAATTATCGCCACCTTTGGGCGTACTCCTTAAAAGTTTCCTTATCCTTCTAGGACATGGCCCTTAATTGGTCCCTATCGGGAGCCATATAAATGTTGTATTTGTATTGCTTTACGAATGCTTCGCCAAGGTCGTTGAAGGAGCGGATGTTTGTGCTGTCCAAACCCATGTACCATCTCAAGGCGGCACCGGACAGGCTATCATGGAAATAATGGATCAGGAGTTGATCGTTGTCGGTCTGAGTCGACATCTTACGTGCATACATAACCAAATGGCTGAGCGGGCAAGTGTTTCCTTTGTACTTTTCAAAGTCAGGCACTTTGAATTTAACAGGAATCTTGACTTTGGTACAACTCAAGGAATTGGTCGTTCATAGCATCCATTTTCTCATACACGTCTAGGCCCTCAGATGGCTCAGAGTGATAAATGGTGTCATCTACTCTCGGCAAAGTATGCACGACCAGGGGTGGCACAGCAAGGATCGGGCTAGATGCCGACAGAGAAGCAAAAGTTGGGGCGAGACCCTCAAGAACAAAGTTCGCGGGCATCCCCCATGGAAACCCGGCTGACATAGCAGTAGGCGCGAAGTGGGCACTGGAAGCAGGCACAGTTGAGGAAGCAATCTCAGAAATGACTGTCCTCTGGGGAGGAGTTGAAGGCGTTGGAAAAGACTGGCTTTGGGCGGCCAAGAATGACTCCATCAGGGCAGTCAATCTTGCCACTTCCTCCTTCAATTCTTTGTTCTCTTGCTCTAGGTGATCCATTAGCTTCGATGAGTTGGCTCTGGTGTAGTACCGGTGCGTCAGCTTGTCTTCAAAATAAATGAAGAACACAGAGTTAGACCACTGAACAAGAAGCCCTGGAACAAAACCTGCTTATGTATATGATGCATGCAATGCTTGTGCATATGATTTTATTTTTAATCAGAGGAACTTTTAGGGTTCTATTTGCAAACATTTTGGAAATATTAATCATTTAGACATATATGGAATAATCATATCAATAATATCTGGAAAAAATTTTACACCAAAGAAGTACAGTCTTGGTAACCAAATACAATATAAGAGAGAAGGAAAATGAACATCCTATGGAACCCTAGAAACAATCGTCCAAAGCTCTCGAGACCGGAAGTTAAGCTGCATGAAGCCTCTCCACCTCTCTCTCAAAGGCTGCCTCCATATCTGCCTTCTCCTTGGCGAGTCGATCGTACTTCCTCTTCCAAAATCTGGAAGACTGAGGAAGAAGATAAGTCACCACATCATCAGGCCCGTCGATAACCTGATGCTCTAGAAACTCTATCAATGCATCCTTATCTCTAAGCTGCTGAAGTAGCTCCTCTCGCTCACGGACCCAAGCACGCGAACAGTCTTCTTCTCTCAACTCCTCTACTCCTTGGTCAGGGAGGGTTGAAGGCCCAACCATAACCATAGGTGTAGGTTTTGGATAATTATAAGGCATAAGGTACTCAGAAGCTTTTCTCCTTACCCATGAGGTATAGGGTTCCAAAGCAATATAATTCTTTGGACCAAGCTCTTTCCTTCCCTTCCTATGAATCTTGCGCCAAGCGCGGACCATCCTGCCCTTCAAGTTTTGGGGATCTCTACCCTCTTGAAAGAACACACCTTCTAACAAAATGTTATTAGGTTTATCCTTTAAGGGGAACCCAAGCTGACGACGTGCTAAAATAGGGTTGTAGTTAATCCCACCACATGTACCAAGAAGAGGCATATTGGAGAGTTCACCACAAGAGTCAATAATCTGCACACCATCATATACACGGTTATACCAAAAGATATCATCATTAGTGAGAGACATAAGTCTCGTGGACCACCATAGACATCCTTTGTTCTCCTTGAAGGCGACCATATGTGGCAAGTGCAAAACAAACCACTTGGACAACAAAGGCAAACAGCACACAATGGTACCACCACCCTTTGCATTCCTCATATGCAAGGAAAAGTAAGTGTCACCAAACAGAGTAGGAACGGGATTAATAGTAGAGAAAATCCTAATAGCGTTCACATCCATAAAATTGTCGATGTTAGGGAATAACACTAGCCCATATATGAGAAGTACAAATATGGCCTCAAAGGCGTCCTCACTCATGGCCTTCCCATACGGAGTAGCTTGAGCAATGAGGAAATCAGATGGAAGACCTTGAATTCCACCTCTGGTAGTCATATGAGCACCAACAACAGATTCATCTATGTGCAACAGATCAGCAATATCTTGGGAAGAAGGAACTCTCTCCAAGCCACTGAACGGAAACTGAGCTAGGAGAGGGATACCCACAAGATGGGCATACTCCTCAAGCGTAGGGAAAAGTTGGAAATCCAGAAATGTGAAGCAAATGTACAAGGGATCATAGAACTGCACCCACACACTCATCATACCTTCATCCACCATAGTAGCAAGAATAGACAGAAGCTTCCCATGAAGAGTCTTGAACTCCAAGGGATCTAATACATAGGATGTCAAACTCCTTAACTCTTTCAAGTCGGGTTGTCTGAAATTGTACTTCTTCGTATTCCTTCTTTGCTTATCCATGTCTAAAAATTTGCAAATAGACCTCTTAAGTTCCTTGAAAATTTTCTCAATGTTGATGATATGGATGTAAATGAATGCATGAATGCATGGATGCAACAATCACACTCAAGGATCAAGCAAATCACACCACAGAAAGGTCACGGGATGGATCAAGTCATCCAAAAGGTACGTACTAGGGTTTAAACCTGCCAAACATGTTCTACAAGAGGTTCCGATAGTCATCATCCCATCGTTCGAATATTATCGGATAAACGACTACTCGTATTCCAAAAATATTGTCAAGAGAGACTCTTATGAGTGTAGTATCGCGTAACAATCTTATCAAATCTTACACTTGAAAGATCTTCGCACTACGTCCTAAAATAGGCCAAGATGGGCTAGGTAAACTAAGGTCCTTGGCTTCTAAGGTATATATTAAAAAGAGTAATGCCTAACCACGACTACTCGTGTGACATTATTGATCCCAACATTACCTCCACCAAGTGAATGGGCTTGCAAGTCAACTTGCTAAGGAATAACTCCACACAAGTCTACAAGACTATGCCATTCTCCTATCATAAGTGCACTCGAGTTCGGGTATAAAACTCATCTCACAAGAGACCACTAAGCACACAAGCAATTGATATATCAAGCAATTCATACATTACAAACAATACAGTCATCCAAATTTTTGCACAAAAATATGTCAAAAAATAATATACAATACAATACAGCAAAGGTGAAAAGTAAGCAAAGCCCACTAGGCAAATGCAGATTCCCCAGCAGAGTCGCCACTTTTTTGTAGCGGGGTATTCCTTACCTTTAGATTTATTGACTAAATCAAAAGTAAATCATACAATTCGAGTCGCCACCGCACTTCTACTTATCCAAAGGAAAGGTTAGAAAGCGAATAAAAAACCGAGAAGTTTTATCAAATCAAAAACTAATAAAAATGTCAGAGATCTGGGTAAGGGGGTTGGTTATGCAATGGGAAGGTTTTAAGCACCCAAAATATCCTTAGTACTCTATGGGAGCCCTTTTCACTAATGTTGTAAGGTAGGTTGGTATTTCTGAAAAAAATATTTGTGCAAACATGATTGGAGAGATGAGAAGAGAATATACAAATTGTAAGACCCTCCTGGCATCATAACATTGCATTAACATTGCCTCAAGGATCATAAGTATCTTGGTTCCCCTTGCCTTTGGGTAGAATCTCTTGTGAATGGTTTGAGATCACCAAGCATGCTTGAATTTTATATTATTGCTTTTCTCATTTTTTATTCACTAACCAAAAGCACAAAAATATGTCACTAACATCTTCTGTTTGTAGCTTGAGCAGTCACAAGGTCAAAAGTTTTTAGGAGATCCTATGTGCATTGATATGGTCAAGAGAAGATGAAAGCAAGCATGGAAATGGTTCCCAAATCTCTCATCCATAAAATATGCCTCCCAAGTATCCCAACTCATCATTTTTGATCAAGCAAATCAAAGGGTTTGAGGTGTGTTTCCCAAGGAAACCCTAAATCATCATATCATCAACAATGCCTTGCTCATGAAGAAACCTCAACCCATGGTCAAATAAAATCAAGGTAATTTCTTTAATTCATCATTTCATGCATATTTAAACTTATTTTAGTGTCCTCAATCATCAATTCATCAAGATATGAGTTGTGGACTTGAGAAGTTGATCAGTCAATTCATCTGACTATTTGGAAATCCACTGAGACCTAACGTTTGATGTGTTGGTCAAATGGAGATGATCCCAAGAGCAAAAATGTTCTTAAGGACAATAGAAACAACTTTCATTTTCATCAAAATTTTATTTTAAGCTTGGAAGGTCATCATCCATTCCAAGACATTATAGGTCATTTTGACAGAAACCCTAATTTTGGGTTAACTACCTAAGGACATAACTCCTTCATTTTTCATGATTTTGAGGTGAGACTTAATGCATTGGAAATATTATTGTGTCTAATTCAAATATTATGTTTAGCAAAATTGCAAAATCTCAAAAGAAATACATGTGATAATGCAAAACATTATAGGTCACTTTGGACCAAATGCAAAAAAATGTGAAAAAGTCCAACTTCAAGTTCCCATAACTTCTTCATAAAAAATCCAAATGATGCACAATTTAATTCCAAATTGATTTCCTTGAAAATATATACAACTTTCATGTTGAAGGTTTTGTCATTTAGAGCTTGCATCATTGAAACAGAAGGGCTTGAACATTGGCCAAATTTGGAAAGTTCACATATGCATGTTTTGCACCCTACACTTCAAGTCCAGTTTTCATTAATTTCTAAGGCCCAAATGAGGTTTTGGTCAACATGACATTTGTTCCTTATGCAACAAGATTTCCAACCGTTACTCATAAGGTTGCATTTTGATTTTGGACATGGCATTTTCGAAGGCTTCAATAAAATACTGCATTTTATGAAAATCATTCCAATTGCCATGCATGATCCATTAACATCCAATCTGCACGTCCAATTCATATTTGGTGATGTATATCTTGCAATTCCAATCAGAATTGGACCCTCTATGCGCCTGTACAGGCCCATGCATGGAGGCCCTCTTCTTCCATGCACACGATTTTGATGATGCTTGCAGCTCCCTCCATCTATAAATACAAGGTCAATGCTCTTCAATTCTTCAACCTTAAGGCGCCCTCTCACCAAAGGAACAATCTCAATTTTCTCTCAAATTTCAAATTTGAATTTTGATTTCCTCGATTGAAATTTTAGATCTAAAGTTCATTAGCCTTCTACTCCTTCATCCATAGATCACACTGCAGGATTAAGCATCAAGAAATCGTGCTCTCGAACTCTCCTTTTCAGAGGTTTACTTCAAACTTTGATTTCTTCGAATCTCATTATACATTGCTTGTTTCTTGCTATTGTTGTGTTGTCTGAAGTCCTCTTCATAGAGGTAATTATTCTGAGCTTTAAATTGTCGAAATCAAGCAAGTTCACTTGAACACCACCAAACTTCCATCTCTGATTTCTCTCAATCTAGAGATCTAAAGTGGAATTGAGTGACATAGGAGTGATGCACATCACTCCACCTTTCGAACGGTACCTGGATCGTGCATTTTGGTTCACTTTTATTTCTCTATAATTTTTGGCCTTCGCCGGAGCTAGCTGGAGAAGACGGTGGCGCTGGCCACCGTCTGGTCTCCAGATCAAATCTAGATCGTGTGTTTGTGTTTCCAGATTAGATCTCCTCCACCCAATGTTATGACTTTTCAATTGGCCATGTGTGATGCATTGACTAAGGAACTTGGTGGAAACGCGCTCAGGAGCCATGTGATGTGTCAGCTCAATTAATGAGCCATCATCCAACGCTTCTCCTTTTTTCTTATTTTTATTTTCTGATTTCTATTTTCTTTTATTTCTTTTAATTCCATTTTACTTCTAAAATTCATATCTCTCTCATTATTGGTCCAAAAATTATGGGACCAATTGCATTATTTCTCTTTTAATTTCTAGTTTCTGAAAATGATTTATAATATTTTTTATTTTATCATTTGCTATTTTTTAGTATTTTTCTCTTTTCTGGTCATTTTTAATTCATTTTAAATAGTTTTTGATATTCAAAAAAAATAAAAAAATTCTAACCTCTTTGAATGATGATAGATCTATGAAAAATATTCTCATCAATTTATTAATTGATTTGAGATTTTAGTTCAATTAGGTTATTTTTATGCATTTTTAATTGATTAAAAATAGTTTCTGACTTCTACAAATGTTGAAATTTTTTGTCAAACTTTGTTTGACCTTGTTGAGCTTGGGATAATTCACTTGGACTTTTCAAAGTTGATTTGAAGTGAATTTGAAGTTTGACCTTTCTTTATTATTTTAATTCAAGTTTTATCTTAAATATTAATAATGCCAAAAATATTTGACTTGTTTCTGTTTTCTATTGTTTGACCTTGATCTTCCTTATCTTTGGTCAACATTTGTTGATAAGTACATACCATGTCCATTATATGCACTTTAATTTTTCATCTTCTTCTTCTCCTTCTTCTTTTTCTTTTTTGATCAATGAGTTAAAGGTTGATGGTTAGCATTGATAGGGAGGTTTAATCTTCCTTGCTTCAAATCTAATTCATCTTGATCATGGATCAAGTGAATGGCTTTGCATTAAGGATATATTGCTTCCTAAATCATGCAAAGGACCTAAATCAATACAAGATCATTTCTCATCTTCTTTTTGGCATGGCAAGTTGTTGGAGTTTGATTCACTAATCAAGACCTCTAACTTGTGTTGTTGCCTACACTATTATTGACCGGCCTCAGATAGTTGTGACTTCTACATAAGTCCAATTACGATTGCTTAACATAGCGCTAAATTTGCCTTGTGGCACACTAACTACTAACATTGACCATTAACCATTAGCATTTAATTATTGCTCTTTACATTAATGCAATTTACCATTCTTGCACATATTATTCATTTGCTTTTCCTTTGCTCACTTGAGCACATGTTTATGTTAATGCAATTTGCCTTTTGCTCACTTGAGCACATAATTGTGTGTATATCATTGTGCTTGTGCTTTTGTTTTGATTGTTGTGGACTAAATGCAAAGAAATGGACAAATGGACTTAGACTTTAGGACTTTCTCTATGCAAATATGGAGTCAAAGAGCAACTAGGCATTGGGCCTTTAGAGTGCTATAAATGTCAAAGAGCAATTAGTCATTGGGCATTTAGAATGTTATAAATGTTGTTAGAAGTCTTTGAAAGGACCAATTTCTAAACTCCTTCTTATTCATTCTTGATTTGTTTGATAGAACTTTTTAATGTGTGTGTGTTCTTGTGCTAGGGATTCCAACATTGAGCCTAAGTGAGGAACCATTGCCATGAGCTTCTAAGAGAGAGAGATCTAAGAGCCATTGAGGAACTTTCCAAGAGCTTATTTGATTGATTGTTGATTGCTTGAGCTTACTATTATTTTGCTTGCATATTCCAAAGGATGGGAGCTACATGGATCATCAATATGATCTCAAGAAAGGAACTCCATTTGTGGTCTTGTTTCTTATCCCTTATCTCTTGTATGATTAGGACTTTAGCCATTCTTCTTCTTCCCTGCACTCTAACCCAAGCCAAAACTTTTGTGCAAACATTTAACACTTTTTTTTAACATTAGAAAGCTAAGCCTTATGCTTTTGATTTTCAAACTTTCTTTTCATAATACTTATTTTGAATTGAACTTCTAAGTCAACTTTGACCATATTTTGTACATACTTTTCATTGGTAAATATAACCCATATTTTGACCATATTTTGGCCACTTTCTTAATCCAAATTCTTATAACCTTTAGCTATTAGGTTTGAGTTATCCTTGAGGTAGATATAATACTCACCTATATCCTTAGTGATGGACAATGAGTCTTCCATGTTTATTATAGGGTTAACCCCTCACTAGCATGTTGAAGTTATCCTCACATTATGGATTTGTGGTTTTTAAGTTGAGTTTTCTCCCTTGGATAACGAAAGACCTTAAGGCTTTTGGACCAATCAATTCACCAACTCATTTTGAGATTTTTACCCCGAACTACGAGGTTTTGATCCTAATCTTTTTTAAGATGGTACGTAGGCAATGGGTTTATCCATCCAAACACAAAATTGTAAATAACATTGTATATTCTCTTCTCATCTCTTCAATCATGTTTGCACAAACAAATTTTCACAAAATACCAACCTTACAACAAAGATGAAAAGGGCTCCATAGGAGTACCTAGGATGTTTTGGGTGCTTAAAACCTTCCTGTAGCGGTGTATTCGTCACTTAATGATTTATTGATTAAATCAAAAGCAAAGCATACAAAGAATCGAGTCGCCACCGCCCTTTTATTTATCCAAAGGAATGGCTAAAAAGCGAACAAAAGCCTAAGAAGTTTTACACATAGAAAACTAATGAAAGGTCAGAGATCTGGGTAAGGGGTTAATTACGCAATGGGAAGGTGTTAAGCACCCAAAACGTCCTAGGTACTCCTAGGGAGCCCTTTTCACACTTGTTGTACGAAATGTTATTTGTTTATGAAATATTTATTGTGCAAACATGGATTGAAAGGATGAGAGAAAGAATATACAAGTTATTATTTTTGTGTTTGAACGGATGAACATGTTGCCTACGTACCTTTCCATGGAAGGTAAGGATCAAAACGCCGTAGTTGGGCTAAAAGATTTCCAAAAGTATGGGTGGATTCATTTTAAAACAAAAGCCCTGAGGTCTTTCGTTATCCACGGTAGAAAACTCAACCTTATACAAACAACAAGTCCACCATGTGAGAAAAGCTTCAACTTGCTAGTGAGGGGTTAACCTTATAATAAGCAAGGAAGTCTTACAATTCAACCACTAAGGACAAAAGGTGAGATTAACATCAACCAACTAGGATAAATCAAACCTATGGCTAATGTATTAAAACTTATCAAGAATGGACAAAGCCACAAAACAATTGAATGAGTGATATTAACCAATTATGATTATTCACAAAAGTGGTCAAGATATGATTAGAATTCAATTCAAAAGAAGTATTATGAAAATGAAGTTTGGAAAATCGAAGGCCTAGGGCCTAGGTTTCTAATTTGAAAACAAATGAGAATGTTTGCACAATAGTTTTCAGGTTTTGGATTAACATGCAAATGGATGTTTAAAGAAACAAAATGTGGGAGGGTGAGGAAGTAAAACTTCTTAGATGTTCACCTCTTGAGATCATATGTAGATGATTCAAGTGATTCCTTTGGAATAAGGCAACAATGCAAATAACAGATGAACAAGGTAAATGGATACCGGATGCCAATCAATGGACTTATTCCAATCTCCTAAAACAAAAGGAACAAATGATACCAGATGCCAATCAATGGACTTACACTAATCTCACAAAAACCAAATGGATACCGGATGCCAATCAATGGACTTATACCAATCTCACAAAAATCAAAGAATAAAACATGGATACCAGATGCCAATCAATGGACTTATACTAGTCTCACAAAACAAGATAAAACATGGATACCAGATGCCAATCAATGGACTTATACTAGTCTCCTACCATATCATAGGATACAACTGCCAATCAATGGTCTTATGCTTGCCTCCTCCATGGACCAAACAAGATGCAACAAAGCAAAGTTTATGAAATGATATACACATGATGATGATAAATGCACAAAGGCACACTCAAGAAAATATGCACAGATGAATCAAATAAGCAAACAAACAAGTCAATTATCACACACTATATACAATCAATTAGGCTCACGCAAGGTTAGGCTTTGCAGCCAACTGGAATTGGTTAATTTGTGCTCTTCACCCTAACATTGAGAGTTAGGGTGAAGCAGATGAAAAGGAGATGAGGGGTGTGCCTCATAGCTCTTATCCCTGGTCAGGGAGAGCTTTGATCAATGGAAGGTGTGGGAGTTCAGAAAGTAGGAACTCTTCTCCACAAATAGACTCTATAAGATCTTGGGTTATTATCCATAATGCATCAACACATTGTGTGAGCAAGGTGAATGACACACTGAGTAGTAGGAGATGGATTACACATCTCTTTTATCTACCAATTGCCTCATAAGAGGACTTTTCCTGCTTGGCACAAAGAGTAAACAATCACAAGCATTGCCTCTTAAGGAGGACTTCAGAGAGGTGCCTACCAATAACAGTAGATCTTCCAGACTACATGAAGATGAGAGACCATACCTAAGTGGTTAAGCAACCAAGCAAAAGCAAAGTTCAAATGAACTTAAAGCAACTTATGTACCTGTGGAAACATCAAACAAATCAGTACAATACTCAGACAATCAAACAACAGTCAATAAGCAACCAACAAACCCAATGTACAAAATGTGTAAGCCAAAAGTCAAACTCAAATGAGTTAACATCAACCTACAAAACACACAAAGGTTAGTAATCAAAGGCAAACATCAATGCTCAAGTGATGAAGCATCATTAACCATGTAACTTGAATGCTCAACCTGAAATCAAAGCTCAAACATAAGCAACAAACCACTAGGTCAAAGCCTAGGGTCAAAGATGGAGAAAAAATTCAAAACAGAGGCTGAAATTTAACATGAATCAACTTCAAACACCTCTTGACACATTCCAAAAGGTCTCAAATCAATATCATTAACCAAATGCATATCATGATCAGTTGAAGTTCAAGGAAATTTTAAAGCTCAAATGTGATCAACCAGAATGAAAAATCTCAATTAAATCAGAAATGATTCAAATAATTCCAACAAAATTCATGCTCATTCACAACATCCATAACATGCATCATACAAAAAATCAGGACAATTGGACATCATTTGATATGGAAATCACATGGCACAAATTGGACACCAAAAGGTGTGACACAAATTGTCACACCAACTTAGAACAATCATAAAACAGAAATGGAAATTGATAAAAATACCAAATCAACACCAAAATGTCAAGCAATGAGTCTAGTTTCATCATGCAAAATTTCACATTCATTGGATAAGAATCAAGCATTTCACAAATGTATAAGCATGGCAAGGTCAAATAAGCATACATGTTCAAACATTCTAGCACAAAAAAATATCCAGCCAAGCACAACTTGTAAAATCATGATGATAAAACACTAGAGAGAATCTGGATCACAGTGCAAAAAACCTGGTAAGTTTTTGATGATTTTTCAAATTGTTATGATTTTTGAAAGATGAGGAAAATTAAAAAAAAACATATGAGAAGCATACATGGAATAATGGAGGGAAATGATAAAATAGGCATGGCATTTGAATAATGGAATGGCTAGGAATCGAAGGCGGATACAATTCAAATATGCGCGCGCCTTGAAACGACATTGTATCACCTTAAAACCCTAAAACGCACGCTGTGCATGGATTTCAAAATCCGCAGGAATTCTGGAAATCAGTATGAACATCATGAAGAACACGATGAAGATCATGAAGATCTTCATCCAACTTTTTCCAGATTTTTTCAAAAGTTCCAGAAATGAAAATCAAGCATAGCATCGTGTAGATCTTTCATCATACATCAATAATCCACAAACATTTCATCAAGAAACAATCAAACATGCACGGATCGAAACAATCAAGAATCAACATCAAAACTTCAAACAAACAGAACTCCATGTACAATGCATTATTTTACTCGATTCAAAGCTCATATTGCTCAACATACTTAGATCTATCATAATATGGCAAAGAAAATAAAAAATGAGAGAGTTGATTTGTAACCTCTTGTAGAGCAGAACTGGAAATCGTGAGCTACAGGCCTTGGCAATGCTTTACAGTTTCTCTACAATTATTATTGAGGTGATTGGAAGAAAAATTGAAGCTCAATTGTGCTTGCATTCAACAAAATCTGAAATCACCATGGATATCCAAAGCTTCGAGCATGCCTAAATACTGCACCAATTCTCTTAATTCCACGTGCAAAGTTGCTCAATAACACTTCAGGATCAAGAATCCAGCCATGAAATGTGCTTTGGTGTGAAGGAATTTGAAGAAATTTTTAGAGAAAAAATTTGAAGGTTTTGATCTAGATCTGAAAAATGAGTTCCTAATGCTGAAAACAGTTAGGTTTTAGTTTATATATGCTCTACTAATCATTCTCTAATCATGCTTAAGCCAATTGGTAAGTGAAATTAACCAAAATGAGGTGTATGTGCAAATGTGATTTTTCACCCTATGCATGAAGTGCATGTATGAACAGTGCACGAAATCCCTCTATTTTCACTCAAAATCTGATTTTAAAACCAATGGCAATAGCAAAATATTCAAATAATGCACCAAATTTAAATTTCATGTTTTCCCTCCAAAAATCATTGAATTAGCAAGTGCTCATGTGATGATAATTTATGCAATGTGATGCATGATTTAGAAATTAGAGGTCATGAGGAGAATTTAGCAAGAAGAGCCACCCATTTTGGAGCTTTGGTTGAGAAGTTATGCCCACTTGAAGTCCCATGCATAGTTTGCCATGTTTTGATCATATCTCTCTAACCACACATGAGAAATTGATGATCTTGGACATTTTCGAAATGGGAGAAAAAGATCTAAAACTTTCATGTTCAACAAAATTTCATTTGAAGCTTTCTTGATGATGTGATATGAAGTTGAGGTTGGGTTAAAACCTTTCCATTTTTGGCAAATTCAAATTATAGGTCACTTTCTATTTTGGGAAAGTTTTGACCTGACTTTAAATTCTTCAATGTGAGTGTTTGAAATGTCAAATGAGACTTGTTTGAACATGAATGAAGTATTTCTAATCACTTCTCACTTCCAAATCCACAGTTGAGTTTGCAGTTGACTTTCTAGGCCTTCAGTTGACTGGGAAATGTTCTGATGAGATTCAAGCCTCTACCACTTGGGATCTTGCTTCAAAATAACAACATAGCTCATATGAACTCTTATGAGTGATTGTGGGGTCCAAATTCTCAAGAATGGCCACCACCTATTGCTCAATGACTGCCTTTGATTGCCTTAACCTATTGATTGCTTCATCTGCAAGACCAAGGTTAGATGACATATTTTTGTACTTTTTGTTAGTGATAAAAGTAAAGCAATGATACACAAATGCAATGAATGCTTGGTGATCAAGAACCACTCTCAAAAAGATGACCCACCCACAGGGAAGGAAGCAAGGTGCACAATGATCCTTGAGGCAATGAAATGTTATGGTATGATGCCATGAGGGATCTTAGGGACAAAATTGGGGTCTTACACTTCCCGTTGCATAACCAACCCCCTTACCCAGATCTCTGACATTTTTACTAGTTTTTGATTCGATAAAACTTTTAGGTTTTTGTTCGCTTTCTAACCATTCATGTGGATAAATAGAAGTGCGGTGGCGACTCGACTTGTATGGTTTACCTTAGATTTAGTCAATATCTCTAATGGTAAAGAATACCCCGCTACAGAAAAGTGGCGACTCTGCTGGGGACATTTGCCTAGTGGGTTTTGCCTACTTTTCATTTTTGTTGTATTGTATTGTATATTGTTTTGTGGCATATTTTTTGTGCAATTTGGGATTACTGTATTGTATGTAATGATTTAATTGCTTGAATATTAATTCCTTGTATGCTTGGTGATCTTTGTGAGATGAGTTCTATACCCGAACTCGAGTGCACTTAGGATAGGAGAATGGCGTAGTCTTGTTGACTTGTGTGGAGTTATTCCTTAGTAAGTCGACTTGCAAGCCCATTCACTTGGTGGAGGTCATGTTGGGATCAATAATGTCACACAAGTAGTTGTGGTTAGACATTACTCTTTCCAATATAGACCTTAGAAGCCAAGGACCTTAGTTTACCAAGCCCATCTTGGCCTATTCTTAGGATGTAGGGAGAAAGTCGTTCAAGTGTAAGATTTGATACGATTGTTACGCGATACTACACTCATAAGAGTCTCTCTTGAGTATATTTTTAGAATACGAGTAGTCGTTTCTCCGATAATATCCGAAAGATGGGATGATGACTATGGGAACCTCTTGTAGAACATGTTTGGCAGGTTTAAACCCTAGTACGTTCCTTTTGGGCGGTTCTTAACCGAGACTCCATGCTCGTGACTTGCAACAACCCCTTGATTCGTGGTTGATCCGTTCTTGTATCCTTAATATCAATGGAACTTGGGTGTTGATAAGGTGTAAATCATAATCCACCAAAATGGATGATTGATATTAAGGATGACATGATCCATCCCATGACCTTTGCTTGGTGTGCTTTGCTTGAGCCTTGAGTGTGATTGTTGCATTCATGCATTCATGCACCCATTTGCATCCATATCATTAATAATAAGAAAATTTTCAAGGAACTTAAGAAGTCTATTTGCAAATTTTCAGACATGGAAAGACAAAGAAGTAATACGAAGAAGTACAATTTCAGACTACCCGACTTGAAAGAGCTAAGAAATTTGACATCCTATGTATTAGATCCCTTGGGTTTCAAGGCTCGTTTTGGGAAGCTTCTACCTGTTCTGACTACTCAAGTGGACGAAGGATTGATGAGTGTATTGGTGGAGTTCTATGATCCCTTGTACCGTTGCTTCACATTTCCGGATTTCCACCTGTTGTCTACGCTTGAGGAGTATGCCTACCTTGTGGGTATACCTATTCTAGACCAGTTGCCGTTCAGTGGCTTAGAGAGTGTTCCTACTTCCCGAGAGATAGCTGATATGCTGCATAAGGATGAATCTTTGGTTGGTGTTCATATGACTACCAAAGGTGGAATTCAAGGTCTCCCTTCTGAGTTCCTCATTTCTCAAGCTACTATGTAAGGGAAGGCCATGAGTGAGGACACCTTTGAGGCCATATTTGTGGTTCTCATTTATGGGTTAGTGTTGTTCCCCAACATCGACAAGTTTGTGGATGTGAACGCTATTAGGATTTTCTCTACTCTTAATCCCGTTCCGACTCTGTTGGGTGACACTTACTTTTCTTTGCATATGAGGAATACAAAGGGTGGAGGTACCATTGTGTTCTGTTTGCCTCTGTCGTACAAGTGGTTTATTTCGCACTTGCCTCAGACGGTCGCCTTCAAGGAGAACAAAGGATGTCTACGGTGGTCCACGAGACTCATGTGTCTCACCAATGATGATATCTTTTGGTACAACCCTGTATATGATGGTGTGCAGATTATCGACTCTTGTGGTGAATTCTCCAATGTGCCTCTTCTTGGTACATATGGTGGGATTAGCTACAACCCTATTTTGGCACGTCGTCAGCTTGGGTTCCCCATAAAGGATAAACCCAATAACATTTTGTTGGAGGGTGTGTTCTTTTAGAAGGGTAAAGATCCCCAAGGCTTGAAGGGCAGGATGGTCCGCGCTTGGCGCAAGATCTATAGGAAAGGAAGGAAGAAGCTAGGTCCGAAGAATTGTATCGCTTTGGAACCCTATACCTCTTGGGTTAGGAGGAGAGCTTCCGATACCTCATGTCATACGAGTATCCGAGACCTACACCTTTGGTTGTGGCTGGGCCTTCAACCCTCCCTGACCAAGGAGTAGAGGAGTTGAGAGACGAAGACCGTTCACGTGCCTGGATTCGTGAACGAGAGGAGTTGCTTCAGTAGATCAAGGAGAAGGATGCTTTGATAGAGTTCCTTGAGTACCAGGTTATTGATGATCCTGATGATGCATGGACTTCTCTACTTCCTCAGTCTTCCAAATTTTGGAAGAGGAAGTACGATCGACTCGCCAAGGAGAAGGCAGATATGGAGGCAGCTTACGAGGAGGAGGTGAAGAGGCTTCGTGCATCTTATCTTCCAGTATCCCGAGATTTAGATGATTGCTTCTAGGGTTCCATAGGATGTTCATTTTCCTTCTCTCTTGTATTTGGTTACCAATGTTGTACTTCTTTGGTGTAAAAATATTTTCCAGATATTATTGATATAAAATTTCCATATATGTGGTAAATGCTTAATATTTCCAATATTTGCAAATAGGACTCTAAAGTTCCTCTGATATAAAAAAATTAAATCATATGCATCGCATGCATCATGTGCATAAGTAGGTTTCCTCCAGGTTTCTTGGTCTGTGGTCTAACTCTGTGTTCTTCATTTATTTTGAAGAAAAGCTGACTCACCGGTACTACACCCGAGCCAACATTTCAATACTGATGGATCATTTGGAACATGAGAACCGTGAGCTTAAGGAGGAAGTAGCCAGATTAACTGCCCTGATGGAGTCATTCATGGCTGCCCAAAGCCAGTCGTCTCCAACGCCTTCAACTCCTCCCCAGAGGACAGTCATCTCTGAGATTGTCTCCTAAACTGTGCCTTCGGCCAGCGCATAGTTTGCACTAACAGCCATGCCAGCCGGGTTTCCGTGGGGGATGCCTCCCAGCTTCATGCCTGAGGGTCCTGCATCCACCTTTGCTTCTTTGCCGACATCTAGCCCGGTCCTAGTTGTTCCTCCTCCTGTCGTGCATACTATGCCCAGAGTAGACGATACCATCTATCATTCTGAGCCATCTGAGGGCCCAGATGTCTATGAAAAGATGGACGCCATGAATGATCAATTTCTTGAGCTACGCAAGGAATTGAAGACTCTTCAAGGAAAAGACCTGTTCGGCAAGTCTGCTGCTGAACTCTGCTTGGTCCCTAACGTGAAAATCCCTATCAAGTCCAAGGTACCTGACTTTGAAAAGTATAAGGGAAATACTTGCCCGCTCAGCCACCTAGTCATGTATGCCAGGAAGATGTCGACTCAGATCGACAATGACCAACTGCTCATCCACTACTTTCAGAACAGTTTGGGCGGTGCTGCCCTACATTGGTACATGGGTTTGGACAGTGCGAACATCTGATCCTTCAACGACCTTGGCGATGCCTTCGTCAAGCAATACAAGTACAACGTGGATATGGCTCCCGATAGGGATCACTTGAGAGCCATGTCCCAGGAGGACAAGGAAACTTTCAAAGAATACGCCCAGAGGTGGCGAGAGTTAGCAACACAGATTGTGCCCCTGCTGGAGGAGAAAGACATGACCAAGATCTTTCTGAAGACCTTGAGTTTTTTTTATTACGAGCGGATGATTTCCAGCGCTCCTTCTGACTTCACCGAGATGGTGAACATGGGGATGCGACTGGAAGAAGGAGTCAGGGAAGGGCGCCTGACCAGAGAAGAAGGCTCTTCTGCCAAACGGTATGGGACGTTTGGAAAGAAGAAATATGGAGAGGCACATGTTGTGACCTCCCATGCTAAACCTAAGAGACCCTCAGTGAGGAGGAAGACCGTGCGTCCTATCGGTAATCAGCACCAGGTGGCTCATATAGCCCCTATTTTCAGAGATAATCAACAGTATCAGCATCACAACAATAATCAACAACAACCACATCCGCAATATCAACAACAACAACACTGTCCGCAATAGCAGGCCTATCAGCCTCGAAACAGTAATCAAGCCAGCACAAGCTACAAGAGGAAGAGGGTAACATTCGATCCTATTCCTATGACATATGCCAAACTATATCTCTCTTTGATAAAGAGGAATTTGATTACTCCACGAGACCCACCGGCTATACCTACCAACCCTCAGTGGTGGTATAAGCTCGAATTACACTGTGTTTATCATTCTGGTGCCCCCGGACACGATGTGGAAAATTGCTACCCACTGAAGACCAAGGTTCAAGACCTTGTGAGATGTGGTATTTTGTGTTTCGAGGACGTATGTCCTAATTTGAAGAAGAACCCAATGCCCGAGCATGGGAAATCTGTCAACATGGTCCAGGGCTTCCCTAGTAAATACAAAGTCAAATATGTCAGCCATATTCGACAATCTCTGGTCGAGATGCATAGACTGTTATGTGAATACAGTCATTACGAGCATGACCACGACAGATGCCGAGTTTGTTCTGTCAACCAAAGAGGATGTCGCCAAGTGCGCAAAGATGTTCAAGAAATGTTGGATGAAAGAGTTATTGAGATACTTCAAAACAGAAATGTTGACGAGGATGCTGATGAAGTCAATGTAATTTCTCTAGTATTTCGGATCCCCGAGCCTATTATTATCAAGTACGATGGTAGCAAGCAAAAGGCTTCTCCTTCTTTGATCATTAAACCAGTTGGCCTTGTGCCATATTCTTCTAAGAAGGCGGTCCCCTATCGCTATAATGTTGTAGCATTAGAGAATGGGAAAGAGGTACCCCTACCCTCTTCATCTGTTGTTAATATTGCCGATGACAGCGGCCTGACCCGTAGCGGTCGTGTCTTCTCGGCTCCGCCAAAACCCCAAACTGACGTTCGAAGGACTGATACTACTGATTATGCTGAGCGCCCGGTTGGGAATGCTATGAATGCTCCGAATCTGGCACTTGTTGCTAAACCTGTCTCTACGTTGAAGACTTTTGTCTCTGTTGGCCCGAGTGGTAATTCGAAAGAAGATTGTGATGAGATGCTGAGGCTCATCAAGAGAAGTGAGTACAACGTGGTAGATCAGCTTCTACAGACGCCATCCAAAATCTCTATACTATCATTACTGATGAATTAAGAACCACACCGAGAAGCTCTGTAAAAGGTGTTCGATGTGGCGTATGTGGATCACGATGTCACAATAGAGCAATTCGACAATATTGTTGCAAACATCACCGCTTGCAACAATTTGAGTTTTTGTGATGTTGTTCTCCCCGAGGAGGGAAGAGACCACGACTTGGCATTACACATATCTATGAGATGCAAAGATGATGCCATGTCCAATGTGCTGTTGGACACTGGGTCATCATTGAATATGTTGCCAAAGACCACTCTTGCTAAATTTTCATATCAGGGGCCTCCCATGAGGCTGAGTGAAGTAGTGGTTAAAGCTTTCGATGGGTCGCGTAAAACTGAAAATTGGAGAGGTTGATCTCCCAGTCAAAATTGGACCAAGTGATTTCCAGATTACCTTCCAAGTCATGGATATTCACCCATCGTATAGCTGTATTTTGGGCAGACCATGGATTCACGAGGCAGGCGCCGTGACATCCACCCTACACCAGAAACTGAAATTTGTGAAAAACAAGAAGGTGGTGGTGGTAGGGGGAGAAAAGGCTCTCCTAGTTAGCCATTTGTCTTTCTTCTCTTATATAGATGCTGAGGATGAAGTTGGAACGCCATTCCAAGCTTTATCTATTGTTGAACCTATTAAGAAGGGAACTTCTTCATTTGCGTCCTATAAAGATGCTAAGTTGGCCATTGAGCATGGTGCAACTGCTGGATTGGGGCAAATGATTAAGTTGGAAGACAACAAATCCCGGGCTGGCATATGGTATTCTCCCGTTGTCTTCAACAAGCAAGGGTTGTTCAAGAGTGGTGGATTCATCCACATTGGTCAAGATGAAGAGGTTGATGCTATTTTGGAAGAAGATGTAGAGGATTCTGGAAACTTCATCATCCCTGGAGGGATCTGCAATAATTGGGTCGATGTGGATATTCCAACAGTTATCCATAAGTCAAAGTAATGTTCATTATGTTTGAAAACCCTTCTCCCATGCCAAAAGGAGACGTGATGACATTGTTGGCGCATAAATACAATGATATTTTTCATTCAATAAATTCATGTTAAATGTTTGTTTTTCCCAATTATTTTCGCTTTTCGCTTTTGCATGAAATTGGTGATCACATAAAACCCTGAATAGAATAAAATCAATCTTATCATCTATATAACATTTTGCTTTGTTTGAATTCTAAAATCTCTTTTATATCCTAAATCATTATGCAGGTTAATCAAACCCATTGAACATAATGATCCAACACCATCTCCCAACTTTGAATTCCCTGTATTTGAGGCGGAAGAAGATGATGCTGAAGAGATTCCTGATGAGATTACCCATCTACTTGAGCATTAAGAAAAGATCATTCAACCGCATATTGAGAATATGGAAACAGTCAACTTGGGGTCTGAAGATTGTGTGCGAGAAGTGAAGATTGGGGCACTCCTGGAAGAATCTGTTAAGAAGGGGTTGATTGAGTTGCTACGAGAATACGTCGACGTCTTCGCTTGGTCATATGAAGACATGTCTGGTCTGGATACAGATATCGTGCAACATTTCTTGCCTTTGAAGCCTGAGTGCGTGCCTGTGAAGCAGAAGCTCAGAAGAACTCATCCTGATAGGGCAGTGAAGATCAAAGAATAAGTTCAGAAGCAAATTGATATGGGGTTTCTGGTGACTTCTACATATCCTTGATGCATGGCCAATATTGTGCCCGTGCCTAAGAAAGATGGAAAAGTCCAAATGTGCGTGTGTAGCACCTCAAATTTTCACCCCCCCATTCATTTCATTTTTTTAGGTCATTGACATTACATTGACATTACATTGACATTACATTCACATTGCATAGTACATTACATCTCATCAGTCAAGACTGGCATCAGGAGAATCACCAGTGCAAGAGAGCAAGTTTTCCTTGAGATGAAAGCCACATGAGTATTCTAGAGAGCTTACATGAATCAAGGTTCATTTTGAAGTAACTTAACCAAGTGTTAGAGGCTCAAGGTCATCAGTACATGTCCAAGTCATCAGAGGCCCTTAAAAGTCAACTGCAAGTCAACTGAGGGCTAGGAGGTGGAGAAATGATTTGAGACCCTTCATTCATGTCCAAAAGAGGTTTATTCATCATGTCAAACACTTATCTTGAAGGATTTGAAGCCAGATCAAAAGTTTCCAAAAATGGAAAATGACCTGTAATTTCAAGTTTCCAAAAATAGCAAGTTTTTGGACCAATTTCAACTCAACTTTCTAACATCAAAGAAGCTTCAAATGAAATTTTGTCCAACATGAAAGTTGAGTATCTTTCTCTCCCATTTCCAAAAAGTCCAAGATCATGAATTTATGATAAATGGTTAAGGAGTTATGATCAAATCATTGCCAAGTGTGCTTGGAACTTCAAAATGCCATATCTTTTGAACCAAAACTCCAAATGGAGTGCCTCTTTTTGCATTATGCTCCGCATGACATATATTTTCCAAATCATTCATTACATGGCATGAAATTTATTCACATAATCATTTGGCCATACATGTGACTTTTGGAAGGAAAACCATGAATTTAAAATTGGTACATCATATGAGTTTTTTAACCATTCCAACATGTGCATGGGATGATTTTAAGAGTATTTGAATGGTGCATGTGCACTGTTCACGTGGGATTTCTATGCATAAGGTGAAATTGCAATTTGGTCATACACCTCTTTTCTTCCTAATCTTTCATTAACCTTGGCCTAATTACAATTTCAGAATAATTAGGATATGGTATAAAGGCTTAATGGTAACTGTCTTGGTTATTACACAAAGTTTCAGATCTAGAATCCTCTCTCACTCTCAATTTTCACTCTCTTGATTTTTCAAAATTCTACACATAAACCTTGGTTTTTCTTACATAATCATGAGTATGGAGTGTTACTGAGCATGATTCAACGTGTGTTTGGTGGAATTCCTCTCAAATTCGTGCATACCACAAGCTTGAAGGCATTAATGGAAACTCCAAATTGAGCTTGATTCAGGTCTCTTCACGTGCCATTTCTAGCATCCAACTTAGTGGAGCTCAAAGGAAGTGAATCTGGAAAGCTGGGAGCCTTGAGGACATTGTTTTGGTCACTGCTCTTCAAACAAGGTGATTTTCGACCTTTATTTTTCTCTATTTTATTGCCATAGTATTGTAGATCTTGACTCCCTGATCACACTGATATAAATTTCATGGAATTTGATTGAGAAATGATTAAGTTATGCTGATTTAAAGTTTGAAATGTCAAGAATGTTTTCCTTCGATTCTCATTATCCATGGCTTGTTATGATTAAGTGATGCTGGATTTGTGTTGTGCTTGTTGTAAGCTTTCGAATGATGTATTCATTTCAAAAATCTGGAAAAAAATTGATGGATGGTCACTGTTCATCCACCGTCTCAACGAAGGAGACGGTGGTTTCCACCGCTAGCACCACCGTCTGGCACAGTTAAACCGCCGTCTGGTTTTTTAGGCTAGGGCTTACATGTCACAGCCACGCGTGTGCCCAATTGGCAAAATAATAGGCCATGCTTCATTGACCTGCTCCACACGTATTTTGGACTTTGAGTTGGCATGACAACTCATTAATGAAACAACCCTGCTTTGGTCCTGGCGCGCTCTACATATTCGATTCCCAGCCTCTACGTTTTGGGATTTTATTTTATTTTCAGTGTTTGATTTTTTCCATGTGCACGGTTCGAATCTTACTGGCACCACTGTTTTCAAATTCAATTCATATTTTCCCTTTTCCCTCCAAATATCATGTACATATGTCACATTTCATTTCATATTTTTTTCCAACTTTGAAAAATCATTAAAAATTGAAAACATATCCTATTAATTCCCAATTTTTTGCAAAATGTTCATGTGTTTGTCTATTATTTTTTGGTGGTGGTTTCATGATTTTATCATCTCTGGATTTTTGTTTGTGGACTGTTCTTTGATCATGTGTGCAAAATGTGACATGCTTCATTCATTCTATCATGAAATGCTCAATAATGATCCAATTGCCATGAAAGTTTTTATGATGATTCCTAACATGATGCTTGATATTTGAGGCTTGGTTTGGTATTTTTCTCATGTTCCATCTCTGTTTTATGCACATAAATGTTTGGTGTGACAATGTGTGCCACACAATTTGATGTCATACTTGTGCATTTTCATTTCTAGGCCAATTCAGCTCTGTTGTTTACAATCTTTTGCTTGATGTTTGCATTTGACATGTTGTGTGCACATAAAAATTTCCATGAGTGTTTGATTCCTTTCTGTTTTAATATGGAATTTTCATTCTTGAAGATCAATTGTGTGGTTTGTAATTGCCTTTGCCATCTCTTACTCACTACATGACTTTGCTTAATGCTTTTGATTTCGTCCTTTTTAGGACATGTTCTCACTTATTTAATTAAGCTTTGTGTTGAATATTGGTTGCTGTTTTGACTTTTTACTTCACCTTTGACCCTAGGCTTTGCCCTAGGGGTTTGAACTCACAGTTTGAGTTTTGTATTTCAGGATCAAGCATTCATCTACATGGTTGATGTTGCCTCATCATTTGAGCTTTGCCATTTGCCTTGTTTACTAACCTTTGGTTATTTTGTAGGTCCTTTGGTAGTGAATCACTTGAATGCTTGAGTCATAAAGCTTGACTTGTGTGCATATTGAGTTGTAACACTGTTGACTGTTGGTTGTTTGTCTGAACATAGTACTGATTGGTTAGCTTTTCTTACAGGTACTTTAGCCGCTTTAACTCAGTGCTTGAGTTGCTTTGCTTGTGGTTGGCATACCACTTAGGTAATCTCTGAAATTCTGGTGTAGTCAGTATTCAGATGTTCTACTTCAAGTCATGACATCTGATCTAACATTGTACTTATTACAGCAAGACAGTTATTACACTCTGTACTATTGTGCACCTTTTCACAGTGTCACAACCTCTCCTTCTATGTCATCCTATAGAGGAGGAACAATTTGTTATGGGCACCATAACATTCACCACTGTTGTTTTCCTGCACAGTTGCCATCATGATGTCTCAATCCTGTTTTGAACATCATCTGTTACATTGTTCCAGTTTGTTGGTCATGTACTTGTATTTCCTAGATTAAAGGTTGTAACAAGTTAAACTAATCTCCGCTTATTAAGGAGCTAACAAATAGATTATTTGTTAGGTTCATTAATTGTAGCTTAGTTGTTAGTTTCCTAGATTTTAGAACAGCTGGTGGATTCCTGAAGAATAGCCTGAGAAAAATCCTGAAACAGATAAACTAACCATCCAACAATATAGCATATGCTGTCAGGAATGAATGTCACAACATTCCGTCTGACATCCAAGCCCAGAACCATATGCTCAGTCTGTTTAGTTCCTGAACACAGACTGCTAAATTTGCTGTACTGTAAAAGACCAACCAGTCTCTACTTCAGTATCAGCTTACTGGAAGAACTGTCAAGACATCCAGTTTGACAGTTTCCCACAGCTCTTTTGGCCTTGTCTGATATGCCTTTGAAAACCAGACTTCACTACATACTGAACTGAATTCATCAGCTTATTAAACAATATGTGCTGTTGTTGATGAATGTCAAAACATTCTGATTGACATTCCAACAGAAGGCTATGTATCAGGTTGGTTATTAACTTGATTGGCAGACTGTAACACAACCTGAATTATGGCAGACATGATTATAACATGCAGAGGTAAACAAATACAGGAAATTGTTAACCCAGTTCAGTCCAACATGACCTACATCTGGGGGCTACCAAGCCAGGAAGAAGATCCACTATTAGTAGTATCAATTCAGAGTTAAACTCCCCCGTTTACAACTCCTCACTTAATCCCTACCCAATGCAATCTATACCTAGGAACTCCTAGATAGAAACCTCCAGTTTCCATTCCTATCACTACAAATACAATGTAATGTGCAAACACCTTGAACTTGCTTCACAGCTTCATTCAAGAACATAATTACTCTTGCCTACAGGCTTTGAGTAACAAACACTCTCAGGTTTACCACTGAGAGACACATGGTAACCTTCCCACAGATTGGGAGGTTTACCTTACACACACCCTTAAAAATTCATTCTAAGAGGCTTACAAAAACTAGATTACAATCAGCTATTTATAACCTAATCACCCAACTGGATTTGGGCCTTCAGAAAGCTGCAGCAGACTTGTTCTTTGCTGTTACAACTACAGCAGAAAATTTCTGCTAAAAACAAGGTCTTCAAGTTCCTAATCTCTCTCCATATATATCTCCATATTTTGAGCCTATATATATTCTGAATTAGTCTTCAAGTCCTCCACAAGGGAGTTAGGATATTCACCAGATATCCTTGCTGATCCCTTGACATATACTGAATTAATTAATTCAGTCTTCTACACATGTGCGATGTCACAGACCTGACGTCGTGACATCGTACATGACATGTTGGTCCAGATGTTGAATTTCTTCAACCCAACATATTAAAACAACAGAGGTGGATACATTATTTGTTTTCCAAAATTAATGCCAATCCTGAGGTATCAACAATCTCCCCCTTTGGCAAATTTTAGCTAAAACAAATAGGCCTCTGTTATTATCTCCCCCCCCCCCCCCACCATGAACACCAATGTTGGTGTACACGAGGAAGATGAGAAACAAGGCTCAGTTGTTCCAGAACCCTTCCCTTCAACAGGAGAGCTTCCTGAAGAGTATGTAATGCTGAGTACATAGACAATGTAACTCAGATCACAGGGCACAACTGTTCTCTTAACTCAGATCACAAGACACAAGTGGTATTTCAGTTGGTGAATTTTGTGTACCCCAACTTTCTGTTTGTTACCACAGTGATCTGTTTGCTTCTCGACCCCAGGACGTTTCTGACGTTCTTTTCTCTCCCCCTTTTTAGCTAAACATTTGTAAAGGCACCCTTCACAAAACCAGATCCAGGCGCAGCTTGCCCAGACCTTAACATACCCCATGATTCTGGGATTGGAGTGTATCTGTTGTGGGGAGAAGGGGGGCTCTTGCAGCCTTTAAATATTCCAGCCTGTGCTTAGGAATATCCGGTAGAAATAAATGCTTGGTCAAGATGCATTTATTTTTGCTGAGAAACAGTCAGAGACTCACCAACAAAATCTCAGACTATCTTTGAATGCCTTTTATAGCTCTTGACTGTTTCTTTTTCAAAACAGCCGTTCCAGTGCATGGAGACCATTCCATATATGCAGTCAGACACGTTGCACTCGATGTCTTAACATTCCTGCATTCAGCCAGTCTTCAACATTTCCCAAGACCTCTGTAATTCCTCCAGTAGAGGCTTGACACCTAGCACTGCTACAGCCCACTTTTCACACTTCAGTTGCTGGTTACTCCCCCTGTACCACACAGCTGTAGCCATTAGTCTTATTCTGGTTTATCAGACTTAGCCACACCACCCTCATAATTCCTAATGACTTGAAAAATCAGAAGGAATCAACAGCAATGTCCAGGGCAATGTCATGACATCCGGTCAGACATTCTTCTGCTCACTCAGCCTTGACATACATCACAGCATCCTGATAACTACCTAGTCATCTGAGAGCACATAGACCACAAGCTTGGTGATTGCTTGCAGCACAAAGGCACAACTCCCCCTGTCATGGACAACCTACTCTCTTGGAGGTCACACATGATCATATCCAACATCCCAAGGTTGGACCTTCACATACTTCCTGATTCAAAGAGATTCCAGACCACTTGATGAAAGGAAAACATAAGACGCATCTTCATGTCTTCAAGAGCGCACCCTCTGTCCAACCCTCTTGGCTGAACACATCCACACTCTGTGTCACTCTCTCTTCTAACCAGAACAGAAGATCACTTCACCAGATGTTTTAACATCAGCTGGGACATCCTTCACAGCATCACAAGGAGCACTATCTGATAGACTTCAGATATTACTGAGTCCCCAGCTTGGGCCAGAGGAACCCATACATACATTGGGATATACACTCTCATCCCACTACTAGAGACATTCTTCCATAGATAGCTCAGAACTTCTACCACAAGCTCCAAGAGATGAATAGAGAACACCTCCTTTTGTCTTCAACTTAATACTTTTCTGCTCAAAAGTAATTTGTCTCAGACTTTCCTCAAGAATAACCAGCTGTCTTATGTTGATTATCTTGATTCTTCGAACTCACTTCTGAGATAGACCAACTGCCACTGGTTGATTACCTCCTTCATGAATTCTCATATGAAAAGATCAAATGCTGCCTTTTGACCTTCCCAAGTTTATCAGACTTCTCCCAAAGATATTCTGACCTTTCAAGTGAGATTTGAACTTGAAGTGTCCAATCTACAACCCTGTAGATCCTTCTATCTCAAGTTGATGTGCCACTTCATCAACTAAGACTCTGATGCAGAACCGAATGTCACAACATTGTGCTTGACATCCAGCTGTTGAATTCAGCTCCTTCTTCTGCCACTTGAAAGAACTTCCTCCCTTCACAGAACAAGAGTTCAATGTTCTCATAGACTTGATTGTGGAACCAAGTTTGAGTAAACAACCTCCATCCTGTATATTTTCAGTTAAGTCATCCAAGCTCACATCTTGATGAATCCCTGCTTCTTCTCCAAAGACATCAGACACTCTGATGTATGAGTCTTCAGAAGGACCAGTTAGAAACTAACCCTTCAGCTCTACCAAGGATTCCACATCCTAAGGCAAGGCTGTTTCCATGATGTCAAGACTACTGCCACTTGTTCTTGACTTCACAGTGTGCATAAGCTAATGCACTTACTTACCTAGATCAGAAATAAACTGATCCAAGTAACCACCATCAAGACTATGATGTCTTCTTCTTCTTGTACATACCAAGGCTGAACATGTTTCTTGCCAGGAAACCTTTTCAGAGATCATATGCTTTTGCTGCCACCAAAGAGATAGATCATAACTCAATGTACTATCCTTCCTGTGATTCTTCACAGGGTCTTGAAGAAGAGATGTTCCAACATCTTTAAGAACATCAGTTGTCTTGAGCTCCAAGGATAATCAATTAAATACTTGTACTTGACACAAGTAGACATTGATCTTAAATCCTTTCCCAATTATCCTTTCAGATACTTCCACCATAAGAATACTTTGAAACTACTCTTCTAGTGTCAACATCTTCTGCTTGCAAGCACCTCAACAGTCTTGAGACTCTTTTCAGATTAGATTCACCCTTAGGAATGAGAGAGATGAATCCTTCCTTGCAAATGTGTCACACATCAACCAGAACCCATGTGACACAGGTCAACAGCCAACCTGACCCTAGGCTGACCAAACGTGAGGGGGTTGACCAAAACTCCCCCTCAAATCAACAATCATGGAAACTCCACACCAATATCCATGCATTGTATACAAATGTCTCAACATGACATCCACCATCCCTTACCAGTGGCAACTAACTCCTCCAATCACACCAATCAGGCTTCAGCTGATCATAAGTACTTGTGAGACACACACCAGTCAATAGTAGATATGCATTGCCAGAGCATATTACCTCAACCAACCTCTGAATCTTCATATTCTCACTCCTAGTAAGAACTGCCACTTCTGAACGTGGTGTTTGAATAACAAGATTCATGGTTCCAACCCCCTTAAATGATATCACAATCAGGTTACCCCATTATTGACTGCTAACATCCAGGAGGCTTGTCTTCCAACACATCATAGTACTTCAGGGAACAACTATCCAATCCTGATCAAATTGCAGGAAGATGCCTAACAGCAGGAGATTGCACAATGTCACATCTCAACCAGCTCAACTTCTAGGGATGACCTTCTTGAGCACACACCCAGTTGACCCTGCTCTTGTCAACTTAGCACACACAGATGTCTCCTCTTCCAGGTCAGGAGTAGGTTCCAAACAGAATTGTCCATTTGTTTGAACCCTAATACATCTGCTCTTCAACCAGTAGCTGCATACTTGTTGAACAACATGTTCTAACATCACATAGAACATTGGTTCCACCTCCTTGGAACAAACCTTCCTTGAAGGTCTTCAAGGTCTTCATATACACTACTCAAGAGAGTAAGAGAATCAGTAATTAAGTGACTCTTACCATCCTGAAGTGAGAACGTCATGATGAGTGGACTTGAGGAGACTCAAGTATCTTTGACATCTTCAGTAGATTATGATGAGATCTTGAACACAGCAGCCTTTCATCCACATGAGGGGAAACTACATCAGAGTTTGAGTTCTGCCAGGTATTATGCTGCGGAAATCATAATACAACTCAACCTGTGAACACACACTTCACCAGATTGGCCTCCAAGACCATACCAGGTTTGAATGTGATTAAGTACTGGCACAGCTGTCTCACACTCAGGCCAATTGCCAATCTCCAGAGACAGGAACACACCATTCCTGTCATGAACAGTCCATCCACCTACTTCAAGGGACCATTCAGGGAATTGCAGAACCTTACACAGGGTCCAGCTTCAGTACTAACATAACTCCTTGCCAGCTACCAGAAAGTATCACCCATGGATCTCATCCAGAGACAGAACAGGATGCCTGCTCTGATACCAATTGAAATTCTGGTGTAGTCAGTATTCAGATGTTCTACTTCAAGTCATGACATCTGATCTAACATTGTACTTATTACAGCAAGACAGTTATTACACTCTGTACTATTGTGCACCTTTTCACAGTGTCACAACCTCTCCTTCTATGTCATCCTATAGAGGAGGAACAATTTGTTATGGGCACCATAACATTCACCACTGTTGTTTTCCTGCACAGTTGCCATCATGATGTCTCAATCCTGTTTTGAACATCATCTGTTACATTGTTCCAGTTTGTTGGTCATGTACTTGTATTTCCTAGATTAAAGGTTGTAACAAGTTAAACTAATCTCCACTTATTAAGGAGCTAACAAATAGATTATTTGTTAGGTTCATTAATTGTAGCTTAGTTGTTAGTTTCCTAGATTTTAGAACAGCTGGTGGATTCCTGAAGAATAGCCTGAGAAAAATCCTGAAACAGATAAACTAACCATCCAACAATATAGCATATGCTGTCAGGAATGAATGTCACAACATTCCGTCTGACATCCAAGCCCAGAACCATATGCTCAGTCTGTTTAGTTCCTGAACACAGACTGCTAAATTTGCTGTACTGTAAAAGACCAACCAGTCTCTACTTCAGTATCAGCTTACTGGAAGAACTGTCAAGACATCCAGTTTGACAGTTTCCCACAGCTCTTTTGGCCTTGTCTGATATGCTTTTGAAAACCAGACTTCACTACATACTGAACTGAATTCATCAGCTTATTAAACAGTATGTGCTGTTGTTGATGAATGTCAAAACATTCTGATTGACATTCCAACAGAAGGCTATGTATCAGGTTGGTTATTAACTTGATTGGCAGACTGTAACACAACCTGAATTATGGCAGACATGATTATAACATGCAGAGGTAAACAAATACAGGAAATTGTTAACCCAGTTCAGTCCAACATGACCTACATCTGGGGGCTACCAAGCCAGGAAGAAGATCCACTATTAGTAGTATCAATTCAGAGTTAAACTCCCCCGTTTACAACTCCTCACTTAATCCCTACCCAATGCAATCTATACCTAGGAACTCCTAGATAGAAACCTCCAGTTTCCATTCCTATCACTACAAATACAATGTAATGTGCAAACACCTTGAACTTGCTTCACAGCTTCATTCAAGAACATAATTACTCTTGCCTACAGGCTTTGAGTAACAAACACTCTCAGGTTTACCACTGAGAGACACATGGTAACCTTCCCACAGATTGGGAGGTTTACCTTACACACACCCTTAAAAATTCATTCTAAGAGGCTTACAAAAACTAGATTACAATCAGCTATTTATAACCTAATCACCCAACTGGATTTGGGCCTTCAGAAAGCTGCAGCAGACTTGTTCTTTGCTGTTACAACTACAGCAGAAAATTTCTGCTAAAAACAAGGTCTTCAAGTTCCTAATCTCTCTCCATATATATCTCCATATTTTGAGCCTATATATATTCTGAATTAGTCTTCAAGTCCTCCACAAGGGAGTTAGGATATTCACCAGATATCCTTGCTGATCCCTTGACATATACTGAATTAATTAATTCAGTCTTCTACACATGTGCGATGTCACAGACCTGACGTCGTGACATCGTACATGACATGTTGGTCCAGATGTTGAATTTCTTCAACCCAACATATTAAAACAACAGAGGTGGATACATTATTTGTTTTCTAAAATTAATGCCAATCCTGAGGTATCAACAATCTCTTTAACTCCATGTAGTCTGGAAGACTTGCTGTTTTTGGCAGGCACCTGTCTCAAGCCTTCCTTAAGAGGCAATGTTTGTGATTTTTTATGTTTGTACTATGTACTTCAAAGACCTCCTAATTGAAGAGGCATTGGCAGATAGAAGGGATGTGCAATCCATCCCCTGCTATTCAGTTGAGTCTTTCATCTTGCTCGCACTACGTGCTGATGCATTTTGAATAAACATCCAAGATCCTTGTATATAGAGTCAGTCAAGTGGAGTAGAGTCCCACATTCTGGACTCCCACGTTTTCATTGATTTGAAGCTCACCCAGACCCGGGTTAAGAGTTGTGAGGTCTTACCCTCATCTCCCATTTCATCTGCTCACCCTGACGGTCAATGTCAGTGGTTAAGAGCCTCAGTCACCCTCGACTAAAGCCTAGCCTTGTATGAGCCACTTGTTTGCATATAGCGTGTGATACTTGTTCACCTGTGATTGCTTATTTGCTGTTTAGGCTAGCTTGCTTCCTGTGCAAGTTAGGTTCTGATTAGAGACCTCAACATAGGGATCGTTTGCATGACAACTTCTAGGCTCGAGTCGTAGTCTCCGTTTTAGTTGTTATCTCCCTAGTCTCTGGTTAGGATAGAAGTTTTTCCCTGTTAAGGGGAACTACGTCGCCCTGATCCTCATACCAGATGAAGTACGTAGGCAGGAGATGAGCTGATCTCTTTGGGCTCCCTTTTTTTATTTTGTTCACCCTTCTTCTTTTTCAACCCTTTTGCGTTGGTTTGTTAGGAGATGGATGTAAGACCAGCGATTGGCATTCCGTATCCTATTTGCGTTTGTTTGTTCGGAGTCTGATGTAAGTCCATCTATTGGCATTCAGTTTCCCGTTTGTTTGTTGTTTGTTCGGAGTTGGATGTAAGACTAGCGATTGGCATTCCGTTTCTAGTGTGTGTTTCGGTTGACGTCTCAGCGTCTCTGTTTAGTGTTTTGCTTCAGCGTGCGTTAGCTGAGCTACGAGTGCTCTGATTCTTACTCTGGTTAGAGAAGATACGTATGCATAGGATGCGATGTCCTAGCGAGCACGTTTCCCATGTCCCCGAACTACGTCGACTCTGATGTTTGTTTCTGACAAACCACGTAGGCCCAGGATGCGACATCCTGCCGAGTCTGTTTCCTCCGTCTTTCATCTGTGTTTTATTCCGGTGTGTGTGCATTCTTTTGAGCAGTTATTTAGCAACCTTATTCTATTCTTCCGAGCGTGGATCCCGTCGAGTACCACGGACGCGAGGGGGTGCTAATACCTTCCCCTTGCGTAACCGACTCCCGCATCTAGCAATCTCTGGTCGTGAGACCATTCCTTTCCAGGTTTACTTCGAGTGTTTCCTTTCCCTCCTTTGGGATAAATAACGCACGGTGGCGGCTCTGTGTCTTTTTCCCGCAGGTTGTTTTTCGCGTATGCGACAACGTGGACTATAGAGACTTGAATAAAGCTAGTCAGAAAGATGATTTCCCTCTACCACATATTGATATGTTGGTAGATAATACAGCTAAATTCAATGTCTTTTCGTTTATGGAGGATTTTCCGGATATAATCAGATTAAAATGGCACCCGAGGATATGGAGAAGACAACATTCATCACACCTTGGGGAACATTCTATTATCGAGTGATGCCCTTCGGTTTGAAGAACGCCGGAGCCACGTATCAACGAGCTATGACTACCTTGTTTCATGATATGATGCACAAGGAGATTGAGGTATATGTTGATGATATTATTGCAAAGTCAAGAACGGAAGTTTAACATGTAGAGCACTTGTTGAAGTTATTTCAGTGTTTGAGGAAGTATAAGCTTCGTCTGAATCCGAACAAGTGTACATTTGGAGTCCGTTCCGGCAAGTTATTGGGCTTTATTGTCAGCGAAAGAGGTATCGAGGTTGATCCTGCGAAGGTCAAGGCAATACAAGAGATGCCTGCGTCAAAAACTGAGAAGCAAGTCCGAGGTTTTCTTGGACGTTTGAATTATATTTCCAGATTCATATCCCACATGACTGCCACATGTATGCCTATATTCAAGCTCCTCCGGAAAGATCAGTCTCATGATTGGACCGAGGATTTCCAAAAGGCCTTTGACAGTATTAAAGAGTTTTTGTCTGAGCCTCAAATTCTGTCTCCGCCTATGGAAGGGAAACCATTGATTATGTATATGACGGTTCTTGAAGACTCAATGTGTTGTGTCCTTGGTCAGCAAGATGAATCGGGAAAGAAAGAATATGCTATCTACTACCTGAGTAAGAAAATTACTGATTGTGAGTCTCGATACTCAATGCTTGAGAAAACATGTTGTGCTTTGGCTTGGGCTGCAAAGCGCTTACGCCAGTATATGTTGAACCATACGACTTGGTTGATATCCAAAATGGATCCAATCAAGTATATCTTTGAGAAACCTGCTTTAACTCGGAGAATTTCCCATTGGCAGATGTTGATGTCTGAGTATGATACTGAGTATCGAGCTCAGAAGGCTATCAAAGGTAGTATTTTGGCTGACCACTTGGCACATCAACCAATTGAGGATTATCAGTCAGTTCATTATGACTTCCCAGATGAGGAGATTCTGTATTTGAAAATGAAAGATTGCGATGAGCCGGCGCTCGATGAAGGGCCAAAGCCTGGTTCTCGATGGAGCATAATGTTTAATGGCGATGTGAATCAATATGGAAATGATATTGGGGCAGTGATTATTACTCCTCAGGGCACACATTTTCCTTTTATAGCTAGGCTAACTTCCAAATGCACGAATAATATGGCTGAGTATGAGGCCCGTATTATGGGATTGGAAGACTGTATTGATCTTAGGATCAAACATCTTGATGTTTATGGTGATTCGGCCCTTGTTGTTAATCAGATTAAGGGTGAATGAGAGACGAATCAGCCTGGCCTCATCCCATATAGAGATTATGCGAGGAGGATTTCAACGTTCTTTACTGAGGTTGACTTCCACCATATTCCTCGAGATGAGAATCGGATGGCAGATGCTTTTGCTACACTTGCTTCAATGATTGTGGTTAGACTTTGGAATGAAGTTCCCAATATTACTGTGATGCGCTTGGATAGACCAACTCATGTATTTACAGTAGAGGAGGTACAAGATGATAAGCCGTGGTATCATGACATCAAGTCTTTCTCCAGAGTCAGATTTACCCGCCTGGGGCATCTGTAAAAGATAAGAAGACTTTGAGGAGATTATCAAGAAGTTTCTACCTCAATGGCGATGTGCTTTATAAGAGGAATTTTGACATGGTTATGCTCAGATGCGTGGATAGACACGAAGCAGATCTGTTAATGACTGAGGTCCATGAGGGTTCATTTGGTACTCATTCCAATGGACATGCCATGGCTAGAAAGATGTTGAGAGCAGGATACTATTGGTTGACAATGGAGTCTGACTGCTGCAAATATGTGAAGAAATTCCATAAGTGTCAGATTTATGCGGATAAGATTCATATTCCCCCGACACTTCTGAATGTGATTTCATCACCATGGCCTTTCTCCATGTGGGGAATTGACATGATTGGCATGATAGAGCCGAAAGCGTCTAATGGTCACAAATTTATTCTTCTAGCAATTGATTACTTCACCAAGTGGGTTGAAGCGGCGTCATATGCAAATGTGACCAGGCAGGTGGTTGTGAAGTTTATCAAGAATCAACTCATATATCGTTATGGTGTACCAGATAAGATCATTACTGATAATGGATCTAACTTGAACAACAAGATGATGAAAGAGTTGTGTAGAGAGTTCAAGATAACACATCATAATTCGTCTCCTTACAGACCCAAGATGAATGGGGATGTTGAAGCTGCTAATAAGAATATCAAGAAGATGCTGCCATTTGCCTTACATGGATACCGTACATCTGTCTGCACTTCAACAGGGGCAACCCCCTCTCTCTTGTTTACGGCATGGAGGCTGTGCTCCCAGTAGAGGTGGAGATCCCATCAATGAGAGTCTTGATGGAAGCCAAGTTGACTGATGCTGAATGGGTTCAGAGTCGTTATGACCAACTGAATTTGATAAAAGAGAAGAGATTAACTTCCATATGCCATGGTCAGTTATATCAACAAAGGATGAAGAAAGCCTTTGATAAGAAGGTCAAGCCTTGTGTGTTCCGAGAAGGTGACCTTGTGCTCAAGAAAGTTTTGTCTTTCGCGCCCGATTCCTGGGGCAAGTGGACTCCAAACTATGAAGGTCCATATGTTGTTAAGAGAGCCTTTTCAGGCGGTGCTTTGATACTTACAACTATGGATGGGGAGGATTTCACTCGTCCTGTGAATTCAGATGCAGTCAAGAAATACTTCGCCTAAAAATAAAAACAGAATAGCTCGCTAAGTTGAAAACTCGAAAGGGCGGCTTAGGCAGAAATGAGCGTCTCGGTGGATTGAAAACCCGAAAGGGCGATCCAGGCAAAAGTTAGAGACAGAAAAAATGAATACATATCCCGCTAGATTGAGTACCTCACCCTGGGGAAATCTAGGCAACAATTAGGGATTTGGCAAGTAATTGCATCCTTACAAGGCTTTGTTCTACAATTGGTCATATGTCAGAGATTCTCGCTCAGTCATCGTCAACTGAAGCTTCAAATACATCAGATTCAGAGTTGGTGGAGAAATGGTCATTATGTTCAATGTAGCCCTTTTCCAACATATATCACCAATTTCAAATTTGTAAAGATCTATGGAGTCTCGCCATTTGCAGACTACCATTCCATCAAATAAATTTGAGCGTTTATACAATTATTTGCACTCTTATTTGTTTCTATTCAACAAATGTTTTGCATGTTTTAATTGAGAAAATATTGTTGTTTTAAACAAATAAATTTGTCATAACTTGTTTTTAAACAAAGTGAACATTCACAATGGCAAAAAGATACTTGGTATGTCTTCAGTGCTCTCCCAAAGATCGTACGATTCCCAACAGGGTGAGACGTTTGTTCATATCCTCAGCATGTTTGTATCCATTTTCCTCAGAGCCTTTGTGGGTTCCTTCCGAGAAAAGTGGTTGATGAAGAAGTTTATCTTTCCTTCAGCAGAGTAGTGATTCCTTCCTCCTCTACAGAGGTGATCTCTTTGGTAGTGCAGTATATGTTAGCATCCCTGGAAACTTCTGATTGATGGTTGTTCCCCACAGAGTTCCATCATCCCCTCTGATAATTTCCCCAGTAGAGTTGCTTCTGCGGCAGATTTTATCTGTGAGATGATCTTGTCCCCGGCTGGGATGACTAATGTTCATTCCCCTGCAGAGATCTTTGTTTCCTGGTATCTCTTGCCCCCATCAGATTGGATGTTCTCTAGTGGGCCTGGCTTCTCTCTCGAGATGTAGTACTGATTGTTTGTTCATCGATCAGTGGACCTGTTTGTGTTAGATATGTTTGTTGTGTCAGCATTCATCATACATAAACCACACATATATGCATATGATTTAAACATTCAGATATTCATGATTGCATTCTTTGCCATATATCTTTGTTTATTATCTCCTGCTAGTTGGTAATATGTTTCCCCAAGCAGATGTTTGTGTCTGATCTCCCCATGTAGAGTCAACCCCATAAGCAGGAAGTGTCTATCCTTTCTTCCAATACTCCCCACTGAGTTATGTCCTCATGGACGATTGTTGTTTCTGTTTTCTCCCAACACATATATTGGGATGGAATTCCCCTTGATTTATATCCTCGTAGGGATGAGTTTGTTTCATTGAGCCTATCTAGTTTGTTCCTAGATTGGTTTTCTTGAGTTTTCCCCTGTAGAGTATGTAGTTTTCTACCCTCATACCGGTAGTTGTAAATCCTATATTTTTATCCCCTTGCAGAGATAACCTTATTTTCGTTCATCCTAACCGATGACGGTTACTCTTCCATGGTTTTCTACCCAGTATCCAGTAGATGTAATCCCCTCTTTGACGGTTATCTCTATCCAACATTCGATATTGATAGTCCTTCCCTTTTTGAGTATATCTCCCGGTAACCGGTTGTTGATTCCTTAGGATTGGCATTAATTTTAGAAAACAAATAATGTAATCATCTCTGTTGTTTTAATATGTTGGGTTGAAGAAATTCAACATCTGGACAAACATGTCATGTACGATGTCACGACATCAGGTCTGTGACATCACACATGTGTAGAAAACTGAATTAATTAATTCAGTATATATTCTGGGATCAGCAAGGATATCTGGTGAATATCCTAACACCCATGTGGAGGTCTTGAAGACTCAATCAGAAGATATATAGGCTCAAAATATGGAGATATATATGGAGAGATTCTAGGATTGAAGACCTTGTTTGTAGCAGAATTTTTCTGCTGAAGTTGTAACAGCAAAGAACAAGTCTGCTGCGATTTCTGAAGGCCCAAATCCAGTTGGGTGATTAGGTTATAAATAGCTGATTGTAACCTAGTATTTGTAAGCCTCCTAGAATGAAAATTTAGGGGTGTGTGTGAGGTAAACCTCCCAATCTGTGGGAAGGTTACCATATGTTTCTCAGTGGTAAAAGCTGAGAGTTTTGTAACTCAAAGCCTGTAGGCAAGAGTGATTTTGTTCTTGAATGAAGCTGTGAAGCAAGTTCAAGGTGTGTTAACATTACATTGTACTTGTAGTGATAGGAATGGAAACTGGAGGTTTCTATCTAGGAGTTCCTAGGTATAGATTGCATTGGGTAGGGATTAAGTGAAGAGTTGTAAACGGGTGAGTTTAACTCTGAATTAATACTGCTAATAATGGATCTTCTTCCTGGCTTGGTAGCCCCCAGATGTAGGTCAAGTTGGACTGAACTGGGTTAACAATTTCCTGTGTTTGTTTTCCTTCTGCATGTGTTTATTACTGCCATAACTCAGCAGGTATTCCAGTCAGCTTATCAAGATGATAACTGACCTGGCATATAGCCTTCTGTTTGAATGTCAATCAGAAAGCTGTAACATTCATCAGGGACAGTGCATACTGAATGATAAGTAAGTTAACTTTAGTTCAGTATTTATTTAAGTCTGTTCTCTTTAAGGATAACAGACCTGGCTGAAGGATCATAGTGAAACTGCCAAACTGGATGTTCTGACAGTTGATACTGAAGGCTGATACTAAAGTAGAGAGTAGTTGGTCTTTTACAGTATTGCAAACTTAGCACAGCACGTGTCCAGGAACATAACAGACTCAGCATATGTTCTGGATGTCAAACTGAATGTTGTGACATTCATTCCCAACAGCAGGTGCTAAAGTGTAGGATGATTGGTTTCTCTGGTCAAGTATTTTTCTCAGGCTATTCTTCAGGGATTCAATAGCTTAGAGAAAAACCAGGAAACCAACTACCAACCTACAATTAATGAACCTAACAAATAGCCTAGTTGTTAGCAATCTAATAAGTGGAAATTAGATTGACGTGTTCAACCTTTAATTCAGGAAATACAACTAAAAGATATACACACTGGAACAATGTAACAGATGATGTCCTCAAACAACAGTAAGATATCATGCTGATAACTGTTGAAGAAAACAACAGAAGTGAGTGCTAGGTTTGATTTCTGTTGAGTCTTTCTTCCTGATGCACAGAACCAGGAGTTCATACATTCTAGGGTGACATAGAATGAGATGTCGTGACATCTGTGAACTTGTGCAAATTAGTACAGTGGTTAATAACTATCTTGCTGTATTAGTTACAATGTTAGATCAGATGTCATGACATGGAGTAGAACATCTGAATTCTGACTACACCAGAATTTCAATTGGTATCAGAGCAGGCATCCTGTTCTACTTCTGGATGAGATCCATGGGTGATACTTTCCGGTATCTTACAAGAAGTTATGTTGGAACCAGTGGAAGGTTCTGTAATTTCCCTGAAAGGTCCCTTGAAGTAGGTGGATGGACTGTTCATGACAGGAATAATGTGTACCTGTATCTGGAGGTTGGCAATTGGCCTGTGTGTGGGACAGCTGTGCCAGTATTGAATCACATTCAAACTTGGTATGGTCTTTGAGGCTGATCTGGTGAAAAGTGTGTTCTTAGGTTGAGTTGTATTATGATTTCCGCTGCATAATACCTGGCAAAACTCAAACTCTGATGTAGTTTCCCCTCATGTGGATGAAAGGCTACTGTGTTCAAGATTTCATCAGAACCTCTGAAGATGTCAAGGCTACTTGAGTCCCCTCAAGTCCACTCATCATGATGTACTCACGTCAGGATGGTAAGAATCACCTGATCACTGATTCTTTTACACTCTTGGGTAGTGTATATGAAGACCTTGAAGTCTTTCAAGGAGGGTGTGTTCCAAGGAGGTGGAACCAATGTTCTATGTGATGTTAGAACATGTTGTTCAACAAGTATGCAGCTGCTGGTTGAAGAACAGATGTTTTTAGGTGTCAAACAAAGGGATACTCTTGTTTGGAACCTACTCCTGACCGGGAAGAGGAGACACCTGTGTGGGCTAAGTTGACAAGGGTAGGGTCAACTGTGTGTATGCTCAAGAAGGTCACATGTAGAGGTCTGGTCTCTAGAAGTGGAGTTGGGTGAGATGTGACATTGAGCAATTTCCTGCTGCTTGTCCTACTCCTGTAGATTGATCAGGGATGGATGGCTGTTCTCTGGAGTACTATGGAGTGTTAGAAGACAAGTCCTCTGGATGTTAGCAGTCAACAATGGGGTAACCTGACTGCTGCTTCAACTCAGAGGATTGGGACCATGAATCTTGTTATTCAAGCACCACGATCAGAAGTGGCAGTTCTCTCAAGGAGTGAGAATATGAAGATTCATAGGTTGGTTGATGAAGTATGCTCTGGCAATGCATATCTGCTATTGACTGGTGTTCCTCTAGTACTTATGGTCAGCTAAAGTCTGATTGGTGTGGTAGGAGTATGCGTTAGTTACCACTGGTAGGGATGGAGTATGTCTGTACAATGCATGGATATTAGTGTGAAGTTTCCATGATTGTTAATTTGAGGGGGAGTTTTGGTTAACCTCCTCACATTTGGTCAGCCTAGGATCTGGTTGGCTGTTGACCTGTGTCACATGGGTTCTGGTAGTTGTGTGACTCAATTTGCAAGGAAGAATTCATCTCTCTCATTCCTAAGGGTGAATTTAATCTGGGAAGACTTTCAAAATTGTCTAGGTGCTTGCAAGCAGAAGATGTTGACACAAGAAGAGTACTTTCAAAGTATTCTTATGGTGGAAGTATCTGAAAGGAAAATTGGGAAAGGATTTAAGATCAATGTCTACTTGTGTCAAGTACAAGTGTTTAATTGATTATCCTTGGAGCTCAAGATAACGGATGTTCTTAAAGATGTTGGAACATCACTTCTTCAAGACCCTGTGCAGAATCACAGGAAGGATAGTACATTGGCTTATGATCTATATCTTTGGTGGCAGCAAAAGCATATGATCTCTGAAAAGGTTTCCTGGCAAGAAACATGACTCAGCCTTGGTATATACAAGAAGAAGAAGACATCATAGTCTTGATGGTGGTTGCTTGGATCAGTTTATTTCTGATCTAGGTAAGGAAGTGCATTAGCTTATGCACACTGTGGAGTCAAGAACTAGTGGCAGCAGTCTTGACATCATGGAAACAGCCTTGCCTTAGGATATGGAATCCTTGGTAGAGCTGAAGGGTTGGTTTCTAACTGGTCCTTCTGAAGACTCATACATCAGAGTGTCCGATGTCTTTGGAGAAGAAGCAGGGATTCATCAAGGTGTGAGCTTGGATGACTTAACTGCAAACCTGCAGGATGGAGGTTGTTTACTCAAACTTGGTTCCACAATCAAGTCTATGAGAACATTGAACTCAGTTCTGTGAAGGGAGGAAGTTCCTTCAAGTGGCAGAAGAAGGAGCTGAATTCAACAGCTAGATGTCAAAACACAATGTTGTGACATTTGGTTCAACATCAGATTCTTAGTTGGTGAGGTGGCACATCAACTTGAGATAGAAAGGTCTACAGGGTTGTAGATTGGATACTTCAAAAAGCTTGAAGTTCTAGTCTCACTTGGAAGGTCAGAATATCTTTGGGAGAAGTCTGATAAACTTGGGGAGGTCAAAAAGGCAGCATTTGACCTTTTCATATGAGGATTCATGAAGGAGGTAATCAACCAGTGGCAATTGGTCTACCTCAGAAGTGAGTTCGAAGAATCAAGATAATCAACATATGGCAGCTGATTATGTTTGAGGAAAGTCTGAGACAAATTACTCTTGAGTAGAAAAGTAGTAAGTTGAAGACTAAAGGAGGTGTTTTCTATTCATCCCTTGGAGCTTGTGGTAGGAGTTCTGAGCTATCTATGGAAGATTATCTCGTGTAATGGGATGAAAATGTATATTTCCCAATGAATGGCTGGGTTCTTCTTGATCAACCCGATGACTCAGTGATATCTGAAGACTATCAGATGGTGTGCCTTGTCTTGTTGTGAAGGATGTCCCAGCTGATGTTAGAACATCCAGTGAGGTGGTCGTCTATTCTGGTTAGAAGAGAGATTGACACAGAGTATGAATGTGTTCAGCTAAGAGGGTTGAACAGAGGGTGTGCTCTTGAAGACATGAAGATGAGTCTTGTGTTTTCCATTCATCAAGTGGTCTGGATTCTCTATGAATCAGGAAGTATGTGAAGGTCCAACTTTGGGATGTTGGATATGCCCATGTGTGATCTCCAATCTTCAAGAGGAGAGTGGGGTGTCCATGACAGGGGGAGTTCTGGCCTTGAAGCTGCAAGTAATCATCAAGCTTGTGGTCTATGTGTACTCAGATAACCAGGTATGGCACCTTGTCAGCTATCAGGATGCTGCCCTGGACAATGCTGCTAATTCTTTCTAAAACTTAAAGTCAGTAGGAATTATGAGGGTGATGTGTCAAATTCTGGTAAGGCAGAATAAGCCAGATGGCTACAGCTGTGTGGTACAGGGGGAGTAACCATCTGCTGAAGTGTGGGAATTTGACTGTATCAGTGCCAAATGTCAAGTCTCTACTGGAGGTATGACAGGAACCTTGGAAAATGTTGAATACTAGCAGAATGCAGGAAAAAGCCGCGTGAAAGGTTAAGACATCGCGTGCAACGTGTCTGACTGCATATATGGAATGGTCTCCATGCACTGGAACGGCTGTTTTGGAAAAGAAACAGTCAAGAGCTATAAAAGGTATTCAAAGATAATCTGAGATTTTGTTGGTGATTCTCTGACTGTTTCTCAAAAAAAAAAATGCATCTTGACCAAGCATTTATTTCTACCGGAAATTCCTAAGCACGGGCTGGACTATTTAAAGGATGCAATAGCCCTCTTCCTCTCACAAGAAAAACACTCCATTTTCAGAATCATGGGGTATGTTAAGGTTTGGGCAAGCTGTGCCTGGATCTGGTTTTGTGAAGGGTGCCTTTACAACTGTTTAGCTAAAAAGGGGGAGAGAAATATAGTCCTGGGGTTGAGAATGTACCAGAAGCAAACCAACTGTGGATGTGGAAAACAGAAGTTGGCATCAGGCACAAAATCCACCAACTGGGTTTACCACTTGTGTCTTGTGATCTGAGTTAAGAAGACAGTTGTGCCTTGTGATCTGAGTTACATTATCTATGTACTCAGCATTACATATTCTTCAGGAAGCTCTCCGGTTGAGGGGAAGGGTTCTGGTACAACTGAGTCTTGTCCCTCTTCCTCCCCATGTATGTACACCAACTTTGGTGTTTGTGGTGGTGGAGCCAATGACGGAGATGAAGAGCATTTCCAAATTGGGATGTTTTGTCCAGTGTATTGTTTATTTGTTTTAGCTAAAATTTGCCAAAGGGGGAGATTGTTGATTCCTTAGGATTGGAATTAATTTTAGAAAACAAATAATGTAATCATCTTTGTTGTTTTAATATGTTGGGTTGAAGAAATTCAACATCTGGACCAACATGTCATGTACGATGTCACGACATCAGGTTTGTGACATCGCACATGTGTAGAAAACTGAATTAATTAATTCAGTATATATTCTGGGATCAGCAAGGATATCTGGTGAATATCCGAACACCCATGTGGAGGTCTTGAAGACTCAATCAGAAGATATATAGGCTCAAAATATGGAGATATATATGGAGAGATTCTAGGATTGAAGACCTTGTTTGTAGCAGAATTTTTCTGCTGAAGTTGTAACAGCAAAGAACAAGTCTGCTGCGATTTCTGAAGGCCCAAATCCAGTTGGGTGATTAGGTTATAAATAGCTGATTGTAACCTAGTATTTGTAAGCCTCCTAGAATGAAAATTTAGGGGTGTGTGTGAGGTAAACCTCCCAATCTGTGGGAAGGTTACCATATGTTTCTCAGTGGTAAAAGCTGAGAGTTTTGTAACTCAAAGCCTATAGGCAAGAGTGATTTTGTTCTTGAATGAAGCTGTGAAGCAAGTTCAAGGTGTGTTAACATTACATTGTACTTGTAGTGATAGGAATGGAAACTGGAGGTTTCTATCTAGGAGTTCCTAGGTATAGATTGCATTGGGTAGGGATTAAGTGAAGAGTTGTAAACGGGTGAGTTTAACTCTGAATTAATACTGCTAATAGTGGATCTTCTTCCTGGCATGGTAGCCCCCAGATGTAGGTCAAGTTGGACTGAACTGGGTTAACAATTTCCTGTGTTTGTTTTCCTTCTGCATGTGTTTATTACTGCCATAACTCAGCAGGTATTCCAGTCAGCTTATCAAGATGATAACTGACCTGGCATATAGCCTTCTGTTTGAATGTCAATCAGAAAGCTGTAACATTCATCAGGGACAGTGCATACTGAATGATAAGTAAGTTAACTTTAGTTCAGTATTTATTTAAGTCTGTTCTCTTTAAGGATAACAGACCTGACTGAAGGATCATAGTGAAACTGCCAAACTGGATGTTCTGACAGTTGATACTGAAGGCTGATACTAAAGTAGAGAGTAGTTGGTCTTTTACAGTATTGCAAACTTAGCAGAGCACGTGTCCAGGAACATAACAGACTCAGCATATGTTCTGGATGTCAAACTGAATGTTGTGACATTCATTCCCAACAGCAGGTGCTAAAGTGTAGGATGATTGGTTTCTCTGGTCAAGTATTTTTCTCAGGCTATTCTTCAGGGATTCAATAGCTTAGCGAAAAACCAGGAAACCAACTACCAACCTACAATTAATGAACCTAACAAATAACCTAGTTGTTAGCAATCTAATAAGTGGAAATTAGATTGACGTGTTCAACCTTTAATTCAGGAAATACAAGTAAAAGATATACACACTGGAACAATGTAACAGATGATGTCCTCAAACAACAGTAAGACATCATGCTGATAACTGTTGAAGAAAACAACAGAAGTGAGTGCTAGGTTTGATTTTTGTTGAGTCTTTCTTCCTGATGCACAGAACCAGGAGTTCATACATTCTAGGGTGACATAGAATGAGATGTCGTGACATCTGTGAACTTGTGCAAATTAGTACAGTGGTTAATAACTATCTTGCTGTATTAGTTACAATGTTAGATTAGATGTCATGACGTGGAGTAGAACATCTGAATTCTGACTACACCAGAATTTCACCGGTGATATATCTCCCAGATCATTGCCCTTGTCAATGTATCCCTTCTTGGTAATGATTGTTTCTCTTTTTGATTGGTCATCATTTTATACCTAATATTTGGTATCCCGATGCCCTTTCTCTTTTGGTCGATTTATCCTTCATTAACCCAGTAACCGATTATGGATAATCTTCCATGAGAGTATATTATCTACGTTCTGACGGTAATAGATAATATATCTCATGCGCTCTTTGGTCGAAGTCTGTTGCTCTTCCCCAGTCGAGTAAGATTCGTATCCCCTTTTGTGGAATCGAATGTCCGTCCTGTATTTGAGTTTGCTTTTTTTAGCCCTCTTTTGTATGATGAGTGTCTTGAAAATATTCCCCAATTCACGCCTTGGTTGGTCACCTATTATATACCCAGTAACCGATATCCCTGGTGTTCCTTCCCTTCTGCTCCCTATTATGACTTTTGTCCCCTGTGGAGTCAGATTTCCTGAGTCGAGATACACCTTTTTAGGTCTTCCTCAGATGATTTTGGATGTTTAATATCTCTCACCCTTATACCGGTCTTAGATATTCATTCTTCCTGCGCATGTTGTTCTCTCACCCATATACCGGTGTTTTGATCACATATCTCTTTGAGCTTATTACCCAATAACCGATAATACCTCGTCCTGTTGCTTCCTCAGATGAGTCCTGTTTTGACTTTCCCCAGCAAAGTCCCTTAGTGGATTTCCCCATCTGAGTCCGGATTCTCATCCGAAGTATCCGTTGTGGATAGTTTCGCTGTATTGGCATATTCCCCAATACATGCGCCTTTGAGTCAGCTCGAGTCTTTCCAATTCATTTATTTTCTTGGAATTCCTCTCGTGTTTCATCAAGTTCTAAGTCGTGACCTGCTCACGTAATTTATTTCCCTTTCTTATCCCCATGAATCCCAAGAGTCTCTGTCCCATTGAGCGTATTACTCATATGGATTGTCAATTTCTCCTGATTTCTTTTCTCTTTGTGAACACATATCCCCATAGAGTATTACCTTTTGCATACATACATTTGCATCATGAGGTCTCTTAGGGACCAAAATTCGTCTCTTCGTTATTATTTAAGCCCATCCTACCTTGTCGAGACGAAGATTTTAACCTTCACTTCTCCGGCTAGAATGACCTTAAATAGGGGCATCTGTAAGACCCTAATTTTGACCCTAAGATCCCTCATGGCATCATAACATTGCATTTACATTGCCTCAGGGATCCTAAGTATCTTGGTTCCCCTTGCCTTTGGGTAGGATCTCTTGTGAATTGTTTGAGATCACCAAGCATGCTTGAATTGTATATTATTGATTTTCTCATTTTTTTATTCACTAACCAAAAGCACAAAAATATGTCACTAACATCTTCTGTTTGTAGCTAGAGCAGTCACAAGGTCAAAAGCTTCTAGGAGATCCTATGTGCATTGATATGGTCAATAGAAGATGAAAGCAAGCATGGAAATGGTTCCCAAAGCTCTCATCCATCAAATATGCCTCCATAGTATCTCAATTCATCATTTTTGATCAAGCAAATCAAAGGGTTTGAGGTGTGTTTCCCAAAGAAACCCTAATTCATCTGATCATCAACAATGCCTTGCTCATGAAGCAACCTCAACCCATGGTCAAATACTATCAAGGTAAGTTCTTTAATTAATCATTTCATGCATATTTGAACTTATTTGAGTGTCTTCAATCATTAATTCATCAAGATATGAGTTGTGGACTTGAGAAATTGATCAGTCAATTCATCTGACTATTAGGAAATCCACTGAGACCTAACTTTTGATGTGTTGGTCAAATGGAGATGCCCCAAGAGCAAATATGTTCTTAAGGAAAATAGTGACAACTTTCATGTTCATCAAAATTTGATTTGAAGCTTGGAAGGTCATCGTCCATTCGAAGACATTATAGGTCATTTTGACTGAAACCCTAATTTTGGGTCAACTTCCCAAGGACATAACTCCTTCATTTTTCATGATTTTGAGGTGAGACTTAATTCATTGGAAAGCTTATTGTGTCTACTTCAAATATTATTCGGAGAAACATTGCAAAATATCAAAATAAATACATGTCATAATGCAAAACATTATAGGTCACTTTGGACCAAATGCAATTAAATGTGAAAAAGTCCAACTTCAAGTGCCCATAACCTCTTCATAAAAAATCCAAATGATGCAAAATTTAAGTCCAAATTGATTGCCTTGAAAATATCTACAACTTTCGTGTGTAAGGTTTTGTCATTTGGAGCTTGCAGCATTGAAACAAAAGGGCTTGAACATTGGCCAGATTTGGAAAGTTCACATATGCATGTTTTGCACCCTACACTTCAAGTCCAGTTTTCATTAATTTCCAAGGCCCAAATGAAGTTTTGATCAACATGACATTTGTTCTTTATGCAACAAGCTTTCCAACCATTACTCATAAATGTGCATTTTGATTTTGGACATGGCATTTTCGAAGGCTTCAATAAAATAGTGCATTTTATGAAAATCATTCCAACTCCCATGCATGATCCATTAACATCCAATCTGCATGTCCAATTCATATTTGGTGATGTATATCTTGCAATTCCAATCAGAATTGGGCCCTCCATGCTCCTGTACAGGCCCATACATGGATGCCCTCTTCTCCCATGCACACGATTTTGATGATGCTTGCAGCTCCCTCCATCTATAAATACAAGGCCAATGCTCTTCAATTCTTCAACCTTAAGGCGCCCTACATGTTGTGCAACTGAAATCCCACCCTCTCTGTAAGACCCCAATTTTTGCCCTAAGATCCCTCATGGCATCATAACATCTCTGGTGAGTGGTTTGAGATCACCAGGAATGCTTGAATTGTATATCATTGCTTTTCTCGTTTTATACACTAACCAAAAGCACAAAAATATGTCATTAACATCTTTGTTTGTAGCTTGAGCAGTCACAAGATCTAAAAGCTTCTAGGTAATCCTTTGTGTAATGATATGGCCAAGAGGAGACGAAGGCAAGCATGGAAATGGTTCCCAAAGCTCTCATCCATCAAATATGCCTCCCTATTATCTCAATTCATCATTTTGATCAAAGCAAGTCAAAGGGTTTGAGGTTTATTTCTCAAGGAAACCCTAATTCATCTGTGTACCAAGTGTGCCTTGCTCATGAAGCAACCTCAACCCATGGTCAAAAACAATCAAGGGAAGTTTTTTAATTCATCATTTCATGCATATTGGAGCTAATTTGAGTGTCCTCGACCATCAATTCATCAAGATATGAGTTATGGATTTGAAAAGTTGATCAGTCAATTCATCTGACTATTTTTAAATACACTGAAACCTAACATTTTATGTGTTGGTCAAATGGAGATTACCCCAAGAACAAAAATGTTCTTAAGGACAATATGAATAACTTTCATGTTCATCAAAATTTGATTTAAGGCTTGGAAGGTCATCATCCATTCTAAGACATTATAAGTCATTTTGACTGAAACCCTAATTTTGGGTCAACTTCTCAAGAACATAACTCATTCATTTTTTATGATTTTGGGGTGGAACCAAATGCATTGGAAATATTATTGTGTCTACTTAAAAAGATATGTTGAACAAAATTTCAAAATCTCAAAAGAAATACATGTGATAATGCAAAACATTATAGGTCACTTTGGGCCAAATGCATTGAAATGGAAAAAAGTCCAACTTCAAGTGCCCACAACTTCTTCATCAAAAATCCAAATGATGCAAAATTAAATTCCAAATTGATTTTATTAAAAATATCTACAACTTTAATGTTGAAGGTTTTATCATTTGGAGCTTGCACCATTGAAACAGAAGGGCTTGAACATTGGCCAAATTTGGAAACTTCACTTTTGCATGTTCTGCACCTTACACTTTAAACTCAAAATTCACTAATTTTCAAGACCCAATTGAAATTTTGGTCAACATATCATTTGTTCCTTATGCAATAAGCATTCTAACCATTACTCATGAGGTAGCATTTGGAGTTTGGAAGCACCATTTTCGAAGGCATGAAGATTAAGTGCATTTTGTTAAATTCAATTCCAATTGCCATGCATGAGCTGTTTACACTTCTTGTACACGCCCATTTGCAATCTACATGAGTTCAGTAGGTCATTCCAAGCTTCATTGGGCCTTCCACATGATCACACAAGCCCATGCAAGGAAAATCCATTTGCCATGCACACGAGTAAACTCACTTGTTCAGCTAATTCCAGTTATAAATACATGTGCTATGCTTCATAATTAACTAACCTAAGGGCGCCTGAAATGCTGCAAGAGTGAATTCCCAACCATACCAAAGGAACTAAATCCATTTTCTTCAAAATATTCAGATCTGAAATTCGATTGAATTTGGTTGAATCTTCAGATCTAAAGTTCTTAAACCTTCATCATCTGATCCATTGAAGTTCTGTTTTGCAAAAGGAACCAAGGAAAGGGACTCAAAGCTTCACAGTTCAAAGGTGTTGATCAACTGGTTTTTTCTTCGAATCTCTTTATTCTTTGATCTATTGGCCTTGATATTGTGTTGTCTGAAGTCCTCTCTATAGAGGCATCATTGCTGTAGGCTCAATTTTTGAAATCAAACAACTTCATGATGAACACCATCAAGCTTCCATCTCTGATTTCTCTCTCAATAGGAATCTAGAGTGAAAGTGAGTGGTATAGGAGTGATGTACATCACTTCCTCTTTCGAACGGTGCCTAGATCGCCCATTTTAATGAACATTTGCATCTCTGCATTTTTTGGCCTTCGCCGGAGCTCACCGGAGAAGACGGTGGCGCTGGCCACCGTCTCATTGCCAGATTGAATCTGAGCCATCAGATGCGTTTTCCAGATCTAATCATGGCCATCAGTTGTTATGACTTCATTTAATGCCTCGTGTGTCTCAGTTGACTAAGGCATATGGTGAACGCGCGCGTGAGGGCCTTAGGATGTGCCACCTCAATAAATGAAATCTCATCCAACGCCTCTCCTTTTTTCTGATTTTCTTAATTTCCATTTTATTTTCTTTAATTCCATTTAATTTCAAAAATTCATAACTCTTTCATTTAAATTCCAAAAAATATGGGACCAATTGCATTATTTCTCTTTTTAATTCTAGTTTCTAAAAATGATTTTTAATATTTTTAATTTTATCATTTGGTATTTTTTGTGAATTTTCTCTTTTCTGGTTATTTTTAATTCTTTTTAAATAGTTTTTGATATTCAAAAAATACAAAAATCTTTTCTTAACCTATTTGAATGATGATGGATCTATGAAAAATATTCTCATCAATTTTTTAATTGATTTGAGATTTATTTGAGATTTTAGTTTAATTAGGTTATTTTTATTAATTTTTAATTGATTAAAAATAGTTTCTGACTTTTAAAAATGCTGAAATTTTTTGTCAAACTTTGTTTAACCTTGTTGAACTTCGGATAAATCACTTGGACTTTTCAAAGTTGATTTGAAGTGATTTTGAAGTTTGACCATTCTTTAATATTTTAATTCAAGTTTATTTTCAAATATTAAAAATGCCAAAAATATTTTGTTTATTTCTTGACTTCCAATCTTCATCTCACTTCTGTGTTTGATTGTTTCACCATGATCCTCAATGTCATTGGTCAACACTTGTTGATTGGTTCATTCCATTTCATTTAATGCACTTTATTCTTTTCATTATCCATCTTCTTCTTCTTCTTTTTTTTTTTATCAATGAGTTAAAGGTTGATAAGTTAGCATTGATTAGGGAGGCTTAATCTTCCTTGATTCAAATCTAATTCATCTTGATCAAATGATCAAGTGAATGGCTTTGCATTGGGGATAGATTGCTTCCTAAATCATGCAAAAGACTTAAACCAATACAAGATCATTTCTCTTCTTCTTTTTGGCATGGCAAGTTGTTGGAACTTGGTTCACTAATCAAGACTTCTAACTTGTGTTGTTGCCTACATTATTATTGACCGGCCTCAGATAGTTGTGACTTCTACATAAGTCCAATTACGATTGCTTAACATAACGCTAAATTTGCCTTATGGCACACTAACTACTAACCATTAACGATTAACATTTAACTTTTGCACTTTACATTTATGCAACTTACTATCCTTGTACATATTATTCATTTGCTTTTTCCTTTGCTCATTTGGGCACATGTTTATGTTAATGCAATTTGCCTTTTGCTCACTTGAGCACATAATTGTGTATATATCATTGTGTTTGTGTTTTGTTTTGATTGTTGTTGACCAAATGCAAAGAAATGGACAAAATGGACTTAGACTTTAGGACTTTCCCTATGCAAATTTGGAGTCAAAGAGCAACTAGGCATTCGGCCTTTAGAGTGCTATAAAAGTCAAAGAGCAACTAGGCATTGAGCCTTTAGAATACTATAAATGTTGAAGAGAACTTTGAAAGGACCAATCTCTAAAACCCTTTCTTGTTCATTCTTGATTGTTTGATGGAACATTTTAATGTGTGTGTTATTGTGCTAGGGATTCCAATGTTGAGCCAAATTGAGGAACCATTGCCATGAGTTCCTAAGAGAGAGAGATCTAAAAGCCATGGGAAGATTTCTAGGAGCTTGTTGTGATTGTGTGTTTGCTTGCTTGAATGTTTGTTTATCTTGCTTATTCCAAAGGATGGGAGCTACTTGGATAATCAATATGATCTCAAGAGAGGAACTCCATTTGTGGTCTTGTTCTCTTATCCCTTATCTCTTGTATGATTAGGACTTTAGCCATTCTTCTTCTTCGCTCCACTCTAACCCAAGCCAAAACTCTTGTGCAAACATTTAACACTTGTTTTCAACATTAGAAACCTAAGCTTTATGCTTTTGATTTTCAAACTTTCTTTTCATAATACTTATTTTGAATTGAATCTTTAAATCCACTTTGACCATATTTTGTAAATACTTTTCCTTGGTAAATATAACCCATTCAAATGTCTTTTTTGTGGTTTCAATGGCCACTCTCCTAATCAAACTTTTTTCGTAACCTTTAGCTATTAGGTTTGAGTTATCCTTGAGGTAGATGTAATACTCACCTATATCCTTAGTGATGGACAATGAGTCTTCCATGCTTGATTGATATTAAGGATAATATGATCCATCCTATGACCTTTATTTGTTGTGCTTTGCTTGATCCTTGAGTGTGGTTGTTTCATTCATGCATTCATGCACCCATTCACATCCATATCATCAAAACAATAAGAAAATCTTCAAGGAACTTAAGAGGTCTATTTGCAAATTTTTAGACATGGAAAGACAAAGAAGGAATACAAAGAAGTACAATTTCAGACAGCCAGACTTGAAAGAGCTAAGGAAATTCACATCTTATGTATTAGATCCTTTGGGTTTCAAGGCTTGTTTTGGGAAGCTTCTTCCTCTTTTGACTACTCAGGTGAACGAAGGATTGATGAGCGTATTGGTGCAGTTTTATGATCCCTTGTACCGTTGCTTCACATTTCCGGATTTTCCGCTTTTGCCCACGCTTAAGGAGTATGCCTACCTTGTGGGTATACCTATTCTAGATCAGTTTCTATTCAGTGGCTTGGAGAGGGTTCCTACTTCTCAAGAGATTGCTGATCTGTTGCATATAGATGAAACTCTGGTTGGTGCTCATATGACTACCAAAGGTGGAATTCAAGGTCTCCCTTCTGAGTTCCTCATTGCTCAAGCCACTATGTATGGGAAGGCCATGAGTGAGGACGCCTATGAAGCCATATTTGTACTTCTCATCTATGGGCTAGTGTTATTCCCCAACATCGACAAGTTTATGGATGTGAACGCTATTAGGATTTTCTCTACTCTTAATCCCGTTCCGACTCTGTTGGGTGACACTTACTTTTCTTTGCATATTGAGGAATGCAAAGGGTGGTGGTACCATTGTGTGTTGTTTGCCTCTATTGTATAAGTGGTTTATTTCTCACTTACCGCAGACGGTCGCTTTCAAGGAGAACAAGGGATGTCTACGGTGGTCCACGAGACTTATGTCTCTCACTAATGACGATATCTCTTGGTACAACCGTGTGTATGAGGGTATGCAGATTATCAACTCTTGTGGTGAATTCTCCAATATGCGCCTTCTTGGTACATGTGGTGGGATTAGCTACAACCCGGTTTTGGCACGTCGTCAGCTTGGGTTCCCCCTAAAGGATAAACCCAATAACATTCTGTTAGAGGATGTGTTCTTTCAGGAGGGTAAAGATCCCCAAGGCTTGAAGGGCAAGATAGTCCGCGCTTGGCGCAAGTTTCATAGGAAAGGAACGAAAGAGTTAGGTCCAAAGAATTGTATCGCTTTGGATCCCTATATTGCTTGGGTTAGGAGGAGAGCTTCTGAGTACCTCATGTCGTACAAGTATCCGAGACCTACACCTTTGGTTGAGGTTGGGCCATCAACCCTCCCTGACCAAGGAGTAGAGGAGTTAAGAGATGAAGACCGTTCACGTGCCTGGATCCGTGATCGAGAGGAGTTGCTTCAGCAGATCGAGGAGAAGGATGCTTTGATAGAGTTCCTCGAGCATCAGGTTATCGATGATCCTAATGATGCGTGGACTTCTCTACTTCCTCAGTCTTCTAGGTTCTGGAAGAGGAAGTACGATCGACTCGCCAAGGAGAAGGCAGATATGGAGGCAGCCTATGAGGAGGAGGTGAAGAGGCTTCGTGCATCTTATCTTCCTGTGTCCCGAGCTTTAGATGACTGTTTTTAGGGATCCATAGGATGATCATTTTCCTCTTCCCTTGTATTGTATTTGGTTACCAATGTTGTACTTCTTTGGTGTAAAAAAGGATATTTTCCAGATATTATTGATGAGATGTTTCCATATATGATAAAAGTGTAATATTTCCCAAAATTTGTAAATAGAACTCTAAAGTTCCTTTGATGAACAAAAAAACAAATCATATGCACAAACATTGCATGCATCATGTGCATAAGCAGGTTTTGTTCCCGGCTTCTTGTCTTATGGTCTAACTCTATATTCTTCATTTATTCTGAAGACAAGCTGACTCACCGGTACTACACTAGAGTCAACTCTGCAAGAATGATGGATCATTTGGAACAAGAGAACCGCGAGCTGAAGGAGGAAGTAGCCAGACTGACTGCCCTGATGGAGTCATTCTTGGCCGCTCAGAGATAGTCTTCTCCAACACCCTTAACTCCTCCCCAGAGGACGGTCATTTCTGAGATCGTGACTTCTACTGTGCCTGCTGCAACAACTCACTTTGCGCCATCTATGCCAGCCGGGTTCCCTTGGGGAATGCCCGCCAATTTTGTATCAGAGGGTTTTGCTCCTACTCTTGCTTCTTTACCGGCATCTAGCCCGGTCCTCTCAGTGCCACCTCCTGTCGTGCACACATTACCAAGGGTTGAAGATACCAACTATCATTCTAAGCCATCTGAGGGCCCAAATGTTTATGAGAAGATGGATGACATGAAAGACCAATTCCTTGAGCTTCGCAAGTGTCATACGGTGAACTGGACCTTATTGGATTTGTAATCGCAATGTCGCGGTTAGCAAGAGTCGCCACCGACTTTTCTTTTATCCCATAAGGAAAGGTGGAAAAGAACAGGAAAGACCTTAATTTTAAATTCTTAGGTTCGGGAGGTACTTTATACAAAGGGAAGGTATTAGCACCCTTTGTATCCATGGTTATCCATGGGCTCTTAATTGCTCAATCATTTATGTTTTCTAGTTCGAAAAAGGTGGTTGAGAAAGGTGTGAAAAATGTTTTGCAAAATGAGAATTTAACTTTGTAATGATTCTTGCATGAATGTATACAAAGTGGTTATCTCGTTTTAATTTAGAAACTAGTTTAGAAAAATATAACTCGGCAATGATCCTAGTGCGGATGTATGCCGAGTGGTGATTTTCCAAAAAGATGTTTGAAAGGTGTGAGGTGAAAAGTATATTTTTTGGTTATGAATGAGCAATTAAGGTTATACCTGTCCGAGGTCTTTCCGGGCGTTTCCTATCCTTATGAGGGTAAAACTGTCCTTACTATTGAGAAGTAAGTAGTTTTATCCTTGGGATGTAGAAGGGTCATCGTAGGGTCATCGATTGGTCATTGAAGGCAACAGTTGTGAGGATACCTTAGCATTCGAAGGGACTATCATCATTTAACCGTAGGCTACACCGAAGGGTCATCGAGGGACAAAGTCGTATTTCCGAAGGCAACATCCGAGGGACTATGATGATTTAACCGAAGGGTCTTTGCTAAGGATATCCCACATTCGCGGGGCATGACCGTAATATTGTAATCGTGGGGTAATAAAGAGAGGTCCGATATCATTTATTTAAAGTCCATGTTTTACGTTCATTAGGTAATTATGGTGATACCGCATTAAATCGATACATTAAAATCAACACATTAAGGATCACTACATTAAAATTAATTGGGCCATCAATATGAATCTTCACATTAAAGTGAAATAATTTAGAATCCATCTCCATGAAGGCTTCCCATGCATAAAGCGGAGTACCTAGCCAGCTATTTCTTCGGAAGAATGCTAGCCTTTACACCATGAACACACGGATTAAAGCATCGAGGTAAAATACAATTGGAAATTGCACCATAAGATAAATATAACAGCCAGGAATTTAAGCCAAATAATGCAGAATCATCATTAGGTAAACATAAAATGGGCAACAAAGAGACAAAGCAGCCCCTGTCCCGTTCGCCTCTGCTTCGCCTAGCGAAGGCTCAGCGAAGGCTCGCTGCAGGCTCGCCTAGCGATGAGCTGGCGAGCGGCCACGGGTTTGAAATTTGAGAACATTATGACCTCAACCTGCAGCATGGCTTATGGCATCCAACACATAATTATATGGTTCAGTTTCACAATATTCAAGCACATTTAAATTCTCATGCAAAACTTCAAAAAAATGTTTATGAATTCAATTATAATATCCTCCACAAATTAAGAACATGAAGTGGTACCATATGCCAAGTGAGAGTACAAAACGATATCACATGCAAATTAAGACACTAAAGTGGTACCATATGCAAAATAAGGACACAAAGCGATAATCATATGCCAATTAAGAAACTAAAGCGATAATAGTGAGGCAAACCTGTTTGCAAGTCGAGTTGCAACCTTGAATTGGCGAGCCGGCCTGAGTTGGGCGACGGTGGCTTCGGAGCGGGTAAGCGGCCTTCAGGGTTTCCGCCTTCTGAACTCTTTGGACCAGCAGGGTTTCGGTGCTAGGGTTTCCTCTGGATCTCTGTGTGAGTGTCTCCGGGTGAGTGAGTCCGTCTTTGTGTGTTCTTTTTCGTGGCAGAGGAGTAGGTATTTATAGTAGTGGTAGTGGTGACCTAATGGGCTTAGAATGAGGTCCAAAACTTCAAACTTTCGCGAGCTTCGCTAGGCGAAGGAATTGCTCGCCTAGCGAGCAAACTAGGTCTGGGCTTTTTCCTGGGTCCAACTCTTCGCTGGGCGAGTGGCATGAGGCAATGTTCGCTAGGCGAAGGAGCTGCTCGCCTAGCGAGCCAGTTATTTTGGGCCGCCTGTGGATTGGGCCTGTTGTGAGTGGGCTTTTGTCCATTTGATATCAGTGCCTTGCAGAACAAGTCAGAGGATCTTAGAAAATGCTTTGTAATATCAACGGGCAAATTTTGGGGTATGACAGCTGCCCCTGTTCAATACTCTTGAACCGAGAGAGTAGAATGGTATGTGCCGTTTGTGGTCTGGAGGTGAAAGATTATTGAACACTAGAATGCCCCGAAAATTTGCGCTTGTCCATCAGTCTTGACGGAGATGGGCTTAGAAATGCCATCCAAGAAACTTGCCGAGGAGATTTCCAGATGGTGTCGTACGTTAGACGATATCTAGAGACATGGGTGTCACATCGGGTCATACATCCGACCGTATGGTGAGTCATCCATTATGCCGTCGACTCCGCTGGGGAGTCAGAGTATGCTATATACTGCTGGGGATATGGGATCAGCATGGATCGTATGTTAGACCGTGTCTGGATACTAGAGTGAGTTGTTTGTTAGGCGGATGACTTTGATGGGGATGAAAGATCAGAATGGATCGTATGCTAGATCGTCTCTGAGTTGCAGAATGGGTCGTCCGTTAGGCTGAATCTGCTGAAAAGGGAGTAGTCGTATGCCAGACCACCATTCAGGAATGTACCTGTCCGAAGGTAGCACCTGAGAAAGGGAGTAGCCGTATACTAGACTACCATTCAGGAATGTACCTGTCCGAAGATAGCACCTGAGCAAGGGAGTAGCCGTATACTAGACTACCATTCAGGAATGTACCTGTCCGAAGGTAGCACCTGAGAAAGGGAGTAGCCGTATACTAGACTACCATTCAGGAATGTACCTGTCCGAAGGTAGCACCTGAGAAAGGGAGTAGCCGTATACTAGACTACCATTCAGGAATGTGCCTGTCCGAAGGTAGCACCTGAGAAAGGGAGTAGCCGTATACTAAACTACCATTCAGGAATGTACCTGTCCAAAGGTAGCACCTGAGAAAGGGAGTAGCCGTATACTAGACTACCATTCAGGAATGTACCTGTCCGAAGGTAGCACCTGAGAAAGGGAGTAGCCGTATACTAAACTACCATTCAGGATCGTACCTGTCCAAAGGTAGCACCTGAGAAAGGGAGTAGCCGTATACTAGACTACCATTCAGGAATGTACCTGTCCGAAGGTAGCACCTGAGAAAGGGAGTAGCCGTATACTAGGCTACCATTCAGGAATGTACCTGTCCGAAGGTAGCACCTGAGAAAGGGAGTAGCCGTATACTAAACTACCATTCAGGAATGTACCTGTCCAAAGGTAGCACCTGAGAAAGGGAGTAGCCGTATACTAGGCTACCATTCAGGAATGTACCTGTCCGAAGGTAGCACCTGAGAAAGGGAGTAGCCGTATACTAAACTACCCTTCAGGAATGTACCTGTCCAAAGGTAGCACCTGAGAAAGGGAGTAGCCGTATACTAGACTACCATTCAGGAATGTACCTGTCCAAAGGTAGCACCTGAGAAAATGAAGGTTTAACTTGGTCGTCCAGTAAACCATACTTGAGTTGTTGAAGATCAGAAGGGATCGTACGCTAGATCGTATCTGAGCTGGAGGTCCAAATGGGTCGTACGTTAGACTGTATTGGAGTTGCAGAATGAGCCGTACGTTAGGCTGTATCTGAAGAAGGAAGTAGTCGTACGCTAGACTACACCCCGGAATATATCGTACGCTAGGCAGCATCTGAGGATTTGAATATCGTACGTTAGACCGTATTGGAGTTGTTGAGAGTCAGAATGGATCGTACGTTAGACCGTATATGAGTTGAAAGAGTCATATGTTGGGCTGAATCAGAGTGAACCATACGTTAGGCTGTATCTGATACTGTTTGTTGTATTTGCAGCGAATACCTGGGGTGGGCTTAGAGATGCCACCATTGGGAGAATGTCAGAATGAATGTTGACATGGAGTATATTTGAAAGGTGTAGTTGAATCCTGAATTTAACTGATACAGTTGTCCGTCCGAATGGACCTTTATTTTGACTGTATCAAGAGGATAATTAACCTGAAAAATAACGTTAGTTTCATGCAATGTCATGATGCATGAGATGTTTTATGCTTGCGAACCTGGTATGCATGTGTATGCATGTGTATGCATGTATATATTATGAAATGATGTAATGTATATGATGCGGAATGAAAATTGTATGTAGGTATGTGATGTGAAATGATGTAATGAATGAATTATGCATCTGAAAAGTTCTTCCAAAGGACTCTACTGGGGAAAACAAATCTCAATCTTCTGGTTGGGAGATACTGGTATCGATGACCCTTTCTTAGCCGGGGATGCTTGATTTCTGTCTGATGGTAGAAATGTTCAACAGAAGCCTGGCTGGGGGTGGAAGAGATGACCCATTTGTCTAGTAATGCCACTCTCTTCTGGGAATGACTGGCTCAGCCGGGGAATAGAATTGGCAACAGATTCATTGGAAAGCCTGGTTAGACCTTCTCCTCGATCCTGTTGTCGTGTAGTAATTGCTATTGCTATTTTAGGCATGCATTTTTGTAAACATTGGTCATATCCAAGTGCATAAGTCAATTCAAGTTAAATCAATGGACGTTTACGCAAACAAAACAGAGAACGTAAAACAAAAAGCATCTTTTTGGAAATGAAATTGTATTGATGTTGAAAGAGGGCCTATAAACAGGCAATTTGTGTACAAGGAGATAGAAATCCTAGTAAGAGGAAATTGTCAAGAAAAAAAAGAAAGCTATGCAGAAGAAGTCCTATTGATTTTAATTCCACCACTGTCATTATGTCTTCAAGCCTCTCATCTCCTGCTGTCGGATAAAGGTGATTGGCTTGTTCAGTCCCTTGAACTTGGTTGAAGCTGACAGAGAACGGGACATAGTCATACGCTTTAATCCCTAATTTTTGCCTGGACCGCCTTTTCAGGTTTTCAGTCCACCAGGATACCCATTTTTGCCCAAGCCGCCTTTTCAGGTTTTCGACTTGCCGGGTGTACATTTTTATATGTTTATCCCTAGTTTTGGCCTGAACCCTTTTGGTTCGCCGGGATGCCCTTACTTTTGCCAAGGTACGTCGACCTAGCGGGTCTCTGTTATGCGTAGTATTTTTTAACTATGTCCGCGTTCACAGGATGCGGGAAGTCTTCGCCATCCATTGTAGCAAGTATCATGGCTCCACCAGAGAATACCTTTTTAACCACAAATGGCCCTTCGTATGTGGGAGTCCACTTGCCTCTGGGGTCCCCTTGTGGTAGAGTGATACGCTTGATCACCAAGTCGCCTACCTGATACACCTGTCTCTTGACCCTTTTGTTAAATGCTTGGGTCATGCGCTTCTGATATATCTGCCCGTGACAAACAGCCGCAAGTCTCTTCTCATCAATCAAATTTATCTGATCGAGTCGAGTCTGAATCCATTCATCTTCGTCTAAGCCCGCCTCTTTCATGATTCTCAGAGAGGGAATCTGGACTTCCACTGGTAAAACAGCTTCCGTTCCATAGACTAAAGAGAAAGGGGTTGCCCCATAGACTAAAGAGAAAGGGGTTGCCCCTGTCGAAGTGCGGTAACCATGAAGAGCAAAAGGTAAAATCTCTTGCCGGTCTTTGTATGTTACTGTTATATTCTTGATATTATTAGCAGCCTCCACGGCGCCGTTCGTCTTTGGCCAGTACGGAGAAGAGTTATGGTGCTTTATTTTGAACTGCGTGTAGAGTTCAGTTTAGTACCATTATCAGTGATAACTCTCTCAGGAGACAGCAGGTTTCTCAGATGTATATTTGATAGAATCCATCTTAGAAATCAATAAAGTGGTATGATTCAACATATACTGTCTTAGTCGACGAGCAGCCTAGGCCAAAGCGCAGCAAGCTTTCTCGAGCTGTGAGTATCTTGTTTCACAGTCGGTACCTTTTGCTAAGGCAGTATATGGCATGCTCTTTTCGACCAGACTCGTCATGTTGCCCCAGCACACCTTATTGAATTTTCTAACACGGCCAAATACATGATTAGAGGTCTTCCTTCAACTGGTGGTATCAGAACTGGAGGTTCTTGGAGATACTTCTTGATTTTGTCGTTCATCATTCCGTACCATCTCTTGATTTTTTTCTCAGTAATTTGAAGATGGGTTTGCAAGTTGCAGTCAAATGCGGGATGAATCGGGCAATGTAATTCGAGTGCCCCAAGAAACCTCTGACTTCTTTCTTGTCTATTTCAGTACCCAGATTTACAATTTCAATCGATTCCTCATGCGGCTGTATGGTCTTTTCTTCTTGTAGTAACAGTCTGGCAAGTTCTCCAGGGACTTTACAACCTTCCTCACTTCCATCCTCAGCTTGGTAGATCGGATTTTCAAAGTCATAATGAACAGTAGTAGAACTATTATCAACAGGATCCAGAGTGGATATGGATCGAAAAATTGTTACGTGCGTGTGTGCAAGAAGACATAGCTTGTTTGAAAAATGACAGGAAAAATAAAGAGCGCAATATTTGAATGCAAAAAGTCCATTGATTTATTGAATGTAAATATGCTTATGAAAATGACAAAACCCTTGAAAAATTAGCTATTGTGCCCCGGGCATAGACACAATGCCTTAAAATGCTAAAACAACAATAACAATTACTCCTGACTAAAGGAAATCGGGATAGTGTCTTCAGCCTTCCAACTATCGAGTCTGTCACCAATTGTTGGGGAAATCCAGCTATCCAAGTCACAATCGTTATCAGTATCTTCCACAGCATTGACAGTCTCATCTTGATTAGGCACAGGGGCAGTGATGACATTAGGAGTCTCAGGCGGATCAAATTCAAATTCTCCGACGTCGATCATATCCTGAATTTTGTTCTTCAACGACCAACAATTGTTTGTATCATGCCCGGGGCTATCGGAGTGATATGCACACCTGGCATTGGGATTATAACGAGGAGAAGTAGTGTTGGGTTTTGCAGGAGGATCTCTGAGGGTAATTAAATTTGCTTTTAGCATACCCTGCAGTGTCTGTGCTAAAGTCATATTGATCTTCGTAAACTGCCTTCTTCCCGGGTTAATGTGCCTCACAAGTTTCTTGTCTTTCTTTTTCTCGAGCAAGAGAGCCTTCAGTTCCTCCTGCCCCCTGGATAAGTTCAAGATCATCTCCTGGAGTTGAGCATTCTGAGCCTGGAGATCTTTGACAATTTGTTCGAGGTCCATTTTTCTGTTTGCATGAAAACCGTGAGAACATTGATCCCTTTAGAACACCTGTTATGCAATGTTATGCTATGCAATGTATGGAATGTTTTCAAGGACTTTTGGAATTTAACTCTGCATAAATCCCCAACAAGAGGGAAATGTTTTATTGCTACTTTTTTTTTTGATTCATGTTCATTACAAAAGGAATAATAGTAAAAATACAAAGCTCAAGTCTCCCAGGGGCGACTTCTTTTCGGGCGAAGATATGCATTGAGTCTTCGTTCCTCATTAAGCTGACTGGTGAGCTCTAACACTTTCTTCCTTTCTGCATTGAACTGAGCTTCGAAAGTATCTCTCTCTTCTCTCAACTGGGTCCAGGATCTTTTCAATTCCTCAACATCAGTAGGCATATCTGGATAAGGTATGATCTGGGAAGTAGCTCCTTCGGCCTCTGATTCAACAGTCAATGGTCCGACTGCAAGATATGGCATGACAAGTTCGCGAGCTCTGGCGCGCACCCATCTGAGATAAGGCTCCATAGGAATAGAATTTTTCTTTCCTAAATTGCTTCTTTTCACCATGCCCCAAGCTCGTACAAACCTTTGGCGGAGACCTTGAGAGTCATTGTCATAGTCAAACACTGTACCTTGAATAATCATTTCATGTGGACCATCTCTTCGAGCATGCCCAAACTGACGTAGGGCTAAGGCAGGATTATAAGTAATACCTCCCCTTATCCCCAAGAGTGGTACATTAGGGAATTCTCCACAACGGTCGATGAGGGTGACGTTTTCTCTGAGATTGGAACACCAACGGATGTCTGAATGGGAGAGTGCCATTATCCTTTGAGACCATTTCAGATTTTGATCATTCTTCAAGACTGATTGAGGGAGGTGCGAAATAAACCACCTAGACAACAAAGGTACGCAGCACATGAGAGTCCCTTGCCTCCTCATAGTACGAGCGTGAAGGGAATGCAAGACATCTCCAAGCAAGGTAGGCACAGGATTATGTGTGAGGAATATCTTAATAGCATTCACATCTATGAATTGGTCCGGATTAGGGAATAGCACCAAACCATAGATTAGCAATGCTAAAACATCTTCAAAAGCATGGACATTCACAACTTTTATGAATTCTCGGACCTTACTTATCAGAAATTTGGCAAGTAAACCTTTCGTTCCACTCCTTGTTACCCAATTGGTCTCAATGTCAGATTTTGTCATGCATAAAGCTGCGGCAACTTCTTCAGACTTTGGCATCTTTTCTAAACCACTGAAAGGTGTTTGGTCCAGGATAGGTATCCCGAGCAGCTGGGAGAATTCTTCTAATGTGGGTACCAACTGATAATCTGGGAAAGTGAAGCAATGATGTTTAGGATCGAAGAACTGGAATAGGACTCTCATCATATCTTCTTTGAAACCGGTGGTAACTAAGTTGAGAAGATGACCATGTTTCTTGTGAAACTGAGCATGATCGGGAAGTTCTAACACCAAATCCTTGAGTTGAGGAGAGATCGTTACAAGATTGATCCGGATAGTCTTCCTGGAAGCCATAACCTGCTCACCTGTTCAAAGCTTGATTCCTAAGTCCTTGAAATGGTTAGTATGATGATGCTATGATGTTATGATGTTATGATGTTATGATGTTATGATGTTATGATGTTATGTAAGCACAGACATGTCACACAACAATCATTCCTAGGTTTTAGGGCTTGCATGAGTTCCACAGGTGAATACCCTCCCCACTGAAGTTTGGTTGGTTCAACCTGTCCTAGAATAGTAACCGGGTTCTAGAAGGATCTCAAATCATCGACCTTTCCTTAAGTCCACTTCAGTGCAACACCCAGTGGTTGACCGAAGCTTCCCTAAAGTCCAATCTCAAAGAGTGTAGTATCGAGTATCAACCAACCTCAGTCGGAACCGAAGCCAGTTATCTCACTACTTTCTAATGGCTAGGATGAGTCAATTAGGGTTCTAAGGGTCTGGTTAATGCTTCAATGACACCACGCGGAAGCCAAATTTTTTCTCAAGTAACGTGAGGAACATCAGGACAACCAAAGTATCACATTAACCGTAGCCATCATTTTAACCATTCCAGTATACGCCGGATAGTCGCGATGATCTATTGCTACTTACCTAAGGTACACTAGATCCGGGTGTAGGATCTTTCACTCAAACAATCCCTTAAAGAAAAAGGAACAATTTAAAACATAAATGATTTTTTAAGGTGGACCTCTCTTTATGGTCCCCAGCAGAGTCGCCAGTTCTGTCATACGGTGAACTGGACCTTATTGGATTTGTAATCGCAATGTCGCGGTTAGCAAGAGTCGCCACCGACTTTTCTTTTATCCCATAAGGAAAGGTGGAAAAGAACAGGAAAGACCTTAATTTTAAATTCTTAGGTTCGGGAGGTACTTTATACAAAGGGAAGGTATTAGCACCCTTTGTATCCATGGTTATCCATGGGCTCTTAATTGCTCAATCATTTATGTTTTCTAGTTCGAAAAAGGTGGTTGAGAAAGGTGTGAAAAATGTTTTGCAAAATGAGAATTTAACTTTGTAATGATTCTTGCATGAATGTATACAAAGTGGTTATCTCGTTTTAATTTAGAAACTAGTTTAGAAAAATATAACTCGGCAATGATCCTAGTGCGGATGTATGCCGAGTGGTGATTTTCCAAAAAGATGTTTGAAAGGTGTGAGGTGAAAAGTATATTTTTTGGTTATGAATGAGCAATTAAGGTTATACCTGTCCGAGGTCTTTCCGGGCGTTTCCTATCCTTATGAGGGTAAAACTGTCCTTACTATTGAGAAGTAAGTAGTTTTATCCTTGGGATGTAGAAGGATCATCGTAGGGTCATCGATTGGTCATTGAAGGCAACAGTTGTGAGGATACCTTAGCATTCGAAGGGACTATCATCATTTAACTGTAGGCTACACCGAAGGGTCATCGAGGGACAAAGTCGTATTTCCGAAGGCAACATCCGAGGGACTATGATGATTTAACCGAAGGGTCTTTGCTAAGGATATCCCACATTCGCGGGGCATGACCGTAATATTGTAATCGTGGGGTAATAAAGAGAGGTCCGATATCATTTATTTAAAGTCCATGTTTTACGTTCATTAGGTAATTATGGTGATACCGCATTAAATCGATACATTAAAATCAACACATTAAGGATCACTACATTAAAATTAATTGGGCCATCAATATGAATCTTCACATTAAAGTGAAATAATTTAGAATCCATCTCCATGAAGGCTTCCCATGCATAAAGCGGAGTACCTAGCCAGCTATTTCTTCGGAAGAATGCTAGCCTTTACACCATGAACACACGGATTAAAGCATCGAGGTAAAATACAATTGGAAATTGCACCATAAGATAAATATAACAGCCAGGAACTTAAGCCAAATAATGCAGAATCATCATTAGGTAAACATAAAATGGGCAACAAAGAGACAAAGCAGCCCCTGTCCCGTTCGCCTCTGCTTCGCCTAGCGAAGGCTCAGCGAAGGCTCGCTGCAGGCTCGCCTAGCGATGAGCTGGCGAGCGGCCACGGGTTTGAAATTTGAGAACATTATGACCTCAACCTGCAGCATGGCTTATGGCATCCAACACATAATTATATGGTTCAGTTTCACAATATTCAAGCACATTTAAATTCTCATGCAAAACTTCAAAAAAATGTTTATGAATTCAATTATAATATCCTCCACAAATTAAGAACATGAAGTGGTACCATATGCCAAGTGAGAGTACAAAACGATATCACATGCAAATTAAGACACTAAAGTGGTACCATATGCAAAATAAGGACACAAAGTGATAATCATATGCCAATTAAGAAACTAAAGCGATAATAGTGAGGCAAACCTGTTTGCAAGTCGAGTTGCAACCTTGAATTGGCGAGCCGGCCTGAGTTGGGCGACGGTGGCTTCGGAGCGGGTAAGCGGCCTTCAGGGTTTCCGCCTTCTGAACTCTTTGGACCAGCAGGGTTTCGGTGCTAGGGTTTCCTCTGGATCTCTGTGTGAGTGTCTCCGGGTGAGTGACTCCGTCTCTGTGTGTTCTTTTTCGTGGCAGAGGAGTAGGTATTTATAGTAGTGGTAGTGGTGACCTAATGGGCTCAGAATGAGGTCCAAAACTTCAAACTTTCGCGAGCTTCGCTAGGCGAAGGAATTGCTCGCCTAGCGAGCAAACTAGGTCTGGGCTTTTTCCTGGGTCCAACTCTTCGCTGGGCGAGTGGCATGAGGCAATGTTCGCTAGGCGAAGGAGCTGCTCGCCTAGCGAGCCAGTTATTTTGGGCCGCCTGTGGATTGGGCCTGTTGTGAGTGGGCTTTTGTCCATTTGATATCAGTGCCTTGCAGAACAAGTCAGAGGGTCTTAGAAAATGCTTTGTAATATCAACGGGCAAATTTTGGGGTATGACAGCAAGGAACTGAAGACTTTGAGGGGGAAGGACCTCTTTGGTAAGAGTGCTGCTGAGTTGTGCCTTGTGCCCAATGTGAAGATCCCTATTAAATTCAAAGTTCCTGACTTTTGAGAAGTATAAGGGAAACACATGCCCTCTCAGCCATTTTGTGATATATGCTCGCAAGATGTCAACATAAACTGATAACGATCAGCTCCTTATCCACTATTATCAGGACAGTCTGTCCGATGCCGTTCTCCGGTGGTACATGGGTCTGGAGAATTCGAATATCCGCTCTTTCAACGATCTTGGCGAGGCCTTCGTCAAGCAATATAAATACAATATGGATATGGATCCTGATAGGGACCAGCTGAGGGCAATGTCCCAGAAAGAGAAAGAGACCTTCAAAGAATACGCCCAGAGGTGGCGCGAGTTGGCAGCTCCGATAGTGCCACCCCTTGAGGAGAAAGAGATGACCAAGATCTTTTTGAAGACCTTGAGTTCATTCTATTACGAGAGAATGATAGCCAGTGCTCCCTCAGACTTCACCGAGATGGTGAATATGGGAATGAGATTGGAAAAAGGGGTCCGTGAAGGACGTTTGACTCGAGACGAAGGCTCTTCAGCAGAGAGATATGGAAGCTTTACGAAGAAGAAGGAGGGAGAGGCACATGATGTGTCTTCCCATGTCAAAATAAGACCCTCTGTGAAGAGGAAGATTGCCCGCCCAGTCAACAACCAACATCAGGTGGCTCATATAACACCCGTTTTCAGGGAAGCTTAACATTATCAACAACCACAAACTCAGCAATATCAGCAACAAGAACAACGTCCACAACAGCAGGCCTACCAGCCTCGAAATAATAACAACAATTCCAGCACCAGCTATGAGAGGAAGAGGGTTACCTTTGATCCAATTCCGATGACTTATGCTGAACTATATCCATCTTTGATCAATAGAAAGTTAATCACTCCACGAGACCCTCCCGCTCTACCTGCTAACCCCCAGTGGTGGTACAAGCCTGAGCTTCACTGTGTGTATCATTCCGGTGCTCCCGGACATGACATGGAGAATTGTTATCCCTTGAAGACCAAGGTGCAAGACCTTGTGAGAAGTGGGAAATCTGTCAATATGGTCCAGGGCTGTCCTGGCAAGTACAAAGTTAAATATGTCAGCCATATCTGACAATCGCTGGTTGAGATGCATCGCTTGCTGTGTACTATAGCCATTATGAGCATGACCACGATAGATGTCGAGTCTGTTCTGTTAATCAGAGAGGGTGTCGCTAGGTGCGGAGAGATGTTCAAGAAATGCTAGATGAGGGAGTCATTGAGATCCTTCAGAATAGAAATGTTGACGTAGATGATGTCGAAGTCAACGAATCTCTCTGGTATTCCGGATACCTGAGCCTATTATCATCAAGTATGATGGTAGAAAGCAAAAGGTTTCCCCTACTCGGACTATCAAGCCAGCCGGACCTGTACCGTACTCTTCTAAGAAGGCGGTTCCTTATCGCTACAATGTTGTAGCAGTGGAAAATGGGAAAGAGGTGTCCTTACCCTCCTCATCTGTCGTTAACATTGCCGACGTCAGTGGTTTGACCCGTAGCGGTCGTGTATTTTCGGCTCCATTGAAGCCTCAAGCTGATGCTCGAGGAAGTGTTGATGCTGATTTTGTTGAACGCCCGATTGGGAATGTTGTGAGCACTCCGAATCCGGCACTTGTTGCTAAGCCCTCCTCTACGTTGAGAACTCCTACTTCTACTGCCCCGAGTGGCAATCCGAAAGAAGATTGTGATGAGATGCTGAGGCTCATCAAAAGAAGCGAGTACAACGTTATAGACCAGCTTCTACAAACGCCATCCAAAATATCTGTGTTATCATTGCTATTAAATTCAGAACCACACCGAGAAGCTCTGCAGAAGGTGTTGGATGTGGCTGTAAGACCCCAATTTTGGCCCTAAGATCCCTCATGGCATCATAACATTGCATTTGCAAAGCCTCAAGGATCATGAGCATCTTGGTTCCCTTTGCCTTTGGGTGGGACCTCTTGTGAGTGGTTTGAGATCACCAAGTATGCTTGAATTGTATATTATTGCTTTTCTCATTTTATTTTACTAACCAAAAGCACAAAAATATGTCACTAACATCTTTTGTTTGTAACTTGAGCAATCACAAGGTCAAAAGCTTCTAGGAGATCCTTTGTGCAAAGATATGGTCAAGAGAAGATGAAAGAAAACATGGTAATGGTTCCCAAAGCTCTCATCCATCAAATATGCCTCCCTAGCATCTCAACTCATCATTTTGGTCAAAGCAAATCAAAGGGTTTGAGGTTTGTTCCTCAAAGGAAACCCTAATTCAGCTGATCACCTACAATGCCTTGCTCATGAAGAAACCTCAGCCCATGGTCAAATGCAATCAAGTGAAGTTCTCTAATTCATCATTTCATGCATATTTGAACTTATTTGAGTGTCCTCAATCATCAATTCATCAAGATATGAGTTGTGGACTTGGAAAGTTGATCAGTCAATTCATCTGACTATTTTGAAGTGCACTGAGACCTAACGTTTTATGTGTTGGTCAAATGGAGATGATCCCAAGAGAAACATTGTTATTAAGGACAATATTAACAACTTTCATGTTCATAAAAAATTTATTTGAAGCTTGGAAGATCATCTCCCATTCCAATACATTATAGGTCATTTTGACTGAAACCCTAATTTTGGGTCAACATCCCAAGAACATAACTCATTCATTTTTTATGATTTTGAGGTGGGATCAAATGCATTGGAAAATTTAAGATGTCTACTTCAAATTTTTTGTTTAACAAAATTTCAAAATCTCAAAGGAAATACATGTGATAATGAAAAATATTATAGGTCACTTTGGACCAAATGCATTGAAAGGCAAAAAAGTCCAACTTCAAGTGCTCATAACTCCTTTATCAAAAATCCAAATGATGAAAAATTCAAGTCCATTTTTATTGTCTTAAAAATATCTACAACTTTGATGATGGAGGTTTTTCCATTTTCAGCTTGCATCATCAAAACAGAAGGGCTTGAAGTTGGTTCATTTTGACAAAATTCTCAAAGGCATGTTTTGCACTATGAACTTCATGGCCTGTTTTCATAAATTTCCACACTTCAAATGACTTTTGGTCCAACATAACATTTGTTCCTTATGTCAAGACCTTTCCAACCATTACCCACATGCTTATGTTTCAATTTTCCAAGTGGCATTTTCGAAGAGATGAAGTTTTATGACCAATTATGCATTTAATGGTGAAACTTCATATGCAAGCAATTGGAGTGCAAACCACATGTCCAAACCTTCTCCAAATCATTTCAGCATCCATTTGCATTGGGTTTTGGGCCCTCCATGCGCCTGTACAGGCCCATGCATGGAGGCCTTCAATTTTCATGCACACGAAATTCACCCTTGCCTTGCCTCTCCATCTATAAATAGAAGCACCATTTCATTCAATTTCCATCCCTGAATCAATCGTAAATGCTGCAGAAATCAAAACCTAGCCATCACTAAAGGAAGTTCTACTTCTAAAAAATTCAGATCTGAATTTCAACTACCTTGGTTGATTTTCAGACCTACAATTCCTTAGCCTTGCTTCATCTTCATCACTAGATCCTACTGCAAGCTTTAGTTGAGAAGAATCAAGCTCTCCAGACCTGCATTTCAAAGGTGGATATCAGAACTTTTTCTCTTCGAAACTCATTGTTTCCTGCTTATTCTTGAATTCCTTGGCTTGGCTGAAGTCCTCTCATTAAAGGCATTTGATTTGTGCTTTCAATTTTGTAAAAACCTAAAGTTCAGCATGAACACCATATTTTTCTTCTTCTGATTTCTCTTTCTATGGAGATCTAGAAGAGAAACTAATGGTACAAGGGTGATGTACATCACCCCAGCTTTCCAATGATATGAGGATCGCTCGTTTTCATTAAGATTTGATGACCTGTAACTTTGGCCGGAATCCCTGGACTCGCCGGAGAAGACGGTGGTGTACACCACCGTCCGTTTGCCAGGTTGAATATGGGCCCTTGGATCTGATTTCCAGATCTAATCTCCACCTTCCATCTTTATGACTTTTTTTAATTCAGTGTGTGGTTGCATTGACTTGGACTCATGGTGAGCACGCGCCTCTGGACCATTAGATGTGCCAGGTCAATTAATGAAATCTCATCCAACGCCTCCTGATTTTTGCTATTTTTCATTTTCTGATTTTATTTTCTTTAATTCCCTTTTATTTCAAAAATTCATAACTTCTTCATTTTAATTCCAAAAAATATGGGACCAATTGCATTCTTCTCCATTTTAATTCTAGTTTCTAAAAATGATTTTTAATATTTTTTACTTTATCATTTGATATTTTTTGTGAATTTTCTCTTTTCTGGTTATTTTTAATTCATTTTAAATAATTTTTATATTCAAAAAATACAAAAATATTTTCCTAACCTATTTGAATGATGTTGGATATATGAAAAATATTCTCATTAATTCTTTAATTGATTTGAGATTTATTTGAGATTTTAGTTCAATTAGGCTATTTTTATTCATTTTTAATTGATTAAAAATAGTTTCTGACCTTTAAAAATGCTGAAATTTTTTGTCAAACTTTGTTTGACCTTGTTGAACTTGGGATAAATCACTTGGATCTTTCAAGGTTGATTTGAAGTGATTTTGAAGTTTGTCCTTTATTATTTTAATTCAAGTTTATTTTAAATATTAAAAAATGCCAAAAATATTTTGTTTATTTCTTGACTTCCAATCTTCACCTCATTTTTGTTTTTGATTGTTTGACCATGATCGTCAATGTCATTGGTCAACACTTGTTGATTGGTACATGCTATTTCATTTAATGCACTTATTTCTTTTCATTATCCATCTTCTTCTTCTTATTCTTCTTCTTTTCTTTTTGATCAATGAGTTGAAGGTTGATAAGTTACCATTGATTGGGGAGACTTAATCTTCCTTGATTCAAATCTAATTCATCTTGATCAATTGATCATGTGAATGGCTTTGCATTAAGGATAGGTTGTTTCCTAAATCATGCAAAAGGCTTAAACCAATACAACATCAATTCTCTTTTTCTTTTGGCATGGCAAGTTGTTGGAACTTGGTTCACTAATCAAGACTTCTAACTTGTGTTGTTGCCTACATTATTATTGACCGGCCTCAGATAGTTGTGACTTCTACATAAGTCCAATTACGATTGCTTAACATAGCGCTAAATTTGCCTTATGGCACACTTACTACTAACATTAACCATTGACTATTAACATTAAATTCTTGCTCTTTACTTTTATGCAATTTACTATTCTTGCACATATTATTCATTTGCTTTTCCCTTTGCTCACTTGAGCACATGTTTATGTTAATGCAATTTGCCTTTTGCTCACTTGAGCACATAATTGTGTATATATCATTTGTGTTTGTGTTTTGTTTTGTTTGTTGTGAACCAAATGCAAAGAATTGGACAAAGTGGACTTAGACTTTAGGACCTTCCCTATGCAAATTTGGAGTCAAAGAGCAACTAGGCCTCATGCCTTTAGAGTGCTTAAATGTCAAAGAGCAACTAGGCCTCATGCCTTTAGAATGCTTAATATTGAAGATGACTTTGAAAGGACTATATTCTAAACTCCCTCTTGTCCATTCTTTGATTGTTAATAGAACCTTTTGATGCATGTGCTTTTGTGCTAGGGATTCCAACATTGAGCCAAATTGAGGAACCATTGCCATGAGCTTCTAAGAGAGAGGGATCTTCCAAGAGTTCATTTTATTGTTGATTGCTTGAGTTTATGCTTATGTGATTGCTTCTTCCAAAGGATGGGAGCTACTTGGATCATCAATATGATCTCAAGAGAGGAACTCCATTTGTGGTTTTGTTTCTTTATCCCTCACCTCTTGTATGCTTAGGACTTTAGCCTTTCTTCTTCTTCTCTCCACTCTAACCCAAGCCAAAACTTTTGTGCAAACATTTAACATTTGTTTTCAACATTAGAAACCTAAGCCTTATGCTTTTGATTTTCAAACTTTCTTTTCTTAATACTTATTTTGAATTGAACTCCTAAGTCAACTTTGACCATTCTGTACATACTTATCATTGGTAAATACAACCCATTCAAATGCCTTTTTATGGTTTCAATAGCCACCTTCTTAATCAAACTTTGCATAACCTTTAGCTATTAGGTTTGAGTTATACTTGTGGTAGACGTAATACTCACCTATATCCTCAGTGATGGACAATGAGTCTTCCATGCTTATTATAGGGTTAACCCCTCACTAGCATGTTGAAGCTATCCTCACATGGTGGATTTGTGGTGTAGGTTGAGTTTTCTCCCTTGGATAACAAAAGACCTTAAGGATTTTAGACCAATCAATTCACCAACTCATTTTGAGATTTTTACCCCGAACTACGAGGTTTTGATCCTAATCTCTTTTAAGATGGTACGTAGGCAATGGGTTTATCCATCCAAACACAAAAATGTAAATAAATTTGTATATTCTCTTCTCATCTCTTCAATCATGTTTGCACAAATAAATTTTCACAAAACACCAACCTTACAACCAAGTATGAAAAGGGCTCCCTAGGAGTACCTAGGATGTTTTGGGTGCCTAACACCTTCCCATTGCATAACCAACCCCCTTACCCAGATCTCAAACATTTTACTAGTTTTTGATTCGATAAAACTTTTAGGTTTTTGTTCGCTTTCTAACCATTCCTTTGGATAAATAGAAGTGTGGTGGCGACTCGACTTGTATGATTTACCTTGGATTTAGTAAATATCTCTAATGGTAACGAATACCCCGCTATAGAAAAGTGGCGACTCTGCTGGGGATAATTTGCCTAGTGGGTTTTGCCTATTTTTCATTGTGTTGTATTGTGTTGAATATTGCTTTGTGACATATTTTTTGTGCAATTTGGGATGACTGTATTGTTTGTAATGTTTGATTTGCTTGATATATATCAATTGCTTGTGTGATTGGTGATCTTCGTGAGATGAGTTCTATACCCGGACTCGAGTGCACTTAGGGTAGGAGAATGGCGTAGTCTTGTTGACTTGTGTGGAGTTATTCCTTAGCAAGTTGACTTGCAAGTCCATTCACTTGGTGGAGGTCATGTTGGGATCATTAATGTCACCCAAGTAGTTGTGGTTAGACATTACTCTTTCCAATATTAGACCTTAGAAGCCAACGACCTTAGTTTACCAAGCCCATCTTGGCCTATTTTTAGGATGTAGTGCGAAAGTCGTTTAAGTGTAAGATTTGATATGATTGTTACGCGATACTACACTCATAAGAGTCTCTCTTGAGAATATTTTTGGAATACGAGTAGTCGTTTCCCCAATAATATCCGAAAGATGGGATTATGACTATGGGAACCTCTTGTAGAACATGTTTGGCAAGTTAAACCCTAGTACACTCCCTTTGGGTGGTTCTTAACCAAGACTCCATGCTCGTGACTTGCAACAAACCCTTGATTCGTGGTTGATCCGTTCATGTATCCTTAATATCAATGGAACTTGGGTGTTGATAAGGTGTAAACCATAATCCACCAAAATGGATGATTGATATTGATGACGACGTGAGCCATCACGTGACCTTTGTGTGGTGTGACTTGCTTGATCCTTGAGTGTGATTGTTGCATCCATGCATTCATGCATTCATATGCATTCATATCATCAACAATAAGAATTTTCAAGGAACTTAAGAGGTCTATTTGCAAAATTTTCAGACATGGAAAGACAAAGAAGGAATACAAAAAGTACAGCTTCAGACAACCAGATTTGAAAGAACTAAGGAATTTGACATCCTATGTATTAGATCCCTTGGGTTTCAAGGCTCGTTTTGGGAAGCTTCTTCCTCTTCTGACTACTCAGGTTGATGAAGGATTGATGAGTGTATTGGTGCAATTTTATGATCCTTTGTACCGTTGCTTCACTTTTCCGGATTTCCAGCTTTTGCCTACGCTTGAGGAGTATGCCTATCTTGTGGGCATACCTATTCTAGACCAGCTGTCGTTCAGTGGCTTGGAGAGGGTTCCTACTTCTCGAGAGATAGCTGACGTGTTGCATATAGATGAATCTCTGGTTGGTGCTCATATGACTACCAAAGGTGGAATTCAAGGTCTCCCTTCTGAGTTCCTCATTGCTCAAGCTACTATGTAGGGAAGGCCATGAGTGAGGACGCCTTTGAGGCCATATTTGTACTTCTCATCTATGAGTTAGTGTTGTTCCCCAACATCGACAAGTTTGTGGACGTGAACGCTATTAGGATTTTCTCTACTCTTAATCCCGTTCCAACTCTGTTGGGTGATACTTATTTTTCTTTGCATATGAGGAATGCAAAAGGTGGTGGTGCCATTGTGTGCTGTTTGCCTCTGTTGAATAAGTGGTTTATTTCTGACTTACCACAGACGGTCGCCTTCAAGGAGAACAAGGGATGTGTACGATGGTCCACGAGACTTATGTCTCTCACTAATGATGATATCTCTTGGTACAACCGTGTATATGATGGTGTGCAGATTATCGACTCTTGTGGTGAATTCTAAAATGTACCTCTTCTTGGTACATGTGGTGGGATTAACTACAACCCCATTTTGGCACGTCGTCAGCTTGGGTTCCCCCTAAAAGATAAACCCAATAACATTCTGTTAGAGGGTGTGTTCTTTCAGGAAGGTAAAGATCCCCAAGGCTTGAAGGCTAGGATGGTTCGCGCTTGGCGCAAGATTCATAGGAAAGGAAGGAATGAGTTGGGTCATAAGAATTGTGTCACTTTGGAGCCTTACACTGCTTGGGTTAGAAGGAGAGCTTCTGAGTATCTCATGCCTTACGAGTATCCAAGACCTACGCCTTTGGTTATGTCTGGGCCTTCAACCCTTCCTGACCAAGGAGTAGAGGAGTTGAGAGACGAAGACCGCTCACGTGCCTGGATCCGTGAACGAGAAGAGTTGCTTTAGAAGATTAAGGAGAAGGATGCTTTGATTGAGTTTCTCGAGCATTAGGTTATTGATGATCCTGATGATGCATGGACTTCTCTACTTCCTCAGTCTTCTAGGTTCTGGAAGAGGAAGTACGATCGACTCGCCAAGGAGAAGGCAGATATGGAGGCAGCCTTTGAGGAGGAGGTTAAGAGACTTCGTGCATCTTATCTTCCTGTGTCCCGAGCTTTAGATGACTGTTTTTAGGGATCCATAGGATGACTATTTTCCTTTTTTTCTTGTATTTGGTTACCAATGTTGTACTTCTTTGGTGAAAAAATATTTCCCAGATATTATTGATGAGATGTTTCCATATGTGATAAAAGTGTAATATTTCCCAAATTTGCAAATAGAACTCTAAAGTTCCTCTGATATAAAAAACAAATAATATGCACAAGCATTTGCATGCATCATGTGCATAAGCAGGTTTTGCTCCAGGCTCCTTGTCCTATGGTCTAACTTTGTGTTCTTCATTTATTTCAAAGACAAGCTGACTCACCGGTACTACACCAGAGCCAATTCTTCGAGACTGATGGATCATTTGGAATAAGAGAACCGCGAGCTGAAGGAGGAAGTAGCCAGATTGACTGCCCTGATGGAGTCATTCTTGGCCGCTCAGAGCCAGTCTTCTCCAACACCCTCAACTCCTCCTCAGAGGACGGTCACTTCTGAGATCGTAACTTCTACTGTGCCTGCCGCGACAACTCATTTTGCACCATTTATGCCAGTCGGATTCCCTTGGGGAATGCCCTCCAACTTTATGCCATAGGGTTTTGCTCCAACTCTTGCTTCTCTCCCGGCATCTAGCCCGGTCCTTTCAGTGTCACCTCCCGTCGTGCACACTTTACCAAGGGTTGAAGATACCATCTATCATTCTGAGCCATCTGAGGGCCCAGACGTTTATGAGAAGAAGGACGACATGAAAGACCAATTCCTTGAACTTCACAAGGAACTGAAGACTTTGAAGGGGAAGGACCTCTTTGGTAAGAGTGTTGCTGAGTTGTGCCTTGTGCCCAACGTGAAGATCGCTATCAAATTCAAAGTGCCTGACTTTGAGAAGTATAAGGGAAACACATGTCCTCTCAGCCATCTTGTGATGTATGCTTGCAAGATATCGATGCAAACTAATAATGATCAACTACTCATCCACTATTTCCAAGACAGTTTGTCCGGTGCCGCTCTTCGGTGGTACATGGGTCTTGAAAGTTCGAACATCCTCTCTTTCAATGATCTTGGCGAAGCCTTCGTCAAGGAGTATAAATATAATATGGATATGGCTCCGGATAGGGACCAATTGAGGGCGATGTCTGTCGCACCGCGAAAAACAACCGGCGGAAAAAATACAGAGCCGCCACCGACGTTATTCATCCTATGACGGAAAGGGAGCGCAGGACTAACCTAAGAAAGGGAAAGGAACGGTCTTACGACCAGAGATTACAAGGTACGGGAGTCGATTACGCAAGGGGAAGGTATTAGCACCCCTCACGTCCGTTGTACTCGACGGGATCCACGCTCAGAAGACAGCTCAAAGAATAGGAAAAGGTTGCTAATAAAACTGCTCAAAGAAATTGCACAAACTGGAATAATAAACAGGTGGATGAAGAAAGAAAACGGAGGAAGTGGACTCGGCAGGATGTCGCATCCTGGGCCTACGTAGTTTGTCAAAAACAAACATCAGAGTCAACGTAGTTCGGGGAAAGACATGCTCGCTAAGACATCGCGTCCTATGCCTACGTATCTTCTCTATCCAGAGAAGAAATAGAGCACTCGTAGCTCGGCTAACGCACGCCGAAACAAAACGCCAAAAAGGGACGCTGAGACGTCAAAAGAAACACTCAAAAGGAAACAGAATGCCAATACATGGACTTACACCCGACTCCTAACAACAAAAACAAAAGGAAACAGAATACCAATACATGGACTTATATCTGACTCCTAACAATAGCAAACAAACAGGAAACAGAATGCCAATACATGGACTTACATCCGACTCCCAACAATACCCAACGCCAACCAGCGAACACCAAAGAAAAAGGTTATCAGAATGAACCCCAAAAAGGAAACAGAAATCCAAAGATGAACCCCAAAGATGAACCCCAAAGATGAACCCCAAGTGAATAATCACCACAAACGTCACAAATGAACCCCAAAGATGACAACCGTCACAAATGAACCCCAAAGATGATAACCATCATCACAATCGTCACAAATGACCCCAAGTGAGTGACAACCGTCACAAATGAACCCCAAAGATGATAACCATCATCACAAACGTCACAAATGAACCCCAAGTGAGTGACAACCGTCACAAATGAACCCCAAAGATGATAACCATCATCACAAACGTCACAAATGAACCCCAAGTGAGTGACAACCGTCACGAATGAACCCCGAAAAATAACTGTCGACACAAATGTCACCAATGAACCCCAAGTGAGTGACAACCGTCACGAATGAACCCCAAAAATGAACCCCATAAGGTATAAACATACCACACACGCCCACGCTGGGCAAACAAGTACTCACACCAAAACAAAGAAGAGGGTGGACACACACAAGACAACACAACAAAAAGAAAAAGGGTGCCCGGAAAGACTGCTCGCAACCTCCTTCCTACGTATCTCATCTGGTATGAGAATCAGGGCGACGTAGTTCCCCTGAACAGGGGAAAAAAAGAAAAGGTTGCCCAGAGAGATTTCGCTCAATCTCCTGCCTACGTATCTCATCTGGTATGAGAATTAGGGCGACGTAGTTCCCCTTAACAGGGGAAAAAAGAAAAGGTTGCCCAGAGAGATTTCGCTCAATCTCCTGCCTACGTATCTCATCTGGTATGAAATTAGGGCGATGTAGTTCCCCTTAACAGGGGAGAGGAGACAACAAACTAATAGGGAGACTAAGACTCGAGCCTAATAGTTGTCATGCAATCAAATCCCTAAGTCGGGAATAAGAATCCTACTTCCTCAGAAATCAACCATATAACTCCTACAGAAATGGAGATGAGAAGAGGAAAACAGATAAACACACCAACACAAGTGAACAAGCATTACACACTATACTCATGCAAGAGGCCCAAACAAGGGGTAGGCTTTAGTCAAGAGGGGTCATATCAACCTAGACAAACAAGCCAAACTGTACAAGGGTAATCTGTAGCTCTTAATCACTAACATTGAGAGTTAGGGTGAAGCTGATCAAAGATGGTAATGAGGATGAGACCTCATGCTCTTAACCCTGGCCGGGGCGAGCTCATGACAAAGAAAGCATGGGGATCCAGAAAGTGAGATCCTATTCCACTTGACAGACTCTGGACAAAGATCTTGGGTACATGTTCAAAAGCATCAGCACGTAGTGCGAGCATAATGAACGACTCACTGAATAACGGGGGCTTGGCTACTAATCCCTTTTATCCGTCAATTGCCTCTTCACTTAGGAGGACTTATCAAGTAACACATGCCTCATCTTGGAGGTCTTTGGCAAAATTGTAAACAAACACAATTAGAGCCTCTTGAGGAGGACTTGCCAGCAAAATGCCTGCCAAAAAGGTGACAGGACTTCCAAACTACATGGAATAAGAAGGTAACTACCTTATTGGTGTATCAACCTCAATCCAAAGCTCAGGCAAGAGCTAAAAGCAAGCAACTAATGTACCTGTACAAAAGCTAAACAGTTAGTATCTCAGACAACCAATCAGAAAACAAACAGTGAAACCATCCAACTACACACAACTCAATGAGCAATGTTCAAGCATTCAAATGAAGCAATGAGCTCAACACATCAACTTAAATCCCTACAAAACACAAAGAAGTCAGAACACAATCCAATTTGCATCTCAAAAGGTGAGCAACTCAACCATTAATGCTAAATGTCCAAACCTGAAACACAAGTCAAGGTTAGTTCATGTACAAAACACTAGTATAAAGACCAAGTTCAAAATCAAACTAAATGATCAAAACAGAAACCAATCTTTCACATATTGCACATTAAAACAGTCAATAAAATGTCCTCAAAAGGACCAACATCAATGCACAAGGCAAGTACCTCAAATGGCTCATGCTATGCAAAGACCAACAAATGAGCACAAAATGGACATCCAAATTAGAAAATCCAAATCAAATCAGAAATGTATGCAATGGCTTTGAAATTTTCTATGCAAGTTCCACATGTCATGAACAATCAATATGAAAAAGATCACATCCAGAAAGATTCAAATGACATGTAAACAAAAATGCAACATTCCAATGTCAAAAATGTGACACAAATTGTCACATTATTCTCCATGTGTCAAAAACAATGATAACATGTGAGGAAAAATCCAAACAAGTGATCAAAAATTCCTATCATGAGTGAAGATCAAGCACACAAAAAATTGGATCAATTGGCTCAAAGATGAGGATTTCACAAAGCATTGATCACAACATATCAAATTAGCACAATGTTCAATCAAAAATTCACAAATAAAAATCCAGCAAACAACAATTCATGAAAATAATACCATAAAAAACTAGACATTCATACAAAACTAGGAAAAAAAATTGGAGTTCATTTGGATCATTTTTCTATTTTTATGCATTTTACAAAATAAGAAAAAACAATTGAATTATTAAATGAAATGGAGGGAAATTCAAATAATTTGAATAAAGCCTGAAAAATCCTGAACCGTAGATCTTGGCGCGCTCACAATCCAATGGCCCACGTTAAAAGCATCAAAACTATGTGTTCCACTTAATGACTCAGCATGCCTAATCAGCGTGTCAACGCTTGCATGGCTTGGTCAAGCGAAACAGAGCCAATCACTCAGACACGAAGGCGCACACATGGCAGACAGCATAGACTAAACCCTAGCAAAACCAGATGCCGGAGTTGTAGCTCCGGTCGTCTTCTCCGACCAACCAGGCGGCGGCGCCGCCGTGAGAATTTGCAGAATCTTGCAAGGCCTATACTGTTCAAACCGGTTTTTAACAAGGAATCCAAATCTCAACTTAGTTTTCCATGATTCTACCTAGGCTTTTCAAATCGAAGGCAAGAAGTTTCTAGATCTAAACTTATATTCAACCTAACAGCCTCAATTCTCCACCAAAATCAATTCTAAACACATCTCCATAACCTACTCAACAAGATCTACACGTTTATGTACATAAAACAGCAAAAGGTGATGATGAATTTTTCACTTACTTGAAATGGAAGCTTCTGAAATCGTATCCTCAAGCTCTCATATGCTCCAGATCTACTCCACTATACTTCTGTTGAAGCTTTGTGCACATAGAATCACTTGAAACCACCTTGATCTAGCTCGCTTTCAAACTTCCATCAACACGTTCATGCACTTGAATTGCTCGAATTCCAGCTCAATTGTCCAAAACAGAGGTTGATTCTTGATCAATGAAGGATGATGATCAAGAATCTTAAAGAATTTTTGGTGTTTGTGTGGAGAAATTGAAGATTCGAAGAGAGAGAAAATTGAGAAAATTATGGATTAGGGTTTGGCTTTTATATGGCATGCTAATCACACTCAAAATCCAATTAGGCCTTGGTTAATCATGATTAGTGAATTATAAGGCAAAGTGAAAAAAATGGATAATGAGTTATCATGGCCATAATACACGTGAGTTTCCCATGCAAAAGCTTGAATTCACTCAAAATCAACCAATGGACATGATGGAATGGTTATTTTGTTTTTATCATAAGCCAATTTTGAATTGTAGAAATTCCCTCCAAAATGATCACTTGAGGAATGATAATCATACACACTTTTTCCATGCATGGCAAGGCTTGTTTTGAGAAGTATTGGTCATGAGGAGCATTTTGTAAAAAGAATGGACCAATTTGGAGTTTTGTACCAAAAGTTATGCCATTTTGAATTTCCATGCACACCTTGTGATCAAATGACCATAACTCCTTAACCAATCATCATATGGACATGAATTAGGACTTTTTGGAAAGGGGAGACAAAGATATACAACTTTTATGTTCACCAAAAATCCATTTGAAACATCCTTGATATTGAAAAGTCAAGTTGATTGTGGACCAAAAACTTGCCAAATCTGGAAACTTTGAATTATAGGTCACTTTCCATTTTTGGTAACTTTTGCCATGACCTCTAAATCTTTAAGATGGATGTTTATAATGATGAATAGACCTCTTTTGAACATGATTGAGGTGTCTCAACTCATTTCCCCACCTCATAGCCCTCAGTTGACTGCACAGTTGACTTTTTGGTCCTCAGATGACCTTGAAATGCCTTGATCCACTTGAGCCTCTACCACTTGGGGAAATTGCTCAAAAATGAAACCCTAGCTCATGTAAGATCCTTATAACAATCATGTGATCCTCATCCCAAGAAAATACCTCATCTTTTTAAGAAACCCTAGTTGGAAAAATGGCATTGATTAGGGTTGACCAGAGGTCACAACCCTAATCCAAAGGAACTTGAGGAAGAACTCTGAAACCCTTGATGATGATAGAACCATGATGATGGTAATATATCCTTTAAAACAAGATGATGCTCAAGACCTTTAAAGAATCAAGAAGCCCTAATTGAAGCTCATACCCTCAGATGGTTGATGATCAATTCATAGAGACCATCAGGCTTGAATCATGTAACTTCTCCATCGTTTGAAAAGACCTTGGAGGATGACCTTCTCATTTTCATATGATATGAAAAATGCAATTCGTAATTCTCTGAGCATGAAATGCAATATGTCAAACTAGTCTCAAGAAGAGGAGGGCAAATTTTGAGGTGTTACAATGTCCTAGAAAGAGAAAGAGACCTTCAAAGAATACGCCCAGAGGTGGCGCGAATTGGCAGCTCAGATAGTGCCTCCCCTTGAGGAGAAAGAGATGACCAAGATCTTCTTAAAGACCTTGAGCTTGTTCTATTACGAGAGAATGATAGCCAGTGCTCCCTCAGACTTCACCGAGATGGTGAATATGGGGATGAGATTGAAAGAGGGGGTCTGAGAAGGACGCTTAACTCGAGAGGAAGGCTCTTCAGCAAAGAGATATGGAAGCTTTGCGAAGAAGAAGGAGGGAGAGGCACATGCTGTGTCTTCCCATGTCTAGAGAAGACCCTATGTGAAGGGGAAGATTGCTCGCCCAGTCAATAATCAGCATCAGGTGGCTCATATAGCACCTTCTTTCAAGGAAGCTCAACATTATCAACAACCGCAACTCAGCAATATCAACAACAACAACAGCGTCCGCAACAGTAGGCCTACCAGCCTTGAAATAACAACAACAATGCCAGTCCCAGCTATGAGAGGAAGAGGGTCACCTTTGATCCAATTCCGATAACTTACGCTGAACTCTATCCATCGCTGATTGATAGAAAGTTAATCACTCCGCGAGACCCTCCCGCTGTACCTGCTAACCCCCAGTGGTGGTACAAGCCTGAGCTTCACTGTGTGTATCATTCCGGTGCTCCCGAACACGATGTGGAGAATTGTTATCCCTTGAAGACCAAGGTGCAAGACCTTGTGAGAAGCGGGATTTTGTTCTTCGAGGACGTAGGTCCGAATGTGAAGAAGAACCCATTTCCCGAGCACGGGAAGTCTGTTAATATGGTCCAGGGTTGTCCTGGCAAGTACAAAGTTAAATACGTCAGCCATATCCGGCAATCGCTGGTTGAGTTGCATCGCTTGCTGTGTGATTATAGCCATTATGAGCATGACCATGATAGATGCAGAGTCTGTTCTGTCAATCAGAGAGGATGTCGCCAGGTGCGCAGAGATGTTCAAGAGATGTTGGATGAGGGAGTCATTGAGATCTTTGAAAATAGAAATGTTGACGAAGATGAGCTCGAAGTCAACGTAATTTCTCCGATATTCCGGATACCTGAGCCTGTTGTCATCAAGTATGATGGTAGCAAGCAGAAGGTTTCTCCAACTCTGACTATCAAGCCAGCCGGACCTGTACCGTACTCCTCCGAGAAGGCGGTTCCTTATCGCTACAATGCTGTAGCAGTGGAAAATGGAGAAGAGGTGTCCTTGCCCTCCTCATCTGTTGTCAACATTGCTGATGTCAGTGGTTTGACCCGTAGTGGTCGTGTATTTTCAGCTCCGGTGAAGCCCCAGGCTGGTGCTCGAGGAAGTGTTGATACTGATTTTGTTGAACGCCCGATTGGGAATGCTATGAGCACTCCGAATCCGACACTTGTTTCTAAGCCCTCCTCTACGTTGAAAACTCCTGTTTCTGCTTGCCCGAGTGGCAATACGAAAGAAGATTGTGATTAGATGCTGAGGCTCATCAAGAGAAGCGAGTACAACGTTGTAGACCAGCTTCTACAAGCGCCATCCAAAATATCTGTGTTATCACTACTTTTGAATTCAGAACCACACCGAGAAGCTCTGCAGAAGGTGTTGGATGTGGCGTACGTAGATCACGATGTCACGATAGAGCAGTTTGATGGCATTGTTGCAAACATCACCGCTTGTAACAACCTGAGTTTTTGTGACTCTAATCTCCCCAAGGAGGGAAGAGACCACAACTTAGCATTACATATATCAATGAGCTGCAAAGACGACGCCATGTCCAATGTGTTGGTGGACACTGGGTCATCATTGAATGTATTGCCGAAGACCACCCTTACGAAGTTGTCATATCAGGGGCCTCCCATGAGGCAGAGTGGAGTAGTTGTGAAGGCCTTCGATGGGTCTCGCAAAACTGTGATTGGTGAGGTTGATCTCCCAGTCAAAATCGGACCAAGTAATTTCCACCCATCGTATAGTTGTCTCTTAGGCAGACCATGGATTCACGAGGCTGGTGCCGTGACATCCACCCTACATCAGAAATTGAAATTTGTGAAGAATAAGAAGCTGGTGGTGGTAGGGAGAGAAAAGGATCTCCTGGTTAGCCATTTGTCTTCCTTCTCTTATATAGATGCTAAGGATGAAGTTGGAACTCCTTTCCAAGCTTTATCTATTGCTGAGCCTGTTGAGAAGAGAATTCCTTCATTTGCTTCCTACAAAGATGCGAAGTTGGCCATTGAGCATGGTGCAACTGCTGGTTTGGGGCAAATGATCAAGTTGGAAGACAACAAGTCCCGGGCTGGCATAGGCTATTCTTCTGGGGTTTTCAACAAGCAAGGTTTGTTCAAGAGTGGTGGATTTATCCACACCAGTCAAGACGAAGAGGTTGCTGCCATTTTGGAAGAGGACGAAGAGGATTCTGGCAATTTCATCATCCCTGGAGGGATCTGCAATAATTGGGTTGCTGTGGATATTACGACAGTTATCCAGAAGTCAAAGTAATGTTCATTATGTTTAAAAACCCTTCTCCCATGCCAAAAGGATGAGTGATGACATTGTTGGCGCATAAATGCAATGATATTTTCACAATAAATTCATGTTAAATGTTTGTTTTTCCAATTATTTTCCCTTTTTGCTTTTTGCATGAAATTGGTGATCACATAAAACCCTAAAAATAAGAATAAAATCAATCTTTTCATCTGCATAATGATTTGCTTTGTTTGAATTCTAAAATCTCTTTTATATCCAAAATCATTATGCAGGTTAATCAAACCCATTGAACATAATGATCCAACACCATCTCCCAACTTTTAATTCCCTGTATTTGAGGCGGAAGAAGATGATGTTGAAGAGATTCCTGACGAGATTACCCGTCTACTTGAGCATGAAGAGAAGATCATTCAGCCACATCTTGAGAATCTGGAAATAATTAATTTGGGGTCTGAAGGTTGTGTGCGAGAAGTAAAGATTGGGGCACTCCTAGAAGAATCTGTTAAGAAAGGGTTGATTGAGTTGCTACGAAAATATGTTGACGTCTTCTCTTGGTCATATGAAGACATGCCTGGTCTAGATACTGATATCGTGCAACATTTCCTACCTTTGAAGCCTGAGTGTGTGCCTGTGAAGCAAAATCTCAAAAGAACTCATCCCGATATGGCAGTGAAGATCAAGGAGGAAGTTCATAAGCAAATTGATGTGGGGTTTCTGGTGACTTCTACATATCCCCATTGGGTGACCAATATTGTGCCCGTGCCTAAGAAAGATGGAAAGTGGACTATAGAGACTTGAATAAAGCTAGTCCGAAAGATGATTTCCCTCTACCACATATTGATATGTTGGTAGATAATACAGCTAAATTCAATGTCTTCTCATTTATGGATGAATTTTCCGGATATAATTAGATTAAAATGGCATCCGAGGATATGGAGAAGACAACATTCATCATACCTTGGGGAACATTCTGTTATCGAGTGATGCCCTTCGGTTTGATGAACGCCGGAGCCACGTATCAACGAGTTATGACTACCTTATTTCATGATATGATGCACAAGGAGATCGAGGTATATGTCGATGATATGATTGCTAAGTCAAGAACGGAAGTTGAACATGTAGAGCACCTGTTGAAGCTTTTTCAGCGTTTGAGAAAGTACAAGCTTCGTTTAAATCCCAACAAGTGTACATTCGGAGTCCGTTCCGACAAGTTATTGGGCTTTATCGTTAGTGAAAGAGGTATTGAGGTTGATCCCGCAAAGGTCAAAGCAATACAAGAGATGCCTGCGCCCAAAACTGAGAAGCAAGTCCGAGGTTTTCTTGGCCACTTGAATTACATTTCCAGATTCATATCCCACATGACTGCCACAAGTGCACCGATATTCAAGCTCCTCCGAAAAGATCAATCCCATGATTGGACCGAGGATTCCCAGAAAGCTTTTGACAGTATTAAAGAGTAATTGTTTGAGCCTCTGATTCTGTCTCCGCCTGTGGAAGGGAGACCATTGATCATGTATCTGACTGTTCTTGAAGACTCAATGGGTTGTGTCCTTGGTCAGCAGGACGAATCAGGAAAGGAAGAGTATGCCATCTACTACTTGAGTAAGAAGTTTACTGATTATGAGTCCCGATACTCAATGCTTGAGAAAACATGTTGTGCTTTGGCTTGGGCTGCTAAGCGCTTACGCCAGTATATGTTAAATCATACGACTTGGTTGATATCCAGAATGGATCCGATCAAGTATATCTTCGAGAAGCCTGCTTTAACAGGGAGGATTGCCCGTTGGCAGATGTTGTTATCTGAGTATGATATTGAATATCGAGCCCAGAAGGCTATTAAAGGTAGTATCCTGGCTGACCATTTGGCACATCAGCCGATTGAGGATTATCAGTCAATTCAGTATGACTTCCCAGATGAGGAGATTCTGTATTTGAAAATGAAAGATTGTGACGAGCCTACGCTCGATGAAGGGCCAGAGCCTGGTTCCAGATGGTGTATGGTGTTTGATGGCGCTATAAATCAATATGGAAATGGTATTGGGGTAGTGATTGTTACTCCTCAGGGCACACATTTTCCTTTTACAGCAAGGTTAACTTTCAAGTGCACGAATAATATGGCTGAGTATGAGGCCTGTATTATGGGATTGGAAGAATGTATTGATCTTAGGATCAAGCCTCTTGATGTTTATGGTGATTCGTCCCTCGTTGTTAATCAGATTAAGGGTGAATGGGTGTAACACCTCAAAATTTGCCCTCCTCTCTTGGGACTAGCTTAACATATTGCATTGCATTTCTTAGGTCATTAGTCATTAGCATGTTGCATATCATGTGGCTACATTGAGCAAGTCATCCTCCTAAGTCTTGGTCAGAAGATAAAAGGTTGATGTATGCAAGCCTGAGGGTTTCATTGATTGAATTAATCATTAATCATTTGAGGGTTTGTGATTCAAATTAGGGTTTCTTGGTTGTCAAGGAGATTGAGCTTCATTTTGGTTGAAATGATACATCATCATCATCATGGCTTTGTCATCATCCCAGAGATTCAAGAGATTGATCAGATAACTTGAGATTAGGGTTTTGACCACTAGTCAACCCTAATCAGTTGAATCATCTATATTAGGCCAATCAGGGCTTGTGAAGGAGATGGGGTTTTCAGTGGATATGGGGATCATCACATGGTTATATTGAGCTTATGGAAGCTAGGGTTTCATCTTTGAGCCATTTCATCAAGAGATTGAGGCCCAAGTTCATCTGTGCTTGACCAAGTCATTTGTCAACTGAAAAAAAGTCAACTGCAAAGTCAACTGTTGGATTTGGAGGTGGGAAGTGGTTAGAAATACTTCATTCATGTTCAAACAAGTCTCATTTAACATTTCAAGCATCAACATTGAAGAAAATAAAGTCAGGACAAAACTTTCCAAAAATGGAAAGTGACCTATAATTGAAAGTTTCCAGAAATGGAAAGTTTTTGGTTCAAATTCAACTTGATGTTACATCATCCAAAGAAGCTTCAAATGAATTTTTGTTGAACAGGAAAGTTGAAGATCTTGTTCTCCCATTTCCAAAAAGTCCAAGAACATGAATTTCTCATGTATGGTTGAAAAGACATGGATCAATCTTGGCCAAATGAACATGGGACTTCAAATGAGCATAACTTCTTCATCAAATGTCCAAATCAAGTGGCTCTTTTTGCTAAATTCTTATTTTAACCTCTAGTTTCCAAAATATGCATTGTATTGCACAAGTTGTCTTCATATGAATATTTGGAATTTCACTTGATTTTTGGAGGGAAAATGTGGAATTTAAAATTGGTGAATTATTTAAACATGACACCATTTCCATTAGCTCCAAAACAGATTTTTGAGTGAATTTGAAGGGAAATTCATGCACTATTCACCATGCATTTTCATGCATAGGGTGAAAACTCAATTTGCCAAAACACTCCCTAATTCATTCATTTCATTAACATTTGGCTTAAACATGATTAGAGAGTGATTAGTAGAGCATATATATACTCTAATCATAACAGAATTGGAGAGGTTAATCACTTTTTCACCATTTTTGGATCTTGAAACTTTTTCCCTCCAAAATTTTCTCTCAATCAAAACTTGAAAATTCTCCACATAGCATAGCATTTTTCTTCCATATTCTGGTTTATTGAGTGTAGTGGATGAAGAATCAAGCATTGGATCATTGAATTCGAGCAGAAATCAAGCACACTCCAAGCAAATTCATGAAGATGGAAGTGGAAAATTAATCAAGATCTAAGCCACTACAAGCTTCAATTTCTTCATAAAGCTTCAAGTCATCAATATAGGAGTGGATCTGGACATTTCAGGAGCTTGAATCGCTGGTTTTATTGTTCTGCTCTTCAAGAGGTAAAAATTTGAATCTCTTAATTCTTCAATCCATTGCCATGTTTAGGTAGATCTTTTCATGCTGATTAATCTGATATAAAATTCGTGCGAAATGGATGAGAAATGAATGAGTTATGCTTGATTAAAGTTTGACATGTCAAAATGCTTTTGCTCGTTTCTCTTTGATCTTGATGAATTAGGATTAAATGTTAATTAATCTGTAATCTCCATTGGAAGAGCTTTCTGTTGATATAATTTTTTGGCGAAATTCTGGAAATTTTCTGAACGCATGCACTGTAGCTCCGCCGTCTTCGCGAAGAAGATGGTGGAAACCACCACTGGCCATACGCGTATCATTGTGCGCCATACGCGTATCACTGTGCGCCATACGCGTATCACTGTGCACCATACGCGTATCACTGGCCACCAGGCACGCCATACGCGTATCACTGTGCGCCATACGCGTATCACCTGCAGCATATTTTCAAACTTAAATCCATTCAATCTTTCCCTCCAATTTCCATATGCATTGTCCATTTTATTTTAATGTTGTTTTCCAAACTTCAAAAATTCATATTAAATTGAAAATTGATCCAAAAAATACCTGGTTTTTTGCTATTTGTTCCTTGTTCCATCTAGTTTTTTATCATCATAATTTCCAAAATTTTGCGTGGCTGGATTGTATTTGGTGCTAGGTTATGTGATCATGTATGCTTATTTGACCTTGCCTTGGTTATCATGTTGTGAAATGATGGATTTTAATCCTATGATTGTGAAATTTTGCATGCATAAACTAGAGATCCTAATTGACATTTTGGCATTGAGTTTGCTATTTTTGCATTTCTGGTTTGTGAGATATGGTCTGATCAATATAGGTGTGACAATGTGTGTCACACCATTTCTTGTCCAAGTTGTGGAATTTATTTGCCATGTCTATTGAATGCCAAATAATCTGATTTTTTTCATGTTGATTCTTCTGGGTGTTAAGTTTGAGTGTGCATTTTTGTGGATATTTTGAGTGCATTTCCAATTTGTTTGAGAATTTCTTTTCTGTTTGACCATTTGTGGACTCTTTGTGAGTCATGATCTTAAATGATTTGTGAAATTCTTGATGTTTATTGGATAAACTTGAAACTTTTCATGTGTGTTCTAGACACTTTGAAGTTTGACATGGCTCTGGTTTAATGCATTTATCATGTGTAGATTCTATTTTATGCTTGCTTGAAGTTGATGCATGATTTTGTGCCTTGTATGAGCTTGCTTTGCCTTGCCTTGACTTAGGGAATTTATTTGACATGCTTCCACTTGTCCAATTGATTTGAATTTTGGTATGATGATCATGTAATGAGTGCTGTTTAGCCATGATTTTTCTTGGGATTTATTGAATTATTTTTTATTGGATTTGGATTGATTCATTCTGTTTGGTCCAATGAGCTTTGAACTTGCATGCTTTGCACTATTTCTTTTATGAAATGAAATTGGTGTATGATATGAATGTGAGACCACTAGGATTTGTTTCTAAATTGATTGAACTTGATTTTTGATAATTTTCATGTTCTGTTTTAGATTATTTACCCTTCTTTGACCCTAGGCCTTGTCCTAGGGGTTTGTTTCTCATGTTTGAGTTGTGTTTTCAGGACAAAAAGCATATGGCATGGAGGAATTAATTCACTTGGCTTGAGTTGCTTGTTTGATTGATGTTGATTAACATTAAGTTTGCTTTGTAGGTGGCTTCTAAGTCATTTGTGTTGAGCATTGGCTTGTGCTTTGCTTGATGCATTGCTTGTGTACAGTTAACTGTTGACTTTTAGTTTGTCTGTTTGACTGTTTGAGTTGAATACTAATTATGTTAGATTGTTTTCAGGTACATTAGTTGCTATAGTTCATTGTGAACTTGCTTTTGCTGTTGCTTGGTTGCTTAACCATATGAGGTATAGCTCACTAACTCCATGTAGTCTGGAAGACCTGGCCTGTTACTTGGCCAGGCACCTGTCTGAAGTCCTCCTTAAAAGGCAATGTTTGTGCTTGTTTATATTTGTCCCCAAGCAGGAAAAGACCTTGATTAAGGCAATTGGCAGACACAAGAGGTGTGCAGTCCACCTCCTGCTAATCTGTTGAGTCATCCCTTGGCTCACATCACATGTTGATGCCTTGTGGATCCTAACCCAAGATCCATGTACAGTTGTACAGTTGAGTCAGAGTCATGAGTGTAGAAGGGTTCCCACTTTCTGAACCCACACTCCTTTGACTGAAGCTCTCCCTAGCCAGGGATAAGAGATGTGAGGCACACCCCTCACTTCCATTTCATCTGGCTTCACCCTGACTCTCAATGTCAGGGTTAAGAGCTAACATCACCTGACACAGTTGTGTTGCTTTTGAAACATAACCCTTGATTGAGCCCACCTTGTCTGGATATAGCGTGTGCTAATTGCGAATGTTTGCTTTGTTCTGATTATGTTTGCATGCTTTGATTGTTTTGCCTGTTTAGGATTAGCTTGTTGCCTGAGCAAGTTAGGATAGAAACCATAACATAGGGCAATGATGCATGATAACATCTAGGCTCGAGTCCAGCTCCCTAGTAGTGTGTCTCCCTTTGTATCTGGTTAGGTGAGAATTTATTTCCCGTTCAGAGGAACTACGTCGCCCTGATCCTCATACCAGATGAGGTACGTAGGCAGGAGGCCGTGCGAGGTCTCTCCGGGCACCCTTTTCTCTTTTTGTGTGTGTTTGCTTGACGGTTGCTAGGCTCGAGTTCCCGACTCCTTAGTAACTTGTTGTTTGTTTCTTCTTATGTGTGTAGGAGATGGATGTAAGCCCAACAATTGGCATTCCGTATCCTCTTGTTGTGCGCTTGGAGTCCGGTATAAGTCCATCGAGTGGCATCTGGTCTCCAGTGTGGGTTTGTTTGGTTCGGAAGCTGATGTAAGTCCAGCGATTGGCGTTCGGGTTCCATGTTTGCCTTTTTGCGTGTGTTTTGTTTCGGCGTGCGTGAGCCGAACTACGGCAGCTCTGATTCTCGTTCCAGACGAGATACGTAGGCATAGGATGCGATATCCTAGCGAGCCCTCTCCCCTCTTTCCCCACCTGTGTTGTTTGTGTGTGTGATGTTTGTTTTAGCAACCTTTTTCTATCGTTTGAGCGTGGATCCCGTCGAGTACGACGGATGCGTAGGGGTGCTAATACCTTCCCTTCGCATAACCGACTCCCGATCCCATTCTCTTTGGTCGCGAGACCATGCTTTTCCAGGTTTACTCTGAGCGTTTCCTTTCCCTCTTTTGGGATAAATAACGCACGGTGGCGGCTCTGTGTTGTTTTTGTTTTAGCCTGCCGGTTGTTTTTCGCGGATACGACAGCTGGCGACTCTGCTGGGGACAACAAGATGTTGACCTGTGCTGGTCCATCTTCCCTAAGCGAGTCTCTCCTAGCGTTTTAGGATAGTTTAGGTTGCTTGTGCCGCTTTATTTATTGCATTTATTATTCTGATTGTGTATATATTTGCATAGATGTTTGCATGCATCATTCTATCATTCTGCTGTCCTCTGTACAGGTGGTTCCTCTTTTGGGGTGGGTGTTCTGAGTGGGGCTAAAACCCAGGACCGAGTATACACCTAGGATTAGTGTGGTCTCACGTTCCTCATTTGCTTTATCAGCATATTGTTGCAACGTGACATACCACAAGCCGGACGAGGTTCATTTGATAGTGCCCTTCCTTTGTGGAGTATCCACTTTGGTTGTGTCACTTCATCTGAACTATTGACTCTGGTGACCGTTCATTCCCGGATCTTTGGTTTAGACGATCTCAGGAGAGATACAATGGCACACCCGAAAGGGCAAACCCATTGAGTATCTCTGCCCGATTGTCGAGACTATTATCCGCCTTAGGATGACCTGATTAGAATTTACCTGTGAGGGGAGGGTGATTCTTTCAGATGCACGTTCAGATGGTGACTTTGATGGTGACTATTGGTTCCGTTGATCAGAGTCCTATTTATAAGTCGTATTTATGGGCATTTATTTCTGAGACGCCGGAATGCTGTCCAAGTTATTTATCAGTGGGGATCCGTTTATTTCAGGATTCCCCGGGCCGATTCAGAGGATTGAGGTTATCTGCTCAGAGATTGTCTGGTGATGATGGTGATGTATCTTCCGTTTATTTCGGAACCCTTGAGGTGGATTTGTGGTTACATATTCCTTCAGATGGTTGTGATCGGTTCAGAGATCAGGGTTGTGACTCAGAGCAACAGTCGATCGGATGACTTGGAGGATGGCAATGCATTGCATTCATTCATCAGCATCATTACATCTTGCATTTACTTGCATCTAACACATGTTTATCCACATGCAGGGACGGTTTTTATCAAGATCCTGGTTGAGAGACTTCCTGCTCAGATATGAGGACCAGTTTGAAGGATGATGTTGTCTACAGCTTCTTCAACCCAGAGATTGACGAGCTGAGAGATATGATAGCATTGATTACGCCCGACCATGTGGGGATGTTCAGAGAGGCATACGGTGGTATTTTGAAGACGGTTTTCAGACTCACAGACAGCGACAGGAGCGCCATTCATACTCTTCTCCAGTTCTATGACCCGGGTCTGAGGTGTTTTGTGTTTCCAGATTATTTGTTAGGACCTCTGATGGAGGATTATGCTAGCATTCTGGGTATTCAGATCCGAGATCAGATTCCTTTCTGTGCTATTAGGGGAGAGCCTGATGTCCTTGGGATTTCTCGTGCTCTTTATTTGAGTCCGGAGATGACCAAAGAAGGTTTGAGGAGAAAGGAAAATTGCCGGGTTTTCATTTGAGTTTCTTGGAGGCTAAGGCCAAGGAACATGCTGCTGCGGGTAATTGGAAGACGGTTTGTGCTTTGGTTGCTGTGAGCATTTATGGTATTATTCTGTTTCCTAATCAGAAGAGCTTTGTGGACCATAATGCTATCAGGTTGTTCATGCAGAGGAACCCTATTCCTACTCTGGTCGGAGATGTATATTACTCGGTTCATAACAGGAACGAGAAGAGACGTGGTGGTTTGATCAGGTGTTGTGCTCAGATGTTATTCAGATGGTTTATGGGGTATTTTCCTTCCCGAGGTGTTTTTGCTTCGCTTGATTCTACGGTCAAGTGGTCGGTCAGATTGATGGGTTTGCGGGTTGCTGATATAGCATGGACTCATAATGGTTTGGCTGGACGGAATCTTATATATAGCTTCGGGGATTTTCCCAATGTGCCTCTTATAGGAGTTCAGGGTTGCATTAATTACAACCCAACGCTTCTTAGGAGACAGATGGGATTCGCTATGGAAGTTCCTCCCCTTGAGTGTGAGACTCAGGAGTCCTTTTACTTCCCGGTTGAGGGCAATCAGGCCAAGCTGATGCAGGTGTCTAGGTCATGGCGTAACATTCAAAGAAAGGGCAAGGTTCCGTTTGGCAAGGTCAACAGCCAGTATTTTCCTCTATTCGATGATTGGCTTCGGAAGAGGATTAAGATCACACATCTACCATTTCCGGGAGGTGATCCTTGGTGTCCTATGATTGAGGGTCCGCGTTCTTCTGTTAGTATGGAAGAATTCCTCGAGATGAAGAGAGTCAGAGATCAGTTGCTAGCGGAGAAAGCTGAATTGGAGATGGGTGTTGTTCGGATTCATACGGCTAATCAGGAGATTAGGTTGAGGATGGAAGATCAAGATAAGCGACATGCCTTAGAAGCAAAGCGCTTTGAGATGGATACTTCCTATTATGGGAAGGTCAATCAGGCTTTGGCATCTTCAACAAAGGAGCACGACATCACCAAAGAGAGATTGGCTAGAGCTTCAAAGGTCATTGAAGATCAGAAGAGGAGGCAAATTCTCGTGAGGGATCAGAGGGATGACAGAGTCAGAGTTCTCATTGCTGAGTGGGAGGCTAAACTGAAGATTAAGGAAGCAGAGAATGTGAAGATCATCGCCGAGAGAGATCATTACATTGCTGAGAGAGATCATTACTTTAGACAGATGAAGATTCACCAGAAAGAGGTGGGGAGATTACAGCAGGAGAACACCGAGCTCAGGTTCGCCGCAGAGTTCGCGAAGATGGTTGATGATATAGGGCCTTCTGTGGGACCCTCATCAGGCTAGCCTTTATTATTTGTGTTGGATTACCGTCAGGTTTGTTGACGGAATTCTTTTGCTTGTATTTCTTTCCTGATTCTGGAGAATTGTATCTGATTTGTATCAGTTGTGATGTATGACTTTGGCACTTATTGTGCATTTTGCTATGTGATGGTTATTTTCATTCAGTGATCAATCTTCAAGCTTTATTTGCTTTACCGTATGCACTCACACAGCACACACACATGGTTAGGCGGTATTTTGCTAAATCATATATCTCTGATCTGTACGATGAACTAAAATGCTGAATGTCAGAAAATTGCTGCCGGATTATTATTTGTCTCGATGAAGCCAGGATCAAGAGACAAAGTGTTCCTCATATGGATAAACATTGCATTCATGCATGATCATAATAACGTGTTTTTATTTTGCAGGTATCAGTTCTAACGTGCTTGATTGTTTCAGGAATCATTGCTCGTGCTCGCAGAGTTGTACCTTTGCACTCAACCCGTCCTCACAGATACTTCACGCGACGCAATACTCCCAGACTGATGGATCTCCCAAATACTGATATTCTCGAGCTGAAGGACAAGATGAGCGAACTGATCAACATCATGCAAGGGTTTGCAGTTGGTCAGAAAGCGCTGGCTGACAAGGTTGAGAAGCTCGAGCGGGTTTCAGCGGCAAATAGTGGTGTCAACCTGGATGGTGTCTCCAACCAGGGGCTGGGTGGTTTTCGAGACGGTGGTAAAAGAACAACAGTGGGAATAGTGAATAATAATGCTGGTTTTGGTGCTGTTGGGGGTCAACCTGGTCAGAATCTGAAGGACAGTCTGTTCCCGCCATTCTTCGGGGTTGATGACGATAGAGAGGAAGACAGAGAGGCTGATCAGTTTTCTATGCATAATGAGCCGTTCGGTCAATACGGTGCCCAACCACAGAACAAAGAGATTCAGCTGCTGGCTGAGAAAATCAGAGCTTTGGAGAGTTATGCCACTCCTGGGGTGGTCAATATGTCAAACATGGGGCTAGTGGAGGGGATTGTGATCCCGCAGAAATTTAAAGCGCCCACATTTGATAGGTACAATGGGAGTTCCTGCCCCGAAACTCATCTGCAGGCGTTTGTCCGAAAGATCTCTGCATACACCATGGACCAAAAGTTGTGGATGTACTTCTTCCAGGACAGCCTGTCCGGAGGATCCTTGGAGTGGTACACCAAGCTCAAGTCCTCAGATATCAAGAATTGGCAAGATCTGGGGGACGCTTTCTTTAAACAGTATCAGTTCAATGCTGATATGGCCCCGAGTCGTACCCAGTTGCAGGGTATGTCTCAGAAGAACAATGAAGGGTTTAAAGAATACGCTCAGAGGTGGAGGGAGTTGGCTGCCAGAGCGCAACCTCCTCTAGTGGATAGGGAGATGTCTGATCTCTTCAAGGGGACCCTGCAGAGGGCATTCGCTGAAAGAATGGTTGGTTGTCTGGTGACCAACTTTTCAGACATAGTGGTGGCTGGTGAAAGGATAGAGAGCTGGCTGAAGCTTGGGAAGATTCAGGGTGGTAATGCTTCGTCGTCTGGGTCGAAGAAGCCCTTCAGTAATGGCCAGAGAAAGAGAGAGGGTGATACCAGCGCGGTGTACACTCAAAGGGGACCCAGTAGGGATCGTTACTTTCAGCACACTGCTGCAGTAACTATTCCTGCTGATAATCAGCATCAGCCTGCACAACAACAACAGCAATCACCGCAACAACAAAGACAACCATTTCAGCAGAGGCCTCAGAGGGCTGGATATCAAGTCAGGGGAAGGATGAATGATCGGCATTTTGACAGGCCGCCTGTGACATACTCTTTCCTATTGAAGAAGTTAAAGGATCTGGGGCTGGTACAGTTGAGGACTTTGGCACCTATGAGACCTGATCAAAGGCCAGCCAATTTTGATGAAAATGTCAAATGTGAATTCCATTCGGATGCTCCCGGGCACAGTGTAGAGGACTGCAAAGCTTTTAAGCATGTGGTCCAGGACTTGGTGGATTCTAAAGCCATCAACTTTGCTCCGTCTCCCAACGTGAATGTTAATCCTATGCCCACGCATGGTCAAAGGGGGGTGAATGCCATCTCTGAGGAGAATAGAATTGGGCTGGCAAATGTTAATCAACTAAAGACTCCTTTGGCTGAGGTTAAGAGGCAGTTGATGTTGAATGGGGTTTACCCGGGATGTGGTGATGATTGTGTTGTCTGCACTATTTCTGTCAATGGATGTGAATTATTCAGAGAGACTGTCCAGGGACTGATGGACAATGGAAGTATTCTGATTGAAAGGGCTGATATGGGAAAAGAAGAGGTCTCCACCATAACAATTTATTTTGATCCGGTGGATTTGTCAAATCTGGCGGAGGCGGCTCCAGTTACCATCACGGTGCCTGGACCAATTCCGTATGACAAAGATGATGTCGTGCCATGGCATTATGGTGGAGAGGTCTACTGTAACGGAGAGAAGGTGGAAGATCAGACTGCTAGTGAAACCACCGTTTCAAAGGTGGATAATGCCGGTCCCAGCGGTTTCACTAGCAGTGGCAGACTGTTTGCTCCTGATGCCTTGAGGGGAGGAGAAGGAGAAAAAGAGAAAAAAGAAAAGGCCGAGGCTTTAGCCAGGGCGAAAGGAAAACAAGTGGTGAATGATAGTACTCCAGTAGTGACGCCGACGCATGTTGGGTCGGAAGAGAAGCTTGATGATGATGCAGAGGAATTCTTAAGGATCATCAAGAAGTCTGAGTACAAGCTTGTGGACCATCTGCAGCAGACTCCCTCCAAAATATCGATCCTATCTTTGCTGTTAAGCTCTGAGGGGCACACGGAGGCTTTGATGAAGATCCTGAAGAAAGCCTATGTTCCTCAAGAGATAACAATTAACCAGTTGGAGACGGTCGTGTCTAACGTTCATGCCAGCCATGGGTTGGGTTTTACAGACATGGATCTGACTATGGATGGGAGAAATCATAACCGGGCTCTACACATTGCAATGGAATGCAAAGGAGCTGTGCTTTCGCATGTGCTGGTTGATACCGGCCCCTCATTGAATGTGTTGCCGAAGAAGGCTCTGGCTAAGCTGAATTGCGAAGGGCTGATTCTGACACCCACCGATCTGATAGTACGAGCGTTCGATGGGTCGAAGTGGGTCGTGTTTGGAGAAGTTGAGCTTCCTGTGAAGATAGGCCCAGAGGTGTTCAAGTCGACTTTCTATGTCATGGATATTCAGCCGGCATACAGTTGCCTGTTGGGTCGCCCATGGATCCATGCTGCTGGGGCAGTGACCTCGACCTTGCATCAAAAGTTGAAATATATCTGGGAAGGACAGGTTGTCACCGTCTGCGGAGAGGAGGATATCTTTGTCAGCCACCTGTCCTCATTCAAGTACGTTGAAATGGACGGCGAGATCTGGGAGACCCCTAGTCAAGCATTTGAAACCGTTAAGGTGGAGAATGCTTTGTTTGCAAAAGAAGAGGAAAAACCGTCCATATCTTCGTATAAACAGGCCGCTGAGGTGGTAAAGAATGGAGAGGCTCCTGGTTGGGGCAGGATGATGGATATCTCTGCAAAGAAGGACCGCTTTGGAGTGGGGTACCAGCCTGGCAGAGGCTCATCAGGACAAGGCAGAGGACGCCGTACGTCAGTCACCTTCACTAGTGCCGGAATGCTGGATCTGGATCACATCTGCATGATGAGTGAGGAAGATGATAGCGACTGTGAAATTGACCAATGGATAAAGCCGTGCGCACCAGGGATGGGAATCGAAAACTGGAAGGCTGAAAAGATCATCACGGTCACTCTGCTGGAAGAGTAATATTTTTCTGTTTCGATTTTATATGCATGAAAGCCATACGTGTTGCCCGACACGTAATGGTTCATTGTAAGGGCCACCTCATGTTTAAATTTGCAAGTTTGCATCATTAATAAAAGGATGTTTTTCAGTTAAAAGCGGTGTTCCCTGTTTTTCATTTATTTTTGCAGTTAAAAAAAAACAAAATAAAAATGGCAATGCTTTCATTTTTCTTTTTCAATTTGTCTCGTTCCGGTTCTAAAGCAATGCATGAATCCACATTCATGCAGATGCGATCATTCTCTGGATCTCATTGATAACAATCCTGTTACACCTCTGTATGACTTCGACAATCCAATCTATCATGCTGAAGAAGAAGATGAAGAAGATTGTGAACTGCCAGGGGAGTTAGCCAGGTTGTTGAAACAAGAGGAGAAGGTGATTCAGCCGCATGAGGAACCGATTGAGGTTGTGAATCTGGGTACCGACGAGGTCAAGAAAGAGGTGAAAATCGGGGCTGGTTTGGAGGAAAGTGTCAAGAGTAGAATGGTAGCACTGTTGAGAGAGTATGTCGACATCTTTGCCTGGTCTTATCAAGATATGCCAGGGTTGGATACCGATATCGTGGTACACAAGCTACCATTGAGAGCAGATTGTCCTCCAGTGAAACAGAAATTGCGCAGAACTCGACCTGACATGGCGATGAAAATCAAAGAGGAAGTGCAAAAGCAGTGGGATGCTGGTTTCCTTGCTGTCACTAATTATTCGCCATGGGTCGCGAACATCGTGCCAGTCCCGAAGAAGGATGGGAAGGTGAGAATGTGTGTGGACTACCGAGATCTGAACAGAGCTAGTCCGAAAGATGATTTTCCACTACCTCACATCGATGTGTTGGTAGATAATACAGCTCAATTCTCGGTGTTTTCCTTCATGGATGACTTTTCTGGCTATAATCAAATCAAAATGTCGCCAGATGATATGGAGAAAACAACGTTCATTACACCGTGGGGCACCTTTTGTTACAAGGTGATGCCATTCGGTCTCAAGAATGCTGGTGCTACTTATCAGAGGGCCATGGTGACTTTGTTTCATGATATGATTCATCATGAAATTAAATGCTATGTTGATGACATGATAGCAAAGTCCCAAACAGAAGAGGGGCATTTGGTAGATCTGGCCAAGTTGTTCGACCGGCTGAGACAGTTCAGACTGAGGTTGAATCCGAACAAGTGCACTTTCGGGGTGCGGTCCGGTAAATTGTTGGGGTTCATTGTAAGTGAAAAAGGAATAGAGGTTGATCCTGCGAAAGTAAAAGCGATAAGAGAAATGCCTGAACCGAGAACAGAGAAAGAGGTTCGTGGTTTCTTAGGTAGATTGAACTACATTTCACGGTTCATATCTCATCTAACAGCCACGTGTGAACCTATATTCAACTTATTGAGAAAAGATCAGACGGTCAGGTGGAATAATAATTGCCAAGCAGCATTTGAAAAAATAAAAGAGTATTTGCAGGAGCCTCCGATTCTGATGCCTCCTGTGGAGGGAAGACCGTTAATTCTGTACCTGACGGTCCTCGAGGGGTCTATGGGGTGTGTATTGGGGCAGCATGACGAGTCTGGTCGAAAAGAGCATGCCATATACTACCTTAGCAAAAAGTTTACCGACTGTGAAACAAGATATTCACTGCTCGAGAAAACTTGCTGTGCTTTGGTCTGGGCTGCTCGCCGACTAAGGCAGTACATGCTGGTTCATACCACTTTATTGATTTCCAAGATGGATCCAATCAAGTACATTTTTGAAAAGCCCGCATTGACCGGACGGGTTGCGAGATGGCAAATGATTTTGACAGAATATGATATACAGTATACTTCTCAGAAAGCAATCAAGGGGAGTGTATTGTCTGATTACCTCGCCCAGCAACCCATTGATGATTATCAACCGATGAAGTTTGAATTCCCTGATGAGGACATCATGTTTCTCAAATCGAAAGATTGCGAGGAACCGATCCCGGAGGAGGGGCCTGACCCTGAATCCGAATGGATTCTGATGTTTGATGGGGCCGTTAACGTGAATGGTAGCGGTGTTGGTGCTGTTTTGGTTACGCCGAAAGGATCCCACATTCCTTTTGCTGCCCGGCTAACATTTGAGTGCACCAACAACATGGCCGAATATGAAGCTTGTATATTGGGGATTGAAGAGGCGATTGATTTGAGAATCAAGAACCTTGTCATATATGGAGATTCAGCTCTGGTTGTAAATCAAGTTAACGGAAAATGGTATACGCATCAGTCTCATTTAGTTCCATACCGGGATTACACGAGGAGATTGTTGACGTTTTTCACCAAGGTGAGGATGCATCATGTGCTTAGAGAAGAGAACCCTTTGGCAGATGCTTTGGCTACTCTGGCCGCCTTGATTAAAGTGCAGAGGTGGAATCAGTTCCCCAGTGTTGAGGTAGCTCGTATGGATAGACCGGCTTATGTGTTTGCTGTTGATACAGCGTCTGATGATGAGAAGCCGTGGTATTACGATATCAAGCGCTATCTAGAGACGCAAGAGTATCCTGAGGGAGCATCTAAAAAGGACCGAAAGACTCTGCAGAGGTTGGCCATGGTGTTCTATTTGAATAAGGATGGGGTTTTGTATAAGCGGAATTTTGATTGGGTCTTGCTCAGATGCGTTGCTGATAGGGAAGCAAGCCAATTGATGAAAGAGGTTCATGAAGGATCGTTCGGTACCCATGCCAGTGGGAATGCGATGGTAAAGAAGCTGCTGAGGGCAGGCTATTATTGGATGACAATGGAGGCCCAATGTTTCAATTTCGTGCGGAAGTGTCATAAATGCCAGATTTATGCTGACAAGGTGCACGTGCCTCCAAATCCGTTGAGTTTAATGTCGTCTCCATGGTCGTTCGCTATGTGGGGCATTGATATGATTGGGAAGATAGAGCCTACAGCTTTGAATGGGCATAGGTTCATATTAGTGGCTATCGACTACTTCACCAAGTGGGTGGAAGCAGCCTCTTATACGAATGTGACAAAGCAGGTCGTGGCCAGATTTCTCAAGAGAGACATCATTTGTAGATATGGGGTTCCTGAGAGGATCATTATAGATAATGGTTCTAATTTGAATAATAAGATGATGGCAGAACTGTGTCGGGAATTCAAGATCGAACATCACAATTCTTCTCCCTATCGTCCGAAGATGAATGGGGCGGTTGAGGCAGCCAATAAGAACATTAAAAAGATTGTGCAGAAAATGGTGGTAACCTATAAAGATTGGCATGAGATGTTGCCGTTTGCATTGCATGGGTATCGAACGTCGGTGCGTACATCTACCGGGGCAACGCCTTTCTCGTTGGTATATGGGATGGAAGCTGTGCTACCGGTTGAGGTTCAGATTCCCTCTTTGAGAGTCCTTATGGACGTGAAATTGCAAGAGGCTGAATGGGTAAGGACCCGGTACGAGGAGTTAAGCCTGATTGAGGAAAAGAGGCTGGCAGCCATCTGTCATGGGCAGTTATACCAGCAACGGATGAAGCGTGCTTTTGACAGAAAGGTACGAGCTCGGGTATATCACGTAGGTGATATGGTGCTGAAAAGGATCCTTCCTCCTCAAAACGATCGAAGGGGCAAGTGGACACCCAATTATGAAGGTCCATTTGTGGTCAAGAAGGTTTTCTCTGGCGGAGCCTTGTTGTTAACGACCATGGATGGCGAAGATTTTCCATCCCCTGTGAATGCGGACGCAGTTAAAAAATACTTCGTATAAAGAGACCCGCTGGACGAAAAGAACAAAATAGTCCAGGTAAAAATGGGCATCCTGGCGAACCAAAAAACAGAAAGAAAGGTTCGGGCAAAAATTAGGGATAAAATGAAAAAAACTGTACACCCGGCAAGTCGAAAACCTGAAAAGGCGACTTGGGCAAAAAAGGGTATCCCGGTGGACTGAAAACTCGAAAGGGCGGTCCAGGCAAAAGAGGGATTGAAACGAACAACTGCGTCTCGCATGATCGTTTGCGCTTTGGTTAAAGCAACATGGATAATACCCGGTAGGGATCAATCGGAATCGTCTTGTTCAGAAGGCAGAAAGCACGGGAAGTCTGAGGACATATGGGGTGTAACCGAGTTGGAACTTGATGAGATCACGGGTTTCACATTGCCATTAGGATAGATTTTTCCTTTTGTGCGCAATTACCTCTTTTCAGGAATTGCTTCCTTTGTATTGCTCAATTTGAGCCACACACTTTTTCAATCAATAAAATGCATATTCAGTCAAATAATTTTGTTTTTGTCTTTCATTACCGCTCTGATTGCAAAAACATCCAAATATTTTTGATGAAGAATTTTTGCATTTTAAGATATACAGGTCCCTTCCGATGCATGTTTATAAGATTGAAAACTTGAAATCTTATTCGGAAGGTTGAGTGACCCAAGTGTTGAAATCTTGACACGCCTGGGGCACGGTTTTATCTAACGATCTCTTTTGCAGGTACTGTTAGATTTTTTTCGCTTACTTGCAGGTTGTGATGTGGAAGCTTTTGACGAAACAATCCCCATGGAGTTCAATCAGGGACGAATGAATAGAAGAACGGTGAAAAGACGGCGAGACATACGACGATCCTGGATATTAATCAAGAAGACTCTTCAAAGTCGGAAGATTGAAAAGTTTGTATAAATCCCAGGAGTTCGCTCTCCGTCGAGTACGGAGCGGTTTGGAATACAAGACGATGGAGCAGAAAAGGTCCAGACGAGTCTAGGAGTTCTCAAAATTGGAAAGCTGACATGGGAGTTGGATATGAATGTCATGGTCCGACGAGTCGACGGGTGTTCGATACAAGACTGTCCTCCTCCCCAAGCAGAGTCGGAAGGACTAACTCCCCAACAGATTCGAGGTCTGTGGATTCCCTAGCAGGGTCAAGATGGTGATCCCCAGCAGGTTTCAGATCGATGCTTCCCCAGTCGCCAGGTCTGAAGGTTGCAGTTTTCCCAACGGAAGTATCTGTGTGCGGTGGTGTCTCAAGCAGAGTCGGGATTGATATCCCCAGCAAGTCAAAGACTGTTGTATCCCCACAGAGTGCATTGGTGGATCTTTCCCCGGCAATTCCCCAAGCGGATCGGGTGCAAAGGAGGTTTTTCCCCAGCAAGGGTTGCCTTTTCCCAGCAGCAGCGCTATTCCCCAGCAGGGTGGGGTCGGAGTATTGGCAAGTTCCTCAGCAGAGTGTCTCGAGCTCCCCAGAAAAGTCCCTTGAGGGGGATTTTTTATACATTCATCATGAAAAAATAAGCATAGCATATTGCATGATAAATCGCGTAGCATTTCCATGATTATGGAGCATTGCGCTAAAAAATTCAATCATGCATCATATTGCAAGCATAAGCTAGTCTCAGACCGTGGTTATTGTTTGAGAGGTGGTTCGCCCAAAAGGAAGATGCTACTCCGAGGAGTTTGGTACTGTATCAGCAGTATTCCCCCAGTAGTGCGGTATTGGAGGAAGAGTTTCTGTCGAGCAGAGATGGAAATGATGGTCAGAAAAGTTTCGGGGTCCAAAAAGAAAAACAAGAAAGAGATAATCCCCAGCTAAACGCGAAGTGTTTGTCTGCCAGGGTTGAATAGAGAGCAGTTGGCTCAGGGCTTGTTATCCTCAACGTGGGTCGTTGTGGAACGCGTGCCGTCTCATGTATCACTATTCCTTTTCGCCGATGCTGACAGGCATGGAAGTTTCCGATGTCCAGATCGAAGAAGTTCTCAACAATCAGGACGAAGAACTTGTGGCACTCCGGCTAGTTTCCGATTCCCAGATCGAAGAAGTTCTCAACAATCAGGACGAAGAACTTGTGGCACTCCGGCCAGTTTCCGATTCCCAGATCGAAGAAGTTCTCAACAATCAGGACGAAGAACTTGTGGCACTCCGGCCAGTTTCCGATTTCCAGATCGAAGAAGTTCTCAACAATCAGGACGAAGAACTTGTGGCACTCCGGTTAGTTTCCGATTCCCAGATCGAAGAAGTTCTCAACAATCAGGACGAAGAACTTGTGGCACTCCGGCCAGTTTCCGATTCCCAGATCGAAGAAGTTCTCAACAATCAGGACGAAGAACTTGTGGCACTCCGGCCAGTTTCCGATTCCCAGATCGAAGAAGTTCTCAATAGTCAGGACGAAGAACTTGTGGCACTCCGGCCAGTTTCCGATTCCCAGATCGAAGAAGTTCTCAACAATCAGGACGAAGAACTTGTGGAACTCCGGCCAGTTTCCGATTTCCAGATCGAAGAAGCTCACGACGATTAGCTCGATGCGGCTTGCGGCAATCCGGCCAGTTTCCCGGTATCCAGACCGAAGTGGTGTCCAGACCGAAGTGGTATCCAGACAGAAGAGGTGTTCAGACCAAGGTGGCGTTCAGGCTAATTCCCCCAGGTGTTCAGACCATAGTTATCCATGCGTTACCATTTATTTTGGTATCCAGGTCAACATTTCTGTTTCGGCATTCCGGCTGATTTTCTCCGTACCAGACGGATTTTTCTTCAAGATTGTTTCTTTGCCGATGCTGACAAGCATTGTTAATTATTTTCCCACGAGAGTGCAAATTGTTCGTCTGTTCTTGGTATTCAATCACTCTTCATCCTGATCATCTGAAAGCCGAGGCTGTTCATATCGACAGGTTCACAGTGGATTGAATAGGGGCAGCTGTAACACCTCAAAATTTGCCCTCCTCTCTTGGGACTAGCTTAACATATTGCATTGCATTTCTTAGGTCATTAGTCATTAGCATGTTGCATATCATGTGGCTACATTGAGCAAGTCATCCTCCTAAGTCTTGGTCAGAAGATAAAAGGTTGATGTATGCAAGCCTGAGGGTTTCATTGATTGAATTGATCATTAATCATCTGAGGGTTTGTGATTCAAATTAGGGTTTCTTGGTTGTCAAGGAGATTGAGCTTCATTTTGGTTGAAATGATACATCATCATCATCATGGCTTTGTCATCATCCCAGAGATTAAAGAGATTGATCAGATACCTTGAGATTAGGGTTTTGACCACTGGTCAACCCTAATCAGTTGAATCATCTGTATTAGGCCAATCAGAGCTTGTGAAGGAGATGGGGTTTTCAGTGGATATGGGGATCATCACATGGTTATATTGAGCTTATGGAAGCTAGGGTTTCATCTTTGAGCCATTTCATCAAGAGATTGAGGCCCAAGTTCATCTGTGCATGACCAAGTCATCTGTCAACTAAAAAAAAGTCAATTGCAAAGTCAACTGTTGGATTTGGAGGTGGGAAGTGGTTAGAAATACTTCATTCATGTTCAAACAAGTCTCATTTAACATTTCAAGCATCAACATTGAAGAAAATAAAGTCAAGACAAAACTTTCCAAAATGGAAAGTGACCTATAATTGAAAGTTTCCAGAAATGGAAAGTGTTTGGTTCAAATTCAACTTGATGTTACGTCATCCAAAGAAGCTTCAAATGAATTTTTGTTGAACATGAAAGTTGAAGATCTTGTTCTCCCATTTCCAAAAAGTCCAAGAACATGAATTTCTCATGTATGGTTGAAAAGATATGGATCAATCTTGGCCAAATGAACATGGGACTTCAAATGAGCATAACTTCTTCATCAAATGTCCAAATCAAGTGGCTCTTTTTGCTAAATTCTTATTTTAACCTCTAGTTTCCAAAATATGCATTGTATTGCACAAGTTGTCTTCACATGAATATTTGGAATTTCACTTGATTTTTGGAGGGAAAATGTGGAATTTAAAATTGGTGAATTATTTAAACATGACACCATTTCCATTGGCTCCAAAACAGATTTTTGAGTGAATTTGAAGGGAAATTCATGCACTATTCACCATGCATTTTCATGCATAGGGTGAAAACTCAATTTGCCAAAACACTCCCTAATTCATTCATTTCATTAACATTTGGCTTAAACATGATTAGAGAGTGATTAGTAAAGCATATATATACTCTAATCATAACAGAATTGGAGAGGTTAATCACTTTTTCACCATTTTTGGATCTTGAAACTTTTTCCCTCCAAAATTTTCTCTCAATCAAAACTTGAAAATTCTCCACATAGCATAGCATTTTTCTTCCATATTCTGGTTTATTGAGTGTAGTGGATGAAGAATCAAGCATTGGATCATTGAATTCGAGCAGAAATCAAGCACACTCCAAGCAAATTCATGAAGATGGAAGTGGAAAATTAATCAAGATCTAAGCCACTACAAGCTTCAATTTCTTCATAAAGCTTCAAGTCATCAATATAGGAGTGGATCTGGACATTTCAGGAGCTTGAATCGCTGGTTTTATTGTTCTGCTCTTCAAGAGGTAAAAATTCGAATCTCTTAATTCTCCAATTCATTGCCATGTTTAGGTAGATCTTTTCATGCTGATTAATCTGATATAAAATTCGTGCGAAATGGATGAGAAATGAATGAGTTATGCTTGATTAAAGTTTGACATGTCAAAATGTTTTTGCTCGTTTCTCTTTGATCTTGATGAATTAGGATTAAATGTTAATTGATCTGTAATCTCCATTGGAAGAGCTTTCTGTTGATATAATTTTTTGGCGAAATTCTGGAAATTTTCTGAACGCATGCACTGTAGCTCCGCCGTCTTCGCGAAGAAGATGGTGGAAACCACCACTGGCCATACGCGTATCACTGTGCGCCATACGCGTATCACTATGCACCATACGCGTATCACTGGGCACCAGGCGCGCCATACGCGTATCACTGTGCGCCATACGCGTATCACCTGCAGCCTATTTTCAAACTTAAATCCATTCAATCTTTCCCTCCAATTTCCATATGCATTGTCCATTTTATTTTAATGTTGTTTTCCAAACTTCAAAAATTCATATTAAATTGAAAAGTGATCCCAAAAATACCTGGTTTTTTGCTATTTGTTCCTTGTTCCATCTAGTTTTTTAACATCATAATTTCCAAATTTTTGCGAGGCTGGATTGTATTTGGTGCTAGGTTATGTGATCATGTATGCTTATTTGACCTTGCCTTGGTTATCATGTTGTGAAATGATGGATTTTAATTCTATGATTGTGAAATTTTGCATGTATAAACTAGAGATCCTAATTGACATTTTGGCATTGAGTTTTCTATTTTTGCATTTCTGGTTTGTGAGATATGGTCTGATCAATATAGGTGTGACAATGTGTGTCACACCATTTCTTGTCCAAATTGTGGAATTTATTTGCCATGCCTATTTACTGCCAAATAATCTGATATTTTTCATGTTGATTCTTCTGGGTGTTAAGTTTGAGTGTGAAATTTTGTGGATTTTTTGAGTGCATTTCCAATTTGTTTGAGAATTTCTTTTCTGTTTGACCATTTGTGGACTTTTTATGAGTCATGATCTTAAATGATTTGTGAAATTCTTGATTTTTATTGGATGAACTTGAAAATTTGCATGTGTGTTCTACACACTTTGAAGTTTGCCATGGATTTGGTTTGATGCATTTATCATGTGTAGATTCTGTTTTATGCTTGCTTGAATTTGATGCATGTTTTTGTGCCTTGTATGAGCTTGCTTTGCCTTGCCTTGACTTAGGGAATTTATTTTACATGCTTCCACTTATCCAATTGACTTGAACTTTGGTATGATGATCATGTAATGAGTGATGTTTAGCTATGATTTTTCTTGGGATTTATTGAATTATTTTTGATTGGATTTGGATTGATTCATTCTGTTTGGTCCAATGAGCTTTGAACTTGCATGCTTTGCACTATTTCTTTTATGAAATGAAATTGGTGTATGATATGAATGTGAGACCACTTGTATTTGTTTCTAAATTGATTGAACTTGATTTTTGATAATTTTCATGTTCTGTTTGGGATTATTTCCCCTTCTTTGACCCTAGGCCTTGTCCTAGGGGTTTGTTTCTCATGTTTGAGTTGTGTTTTCAGGACAAAAAGCATATGGCATGGAGGAATTAATTCACTTGGCTTGAGTTGCTTGTTTGATTGATGTTGATTAACATTAAGTTTGCTTTGTAGGTGGCTTCTAAGTCATTTGTGTTGAGCATTGGCTTGTGCTTTGCTTGATACATTGCTTGTGTACAGTTAACTGTTGACTTTTAGTTTGTCTGTTTGACTGTTTGAGTTGAATACTAATTATGTTAGATTGTTTTCAGGTACATTAGTTGCTATAGTTCATTGTGAACTTGCTTTTGCTGTTGCTTGGTTGCTTAACCAATTGAGGTATAGCTCACTAACTCCATGTAGTCTGGAAGACCTGGCCTGTTACTTGGCCAGGCACCTGTTTGAAGTCCTCCTTAAGAGGCAATGATTGTGCTTGTTTATATTTGTCCCCGAGCAGGAAAAGACCTTGATTAAGGCAATTGGCAGACACAAGAGGTGTGCAGTCCACCTCCTACTATTCTGTTGAGTCATCTCTTGGCTCACATCACATGTTGATGCCTTGTGGATCCTAACCCAAGATCCATGTACAGTTGTACAGTTGAGTCAGAGTCATGAGTGTAGAAGGGTTCCCACTTTCTGAACCCACACTCCTTTGTCTGAAGCTCTCCCTGGCCAGGGATAAGAGTTGTGAGGCACACCCCTCACTTCCATTTCATCTGGCTTCACCCTGACTCTCAATGTCAGGGTTAAGAGCTAACATCACCTGACACAGTTGTGTTGCTTTTGCAACTTAACCCTTGATTGAGCCCACCTTGTCTGGATATAGGGTGTGCTAATTGCGAATGTTTGCTTTGTTCTGATTATGTTTGCATGCTTTGATTGTTTTGCCTGTTTAGGATTAGCTTGCTGCCTGAGCAAGTTAGGATAGAAACCATAACATAGGGCAATGGTGCATGATAACATCTAGGCTCGAGTCCAGCTCCCTAGTAGTGTGTCTCCCTTTGTATCTGGTTAGGTGAGAATTTCTTTCCCGTTCAGGGGAACTACGTCGCCCTGATCCTCATACCAGATGAGGTACGTAGGCAGGAGGTCGTGCGAGGTCTCTCCGGGCACCATCTTCTCTTTTTGTGTGTGTTTGCTTGACGGTTGCTAGGCACGAGTTCCCGACTCCTTAGTAACTTGTTGTTTGTTTCTTCTTGTGTGTGTAGGAGATGGATGTAAGCCCAGCAATTGGCATTCCGTATCCTCTTGTTGTGCGCTTGGAGTCCGGTATAAGTCCATCGAGTGGCATCTGGTCTCCAGTGTGGGTTTGTTTGGTTCAGAAGCTGATGTAAGTCCAGCGATTGGCGTTCGGGTTCCATGTTTGCCTTTTTGCATGTGTTTTGTTTCGGCGTGCGTGAGCCGAACTACGGCAACTCTGATTCTCGTTCCAGACGAGATACGTAGGCATAGGATGCGATATCCTAGCGAGCCCTCTCCCCTCTTTCCCCACCTGTGTTGTTTGTGTGTGTGATGTTTGTTTTAGCAACCTTTTTCTGTCATTTGAGCGTGGATCCCGTCGAGTACGACGGATGCGTAGGGGTGCTAATACCTTCCCTTCGCATAACCGACTCTCGATCCCATTCTCTTTGGTCGCGAGACCATGCTATTCCAGGTTTACTCTGAGCGTTTCCTTTCCCTCTTTTGGGATAAATAACGCACGGTGGCGGCTCTGTGTTGTTTTTGTTTTAGCCTGCCAGTTGTTTTTCGCAGATGCGACAATGGGAAACGAACCAGCGTAGTCTCATTCCATATAGAGATTATGCGAGGAGGATTTCAACATTCTTTACTGAGGTTGACTTCCATCATATTCCTCGAGATGAGAATCAGATGGCAGATGCTCTTGCTACGCTTGCTTCAATGATTATGGTCAGACTTTGGAATGCAGTTCCCAATATAACTGTGATGCGCTTGGACAGACCAGCTCATGTATTTGGAATTGAGGAAGTGAAAGATGATAAGCCATGGTATTATGATATCAAGTGTTTCCATCAGAACCAAATTTACCCACCTGGGGCATCTGTGATAGATAAGAAGACTTTGAGGATATTATCAGGAAGTTTCTACCTCAATGGTGATGTGCTTTATAAGAGAAATTTTGACATGGTGCTGCTCAGATGCGTGGATAGACACGAAGCAGACCTATTGATGACTGAGGTCCATGAGGGTTCATTTGGTACTCATTCCAATGGACATGCCATGGCTAGAAAGATGTTGAGAGCAGGCTACTATTGGCTGACCATGGAGTCCGACTGCTGCAGATATGTGAAGAAATTCCATAAGTGTCATATTTATGCGGATAAGATTCATATTCCTCCGACACTTCTGAATGTGATTTCGTCACCATGGCCCTTCTCAATGTGCGGAATCGACATGATTGGCATGATAGAGTCGAAAGCGTCCAATGGACACAGATTTATTCTCGTAGGAATTGATTACTTCACTAAGTAGGTCGAAGCAGAATCATATGCAAATGTGACCAGGCAGGTGGTTGTGAAGTTTATCAAGAATCAGCTCATATGCCGATATGGTGTGCCAGATAAGATCATTACTGATAATGGATCTAACTTAAACAACAAAATAATGAAAGAGCTGTGAAGCGAGTTCAAGATAGCACATCATAATTCTTCTCCTTACAGACCCAAGATGAATGGGGATGTTGAAGCTGCTAATAAGAATATCAAGAGAATTATACAGAAGATGGTTGTCACGTATAAAGATTGGCATGAGATGCTGCCATTTGCTTTACATGGATATCGTACATATGTCCGCACTTCAACAAGGGCAACCCTTTTCTCTCTCGTTTATGGCATGGAGGTTGTGCTCCCAGTAGAGGTCGAGATCCCATCAATGAGAGTCTTGATGGAAGCCAAGTTAACTCATGCTGAATGGGTTCAGAGTCGTTATGACCAGTTGAATTTGATAGAAGAAAAGAGATTGACTGCCATGTGCCACGGACGGCGCCACCGTGCGTTATTTATCCCAAAAGAGGGAAAGGAAACGCTCACGGTTATATCAGCAAAGGATGAAGAAAGCCTTTGATAAGAAGGTCAAGCCTCGTGTGTTCCGAGAAGGCGACCTCGTGCTCAAGAAAGTCTTGTCTTTCGCACCCGATTCCAGGGGCAAGTGGACTCCAAACTACGAAGGTCCATATTTTTTTAAGAGAGCCTTTTCAGGCGGTGCTTTGATACTTACAACTATGGATGGGGAGGATTTCACTCGTCCTGTGAATTCAGATGCAGTCAAGAAATATTTCTCCTAAAAAGGGCGATCCAGGCAAAAGTTAGCGACATGAAAAAAATGAATATATATATCCCGCTTGATTGAGTACCTCACCCCGGGGCAATCTAGGCAAAAACATAGGGATTTTTACAAGTAACTGCATCCTAACAAGACTTTGTCCTCCAACTGTCATCCGTCAGAGGTTCTCGCTCATTCATCATCAACCAAAGCTCCAAATACATCGGACTCCGAATTGGTGGAGAAATGGTCATTATGTTCAATGTAGCCCTTTTCCAATATATATCACCAATTTCAAATTTGAAAAGATCTATGGAGTCTTGCCATTTGCAGACTACCATTCAATCAAATAAATTTGAGCCTTTATCCAATTGTTGGCATTCTTGTTGGTTTCTATTTCAACAAATGTTTTGCATGTTTTAATTGAAAAATATCATTGTTTTATTCAAATCTTTCATAAATTATTTTTAAACAAAGTGAACATTCACAATGATGAGGGGATACTGGGGATGTCTTCAGTGCTCTCCCAAAGATGGTAAGATTCTTGACAAGGTAAGACATGTGTTCATATTCCTGGCTTGCTTATGTCCTCTTCCTCTGGAGCCTTTTGTGGTTTCTTCGCCAAGCTGAGTGTTGGGAAGATTCATTCATCCCTCTTTCCCTTCAGCAGAATAGTGATTCTTCCTCCTCAGCAGATGTGATCTCATTATTTGGGACAGTATTTGATGACCCTTGGAAACTTCTAATTTGGTGGTTGTTCCCCACGGAGTTCCCTGATCCCCTCTGATAAATTCCCTAGTAGAGAGTTTCCATGGCGGATTTCATTTGTATGATGATCCTTGCCCCGGTTGGAGTGGTTGAGGCTCATTCCCCTGCGGAGATCTTTGTGGTCCTGGTTTGCTCTCTTGAGATGTAGTACCGGATGTTTGTGTACTTATTCGTTGGACTTGTTTGTGTTAGATATATCTTTGTTTGTTATCTCTTGTTTGAGGGTGTTATGTTCCGCCAAGCAGATGTTGGTGGTTGATCTCTCCATATAGGGCCAGCCCCATAAGCAAAAAATATTCATCTTTCCTTCCATATTCCCCACTGAGTTATACCCTCGTGGATGATGGTTGCTTCTGTTTCCTCCCAACACATATATTGGGATGGAGTTCCTCATTGAGTTATATCCTCATAGGGACAAGTTTTGTTTCAGCGTTGGCCTCTTTTGGTTGCTTCTTGCACTCCCCTGTGGTGTAAATGAATGATTGCTCAGTAACCAGTAATTATTCATCTTATCCCCGACGGAGTTTGAGGCCTTCTACCCTAATAACGGTGGTTATAGGTCCTATTTTTTGTGGTTCTCTACCCTCATACTGGTAGTCGTAAACCCTATTTTTATCCCCTTGCAGAGTTAACCTTTTGCTCATCCTAACCGATGACGGTTACTTCTCCGTGGTTTTCTACCCAGTGTCCGGTAGATATAATTCCGTCCTTGATGGTTATCATTATCCAATATTTGGTGCTGATATTCCCTCATCTATTGGATAATTGCTCTGATCAAGCAATTCATCCCCAGTAAGTCATCTCTCGTCTACCCTTTGTTGTTGGTGACGATTGTTTCTCCCCTGGATTGGTCATAATTATATACCTAGTTTCGGTATCTCGATGCCTTTCTTTGCCGGTCGATTTATCCTTTATTAACCCAGTAACCGGTTGTGGATAATCTTCCATGCGAGTATATTATCTATGTTCTAACGGTAATAGATAATATATCTCATGCACTCTTCAGTCGAAGCCTTTTGTTCTTCCCCAGTCGAGTAAGATTCGTATCCCTTTTTTGGAATCGAATGTCCATCCTATAATCGAGTTTGCTTTTAGCCCTCTTTTGGATGATGAGTGTCTCGGGAATATTCCCCAATTCACGCTTTGGTTGGTCACCTATTATATGCCCAGTAACCGGTATCCCTGGTGTTCCTTCCTCCTGGCTCCCTATTATGACTTTTTGTCCCTTTGTGGAGTCAGATTTTCCTGAGCAGAAGTATACCTTTTTAGGCCTTCCTCAGATGATTTCGGATGTTTGATATCTCTCACCTTTATACCGGTCTTAGATATTCATTCCCCCGAGCATATTGTTCCCTCACCCTTATACCGGTGTTCGGATCACATGTCTCTTTGAGCTTATTACCCAGTAACCGGTAATACCTCATCCCGTTGCTTCCTCAGAGGAGTTTTTTTGTTTGGGTTTGCCCCAGCGAGGTCCCTTAGTGGATTCTCCCAGCCCAAGTCCGGATCTTCATCCGAAGTATCCATTACGGATAACTTTTGTTGTATTGGCATATTCCCCAATACACGCGCCTTTGAGTCAGCTCGGGTCTTTCCATCGATTTACTCCTTGAGGAATTCTGCTCCCCAAGCTTTGAGTCATGACCTGCTCACGCATCTTATTCCTTTTCTTATCCCCATGAGAGTCCTCAGAGTCTCAGTCCCATGGAGTGAATTAATCATATAGATTATCAGTTTCTCCTGATTTCTTTTCTTTCTTTGTGGACACATATCTCCACAGAGTATTATCTTTTTGCATACATAAGTTTGCATCATGAGGTCTCTTAGGGACCAAAATTCGTCTCTCTGATATTATTTAAGCCCATTCTACCTCGTCGAGACGAAGATTTTAACCTTCAATTCTCCGGCTAGAATAACCTTAAATAAGGGCATCTATAAGACCCCAATTTTGGCCGTAAGATCCCTCATGGCATCGTAACATTGCATTTGCAAAGCCTCAAGGATCATGAGCATCTTGGTTCCCTTTGCCTTTGGGTGCGACCTCTTGTGAGTGGTTTGAGATCACCAAGTATGCTTGAATTGTATATTATTTCTTTTCTCATTTGATTTTACTAACCAAAAGCACAAAAATATGTCACTAACATCTTTTGTTTGTAGCTTGAGCAACCACAAGGTCAAAAGCTTCTAGGAGATCCTTTGTGCAAAGATATGGTCAAAAGAAGATGAAAGCAAACATGGTAATGGTTCCCAAAGCTCTCATCCATCAAATATGCCTCCCTAGCATCTCAACTCATCATTTTGATCAAAGCAAATCAAAGGGTTTGAGGTTTGTTCCTCAAGGAAACCCTAATTCAGCTGATCACCTACAATGCCTTGCTCATGAAGCAACCTCAGCCCATGGTCAAATGCAATCAAGGGAAGTTCTCTAATTCATCATTTCATGCATATTTGAACTTATTTGAGTGTCCTCAATCATCAATTCATCAAGATATGAGTTGTGGACTTGGAAAGTTGATCAGTCAATTCATCTGACTATTTTCAAGTGCACTGAGACCTAACTTTTTATGTGTAGGTCAACTGGAGATGATCCCAAAAGCAAAAATGTTCTTAAGGACAATATGAATAACTTTCATGTTCATCAAAAATTTATTTGTGTTGATTCTAAGTGTTGGCAGTAATTTTGGTAAAACAAAGAGTGTTCACAAGATGTCATGTGTGATGTCTTAACATGAGATATCCTATGTACCTGCTGGAGTTAAAGAACATGTGCAAGCAGGATTGTTTCAGAATGCCACATACAATGACAAGGCTTCTGATATTGGTTGTACCTGCTGGAGCTTATATGGAAGACATGTTCATGCAGGATTGTTTCAGATGACATACACAATGTCATGGTATCTGATATGGTTGTACCTGCTATAAAAGGAAATTGGATTATGCAGGATTTTTCTAGGATGTCAGACCCGATGTCATGACATCCTGTACACAGAACATTCAGTATGAATGTCTGGTGTTTTGTGATTGCACAAGTATTGGCAATCATTGGTTGATTGAAGATATGGCTAGCTGGCGTATTCAATCAGTGATTTCAACCAGATTTGATTATTTTCCAAGGAGATCTATACAACTGTTATAAAAAGATTTGATTGGAAAATATATTTAGGGTTTTCAAGATATCCAAGCCCAGCAGATTGCTTCTATAAAAAGGGGCTTAGAAAACCTGTTTGGACACACAACCAAGACTGAGCGAAATTTAGAGAGAGAGCTAGGGTTTGTGTCTGTAGGTCATTCAAGTCATCCATTGATGATTGAATTGGACTGATTTGTCTTCTTGATCAAAGATGTGAAGCAAGATCAAGAGTGTGTCTTCTTGATTGAAACTGTGAAGTAAAATCAAGAGTTTTGTAATTGAAAAGTATTTTCTTTTCACAAGGATTGTTGTTTAAAATCACGGGTGTGTGATTGTAAGGGAAGTGAGTGGGTTCTCATATCTAAGAGTGCTTAGGTAGAAGTTGCACGGGTAGAGATTAGGTGAGAAAGACTGTAACTTGTTGAAGTGTACGGATAGTCTTTGAACTAATTCTATTATAGTGAATTTCCTTTCTGGCTTGGTAGCCCCCAGACATAGGTGAGTTGCACCGAACTGGGTTAACAATTGCTTGTGTGATTTGCTTTACAATTCTGTTTATATTTCCATTGTGTATTAACAGATATTAGTGTCGTAACATCACCTTCGACATCTTATATTTGATACCAGAATTTCAATTGGTATCAGAGCAGGCATCCTACTCTGGCTCTGGGTGAGATCTAGGGAGAATACTTTCTGGTACAATGGAGAGGGATGGAGGATCTGTTCATAGGCCACCAATTTTGGATGGTTCTAACTATGACTATTGGAAACCAAGAATGGTAGCCTTTTCAAAATCCCTTGATAACAAGGCGTGGAAAGTTGTCTTGACAGGCTGGGTGCATCCTGTTGTTACTAAAGAATGAGAAGCCACTACTGAGAAAAAGCCTGAAGAACAATGGTCCAAGGAGGAGGATGACCTAGCCCTTGGGAATTCTAAAGCTTTGAATGCCATCTTCAATGGAGTGGACAAGAACATCTTCAGATTGGTAAACAATTGTGAAATAGCTAAAGATGCTTGGGACATTCTCAAGACCACTCATGAAGGCACATCCAGGGTAAAGATGTCTAGACTACAACTACTCACCTCCAAGTTTGAAATCTTAAGGATGAAAGAAGAAGAGAATATTCATGAATTTCACATGAGTATCCTTGAAATTGCTAATGCCTCAGGAGCCCTGGGAGAAAAGATGACAGATGAAAAACTAGTAAGAAAAATTCTCAGGTCACTCCCCAAGAGATTTGCTATGAAGGTAATTGCAATAGAAGAATCTCAAGACATCTCCAACATGAGGGTAGATGAGCTAATTGGTTCCCTCCAAACCTTTGAGTTAGGGTTAAATGATGGTGTTGAAAGGAAAACAAAGAGCATTGCCTTCATGTCAAACACAGAAGAGGATAAGAGTCAGGAGGGTGATGAAGATCTTGTCAATGAAGTAGCTATGTTGGGAAGGCAGTTCAATAAACTGTTGAAAAAGATGGATGTAAGATCAAAGGCAAATGTCAAGAACATCTCATCTGACATCAGTAAATCCAACAATGCTGGAAGAAGAGCAAGAGCAGATGAGAAGCTCAAAGAAGGAAAAGAGGTTCAGTGCTATGAATGTGATGGGTATGGACACATCAGGACTGAATGTGGTACCTACCTCAAGAAGCAGAAGATGAGTCTTGCTGCCACCTGGTCAGATGAGAGTGATACAGAGGAGGCTGCAAATCTTGTGACTGCTTTGACATGAAGATGGGAATCTGATGAAGACTCAAGTGATGGTGAAGTAAACTTTGAGGAATTGGCCTCTACCTACAGAGAGCTGTGTCAGAAAAGTGTAGAGCTGAACAAGCAGTCTTTAAACCAGAAGAAAGACATAACTCAACTTGAGAATGAGAAGGTAGAATACTTGGAAACCATCTCCAAATTGAAAACAGAAGTTGTGGCTCTAAAGGTCAAGCTAGATGAAGATCAACAAGTTGAGAGCCAGAAGATAGTTCAACTGGAGAAAGAAAAAGCAGAACAAGTGGAAACCATCTTCAAACTAAAAACTGAAGTTGTGCTCTTAAACTCAAAACTAGAAGAGACAACCAAGTATGTAAGGATGCTGAACATTGGATCTGACTCCTTAGACAAGATTCTTCAAACTGGACAAATCACAGGAGTCAAATCTGGAATAGGGTACCATAAAACTAAGGCTGAAAGTAGTTACACTGGCTGTAAACCTAAAGCTAAACCCAAATGCAGCAATAGTAAGAGCAGTTCCAAGATGTCACATCATCAGAAGAAAGAATAGCAAAAAGACAAACACCAAAGATGGAGATGTCATTACTGTGGGAAATTTGGACACTCAAGGCCCTTCTGCTATAAGCTGTATGGTTACCCTACCCCCTTTCATCAACATCATCAGAAGAGAAAACAGCAGGATGGCAAACACCAAAGATGGAGATGTCAATACTGTGGGAAATCTGGACACTCTAGGTCTTCCTGTTATAAGCTGTATGGTTATCCTAGCCATGTTCATCAACAGACTCACTATCAACCCAGACCCACACATTACAGGCCTATCAACAAGAAGAAATGGGTTCCTAAGACTAATGTTACAAGTCTAATGGCTCACAAAGAAGAGTGGTATTTTGATAGTGGATGCTCTAGACACATGACTCGGAACTCAGACTTGATAACTGATCTTCACCCTCATGACTTAAGCTATGTAACCTTTGGTGATGGAGATAAAGGTGAAATAAAGGGGATAGGCAAGCTTGAGTATCCTGGAGCTCCTAAACTTGACAATATTCTACTGGTCAAAGGCTTGACTTCAAATTTAATAAGCATCAGTCAGCTAGGGTATCAAGGTCTGAATATCATCTTCACTAAAACTGAATGTCTGATTGTGAACAAAGACAGTGAAGTAATTATGAAAGGAATCAGGACCAACAACAACTGCTACATGTGGAGCTCTCAAATGGATAACCCCTCTAAGATGAGTACAGTTGCAAGAAGAATCATCAAGGGAAAGGAAGAGTGTCAGATAAGGATGCTAAGACCTAACCTCAAGGAAGAAAAGGTCATGATGGCCCAAACACCTGAACATATGACTGGTGGTATGAAGTCTGAAGCTGGAACAGAGACACAAGGGAATATTGAGATAAATAAAATATCAGTTGAAAGCAACAATGCCCAACCAGGGTGGATGAAATTACTGATAATTGTCTACAATGTCACAATCAATGCTATGACATTGTATTATGACAACCTGTATGGCACATCTATGTCCAAAGATCATATTCATCACAGTTGGACCAAGTACATTATTTGCTTTCATCACTCATGTAGAAAATATGTGGAAAACAAACTCATAGTTCTACAACATGAAATACAACTAACCAACAGGACTGCAAAGGATTTGTATGATGTCCAACTGAAAGATGAAAAGGGAAAGTTAGGGGCTTGGCTTCTTGAGAAAATATGGCAATTAATATGGAGTGGAAAAGGCAAGAAAAATATTGTCTGCCGAATGAAAAGAAAAAGCCACATTAATAATGAATCATCTCCTAGTATTGGAAATAGCATCCAATTCATTAGCACGCCCTGCCTGAATACAATTTTTTCTATCTTCATCATTCTACTCAGAGAACCTTTGCTAGGGCAAAGAAACTCTTCTTAGAAGTTCAACAACATGTCTCAACATCCATCAACATCCAGCTCAAAACCCTTTCATATAAGAACTTCCTCCATGGAAATTTTAGATGAAGATCTGATGGACGTAACCCTTCTGCGCATGATACCAGGTGACGTTTCAGGCTCCCCTTTCATGGCCGAAGCTAAGCAAGGTAGCACTCCAGAAAAATCTCCTGATAAAAAGGACATGCACTCTACTGATCGCATCATAAGAAACCTAGTTACTGAGATACTGAATGAAGAGCATGGAGTCAAGGACATTTTTACCCCTCTGTCCAGAAGGGACCCCTCTCTTGAGGAGGAAACCCAAGCTGAAAAAGATGATGACTCATCTAAAATAGAGAAGGAAGTAGCTGCTGAGGGACTATGTTCTCTTAGAAAAAACTTACCTAGCATGTCCCCTAATACTGCTCAGGACATTGAGGAAGAAAGGTCTGAGGAAGAAGATGACACGTTGGTCAATCTTGTGAAAACAAGTGTAGCAAAAAGAATAAGAAAAAGGAAGAGTATTGCTGAGATAAGAACATATAGGAAAGAGAAAAGGGTTGCTGGTATAGGTCCCTCCAAAGCTTGGAGTAAAGTAGAGGTCAGGAAGAAGAAAGAAAGTGAGAGTTCTGAATCTGATGAGAATGTCGAAGACGATGTCCCAGACATCTCCTTTGACAAAAGAAAGACTGTAAAGAAGTCTTCCAACAGAATTGCTGCTGAGCACCTAGACAAATGGAGGTTTGTCACTCAGAGAAGGGTTGCAGTTGAAAGATAATTGGGGAAAGAAACTGTTGAAATGAAGGAAGTAATGGAGTTAATCAAGGCAGCTGGTCTTATGAAAACTATGACTGCTCTGCCTCAATGCTATGAGGGGCTAGTCAAAGAATTCATTGTAAACATTCCTGAGGAAAGTTATGAGGTATACAAAGTGGTTGTTAGGGGTATGTGTGTAAAACTTTCACCAACCATCATCAACAGATTCCTAGGGAGAGGAACAAATGGAGGGGTAGATCTAGAGACCACAGATAATGAGATCTGTAGGATGATCACATCTGGCCAGGTTAAGGAATGGCCTAGTAGGAAACACCTATCAGCTAGTAAACTAACTGTCAAGTATGCCATCTTACACAAGATTGGTTCAGCAAATTGGGTACCTACTAATCACATATCTACCATCTCCATTGCTCTTGGGAGGATCATTCATGCCATTGGAACTAAGATGAGTTATGACTTTGGAAAATTTATGTTTGATCAAACCATCAGACATGCCTCCACCAACGCTGTAAAGTTGCCCATTGCATTCCCTTCCATCATCTGTGGCATCATCCTGAGTCAACAACCAGGAATCCTAAGCGCTAGTGATATTCCAAGCAGGAGGAAGACCCCTCTATTAATTCACTATAAGCTTTTTGAGGGTAGTCATGCCAATAATGTTGTCATGACATCTGCAAGAAGGGAACCTGCATCTCAAGGGAACCTAATTGACCAACTAAGAGAAACCTGCAGGGAATTGGAGAATGGTATAAATGTGGCCAAAGCAAGAAAAGAAGCTTTGGAAGCTCTTATTTATAGCCTGGAAAAGGAGGAGATAGAAAAAGCTGGTAAGGACTCAGAGGCAAAAGCACAGTCCTGTACCAACTCTGAAAGCTCTGATGGCTCTGAAGATGAAGAAGAAGGCGAAGATGATACTTCTTCCTCTGATTGATGGTTCCTCCTCTTGTTTGTTAAATAATGAAGACGGTAAAGCTGCAATATGGAGTTATTTGTTTTTGTATTTTGTGGCAGTCCTCTTGATGCCTGTTATGTAATATTTAGGGATCTTAATGAGTTCCTTGGATTTGTTCATTATTCCAGCTATCACAACTGTGTTTAATGTTGTTGTGTACTTCCTGAATATTATGTTTTAACATGCTTAATGTTATATCATCAGTTTTAACTTTCTCTGCTATGCTAATAGACATTTATTTTGTCTGATTGGTCACCTTTGGTCAATTTTGACTAAAAAGAGGGAGAAGTGCTTAATATGGAAGTTGGATGTGGCTGAACAGAAGTGCAACTATTATTGAAAGGGGTGCACAGGTGCTGATGTTGAAGCAGATATCAGTATGACATTCTGGCTGGTACAGGTGCTGTTGTTACAGTAGCTGTTATATTTGATGCATGCACAGATTTAGGGGAAGAAGAAGTACTCTGGTGCATTGTGCATTTGTGTGTCTTACTAGTTGCATCCATAACTAGTAATTCTGTTTATTGTTGCACAGATTTAGGGGGAGGAGAAGTACCCTTGTGCATGTGTGTATTACTAGTAGCCATAGCTAGTAATTGTTTTGCTTCTGCTGCTGATTAAACTTCTGTTATGTTGTTTAACTGCTGATAGTTTGCCTTGTGAACAAAAAGGACAGATATATGTTTTAGCCAAAATTTGCCAAAGGGGGAGTTTGTTGATTCTAAGTGTTGGCAGCAATTTTGGTAAAACAAAGAGTGTTCACAAGATGTCATGTGTGATGTCTTAACATGAGATATCCTATGTACCTGCTGAAGTTAAAGAACATGTGCAAGCAGGATTGTTTCAGAATGCCACATACAATGACAAGGCTTCTGATATTGGTTGTACCTGCTGGAGCTTATATGGAAGACATGTTCATGCAGGATTGTTTCAGATGACATACACAATGTCATGGTATCTGATATGGTTGTACCTGCTATAAAAGGAAATTGGATTATGCAGGATTTTTCTAGGATGTCAGACCCGATGTCATGACATCCTGTACACAGAACATTTAGTATGAATGTCTGGTGTTTTGTGATTGCACAAGTATTGGAAATCATTAGTTGATTGAAGATATGGCTAGCTGGCACATTCAATCAGGGATTTCAACCAGATTTGATTATTATCCAAGGAGATCTATACAGCTGTTATAAAAAGATTTGATTGGAAAATATATTTAGGGTTTTCAAGATATCCAAGCCCAGCAGACTGCTTCTATAAAAAGGGGCTTAGAAAACCTATTTGGACACACAACCAAGACTGAGCGAAATTTAGAGAGAGAGCTAGGGTTAGTGTCTGTAGGTCATTCAAGTCATCCATTGATGATTGAATTGGACTGATTTGTCTTCTTGATCAAAGTTGTGAAGCAAGATCAAGAGTGTGTCTTCTTGATTGAAACTATGAAGTAAAATCAAGAGTTTTGTAATTGAAAAGTATTTTCTTTTCACAAGGATTGTTGTTTAAAATCACGGGTGTGTGATTGTAAGGGAAGTGAGTGGGTTCTCATATCTAAGAGTGCTTAGGTAGAAGTTGCACGGGTAGAGATTAGGTGAGAAAGACTATAACTTGTTGAAGTGTACGGATAGTCTTTGAACTAATTCTATTATAGTGAATTTCCTTCGTGGCTTGGTAGCCCCCAGACGTAGGTGAGTTGCACCGAACTGGGTTAATAATTGCTTGTGTGATTTGCTTTACAATTCTGTTTATATTTCCATTGTGTATTAACAGATATTAGTGTCGTAACATCACCTTTGACATCTTATATCTAATACCAGAATTTCAATTTGAAGCTTGGAAGGTCATCTCCCATTCCAAGACATTATAGGTCATTTGACTGAAACCCTAATTTTTGGTCAACTTCCCAAGAACATAACTCATTCATTTTTTGTGATTTTGAGGTGGGATCAACTGCATTGGAAAGTTTAAGATGTCTACTTCAAATGTTATGTTGAACAAAATTTCAAAATCTCAAACGAAATACATGTGATAATGCAAAACATTATAGGTCACTTTGGACCAAATGCATTGAAAGGCAAAAAAGTCCAACTTCAAGTGCTCATAACTCCTTCATCAAAAATCCAAATGATGCAAAATGTAGATCCATTTTGATTGCCTTGAAAAGATCTACAACTTTGATGTTGGAGGTTTTTCCATTTGAAACTTGCATCATCAAAACAGAAGGGCTTGAAGTTGGTTCATTTTGACAAAATTCCCAAAGGCATGTTTTGCACTATGAACTTCATGGCCTGTTTTCATAATTTCCACACTTCAAATGAGTTTTGGTCTAACATAACATTTGTTCCTTATGTCAAGACCTTTCCAACCATTACCCACATCCCTATGTTTCAATTTTCCAAGTGGCATTTTCGAAGAGATGAAGTTTTATGACCAATTATGCATTTCATGGTGAAACTTCATATGCAAGCGATTGGAGTGCAAACCACACGTCCAAACCTTCTCCAAATCATTTCAGCATCCATTTGCATTGGATTTTGGGCCCTCCATGCGCCTGTACAGGCCCATGCATGGAGGCCTTCAATTTTCATGCACACGAAATTCACCCTTGCCTTTATAGAAGCACCATTTCATTCAATTTCCATCCCTGAATCAATCTGAAATGCTGCAGAAATCAAAACCTAGCCATCACTAAAGGAATTTCTACTTTCTTCTAAAAAATTCAGATCTGAATTTCAACTACCTTGGTTGATTTTCAGACTAACAATTCCTTAGCCTTGCTTCATCTTCATCACTAGATCCTACTGCAAGCTTTAGTTGAGAAGGTGGATATCAGAACTTTTTCTCTTCAAAACTCATTGTTTCCTGCTTATTTCTTGAGTTCCTTGGCTTGGCTGAAGTTCTCTCATTAGAGGCATTTGATTTGTACTTTCAATTTTGTAAAAACCTGAAGTTCAGCATGAACACCATATTTTTCTTCTTCTGATTTCTCTTTCTATGGAGATCTAGAAGAGAAACTAATGGTACAGGGGTGATGTACATCACCCCAGCTTTCCAATGATATGAGGATCGCTCTTTTTGATTAAGATTTGATGACCTGCAACTTTGGCCGGAATCCCTGGACTCGTTGGAGAAGAGGATGGTGTACACCACCGTCCGTTTGCTAGGTTGAATATGGGCCCTTGGATCTGATTTCTAGATCTAATCTCCACCTTCCATCTTTATGACTTTTTTTAATTCAGTGTGTGGTTGCATTGCCTTGGACTCATGGTGAGCGCGCGCCTCTGGACCATTAGATGTGTCATGTCAATTAATGAAATCTCATCCAACGCCTCCTGATTTTTGCTATTTTTCATTTTCTGATTTTATTTTCTATAATTCCCTTTTATTTCAAAAATTCATAACTTCTTCATTTTAATTCCAAAAAATATGGGAATAATTGCATTCTTCTCCATTTTAATTCTAGTTTCTAAAAATGTTTTTTAATATTTTTTACTTTTTCATTTGATATTTTTTGTGAATTTTCTCTTTTCTGGTTATTTTTAATTCATTTTAAATAGTTTTTGATATTCAAAAAGTACAAAAATATTTTCCTAACCTATTTGAATGATGATGGATCTATGAAAAATATTCTCATCAATTTTTTAATTGATTTGAGATTTATTTGAGATTTTAGTACAATTAGGTTATTGTTATTCATTTTTAATTGATTAAAAATAGTTTCTGACCTTTAAAAATGCTGAATTTTTTTGTCAAACTTTGTTTGACCTTGTTGAACTTGGGATAAATCACCTGGACCTTTCAAGTTTGATTTGAGGTGATTTTGAAGTTTGACCTTTCTTTATTATTTTAATTCAAGTTTATTTTAAATATTAAAAAATGCCAAAAATATTTTATTTATTTCTTGACTTCCAATCTTCACCTCATTTATGTTTTTGATTGTTTGACCATGATCCTCAATGTCATTGGTCAACACTTGTTGATTGGTACATGCTATTTCATTTAATGCACTTATTTCTTTTCATTATCCATCTTCTTCTTCTTATTCTTCTTCTTTTCTTTTTGATCAATGAGTTGAAGGTTGATAAGTTAGCATTGATTGGGGAGACTTAATCTTCCTTGATTCAAATCTAATTCATCTTGATCAATTGATCATGTGAATGGCTTTGCATTAAGGATAGGTTGTTTCCTAAATCATGCAAAAGGCTTAAACCAATACAAGATCAATTCTCCTTTTCTTTTGGCATGGCAAGTTGTTGAAACTTGGTTCACTAATCAAGACTTCTAACTTGTGTTGTTGCCTACATTATTATTGACCGGCCTCAGATAGTTGTGACTTCTACATAAGTCCAATTACGATTGCTTAATATAGCGCTAAATTTGCCTTATGACACACTAACTACTAACATTAATCATTGACTATTATCATTAAATTCTTGCTCTTTACTTTTATGCAATTTACTATTCTTGCACATATTATTCATTTGCTTTTCCCTTTGCTCACTTGAGCACATGTTTATGTTAATGCAATTTGCCTTTTGCTCACTTGAGCATATAATTGTGTATATATCATTTGTGTTTGTGTTTTGTTTTGTTTGTTGTGAACAACATGCAAAGAATTGGACAAAATGGACTTAGACTTTAGGACCTTCCCTATGCAAATTTGGAGTCAAAGAGCAACTAGGCCTCATGCCTTTAGAGTGCTTAAATGTCAAAGAGCAACTAGGCCTCATGCCTTTAGAATGCTTAATATTGAAGATGACTTTTAAAGGACTATATTATAAACTCCCTCTTGTCCATTCTTTGATTGTTAATAGAACCTTTTGATGTGTGTGCTTTTGTGCTAGGGATTCCAACATTGAGCCAAATTGAGGAACCATTGCCATGTGCTTCTAAGAGGGAGGGATCTTCCAAGAGTTCATTTGATTGTTGATTGCTTGAGTTTATGCTTATGTGATTTCTTATTCCAAAGGATGGGAGCTACTTGGATCATCAATATGATCTCAAGAGAGGAACTCCATTTGTGGTTTTGTTTCTTTATCCCTCACCTCTTGTATGCTTAGGACTTTAGCCTTTCTTCTTCTTCACTCCACTCTAACCCAAGCCAAAACTTTTGTCCAAACATCTAACATTTGTTTTTAACATTAGAAATCTAAGCCTTATGCTTTTGATTTTCAAACTTTCTTTTCTTAATACATATTTTGAATTGAACTCCTAAGTCAACTTTGACCATTTTGTACATACTTATCATTGGTAAATACAACCCATTCAAATGCCTTTTTGTGGTTTCAATAGCCACCTTCTTAATCAAACTTTTCATAACCTTTAGCTATTAGGTTTGAGTTATACTTGTGGTAGACGTAATACTCACCTATATCCTTAGTGATGGACAATGAGTCTTCCATGCTTATTATAGGGTTAACCTCTCACTAGCATGTTGAAGCTATCTTCACATGGTGGATTTGTGGTTTAGGTTGAGTTTTCTCCCTTGGATAACAAAAGACCTTAAGGCTTTTGGACCAATCAATTCACCAACTCATTTTGAGATTTTTACCCCGAACTACGAGGTTTTGATCCTAATCTTTTTTAAGATGGTACGTAGGCAATGGGTTTATCCATCCAAACACAAAAATGTAAATAAATTTGTATATTCTCTTCTCATCTCTTCAATCATGTTTGCACAAAACACCAACCTTACAACCAAGTATGAAAAGGGCTCCTTAGGAGTACCTAGGATGTTTTGGGTGCCTAACACCTTCCTATTGCATAACCAACCCCCTTACCCAGATCTCTGACATTTTACTAGTTTTTGATTCGATAAAACTTTTAGGTTTTTGTTCGCTTTCTAACCATTCCTTTGGATAAATAGAAGTGCGGTGGCGACTCGACTTGTATGATTTACCTTGGATTTAGTCAATATATCTAATGATAACGAATACCCCACTACAGTGGCGTATATGGATCACAACGTCACGATAGAACAATTTGACAGTATTGTTGCGAACATCACCGCTTGTAACAATTTTAGCTTTAGTGACGCTGATCTCCCCGAGGAGGGAAGAGACCACAACTTGGCATTACATATATCTATGAGCTGCAAAGATGACGCCATGTCCAATGTGTTGGTAGACACTGGGTCATCATTGAATGTATTGCCGAAGACCACTCTCGCGAAGTTGTCATATCAGTGGCCTCCCATGAGGCAGAGTGGAGTAGTTGTGAAGGCTTTCGATGGGTCTCGCAAAACTGTGATTGGTGAGGTTGATCTCCCAGTCAAAATCGGACCAAGTGATTTTCAGATTACCTTCCAGGTTATGGACATTCACCCATCGTATAGTTGTCTCCTAGGCAGACCATGGATTCACGAGACTGGCGCCGTGACATCCACCCTACACCAGAAACTGAAATTTGTAAAGAATAAGAAGTTGGTGGTGGTAGGGGGAGAAAAGGCTCTCCTGGTAAGCCATTTGTCTTCCTTCTCTTATATAGACGCTGAGGATGAAGTTGGAACGCCATTCCAAGCTTTATCTATTGCTGAACCTTTTGAGAAGAGAACTCCTTCATTTGCTTCCTACAAAGATGCAAAGTTGGCCATTGAGCATGGTGCAACTGCCGGTTTAGGGCAAATGATCAAGTTGGAAGACAACAAGTCCCGGGCTGGCATAGGCTATTCTTCTGGGGTCTTCAACAAGCATGGTTTGTTCAAGAATGGATGTTTCATCCACACCGGTCAAGATAAAGAGGGTGCTGCCATTTTGGAAGAGAACGAAGAGGATTCTGGCAATTTCATCATCCCTGGAGGGATCTTCAATAATTGGGTCGCTGTGGATATTCCAACAGTTATCCATAAGTCAAAGTAATGTTCATTGTGTTTGGAAACCCTTCTCCCATGCCCAAAGGAGAAGTGATGACATTGTTGGCATATAAATACAATGATGTTTTCATTCAATAAATTCATGTTAAATGTTTGTTTTTCCAATTATTTTCCCTTTTTGCTTTTGCATGAAATTGGTGATCACATAAAACCTTAAAAATAAGAATAAAATCAATCTTTTCATCTGCATAATGATTTGCCTTGTTTGAATTCTAAAGTTTCTTTTATATCCAAAATTATTATGCAGGTTATCGCATACGCAAAAAACAACCGGCGGGAAAAGACACAGAGTCGCCACCGTGCGTTATTTATCCGAAAGGAGGGAAAGGAAACGCTCGAAGTAAACCTGAAAAAGGGAAAGGAATGGTCTTACGACCAGAGATTGCAAGGTACGGGAGTCGGTTACGCAAGGGGAAGGTATTAGCACCCCTCACGTCCGTCGTACTCGACGGGATCCACGCTCAAAAGAATAGGAAAAGGTTGCTGAATAAACTGCTCAAAGAATGCACACACACTGGATTAATAAACAGGATGAAAGAAGACGGAGAAAGCGGACTCGGCAGGATGTCGCATCCTGGTCCTACGTAGTTTGTCAGAAACAAACATCAGAGTCGACGTAGTTTGGGGAAATGGGGAACGTGCTCGCTAGGACGTTGCGTCCTATGCATACGTATCTTCTCTAACCAGAGTAAGAATCAGAGCACTCGTAGCTCGGCTAACGCACACCGAAACAAAACGCTGGAAAAAAAACGTTGAGACGTCGAACGACACACAAACGGAAACAGACTGCCAATGGCTGGTCTTACATCTGACTCCGAACAAACAAACGCAACTAGGAAACGGAATGCCAATCGCTGGTCTTACATCCAACTCCACAAAAGAAACAGGAAACAGATAGCCAATCAATGGTCTTACATCTGACTCCATAAACAAACAAACAAAAGAAGCAGGTGACAAACACACACTAAAAAAAGAAAGGGTCTCAATTGCAACTAGGGCAAGATAAAAGGAAGGTCTCGATCGCAACGAGGGCGAGAGAAAAGAAGGATTAACAGTTAGTCATCAGTCAAACTCGACAAGACATCGCATCTCGTGCCTGTAGCACCTCAAATTTGCACCTACCCTTTGTACATACATTCTCATATTAGGTCATAACATTAACATAGTCCACTGCATAACATTGCATTGTCCCTTTTGCCCAAGTGCAAGCCATTCAGAAGAATTAGGTCAAACTGGTCAGGAGATCAGTCAATCAAGCAAGTCAGTGCATTTTCCTTTGAGGCAAGGCCCTAGGGTTGGTCCAACATGTTCACAGGACCTAGGGGTCCTTTTGAAGTGTTTTGGTCAAAGATTGGGTGCCCAGAAGTCATCAGTCATGGCTCAGTTCACCAGAAACCCTAAAAGGTCAACCATGGTCAACTGTGGTCAACTGTGCCTGATTTTATGGATTTCAAGGTGGGAAATGGTTTGAAGGGGTTCATTCATGTCCATATAGTCCTTATATAACATGTCAAACATCATCATGGAAGAATTTGAAGTCAAACAAGAAATTTCCAAAAATAGAAAGTTGACCTGTAATTGGAATTTGCCAAAAATGGAAAGTCTTGATCCTCAAAATTACATCATGATACAAGCTTCAAATGAATTTTTTCCCAACATGAAAGTTGAAGATTTTGTTCTCCCATTTTCAAAAAGTCCAAGAACACTCAATTCCCATGAATGGTTGGAAAGTTATGATCAAATCATTCTCAAATATTTTTGAACTTCAAAGTGGCATATCTTCCAAACCATTTGGCCAAATTGGGTGGGGTTTTTTGCTACAAGTCACATTTGATGCCCTCTTTCCAATTATGTCATCACAATTTACCAAAAACTCACCAATCAAAATGACACTTTTTGAAGTGACTTGAATTATTTCAAGTGAGGTGAAAAAGTGATTTTGCAAGTTAAGCCTTTCCAATATATTTTGCCAATTGAAATTGCTAAGAAATCATATTTGGAGTGTGTACAAGGCCCACTTTCGCAACTGTAACCACAGACCTTGCCATTTGAGTGAAAATTGACAAATTAACCAAAACACCTCCAATTACAAAAATCCAATTACCACATAACTAACCAAGCTTAAGGACACTAAAACACAGTATATATTCTTCATTTTCTGCAGAAGAAACCCTGGAAGCCTCATTCACCAACAGAAAATCTCATATTCTCAAAAACCTTCATTTTGCATTTTAGAACTTTTCTCCAAAAACCTGCAAGAACTCGAGCCTTGGTTGGTTGCTGCACCATATATCATCATTCTTGAGCTCATTGGAAGCCTTGTTTCCCAACTGTGAGCAAGAAATCTTCAGCTGTCATTCAAGAACACTCCAATGGCAGATCGTGTTTTGAGCTTCCTTGAACATTCTTGAGCTAAAATCTTTTCTCCATTCAACTTTTGGAAGTTAGTAGGACACTTGTTTCGAGCATTTGAGGCCAAACAACCACTGCATTGCATTTGTTCCTCAGATTTGGTGAGTTTTCGAATTTCACTATTTACTAAACTATGATATGCATTAGCTAGGTCTTTGTATGCTGAGTTCAATGGTAGTTGTGGTTTTAAAAATGGTTAAGTAATTAGGGAGAAATGTGAAGTTGAAAGTTGATGTTCAAATGAGTTTTGGTTTAATGCTTGCTGTGTAGCCCGATTCCATGAAAATGAATGTTGGTTTATTGATGCCTGATGTTTGCTGGTCCTATTGATGTATTTAATTTCCATTTCTGGGCCAAAATTTTTTCCATGATTGATGATGAAGATGAATGTACAGTAGCAGCGAAACCCTAATGTTCATGCTGCCCAGAACTTGTTTCACGTGTTTTGCATGAGCTTAACACTGTTTTATTAGCATGGGCCAATCACAACATTTCGTTCTCCTTTCCCAAACGCCGCGTTTCACTAACACTTCACCAGAATTACAAATATGCCACGGCCTTATTTATTTGATTATTTAATCCATTATTTCTTCAATTATTATTTCATTTTGTTCCACAAACTTCCAAAAATCATAACACACTCATTTCTAATCCAAAATTAATGAGATTTTTTGCCAAATGTTCATCTCAACCTCTAGTTTTTAATCATGATTTTTACAGAATTTTTGGATGAAGGGTTTTGAAATGGTGCTAGGGTTTGTGACATGTGCTCATATTTTGTACACTTTGCCAAAACATTTGTGAAATGATGATGCTTTATCCAATGGCTTTGAAATTTTTTGTGCTTAAACTAGACACATTCATGGTGATTTTGGTATAGAGTTTGTGAATTTATAATCTCTGGTTTGTGAGTTATGATTTTTTGAATTCGGGTGTGACAATTTGTGTCACACCATTGATGTGCAACTTCATGATTTTCAATACCGTGCTTCTTGACCTCAAATTGATTTGGATTTTTTGCATGATTGAACTTATGTATGTCTAGTTTACATGTGATTTTTCTTGGAATTGTTTGTGGCATTTCCTAATTGTTTGAGATTTTTCTCCCCTGTTTGGTCTTATGTTGACGTTTTGTGACACATGTTCCCATTTCATTAGTGAAATTCTCATACTTTATTGGATGGACATGAAATTTGATATGTGATTAGTAGACATCTTAATATTTGTCATGGTTTTGATCCCATTCATTTCTCATATGCTATCACTGATTTATGATTTTTTCAAGTTGATGCATGTTTGGTTGACTTCTTTGAGCATGTTTTGAATTACCTTGCCTTTCTGATTTTCATTGACCACCTTCTACTTGTCCAAATGAGTTAAAATTTGACATGCTTACCATGCTATGGGTTGTGTTTGATCATGATTTATTTGATGATTTTTTGGAATGTTTATGATTGGTTTTGAATTGAGTCTTGTTGTTGACTTCTATGAGCTTCCATATGCCATGCTTTGACCTAATTTACTTATGAAATCAGGATGATGAATGATATGAACATGGAACCACTTAAGTTTGCTTCTTGACTGTTTGAATATGATTTTGATTGGATTTCACTTGCTGTTTTGACTTTCTCATCTCCTTTTGACCCTAGGCTTGTCCTAGTGGTCTTGTTGCTCATGTTTGAGTTCATGTTTTCAGGTTAACCAACAAATACCCAAAGAAACTTATACAAGTTGAATGAGTTTGATTTGATTATCATGACTAACTTGTTTGTTTTGTAGCTTGCTTGGCTCATATGCTTGAGCCTTATGCATTGCACAGTTAACTGACTGTGTTGACTGTTGATTTCTATCTCATTTTGCTTTAACTTTGAGTTGTGTACTGATTCTGTTTGACTAGTTTCAGGTACCTTTAGTTGCTTTTAGTTCCTTGTGAACTTTGCTTTGCTTTGCTTAAGAGCAATTTGCATTGAGGTATATTTTTTTATCTTCATGTAGTCTGGAAGACCTGGCCTGTTACTTGGCCAGGCAACTGTCTGAAGTCCTCCTTAAGAGGCATTTTTGTGATTGTTTACAATTTGTCCTTGTATAGAGTCAAAGACCTCCTAAGTGAAGAGGCAATTGGCAGAACCCAAGGGATATGCAATCTATCCCCTGCTATTCTGTGTGTCATCTGCTTTGCTCACACTACTGTGTTGATGCATTGTAGATACAAACCCAAGATCTTGTACAATTATACAGTTGAGTCAGTTTCAAATGTGTAGAAGGGTTCCCCCTTTCTGAACCCACACATTCTTGTCTTAAGCTCTCCCAGGCCAGGGATAAGAGCTGTGAAGTCTTATCTTCACTCACCTTTCATCTGCTTCACCTTAGCCCCTCAATGGCAAGGTTAAGAGCTAACACTACCCAGTTACAGTGGTTTGTTTGTTGAGGTTGATATGACCCCTTGACTAAAACCTAACCTTGATTGAGCCCATTGTTTGCATATAGTGTGTGCTACCTGTGCTTGTGTGTTTGTTTGACTTGCTTCCTGTGCAATTTAGCTAGAAACCTTAACTTAGGGATGATTTTGCATGACGACATCTAGGCTCGAGTCGTAGTCTCCCTAGTGTTGTGTCTCCCTCTGTCATCTGGTTAGGCTAGTCCTTTTTCCCTCCGTAGGGGAACTACGTCGCCCTGATTCTCATACCAGATGAGGTACGTAGGCAGAAGATCGTGCGAGATCTCTCCGAGCACCCTTTTCTTTTTTTTGCGTGTGTTTTGCTTGACAGTTGCTAGGCTCGAGTTCCCGACTCCTTAGTAACTTGTTGCTTTTTGTGTGTGTTAGGATATGGATGTAAGCCCAGCCATTGGCATTCCGTATCCTATTGTTGAGTGCTTGGAGTCCGATATGAGTCCATCAAGTGGCATCTGGTTTCCAGTGTGGGTTTGTTTGGTTCGGAAGCTGATGTAAGTCCAGCGATTGGCATTCGGGTTCCATGTTTGCCTTTTGTGTTTTGTTTTGTTTCGGCGTGCGTGAGCCGAACTACGGCAACTCTGATTCTCATGTTCAGATGAGATACGTAGGCACAAGATGCGATGTCTTGCCGAGTTTGACTAACGACTAACAACTAATCCTTGTTTGCTTTCGCCCTTGTTGCGATCCTTTCTCTCGCCCTCGTTGCGATCGAGACATTCCCTTTCTCTTGCCCTAGTTGCAATCGAGACCTTTGTTCCCGTAGTTAGTTGAACTACGTTTTGCTCTGATTCTCATTCCCGATGAGATACGTAGGCATAAGACGCAACGTCTTAGCGAGCACACTTATCCTTAACCCATAGGTACCCGAGCTACGAAGACTCTGATTCTCATATTCAGATGAGATACGTATGCAATGGATGCGACATCCGTGCGAGTCATTTTCTTTGACCCTTTCTTTTAGTAAATAGTACATTAGATAAACACACACCCTTTAGACAAGAAACAACAAGAGTGGATCCCGTAGAGTACTACGGATGCGTAGGGGTGCTAATACCTTCTCTTCGCATAATCGACTCCCAAACCCAAGATTTGGTTGCGAGACCTTGTCTTTTCCTTTCCTTTCTCCAGGTTTACTTCGAGCGTTTCCTTTCCCTCCTTTGGGATAAATAACGCACGGTGGCGACTCTTCTGTCATTTCTTTCTCGCCGGTTGTTTTTTTCGCACCACTGTATTTTTCAGGCTGCGACAGTGCCTACGTATCTCATCTGGACATGAGAATCAGAGTTGTCGTAGTTCGGCTAAACTATTTCTGTTTGTTTTGTGTTTTTTAGATGAACAACGTTACTACGCAATCTACCGGATGCTCGACCTTGGGAGACTTACTCACCTGTAGTAGAAGGAGTTAACGTGTCCTTAAGGGAAGACAAAGTTGGTTTGTGTTTTAGGATGCTCACACAAGAAAGGAAGTCCTATACGAAGGAACCGTGCTACCTTAATTGACATGCAAATGAGAGACTATACGAAGTCTAGCAATCCTATGGGGATACAATCACACCACAGAAAAACATATAACATGAAATAAACACACCAACAAGGGGCTCAAACATCAAGGGTGAGGCTTTAGTCAAGGGGTCATATCAACCTCGACAAACAAGTCGAGCTTTTGTCAAGGGGTCATATCAACCTCGACAAACAAGCCAATTGTAGGGGTATGTGAGGGCTCTTAACCACTGACGTTGACCGTCAGGGTGAGCAGATGAAAGGTAATGAGGATAAGACCTCATAGCTCTTAACCCGGGCCTGGGTGAGCTTGAATCAATGAAGGCGTGGGGATCCAGAATGAGGGACCCTACTCCACTTGACTGACTCTATATACAAGGATCTTGGGTTAGGTTCAAGAGCATCAGCACATAGTGCGAGCTTAATGAACGACTCAAACGATTAGCAGGGGATTGATTGCTAATCCCTTCTATCTTCCAATTGCCTCTTCACTTAGTAGGACTTAAGTAACATGGCACAATGAGTAAACAAACATAGTCATTGCCTCTTAAGGAGGACTTCAGCCAAATGCCTGCCAAAAGAAACGACAGGGCTGCCAGACTACATGGAGTTAGAGGATGATTACCTAGGTGGTATGCCAACCACAAGCAAAGCAAAGCTCAAGCAATGAGCTAAAGCGACTAATGTACCTGTAAGAAAGTCAAACAAGTCAATATTCACATTCAGACAAATCAAACAGACAGTCAACAATGTTACAACCAATAGGTTCACAAGGCAAGTCAACAACTCAAGTGAGTTCATCACCAAGGGACCTACAACACAACAAAGGTTAGTGGACAAAGCAAATTTGCATCTCAAGTCATAAGATTGCATCAACCACTAGAGCTAATAGCTTGAACCTGAAATACAAAGCTCAAAAGATGAGTACAAACCACTAGTACCAAAACTAGGGTCAAAGGCAAAGCAAAATGTCAAAACAACAGCCACTATTCAACATGAACCATATTTATTCAAGTAAGAACATGTCCTAAAAAGGATCAAACTTAAATCCAAAGGCAAGGGCTTCAAGTAAGCAAGATAAAGCAAATGCACACAATGGTGATCACAATTGGATATCAAACATAAAAAATCCATATTAAAACAGAAATGAGTCCAATGATGATGTAAAAAAATATGTGCACACCACATGTTAAACACAAGCATCATGAAAAAAATTGGAATCAGAGAAGCTCAATTGACATGGATATAAAAATGAACAAGACCAACATCAAAATGTGTGACACACATTGTCACACCCTAAGTTCATGGGCCTAAAACAGAGATGGAAAATGATAAAAATGCACAACCAAGCCTCAAATATCAAGCAACATGTTAGGAATCAGCATACCAAATTTCAAAGCAATTGGCCAATGTATGAGCATTTCACAAAAGATTGGTACAACATGTCACATTTGCATACATGTTCAAATAACAGTCCACAACTAAAAATCCAGAGATGATAAAATCATGAAATCACCACCACAAAATAATAGACATCAAGATGAACATGTAGAAAAAAATGGAAGTGATTTGGATTAATTTGCTATTTTTTGTGAATTGTAGAAATTACATGAACAAAATGAAATAATGTTGAAAAAATAATGTGAAAAAGATGAATTAAAATGGACAATGCCACCTACAGGGATCGAACCAAGGGCACACCAAAACGCAGTCGTTTGGACTAAGGAAATCAAAAGGAAATTAAAATGCATTTGCTGGGAATCGAAGCGAGGTACAAGCCCAAACGCTGCACTTCACTAATTGAAGTGGCAGCCTAGTCAGCAGTCCAAGCACATGTGGACAAGTCAAAGGAATCCTGGCCTATCATCTGGACAGCAGGATGCTCGCGTGGCAGCGCACAGGTAAGCCCTAGCATTTATAACAGACGGCCGGAATAGTGATTCCGATCGTCTTCTCCGACCAAACCCGCGGCGGAGGCGATGAACTTCAACAAAAAAAGTTCCAGAAACATGCAAAGCATACATCAATCGAAAGCTCATGAAGTGTAGAACATGGATCTATCATCAACTAAGTCTAAATCATCATGAGCAAGGCGAATCGAGCAGAAACATTTTTCATGTTCAAAAATTAAAATCCACATATCTCAACCAAATCTCAACCAAATTCAATTCTATAACCACCAGAATTCTCAGTATGATGAGACTTATCTAAGCATGGCAATGATTTGAAGAATTAAGAGATGCGAAATTTAACCAACCTGAACTTGCAGTGACCAAAATCTTGTAATCAAGCCTCCAAAACCTCCAAATCTCCTTCTCCACTCTTGATATGAAGCTTTGAATATGAATTGATGCTTGAATTGGTCTGGATCTAGCTCAACTTGTAACTTCCATCTTCATGTTCATGTATGGAATATGCACAAATCTTGGCCAAAATCTTCAATCCAGAGCTTGATCCTTCATCAATAACACTTGCTGAACACGATTATGCAATAAAACTCATGTGCTATGTGGAGAATTTTCAAATTTGGATTGAAAGAAAAAATGGAGGGAAACTTGAAGCTAGATCTAGAATGTGTGAAAAATGAGAAATTCTGTTATGATTAACCTTTTATATGCTGTGTTAATTATCATGCTAATCCAAATTAGCAATGGCTAATGAGAAGTTAATGAGGAAAGAGGTGTGATGCAAAATTAGCAAATGCACCCTTGCATGGTGAAAATGCACGTGAGCAGTGCACATGCATGGTTCCAATCCACTTAAAATCAATTTATGAACATGATGGAATGATCAAAAAGCTTGTAGCATCAACCAATTTCAAATTATGGATTTTCCCTCCAAAAAGCACATGTATGCACCAATGGTCATGTGATATTATTTCATGCAATGCCATGATGGATTTGGAAAATATAGGTCATGACATGCATTGTGCAAAAAGAATGACTAAATTTGGAGTTTTGAATCAAAAGATATGGCTTTTTGAAGTTTCATGTATACTTGGTGATCATTTGCTCATAACTTCTCAACCATTCATCAGATGCTCATGATCTTGGACTTTTTGGAAATGGTAGAGAAAGATCTTCAACTTTCACGTTGACCAAAAATTCATTTGAAGCTTATTTGGTGTTGGAAAGTCAAGTTGAATGTGGTCTAAAAACTTGCCATTTTTGGAAATTTGAAATTACAGGTCACTTTCCATTTTTGGAAACTTTTAATTTGACTTCAAATTCTTCAATGTAGATGTTTGATATGATGAATGAAACTCTTTTGGACATGAATGAAGTGTCTCAAACCATTTCTCCACCCCAAAGCCTTCAATTGACTGTACAGTTGATCATATGGTCCTCAGATGACCTGGACATGCACTGATGACTTTGGACCTCTACCACTTGGCAAAATTGCTTCAAAATGAACCTTGACCAATGCTGGATTGCCATGATGCAATGCAATATGTAATGATATATGACCTAAAAAATGAAATGAATGCATGAATGGGGGTGCAAATTTGAGGTGCTACACAGGTTAATCAAACCCATTGAACATAATGATCCAACGCCATCTCCCAACTTTGAATTCCCTGTATTTGAGGCGGAAGAAGATGATGTTGAAGAGATTCCTGACGAGATTACCCGTCTACTTGAGCATGAAGAGAAGGTCATTCAGCCGCAACTTGAGAATCTGGAAATTGTCAATTTGGGGTCTGAAGATTGTGTGCAAGAAGTGAAGATTGGGGCACTCCTGGAAGAGTCTGTTAAGAAGGGGTTGATTGAGTTGCTACGAGAATATGTTGTCGTCTTTTCCTGGTCATATGAAGATATGCCTGGTCTAGATACTGATATCGTGCAATATTTCCTGCCTTTAAAGCCTGGGTACGTGCCTGTGAAGCAGAAGCTCAGAAGAACTCATCCCGATATGGCAGTAAAAATCAAAGAGGAAGTTCAAAAGCAAATTGATGCGGGGTTTCTGGTGACTTCTACATATCCTCAATGGGTGGCCAATATTGCGCCTGTGCCTAGGAAAGATGGAAAAGTCCGGATGTGTGTGGACTATAGAGACTTGAATAAAGTTAGCCCGAAAGATGATTTCCCTCTATCACATATTGATATGCTGGTAGATAATACAGCTAAATTCAAGGTCTTCTCATTTATGGACGGATTTTCCGGATATAATCAGATCAAAATGGCACCCGAGGATATGGAGAAGACAACATTCATCACACCTTAGGGAACATTCTGTTATCGAGTGATGCCCTTCGGTTTGAAGAACGCCGGAGCCACGTATCAACGAGCTATGACTACCTTGTTTCATGATATGATGCATAAGGAGATCGAGGTATATGTTGATGATATGATTTCTAGGTCAAGAACGGAAGTTGAACATGTAGAGCACCTGTTGAAGCTTTTTCAGCGTTTGAGGAAGTACAAGCTTCGTCTAAATCCCAACAAGTGTACACTTGGAGTCCATTCCGGCAAGTTATTGGGCTTCATTGTCAGCGAAAGAGGTATTGAGGTTGATCCTGCAAAGGTCAAAGCAATATAAGAGATGCTTGCGCCCAAAACTGTGAAGCAAGTCCGAGGTTTTCTTGGCCTCTTGAATTACATTTCCAAATTCATATCCCACATGACTGCCACATGTGCGCCAATATTCAAGCTCCTCCGGAAAGATCAGTCTCATGACTGGACCGAGGATTGCCAAAAAGATTTTGACCGCATTAATGAGTATTTATATGAGCCTCCGATTCTGTCTCCACCTGTTGAAGGGAGACCATTGATTATGTATCTGACAGTTCTTGAAGACTCAATGGGTTGTGTCCTTGGTCAGCAAGACGAATCAGGAAAGAAAGAGTATGCCATCTACTACTTGAGTAAGAAGTTTACTGGTTGTGAGTCTCGATACTCAATGCTTGAGAAGACATGCTGTGTTTTGGCATGGGCTGCTAAGCGCTTACGCCAGTATATGTTGAATCATACGACTTGGTTGATATCCAAAATGGATCCAATCAAGTATATCTTTGAGAAGCATGCTTTAACTGGGAGGTCTGCCCGTTGGCAGATGTTGTTATCTGAATATGACATTGAGTATCGGGCTCAGAAAGCTATTAAAGGTAGTATCTTGGCTAATCACTTGGCACATCAACCAATCGAGGACTATTAGTCAGTTCAGTATGACTTCCCAGATGAGGAGATTCTTTATTTGAAAATGAAAGATTGTGACGAACCTACACTCGATGAAGGGCCAGAGCTTGGTTCCAGATGGAGTATGGTGTTTGATGGCGTTGTAAATCAATATGGAAATGGTATTGGGGCAGTGATTATCACTCCTCAGGGCATACATTTTCCTTTTACAGCAAGGCTAACTTTCAAATGTACGAATAATATGGCTGAATATGAGGCCTGTATTATGGGATTGGAAGAGTGCATTGATCTTAGGATCAAACATCTTGATGTTTATGGTGATTCGGCCCTCGTTGTTAATCAAATTAAGGGTGAATGGGAAACGAATCATCCTGGCCTCATTCCATATAGGGATTATGTGAGGAGGATTTCAATGTTTTTTACTGAGGTTGACTTCCATCATATTCCTTGAGATGAGAATCGGATGGCAGATGCTCTCGCTACGCTTGCTTCAATGATTGTAGTCAGACTTTGGAATGAAGTCCCCAATATCACTGTGATGCGCTTGGATAGACCAGCTCATGTATTCGCATTAGAAGAAGTGAAAGATGATAAGCCGTGGTATTATGATATCAAGTGTTTCCTTCAGAGCCAGGTTTACCCGCCTGGGGCATCTGTGAAAGATAGAAAGACTTTGAGGAGATTATCAGGCAGTTTCTACCTCAATGGTGATGTGCTTTATAAGAGAAATTTTGACATGGTGCTGCTCAGATGCGTGGATAGACACGAAGCAGGCCTGTTAATGACTGAGGTCTATGAGGGTTCATTTGGTACACATTCCAATGGACATGCCATGGCTAGAAAGATGTTGAGAGCAGGCTACTATTGGCTGACAATGGAGTCTGACTACTGCAGATATGTGAAGAAATTGCCATAAGTGTCAGATTTACGCGGATAAGATTTATATTCCCCCGACACTTCTGAATGTGATTTCATCACCATGGCCTTTCTCTATGTGGGGAATTGACATGATTGGCATGATAGAGCCAAAAGCGTCTAATGGTCACAAATTTATTCTCGTAGCAATTGATTACTTCACTAAGTGGGTTGAAGCAACATCATATGCAAATGTGACCAGGCAGGTGGTTGTGAAGTTTATCAAGAATCAACTCATATGCTGTTATGGTGTGCCAGATATGATCATTATTGATAATGGATCAAACTTGAACAACAGAATAATGAAAGAGTTGTGTAGTGATTTCAAGATTGCGCACCATAATTCTTCTCCTTACAGACCCAAGATGAATGGGGTTGTTGAAGCTACTAATAAGAATATCAAGAAAATTATCTAGAAGATGGTTGTTACGTACAAAGATTGGCATGAGATGCTGCCATTTCCTTTACATGGATATCGTACATCCGTCCGCACTTCAACAGGGGCAACCCCTTTTTCCCTTGTTTACGGCATGGAGGTTGTGCTCCTAGTAGAGGTGGAGTTCCCGTCAATGAGAGTCTTGATGGAAGCCAAGTTGACTGATGCTGAATGGGTTCAGAGTCGCTATGACCAGCTGAATTTGATAGAAGAGAAGAGATTGATTGCCATGTGCCATGGTCAATTATATCAACAAAGGATGAAGAGAGCCTTTGATAAGAAGGTCAAGCCTCGTGTGTTCCGAGAAGGTGACCTTGTTCTCAAGAAAGTCTTGTCTTTCGCGCCCGATTCCAGGGGCAAGTGGACTCCAAACTATGAAGGTCCATATGTTGTTAAGAGAGCCTTTTCAGTCGGTGCATTGATACTTACAACTATGGATGGGGAGGATTTCACTTGTCCTGTGAATTCGAATGCAGTCAAGAAATACTTCTCCTAAAAAATAAAAAACAGAATAACTCGCTAAGTTGAAAACCCGAAAGGGCGGCTTAGGAAAAAATGAGCGTCTCGGTGGATTGAAAACCCGAAAGGGCGATCCAGGCAAAAGTTAGAGACATATAAAAATTTGGATATATGTATCCCGCTAGATTGAGTACCCCACCCTAGGGCAATCTAGGCAAAAAATAGGGATTCGGCAAGTAACTGCATCCTGACAAGACTTTGTTATGCAAACTGTCATCCGTCAGAGATTCTCGCTCAGGCATCATCAATTGAAGTTTCAAATACATCGGATTCAGAATTGGTGGAGAAATGGTCATTATGTTCAATGCAGCCCTTTTCTAATATATATCACCAATTTCAAATTTGTAAAGATCTATGGAGTCTTACCATTCGCAGACTACCATTCCATCAAATAAATTTGAGCCTTTATCCAATTATTTACACTCTTATTTGTTTTTATTCAACAAATGTTTTTCATGTTTTAATTGAGAAATATCATTGTTTAAAGTTTTCATAACTTGTTTTTAAACAAAGTGAACATTCACAATGATGAAGGGATACTGGGAATGCCTTCAGTGCTCTCCCAAGGATGGTAAGATTCCCGACAGGGCAAGACATTTATTCATGTTCCTGGCATGCTTGTGTCCTCTTCCTCCGGAGCCTTTTGTGGTTTTTTCTCAGAGTGTTTGGTAGGATTATTCATCCCTCCTTCCTTCAGCAGAGTAGTGATCCTTCCTCCTCAGCAGATGTGATCTTTTTGGTAGGACAATATTTGGTGACCCTTGGAAGCTTCTGGTTGATGGTTGTTCCCCCTAGAGATCCATCCTTCTCTTTGATAACTTCCCCAGTAGAGTTGCTTCTACATCGGAGTTCATCTGTGAGACGACTTTGCCCCCAGTTGGAATGACTGATGCTCATTCCCCTGGGCCTGGCTTTCTCTCTTGAGATGTAGTACCGGATGTTTTGTTCCTCATTCGTTGGACCTGTTTATATTAGAAATGTCTGTTTGTCAGCATTCGTCATACATAAACCATGCATGAGTGCATATAATTTTAAAGATTCAGATATTCATGTTGTATTCTTTGCCATATATCTTTGTTTGTTATCTCTTGCTAGTTGGTAATACATTTCCCCAAGCAGATGTCTGTGTCTGATCTCCCCGTATAGAGTCAGCCCCATAAGCAGAAAGTGTTTATCCTTCCTTCCATATTCCCCACCGAGTTATGTCCTCGTGGATGATGGTTGTTTTTGTTTCTTCCCAACACATATATTGGGATGGAATTCCCCATTGAGTTATGTCCTCATAGGGACAAGCTTTGTTTCATCGTGCCTATCTAGTTTGATCCTATTTTAGCCTCTTATGACTGTTTCCTGCACTCCCCTGTGGTATAGATGAATGATTGCTCAATAACTAGTAATCGTCCATCTTTTCCCCGACGGAGTCTGTAGTCTTCTACCCTTATACCGGTAGTTGTAAATCCTATTTTTTATCCCCTTCCAGAGTTAACCGTTTTGCTCATCCTAACCGATGACGGTTACTTTTCCGTGGTTTTCTACCCAGTATCCGGTAGATGTAATCCCCTCCTTGACGGTTATCTTTATCCAATATTCGGTATTGATATTCCTTCACTCCTTTCTTTTTGAGCATATCTCCCAGTAACCGGTAATATGTCTCCTGGATCGTTGCCTTTGTCAATGTATCCCCCAGTGAGTCATCTCTCATTTACCCTTTGTTGGTAATGATTGTTTCACCCCCGGATTGGTCATCATTTTATACCCAGTATTCGGTATCCCGATGACCTTTCTGTTCGGTCGATTTATCCTTTATTAACCCAGTAACCGGTTGTGGATAATCTTCCATGCGGGTATGTTATCTACGTTCTGACGGTAATAGATAGTATATCTCATGCACTCTTTGGTCGAAGCCTTTTGTTCTTCCCCAGTCGAGTAAGATTCGTATCCCTTTTTATTGGAATCGAATGTCCATCCAATAATCGAGTTTGCTTTTAGCCTCTTTTGGATGATGACTGTCTTCGTATATTTCCCAATTCACGCCCTGGTTGGTCACCTATTATATTCCCAGTAACCAATATCCTTGGTGTTCCTTCTTCCCTGCTCCCTAATATGACTTTTTGTCGCCTTGCGGAGTCAGATTTTCCTGAGGTGAAGTTTACCTTTTTAGGTCTTCCTCAGATGATTTCGGATGTTTGATATCTCTCACCTTTATACCGGTCTTAGATATTCACTCTTCCCAAGCATGTTGTTCTCTCACCTTTATACCGGTGTTCAGATCACATGCCTATGTGAGCTTATTACCCAATAACCGGTAATACCTCATCCCGTTGCTTCCCCAGGGGAGTTTTGTTTGGGCGTTCCCTTGGCAAAGTCCCTTAGTGGATTCTCCCAGCCTGAGTTCGGATTTTTATCCGAAATATCCGTTACGGATGATTTTTGTTGTATTGGCATATTCCCCAATACATGCATATTTGAGTCAACTCGAGTTTTTCCATTGATTTATTTCATGGATTCCCTTCAGGTCTCTCAACAAGTTTCAAGTCGTGACCTGCTCATGCACTTTTATCCCTTTACTCCCCAGTGGAATCCCTAAAGTCTCTGTCCCATTTATGAGGATGTTACTCTAGTGGAATTTCAGTTATTCCTGATTTTCTTTCTTTCTTTGTGGATACATATCCCCACAGAGTGTTACCGTTTGCATACATACATTTGCATCATGAGGTCTCTTAGGGACCAAAATTCGTCTCTTTGTTTTTATTTAAGCCCATTCTACCTCGTCGAGACGAAGATTTTAACCTTCCCTTCTCCGACTAGAATGACCTTAAATAGGGGCATCTGAAAGACCCCAATTTTGGCCCTAAGATCCCTCATGGCATCATAACATTGCATTTGTAAAGCCTTAAGGATCATAAGCATCTGGGTTTCCTTTGCCTTTGGGTGGTATCTCTGGTGAGTGGTTTGAGATCACCAGGCATGCTGGAATTGTATATCATTGCTTTTCCCATTTTATACACTAACCAAAAGCACAAAAGTATGTCACTAACATCTTTGTTTGTAGCTGGAGCAGTCACAAGATCTAAAAGCTTCTAGGTAATCCTTTGTGCAATGATATGGCCAAGAGGAGATGAAAGCAAGCATGGCAATGGTTCCCAAAGCTCTCATCCATCAAATATGCCTCCCTAGTATCTCAATTCATCATTTTTATCAAATCAAGTCAAAGGGTTTGAGGTTTATTTATCAAGGAAACCCTAATTCATCTGTGTACAAGGTGTGCCTCGCTCATGAAGCAACCTCAGCCCATGGTCAAAAACAATCAAGGGAAGTTATTTAATTCATCATTTCATGCGTATTTGAGCTAATTTGAGTGTCCTCAATCATCAATTCATCAAGATATGAGTTATGGATTTGAAAAGTTGATCAGTCAATTCATCTGACTATTTTGAAATACACTGAGACCTAACGTTTTATGCATTGGTCAAATGGAGATGACCCCAATAACAAAAATGTTCTTCAGGATAATATGAACAACTTTCATGTTCATCAAAATTTTATTTGAAGCTTGAAAGGTCATCATCCATTCCAAGACATTATAGGTCATTTTGACTGAAACCTTAATTTTGGGTCAACTTCTCAAGAACATAACTCATTCATTTTTTATGATTTTGGGGTGGAACCAAATGCATTGGAAATATTATCGTGTCTACTTCAAAAGTTATGTTGAACAAAATTTCAAAATCTCAAAAGAAATACATGTGATAATGCAAAACATTTAAGGTCACTTTGGGCCAAATGCATTGAAATGGAAAAAAGTCCAACTTCAAGTGCCCACAACTTCTTCATCAAAAATCCAAATGATGCGAAATTTAAGTCCAAATTGATTGTCTTGAAAATATCTACAACTTTCATGTTGAAGGTTTTATCATTGGTGCTTGCATCATTGAAAAAGAAGGGCTTGAACATTGGCCAAATTTGGAAACTTCACTTTTGCATATTTTGCACCTTACACTTTAAACTCAAAATTCACTAATTTCCAAGACCCAATTGAAATTTTGGTCAACATATCATTTGTTCCTTATGCAATAAGATTTCTAACCATTACTCATGAGGTAGCATTTGGAGTTTGGAAGCACCATTTTCGAAGGCATGAAGATTAAGTGCATTTTGTGAAATTCAATTCCAATTGCCATGCATGAGCTGTTTACACTTCTTGTACACGTCCATTTGCAATCTACATGAGTTCAGCAGGTCATTCCAAGCTTCATTGGGCCTTCCACATGATCACACAAGCCCATGCAAGGAAAATCCATTTGCCATGCACACGAGTAAACTCACTTGTTCAGCTAATTCCAACTATAAATACATGTGCTATGCTTCATAATTAACTAACCTAAGGGCGCCTGAAATGCTGCAAGAGTGAATTCCCAACCATACCAAAGGAACTAAATCCATTTTCTTCAAAATATTCAGATCTGAAATTCGATTGAATTTGGTTGAATCTTCAGATCTAAAGTTCCTAAACCTTCATCATCTGATCCATTGAAGTTCTGTTTTGGAAAAGGAACCAAGGAAAGGGACTCAAAGCTTCACAATTCAAAGGTGTGTATCAATTGGTTATTTCTTCGAATCTCTTTATTCTTTGATCTATTGGCCTTGATATTGTGTTGTCTAAAGTCCTCTCTATAGAGGCATCATTGCTATATGCTCAATTTTTGAAATCAAGCAAGTTCATGTTGACCACCATCAAGCTTCCATCTCTGATTTCTCTCTCAATAGGAATCTAGAGTGGAAGTGAGTGGTATAGGAGTGATGTACATCACTTCCTCTTTTGAACGGTGCATAGATCGCCCATTTTAATGAACATTTGCATCTATGCATTTTTTGGCCTTCGCCGGAGCTCACCGGAGAAGACGGTGGCGCTGGCCACCGTCTCATTGCCAGATTGAATCTGAGCCATCAGATGCGTTTTCCAGATCTAATCGTGGCCATCAGTTGTTATGACTTCATTTAATGCCTCGTGTGTCTCAGTTGACTAAGGCATATGGTGAGCGCGCGCGTGAGGGCCTTAGGATGTGCCACCTCAATTAATGAAATCTCATCCAACGCCTCTCCTTTTTTCTGATTTTCTTAATTTTCATTTTAATTCCAAAAAATATGGGACCAATTGCATTATTTCTCTTTTTAATTCTAGTTTCTAAAAATGAATTTTAATATTTTTTATTTTATCATTTGATATTTTTTGTGAATTTTCTCTTTTCTGGTTATTTTTAATTCATTTTAAATAGTTTTTGATATTAAAAAATACAAAAATATTTTCTCAACCTATTTGAATGATGATGGATCTATGAAAAATATTCTCATTAATTTTTTAATTGATTTGAGATTTATTTGAGATTTTAGTTCAATTAGGTTATTTTTATTCATTTTTAATTGATTAAAAATAGTTTCTAACTTTTAAACTTTGTTTGACCTTGTTGAACTTGGGATAAATCACTTGGACTTTTCAAAGTTGATTTGAAGTGATTTGGAAGTTTGACCTTTCTCTAATATTTTAAATCAAGTTTATTTTCAAATATTAAAAATGCCAAAAATATTTTGTTTATTTCATGACTTCCAATCTTCCTCCCACTTCTGTTTTTGATTGTTTGACCATGATCCTCAATGTCATTGGTCAACACTTGTTGATTGGTACATTCCATTTCATTTAATGCACTTTATTCTTTTCGTTATCTATCTTCTTCTTCTTTTTTCTTTTTTTGATAAATGAGTTAAAGGTTGATAAGTTAGCATTGATTAGGAAGGCTTAATCTTCCTTGATTCAAATCTAATTCATCTTGATCAAATGATCAAGTGAATGGCTTTGCATTGGGGATAGATTGCTTCCTAAATCATGCAAAAGACTTAAACCAATACAAGATCATTTCTCTTCTTCTTTTTGGCATGTCAAGTTGTTGGAACTTGGTTCACTAATTAAGACTTCTAACTTGTGTTGTTGCCTACATTATTATTGACCGACCTCAGATAGTTGTGACTTCTACATAAGTCCAATTACGATTGCTTAACATAGCGCTAAATTTGCCTTATGGCACACTAACTACTAACCATTAACCATTAACATTTACCTTTTGCACTTTACATTTATGCAACTTACTATCCTTGTACATATTATTCATTTGCTTTTTCCTTTGCTCATTTGGGCACATGTTTATGTTAATGCAATTTGCCTTTTGCTCACTTGAGCACATAATTGTGTATATATCGTTGTGTTTGTGTTTTGTTTTGATTGTTGTTGACCAAATGCAAAGAAATGGACAAAATGGACTTAGACTTTAGGACTTTCCCTATGCAAATTTGGAGTCAAAGAGCAACTAGGCATTGGGCCTTTAGAGTTCTATAAAAGTCAAAGAGCAACTAGGCATTGAGCCTTTAGAATGCTATAAATGTTGAAGAGAACTTTGAAAGGACCAATCTCTAAAACTCTTTCTTGTTCATTCTTGAGTGTTTGATGGAACTTTTTAATGTGTGTGTTATTGTGCTAGGGATTCCAATGTTGAGCCAAATTGAGGAACCATTGCCATGAGTTCCTAAGAGAGAGGGATCTAAAAGCCATGGGAAGATTTCTAGGAGCTTGTTGTGATTGTGTGCTAGCTTGCTTGAATGTTTGTTTATCTTGCTTATTCCAAAGGATGGGAGATACTTGGATCATCAATATGATCTCAAGAGAGGAACTCCATTTGTGGTATTGTTCTCTTATCCCTTATCTCTTGTATGATTAGGACTTTAGCCATTCTTCTTCTTCTCTCCACTCTAACCCAAGCGAAAACTCTTGTGCAAACATTTAACACTTGTTTTCCACATTAGAAACCTAAGCTTTATGCTTTTGATTTTCAAACTTTCTTTTCATAATACTTATTTTGAATTGAATCTTTAAATCCACTTTGACCATATTTTGTAAATACTTTTCATTGATAAATATAACCCATTCAAATGTCTTTTTTGTGGTTTCAATGGCCACTCTCCTAATCAAACTTTTTTCATAACCTTTAGCTATTAGGTTTGAGTTATCCTTGAGGTAGATGTAATACTCACCTATATCCTTAGTGATGGACAATGAGTCTTCCATGCTTATTATAGGGTTAACCCCTCACTAGCATGTTGAAGCAATCCTCACATGGTGGATTTGTGGTTTTAGGTTGAGTTTTCTCCCTTCGATAACAAAAGACCTTAAGGCTTTTGGACCAATAAATTCACCAACTCATTTTGAGATTTTTACCCCGAACTATGAGGTTTCAATCCTAATCTTTTTTAAGATGGTACGTAGGCAATGGGTTTATCCATCAAAACACAAAATGTAAATAAACTCGTATATTCTTTTCTCATCTCTTCAATCATGTTCGCACAAACAAAATTTTCACAAAATACCAACCTTACAACAAATGTGAAAAGGGCTCCCTAGGAGTACCTATGATGTTTTGGGTGCTTAAAACCTTCCTATTGCATAACCAACCCCCTTACCCAGATCTCTGACATTTTTACTAGTTTTTTATTCGATAAAACTTTTAGGTTTTTGTTCGCTTTCTAACCATTCCTTTGGATAAATAGAAGTGCGGTGGCGACTCGACTTGTATGGTTTACCTTGGATTTAGTCAATATCTCTAATGGTAACGAACACCCCGCTACACTCTCACCAAAGGAACAATCTCAATTTTCTCTCAAATTTCAGATCTGGATTTTTATTTCCTCGATTGAAATTTCAGATCTAAAGTTCATTAGCCTTCTTCTCCTTCATCCATAGATCACACTGTAAGCTTAAGCATCAAGAAATCATGCTCTTAAACTCTCCATTTCAGAGGCTTACGTCAAACTTTGATTTCTTCGAATCTCATTATACATTGCTTATTTCTTGTTATTGTTGTGTTGTCTGAAGTCCTCTTCATAGAGGCAAATATTCTGAGCTTTAAATTTTTGAAATCAAGCAAGTTCACTTGAACACCACCAAACATCCATATCTGATTTCTCTCAATCTAGAGATCTATAGTGGAATTGAGTGGCATAGGAGTGATGTACATAACTCCACCTTTCAAACGGTACCTGGATCGTGCATTTTGGTTCACTTTTATTTCTCTGTAATTTTTGGCCTTCGCCGGAGCTAGTCGGAGAAGACGGTGGCGTTGGCCACCGTCTGGTCTCTAGAACAAATCTGGACCGTGTATTTGTGTTTCCATATTAGATCTCATCCATCCAATGTTATGACTTTTCAATTGGCCATGTGTGATGCATTGACTAAGGAACTTGGTGGAAACACGCTCAGGAGCCATGTGATGTGCCAGCTCAATTAATGAGCCATCATCCAACGCTCCTCCTTTTTTCTTATTTTTATTTTCTGATTTCTATTTTCTTTTATTTCTTTTAATTCCATTTTATTTCTAAAATTCATATCTCTCTCATTATTGGTCCAAAAATTATGGGACCAATTACATTATTTCTCTTTTAATTTCTAGTTTCTGAAAATGATTTTTAATATATTTTATTTTATCATTTGCTATTTTTTAGTAATTTTCTCTTTTCTGGTAATTTTTAATTCATTTTATATAGTTTTTGATATTCAAAAAATACAAAAATAGTTTTCCAACCTCTTTGAATGATGATAGATCTATGAAAAATATTCTCATCAATTTATTAGTTGATTTGAGATTTATTTGAGATTTTAGTTCAATTAGGTTATTTTTATGCATTTTTAATTGATTAAAAATAGTTTCTGACTTCTAAAAATGTTGAAATTTTTTGTCAAACTTTGTTTGACCTTGTTGAGCTTGGGATAATTCACTTGGACTTTTCAAAGTTGATTTGAAGTGAATTTGAAGTTTGACCTTTCTTTCTTGACTTCTAATCTTCATCTGGCTTCTGTTTTCTATTATTTGACCTTGATCTTCCTTATCTTTGGTCAACATTTATTGATAAGTACATACCATGTCCATTATATGCACTTTAATTTTTCATCTTCTTCTTCTCCTTCTTCTTTTTATTTTTTGATCAATGAGTTAAAGGTTGATGGTTAGCATTGATTTGGGAGGTTTAATCTTCCTTGCTTCAAATCTAATTCATCTTGATCATGGATTCAAGTGAATGGCTTTGCATTAAGGATAGATTGCTTCCTAAATCATGCAAAGGACCTAAATCAATACAAGATCATTTCTCATCTTCTTTTTGGCATGGCAAGTTGTTGGAGTTTGATTCACTAATCAAGACCTCTAACTTGTGTTGTTGCCCACATTATTATTGACCGGCCTCAGATAGTTGTGACTTCTACATAAGTCCAATTACGGTGGCTTAACATAGCGCTAAATTTGCCTTATGGCACACTAACTACTAACATTGACCATTAACCATTAACATTTAATTCTTGCTCTTTACATTTATGCAATTTACCATTCTTGCACATATTATTCATTTGCTTTTCCTTTGATCACTTGAGCACATGTTTATGTTAATGCAATTTGCTTTTTGCTCACTTGAGCACATAATTGTGTATATATCATTGTGCTTGTGTTTTTGTTTTGATTGTTGTGGACTAAATGCAAAGAAATGGACAAATGGACTTAGACTTTAGGAATTTCCCTATGCAAATCTGGAGTCAAAGGGAAACTAGGCATTGGGCCTTTAGAGTGCTATAAAAGTCAAAGAGCAACTAGGCATTGGGCCTTTAGAATGCTATAAATGTTGAAGAAGACTTTGAAAGGACCAATTTCTAAACTCCTTCTTGTTCATTCTTGATTTATTTGATAGAACTTTTTAATGTGTGTGTGTTCTTGTGTTAGGGATTCCAACATTGAGCCTAAGTGAGGAACCATTGCCATTAGCTTCTATGAGAGAGAGATCTAAGAGCCATTGAGGAACTTTCCAAGAACTTGTTTGATTGATTTTTGATTGCTTGAGCTTACTATTATTTTTCTTGCATATTCCAAAGGATGGGAGCTACTTGGATCATCAATATGATCTCAAGAAAGGAACTCCATTAGTGGTCTTGTTTCTTATCCCTTATCTCTTGTATGATTAGGACTTTAGCCATTCTTCTTCTTCCCTCCACTCTAACCCAAGCCAAAACTTTTGTGCAAACATTTAACACTTTTTTTTAACATTAGAAACCTAAGCCTTATGCTTTTGATTTTCAAACTTTCTTTTCATAATACTTATTTTGAATTGAACTTCTAAGTCAACTTTAACCATATTTTGTACATACTTTTCATTGGTAAATATAACCCTTTCAAATGCTTTTTGTGGTTTCAATGGCCTTGAGGTAGATATTAGGTTTGAGTTATCCTTGAGGTAGATATAATACTCACCTATATCCTTAGTGACGGACAATGAGTCTTCCATGCTTATTATAGGGTTAACCCCTCACTAGCATGTTGAAGCTATCCTCACATGATGGATTTGTGGTTTTTAAGTTGAGTTTTCTCCCTTGGATAACAAAAGACCTTAAGGCTTTTGGACCAATCAATTCACCAACTCATTTTGAGATTTTTACCCCGAACTACGAGGTTTGATCCTAATCTTTTTTAAGATGGTACGTAGGCAATGGGTATCCAAACACTAAATTGTAAATAAGATTGTATATTCTCTTCTCATCTCTTCAATCATGTTTGCACAAACAAATTTTCACAAAATACCAACCTTACAACAAAGATGAAAAGGGCTCCCTAGGAGTACCTAGGATGTTTTGGGTGCTTAAAACCTTCCCATTGCATAACCAACCCCCTTACCCAGATCTCTGATATTTTTACTAGTGTTTGATTCGATAAAACTTTTAGGTTTTTGTTCGTTTTCTAACCATTCCTTGGATAAATAGAAGTGCGGTGGAGACTCGACTTGTATGGTTTACCTTAGATTTTGTCAATATCTCTAATGGTAACGAATACCCCGCTACACAAATTATTTACAATTTTATGTTTGAATGGATGAACCCATTGCCTACGTACCATCTTAAAAAAGATTAGGATCAAAACCTCGTAGTTCGGGGTAAAAATTCTCAAAAGAAGTTGGTGAATTGATTGGTCAAAAGCCTTAAGGTCCTTTGTTATCAAAGGGAGAAAACTCAACCTAAAACCACAAATCCACCATGTGAGGAGAGCTTCAACATGCTAGTGAGGGGTTAACCCTATAATAAGCATGGAAGTATTATAGTCTATCACTAAGGATATAGGTGAGTATTATGTCAACCTCTAGGATAACTCAAACCTAATAGCTAATATTTATGAAAAGCTTTGACAAAAGTGACCATTGAAACCACAAAACAATTGAGTGAGTTGTATTTACAAATGAAAAGTATTCACAAAATATGGTTAAAGTTGACTTAAGGATTCAATTCAAAATAAGTGTTTATGAAAAGAGTTTGGAAAATCAAAAGCATAATGCTTAGGTTTCTAATTTTGGAAAAAAAAACAAATGTTAATGTTTGCACAAAAGTTTGGCTTGGGTTAGAATGGAGGGAAGAAGAAGAATGGCTAAGCCCTAAACATGCAAAGATGAAGGAAGATAAATAAAACCACATGGAGTTCCCTTCTTGAGATCATAATAATGATCCAAGTTTCTCCCATCCTTCGGAACTAGCAAGCAAATAGCAAATAACTCAAGAAATCTAGCACATAACAATCAAGCTCCTAGGAATCTTCCAATTGGTTTTGTGTTGCTCAGTTTGGATGCTCATGACAATGGTTCTTCTAGTTGGCGAGTTTGGATCCCCAGCACACAAGAACACACAAACCAAAAAGTTCCACAATGCAATAGAAAGAATGGACAAGAGTGAGTTTAGAATTTGGTCCTTTCAATGTTCATCTTCAAGATTAAGCATTCTAAAGGCATGAGGCCTATTTGTTCTTTGACAATTTTAGCACTCTAAAGGCATGAGACCTAGTTTCTCTTCAAACTCCATTATCATAGGTAAGGTCCTAAATCTAAGTCCTTTGTCCATTTGCATTGGGTTCACACAATCAAACCAAAACAAGCACAATAGTGTATATACAATAATGTTCTCAAGTGAGCAAAAGGAAAATTGCATTAACATAAACATGAGCTCAAGTGAGCAAAGGGCAAAAGCAAATGAATTAATATGCAAGAAATTAAATTGCATTAAAGTAAATTGCAAGAAATAAAGACTTGAATTAAAATTTAGTGTTAATAGTCAATGTTAGTGTGCCATAAGGCAATTTAGCGCTATGTTAAGCAATCGTAAGTGGACTAATGTAGTAGTCACACCTATCTGAGGTTGTTCAATAAAACTATAGGCAATAAACATAAGTTAGAGACCATGACTAGTAAGCCAAGCTCCTACAACTTGCCATGCCAAAAGAAAATAAGAATGATCTTGTATTGATATAGGTTTTTTGGTTAACCAAGAAGCAACATATCTCTAATGCAAAGCCATTCACTTGATCTTTGATCAAGATGAATAAATTTGAATCAAAGAAGGTTAAGCCCCTCATATGTCAAGGCTAACCACCAATCTCTAACTCATTGATCAAAAAGAAAAAAGATGAAGAAGAAGAATAAGAATATACATGAATTGAAATTCAAATGCAATAAGCAAAGTACATTGACCAAAGATGAATGGAATCAAGGTCAATCAATGGTAAACAGAAGCAAGATGAAGTTTAGAAGTCAAGAAACAAATAAAATATTTTTGGTATTTTTGAAAATTAAAATAATACTTGAATTAAAATAAACAATTAAAGGTCAAACTTCAAATCCATTTCAAATCAACTTGGAAAAGTCCAAATGGATCATCCTAGGTTCAAGAAGGTCAAACAAAGTTTGACAACAATTTTCAGCATTTTTGGAAACCAGAAAACTATTTTGAAACAATTAAAAATGAATAAAACATAACATAATTGAACTAAAATCTCAAATCTCAAATCAATTTGGAAATTGTTGAGAATATTTTTCATAGATTCATCATCATTCAAAGATGTTAAGAAAATATTTTTGCACTTTTTTGAATATTGGAAACTATTTAAAATGAATTAAAAATAACCAGAAAAGAGAAAATTCACAAAAAATATCAAATGAAAAAATAAAAAATATTAAAAATCATTTTCAGAAACTAGAATTAAAAAGGGAAATAATGCAATTGGTCCCATATTTTTTGGATTAAAAATGAAAGAGATATGAATTATTGAAATAAAATGAAATAAAGAAAATAAAATGAGATAAATTAGAAAATAGGAAAAGCCTGACATGTTGGATCTCATTTCATTAAATGATGTGGCACATCAGACGGCTCACAGGCGCGCGCGCATCATAGGCTTCAATCAAACGAGACACACAGTGTATTTAAAAAAGTCATAAGAATGAATGGCATGGATTAGATCTGGAAATCCAATCACACGGTCCAAATTCAATCCGGCAACGGGGACGGTGGTGTACACCACCGTCTTCTCAGGCGAGCATGTTAGCTCCAGTGAAAGTTGCAGGTCATGAAATCTCAACCAAAATGGACGATCCTCATATCATTGGAAAGCTAGGGTGATGTACATCACCCCTGTGCCATTGGTTTCTCCTTTAGACTCTCATAGAAAGAGAAATCAGAGAGAGGAAATTATGGTGTTCAATCTGAACTTGATGGATTCGTGAAATTAAATACACAATTCAATTGCCTCTTATGAAAGGACTTCAGAGGAACTAACAATCACAAGAAATGAGCAATATATATGGAGTTTCAAATCAAAACAGTTTGAGGGAAAACCTTTGAAGAGAAGCTTTCAAACACTTGATCCACTCCAATTTACTCGTGCAGCTTGTTCTTGAGACGCAAAGGAAGTGAGGCTAAGGAATTAGAGCTCAATAATCAACCAAGGAAGTTGAAAATTGAGACTGAAAAATTGAAAGAGAAATGCAAAAATTCCTTTGAGTGAGGTGAGGATTTAGTTCTACAGCATGTAAGGCGCCTTAAGGTTGATTTGGAATGAAGCTGAAGTGAGGGCCTCCATGCTTGGGCCTGTACAGGCGCAGGGAGGCCCAAATGCAATTGATTTGGTATGCTGAAGTATAATTGAGGTGTTTTTGGACGTGCAAGTTTAAGTGTGCAAGCTTATGCCATGAGTTTTGATGTGTTATGCATAAATGAACCAAAATCTTTACCTCTTCGAAAATGCACTTTGCAAAAATGAAACATGGCCTTATGGGTAATGGTTGGAAAGATCTTGACATGAGGAAAAATTGTTATGTTGAACAAAAATACATTTGGAGTTGGGAAATTAATGAAAACTGATCATAAGGTTCAAGGTGCAAAACATGTATATGGAAATTTAGCCAAAATGGGCCAACTTCAAGCCCTTCTGTTTTAGTGATGCAAGGCCCGAATGACAAAACCTTAAACATTAAAGTTGTATATCTTTTCAAGAAAATTAATTTGGACTTAAAGTTTGCATCATTTGGATTTTTGATGAGAACGTTAGAGGCATTTGAAGTTGGCCTTTTTCACATTTCAATGACTTTGGTCCAAAGTGACCTATAATGATTTGTATTATCACATGTGTTTATTTTAGGATTATGAAATTTTGTTCAACATAACAAATTAATTATACATCTTAAACTTTCCAGTTCATTTAATCCCACCTAAAAATCATAAAATATGAGGGAGTTAGGTCCTTGGGAAGTTGACCCAAAATTAGGGTTTCAGTCAAAATGACCTATAATGTTTTGAAATGGATGATGACCTTCCAAGCTTCAAATTAATTTTTGATGAACATGAAAGTTGTTCATATGGTTTTTAAGAACATTTTTTATCTTGGGGTAATCTTCATTTGACAAACACATCAAAAGTTAGGTCCCAGTGGATTTCAAAATAGTAAGATGAATTTGAATGATCAACTTCTCAAGTCCAAACTTCAAATCTTGATGAATTGATGATTGGGGACACTCACATAAGCTCAAATATGCATGATATGATGAATGAAAGAACTTCCCTTGGATATATTTTATCATGGGTTGAGGTTGCTTCATGAGCAAGGCATAGTCAATGCATTGTTGAATTAGGGTTTCCTTGGGAAACAATCCTCAAGCCTTTTGGTTTATCTTGATCAACTTGACAAATTGAGATACTTGGTAGGCGTATATGATGATTGATAGCTTTGGTAACCATTGTCATGCTTGCTTTCACTTCATCTGGCCATATCAATGAGCACAGGGGCCTCCTAGGAGCCTTGGATCACATGACTGCTCAAGCTTCAAAACAAAACAAGTTAGTGACATATTTTTGTGCTTTTGGTTAGTAAAAAAAGTAAGAAAAGCAATAATGTACAACTCAAGCATGCTTGGTGGTCTCAAACCAACTCACACAAGTCCCAACCCAAGGGTAAGGAGCCAAGATGCTATGATCCTTGAGGCAAGATGCAATGAGCAATGATATGATTCCATGAGGGATCTTAGGGCCAAAATTAGGGTCTTAAATTTTACTAACCAAAAACATAAAAATATGTCACTAACATCTTTTGTTTTGAAGCTTAAGTAGTCATGTGATCCAAGGCTCCTAGGCGGCCCCTTTGCTCATTAATATGGCAAAATGAAGATGAAAGCAAGCATGACAATGGTTCCCAAAGATGTAAATCATCATATATGCCTCCTAAGTATCTCAATTTGTCAATTTTATCAAGATAAACCAAGGGGGCTTGAGGATTGTTTCCCAAGGAAACCCTAATTCAAATGTGCATTGATTCTACCTTGCTCATGAAGCAACCTCAACCCATGATCAAAACTAAATCAAGGGAAGTTATTTAAGTCATAATTTTATGCATATATGAGCCTATGTGAGTATCCTCAATCATTCAGTCACCAAGATTTGATGTTTAGACTTGAGAAGTTGATCAGTCAAGTCATCTGACTATTTTGAAATCCACTGAGACCTAACTTTTGATGTGTTTGTCAAATGAAGATGACCCCAAGAGAAAATATGTTCTTAAGAACCACATTAACATCTTTCATGTTCATTAAAAATTCATTTGAAACTTGGAAGGTCATCATTCATTTCAAAACATTATAGGTCATTTTGACAGAAACCCTAATTTTGGGTCAACTTCCCAAGGACCTAACTCCTTCATTTTTTATGATTTTTAGGTGAGACCAAATGCATTGGAAAGTTTAAGATGTCTACTTCAATTTTTTTATTGGACTAAATTTCATAATTGAAATTCTGGTATCAGATATAAGATGTCGAAGGTAATGTCACGACACTAATATCTGTTCACACACAATGGATAAATATACAAAATGGTAAAGAAAATAACACAAGCAAGTTTAACCCAGTTCGGGGAAACACACCTACGTCTAGGGGCTACCAAGCCAGGAAGGAAATTCACTAAAATAGAATTAGTTCAAAGATTCTCCGTACACTTCAACAAGTTATAGTCTTTCTCACCTAATCTCTACCTGTGCAATTTCTACCTAAGCACTCTTAGATATGAGAACCCACTCACTTCCCTTACAATCACACACCAGTGATTTTAAACAACAATCCCTTGAGAAAACAAAATACTTTTCAATTATACACTCTTGATTTTACTTCACAGTTTCAATCAAGAAGACACACTCTTGATCTTGCTTCACAGTTTTGATCAAGAAGACACACACTCTTGCTTAACAGCTTTAGAGTGACAAATTACAACCACAAATCAGTCCAATTCAATCATCAATGGATGACTTGAATGACCTACAAGTCTTACGACTAAACAGACACAAACCCCAACTTTCTCTATGTATTTCGCTCAGTCTTGGTTGTGTGTTCAAACAGGTTTTCTAAGTCCCCTTTTATAGAAGCATTCAGCTGGGCTTGGACATCTTGGAAACCCTAAATCTATTTTCCAATCAAATCTTTTTATAACAGCTGGTTAGATCTCTTTGGAAAATAAGTAAATCTGGTTATAATCCATGATTGAATGCGCCAACTAATCAGATCTTCAATCATACAAAGATTGCCATTAATTGTGCAATCATAAAACACCAGACATTCATACTGAATGTTCTGTGTACAGGATGTCATGACATCGGGTCTGACATCTTGGAAAAATCCTGCATAATCCAATATTTCCTTTTATAACTTTCAGCAGGTACAACCATATCAGATGTCATGACCTTGTGTATGTCATTTGAAACAATCCTGCATGAACATGTCTTTCATTTAAGCTCCAGCAGGTACAACCAATATCAGAAGCCATGGCATTGTATGTGGCATTCTGAAACAATCCTGCATGCACATGTTCTTGAACTCCAGCAGGTACATAGGATATGTTATGTTAAGACATCACACATGACATCTTGTGAACACTCTTTGTTTTACCAAAATTGTTGCCAACACTTAGAATCAACAAACTCCCCCTTTGGCAAATTTTGGATAAAACATATATCTGTCCTTTTTGTTCACAAGGTAAACTATCAACAGTTAAACAACTTAACAGTAGTTTAATCAGCAGCAGAAGCAAATACAATTACTAGATATAACTACTAGTAATACACACATGCATAAGGGTACTTCTCCTCCCCCTAAATCTGTGCAACAAAAACAAAATTACTAGTTATGGATGCAACTAGTAAGACACACAAATGCACAATGCACAAGGGTACTCCTTCTCCCCCTAAATCTGTGCATTCATCAAATAACAGCTACTGTAACTCCAGTACATGTACCAGCCAGAATGTCATTCTGACATCTGCTACAACATCAGCACCTGTGCATCATATCAGACATCCTCCTTTGACATCTGTAAACAGAATAACATTCTGTTTTAACACCTGTGCACTTCCTTCAATAATAGTCCTCTAGATCAGCTACATATATCTCACAACACCACAACTGCTACCACATAAACTGCCATATCAGCACTTCTCCCCCTTTTTAGTCAAAATTGACCAAAGGTGACCAATGCTCATAACATCTTCACACCCATCACATCTTTTACTGCACCATACCTCACAAATCTGCATACTCTTTTTGTGAGGGCTATCCACTGACTCCTTTGATTGCTATAGATTTTCATACACATATATCCCCAATTTTCCTCTTAAACATTCCAATTAATTGGCATCCAAAGCTTTTGTGAATATGTCAGCTAATTGTCTCTCTGTAGGAACATGCTCCAGTGCTATGATCTTCTCTTCCACAAGTTCTCTGATGAAGTGATGCCTGATATCAATGTGCTTTGTCCTGTATGCTGAATAGGATTCTTGGAAATATTTATAGCACTCAGGTTATCACAGTACAATGTCATGACGTCTTGTGTGACATTTTATCCAGACCAGTTGAGAACAACTACTTCCAACTACTATGTATTCAGCTTCAGCAGTGGATAGAGATACATAGTTTTGTTTCTTGCTGAACCATGAAATACTATTGTTCCCTAAGAAGAAACATCATCCTGATGTGCTCTTCCTATCATCAGCACTCCTAGCCCAGTCTGCATCACAATATCCAGTCAACATAGATCCAGATCCATGAGTATATAACATCCCATAGTCACTGGTGCCATTGACATATTTCAGTATTCTCTTTACTTGGTTTATGTGACTGACTTTTGGTTCAGCTTGATATCTAGCACATACACCAACAACAAATGCAATGTCAGGTCTACTTGCTGTGAGATATAGCAGACTGCCTATCATGCTTCTGTATAGACTTTGATCCACACTGACACCATTTTCATCTTTGGAGATTTTTACATGTGTAGGAGCAGGTGTTCTTTTATGGCTTGCATTCTCCATGCCAAACTTCTTCACAATGTTCTTGGCATACTTGCTTTGAGATAAAAAGATAGAGTCTTCCATCTGTTTGACTTGTAGCCCAAGAAAGTAGGTCAGTTCTCCAACAAGGCTCATCTCAAACTCGGATTGCATTTGTCTTACAAAATGTTCAACCATCTGCTCTGACATTCCACCAAATACAATTTCATCTACATATATTTGTGCCACCATGAGCTTCCCTCCTTCATTCTTCACAAACAGAGTTTTGTCAATACCTCCTTTCCTGTATCCATTGTCAGTGAGGAACACTGTGAGTCTCTCATACCAAGCCCTGGGAGCTTGCTTTAACCCATAGAGGGATTTTTTCAGTCTGTATACATGTTGTGGAAGGTTTGGATCTGTGAATCCTTTAGGCTGTTCAACATATACTTCTTCATTTAGGTAGCCATTTAGAAAGGTACTTTTTACATCCATTTGAAACAATTTGAATTTCAGAATACATGCCACTCCAAGAAATAATCTAATGGACTTAAGGCGAGCTACAGGAGCAAAAGTTTCATCAAAGTCAACTCCTTCAACTTGAGTATATCCTTGAGCTACTAATCTAGCTTTGTTTTTAGTAACAACCCCTTGTTCATCAGATTTATTCTTATATACCCACTTTGTACCTATGACATTTACTCCTTCAGGTCTAGGAACCAATTCCCATACTTCATTCCTTTTGAATTGGCCTAATTCCTCTTGCATGACATTGATCCAGAACTCATCAGTCAGGGCTTCCTTGATATTTCTGGGTTCAACCTTTGACACAAAGCAACCATGTGAGATTACTTCTCTAGATCTAGTAGTGACTCCTTTATCTGGATCTCCTATGATAAGATCTTTAGGATGATCCTTCTGAATTCTGATAGAGGGTCCCTTGTTAATTTTGTCATCCTCAAGTTCAGCTTGAGGTGGTTCTTCTTCCTTATTCTTGTATGAGGAGTCAGCTGGAGAATCATTCACAGATGTCTCGACATCGTCTGTGAAATCAGTCTATTGATCATCAACCACAACAATAATGGATTCCATCAACACATTAGTTTTGGAGTTGAAGACCCTGTAGGCTCTGCTGTTTGTTGAATAGCCCAAAAATATTCCTTCATCACTTTTGGGATCCATCTTCTTTCTTTGCTCACGATCAGCCAAGATATAGCATTTGCTACCAAATACATGAAAGTATTTTACTGTAGGTTTTCTTCCTCTCCAGACTTCATAAAGGGTTGTGGGAGTCCCTTTCTTTAATGTCACTCTGTTGTGAACATAGCAGGCTGTGTTCATGGCTTCAGCCCAGAAATGATAGGGCAATTTCTTAGCATGAATCATAGCTCTGGCTGATTCTTGAAGAGTCCTATTGTTCCTTTCCACCACACCATTTTGCTGGGGAGTGATGGGAGATGAGAACTCATGATGAATTCCTTCTGAAGAGAAGAATTCAGCAACTTTGCTTTTCTCAAACTCCTTTCCATGATCACTTCTAATTTTGACAACAGGACTTTCATTTTCCCTTTGAAGTTTCAGACACAACTCCTTAAAGACTTCAAATACATCAGATTTTTCTCTTATAAAATTGATCCAGGTGTATCTGGAGAAATCATCCACCACCACATATGCATATTTCTTCCCACCAAGGCTTTCTACTTGCATGGGTCCCATCAAGTCCATATGAAGGAGTTCCAGGACTTTAGTAGTTGTGTCATGTCTGAGCCTCTGGTGTGACATCCTTGTTTGTTTTCCAATCTGACATTCTCCATAGATTTTTCCCTCATCAATCTTTAAGTTGGGAATTCCTCTAACAGTTTCAACTGATATGATCCTCTTCATACCTTTAAGGTGCAGATGGCCCAATCTTTGATGCCATATCTTTACTTCTTCTTCTTTGGCTAAGGTACATATTGAAGAGTATCCAGTTTCTTGAGAGCTCCACATGTAGCAGTTGTCTTTGGACCTAACTCCCTTCATGATTACTTTATTTTCTTTGTCAATAATCAGACATTCAGTTCTGGTGAAGTTTACATTCAGACCTTGATCACATAGGTGACTGATGCTTATACGATTAGTAGTTAATCCTTTAACAAGTAGGACATCATCAAGGTCAGGAACTCCAGGGCAATCCAGCCTTCCCATTCCCTTGATTTCACCCTTTGCACAATCACCAAAGGTAACATAACTCATGGCATGAGGATGAAGTTCAGTCAGCAGATTTTTGTTCCTAGTCATATGTCTGGAGAAAGCACTGTCAAAATACCAATCTTCTTTGGTTGAAACTCTAAGGGAAGTGTGAGCTATTAGAATTGTGACCTTTGTCTTAGGAACCCATTGCATTTTGTTGACAGTCTTGTGATGTTTGGACCTTGATTGGTGTTGAGACTGAGCAGGGCCATGATAACCATATATCTTATAGCAGAAGGGCTTCACGTGGCCAAGTTTTCCACAGTATTGGCATTTCCATCTTTGATGTTTTCCTTTCTGCTGTTGTGACATCTGATGTGACATCTCAGGTTTGTTGTTAACATGGCTGCACTTAGGTTTGGATTTTGGTTTGCAACTACTGCACTCAACCATGAATCCAATACTAGATTTGTTTCCTATTATTTGGCCAGTATGAAGAATCTTGTATAGGATGGCAGATCCATTATTAAGCATTCTTACATACTTAGTCATCTCATCTAGTTTGGAATTCAAGAATACAACTTCAGTTTCCAATTTTGAGATGGTTTTCACATAATTTTCCTTTTCATTTTTCAGCTGAGCTATCATTTTCTTCTGGCTTTCAACTTGTTTGCACACTCTTGCACTTCTGTGGCACAATTCTTTGTAGGTAGTGGCCAGTTCTTCAAAGGGTCTTTCATCATCAATTGACTCTTCCTCAGACCTCCATCTTCCTGTCAAAGCAGTCACATGGTTTGTAACCTCTTCAGTTTCACTTCCATCAGACCAAGAGGCCACAAGAGTTCTCTTTTGTTTCTTGAGGTAGGTCCCACATTCAGTTTTAATAGGACCATATCCATTACACTCATAGCACTGAACTTCTTTGGGCTTTTCTTCAGACTTTGTTTTCTTACCAAGCTGTTGGATTTACTGATGTCATATGTGATGTTCTTGACATTGCCCTTTGCTCTCACATCTACCCTTTTCATCAGTCTGTTGAACTGTCTTCCCAGCATTGCTATCTTATTTGCCAGTTCTTCATCAATATCTTGACAGCCTTCCTCATCTTCCTCTTCAGTGTTTGACATAAATGCTATGCTCTTGGCCTTCTTTTCAGCTCCATCACATATTCCCATCTCAAATGTTTGGAGGGATCCAATTAGCTCATCAACTCTCATATTTGAGATGTCTTGAGATTCTTCTATAGCTGTTACTTTCATAGCAAATCTCTTGGGGAGTGATCTAAGTATTTTTCTCACTAACTTTTCATCTGACATCTTCTCACCCAAAGCTCCAGAGGCATTGGCAATTTCAAGGATACTCATGTAAAATTCATGAATAGTTTCATCTTCTTTCATCCTTAAGTTTTCAAACTTGGTGGTGAGCAGTTGTAGTCTAGACATTTTTACTCTAGAGGTGCCTTCATGAGTGGTTTTGAGAATGTCCCATGCATCTTTAGCTACTTCACAATTGTTTACTAATCTGAAGATGTTCTTGTCAACTACATTGAAGATGGAATTCAATGCTTTAAAATTCCCAAGGGCTAGGTCATCCTCCTCCTTGGACCATTGTTTTTCAGGCTTTTTCTCAGCAGTGGCTTCTCCTTCTTTAGTAACTACAGGGTGCACCCAGCCTATCAACATAACCTTCCAAGCCTTGTTATCAAGAGATTTTAAAAAAGCTACCATTCGAGGTTTCCAATAGTCATAGTTAGAACCATCCAAAATTGGTGGCCTATGAACAGATCCTCCATCTCTCTCCATTGTACCAGAAAGTGATGCCCCTAGATCTCACCCAGAACCAGAGCAGGATGCCTGCTCTGATACCAATTGAAATTCTGGTATCAGATATAAGATGTCGAAGGTAATGTCACGACACTAATACATGTTCACACACAATGGATAAATATACATAATGGTAAAGCAAATAACACAAGCAATTGCTAACCCGGTTCGGTGCAATTCACCTACGTCTGGGGGCTACCAAGCCAGGAAGGAAATTCACTAAAATAGAATTAGTTCAAAGACTCTCCGTACACTTCAACAAGTTACAGTCTTTCTCACCTAATCTCTACCCGTGCAATTTCTACCTAAGCACTCTTAGATATGAGAACCCACTCACTTCCCTTACAATCACACACCAGTGATTTTAAACAACAATCCCTTGAGAAAAGAAAATACTTTTCAATTACACACTCTTGATTTTACTTCACAGTTTCAATCAAGAAGACACACTTTTGATCTTGCTTCACAACTTTGATCAAGAAGACACGCACTCTTGCTTAACAACTTTAGAGTGACAAATTACAACCACAAATCAGTCCAATTCAATCATCAATGGATGACTTGAATGACCTACAAGTCTTACGACTTAACAGACACAAACCCTAGCTCTCTCTATGTATTTCGCTCAGTCTTTGTTGTATGTTCAAACAGGTTTTCGAAGTCCCCTTTTATAGAAGCATTCAACTGGGCTTGGACATCTTGAAAACCCTAAATCTATTTTCCAATCAAATCTTTTTATAACAACTGGTCAGATCTCTTTGGAAAATAAGTAAATCTGGTTGTAATCCATGTTTGAATGCGCCAGCTAATCAAATCTTCAATCATACAAAGATTGCCATTAATTGTGCAATCATAAAACACCAGACATTCATACTGAATGTTCTGTGTATAGGATGTCATGACATCGGGTCTGACATCTTGGAAAAATCCTGCATAATCCAATATTTCCTTTTATAACTTTCAGCAGGTACAACCATATCAGATGTCATGACCTTGTGTATGTCATCTGAAACAATCCTGCATGAACATGTCTTTCATTTAAGCTCCAACAGGTACAACCAATATCAGAAGCCATGGTATTGTATGTGGCATTCTGAAACAATCCTGCATGCACATGTTCTTGAACTCCAGCAGGTACATAGGATATCTTATGTTAAGACATCACACATGACATCTTGTGAACACTATTTGTTTTACCAAAATTGCCGCCAACACTTAGAATCAACGATAATCCTAAAATAAGTACATGTGATAATACAAAACATTATAGGTCACTTTAGACCAAGGCCATTGAATCTTGAAAAAGTCTAACTTCAAGTGCCCATGACTTTCTCATAAAAAATCCAAATGATCCAAAACTTAAGTCTAAATTCATTGTATTGAAAATATCTACAACTTTGATGTTGAAGGATTTTCCATTTGAGGCTTGCATCATTAAAACAGTAGGGCTTGAAGTTGGTCCTTTTTGGCAAATTTTGCGATTACATGTTTTGTACCTTGAACTTCATGGCCAGTTTTCACAATTTTCCAAACTCCAAATGGATTTTTGTTCATCATAGATTTTGTTCCTTATGTCAAGACCTTTCCAACCATTACCCACATGCTTATGTTTGAATTTTCCAATTGGTACTTTCGAAGAGATGAAGTTTTGTGATCAATTATGCATTTCATGTTAAATCTTCATGCACAAACCATTGCATTGCCATCTGCACATCCAAACTTGTTTCCTTTGAGTTCAGCATGCAAAACCCATTGATTTTAGGCCTCACATGCGCCTGTACAGGCCCATGCATGGAGGACCCAACTTCATGCACACACGAGTTTTCCACTTCCTTACATCAGCTCCATTTATAAATAGAATGCCTTGTCTCACTTGAATCTCAACCTGAAGGTGCCTGAATCTCTGCAGAAATCATTTCCCACCCTCTCATCAAAGGAATTCTGAAATTTCACTTCTCTTTTCAAGCTTGAATTTCAACTTCCTTGGTTGATCTTCAGCTTCTAATTCCTTAGCCTTGCTTCATTGTCACTTTAAGATCAAGCTGCAATCAAGAATTGGATTGGATTTTGGTCTTAAAAGCTACTCTACAAAGGTTTATACCTCATCTGTTTTGCTTCGAATCTCCTTATATTTTGTGCATTGCTTGTATTGGTTTTCATTTCTGAAGTCCTCATGTGAGAGGCAAGCCAATGGTGGCTTTAATTTTGAGAATTGGTTAACTTCAAATTGATCACCTAGTTTTTCTACCTCAAACTTCTTCCATAAGAATCTTGAGCAAAAACTAAGGTTACAGGGGTGATGTATATCACCCCAACTTTAATTTGGTATATGGATCGTGAGTTTTGGTTGAGGTTGTAAAACCTGCAACTGGTGGCCGGATTAGTGAGCTCGCCGGAGAAGACGGTGGTTTCCACCACCGTCCCTTACGTGGAAGCGTTTTGGCCATTGGATCCAAGAGCTATGATCTAATCTTGGTTGTTGCTTTGCTTGACTTTTTTTAATTCAATGTGTGGTGATGTTGACCAAGGAACACAATGAGCGCGCACTTCCTAACCTTCTGATCAGCCAAGTCAATTAATGTGCTCTGATCAGACGCGTGTGGTTTTTTCTAATTTCTTAATTTCTGTTTTAATTTCTGTTTTAATTTCTTTTAATCCATTTATTTTCAAAAATTCATAACTTCTTTATTTGGAATCACAAAAATATGGGACCAATTGCAAAAAAATTCTTTTAAATTCTAGTTTCATAAAATGATTTTTAATCATTTTTGTGATTCCATTTAATATTTTTTGTGAATTATTTCATTTCTGGTAGTTTTTAATTTATTTAAAATATTTTTTGATATTCAAAAATGCCAAAAATATTTTCTTAACATCTTTGGATGATGATGAATCCATGAAAAATATTCTCATCAATTTCTTAATTGATTTGATATTTATTTGAGATTTTAGTCCAATTATGTTATTTTTTATTCATTTTTAATTGTTTAAAAATAGTTTCTGTTTTCAAAAAATGTTGAGACAGTTTGTCAAATTTTGTTTGACCATGTTAGACTTATGATGATCCAATTGGACTTAACCAAGTTGATTTGAATTGGATTTGAAGTTTGACCTTCATTTGTTCATTTTATTATATGCATTATTTTAATTCCAAAATTACCAAAAATATGTTTGACCTTTCTTGACTTCTAAATTTCATTTCACTTCTGTTTACCATTGATTGATGTTGATTCCATTCAAGTTTAATCAATGTGTTTTGGTTATGTCATTTAATTTCTCATTTTGGTTCATTTCATTTCCATCTCCTTTCTTCATATTTTTCTTTTGACCAATGAGTTAATGATTTGTGGTTAGCCTTGACATATGAGAGGCTTAACCTTCTTTGATCCAAATCAAGTTCATCTTGATCAAAGATCAGGTGAATTGCTTTGTGTCCAAGATAGGTTGCTTCTTGGTCAAGCAAAGAACCTGAAATCCATACAAGGTCATCCATCTTTTCTTTTGGCATGGCAAGTTGTAGGAGCTTAGCTTACTAGTCATGATCTCTAACTTGTGTTTATTTGCCTATAGTTTTATTGACCGGCCTCAGATAGGTGTGACTACTACATTAGTCGACTTACGATTGCTTAACATAGCGCTAAATTGCCTTATGGCACACTAACACTAACCAATAATTACTATTTTTTAATTCAAGCATTTAATTCTTGCAATTTACTTTAATGCAATTTAAATTCTTGCTCATTTATTCATATTGTTTTTGCCCTTTGCTCACTTGAGCTCATGTTTATGTTTATGCCATTTGCCTTTTGCTCACTTGAGCACATTATTATGTAAATATACTATTCCGTTGTGCTTGTTTTGTTTTTGTTTGTGTGAACGAATGCAAAAGTAGAAAGGACTTAGAATTAGGACCTTACCTATGCTTAATGGAGTTTCAAGAGCAACTAGGCCTCATGTCTTTAGAATGCTAAATATGTTGAAGAGCAACTAGGCCTCATGCCTTTAGAAAGCTTAATCAAAAAATGACATTGAAAGGACCCCTATTCTAAAGTCACCCTTGTCCATTCTTTTTATTGCATTGTGGAACTTTTTGATTTGTTTGTTCTTGTGTGGTAGAGATCCCAAACTTGAGCTATTTAGAAGGACCATTGTCATGAGCATCCAAATTAAGAGAAACACAAGTACAATTGGAGGATCCTAGGAGCTTGATTGAATATTTGATTGGTTGCTTGAATTAATTGCTAAGTCCATAGGAAAGTGTAGATGTTTGATTGACTGCATTTTATGTTAAAACATTAACTGGACTCTAATGTCTAGGCTGATGTCATGACATGCGTTGGAGATGTTTGATTGGCTGCATTGTGTGTTAGAACATCTAACTGTACTCTGATGTCTTGACTGATGTCATGACATACTTGAGTAGTATGCTGCAGGTTTAGCTAATACATGATTTATAGAATGTCAAACTAGATGTTATGACATTCACTCCTAACAGCAGATACTGAGGTATAGAACAATTGGTTGTCTGTTATAACTCAGTATTTAATTTCAGTCTGTTTATCAAGGGAATAACATACTTCGCATAAGGCCTACTGTCTGAATGTCAAACTGGATGCTCTGACATTCATCATTGACAACATATACTGAAAAATAGGCAGGTTGGTTGTCTGCTACAGTTCAGTGTGTATCTCAGTCTGCTCTGCAGGAGGATAACAGACCATGGCATAAGGCTCTATGTGTAAATGTCAAATTGGATGTTTTGACATTAATTAATGTAAGCTGATACTGAAGTATGGACAGAGTGGTCCTTTACAGTACAACATGTTGTACAGTCTGTTTTCAAGAAAATAACAGACTTAGCATATGGTTTATGCTTTGGACGTCAAACTGAATGTTGTGACATTCATTCCTGACAGCATATGCTAAATTGTAGGTTGGTTAGTTTTTCTGTTTCAGCAGTTTTCTCAGGCTATTCTTCAGGAATCCAATAGTTGAGCTAAAAATCAGGAAACTAACAACTAAGCTACAATTAATGAACCTAACAAATAGCCTATTTGTTAGTACCCTAATATGTGGAAATTAGGTTAACTTGCTTAACCTTAATTTCAGGAAATACAAGTACAAGGCCCAAGTGCTGCAATATAAAAGGATGGAAATCCTTCATTCAGAACTCAGGGGATTTTAGGCGTGAAGATTTTAGTGTTTCATCATACTTCACTGCTATATTTTTGTGTGTCTTGTATTAGGTGTATCTTGTGAGCCGAGCAATTCTCTCCTAGATTATTGCATTGGACTAGGGTGTTCATTGAGTTGTAAGTGTTGTGTCACTCTAAGCTTTTAAGCGTGAGTGTTGTGTATCTTGATTAAAGCTGTTAAGCACAATCAAGAGTTGTTTGAAGTGTGACTTCACCATTTACTTTAATCTAATTAAAGGTTGTAATCACTGAGGTGATTGAGGGGGAGTGAGTAGGAACTCTGATCTTAGTGTAAGATTGAAATTGCATTGGGTAGGTATTAAGTGATAGGATTAAACAGTTGGTTTAAGGTCTGAATTAATACTACTAATAGTGGATTTCCTCCCTGGCTTGGTAGCCCCCAGACGTAGGTGTGTGTGACACCGAACTGGGTAAACAATTCCTTGTGTTATTTACTGCACTTACTTTTTAAGTTCTGCATAATTCTTATCTGCACAGAATTGGATGTCATAACATCCCGTGTGACATCGAAAGTCTGTTAACCAGAATTTCAATTGGCATCAGAGCAGGCACCCTGCCTGTTAATTTCTGGGTGAGATCTAGGGAAGTTACTTTCTAGTATCATGGACAAGGATGTAGGATACTCAAATAGACCACCCATGCTGGATGGTTCTAACTATGATGACTGGAAACCTCATATGATAGCCTTCTTGAGGACTCTAGATAGCAAGGTCTGGAGAGTTGTCAATAAAGGATGGGAATATCCAATGAAGACAGGTAAAGATGGAGTGAGTATACAAATTCCTGAAGAAGAGTGGGACAAGGAGCAAGAGGCATTAGCCTTTGGAAACTCTAAGGCCTTGAATGCACCGTTCAATGGAATAAGTAAAAACAACTTCAGACTGGTGCATCACTGTGAACTGGCTAAAGAAGTTTGGGATACCCTCAAGATAACACATGAAGGTACCTCCAAGGTGAGGATGTCAAAACTTCAGATGCTTACCACCAAGTTTGAAAATCTGAGGATGAAAGAGGATGAGACTATTCATGACTTCCACATGAATATCCTTGATATTTCCAACACTTCTGGTGGCTTAGGTGGGAAAATGGGTGATGAGAAGCTTGTAAGAAAGATTCTCAGATCATTGCCAAAGAGATTTGCCATGAAGGTCACAACCATAGAAGAGGCTCAAGATATCAGCAATATGAAGGTTGATGAACTTATTGGGTCACTCCAAACCTTTGAAATGGACTTATGTGAGGATGCTAAAAAGAAGAACAAAGGCATAACTTTTGTGTCAAATACTGAAGAGAAGTCAGAAGAAGGAAACATTGGAGGAAATGAAAGCATTTCAGAATCCATATCCATGCTTGGATGATAGTTCAACAAGTTCATAAAGAAGGTTGATCCACAGGGTAGACCTAATGTCAAGAACTCTTCATATGACATCAGTAGAAAGTCAAAATATGAAGAAAAGGTCACTCAAGGCAAGGGAATCCAGTGCCATGGATGTGAAGGTTATGGTCATATTAAAGCTGAATGCCCTACCTTCCTTAAGATGCAAAAGAAAGGGCTATTTGTCACCTGGTCCGAAGGAGATTCTGAGAGTGAATCTGAAGGAGAATCTGCTAAACATGTCACTGCTCTGACCAGTGTCTGTGCCTCTGATGATGACTCAAGTGGAGATGAACTTACCTTGGATGAACTTGCTGCTTCATATAAAGAACTATGTGTTACAAGTGCAGAAGTGTGTATCCAAGGAGAAAAGCAGAAGAAACTCATCAAAGAGCTGGAAGCTGAGAAACAGAAGCAGCTGACAGTCATAGATGGTCTGAATGGTGAGATATCTTTGCTGACATCTAAGCTAGAACAAATGACTAAATCCATAAGAATGCTGAATAAAGGAACTGACACCTTGGAAGAGATTCTAAAGGTGGGACAGAAGTCGGGAACCATGTCTGGGTTAGGCTTTGCTAAGAAATCCTCAACTGAACTCAAAAGATCAAAGGTTGAAGTTCAGAAACTCAAGCAGAAGTCACAACCGATGTCTCAACATCAGGGAACCAGGATGAGTAACCATCAGAAGAAGAAATTTCAGAGATGAAGATGTCACTACTGTGGTAGATTTGGTCACATAAAACCTTTCTGCTACAGGCTGCATGGTTATCCTAACCAGAATACTCAAGTCAGACCTAAGCAAAAGGCATCTAAGCATAATGCCCCCATTAAGAAACAAAAATGGGTTGCTAATCAGACACCTCAAGTCAGACCTAAGCAGCAGGCAGCTAAGCATAATATCCCCATTGAGAAACAACAATGGGTTGCTAAACTAGCTCACACATCTCCAAGGGCATCTACCAGACAAGACTGGTATTTTGACAGTGGCTGCTCAATACATATGACTAGGATGAGCAACTTATTTGTGGATCTACAACCCCATGCCACCAGGTATGTGACATTTGGTGATGGAGCTAAAGGAGAAGTCAAGGGTGTTGGTAAGCTGGATTGTTCTGGAGTTCCAAAACTGAGAAATGTGCTGTTAGTAAAAGGACTAACTGCTAATCTCATCAGCATAAGCCAACTATGTGATCAAGGCTTCAATGTACATTTCACTAAGGAAGGATGTGTGGTGATGAAAGGCTGCAATCAAGAAGTTATGAGAGGATCCAGATCCAAAGATAAATGTTATCTCTGGGAATCTAAAGTCTCACACTACTCCTCAAAGTGCCCATTAGCCAAGGAAAAGCAGGAAGTGATGATGTGGCATGGAAGACTTGGACAACTTCATTTAAGAGGAATGACGAAGATCATATCCAAGGAAGCAATTAGAGGAATCCCAAATCTGCTTATGGATGAAAGAAAAGGCTGTGGAAAATGTCAGATTAAAAGCCATGAGTCATCCTCACCTATTGGACCACATTCAAATGGTGTAGTAGCAAGGGAGAAACAGAAGTGTGTATCATTGTCCACTGCAGAAGCTCAGTACCTAGCTTCTGGTAGCAGGTGTTCACCATTGGGTTGGATAAACCAGATGCAGACTGAGTACAATGTCACTCAGAATGTCATGACATTGGATGCTACTCAGTTTGACAAAGTTAGGGGCAAAGAGGGAATGTGCGCTTCTGAGAAATTATAGCAACTAATGATGTTAGTTATTTACTGTTTAGTAAGTCAACTTATTAAACAATTAATAGTGCACTCTGATTGGTCAACAAATAATAGACATTGCTCGTGCAACAAGCGTTTCCTATTCCATCGTTTCAACTTTCAGTCTTGCAAACTTTCTCCCAAAGAAACTGTTCAACTCTCCTCTGAGATATTCATCATGTCGCACCAATCCGACTCAACCTCCTACACTACCATGTCTGATTCCTCCAGCTCTGAGTCTTGCAAACCTAACCGGGAAGATCCTGTGGCTGACGCTGCAACTCCGTCTCATGCAAGAAGACCTAAAGAAATGGTCTTCGGATTCTCCTCAGCAATCGCACTTGATGCACAAACCAGAGAAGGCTCGAGGTATGTGCATAATGCCATTGCAACTATTGTAACTAAGATACTATCTGGTAATCATGATGTTCCTGGGGTCTCCGTTCCCTTGAACACTATCATACCTGATAATGTTGCATGTCAAGAAAACGCAATCGTCTTAAGAAAGAATGTACCTGACGATGCTGAGCAACCCGATGCTCATGAGGGGTCAAAAATTGACAAACCCTTAGACAATGTGAGAGGTGAGGAGGTCCGTGTCACTCATGATGTCAGTGACAACCCTAAAGCTGACACAGTTAATCTGGAAGAGTTCTCTGATAATGAATTGTTGACCTCAGTTGTCCCTAGCATAGCCAAAAGGGTTAGGACTAGGAGAGAAAAGAAGATTGTGGTGCAGAGGTCCCCAACAAGGAAGGTTGATGTGGAAACTTCTCCCAATCCAAAGGTGATAGAGAGTTCCCTCAAAAGGAAAGGGCATGGACCTGCTAAATCTTGGAGCAAAGAGTAGCCCAAGAAAATGAAGACCAAGTCTGTTGTTGTGGAGTCTGATTCAGATGTCCCATGTGATGTCACAACATCTCTGTCAAAGAAGAAGCCAACCACTAGCATGCTGGCTGCTAGTGTCCCTGAGGTACCTATTGACAACGTGTCATTCCATTTTGCTTTTAGTGTGAACAGGTGGAAGTATGTCTATCACAAGAGGCTGGCCTTGGAGAAGGAACTGGCTCAGAATTCCCTAGAGTGTAAGGAGATTGTAGACCTTATTCAAGATGCAGGGTTAATGAAAACTGTGAGTCAACTCCCAAAGTGCTATGAGACTTTAGTAAAGGAGTTTATTGTCAATGTGTCTGAGGAATGTGCAGATGGAAGGTCCAGAGAATTCAAAAAAGTATATGTGCGAGGCAAGTGTGTGAACTTCTCTCCCTCAATAATCAACCTGTATTTGGGAAGACCTGATGTAGCTCAACCTGAGCTTGAAGTGACTGACGACAGAATCTGTCAAGCCATCACTGCAAATCAAGTCAGGAAGTGGCCTCTTAAAGGTAAGTTGGTGGCCAGCAAACTCAGTGTGAAGTATGCTATGCTATACAAAATTGGAGTTGCCAACTGGGTGCCCACAAATCACAAATCCACTGTGGCTGTGATGCTTGGAAAGGTCATCTACACTGTTGGTACCAAAGCAAAGTTTGACTATGGAACCTACATTTTTGATCAAACCATGAAACATGCTGGGAGCTTCAGTGTGAAAGGGCCTATAGCCTTCCCTTCCCTCATATGTGGAATTGTGCTGAATCAATTTCCAAACATATTGACAGAGAATGACTTTATGAAAAGAAGAGAGAGTCCTTTGGCCTTCAATTATAAACTGTTCCTGGGTAAGCATGTCCCTGACATTGCCATGACAACTGGAGAGACATCAAGTGTTGGCAATCAACCAGATAAAGCTGCTGTCATTACCATACTCAGAGAGACTTGTAAATAGCTAGAGGCAAGGTAGCTCACTTTGGAAAAGTTGATCATAAAATTAGAGATGTCTGATGGTGGTGTGCTTGGTGAATCTGTTGATGTTATAGAAGGAGCTGCAAGGCAAAGTGCAGAGAGTGAAGAGGAGGCCAGTTCTGATGATGGCACTGATGATGAGGCTGACTCTAAGTCAGATGATTAAATCATTTCCTATATTTCTGTCATTTGTGTGTAATTATGTTTATTTTGGTCTGTAATTTAATGTGTTGCTTTGGCAAAATTTTTGACAAAAAGGGGGAGTAACACCTGTGATGCCCCAGGACAACAGATGTTTGTGCTAAACAGATAGTGAAGATCCTCTAATCCAGAGGTTGTGCTATAGATGATGTTCCACTTCTATGAGTGTGAGTGTGTTTATGTGTGTTGCTGTTAGAAGTTTTTATTTAACTTCTGTATGTGTGCTGATATGTGAAGTTTTTATTTAACTTCTATCTGTGGTGAGTGTGCTGCTGCTCTGAGTGTATTAGCTAGGTTAATTTCCCTACTAGATGTGTGTTTTCCGCTGCTGTGAACTCTGTTGTGATGCCAAGTTGTTTTAGCCAAAAATTTGCCAAAGGGGGAGTTTGTAGATGTTTGATTGACTGCATTTTATGTTAAAACATTAACTGGACTCTAATGTCTTGGCTGATGTCATGACATGCGCTGGAGATGTTTGATTGGCTGCATTGTGTGTTAGAACATCTAACTGTACTCTGATGTCTTGACTGATGTCATGACATACTTGAGTAGTATGCTGCAGGTTTAGCTAATATAGGATTTATAGAATGTCAAACTAGATGTTATGACATTCATTCCTAACAGCAGATACTGAGGTATAGAACAATTGGTTGTCTGTTATAACTCAGTATTAATGTTCAGTCTGTTTATCAAGGGAATAACAGACCTGGCATAAGGCTTACTGTCTGAATGTCAAACTGGATGCTCTGACATTCATCATTGACAGCATATACTGAAAAATAGGCAGGTTGGTTGTCTGCTACAATTCAGTGTGTATCTCAGTCTGCTCTGCAGGAGGATAACAGACCATGGCATAAGGCTCTATGTGTAAATGTCAAATTGGATGTTTTGACATTAATTAATGTAAGCTGATACTGAAGTATGGATGGAGTGGTCCTTTACAGTACAACATGTTGTACAGTCTGTTTTCAAGAAAATAACAGACTTAGCATATGGTCTATGCTTTGGACGTCAAACTGAATGTTGTGACATTCATTCCTGACAGCATATGCTAAATTGTAGGTTAGTTTGTTTTTCTGTTTCAGCAGTTTTCTCAGGCTATTCTTCAGGAATCCAACAGCTGAGCTAAAAACCAGGAAACTAACAACTAAGCTACAATTAATGAACCTAACAAATAGCCTATTTGTTAGTACCCTAATATGTGGAAATTAAGTTAACTTGCTTAACCTTAATTTCAGGAAATACAAGTAGACGGCCCAAGTGCTGCAATATAAAAGGATGGCAATCCTTCATTCAGAACTCAGGGGATTTTAGGCGTGAAGATTTTAGTGTTTCATCATACTTCACTGCTGTATTTTTGTGTGTCTTGTATTAGGTGTATCTTGTGAGCCAAGCAATTATCTCCTAGATGATTGCATTGGACTAGGGTGTTCATTGAGTTGTAAGTGTTGTGTCACTCTAAGCTTTTAAGCATGAGTGTTGTGTATCTTGATTAAAGCTGTTAAGCACAATCAAGAGTTGTTTGAAGTGTGACTGCACCATTTACTTTAATCTAATTAAAGGTTGTAATCACTGAGGTGATTGAGGGGGAGTGAGTAGGAACTCTGATCTTAGTGTAAGATTGAAATTTCATTGGGTAGGTATTAAGCGATAGGATTAAACAGTTGGTTTAAGGTCTGAATTAATACTACTAATAGTGGATTTCCTCCCTGGCTTTGTAGCCCCCAAACGTAGGTGTGTGTGACACCGAACTGGGTAAACAATTCCTTGTGTTATTTACTGCACTTACTTATTAAGTTCTGCATAATTCTTGTCTGCACAGAATTGGATGTCATAACATCCCGTGTGACATCGAAAGTCTGTTAACTAGAATTTCAGAAAGAAGCAACTTGGATCATCTTTATGATCTCAAGAAAGGGAACTCCAAGGGTTTTATTCTCTTCTCTCATCTTTGCATGTTTAGGATTAGCCCTTCTCTTCTTCTCTTTACTCTAACCCAAGCCAAACTCACTTTGTGCAAACATTGACATTGTTTTAAAAACTAGAAACCTAGGTCATATGCCTTTGATTTTTCAAACTCTTTTCATCAATACTTATTTTGAATTTAATCTTAAGTCAACTTTAACTTCATTTTGTGAATACTTCTAACTTGTAAATACAACTCACTTCAAGTTGTTTTTGTGGTTCCAATGGCTACCTTTGTTAAAACCTTTTCATAAACATTAGCTATTAGGTTTGAGTTATCATAGTGGTTGATGTAAACCTCACCTCATCCTCAGTGATTGGACTATAAGCCTTCCATACTTATTATAGGGTGGATCCCTCACTAGTATGCTGTAGCTCTCCTCACATGGTGGATTGTTGGTTTAGGTTGAGTTTTCTCCCTTTGATAACAAAAGACCTTAAGGCTTTTGTCAAATCGACTCACCAACTTGTTTTTTTGAGATTTTTACCCCGAACTACGAGGTTTTGATCCTACCTTTGTGATCGTACGTAGGCAATGGGTTTATCCATTCAAACAACAAAAATTGTAAATAATTTGTATATTCTTTTCTCATCTCCCCAATCTTGTTTGCACAAATATTTTCTCAAATACCAACCTACCATACAACATTTGCAAAAAGGGCTCCCTTAGAGTACTAAGGATGTTCTGGGTGCTTAAAACCTTCCCACTGCATAACCAACCCCCTTACCCAGATCTCTGACATTTTTATTAGTTTTTGATTTGATAAAACTTCTCGGTTTTTGTTCGCTTTCTAACATTTCCTTTGGATAAATAGAAGTGCGGTGGCGACTAGAATTGTATGATTTACTTTTGATTTAGTATATAAATCTAAAGGTATCGAATACCCCGCTACATATACCCAGTAACCGGTATCCCAATGTCCCTTCTTTTCGGTCGATTTATCCTTTATTGTTGGTTCTAAGTGTTGGCATTAAATTTGGTAAAACAAAGAGTGTTCACAAGATGTCATGTGTGATGTCTTAACATGAGATATCCTATGTACCCGCTGGAATTCAAGAACATGATATCAGGCAGGATTGTATCAGAATGTCATAATGACATGGAATCTGATGATGTGTACCTTCTGGAGCTTAAATGAAAGACATGATCATGCAGGATTGTTTCAGAATGTCATACATAAGGACATAACATCTGATATGGTTGTACCTGATGGAATTTATAAAAGGAATTATGAAGTTATGCAGGAATTGTTCCAGGATGTCAGACCCGATGTCATGACATCCTGTACACAGAACATTCAGTAGGAATGTCTGGTGTTTTGTGATTGCACAATTAATGGCAATCTATGTATGATTGAAGATCTGATTTGCAGGCGCATTCAATCATGGATTACAACCTGATTTACTTATTTTCCAAAGAGATCTAACCAGCTGTAATGAGAAGATTTGATTGGAAAATAGATTTAGGGTTTTCAAGATGTCCAAACCCAGCTGAAAGCTTCTATAAAAAGGGACTTGGAAAACCTGTTTGAATACACAACCAATACTGAGTGAAATACAGAGAGAGAGCTAGGGTTTTTGTCTATTTAGTCGTGAGACTTGTAAGCCATTCAAGTCATCCATTGATGATAGAATTGGTCTGATTTGTGGTTGTAATTTGTCACTCTAAAGCTGCTAAGCAAGAGTGTGTGTCTACTTGATCAAAGCTATAAAGCAAGAACAAGTGTGTGTCTTCTTGATCAAATCTATTAAGCAAGATCAAGAGTGTGTCTTCTTGATTGAAACTGTAAAGTAAAATCAAGAGTGTGTTATTGAAAAGTGTTTTCTTTTCTCAAGGGATTGTTGTTTAAGATCACAGGTGTGATTGTAGGGAAGTGAGTGGGTTCTCATATCTAAGTGTGCTTAGGTAGAAATTGCACGGGTAGAGATTAGGTGAGAAAGACTGTAACTTGTTGAAGTGTACGGAGAGTCTTTGAACTGATTCTATTTTAGTGAATTTCCTTCCTGGCTTGGTAGCCCCCTGATGTAGGTGAGTTGGACCGAATTGGGTTAACAATTGCTTGTGTATCTTGCATTACTATTCTCTATCTTTATTCTGTTTGCATTACTCAGATCTTAGTGTCGTGACATTACCTTCGACATCTCATATCTGATACCAGAATTTCAATTGGTATTAGAGTAGGCATCCTGCTCTAGTTCTGGGTGAGATCTAGGGACAACACTTTTTGGTACAATGGAGAGAGATAGAGGATCTATTCACAGGCCACCAATTTTGGATGGGTCCAACTATGACTATTGGAAACCTAGAATGGTAGCCTTCCTAAAAAATCTTGATAATAAGGCTTGGAAGACTGTGTTAACAGGCTGGGAACATCCAAGATTTACTATGGAAGGAACAACCACTGCTGATAAGAAGCCTGAAGAACAATGGTCCAAGGAGGAGGATGATCTAGCTCTTGGAAATTTTAAAGCATTGAATGCCATATTCAATGGAGTAGACAAGAACATCTTCAGGTTGATAAACAATTGTGAAGTGGCTAAAGATGCTTGGGACATTCTCAAAACCACTCATGAAGGCACATCTAGGGTTAAAATGTCTAAACTACAACTGCTTACCACCAAGTTTGAAAACTTAAGGATGAAAGAAGATGAAAATATTCATGAATTTCACATGAGTATCCTTGAAATTGCCAATGCCTCTGGAGCTTTGGGAGAGAAGATGACAGATGAAAAGTTAGTAAGAAAAATACTCAGATCACTCCCTAAGAGATTTGCTATGAAAGTAACAGCCATAGAAGAATCTCAAGACATTTCAAATATGAGAGTTGATGAGCTAATTGGATCCCTCAAAACATTTGAGATGGGAATATGTGATGGATCTAAAAAGAAAGCTAAGAGCATAGCCTTCATGTCAAACACTGAAGAGGAAGATGAGGAAGGTGGTCAAGATACTGATGAAGACCTAGCAAAAGAGGTAGCAATGCTAGGAAGACAGTTTAACAAACTGATAAAAAGGATTGATGTGAGATCCAATGTCAAGAACATCGCATCTGACATCAGTAAACCCAATGGTTCTGGAAGAAGAACAAGGTCTGAAGAAAAGCCCAAAGAAGTTAAGTGCTATAAGTGTAATGGGTATGGTTATATTAAAACTGAATGTGGGACCTATCTTAAGAAACAAGAGAGGAGTCTTGACGCTTCTTGGTCTGATGGAAGTGAAATAGAAGAAGCTGCAAATCATGTGAATGCATTGACAGGAAGATGGGGTTCTGATGAAGATTCAGGAGATGATGAAGTAACCTTTGAAGAGTTGCGCCACAAAAGTGCAGGAGTGTACAGACAAGTTGAAACTCAGAGGAAAGCAATTGCTCAGCTGGAAAATGAAAAGGAAGAATATGTTGAAACCATCTCCAAATTAAAAACTGAAGCAGTGCTCCTAAATTCCAAAGTAGAAGAGATGACCAAGTATGTAAGAATGCTTAACAATGGATCTGACATCCTAGACAAGATTCTCCATACTGGTCAAATAAAAGGGGACAAATCTGGCATTTGATTCAATGAATCTAAGGCTGAGTGCAGTTACACTGGTTGCAAACCTAAGTACATCCATGCTAGAAATAAACCTGAGATGTCATATGATATGTCTCAACATCAGATGGGAAAACAGCAAAAAGGAAAACATCACAAATGGAGATGCCATTACTGTGGAAAATTTGGCCACCTAAAGCCCTTCTGCTATAAGCTATATGGTTATCCTACCCCTGAGCGGGCTCAATATCAATCAAGATCTAAACTTCACAGGCATGTCAACAAAAAGCAATGGGCTCCTAGGACAAAGGTAACAAGTCTAATAGCTCACACTTCCTTTAGAGTATCAGCCAAAGAACATTGGTATTTTGATAGTGGTTGCTCCAGACATATGACTGGAAACAAAAATCTGCTAACTGATCTTCACCCTCATGCCATGAGTTATGTTTCCTTTGGTAATGGAGCAAAGGGTGAAATCAAGGGAATGGGTAAGCTGAACTGCCCTGGAGTTCCTAACCTTGACAATGTCCTACTTGTCAAGGGATTAACTACTAATCTAATAAGCATCAGTCAGCTGTGTGATCAAGGTCTGAATGTAAACTTCACTAGAATTGAATGTCAGATTACTAACAAAGAAAATGAAGTAATCATGAAAGAAGTTAGGTCCAAAGACAACTGCTACATGTGGAGCTCTCAAGAAATGGGTTACTCTTCAATGTGTACCTTAGCCAAAGACGAAGAAGTAAAGATATGGCATCGAAGATTGGGCCACCTACATCTTAAAGGTATGAAAAGGATCATATCTGTTGAAGCTGTTAGAGGAATTCCCAACTTAAAGATTAATGAGGGAAAATCTGTGGAGAATGTCAGATTGGTAAACAGACAAGGATGTCACACCAGAAGCTCAAACATGACATCACTACCAAAGGTTTGGAACTCCTCCATATGGATTTGATGGGACCCATGCAAGTAGAAAGTCTTGGTGGGAAGAAGTATGCGTATGTGGTGGTGGATGATTTCTCCAGATAAACCTGGATCAATTTCATAAGAGAAAAACCTGATGTGTTTGAATTCTTCAAGGAGCTTTGTCTAAAACTACAAAGAGAAAAGGAAAGCCCTGTCATCAAAATTAGAAGTGATCATGGGAAGGAATTTGAGAACAACAAATTTGCTGAATTATGCTCTTCAGAAGGAATTCACCATGAGTTCTCATCTCCCATCACTCCTCAGCAAAATGGTGTGGTGGAAAGAAAAAATAGAACTCTTCAAGAATCAGCCAGAGCTATGATACATGCTAAGAAGTTGCCCTACCATTTTTGGGCTGAATCCATGAACACAGCCTGCTATGTTCACAATAGAGTGACACTAAAGAAAGGAACTCCCACAACCCTATATGAAGTCTGGAAAGGAAGAAAACCTATAGTCAAATACTTCCATGTGTTTGGTAGTAAATGCTATATCTTGGCTGATCTTGAGCAGAGAAGGAAGATGGATCCTAAAAGTGATGCGGGAATATTTCTGGGCTACTTTACAAACAGCAGAACTTACAGGGTCTTTAAGTCCATAACTAATGTATTGATGGAATCCAGTAATGTTGTGGTTGATGACCAATAGACTGATGTCGCAGACGATGTTGAGACATCTCTGAATGATTCCCCAGCTGACTTCTCAGAAAAAAATAAGGAAAGTGAACTTCCTCAAACTGAACCTGAAGATGACAAACATGACAAGGTACCCTCTATCAGAATTCAGAAGGATCATCCCAAAGATCTTATCATAGGAGATCCAACTAAAGGAGTCACTACTAGATCAAGGGAAATGATCTCACATAGCTGCTTTGTGTCAAAGATTGAACCTAAGAATGTCAAGGAAGCTTTGACCGATGAGTTCTAGATCAATGCCATGCAGGAGGAATTAGGTCAATTCAAGAGGAATGAAGTTTGTGAACTGGTTCCTAGGCCTGAAGGAGTAAATGTCATAAGTACAAAGTGGGTATATAAGAATAAATCTGATGAAAAAGGGATTGTTACTAAGAACAAAGAAAGATTAGTAGCTCAAGGATACACTCAAGTTGAAGGGGTAGACTTTGATGAAACTTTTGCTCCTGTAGCTCGCCCTGAGTCCATTAGATTATTGCTTGGAGTAGCGTGTATTCTGAAATTCAAACTGTTCCAAATGGATGTAAAAAGTGTCTTCTTGAATAGTTACCTAAATGAAGAAGTGCATGTTGAATAGCCTAAAGGATTCATAGATCCAAATCTTCCACAACATGTGTACAGATTCAAGAAAGCCCTTTATGGGTTGAAGCAAGCTCCCAGGGCTTGGTATGAGAGACTCACAGTGTTCCTCACTGACAATGGATACAGAAAAGGAGGTATTGACAAAACTCTGTTTGTGAAGAATGAAGGACGGAAGCTCATGGTGGCACAAATTTATTTAGATGACATTGTATTTGGTGGGATGTCAGAACAGATGGTTGAACACTTTGTTAGACAAATGCAATCTGAGTTTGAGATGAGCCTTGTTGGAGAACTGACCTACTTTCTTGGGCTACAAGTCAAACAGATGGAAGACTCTATTTTCCTATCTCAAAGCAAGTATGCCAAGAACATTGTGAGGAAGTTTGGCATGGAGAATGCAAGCCATAAAAGGACACCTGCTCCTACACATGTGAAAATCTCCAAAGATGAAAATGGTGTAAGTGTAGATAAGAGTCTATACAGAAGCATGATAGGAAGTCTGCTATATCTCACAGCAAGCAGACCTGATATTGCATTTGCTATTGGCGTTTGTGCTAGATATCAAGCTGAACCAAAAGTCAGTCACATAAACCAAGTGAAGAGAATACTGAAATATGTCAATGGCACCAGTGACTATGCGATGTTATATACTCATGAATCTGGATCTATGCTGACTGGGTACTTAGATGCTGATTGGGCTAGGAGTGCTGATGATAGGAAAAGCACATCAGGAGGATGTTTCTTCTTAGGCTACAATTTGATATCATGGTTTATCAAGAAACAAAACTGTGTATCTCTATCCACTGCTGAAGCTGAATACGTAGCAGCTGGAAGTAGTTGTTCTCAACTGGTCTGGATGAAACAAATATTGTCTGAATACAGTGTCACACAAGAAGTCATGACATTATACTGTGATAACCTAAGTGTTATAAATATCTCCAAAATTCCTATTCAGCACAGCAGGACAGAGCACATTGATATTAGGCATCACTTTATTAGAGAACTTGTGGAAGAGAAGATCGTAGCACTAGAGCATGTTCCTATTGAGAGGCAATTAGCTGACATATTCACAAAAGCCTTAGATGCCAATCAATTTGAATGTTTAAGAGGGAAATTGGGGATTTGTGTTTATGAGAATCTATAGAAATCAAAGGAGTCTATGGATAGCTCTCACAAAAAGAGCATGGAGTTTTGTGAGGTATGGTGTAGTGAAGGGTGTGATGGGTGTCAAGATTATTCTGGTGTTGTTGGTGTTATGAGAATTGGTCACCTTTGGTCAATTTTGACTAAAAAGGGGGAGAAGTATGTGGAGCTGGAGCTGTAAGGAGATATATGTGGCTGGACAAAAGGACAACTATTATTAGTGCACAGGTGTTAAAACAGAATGTTGTTCTGTTTACAGATGTCAAAGGGGATGTCTGATGTGGTGCACAGGTGGTGATGCTGAGGCAGATGTCAGAATGACATTCTGTTTGTTACAGGCGCTGTGGTTACAGGTGTTGTTATTAACAAAGGAGATGAATGCACAGATTTATGGGGAGAAGGAGTACCCTTGTGCATTTGTGTGTCTTACTAGTTGCATCAATAACTAGTAATTCTGTTTGTGTTGCACAGATTTAGGGGGAGGAGAAGTACCCTTGTGCATGTGTGTATTACTAGTAGCTATAACTTGTAATTGTATTTGCTTCTGCTGCTGATTAAACTACTGTTATGTTGTTTAACTGCTGATAGTTTTCTTGTGAACAAAAAGGACAGATATATGTTTTAGCCAAAATTTGCCAAAGGGGGAGTTTGTTGGTTCTAAGTGTTGGCAACAATTTTGGTAAAACAAAGAATGTTCACAAGATGTCATGTGTGATGTCTTAACATGTGATATCCTATGTACCTGCTGGAATTCAAGAACATGATATCAGGCAGGACTGTATCAGAATGTCATAATGACATGGCATCTGATGATGTGTACCTGCAGGAGCTTAAATGAAAGACATGATCATGCAGGATTTTTTCAGAATGTCATACATAATGACATAACATCTGATATGGTTGTACCTACTGGATTTATAAAAGGAATTATGATGTTATGCAAGAATTGTTCTAGGATGTCAGACCCGATGTTATGACATCCTGTACACAGAACATTCAGTAGGAATGTCTGGGGTTTTGTGATTGCACAATTAATGGCAATCTATGTATGATTGAAGATCTGATTTGCAGGCGCATTCCATCATGGATTACAGCCTGATTTACTTATTTTCCAAAGAGATCTAACCAGCTGTCATGAGAAGATTTGATTGGAAAATAGATTTAGGGTTTTCAAGATGTCCAAGCCCAGCTGAAAGCTTCTATGAAAAGGGACTTGGAAAACCTGTTTGAATACACAACCAATACTGAGCGAAATACAGAGAGAGAGCTAGGGTTTGTGTCTGTTTAGTCGTGAGATTTGTAAGCCATTCAAGTCATCCATTGATTATTGAATTGGTGTGATTTGTGGTTGTAATTTGTCACTCTAAAGCTGCTAAGCAAGAGTGGGTGTCTACTTGATCAAAGCTATGAAGCAAGATCAAGTGTGTGTCTTCTTGATCAAAGCTATTAAGCAAGATCAAGAGTGTGTCTTCTTGATTGAAACTGTGAAGTAAAATCAATAGTGTGTTATTGAAAAGTGTTTTCTTTTCTCAAGGGATTGTTGTTTAAGATCACAGGTGTGATTGTAGGGAAGTGAGTGGGTTCTCATATCTAAGAGTGCTTAGGTAGAAATTGCACAGGTAGAGATTAGGTGAGAAAGACTGTAACTTGTTGAAGTGTACGGAGAGTCTTTGAACTGATTCTATTTTAGTGAATTTCCTTCCTGGCTTGGTAGCCCCCAGATGTAGGTGAGTTGGATCGAACTGGGTTAACAATTGCTTGTGTATCTTGCATTACTATTCTCTATCTTTATTCTGTTTGCATTACTCAGATATTAGTGTCGTGACATTACCTTCGACATGTCATATCTGATACCAGAATTTCATTTATTAACCCAGTAACTGGTTGTGGATAATCTGCCATGCGAGTATGTTATCTACGTTCTGATGGTAATAGATAATATATCTCATGCGCTCTTCAGTCGAAGTCTTTTTTTTCTTTCCCAGTCGAGTAAGATTCGCTACACTTGTGGAATCGAGTGCCCATCCTATAAGTCGAGTTTGCTTTTTCAGCACTCCCTTTGGATGATGAGTGTCTTGGATATGTTCCCAATTCACGCCTGGTTGGTCACCTATTATATGCCCAGTAACGGGTATCCCTGGTGTTCCTTCCCTTCTGCTCCCTATTTGTCCCTTGTGGAGTCAGATTTTCCTGAGTTGAAATATACCTTTTAGGTCTTCCTTAAATATACCTTTTAGTTTAAATATACCTTTTAGGTCTTCCTTATACCGGTCTTAGAGATTCTGTCTCCCTGAGCGTGTCGTTCTCTCACCTTTATACCGGTGTGCGATCACATGTCTCTGTTTTGAGTTTTATTACCCAGTAACCAGTAATACCTCTTTCATTGCTTTCTTAGTTGAGTCCTTAATGGACACCCTCACCTGACTCCAAATTTTTGTCCGAAGTATCCTTTGTGGATAACGTTGCTGTATTGGCATATTCCCCAATACACGTATCTTTGCGTCAGCTCGAGTCTTTCCATTGATTTATTTTCATGGAATCCCTTCATATCTCCCAACAAGTTTCAAGTCGTGACCTGCTCATGCATTTTTACCCTTATTTCCCCCCAGAGTCTTAGTCTCCCTAATGAGTGTATTACTCCTGTGGATTCTTAGTTTCTCCGGATTCCTTTTTCTTTAGTGGCTATATATACATTTGCATCATGAGGTCTCTTAGCGACCAAAATTCATCTCTTCGTTATTATTTAAGCCCATTTTATCTCGTCGAGACGAAGATTTTAACTTTTATATCTCCGGCTAGACTGACCTTAAATAGGGGCATCTGTAAGATCCTAAGATCCCTCATGGCATCACATCATTTCTCATTGCATTTTGCCTCAAGGATCATAGCATCTTGGCTCCTTACCCTAAGGTTGGGACTTGTATGAGTTGGTTTGAGACCACCAAGCATACTTGAATTGTATATTATTGCTTTTCTTATTTTGTTTACTAACCAAAAGCACAAAAATATGTCACTAACATCTTTTGTTTTGAAGCTCAAGCAATCATGAGATCCAAGGCTCCTAGGAGGCCCCTATGCTCAATGAAATGACCAGATGAAGATGAAAGCAAGCATGAAAACGGTCCCCAAAGCTTTCAATCATCATATATGTCTCTCAAGTATCTCAATTTGTTAATTTGATCAAGATAAACCAAAGGGCTTGAGGATTGTTTCCCCAATGAAACCCTAATTCATCTGTGTATTAATTGTGCCTTGTTCATGAAGCAACCTCAACCTATGATCAAATTCAATCAAGGGAAGTTCTTTCATTAATTATTTTATGCGTATATGAGCCTATTTGAGTATCCTCAATCATTCATTCATCAAGATTTGAAGTTTGGACTTGAGAAGTTGACTAGTAAAGTCATCTGACTATTTTGAAATCCACTGAGACCTAAGAACCATATGAACAACTTTCATGTTTATCAAAAATCCATTTGAAACTTGTAAGGTCATCATTCATTTCAAAACATTATAGGTCATTTTGACTGAAACCCTAATTTTGGGTGAACTTCCCAAGGACCTAACTCCTTAATTTTTTATGATTTAAGGGTAAGACTAATTGCATTGGAAAGCTTAAGATGTCTACTTCAAATATTATGTTGGACAAAATTTCATAATCCTAAAAGAAACACATGTGATAATACAAAACATTATAGGTCACTTTGGACCAAAGCCATTGAATCTTGAAAATGTCCAACTTCAAGTGCCCATAACTTTCTCATCAAAAATCCAAATGATGCAAAATTTAAGTCCAAATTGATCATCTTGAAAAGATCTACAAATTGTTTTGTTGGAGGGTTTTCATTTGAGGCTTACATCATTGAAATAGAAGGGCTTGAAGTTGGTCACTTTTGGCAAAATTTTCAAAGACATGTTTTGTACATCAAACTTCATGGCCAGTTTTCACAACTTTCCAAACTCCAAATGGATATTTGTTCAACATAGATTTTGTTCCTAATCTCAAGACCTTTCCAACCATTACTCACATGCCTATGTTTGAATTTTTCATATGGCACTTTCGAAGAGGGGAATATTTGTGACCATTTATGCATTTCACATGAAACCTTCATGCACAAGCAATTGCCATTTAATCTGCACGTCCAAACCTTCTCCAAATCACTTCAACTTGCATTTCCAATTGGTTTTGGGCCTCACATGCGCCTGTACAGGCCCATGCATGGAGGACCCAATGATCATGCACACGAGTTCCATTCACTCTCCTTGCAGCTTTAGCTATAAATAGATGCATTGCTTCATTCAATTCTCAACCTGAAGGCGCCTAAAACTCTGCTGGAATTGAATCCCAACCTCGCACCAAAGGAATTTTGCATTTTCATTTCACTTTTCAAGTTTGATTTTCAACAACATCAAGTTTAATTTCATGAATTGATGAACTGCAGATGGAACACCTGGATTTTCGATCTCAGATTTCTCCTTCCATATAGATCTTGAGGGAAATCCAAGGTTACAGGGGTGATGTACATCACCCCAGCTTTAATTTGATATAAGGCAAGTGTGGTTTGGTTGAAGTTGCAAAACCTGCAACTGGTGGCCGGAATTCGTTGGCTCACCGGAGAAGATGGTGGTTTCCACCACCGTCCCTACGTGGCATCTCTTTGGCCCTTGGATCCAATTGCCATGGTCTAATTTGAGCCTTTGCCTTGTTTGACCTTTTTTTAAATATTTTGCAACGCGTTTGACTAATGTACATGGTGAGCGTGTGTATCTGAGCCACATGATGGTCCACGTCAATTAATGAGGTTGGATCATGCACTCCAGATTTTTTCTCTTTTTATAATTTCTGTTTTATTTTCTTTAAATCCATTTATTTTCAAAAATTCATAACTCCTTTATTTGGAATCACAAAAATATGGGACCATTGCAAATTTTTTCTTTTAAAATCTAGTTTCATAATCTGATTTTTAATTATTTTTGTGATTCCATTTAATATTTTTTGTGAATTATTTTGTTTTTAATAGTTTTTAATTCATTTAAAATACTTTTTGATATTAAAAAATTCCAAAAAATATTTTCATAACACTTTGGATCATGATAAGTCTATGAAAATATTCTCATCAATTTCTTAATTTATTTGAGATTTATTTGAGATTTTAATTCATTTGTGTTATATTTTAATGCTTTTAATTGATTTTAAAATAGCTTCTGTTTTCAAAAAATGTTGAGAAAATTTGTCAAACTTTGTTTGACCATGTTAGACTATTGATGATCCAATTGGACTTATCCAAGTTGATTTGAATTGGATTTGAAGTTTGACCTTACTTTGTTCATTTAATTTTATGTATTATTTTAATTCAAAAAAAAATACCAAAAATATGTTTGACCTTTCTTGACTTCTAATCTTCATTTGACTTCTGTTTACCATTGATTGATGTTGATTCCATTCACATTTGATCATTGTGTTTTGGTTATGTCATTTGAATTTCCATTTTGTACATTTCATCTTCATCTCTCATCTTCTTCTTTTTCTTTTGACCAATGAGTTAATGATTGGTGGTTAGCCTTGACATATGAGAGGCTTAACCTTCTTTGATCCAAATCAAATTCAACTTGATCAAATATCAAATGAATTGCTTTGTGTCCAAGATAGGTTGCTTCTTGGTCAAGCAAAGAACTTGAAATCCATACAAGGTCAATCTTCTTTTCTTTTGGCATGACAAGTTGTAGGAGGTTGGCATACTAGTCATGGTCTCTAACTTGTGTTTATTTACCTATAGTTTTATTGAACGGCCTCAGATAGGTATGACTACTACATTAGTCCACTTACGATTGCTTAACATAGCGCTAAATTGCCTTATGACACACTAATACTAACTACCAATCACTAACTTTTAATTCAAACATTTAATTCTTGCAATTTACTTTAATGAAATTTAATTTCTTTCTCATTTATTCATATTGTCTTTTCCCTTTGCTCATTTGAGCTCATTTTTATGTTTATGCCATTTGCCTTTTGCTCACTTGAGCACATTAATGTGTGAATATATTATTGCCTTGTGCTTGTTTTGTCTTTGTTTGTGTGAACCCAATGCAAAAAGGAGAAAGGACTTAGAATTAGGACCTCACCTATGCTTAATGGAGTTCAAGAGCAACTAGGCCTCATGCCTTTAGAATGCTAAAATCGTTGAAGAGAAACTAGGCCTCATGCCTTTAGAATGCTTATATCTTGATGTTGACTTGAAAGGACCCCTAATCTAAACTCTCTCTTTGTCCATTTCTATTACTGCATTGTGAACTTTTTGATTGTTTGTTCTTGTGTGATAGGGATTCCAAACTTGAGATAGTTAGAAGGACCATTGTCATGAGCATCCAAGTTAAGAGACAAGCTAAATGAAGATCCTAGGAGCTTGATTGAATATTTGTTTGATTGCTTGAGTTGATTGCTAAGTCCAAAGGAAAGGAGCATCATGGATCATCTTTAGGATCTCAAGAAAGGAACTCCAAGGGTTTTTATTCTCTTCTCTCATCTTTGCATGTTTAGGACTAGCCCTTCTCTTCTTCTCTCCACTCTAACCCAAGCCAAACTTATTTTGTGCAAACATTGTCTTCAAATTAGAAACCTAGGCTATATGCCTTTGATTTTTCAAACTCTTTTCATTTAATACTTATTTTGAATTGAATCTTAAATCAACTTTGACCTCATTTTTGTGAATACTTATAATTTGTAAATATAACTCACTTCAAATTGTTTTTGTGGTTCCAATGGCCACCTTTGTTAAAACCTTTTTCATACACATAAGCCATAGGTTTGAGTTATCATAGTGGTTGATGTAAATCTCACCTCATCCTTAGTGATTGGACTATAAGTCTTCCATACTTATTATAGGGTGGATCCCTCACTAGTAAGTTTAAGCTCTCCTCACATGGTGGATTGTTGGTTTAGGTTTAGTTTTCTCCCTTTGATAACAAAAGACCTTAAGGCTTTTGATCAAATCAATTCACCAATATTTTGAGATTTTTACCCCGAACTACGAGATTTTGATCCGACCTTTGTGATGGTACGTAGGCAATGGGTTTATCCATTCAAACAACAAAATTGTATATAATATGTGCATTCCTTTCTCATCTCCCCAATCATGTTTGTATAAATATTTTCACAAACACCAACCTACAACACACTTTGCAAAAAGGGCTCCCTTAGAGTACTAAGGATGTTTTGGGTGCTTAAAACTTTCCCATTGCATAACCAACCCCCTTACCCAGATCTCTGACATTTTTATTAGTTTTTGATTTGATAAAACTACTTGGTTTTTGTTTGCTTTCTAACCTTTCCTTTGGATAAATAGAAGTGCGGTGGCGACTCAAATTGTATGATTTACTTTTGATTTAGTCAATAAATATAAAGGTAACGAATACCCCGCTACAGTACGCTGAGAGCAAGGTAATAAAACATTGGGTATAGCTACACCATGTATCATGAGGTGAAAACCTCCTGCTCACCGCACCTTGCATAATTTCATATTTTTCAAAAACTTTAAGTTAATGGTGCGGTGAGGGAGTGGTTCCAAGGTAGCTAACTCAACATTGAGGTTTAACACTCTAGCAATGGAAGTAATCAAACCACCAAAGGAGATGGTTCCTCCCTTTTTAAGAATGGAAGACATACGGGCCAACATAAAAGGAACAGGATTGATCCTACGATTAGTGAGGCAACCCTGTAAATATATCAATTCTCGGGCATTTACTTTGTTAGAATTCTCCCGACCAAATATGGTTCATGGCAAAAGGTATCGAAAAATATGTATGGTCGGGTTATGGATATTGGAAGCCAAAATTCCTTCAAAGGAAGTGACAGTCATATTTGATAATCTATTCTAAAAAGTAAATGCCTCGAGTGCCCATTCAACATCCAAGGGCGTCTCACAGATGGCACCCTCACCGTAAGGCATTCCTAGCAAACCCGCTAAGGCATCGGTAGTGTACTCGTAGTCCATATTAAACATTCAAAAACAAATGGTACCTACCGTGCCTGCAGTGCCAGGATAAACAGAGTAAATTAGGGAAGTTATAAATTCCCTAGTGAGCCTATCATAGGTGGGTGCTTTACTAGAAAATCATTGTGTAATCCTAAAGTATCAAGCATGTGGAAAACACTATGGTATGTGCCTAAAGTGTACAAGAAATCTTCGTCTACATACCTGGTAGCGAGGATCTCCTGAGATTGCAATTTTTGCAAAATCTTGTTTTGTCGCTCTCCGGGTTTGCCTCCACGAAGAATGATGTGTTTGAACTCCGTTCCGGCCATTAATGGTGATTGTAGAGAAAAATGGATATTTATGGAGAGGAAATGAAAAATGGAGTTTTAATGGGTTTTTGGTTGAGAGAAGGACGGGTGAAGATTGGAAATGTTAATGGCTTGGAGTTGAAATGATAAAGTTTGGATTTTTCGTGAACTTTGGTGGAGTTGGGAGAAGAAGAAAATGGGTTTGGAGAGATTTAAGAAGGTGAAAATGGTGAAAAATGAGGGTTTTGTCCGTTGATGTTCCAGACATCATGGCGCCCGCCATGAAGCTTATGGCCCCCGCCATGTCTTTGGATTTGGTTAGGCCGGATTTGGTCATTGCTACTTGGGCCTCAATCTTTCTTGTCTTCATTTTTGTAAGGGGGGTGCACATAGGTTTCTATGAATGTTGTTTTTTTTATTTAAGTTTTGACAAAACAAAATAAAATAGTAAACTGAAATAAAACAAAATAAAGTACGATGGACATAAAAACACAATAATAATAATGATGCATATATATATATATATATATATATATATATATATATATATATATATATATATATATATATATATATATATATATATATATATATATATATATATATATATATATATATATATATATATATCTGTGTGTGTGTGTGTGTGTGTGTGAAGAGTTAATAATAAATCACGGGTCCAGAGATCTTAGAAAAAATGCAACGTCAACAAGCTCCTGGAGAAGCTGGGATATCTCCATACGAAGCTTAACCAGTTCAGAGTGCATGCTCGGACTCTGGAGATTTGGATTGTTGGTGCGGACTTTGATTCTGATAGGTGCGATTTTCGGCTCGTCTACTGTCTCTCCCTATCCTTCTATGGCGTAGGCCCAGTTGGCCTGATCAATAATAGAAGTTACTTGAGGGTCAGACAAAGTGAAGTAGTGAATAGTCTCACCCTCAATTAAGAGCCTGTATTGATCCGATTGGAAAGAAGATCTCCTCATGAGGCCACGGGCCAAACAGAAGTCAATATCCATCAAGGTGTAGCTGCAGTAAGACGTCAGGTGAAATAGTCTTCTATCAAGTCCCATGGCTGAGGCTATATGAGTCACCGTGCTTCCAATGTGTATAGGGCTCACAGCGGAGCGAGCATTAAGATATAGACTCTCGATCAGGAAAGCTCCGCAATCTATTGGGCGTGACTGAGTGGTACAGTACATGTAGAAGATCTCTTCAGCACTCACATGTGTATCAGGGCCACTCTTCCCCAGGAAGGTGTGGGCAATGATCATCTGAAAGTATCTGAAAGCAGGGTTGTGAATCTTGTTGGAGATTTGGGTGGAAGGGTCAGGGCTACCTCCACACGTAATGTCACTCTAAAACTTCTCGATGTCTCGGCTCAGGAAATAGCTCATGGGGAGCTCAGATGAGGCATCATAAGCAGTCTGAAATCCAATTAAGTCACCGAAGCGCTTGTGGTTGAAGGTGTATTTTGCCCCAAACAACCTGAAATTGATGTATCCACCATCACTAGCGTGACCAACATATGGCTTGTAGGTCAACGAGCTCAGGAACTCAAAAGTCAGGTTCCTGTAAGTCACATTCATAGCATCAGTATATTCATCCCATTGTAACTGATTGCACAAATGCCTGACACTAGGCTCAATCCCTAATGCCTCCATGCAGCTCGAGTCGGGATATCTGGTGGGCAGCATTGGACGCTGGGAAAGCATGACGTAGCACTGCTCCTGAATTGGGTCACGAAAGATTACTGGCATAATGTCCCAATTTTCGATCCTGAAAAGTTAGATTAGAAATAGAGGAAACCTGAAATCGCAAATATTATAACTGTCAGTCTACATATAGATATACATACATACAAAACAAATAAAAACGTAAATTGAAATAGTAAAAAGTAAAGGAAAAGAAATCATGGGTTTCCTCCCATGCAGCGCTTGTTTAACGTCATTAGCTTGACGATTCGAACTTTATATGTTAGAGGTAGGAACTAGAGGTTCGATCAAAGTTTGATTAGAGTATTCTGTAGGGATGTCACCTCCTCGATATTGCTTCAGTCTTTGTCCATTTACCACAAACAGATTACAGGAATTGTTCCAGATTACAACTGCTCCTAATTTTAGGAATTTGGAAACCTCAAAGGGGCCTGTCCATCTTGAACGTAACTTACCTAGAAAAAGTCGTAATCTCGAATTGAAACGGAGAACATAGTCGCCTATATTAAATTCCTTTTTCACAATCCTTTTGTCATGCCATGCTTTGGTTCTTTCTTTGTATATAATGGCATTCTCGTAAGCGTTCTGGCGGAGTTCCTCCAATTTGTGAATATCAAGGATTTGCTTCTTTCCAGATGCTAGTTAATCCAAATTCAGGGTCTTGATGGCCCAATATTCCTTGTGCTTGAGTTAAAAAGGTAAGTGGCATGACTTCCCGTAGACCAACTGGTATGGAGTAGTTCCAACAGGGGTTTTGTAAGCTATTCTGTAAGCCCACAGTGCTTCTTCCAGCTTTTCAGACCAATCTTTTCTGGATATCGAAATAGTTTTCTCCAAGATCTACTTAATCTCTTTGTTAGATACTTCCACTTGACCATTAGTCTGGGGGTGATATGGTGTTGCTACTATGTGTTTTACTTCATATTTCCTTAAGAGCTTATCAAATATCCTGGATATAAAATGCGATCCACCATCACTTATGACAACTCATGGTACTCCAAATCTGGGAAAAATATTATTCTTGAACATCTTGATGACTACTCTTATATCATTGGTGGGTGCAGCTATAGCTTTTATCCACTTGGACACATAGTCAACGACTACCAAAATGTACTTGTTTCCCATCGAAGATGGAAAAGGTCCCATGAAATAAATACCCCAAACGTCAAATAATTCTACTTCTTGGATGTTTTTCAAAGGAATTTCGTCACGCCTTGAGATGTTTCCAGCGTGCTGGCACCAGTCACATTTGACAATATAAGCATGGACATTACGCCATAGTGTTGGCCAATAAAGACCAGCTTGAAGGATCTTAGCGTATGTCTTGGATGTGCTTGAATGTCCACCATAAGGTGAAGAGTGACAATGTTCTATGATATTTCTGACTTCTTCTTTCGGGACGCAACGTTGAAATATGTTATTTGTTCCTCTTTTGAAAAGGAGTGGTTCGTCCCAATAGAAGTGTCTTATATCTTTAAAGAACTTCTTCTTCTGTTGATAGTTGAGGTCAGGTGGTATGATATCAGCAGCTAGATAGTTCACAAAATCAGCGTACCATGGTACTCTGCTAATTTCTGAAACTGTCCCAAGGTTGTCTCTGTCAGGTTCAAGGGGAACGATATCCACCTTAGCTATCAGTCAGTCATAGGTGAAGTCATCATTTATAGGTAAAAGGCCTGGCTTCAAATGCTATAATCTGGAAAGATGGTCAACAACTACGTTTTTCTGTTCCTTTTTTGTCTCTAATATCTAAGTCGAATTCTTGTAGCAAAAGGATCCACTTGAGTAATCTAGGTTTTGCATCCTTTTTTCTTAGAAGGTAACGGATAGCTGCATGGTCTGTATAGACTATAATCTTAGATTCTACAAGATAAGACCTAAATTTATCGATGGCGAAAACTACAGCTAGGAGTTCCTTCTTTGTTGTTTTATAATTTAATTGAGCGGCATCTAGGGTTCTACTAGCGTAATTTATTACATGTAGTTTCTTATCTTTTATTTGCCCTAAAACTGCTCCTATAGCGAAATCGCTAACATCACACATTATTTCGAAGGGTTTAGTCCAATATGGGGTTTGTAGAATGGGTGCTGAAATTAATGCTTTTTTTAAATGGTTAAAGGCTTCGATGCATTTTTCATCGAAAATGAATTCGATGTCTTTCATCAGAAGGCCGGTCAGTGGTTTTGTTATTTTAGAAAAATCTTTTATGAAGCATCGGTAGAAACCGGCGTGTCCTAGAAAACTACGGACTTCTCTAACTGTCTTAGGAGGGTTGAGGTTCTCTATAACTTCTATATTTGCTTTGTCGACCTCAATGCCTCTTTCAGATATTATATGTCCTAACACTATGACTTCTTTAACCATAAAGTGGCATTTCTCCCAGGTTAACACAAGGTTAACTTCTACGCATCTCTCCAGGATTTTCTCAAGGTTAATGAGGCAATTATCAAAGTCGAACCCACACACCGAGAAATCGTCCATGAATACTTCCATAATTCCGTCGAGATAATCTGCAAAGATTGACATCATACAACGTTGGAAAGTAGCTGGCGCATTACAGAGTCCAAACGACATTCATCTGTAAGCAAATGTTCCGTAAGGACAGGTAAAGGTTGTTTTCTCATGATCCTCGGGGTGTATGGGTATCTGGAAAAATCCAGAATATCCATCCAGATAACAAAAGTAAGAGTGTCTGGAAAGATGCTCAAGCATTTGATATATGAATGGAAGGTGGAAATGGTCTTTCCTAGTTGCCTTAATGAGCTTCCTATAATTTATGCACATACGCCATCCACCTTCTATGCGTTTAGCAACATGCTCACCCTTCTCGTTTTGCACGACTGTAATGCCTCCCTTTTTGGGTACCACATGTACAAGACTTACCCATTTACTATCAGAGATCTGATATATTATACCAGCCTCTAGTACTTTAAGGAATTCCTTCTTTACCACCTCGCTCATAACAGGGTTGATTCTTCTCTGATGTTCTCTGAAAGGTTTTAATCCTCCTCTAGCGAGATCCTGTGCATACACACGAATGAGCTTACACCTTTTAAATCAAAGATGTTATACCCTAAGGCAGAGGGGTATCTTCTTAAAACATTCAAGATCCGACTCGTCCTGGTTTAAGGTGGCGCTAACTATTACTAGGCGGTTCATTTCTTTATCCAAAAACTCATATCTTAGGTTCTTGGGTAGTTCCTTAAGTTCTTGAGTTGGTTTTTGAGAATTTGGTGAAAGGTCTGGAGTATGATCTAAACTTTCGTTAGCGTGAGGTTCCGTTTCCTATAGCTCTTCATCCTCTTCATTCGGGTTTGAAAATGGTTCGATCACGGGTTCTCCTCGATCAAATTCTCTTATGCACTCATCTATGATATCGATCGCATAACATGCGTCACCTAGGATTGGTGCCATCAGGAATTTTGAAAGAATGAACTCAATCTTTTCATCCCCTACTTCGAAGGTTAATTTTCCTCTTTTAACATCTATTATAGCTCCGGTTGTTGATAAGAATGATCTACCTAAAAGGATGGGGATATCTTCGTCTTCTTTGATATCCATGACCCACAAAGTCTGTCGGAATATAAAGCTGACCCTTCCTAACTCGGATGTCTTCTAAAATGCCTACAGGATACTTAACAGACCTATCGGCTAATTGGAGTGACATCTTACTTTGTTGTAATTCTCCTAAGTTTAACCTTTTACACACAGCTAAGGGAATTAAACTCACACTAGCACTTAAGTCTAGGAAAGCTTTGTCGATCACATGACTCCATCAAATGCAAGGTATAGAAAAACTACCAAGGTCTTTCTCCTTCTTAGAAAGTTTATCCTCGGAAATAAAGTTGCATTCCAAGGGTTTTGGATCGTCAAGCCTACGCTTGTTGGTTAAGATGTCTTTGATAAATTTGACGTAAGACGGAATTTGGGTGATAGCTTCGGTGAAAGTAATCTCTACATGAAGCTTCTCTATTACTTTTATAAATTTTTGGTATTGGTTGTTAATTTTGGTTTGTTTAAGTGTTTGCGGATATGGGATTGGTGGTTTGTACAGGGGTGGTGGTTTGTAAGTTTTATCCTTGGAATCTCCTTCTTGGTCGGTTTGTTTTTCGAGTTCTACTGGTTCCTCTTCTTGGTTGGTAAGTATATTTTCTTTAGAAGTTTTGGACTCGCTCATCGCCAGGTTATGAGGCCCTTCGTAAGTTGTCCCACTTCTTAACGAGATAGTGTTAGCTTGCCCTCGAGGGTTTGGTTGAGGTTGTCCATGGAATTGGCCTCCAGGTGTAGTTTGTGGGGCTTGGTTTTGTGCTACCTGTGAAATTTGGGTTTCAAGCATCTTGTTGTGAGTGATAATCTAATCAACCTTGGTTCCTAATTGCGTTATCAATTCGTTCACGTGAATGTTCTAGTTTAGGAATTCTTTATTTTGCTAAGTCTAGCCCGATATAAAGCTCTCCATGATCTTCTCAAGGTTAGACTTTTGGGGCACAACTTGCATAGGTTGATTTGGTTTTGGGGCTTGATAACCTTGTAGTCTCTGAGGTGCATAATTTTGGATAGGGTTCTGGTTTTTATAGGAGAAATTCAGATGATTCTTCCATCCAGGGTTGTAAGTGTTTGAAAATGGGTTACCTTGGGCGTAATTCACTTGGTCGGTGTTAAGGTCGCTTAAAAGGTTACACTCCGCCTATTCGTGTCCTTTAGATCCATAAAGTTCGCACTCTGTGTGGACTACTGCTACGGTGTGAGTGTTTGTAGACATATGTTATATCTTAAGGGCTAAAGCATCCATTTTCGCCTGCATCATGTCTAGAGAGCTTACCTCATGTACTCCACCTTGGGTCTCCTTTTTCTCTACTGATGCTCGTTCAGTTCCCCATTGGTAATGGTTTTGGGCCATATCCTCAATTAGGTCACAAGCTTCAGGATAAGGTTTGTTCATCAGCGCGCTACCTGCGGCAGCGTCGATGCTCATCTTGGTGTTATAATGGAGTCCATTATAGAAGGTATGAATGATCAACCATTGTTCTAGGCCATGGTGTGGACAGACTCTTAATAGATCTTTATATCTCTCCCAAGCTTCAAAGAGCGATTCTCCTTGGTTTTGAGTAAATCTACTTATTTGGTTTCGAAGAACAACATTCTTACTATAGGGAAAATATCTAGCAAGGAATACTCTCCTATGGTCTTCCCAGGTAGTTATTGAATTAGCTGGAAGTGAATCTAACCATGAATGTGCTCTATCCCTGAGGGAGAAAGGAAATAATCTTAAACGAATCGCGTCAGGTGAAGCGTCGTTAGATTTAAAGGTGTCGGCTAGTTGGATAAAAACTTTTAAATGTTGATTTGGGTTCTAAGTAGCGAGACCCGCGAATTGGTTATGTTGCACTAATTGCAACAAAGACGGTTTTAGTTCGAAATTGTTAGCAGGAATAAGGGGGTTTACTATACTCGAACTAGGTTCCTCGTCAGAGGGTTAGGAAAATTCCTTAACAGGTCTCTGGTCGCGATTCTCAGTAATAGCTTTCTTAATTCTGATGAGTAAGAGGCATGTACGAGTGTAACGTTCGGGTTCCGCTAAAGGATCTACTAAATTTCTGGTACTACGGGTTCTTCGCATTTACCGGCTAATAATGCCTTATTCTAGACGGTGTAACAACAGGGTACAAAATTTGACGAAGTTGGTCCCCGACAACGGCGCCAAAAACATGATCGTGTGAATTTGCAAGTGCACGAATCGCGTCAAAGTAATATAAAAGAATAATGATCCCACAGAGACCAAATCGTCAATCTATCGATTATTATCATTACGATGTTTATCTAAGGCGGTATAAAAGAGATAGTGGGGTTGCAAAATAACGGTAAATAATAAATGTAGGTAAAGACAGGTTGAATGTATTTCCCGTCAGTTAAGTGATGTTTCGATTGTCTAAATAGAACTACTTATGAGGCAATATTTTCTACTCTTGAAAACAATCCATTTAACAGGAACTGTCGCTTTCGCGTATTTAGAACTAAGTTTACCCTTAAACTAAGGCCTTTTATTGTCACTTATAAAAGGTGCGCAGAATGCTAAAGTAGTAAACTTATTTTGAAGAAATAAGACTCATAAACTTAGTTGAAAAGTGATTTTGATTTGGAAAGTTTTACCCAAGGAGTTTCCTGATTTTAAATATGTCAACGCGTCCGAAAACAGTTTCAAAAATAGTTTTTCCTTAAAGTGATAAAAATTCCTAGTTAACTAAGCCAGGGTGCTTTCTCACTCCTTGAATAGTTAAAATTAACCAAGTTTGTTTCAGAAAACTCAAGTTAAAAATCAAAACAGCCTTTAAAGTATTTCTACAGATTCAATATGTGAAACATCTCTTTAACCAGGATCCTTACATTCTAACCTTTAAACGATTTAGCCAGACATGTTAATTCCAACAAACATAACGATATTGATCATGATGAAAAGTTATTTTAGAATGTGAGGCGTAAGGAATGAGTAAAGCGTGTAAAATAAAAAAAGTAAAGCGAGATGGAAAGTAAATAAAGTAAAGCGAGACGGAAAATAAATAAAGTAAAGCGTAGACAGGAAATAAATAAAGTAAAGCGAGACGGAAAGTAATAAAGTAAAGCGATACGGAAAATAAATAAAGTAAAGCGAGACGGAAAGTAAATAAAGTAAAGTAAGACGGAAAATAAATAAAGTAAAGCGTAGACAGGAAATAAATAAAGTAAAGCGAGACGGAAAGTAAATAAAGTAAAGCGATACGAAAAATAAATAAAGTAAAGCGGGATGGAAAGTAAATAAAGTAAAGCAAGACGAAAAATAAATAAAGTAAAGCGTAGACAGAAAGTAAATAAAATAAAGAGAGACAAGTAAATAAATAAAAGCGATAAAATAAGAACCTGCTCCTATCAGAGGTTTTGATTCTGGTACAAGGAAAATAAACCTCTAACTCAGAAGATAAAGACGACATCAACTCAAAGTGACCCAACTCAATCTAACTAAGGTGCGATAATCCCCCGATGTGACGGATTACCACTTTTACAAATGATAAATATAGGCTTAGTGTTGTAAACAAAGTTGGATGATTTAAAAATGAAATGGAACAAACTATTTATAGAGGATTTCAACAGCTTGCAAAGACCATGGTGCCCTCCAACTTCTCCTTAGTAAGAACGTGATTTCCAAAGGTTGCACCCGCCATCCCTTCATGGCGCCCTCCATGTGTGTAAATAGGGAAGATCATAGGAACGTGGCGGTTACCTCCTGGATGAGGGTTGATGACTCATGGCTTCTCCTATAGTGTCCACCATGTGCAACGCCATGTGTACAATATTCGCCGAAAACCCCTAATTTTAGGTCTTTTTGCTTCGTTTCTTCCGAAAGAGACTGAAAGAGCTAAATATCTGAAAATAACATAAAAGAGAGCATAGTACAAACAAAATGATAATAAATTCCTAATAAACATGTGAAATCCGAGTCAAAAACACGGTGTAATTCAGTGTGATCAAACTACGAGGTTTTGATCCCTCATATTTACGTTGGTACGTAGGCACAAGACCGAAGGTCTTGCCAAACACAAAAGTATAATCAATGAATTCTTTTCTCATCCCCCTATTCTATTTGTTTATAAACATCACTTTATACCAAGTTCATATGCACACAAAAAGGGCTCCCTAGGAGTACCTAGGACCCTTAGGGTGCTAACACCTTCCCTCTGTGTAACCAACCCCCTTACCTGTAATCTCTGACATTTTATTAGTTTTGATTTGAAAACTTCTTACTTTTTGGGTTTTGTTCATAATTTTTCCCTTTTTCTTTTGAAATAATAAAAGCGCGGTGGCGACTCTTGTTATTTGATCTCTAGCTTGTCAATAGCTTGATGATCATGAATTTACCGCTACAGAAGTTAAGTGGCGACTCTGCTGGGGACTAGTCTCCAGTGGGTTTAGCCTACTTTTTGTGTGTATATATTTGTATATATGTGATGTTTGTATATATTTATGTGTGATATGATCTACTGGTTGTGCTTGGTGATCTCTGAGTGGTGAGATAAGTTCTAACCCGAACTTGAGTGCAATTAAGATAGGAGGATGGTATAGTCATGTTCGACTTGTGTGGAGTAGTCCTTAACAAGTTGGCTTGAGATCGATCCGCTCAGGGGAGATTCCTTTGGATTTTGAAATGTCACACAGGTATTTGTGGTTAGGCATTACTATTTCTAATTGGGTCCGAGAAGCTAAGGACCTTAGAACATTTAACCCATCTTGACCTATTTAGGACGTAGTGCGGAAACTGTTCAAGTGTAGAATTGATAATAGTTGTTACGCGGTACTACACTCAGACGAGTTTCTCTTGAGAATATTATGGGTCGATGAGTCAGTCATCTTAACCTGTAATATCCAATAGATGGAATTAAGACTTTGGGAACTTTTTTAGAACATGATCTACAGGTTTTTATCCTTAGTTCACTCCTTTGGGATGGTTCTTACCCAAACTCCATGCTCGTGACTTACAACAAACCCTTGATTCTTGGTTGATCCAATCAAGTCTTGTCAATATCAATGGAACTTGGGTGTTGATAAGGTGTAAACCATAATCCACCAAAATAGATGATTGATCTTGACAATGATTTGATTCATCCCTTGACCTTTGTTTGCCTTGTGTGTGATCCCTTATTTGTGATTGTTGCATTCATGCGCATCATAACATTCATCACACAAAAATTTCAAGGAAGTAAGGTATCATTTGCAAATATTTTCAGACCATGGATTATGGACGAAGAAACACTAAGAAGTACAATTTCAGATGTCCTGACTTGAGAGAGTTAAGGAAGCTAGCAAATTTTGTATTAGATCCCTTGGACTTCAAACAATGTCATGGGAAGCTTTTGTCCAACTTGTCTGCTGATGTGGTTGAAGGACTCTTGAGTGTGCTAGTGCAGTTCTATGATCCTCTTTACCATTATTTCACTTTCCCAGATTTTCAGCTTGTGCCTACCTTAGAGGAGTATTCTCATCTTTTGGGGGTACCTATTTCTAGTAGAGTGCCTTTTAGTGGATTGGAGGAGATTCCGCGATCTAGTATTATTGTTGAAGCTCTTCACTTGAAGAAGTCTAAGATAGAGGCTCATTGGGTGAAGAAAGTAGGGTTATTTGGGTTGCCATTTGTTTTCCTCATCAAGGAAGCTACGGCCTTTGCTCAAGCCGGTAGTGTGGACTCTTTTGAAGGTGGTCTCGAAGACTTATGTCTCTCACTAATGATGATATAGTTTGGTATGATCCGTCCTTAAGCAGTTTGGAGATTATTGATAGTTGTGGTGAATTCTCTAATGTGCCTCTCATTGGTACACAAGGAGGAATTAACTACAAACCTGCTTTGGCTCGTCATCAACTTGGGTTCCCCTTGAGAGACAAACCTAATAACACTTTGTTAGAAGGTCTTTTCTATCAATAGGGTAAAGATCCCCAACATTTGAGGCATAAGATTGTGCATGCTTGGCATAATGTGCATAGGATAGGAAGATTCGAGCTTGGTCTGCGCAATTGTGTAGCTTTGGAAGCTTACACTCTTTGGGTGAAGAAGTGAGTTATGGAGTTAAAGATGCCTTATCTTTGTGAAAGATATATGTCTATGGTTGTGGTTGAGCCATTATCTCTCCCTAACCAAGATGTAGAGGAGGTGGAAGATGCACTCATCAAGATGAAGCAAGAGAAGGATATATGGGAAGAGTGTTTCCATGCTTTGAGCAAGAAGCATGAAGAGTTTCAGTTGGAGTCTAAAGACAAAGATGCACTTATTGAGCTACTTGAAGATAGAGTGACGAAGAGATAGAGAGAGCCAGAGGTTTCATCTTCTAGAATGCCTCAGCCTTCCGTTGCTTGGAAGAAGATTGTCGATCCGCTTGTCCTCGAGAAGACTCAGATGAAGGCTTCTTTTTGAGACCGAGATCTGTCGCATTCGAAGGAAGTACGCACCTACAGCCAGATCTTCTGACGTTGTTAGGGATCCTTAGGATGACTACTCTCCTTTTCTCTTGTATTTTTTATTTTGGTTTCCGAAATTGTACTCAGTGTAATCCTCCCAATTTATATAAATTAAAAGAGATTTTTGGTCATATCAAATTGTTGCAATTACCATTTAAATATTATATATTTGCAATTGATATAGTAACTTCCTTGAAAATAAAAATAATCAAGCATTACATTTCATGCATCATTTGCACAAGCAGGTTTTCGTCAGATGTCTGATTGGTGTTTCTTATGTGCTTTAGCCAAGCTGACTCACCGGTACAATATCTGAGCCAATCATCTGAGAATCATGGAACATTTGCAGCAAGAGAACAGAGAGCTGAAGGACGAGATCGCATGTCTGACTGCAATGATGGAGTCAGTTCTTGCTGCTTAGAATCAAGCTTCTCCAACACCTTCAACTCCTCCCGCGAGGACTGTTACTTCAGAGGTGACTACCTCTACCATGCCTGCTACTACCGCTCAATTCGCGTCGAATATGCCTGTCGGATTCCCGTGGCGAATGCCGTCCAACTTTGTGCCTGAAGGATTTGCGCCTACATTTTCTTCCATGTCGGCATCTAGCCCGGTCATGTCCGCGCCACCTCCCGTTGTGCACACCTTGCCTCGCGTAGAGGATACCATCTATCATTCCGAGCCGTGTAAGGGTCCGGATGTGTATGAGAAGATGGACGAGATGAAAGATCAGTTTCTTGAGTTGCGTAAGGAATTGAAGATGCTTAGAGGTGAAGATCTGTTTAGGAAGAGTCCTGCTGAGTTATGCTTAGTGCCTAACGTCAAGATCCCGGTGAAGTTCAAAGTGCCTTACTTTGAAAAGTATAAGGGGAACTCTTGTCCGCTCAGTCATCTTGTGATGTATGCCCGCAAGATGTCTACTCAGACTTTTAATGATCAATTGCTTATTCACTACTTCCAAGATAGTCTAAGTGGTGCTGCACTCCGTTGGTACATGGGGTTGGATAGTTCAAGCATTCACACTTTCAACGACTTGGGAGAGGCTTTTGTGATAGAGATATTTAAGGAATACGCGCAAAGATGAAGGGAGTTGGCTGCCCAGATCACTCCTCCTTTGGAGGAGAAAGAGATGACAAAAATCTTCTTGAAAACTCTGAGTTCATTTTACTATGAACACATGATCGCTAGTTCCCCCAGTGACTTTACCGAAATGGTAAACATCGGGATGAGACTTAAGGAAGGAGTCTGTGAGGGACGGTTGTCAAGAGATGAGGCGTCAATAAGCAAGAAATATGGTAGCAACTTCGGTAAGAAGAAAGACAGTGAGACAAACACAATAATTAGTGGGAGGCAGAGGAGGCCTCAGATCAGAAGGAATCCACCACCCCGTCAACATCATCATCATCAAGTGTCATCAGTAATTTCAGTATTTTCTAATCAACAAGCAACATAAATTCAACAACAACAAAGATCCTTGGTGTAAATGCATAAGGATATATGTTTGGTGAGTGACTGTGAACATGACCATGATGGTTGTGTTGTTTGTAGTGTGAACCCAAGAGGGTGTGTTGTAGTGAAAAGGGACATCCAACGTTTGATGGATGAAGGCATGATCCAAATTGTTCAATCCTGTCATGTAGATGACAATGTCAATGTCATAGTGCCCGTTTTCAAACAACAAGAGCGGTCGGTAATTCAATATGACAGCAACAACAATAATAATGTCAGTCAAAGATCAGTATCGCCGTTGGTAATACGGTTAGCAGGCCCAGTCCCGTATTCATCTGATAAGGATGTATCGTACCAGTACAATGCTACAATGGTAAAGAATGGTCAAGAGGTCCCCTTACCTACTACTAGTTCAGTAGTGAGCATTGTTGATGTTACAAAGGTGACTCGTAATGGTCGAGTGTTTAGGCCGGTGTTCCCAGAAAAGATAAGAAGGCGGAGGTGCTTAATATAGATCCGATTGGCATTTCAAAAGATAAGTCTGGTGAATCCAACAACTTGAAAGCCAATGATTATGATGAGGTACTCATATTGATAAAGAGGAGCGAGTTTAATATGGTGGAGCAGCTGCTCCAAACCCTCTCAAAAATCTCAGTGTTGTCTCTGCTGATGAATTCTACAGCGCACAAAGAAGCATTACAGAGAGTTCTTGAACAAGCATACATAGAGCATGATGTTACAGTGAATCAATTTGATCACATTGTGGCTAACATCACTTCTTGCAATAATCTCAGCTTTTGCGACGAAGAACTCCCTGAGGAGGGAAAAAACCATAATCTGGCTTTGCACGTTTCTATGAATTGCAAAGAAGATTCTTTGTCAAACGTGATGGTTGACACCGGGTCATCACTGAATGTGCTTCCAAAGTCAACTTTGTCGAAGCTATCTTACCAAGGAGCGCCCAAGCGGTGTAATCGTCAAAGCCTTTGATGGTTCACGCAAGACAGTAATTGGTGAAGTGGACCTTTTAGTCGAGATAGGTCCGAGTGAATTTCATATCACTTTTCAAGTAATGGATATCCACCCGGCCTACAACTGTTTATTTGGAAGGCCATGGTTTCATGAGGCGGGAGCTGTTACCTCCACTCTGCATCAGAAGTTGAAATTTGTCAATAATGGCAAGCTTGTGACTGTTGGAGGAGAGAAAGCGTTGTTGGTTAGCCACCTGCCATCTTTCTCTTATGTTGAATCAGAGGATGAGGTTGGAACTCCGTTCCAAGCCTTGTCTATTGCTGCTGAAAAGAGAGCTGGGGCACCCATGTCCTCATTAAAAGATGCACAAAAGATTGTTGAAGAAGGTACTGTTGATCAGTGAGGGTGTATGGTAGAAGTCTCCGACAACAAGGGTAGAACCGGTTTGGGGTTCCAGAAAGGCTCATCAACTTTTAGATCTGAAGATATGCAACTTAGCTTCCGTAGCGGAGGGTTCATTTATGACAATGAACAACACTTAACTGTTGTGCTAGAGGATGACGAAGAGGAACACTGCACCAACTTTGTAACGCATAGAAAGATGTGCAACAATTAGACTGCTGTTGATATTCCTGTTATTTTGCATCGATCTAAGTAATTGCTTTTATATTTTAAAATCCTCCTTCTACTCATCCACATCTTTGATGTTTGTTTTCACTTTTTGCTCTATTCTGAAAATGGTAATCACAAAAAACATAAATAAACAATATAATTTTCCATCTGCATAATATTTTGTCACAAATTCACTTCTCTAAAATGATAATATCAAATCATTATGCAGGTTGGTTTCTAACCCCATTGAATACCATGATCATTCTCCTTCTCCAAATTTTGAATTCCCTGTGTTTGAGGCCGAATAGGAAAGTGATGTAGAAGTGAGTGATGAATTGACTCGTCTTATTGAGCAAGATGAAAAGATTATTTAGCCGTTTGAAGAGCATATTGAGCTCGTCAACTTGGGTTCCGAAGATGATGTGAAGGAAGCCAAGATTGGGTCTCGCTTGTGTTCAGATGTCAAAAAGGGTTGACTGATCTTCTTCGAGAGTATTCAGATGTGTTTTCTTGGTCCTATCAAGACATGCCTGGTTTGGATTCTGAGATTATGGAGCATAGATTGTCGTTGAAGCCAAAATGCCCGCCAGTCAAGCAAATGTAGTGAAGAACGCATCCTGATATGGCTATGAAGATCAAAGAGGAGGTGCAGAAGCAGATTGATGTTGGTTTCCTTGTAACAGCTGAGTATCCGTAATGGGTGGCCAATATTGTGCTTGTGTCGAAGAAAGATGGAAAAGTCACACATTCATTACACATGGATATGTTGGTAGACAATACTGCTAAATTCAAAGTCTTTTCGTTTGTGGATGCATTTTCCATATATAATCAGATCAAGATGGTACCCGAAGATATGGAGAAGAACATATTCAATACACCCTGGGGAACATTCTGTTATAGAGTGATGCCTTTCGATCTAAACAATGCTGGTGCGATTTACCAGAGAGAGATGAATACTCTTTTTCATGATATCATGCATAAAGAGATTAAAGTTTATGTTGATGACATGATTGCTAAATCAATTGATGAAGAGGAACATGTTGAGCATTTGTTGAAGATATTCCAGCGTTTGAGGATGTATAAACTCCGCTGAATCCCAATAAGTGTACCTTTGGTGTTCGTTCTAGTAAGTTGTTGGGTTTTATTGTCAGCGAGAAGGGTATTGAAGTTGATCCTGCCAAGGTCAAAGCAATACAAGCGATGCCTGCGCCCAAAACTGAGAAGCAAGTCAGAGGTTTTCTCGGCCGCTTGAATTATATATCCATATTCATTTTCCACATGACTGCCACATGTGCGCCCATATTCAAGCTTCTTCGGAAAGATCAGTCTTATGATTGGACCGAAGACTTCCAGAAAGCTTTTGACAGTTTTAAGAATATTTGCTTGAACCTCCGATTTTGTCTCCTCCTGTTGAAGGAAGACCGTTGATCATGTATTTCACTGTACTCGAAGATAGCATGGGTTGTGTTCTTGGTTAGCAAGATGAGACTTGAAAGAAAGAATTTGCAATTTACTACCTAAGTAAGAAGTTCACCGACTGTGAGACTCGGTATTCGATGCTTGAGAAGAGTTGTTGCGCATTGGCTTGGGCTGATAAGCGTTTGCGCCAGTAATGTTGAATCATACCACTTGGTTGCTATCCAAAATGGATCCAATCAAGTATATATTTGAGAAGCCTGCTTTAACTGGGAGAATTGCCCGTTGGTAGATGTTGTTATCAGGGTATGATATCGAATACGGATCTTAGAAAGCGATCAAAGGTAGTATCATGGATGACCATTTGGCTCACCATCCAATTGAAGATTATCAGTCAGTGCAGTATGATTTTTCTGATGAGGAGATTTTGTACTTGAAAATGAAAGATAGTGATGAACCATTGCTTGAAGAAGGGCTAGAACCTGGTTCCCGTTGGGGCATGGTATTTGACGAAGCTGTTAATCAATATGGAAATGGAATTGGGGCAAAGATTATTACTCCTCAAGGAACGCATCTACCATTTACGGCTAGGTTGACTTTCAAGTGTACAAACAACATGGCAGAATATGAAGCTTGCATTATGGGGCTTGAAGAGGCCAGGAATCTCATAATCAAGTATTTGGATGTTTTCGGTGATTCGACTTTGGTTGTGAATCAAATCAAAGGAGAATGGGAGACAAATCAACTAGGTTTGATACCATATAGAGATTATGCGAGGAGGATTTCAACTTTCTTTACAAAGGTTGAGTTTCTTCATATCCCTCGAGATGAAAACCGAATGGCAGATGCTCTTGCAATGTTGACATAGATGATTGTAGTGAAGTATTGGAATGAAGTTCCCAATTTATCTGTGATGCATCTTGATAGGCCAACTCATGTGTTCGCTATTGAAGAAATCGAAGATGAGAAGCCGTGGTATTACGACATCAAATGTTTCCTCCAAAGTCAGATTTACCCGCCTGGGGCATCTTTGAAAGATAAGAAGACTTTGAGAAGATTGGCCGATAATTTTTACTTAAATGGTGATATACTATACAAGAGAAACTTTGACATGGTTTTGCTCAGATGCATGGATAGACACAAAGCAGACTTATTGATGACCGAAGTGCATGAAGGTTCCTTTGGTACTCACTTCAATGGTTATGCAATGGCGAAGGAGATGTTGCGAGCAGGTTACTATTGGCTGACAATGGAATCTGACTGTTGTAAATTTGTGAAGAAATCCCACAAGTTTCAAATCTATGTTGATAAGATTCATGTTCCTCCAACACTATTGAATGTTATCTCTTCCCCATGGCCCTTCTCCATGTGGGGAATTAATATGATTGGGATGATTGAGCCCAAATCTTCAAATGGACATCGTTTCATTTTAGTGGCAATTGACTACTTCACAAAATGGGTTGATGCAGCATCGTATACAAATGTGACCAAGCAAGTTGTTGTAAGGTTTATCAAGAATCAGATTATATGTCGTTATGGTGTGCCAAGTAAGATCATTACTGACAATGGATCAAACTTGAATAACAATATGGTGGAAGCTCTTTGTAAGGACTTCAAGATTGCACATCATAATTCTTCTCTCTACAGACCCAAGATGAATGGGGTTGTTGAAGCTGCGAACAAGAACATCAAGAAGATTATCCAGAAGATGGTTGTCACATATAAGGATTGGCATGAGATACTCCCTTTTGCTTTGCATGGGTATCGTACATCCATCCACACTTCAACAGGGGCAACCCCTTTCTCTCTTGTGTATGGTATGGAAGTAGTGCTCCCTGTAGAGGTTGAGATTCCTTCATTACGTGCGCTCATGGAAGCCAAGTTGACTGAGGCTGGATGGTGTCAGACTAGGTTTGATTAGTTGAATTTGATTGAAGAGAAGAGATTGACTGCCATTTGTCATGGTCAATTGTATCAGCAAAGGATGAAGAAAGCTTTTGATAAAAAGGTCAGACCTCGAGTGTTCAGAGAAGGTGACCTTGTGCTCAAGAAGAATTTGACGTTCAAGCTAGATTCGATAGGAAAATGGACTCCTAATTATGAAGGCTCGTATGTTATTAAGAGAGCCTTTTCAGGTGGCGCATTGATTATTACAACAATGGATAGTGAAGAGTTCACTCGTCTTGTGAACGCAGATGCAGTCATGAAATACTTCGTCTAAAAAATAAAAGAACAACTCGCTAAGTTGAAAACCCGAAAGGGCGGCTTAGGCAAAAATGAGCATCTTTGTGGATTGAAAACATGGAAGGGGGATCCAGCCAAAAATTAGAAACATAAAACAGAAATAATTTCCCGATAAGTTGAGTACCCCACCTTGGGGAAACTTATGAAAAAATTAGGGATTATGGCAAGTAACTGCATTCTGTTGATCTTCAGATTTTGAAGACTTGTTTGAGCACAAGGTTTGACATCAGTTCATCCCCAACAGCGGTCAAGAGCACAGTGGATATCAAGAGTTGGTAGAAGTATTAAGGATCAGTTGTATTCAATGTACCCCTTTTTTCATGTAAATTACCATTTTCAACTTTGTAAAAATCCATGGAGTCTTGTCATTTACAGACTACCATTCCATTAAATAAAGTTGAGCTTTAATCCAAATTGTTTCTACTCTTATTTACTTCAGCCATTAGTCTTAAATTTTATTATGATATTTTTGAAATTAAATTTTTAAATCAAAATCAAGTTTTTTCTTAAATATATAAAAGCAAGAATTTTTCCAAAGCAAGTAAAAGGAATATCAACAACATTTCAATGGATAGCAAGTCCTTAAGTGCGAAACATCAGAGGTTCCCCAAGTAGTTAATCCTTTGGGTATCCCTAGACGTTTGTATTGATTTAGTTCCTCGACGGATTGTTTGATCCTCAGTGGAATTCCTTTCCTCGTCCCCAGCTGAGTTGGTTAATTCAGATACCCTGCGGCATGTTGTTTTCCCCGACAGAGTTTCTTCCTTCCCCAGCAGAGTTTGTACATCAACAACGAAGTTCATACTTCCTCAGCAGGTTTGATCTTCAGAGGTGGTTGATCTTCCCTAGTAGATCGCATTGGTTTCCCCACCGATCTCCATTCAACTTGCTCCAAGTCAGAGTTTCCTCCTGGTTGCTAAGCAGCTTTCGTTATGATTATTCTTTGTAAGGTTGTCTCCCATTTTTATGGTGTTGACCTAAACTTCCCCAAAGATTGGATGTTCTATCCTCACAAGATCTCCTCCTTCCCCGGTTAGGTTTGAACCTTTGGGATGTTGATCTTTTCGTTCTCCAGCAGTTGTCTCCATATTTTGTGGATTGACCGAGGATTGTACCGATGGTTCAATTTCTTTGTGACACCTTTGTATCCTTTGTGATCGTTTTGTCAGCATAATCATCATATATACATATACATATACGATCATATAATTTCATAATTTCATACCCTGCATATTCATATTTGATTTGTTTGAGATTCTTATGGCGGTATTTTATCTCCATACCAAATCTGGTGTCTGTCCTCCTTCAATTGTAGAGTGTCAGCCCCTTAAGCAGAAAGACTTTAACCTTTCTCCTTTTCCCCACTGAGTTTGTTTCCTCGTGGATGGTTGTTATTTCAGTTTCCTCCCTAGTTGATTTTCTGGATGGAATTACTCCCCTTGAGTTATGTCCTCATTGGGTTAAGTCTTGATTGACCGTTTTCTTTCTAGCTCTTACCTAGATAGATGCTTTGGTCCCTTGAGAGTCTATTACCCAGTAACTTGTAATATTCTTCTTAGTTTTCAGTTTGTTACTTCTTGCCCACTACCCGGAAAAAATACCCTTTTTTTTACTCCTTAGTAGAGTCCCTAGTGGATCATATCATTGCACATTGCACATTGCCTCAAGGATCATAGCATCTTGGTTCCTTACCCTTGGGTTGGGGCGTGTGTGAGTTGGTTTGAGACCACCAAGCATGCTTGAATTGTATATTATTGCTTTTCTTATTTGTTTACTAACCAAAAGCACCAAAATATGTCACTAACATGTTTTGTTTTGTAGCTTGAGCAATCATAAGATCTGAGGCTCCTAGAAAGCCCCTATGCTCAAAGAATGGCCAGGTGAAAGTGAAAGCAAGCATGACAATGGTTCCCAAAGCTCTCAATTATCATATAATCCTCCCAAGTATCTCAATTTGTCAATTTGATCAAGATAAACCAAAGGGCTTGAGGATTGTTTCCCAAGGAAACCCTACTTCATTTGTACATCAACTGTGCCTTGCTCATGAAGCAACCTCACCCATTGATCAAATATAGTCAAGGGAAGTTATTTCATTCATAATTTCATGCACATTTGAGCTTATTTGAGTGTCCTCAATTATCAATTCATCAAGATTTGAAGTTTGGACTTGAGAAGTTGATCAGTCAATTCATCTGACTATTTTGAAATCCACTGAGACCTAACTTTTAATGTGTTTGTCAAATGGAGATGACCCAAATAGAAACAATGTTCTTAAGAACCATATTAATAACTTTCATGTTCATCAAAAATTTATTTGAAGCTTTGAAGGTCATCATCAATTTCAAAACATTATAGGTCATTTTGACTGAAACCCTAATTTTGGGTCAACTTCCCAAGGAAATACCTCTCTCGTTTTTTATGATTTTGAGGTGGGATCAAATTCATTGGAAATTTTAAGATGTCTAATTGATTTTTTATGTTGAACAAATTTTCATAATCCTAAAGGAAATACATGTGATAATGCAAAACATTATAGGTCACTTTGGATCAAAGGTATTGAAATGTGAAAAAGTCCAACTTCAAGTGCCCATAAATTATTCATCAAAAATCCAAATGATGCAAAATTTAAGTCTAAATTGATTCTCTTGAAAATATATACAACTTTGATGTTGAAGGTTTTGTCATTTGGGGCTTGCATCATTAAAACAGAAGGGCTTGAAGTTAGTCCATTTTGGAAATTTTCAAATGTACATGTTTTGCACCTTGAACTGTATGACCAATTTTCAGTAATTTCCCAAATCCAAATGAAGTTTTGTTCAACATAACAATTTATTCTCATGTTAAGACCTTTCTAACCCTTACCCACAAGGCCATGTTTCATTTTGGTAAGGGCTAGTTTCGAAGAAGAGAAGATTTTGGTGCAATTATGGAAAACATGTTCAAACTCCATGCACACTCCAATTACCTCATATCTACACGTCCAAAATTATTATGTTGATGTTAAGCTTGCCAAATCAATAGGATTTGGGACCTCCATGCGCCTGTACAGGCCCATGCATGGAGGCCCTTATCACTCATGCATGAAATTCTCATGACTTGCCTTTGCCATTTGCTATAAATAGAAGGGTTCAGCTTCGTTCTCATTCAACCTGAAGGCGCCTGATATGCTGCAAAATTGAATCCAATCCTCACTTTAAAGGAATTTCTCTCTTTCATTTCAAAATTTAAGATCCAATTTTCAACTTCATTGGTTGATTATTGGACTTAAAATTCCTTGGCCTCGCTTCATCTTCATCCCAAGAGTAAACTGCAATCAAGAACTGTGAAGAATCGTGCTCCATAGATCTACATCTCAGAGGTGGATGTTCAAACTGTTCTTCTTCGAAACTCATTGATTATTGCTTGTTTCTTGTGTTTCTTGGCTTGGTTGAAGTCCTCTCATTAGAGGCATTTGAATTGTGCTTTTAATTTTGCAAAATTACCAAGTTCAGTTTGAACTCCATTATTTTCCTCTTCTGATTTCTCTTCCTATGGGGATATAGAAGGAAAACTAATGGTACAAGGGTGATGTACATCACCCCAGCTTTCCAATGATATGAGGATCGCTTCATTTGGTTAAGTTTTCATATCTGCAACTTTGGTCGGAATCCTTTGGCTCTTCGGAGAAGACGGTGGTGTACACCATCGTACGTTTGCCAGATTGAACATGGACCCTTGGATTTGTTTTCCAGATCTAATCAGAGACTCTCATTTTTATGTGTTTTGTGATTCAGTTGACTTAGGTCCATGATGCGCGTGCATGCCTTAGCCCTTGGGTGTGCCAGCTCAATTAATAAGACTGGATCCAACACGCCAAATATTTTTTCCCATTTTCTATTTTCTAATTTTAATTTCTTTTATTTCCTTTTATTTCAAAAAATCATATCTCTCTCATTTTTATTCCAAAAAATATGGGACCAATCGCATTATTTTCCTTTTAATTTCTAGTTTCTAAAAATGATTTTTAATATTTTGTATTTTGTCATTTGACATTTTTTGTGAATTTTCTCTTTTCTGGTTATTTTTAATTCATTTTAAATAGTTTCCAATATTCAAAAAATACAAAAATATTTTCTTAACCTTTTTGAATGATGATGGATCTATGAAAAATATTCTCATCAATTTATTAATTGATTTGAGATTTATTTGAGATTTTAGTTCATATAGGTTATTTTTTATTCATTTTTAATTGATTAAAAATAGTTTTGGTTTCTAAAAATGCTGAATTTTTTTGTCAAACTTGGTTTGACCTTGTTGAACTTAGGATGATCGATTTGGACTTTTCAAAGTTGATTTGAAATGTAATTGAAGTTGGACCTTGAATTGTTTATTTTAATTCAAGTATTATTTTAATTTTGAAAAATACCAAAAATATTTTATTTGTTTCTTGACTTCTAAGTTTCATTTTGCTTCTGTTTACTATGGTTTGACCTTGATTCCATTTGTCTTTGGTCAATGCACTTTGCTTATTTCATTTGAATTCCATTAATGTACATTCCTATTCATATTCTTTTTCATCTTTTTTCTTTTGGATCAATGAGGTAAAGATTGACGGTTAGCCTTAATGTTTATTAGGTTTAACCTTCCTTGATTCAAATCTAATTCATCTTGATCAAAAGATCAAGTGAATGGCTTTGCATTAAGGATAGGTTGCTTCTTGATCAAGAAAAAAACCTAAATCAATACAAGATCATTCTTCTTTTCTTTTGGCATGGCAAGTTGTAGGAGCTTGGCTTACTAGTCAAGGTATCTAACTTGTGTTTGCTGCCTATATATTTATTGACCGGCCTCAGATAGGTGTGACTACTACATTAGTCCACTTACGATTGCTTAACATAGCGCTAAATTGCCTTATGGCACACTAAGACTAACTATTGACCATTAACTTTTAATTCAAGTCATTTAATTCTTGCAATTTAATTTATGCAATTTAATATCTTGTACATATAATTCATTTTCTTTTGCCCTTTGCTCACTTTAGCTCATGTTTATGTTAATGTAATTTGCCTTTTGCTCGCTTGAGCACATAATTTTGTATATACTATTGTGCTTGTGTTTTATTTTGATTGTTGTGAACCAAATGCAAATGGACAAAGGACTTAGATTTTAGGACCTTAGCTAAGCTATGGAGTTTGAAGAGCAACTTGGCCTCATACCTTTAGAGTGCTTAAAATGTCAAGAGCAACTAGGCCTCATGCCTTTAGAATGCTTAAAGTTTGAAGATGAACATTGAAAGGACCAAATTCTAAACTCCCTCTTGTCCATTCTTTGTTTGTTTTGTGGAACTTTTTTATTTGTGTGTTCTTGTGCTAGGGATCTCAAAACTTGCCAAGTAGAAGAACCATTGTCATGAGCCTCCAAAGTGAGAGATTCAAAAGCCATTGGAAGATTCCTAGGAGCTTGATTTGTGTGCTTAATTGCTTGAGTTATTTGATTATTACTTGTTATTCCAAAGGATGGGAGCTACTTAGATCATCATTATGATCTCAAGAAGGGAACTCCATTTGTGGTTTTACTTCTTTTCCTTCATCTTTGTATGTTTAGGACTTAGCCATTCTTCTTCTTCCCTACACTCTAACATTAACATTTTCTTTCAAAATTACAAACCTAATCATTATGCTTTTGATTTTTCAAACTTCTTTTCATAAGACTTATTTTGAATTGAACCCTTAATTTAACTTTGACCATACTTTATAAATACTTTTCATTGGTAAATACAACTCACTCAATTGTTTTTGTGGTTTCAATGGCCACCTTGCCAAAGCTTTTCATAAACATTAGTTATTAGGTTTGAGTTATCATAGTGGTTGATGTAAACCTCACTTGTATCCTTAGTGATTAGACTATAAGCCTTCCATACTTATGATAGGGTGGATCCCTCACTAGTATGTTGAAGCTCTCCTCACATGGTGGATTTGTGGTTTTAGGTTGAGTTTTCTTCCTGTGATAATAAAAGACCTTAAGGCTTTTGACCAATCAATTCACCAACTTCTTTTGAGATTTTTATCCCGAACTACGAGGTTTTGATCCTAATCTTTTTAAGATGGTTCATAGGCAATGGGTTTATCCATTCAAACACAAAATTGTAAATAATTTGTACATTCTCTTCTCATCACCCCAATAATGTTTGCACAAACAATTTTCACAAAATACCAACCTACCTTACAACAAATGTGAAAAGGGCTCCCTTAGAGTACTAAGGATGTTTTGGGTGCTTAAAACCTTCCCATTGCATAACCAACCCCCTTACCCCGATCTCTAACATTTTTATTAGTTTTTGATTTGATAAAACTTCTCGATTTTTGTCCGCTTTCTAACCTTTCCTTTGGATAAATAGAAGTGCGGTGGCGACTCGAATTGTATGATTTACTTTTGATTTAGTCAATAAATCTAAAGGTAACGAATACCCCACTACAACGGGTATTCTCATTCTTTTGGTATTCTACCCAGTAAAAAGGTAGTCGTAATTCCTATTTTGTTCCCTAGAGAATTAATCCTTGATATGTTCATCTTAATCGATGACGGGTTTTCTTGTCCTTGTGGTTTTCTACCCAGAAACTTGTAGTTGTAAATCATACTTTTCCCCTGTGCGGAGTCTATCCTTGATATGTTCATCCTAACCGGTGACAAATTATCTCTTCTATGGTATTTTATCCAGTAACTGATAGATATAATCCCTGTTTTTTCTCCTCATCAGAGTCGATCCTTGATATGTTCATCCTAACCGATGACGGGTCTTCTATTTGGTTGGTTTTCTACCCAGTAATCGGTAGTTGTAAATCCTACTTTGTCCCCTTTTTCAGAGTTAATCCTTGATATGTTCATCCTAACCGATGATGGGTCTTCTCTTTGACTGATTTTCTACCCAGTAACTAGTAGTTGTAAATCCTATTTTCCTCCTCGCAAATTCTATCCTTGATATGTTCATCCTAACCGGTGACAGATTTTCTCTCCGTTGGTCTTCTATCTAGCGATCGATAAATGTTATCCTTTTTTGTTCAGTTGGTATATCCTTGATATGTTCATCCTAATCGATAATCGGTATCCTCCTTGGCATTTCCAGGCAAGTCTATCCTTGATATGTTCATCTTAACTGGTGACGGATTTTCTTCCTTGTCGAGTTTATCCTTGATATGTTCATCCTAAACGATGACGGATACTCTCACCCTTGGTATTCTGCCCAGTAACTGGTAGTTGTAAATCCTATCTTTTCTGCAGTTTCCCCAGCAAGGTTATTCTTACCCAGTAACCGGTAATGAATTTCCTCTTCTGGAATCCTTAGCGAGTCATCCTTGATATGTTCATCCTAACCGATGACGAATATTCTCTCTGTCAAATGTTTATTATTTCCTTACCTGGTAACAGGTAGTGGATAATAGATTTCTTCTCCTCTTGTGTTGAAGTTTATCTTCCCCAGTTGAGTTGAGTGTGCATTTCCTTAGTGAAATCGCTTTTCCCCTACATGATTCAAGTACCTCACTTTTATCTTGACTTACTCATGTCCCCTGCAGATGTTGTTTGTTCCTTGGATGAGTCTTTCTATTTTATATGGATGTCCTCGAGTCCCCCGATAGTTTTAAGTCGTAGCCTGGCCTACGCATAACCCCCATTTACCCCCCCCCCCAAGAGTCTCTGTCTCCCCAGTGAGTTTTCCTTACGAAATGCATTGTGCTCCTCTAGATTTTCGGCCTCTCTAATTTCTTTTTCCTTTGTGGCAATATTTCCCCACAGAGCATTAACTTTTGCATTCATGTCATATGCATTGTGAGGTCTCTTAAGGACCAAAATTTGTTTCGCTATGTTGTTATTTAAGCCCATTCTACTGAGTCGAGCCGAAGATTTTAACCTTCACCTCCTCTGTTAGAATGTAATTAAATAGGATCATCTATAAGATCCCAATTTTGACCCTAAGATCCCTCATGTAACTTCATCATAGGCATTAGCATGGGATCATACCTTGGCATCCTCCTTCCCCCTTTTTCATTGGGTTTGTTTTGGGAGAGATCACGAAATACTATGTGATTGTATCATACTTGTATTTTATCATTTCACTAACCAAAATACCCAATATATGTCTTTGTATTTTCCTAACTCTTTTGTAGGAAATGCATGATCCCATTGATTCATCAAGTTCACATCTAGAGTTTGAGACCCTCATGAACAAAGAGAACAACCAGGAATTGATCCAAGAATGGTTATGAGCATCATATATGAGTCCTATTATTCTCTACATGTTATATTGATCAAGTTTTCTTCAAGAGTTTGAGGGTGATTTGCCTTGGAAACCCCAGTTTGACTGGGTATCTTGAGTAACTTCTCCAACAAGCTATCTCACCAATTGATCAAATTTCTAAAGGGACACTTAAAAATTCATCATCTTATAAATATATGATCTACCATGAACCAAGAAAGTCAACAGAATTGGAAGTTAGCAAGTTGGTTCATGGTGGTTGGCCAGATGAATTCATCTAATCAAAACTGGGTCTCCCTAGACCCTATCTCCTACAATTTTTGCCATATGAAAATGATTCCAAGAGAAAACTCACTCTAAATTATATTCCAAACAACTTTCATGTTGAGACCTAGAGCTAGCTTTGCTTGGAAAATTATTTTCTATGTTGAAACATTATAGGTCATTTTGTCTAAACCCTAATTTGAAAGTCAACTTCCCAAGGCCATAACTTGCTCAATTTTTATGAGATGAAAGTTTTCCAAGTTGAAAAATCAAATTCAATGTGTATACTTCAACTTTTATGTTTTGAGTGGGAGATAATTCAACTTTTTTGAGCATGTGATATGAAGTTACATTATAGGTCACTTTTGACCCATACCATTGATCAAGTGATTTTTCCAAACTTCAAAAATGCGTAACTATATCATTTCAAATCCAATTCACATGAACTTGGTGGCCATTTTTAAGGTAATTGAAATAGATACAACTTTTATGAAGACACTTTTCTCATTTGAAGCTCATATGAAAAGTTAAGCAAGGTGGAACATTGAGACATATGGCTTGACACTTAGAAAAATTTTGATATGTCAAAAATTTCCAAACTTACACCTCAAATTTCTTCATGATAAAAACTCCAAATGGAAAAGTGTTGAACATGAAAGTTATTCCTCTCAATCTCACCTTTCCAAAGAGCTCAAATTCATCCATTTTGGACAAGGAATGCATAGGCTACGCATGGCATGAACATGGTGTCATCACTTGGCAAGGATCAAACTTCAAATCTTCATGTCCACTTGCCTTGCAACCCAAGTTGAATTAAGACTATCTCACACTCATTTGTGGACTTAGGGAAATGATTTTATGGGCCTATGCACGCCCATGCATCCATGCATCATCAATACCAAATATGGAAAGTGTATTTCAAGTGTGCAAAAAGTAATGGTTTTAGCTATAAATAGAGCCTCATATGCTCACCATTGGATAGACTTTGGCGCCAGGTTTGATCCATAATCTCTAACCCTCATATTGCAAAGGATAATCCTGAAAAATTCACTTGAATTTGAGTTTGAATTTCCACTGTTTTGAAATTCAAAACTCCAAGGATCCACAACCTTTTGAGCATTTAATCCTTCTTCTGCAAGCATTTGGAGTGAGATCAAGCATGAGCAAGAGCAAGATCAGTTGAATCCAGACCTCCATTGAAGGTATTTGTCAAAAAATTTGATCTCTTAGATTCTCTCTAATTCTTGCTCAATTCTATTGATTCTTAGATTGTCTGAAGTCCTACCAATGTAGGCAAGAATTTTGAGTTGCTTAGAGGCCAAATCGAAGCAACTCTATTCATGTACCTCAAATTTCAACTCCATGTATCTCATTGCCATTTTTACTTTGAAATCATGTCCTTGTTTTTAATTTTGGTGATGGTTATGACTGAACCAGTCCGGCAAGGTTCGCCGAAGAAGACAACCGGTCCTTGGTCGCCGATGGTGTGCTGGATGGTTCTAAGCCATATGATCCTTTTAAAATTATATAGTCATGAGGGTTCCTTTTGAATACCAACTGTGTGGCGCGCTGACTTAAGTGCACGATGGAACGCGCGTTGGTGGCCACTTGATCTGCCACCTCAATAATTAGGGATATCAAGTAGTCCACGTTTTTTCTGATATTTTAATTTTCATTTTAATTGCTTTATTTTAAATAATTCATATTAAATTTAATATTAATCCAAAAAATATGGGACTTTCACCAAAAAATTTCAAATATTTTCCTCTTTCATATTTTGAATTAAAATTATTTTTTGGATCAGTATTAATATTTTTCATGAATAAATTGATTTTGAATTTGTTTTTAATTATTTAAAAATATTTTTAAATGTCCAAAAATTATGAAATTTTTTCTCCAAGGTCCTTTGACCTTGTTTGACCTATGATAAATCTCATGGCCATTTCTTTGGTGTTTTGAGGAGACTTTCGGAATTGGACAAATAATATTTAATTTAAATGCACTATTTTAGTATTTTTAATTTGAATAAATGGCAAATAAATTTGTTGACCAATTGTGATGACTTGTTTATGTTTGACTCTTGTTGTTGGGCCTTGGTCAAGGTTGATTTGATTTTGTCAAATTAATATCATTGGATTTAGGGGATTGATGGAATGTATATTCTATCTCCCAAAATAAATGGATGATATTAATTTATTAAAATTCCTCCTTTGACCAATTTGTGTTTTGATCCATTTCCCTCCCACTTCATCTTATTCCCCTTCTTCATTCATTAATTCCATTTGGCCTATGATATCTCAAAATCCTAAGGCTAGTTGATTGAAAAATTGACATGAGTATGGAGGAGATTAGGCCACCCCTTTTGCATATTATTTTTGTGTGTGGTATGTTTCATGAGAATAGTCAACTATACTATGTCTCTAACATGCATTACCACCAAAATTTTATTGCCCGACCTCAAATAGTTGTGACTTCTACATAAGTCCAATTACGATTGCTTGACATAGCGCTAAATTTGTGACATAAAAGGCATAAGCATTCTAGTTAGTGAGATTGTAAGTTTCCCCTCTTTCATGGTATTGTATGGAAATTTGATATTTTTTCCTTCCTTTGGAAGATGTCTTGGTTCAAGGATTCATGCTTGTGATAAGTGGGTTGAGTGTTCTCCAAAGAATGACTTAAATTAAAAAGCAAAAGCAAAGCAATACTAACTTCTAACATATTAGCTACTAAACTTTAATTTCAAGCCTTTACTTTAATGCAATTTACTTTTAGCACTCTATTTCATTTTCCATTGTTCATATCATTCTAATTGTTATGTTAATGCAATTTTCACTTTGTCCACTTGGACCATATTGTTTGAAATATTTTGTTTGTATACTTTGTTTTTTTGTGGGGTCTTTGGCCATTAATGAACATAATAACAAAAAAAACCCTAAAAACTTTTGTGTGGATTATTGGTTTGATCTTGGACAAATGGACTTAGATTCTATGCAACATTCCTATGCTAACGGACTTGGCTAATTCCAACTTATTGAGAAACCAAGTGCTTGCAATTTGAAACTTCATCTGATACATCATTCAAACAACCTTTGAGTTCATCTACAACATGATCGTTGTGAAGCTGTTATTTTGAACCTGTGACTTGTGGAATTAATCTGTTACATGGGCTATTTAGGAGAAGATCATGGAATGGATAAGCTTGGATGTGGCTATCTTTATTTGATGTCTTTCTCTTCAATATAATATAATTGTGCATTGTGTTGTTTGATTCTAAAAGTCCAAGGGAATTCTGGGTTTCTATTCACATTCTTGTCTATTGGATTGCTACCCACTTGGTCAGATCTTTTCAACTCTAAACTTTTAAATTTTGTACATAGGGTAGTTTCTTCATCTTCTCTCCATTTGTTTAATTTCAAAATCTCTTTCTCCATTTTTCAAAATCTTCTTTGTGTGAACTACTTTTGTTCTAAACTTTGACCACTTTGCAAAAAGGTAGAAACTTTGGCATTATGCCATTGCATTTTCAAACTTCTTTTGTTAAATCAAACTTGTAAATAAACTTAACTATACTTGACCTAAACTTTCAAAAAGCTAAAAAGAACTAATTCATTCAAACCATTTTTGGCCTGTGTGCCTTTCAAACTTAAATTTTGGTTAAAGTAATGCATCCACTTTTTAAATTTGTATCACGAACTACGAGGTTTTGATCCCTCATTTTTATATTGGTATGTAGGCACAAGACCGAAGGTCTTGCCAAACATAAATGTATAATCAATGAATTCTTTTCTCAGCCCCCCATTCTATTTTTTTGTAAACATCATTTTATACCAAGTACATATGCACACAATAAGGGCTCCCTAGGAGTACCTAGGACACTTTGGGTGCTAACACCTTCCCTTTGTGTAACCAACCCCCTTACCTGTAATCTCTGACATTTTATTAGTTTTGATTTGAAAACTTCTTACTTTTTGGGTTTTGTTCGTACTTTTTCCTTTTTTCTTTGGAAACAATAAAAGCGCGGTGGCGACTCTTGTTATTTGATCTCTAGCTTGTCAATAACATGATGATCATGAATTTACCACTACAGATGATCATGTTTAAAATAACAGCTTCACAATGCTCATGTTGAATGATGTATGAGATGAAGTTTCAAAATGCAAGCACTTGGTTTCTCAATAATTTGGCATTGGCCAAGTCCTTTAGCATAGGAATGTAGCGTAAGGTCTAAGTCCATTTGTCAAAGACCACACAAATAAACAAAGTATAGACAAACAAAATATATCACACAATATGGTCCAAATGGACAAAGTGAAAATTGCATTAACATAAACAATTAGAATGATATGAATAATGACAAATGTATAAAAGCTAGAATTAAATGACATTAAAGTAAAAGGCTTGAAATTAAAAGTTAGTATTGTTTTGTTTTTGCTTTTCATTTTAAGACATTCTTTGGAGAACACTCAACCCACTTATCACAAGCATGGATCCTTGAACCAAGACATCTTCCAAAGGAAGGAAAAAAGGCCGTGTTTCCATACAATGCGATGAAAGAGGGGAGACTTACAATCTCACTAACTAGAATGTTATGCCTTTTATGTCACAAATTTAGTACTATGTTAAGCAATCGTAATTGGACTTATGTAGAAGTCACAACTATTTGAGGTCTGGCAATAGAATTTTGGTGTTAATGCATATTAGAGACATAGTATTATGAACTATGCTCATGAAACATACCACACACAAAAAGAATACGGAAAAGGTGTGGCCTAATCTCATTCATACTCATGTTAATTTTTTAATCGACTAGCTTTAGGACTTTGACATATCATAGGCCAAATGAGATGAATGCATAAAGAATGGGAATGAGATGAAGGGGGAGGGGATTGGATCAAAACTCAAATTGGTTAAAGGAGTATTTTTCCCAAATTAATATCATCCATTCATTTTGGGAGATGGAATATACATTCTATCCATTCCCTAAATCCAATGATATTAACTTGACAAAGTTAAATCAACCTTGACCAAGGCCATTAACAAGAGTCAAACTCAAACAAGTCATCGCAAGTGGTCAACAAAATTATTTTGCATTTATTCCAATTAAAAATACTAAAATAATGCATTTAAATTAAATATAGTTGGTCAAATTCCTAAAACCTCATCAAAATACCAAATAAATGGTCATGAGATTTATCATATGTCAAACAAGGTCAAAGGACCTTGGAGAAAAACATTTCAGATTTTTTAAAGACTTAAAAGTATTTTTAAACAATTAAAAAGAAATGAAAAATCAATTAAATCATGAAAAATATTAATAATGATCCAAAAAATAATTTTAATTCAGAATCTGAAAGATGAAAATATTTGAATTTTTTTGGTGAAACTCTCATATTTTTTGGATCAATATTAAAACTAATATGAATTAATGAAAATAAAGCAATTAAAATGAAATTCAAATAATCAGAAAAACGTGGACCACTTGATCTCCCTTATTAATTAAGGTGGCAGATCAAGTGGCCACCAGCGCACGTTCCATGATGTGCCTGAGTCAAATGTCCACACGTTTGGTAATTAAAATGCACCCTCATGATTAAAACAATTTAAACCAATCCAAAGGCTTAGGACCACGCCACATCATTGTCGGAGCAAAGCATCGGTCGTCTTCTCAGGCGACCTTGGCCGGACTGGTCAATTCATCACCTCATCAAAAATGAAAAAGGAGGACATGATCTAAAAGGAAAAATGGTATAGATAACGAATATTACCTCAATTTTAACTAAATCCTCACATATAGAAAGATATGAGGATTTGAAATTTGAGGTATGTCAACTGAGTTGCTTCGATTTGACCTCTAAGCAACTCAATGTTCTTGCCTATATTGGTAGGACTTTAGACAACCAAAGAATCAAGAGAATTAAGCAAGATTGAGAGAGATTCGAAGAGATGAAATTTTCTAGAAAATACCTTCAATGCAGGTCTGGATTCAACTGTTCTTGCCATGGCTCGTGCTTGATCGCACTCAGAATGCTTGCAGAAGTAGAATGAAATGCACAAAAGGTCTTGGATCCCTGGAATTTTAAATCTCAAAATAGTGTGATTCAAACTCAATTTGAAGATGAAATTCTCAGGTTTATCCTCTCAAATGCAAGGGTTAGGGGTTTAGGATCAAAGATGGCATGAATGTGTGTTTAATTCTGATGCTAGAGGGCTCTATTTATAGCTGCAGCTCATGATATTTGCACCTTCAAATTCACTTTCCAAAATTGGCAATTGATGATGCATGGGTGAATGGGCGTGTACAGGCTCATGAGATCATTGCTTAAGGTCCCCAAATGAGTGTGAGAGGGTCTGAAATCAACTTGGATTGCAAGGCAAGTGTGTGTGAAGATTTGAAGTTTGATCTTTGCCAAATGATGATACCATGTTCATGCCATGCGCAACCCTAGAAATTCTTGTCCAAAATGGATGAACTTGGACTTTTTGGAAATGATAGATCAAGGGGAACAATTTCATGTTCAACACTTTTCTATTTGAAGCTTGTATCATGATTAATTTTGGGTGGAAGTTTGGAAATTTCAACATGTTGAAACTTTTTCTAAGTGTCAAGCCATATATCTCAATATTCCACCTTTCTTAACTTTTTATGTGAGCTTCATATGAGAAACGTGTCTTCATAAAAGTTGTAGCTCTTTCAAAGATATTGAAACTAGTCACAAATTTCATGTCATTTGAATTTGAAATGATTAAGTTATGCTTTTCTGAAGTTTGGAAAAATCACTTGTTCAATGGTATAGGTCAAAAGTGACCTATAATGTAGCCTCATATCATATGCTCATAAAAGTTGAATTAGCTCTCACTCCAAACATCAAAGTTGAATTATACGTCTTGAATTTGATTGTGAAACTTGGAAATCTTTCATCTCATAAAAATTGAGCAAGGTATGGCCTTGGGAAGTTGGCATCAAATTAGGGTTTAGACAAAATGACCTATAATGTTTCAACATAGAAAATGATTTTCAAAGCAAAACTAGATCTAGGTCTCAAAATGAAAGTTGTTTGGAATGTTATATAGAATAGGTTTTCTCTTGGATCGAATGAATTCATCTGGCCAACCACCACCAACCAACTTGCCAATCTTCAAATCTCTTGACTTTCTTGACTCATGGTAGATCATATATGTATAAGATAATGAAATTTGAAGTGTCCCTTGAGATATTTTATCAAATGGTGAGATATCTTTTTGAAGAAGTTACTCAAGATACCCAGTAAAACTAGGGTTTCCAAGGAAAATCCCCCATAAACTCTTGAAGAAAACATGATCAATATACCATGTAGAAATCAATGGGACTAATATATGATGCCCATAACCATTCTTGTATCAATTCAATGGTTGTGCTCTTTGTCATGGGGGTCTCAAACCCTAAAAATGAACTTGATGAATCAATGTGATCATGCCCTACCTACAAAAGAGTTAGGCAAATGCAAAGACATACTTTTGGTATTTTGGTTAGTAAAATGATAATATACAAGTATGACACAATCACAAAGTACTTGGTGATCTCTCCCCAAACAAACCCAATGAAGGAGGTGTAAGGAGGATGCCAAGTTATGATCCCAATGCTAATGCTTATGATGAAAGTGAATGAGGGATCTTAGGGTCAAAATTGAAGGTGAGAAAAGCAAGAAAGGGGGGGTTTGAGTTGTTTTTCAAATATAAAATCTTTTTCAGAAATAATAACATATATAATTTTATACTGGTTCGCTTAGCAAACAAAGTTACTCCAGTCCACCCGACCAAGGTGATTTGGCCTTCAAAAAGGACTTAATCCATTAATCTTGAAAGATTACACAACCAATTGTCTAAGAGAATGATCTCTTAGTCCTCTCAAGTATACAGACTGTGCAGAGTCACATGAGGAACAAAAACAATTAAGCAAAATAGGTTTGTAATGTAAAGTGCTTCTATGAGTAAGCAAGTACTACAACAACGTATTAGAGCAAGAGTTTTTCACATAAGAGCAGCAACTCGTGAAGATGAGAGAGAATATGAATGACTTTTATTGTGTGCTGATGTTGTGTCTCTCAGTGAGGCAAACAGTCCTTTATATAGTAGTGAGAAGGACCGTTGGAGTGATGACAGAATCTTGGTCTTTGATGAGCATTCAATGTCATTACTTCTGTGTTTCTTGCTATAACCATTTTGTCTCCCTTATTAACTTCTTTCTTAAAATACTTCCTTTCCATATTGAGAAATCCTTTCCTTATTGGTGAATCTTCCTCAGAGTCTTGTTGTATCGGAGTCTTTCTTCAGAAGGGGATCATGTCTGAATTCATCAGAGCTTCTAAGAATACCAGTCTTCTTGATCATCAGATTCTAAGAATAGTAGTTGTTTAGAGCTTCTGGTTCTTTTTACTGTCTTTATTTGATCAGAGTCAGATCTTCTTTGACCTACTTCTTCCTTAGCGACGTCTAATCTCTTAGTATTTTGCATCTAACAGGTGCTTGTATCTGATAAGAGGATCAGAATGCTTCGTTACTGTTCAGAGTCCAGCATATTTGTTCAGAGTCCTACATACTTAGAGAAAATCTCGTTAGAATGCCATTTTTGGTTTCATCCATTGTTATCATCAAAATCTTAGAATTCTATTGTAGAACTAATTTTGTTCTTACAATCTCCCCCTTTTTGATGATGACAAAACAATTTAAATTAGTGATGAAACAATATTAGATTAGAGTCTTAGATCAGATTGTAGTGAGCTCCCCTTGAGTTAAATCTGGGAGTTCAGAGTTTCTTACCGGACCTTCCATGGTTTGGTGTTTCTAGCTACTTTCCTGCAAATCTCCAAGTTAAAATTTTAGAAGAAATGTTTGCAGAGTTTTGATAGGAGTTAGATATGTTTTCATCAGAGCTGTTTTTTGTTCTCCCCCTTTTTGTCAGAATAAAAAAGACTTAGTAAAACATATGAGCAAAAAGAGATATATTAACAGGTAGCAAGTACAGAGAGAAAGACATAGAATCAGAAAGAAACAAACAAATCAGAGAAAAGCAACAAGCAAAAGATAAGAACACAAAAACAGATCCTAGGTGCCTAAGGGTTTGGAGGTGGAGGCATCCTCTGGAGCAGCTGGGTCAGCAGATTCTGAATGTTGACATTGACGGAATCCTGTTGATCCAATCTGGCTCAGACTTCCTGATGTTCTTTCTGAAGATGTTCAAGAGTCTATAGGACCAGAGGTACAAAGGTGGAGGACTCCCCCTGAGTCAGAGCATCGTTTCCTACCCTGGCGGCAGACTATTCAGCCAGACGAGCTGCTTCTTCAGTGGCAGCTTTTGCTTTTGCTTCAGCTTCAGCGGCAACAACGACATCAAATAGAGCTTTGGCTTCCTTGATCCTTTGTAGTTCTGCTTGCTTTGATTTCTCTTCATCTTCTTTGTGTGCCCTCTCTTAAGCTTCTCTAGCTAGACGTGCTTGGAGTCTGATCTCAGCATCTCTGATGAAGTCGTTGCATACTTGCTTAGAGAGGTTGTTCAGCTTGAAGGATTCAAAGGTCATCCAGCCTATCACTATGTTCAAGGGAGTCCTTACAGTAGAGGGATCATATTTGATGCCAGAGTTAATGGTCAGAAACTTGACCTTGTCAACCGAAGCTTCTACAAACACCTTTATTGCTTTCTCAAGGGTTAAAATGGTGTTTTCAGGTTCATATGTTTGGGGTGGAGAAGTGGGAGGCCTTAAGTTAAGTGTGGGAGTTTGTGGGTCAGCGGATGTAGTTGGTTGGGGTTTTTCAGAGTGAATTGGTTCGGATGGTGGAGGGTCAGATGTTGTTGTGTTTGGGTTGTCTGTGGGTGGAGAGGTAATTTCTGGATCACGGATAGATTGTGTTGGCCGTTGAGAGGCCAGAGCACGTTGTTGGAGATGAGCCACAGTTGGGGAGTGAGGGTCAGATGGTTCAGTGTCTGATGAAAGTGTGTAGTAGGGTGGTGATTCTGGAGATGAAGATGAGGAGGGTGAGGTTGTTTTGTTTAGCATTTCTGCTTCCAAAATGGGTAAAGATGTGGTGGCCAGATTGAATTTTTGAGAGGGTTGGTTAGATGGTCTGGTGGTTGAGGGAGGAGTTTCTGAGTTAGTGTATATGGGAAAAGGTTGAGGGATTGAGGAAGCAATAGGTTTAACTTATACAGAAGCAGGGAGTGGTACAGACTTACCAGAGGATCCAGCCAGAGGTACTGGAGGTCTTGATGCAGAAGATTCTCCCAACTTTACTTTCTTCGCCTGCTTTGCCTTCTCAGATGGTTCGCGTGGCCTCTTCATGAAGTTTGGAGGACATTCTGGCAACCAGTCTAAGGAGAAGTCTGAGAACTCTACTCCTTGTTTGTGCAAATCATATAGGTAGTACATGACTACCTCTGGAGGGTCGATCTTTGAGAACAGATAGAGTCCATTTGGGATCTTTCTCTGATCTTTAAGAGCTTCCCAGGAGGTGTCCAGAGTTGGTTTGACCCTTACTTGACCCCAGGGGAATGTAGTTTCTGGGCTTCATGTTGTTTCTGGTATCTTGTACAGAGTCTCTGAGATATTTGAAGAGGAGTGCAGAAAGGCAGAGCTTCAGACCCTTGTGGATACAGTACAAAATGCACTTCTGGTTTGTGTTGATGTAATCTGAGGAGTTGGAGGCTGGGCGATGATGGATGGTGCCCAAGATGATATTCAGCCATACCCGGAGGTTCTGGTGCAGTTCCTTATTCTTGGAATGTTTTCATTCTGCATTCTGTTGAAAGATTGTTGGGTTAATCTCATGGGACAGATACTTTGCCCTAGGATTAATGTTGTAGATGTGTCTTCCTCCAGCTTTCTCCATGCCCAGAAGAGCATCAATAGACTTTTCAGTGATTACCATCTTGAATCCCAGAACATAGGTGACGATGTAGTGATCGTCAGCGTCAGCAAATCTCCAGAATTCCTTAACCAAATTAGTGTAGACTGGACCGTAGAGACGTTGGAAGTAGTTTCCCCAACCTTGATTTTTCAGTTCGTCAGTGAGGTCGACACCGTTCCTTCGCATGTTCTCAAAATCAACCAGTGATTCACACAACACTTCCAGCTTTTCAAAAGGTGTTGCAAGATGGATATGAGGCTCACGATCAAGAATGTGAGGCTATTTGTAGATGGGAGTGGAGACGACACCAGTAACTGCTGGGTTTTGATCACTTGAACTTGGAGCTTGCTCATTTGAGTTCATCTGTTGAGAGAAGTTATACACTGATTATTGTTGAGAATCCATGAGTATTGTTGATGAACTTGGTTGAACGTTGAAGAACTGGAGTGCACACTTCAGAAATGCCTTTAGAGAAGAAAAAATTGCAAGAGGGCCAAAAGTGTTTGTGAGAGTGAAAAGTGTGCAATATGTGAAGAGAATAGTTTAAATACCCAATTTAGGGCGCATGCAAAACGACACACAAACATGAGTTTAGCACAAAAACCAAGTACGCACGTTAGAGGGAGAATGATTACAACTCATAAATGATGTCTAATCCCAAAATCAGTATACTGCTCTAGGAGATCTCAAGAGACTGTTTCTTGATTACTGCTAGACAGCTGTCTAGAAGTTCCAAGGTCAGACTCATGATGCTCCACGTGTTTGCTTTATCTGATCTTCAAGAATACCAACGGGTTGGTTCCTGGAGATTTCTACTTCAGATGACTTCTAACTGGTAGTAACATCAGAGTCAGATACAAAATCCAATTTGTTTACATCAGAATCTTATTTTGCTTTCTCAGAGGCACATTTTATTCAGGACAATTTTGAATGTTCAGATTCTTTAAGATGAAGGAGAATCTATCTTCAGCAAGGGGTTTGGTAAAGATGTCAGCCCATTGATGGTCTATATCAATGAATTTCAACATTACTACCCCTTTGTGAACATAGTCTCTAATAAAATGATGTTTTATTTCTATGTTCTTAGTTGTGGAGTACAAAATAGGATTCTTGCTTAAACAGATGGCAACAGTATTGTCATAAAAGATAGGAATGTTACTCTCAAAGATTTGAAGATCCTCTAGTTGATTCTTCATCCAGAGCATCTGAGTGGTGCATAATGATGCTGAAATGTATTCTTCTTTTGCAGTGGACAAGGCTATGGTTGATTGTCTTTTGTTGGCCCAGGATATCAGATTCTTTCCCAGGAGCTGACAATTTCCAGATGTATTTTTTCTTTCCATTCTGTCTCCTGCGTAATCTGCATCACAAAAACCAGATAGTCTATACTTTGATGTTATCTCATACATCAGGCCCAGGTTAGGAGTTCCTTTCAGATATCTGAGTATTCTGTTAATAGTTGTTAAATGAGATTCTCTAGGATCTGATTGGAATATGGCACAGAGACAGACACTAAACAGAATATCAGGACGTGTAGCAGTCAAATAGAGAAGAGAGCCTATCATACCACGATAGAGCTTTTGACAAACCTTTTAACTGACTTCTTCTTTTTCCAGAATGCAAGTTGGATGCATGGGAGTCTTAGCAGGTTTGCATTCCGCCATTTTGAATTTCTTCAGAATATCTTTTATGTATTTTCTTTGATGAACATAGGTGGCTTCTGAAGCTTGATTGATTTGAATTCCTAGAAAGAACTTTAGTTCTTGCATTAAGTTCATTTCGAATTCCGCCTGCATTAGCTCAAAGAATTCTTGACATACAGAGGAGTTAGCTGAACCAAAAATGATATCATCAACGTATATCTGGCATATCATGAGGTCATTATTAATGTTTTTACAGAAGAGTGTAGAGTCAACTTTCCCTTTGATAAAATCATGTTCCAGAAGAAAGTTACTTAATCTTTCATACCAAGCTCTAGGAGCTTGTTTTAACCCGTATAACGATTTCTTAAGTTTAAAAACATGTTTTGGACAATTTGGATTTTCAAAGCCTGGAGGTTGATTGACATACACTTCTTCTGATATATAGCCATTAAGAAATGCACTCTTGACATCCATTTGATACAGTTTGATAGAATGATTTACAGCAAATGAAACAAGTAAGTGAATAGATTCCAACCTGGCAAATAAGGCAAAGGTTTCATTGTAGTCAATGCCTTCTTGTTGACTGTACCCTTGAGCCATCAATTGAGCTTTGTTTCTGACGACTTCGCCTTTCTCATTTAGCTTGTTTCTGAACACCCATCTAGTTACGATAATGTGAGTGCCTTTAGGTTTAGGAACAAGATCCCAGACATCATTCTTTGTGAATTGATCTAGCTCTTCTTGCATGGATAGAACCCAGTCATTATCTTGAAGTGCCTTATCACAGGAAGTAGGCTCGATCAGAGATACTAGTCCCAAAGGAGTTTCTTAAGGTGCCTTGAAGGTTGACCTAGTTCAGATAGGTTCATCCTTGTTTCCCAGAATCAACTCTTCAGATATGCTGAGGCGACTTTTTTTATTTCTTTGGGATCGCTGGGGCTTTAGTTCCTTCTAAACTTTGTGTACTGGATGCATCTGGTGCTTTGATCTTCTCATCAGAACCTGCAAGGGTAATCTCCAGATCTGCAAGTTTCTCAACTAGCTTTGACTTTTCAGGGTCAAGCTTATCATCAAATTTGACGTGAATTAATTCTTCCACAATTTTGGTTTATGTGTTGTATACTTTGTAGCCTTTAGAGCGTTCTGAGTATCCTAACATAATACCTTTTTGTGCTTTTGAATCAAACTTGTTCAGATGTTCTTTAGTATTCAGAATAAAGCAAGAGCATCCAAAAGGATGAAAATAAGAAATGTTGGGTTTTCTTCCTTTACACAGTTCATAGGGAGTCTTCTCCAAAATAGGTCTTATGGAGATTATATTCTAAATATAACACACTCTATTTACTACTTCAGCCAAAAAGTGCTTAGCCATATTTGTTTCATTGATCATGGTTCTGGCCATCTCTTGGACTGTCTTATTCCTCCTCTCTACAACTCCATTTTGTTGTGGAGTTCTAGGGCAGGAGAAACCATGAGATATTCCATTAGAGTCAAATAATTCTTCAAAAAATTTATTTTCAAATTCACCACCATGATCACTTATGAGTCAGATGATTTTAGAGTCAAATTCGTTTTGCACTTTAGAACAGAAGCTAGTGAATACAGAGTGAGACTCACTCTTGTGCTTTAAGAATTTTACCCATGTCCAGCGACTAAAATCATCAACAATAACTAGTCCATATTTCTTCCCATTGACTGATGTTGTTTTCACAGGGCCAAATAAGTCAATGTGAAGAAGTTCCAGAGGCTTAGAGGTAGAAACAATATTTTTCTTTTTAAAATTTGATTTTGAAAATTTTCCTTTCTGACATGCTTCACATAGAGCATCTGAAGAAAACTTCAGCTTAGGTAGACCTCTGACTAACTCGAGTTTATTTAGCTGAGATAACTTTCTCATGCTAATGTGGCCCAAACGCTTATGCCATACCCATTGCTCTTCATGAACAGACATTAAACATTTTACATTTTGTTCTTTTAAGTCTGAAAGATTTATTTTATAAATATTGTTTTTCCTCTTGCCAGTGAATAGGACTGTTCCATCGTTCTGATTAATTGCTTTACATGTTTTTTGATTGAAGATTACATCATACCAATTATCACTTAATTGACTTATTAATAACATATTATGCATTAATCCTTCTACATATAGAACATCAGGTATAGAGGGAAGAGTACCAATAGTTCCAGAGCCTTTGATCCTTCCTTTCTGATCTCCTCTGAATCCTACAAATCCAGCATCTTTAAGTTCCAAGTTTTAGAATATATACTTTCTTCCCATCATGTGTCGCGAGCATCCAGAGTCCAGGTACCATGACTGGTGTTTTAACTCTACTGCATAAGATATCTCCAACATAAACAATCTTATCCTTTGGTACCCAGAATCTTTTGGGTCGTTTTTGATTAGTTTTCCCAGAGTTTCTTAATACTTTGGGTTTTCTAGCATTATCAAAGTGTTGTGCTTGTGTATGTGTATAGTGATAGGAAAATGGAGATTTAGGTTGGTCATTAGTATAAGTTTTATCTTCACTAGGATCACACCCAATTCCTCTTCTATTATTCTGATTGACCCCATAAATCATGGATGCCATTCTGCTCCTCTCTATCCCATTCTTCAAAAACTTTTGAAAATATTTTTCATATTCATAAATTACTGTGTTTAAAGCTTGTGGAGCTTGATATAACGCTTCTTCAAGTTTTGAGCATTTTTTATTTGTTGAGTCTCTTTCTAATATCAAGGTTTGGTTTTCATCTTTTAGTTCTAAAACTGTTATCTCAAGTTTACCACATTCTTCTAGAGTTTCTTCAAGCACCTCTTTTACAACTTTAATTTTTTTTTTAAGTTTCTGATATGAGTTTAGAGTTTTAGATAGGCATGATTCTAGGTCAGATCGAGAAAGCTCAAAAAATACCTCTTCGGATTCACATTCTCCATCTGAAGAATTCTTAGAGATGGAAGCCATGAGTGCCCCATTTTCCTGTTCATCAGAGTCTGATTCTGATGAGTCAGACCCACTATCATCCTAGGTAGCCATCAGTCCCTTTTTGGTTCTGAATGAACTTTTCTTGAAGTTCTCTTTTCTGGAGCTATCTTTCTTCAATTTGGGACATTTGTTTCTGTTATGACCTGTTTCCTTACATTCATAACACGTAACATCTTTGTTAGATTTACCTTTTGAGGTTGATTCTGATCGATCTCCTTTGGATCTTGGTTTTCTGAAGTTATTACTCCTTTTTCTCCAGAGTTGTTTTACTCTTCTGGTCAGAAGGGATAATTCTTCCTCATCTTCAGAATCTTCCTTTTCAGAGTCATCAATGTCTTCTTCTTCAGCCTGGAAGGCTTTGTTTCTATCAAACTTACGCCTTTCTGATCTAGACTTTAGTGCTACATACTTGATCTTCTTCTGAAGCTCATCTTCCTCCAGTTCTATCTCATGACTTTTGAGTGAACTGACAAGTTCTTCAAGGCTGATGTTGTTCAGATCCTTTGGTAGCTTTAAGGTTGTGACCATGGGTCTCTATTTCTTTGGCAAGCTCCTGACTATCTTCTTGACATGGTCCCCAGTTGTATATCCTTTATCTAGCACTTTGGAATCTAGAAAACATTACCTCTAGAACTTCATCGTCCTCCATTTTGAAGGCTTCATATTTCTGGATTAGAGCTAGAGCCTTTGTTTCTTTGACTTGAGAGTTTCCTTCACGAGTCATCCTCAAGGAGTCAAGTATTTCTTTATCTGTTTCCCTGTTGGTGATTTTTTCATACTCATTGTAGGAGATATCTTTGAGAAGTATCGTTCTGGCTTTGTGATGATTCTTGAATTCACGCTTCATATCATCTGCCATTTTGCTTTTGGGAATGGCAACTCCAGCAATTGTTACAGGTGGTATGTAACCAATTGTGACAATGTCCCAGAGATCAGCATCGTAGCCCAGAAAGAAACTTTCAATTTTGTCTTTCCAATAATCGAATTTCTCTCCATCAAAGACTGGAGGTTTAGCATTGTAACTATCTATTTCATTGGTGTTGCCCATAGTGTTTCTCATTCTGAATCTCTCTACACTATTAAGTGTTTGGTTAGAAAATCAATAACAGAGTCGAAGCTCTGAAACCAACTGAAGGTGAGAAAAACAAGAAAGGGGGGGGGGGGTTGAATTGTTTTTAAAAAAATAAAAGCTTTTTCAGAAATAAGAACACACAGAATTTTATACTGGTTCGCTTAGAAAACAAAGCTACTCCAGTCAACCCGGCCAAGGTGATTTCGCCTTCAAAAAGGACTTAATCCACTAATCTTGAAAGATTACACAACCAATCGTCTAAGAGAATGATCTCTTAGTCCTCTCAAGTATACAGACTGCGCAGAGTCACTTGAGGAACAAAAACAATTAAGCAAAATAGGTTTGTAATGTGAAGTGCTTCTAAGAGTAAGCAAGTACTACACCAACGTATTAGAGCAAGAGTTTTCCACGTAAGAGCAGCAACTCATGAAAATGAGAGAGAATATGAATGACTTCTTCTGTGTGTTGATGTTGTGTCTCTCAGTGAGGTAGATTGTCCTTTATTTAGCAGTGAGAAGGACGGTTGGAGTGATGATGGAATCTTGGTCTTTGATGAGCATTCAATGTCATTACTTCTGTGTTTCTTGCTATAACCATTTTGTCTCCCTTATTAACTTCTTTCTTAAAATAATTCCTTTCCATATTGAAAAATTCTTTCCGTTACTTTTTCTAGATTTGGTGAATCTTCCTCAGAGTCTTGTTGAATCGGAGTCTTTCTTCAGAAGGGGATCATGTCTGAATTCATTAGAGCTTCTCAGAATACTAGTCTTCTTGATCATCAGATTCTAAGACCAGTAGTTGTTTAGAGCTTCTGGTTCTTTTTACTGTCTTTCTTTTATCAGAGTCATATCTTTGTTGTTGTACTTCTTCCTTAGTGGTGTCTAATCTCCTAGTATTTTTCATCTGACAGGTGCTTGTATCTGATAAGAGGATCAGAATGCTTTATTACTGTTCAGAGTCCAGCATATTTGTTCAGAGTCCTGCATACTTAGAGAAAATCTCGTTAGAGTGCCATTTTTGGTTTCATCCTTTGTTATCATCAAAATCTTAGAGTTCTATTGTAGAACTAATTTTGTTCTTACAAAACTTGGGGTCTTACAACTGCCCCTATTTAAGGACATTCTAACTGAGGAGGCGAAGGTTAAAATCTTCATGTCGAATCAGTAGAATGGGCTTAAATAACAACATATAGAAACCAATTTTGTTCCCTAAGAGACCTCATGAAGCATATGATATGAAATGCAAAAGTAAATTTTTTGTGGGGAAATATTGCCACAAAGGAAAATAAATCAGAGAAACCGAAGGTCCGCAGGAGTATAATGCATTTCGTAAGGAAAAATCAGTGGGGAGACTGAGACTCGAGGGAAAAAACGAGTTATGTGTACGACAAACTACGACTCAAAACTACTGGGGGGACTTGAGGGATTCCATACAACATGGAAAAGACTCATTCGGGGAACTAACAACATCTGTAGGGGATACGAGTAAGTCAGGATAAAACTGAAATACTTGAATCATGCAGGGAAAAGAGATTTCACTAAGGAAATGCGCACTAAACTCATTTGAGGAAAAATAAACTTCAACACAGGAGAAGCAAAAATCTATTATCTACTACCTATTACTGGGTAAGGAGATTATAAAGATCTGATAGAGAGGACACCAATCGTCGGTTAGGATGAACATATCAAGGACGGCTCACTGGGAATTGCCACCAGGAGGGAGTATTCATTACTGGTTACCGAGTAAGAATAGCCTTGCTAGGGAAAAATGCAGAAAATAGGATTTACGACTACTAGTTACTGGGCAAAAGACCAAGGGTGAGAGTATCCGTCATCGGTTAGGATGAACATATCAAGGATAAACTCAACAGGGAATAAAATCCGTCATCGGTTAGGATGAACATATCAAGGATAGACTTTCCTGGGATTGTCAAGGAGGATACCTGTCATCAGTTAAGATGAACATATAAAGGATAAACCAACTGAACAAAAAGTAGGAATTACATCTATCGAATGCTAGATAGAATACCGTCAAAGAGAAAATCCGTCACCGGTTAAGATGAACATATCAAGGACAGACTCTGAGAGGAGATAAAGTTGGAATTACATCTATTAGTTACTGAGTAGAATACCAAGAGAGAGAATCCGTTACTGGTTAGAGTGAACGTATCAAGGATCAACTCTGCGGGGGGAACAAAGGCAGGGTTTACAACTATCGATTACTGAGTAGAAGACCGCAAAGAGAAGGAAACCTATAATCGGTTAGGATGAACATATCAAGGATTAACTCTCTAGAAAATGAGAATAGGGATTACAACTACCTTTTTTCTGGGTAGAATACCGAGAGATAATATCCGTCATCAGTTAGGATGAACATATCAAGGATAGACTCAAGTACGGGAGAGAAAGATACCCGTCACCGGTTAGGGTGAACATATCAAGGATATACTTCCTAGGGAATCAACTCCACTAGGGACTCTACTGCTGGGACACTTTTGTCGGGTATTAGGCAAGAAGTAACAAACTGCAAACTAAGAAGAAAATTACCAGTTACTGAGTAATAGACTCTTAGGGAACTTAAAGTATCTATCTAGGTAGGAGTTAGAAAGAAAAAGTCAATCAAAGACTCAACCCAATAAGGACATAACTCAAGGGGAGAGGTTCCATCCAGATAGAAAACGGGGGAGGAAACCGAAGTAATAATCATCCACGAAAGGAGAAACGTTAAAGTCTTTCTGCCTAAGGGGCTGACGCTCTTCAATTGAGGGAGGACAAACACCGAAATTTGTATGGGGATAAAGTCCTGCCATACAGAGAATGAGAATCAACAATTTAATCAGATATGTGAATATGCAAATATAAAATTATATGAATGTATGTGTATATGATGATTATGCTGACAAAAATGATCACAAAGGATAAAAAGGTGTCGCAAAGAAATTGAATCATCGGTATAATCCTTGGTCAATCCACAAAATATGGAGACAACTGCTGGAGAACAGAGAGATCAACAATCCAAAAAGGCTCAATCCTAACTGGGGAAGGAGGTGATCTGCTGAGGAAAGAGAAATATCACCGAACCTGTGGGGAATTTTAGGTCAACACCATAAAAATTGGAGACAACCCTACAGGGAAAACAAACTGCTTAGGAACTAGGAGGAAACTCTGACTAAGGAGCATGTAGACTGGCGATTGGCGGGGAGACTAATGCGATCTACTAGGGAGATCAATCTTTTTTGCTGAAGGAAACCAAACTCCACTGGGGAAGGCAAAAACCTTGTTGAGGGAGACAAGTCGCAGGGTACCTGAATCAACCAACTCAGCTAAGAAAAAGGAACGAAGCTCTACTGGGGAATCAAAAATTCCAATGAGGAACTGAATCAACACAATCGTCTAGAGATACCAGAAGGGTTAACTGCTTGGGGAACCTCTGATGTGTCGCACTCAAAGACTTGTTATCCATCAGAATGCTGTTGATATTTCTTTTAATTGCTTTGGAAAATATTTTCTTTTTATATGTTTTAAGAAAAAGAGCTATAAAAATTTTAAATTTTCAAAAGATGATCATAATAAAATTTAAACTATTGGCTGAAATAAATAAGAGTAGAAACAACTGGATAAAAGCTCAACTTTATTTGATAGAATGTTAGTCTGTAAATGACAAGACCCCATAGATTTTTACAAAGTTGAAAATGGTAATTTACATGGAAAAGGGTTACATTGAATACAAATGATCCTTAATCCTTCTACCAACTCTTGATATCCACTGTGCTCTCGACCGCTGTTGGGGTGATGAATTGATGTCAACCCTTGTGCTCAATCAAGTTTTCAAAACACTAAAGATCAGCAGAATGCAGTTACTTGCCATAATCCCTAATTTTTGCATAAGTAGCCCCAAGGTGGGGTACTCAACTTATAGGGAAATTCTTTCTGTTTTTATATCTCTAATTTTTGCCTGGATCTCCCTTTCAGGTTTTCAATCCACCGAGACGCTCCTTTTTTGCCTAAGCCGCCCTTTCGGGTTTTCAACTTAGCGAGCTGTTCTTTTTCTTTTTAGGCGAAGTATTTCTTGACTGCATCTGCGTTCACAGGACAAGTGAACTCTTCACCATCCATAGTTGTAAGTATTAATGCACAGCCTGAAAAGGCTCTTGTAACAACATATGGGCCTTCATAATTAGGAGTCCATTTTCCTCTAGAATCTGGTTTGAACGATAAAATCTTCTTCAGCACAAGGTCACCTTCTCTAAATATACGAGGTATGACCTTCTTATCAAAAGCTTTCTTCATCCTTTGCTGATACAATTGGCCATGACACATGACGCTCAATCTCTTCTCTTTAATCAAATTTAACTGGTCAAACCTAGTCTGGCACCATTCAGCCTCAGTCAACTTGGCTTCCATGAGCACTCGCAATGAAGGAATCTCAACCTCTACGGAGAGTACTTTTTGCATACTATATACCAGAGAGAAAGGGGTGGCCCCTGTTGAAGTGCGGACAGATGTACGATACCCATGCAAAGTAAACGGGAGCATCTCATGCCAATCCTTGTATGCGACAACCATCTTTTGGATAATCTTCTTAATGTTCTTGTTCGCAGCTTCCATAGCCCCATTCATCTTGGGTATGTAGGGAGAAGAATTATGATGTGCAATCTTGAAGTCTTTGCAAAGAGCTTCCACCATATTATTATTCAAGTGCGATCCATTGTCAGCAATGGTCTTACTTGCCACACCATAACGACATATAATTTGGTTCTTGATAAACCTTACAACAACTTGATTGGTTACATTTGCATACAATGTCGCTTCAACCCATTTTGTGAAGTAGTCCATTGCCACCCAAATGAAATGATGTCCATTCGAAGCTTTGGGCTCAATCATCCCAATCATATTAATTCCCCACATGGAGAAAGGCCATGGGGAAATGATAACATTCAATAGTGTCAGAGGAACATGAACCTTATCAGCATAAATTTGACACTTGTGGCACTTCTTCACAAATTTGCAACAGTCAGATTCCATTGTCAGCCAATAGTAACCTGCTCGCAACATCTTCTTCGCCATTGCATGTCCATTGGAATGAGTACCAAAGGAACCTTCGTGCACTTTGGTCATCAACAAGTCTGCTTTGTGTCTATCCACGCATATGAGCAAAACCGTGTCAAAGTTTCTCTTGTACAATATATCACAATTCAAGTAAAAATTACCGGCTAATCTTCTCATAGTCTTCTTATCTTTCAAAGATGCCCCGGGCGGGTAAATTTGACTTTGGAGGAAACATTTGATGTCATAATACCATGGATTCTCGTCTTTAATCTCTTCAACAACAAACACATGAGCTGGCCTATCAAGATGCATCACAGACAAATTAGGAACTTCATTCCAATACTTCACTACAATCATTGATGCCAACGTTGCAAGAGCATCTGCCATCCAGTTTTCATCTCGAGGAATATGATAAAACTCAACCTTTGTAAAGAAAGTTGAAATCCTACTTGAGGAGTAATAATCACTGCCCCAATGCCATTTCCATATTTATCAAGAGCTTCATCAAATACCATGCCCCAACGGGAACCAGGTTCTGGCCCTTCTTCAAGCAATGGTTCATCACAATCTTTCATTTTCAAGTATAAAATCTCTTCATCAAGAAAGTCATACCGCACTGACTGATAATCTTCAATCGTTTGGTGAGCCAAATGGTTAGCCAAGATACTACCTTTGATCTCTTTCTGAGATCGGTATTCGATATCATACTCTGATAATAACATCTACCAACGGGCATTCCTCCCAGTTAAAGCAGGCTTCTCAAATATATACTTGATTGGATCCATTTTGGATATCAACCAAGTGGTATGATTCAACATATACTGGCACAGACGCCTAGCAGCCCAAGTCAATCCGCAACAAGTTTTTTCAAGCATGGATTACCGAGTCTCACAGTCGGTGAATTTGTTACTGAGGTAGTAGATTGCAAATTCTTTCTTTCCAGTCTCATCTTGCTGACCAAGAACACAACCCATACTCTCATAAAGCATAGTCAAATACATTATCAATGATCTTCCTTTAACAGGTGGAGACATAATCGGAGGTTCGAGCAAATATTCCTTGATACTATCAAAATCTTTCTGGCAATATTCGGTCCAATCACAAGACTGATCTTTCCGAAGAAGCTTGAATATAGGCGCATATGTGGCAGTCATGTGGAAAATGAATCTGGAAATATAATTCAAGCGGCCGACAAAACCTCTGACTTGCTTCTCAATTTTCGGCGCAAGTATCTCTTGTATTGCTTTGACCTTGGCAGGATCAACTTCAATACCCTTCTCACTGACAATAAAGCCCAACAACTTACCAGAACGAACACCAAAAGTACACTTATTGGGATTCAAGCGGAGTTTATATTTCCTCAAATGCTGGAATAGCTTCAACAAATGCTCAACATGTTCCTCTTCATTAATTGATTTAGCAATCATGTCATCGACATAAACTTCAATCTCTTGATGCATCATATCATGAAAAAGAGTAGCCATTGCTCTCTGGTATGTTGCACCAACATTCTTCAAACCGAAAGGCATCACTCTATAACAGAATGTTCCCCAAGGTTTAATGAATATGGTCTTCTCCATATCTTCGGGTGCCATCTTGATCTGATTATATCCGGAAAATCCGTCCATAAACGAAAAGACTTTGAATTTAGCAGTATTGTCTACCAACATATCAATGTGTGATAGAGGGAAATCATCTTTCAGACTGGCTTTATTCAAATCTCTATAATAAACACACATGCGGACTTTTCCATCTTTCTTCGGCACTGGCGTAATATTGGCCACCCATTACGGATACTCAGTAGTTACAAGGAAACTGGCATCAATCTGCTTCTGCACTTCCTCTTTGATCTTCACAACCATATCAGGATGCGTTCTTCTCAACTTCTGCTTGACTGGCGGGCATTATTGTTTCAAAGGCAATCTATGCTCCATAATCTCATAATCCAACCCAGGCATGTCTTGATAGGACCAAGCAAACACATCTGAATACTCTCGAAGAAGATCAATCAACCCCTTCTTGACATCTGGACATAGTCGAGACCCAATCTTGACTTCCTTCACATCATCCTCAGAACCCAAATTGACTAACTTGACCTGCTCTTTGAACGACTGAATAGTCTTTTCATCTTACTCAAGAAGACGAGATAATTCATCACTCACTTCTACATCACTTTCCTCCTCGGCCTCAAACACAGGGAATTCAAAATTTGGAGAAGGAGAAGGATCATTGTATTCAATGGGGTTAGGAACCAACCTGCATAATGATTTGATATTTTGATTTTAGATAAGTGAATTTGTGACCAAATATTATGCAGATGGACAATTATATTATTTATTTATGTTTTTTGTGATTACCATTTTCAGAATAAAGCAAAAAGTAAAAACAAACATCATAGATATGGATGAATAAAATTAATTTTATTGATGATCAATTTGAAAAGGCCCAAACAATGTTCACTTCAACCTTAGGCATAGGATAAGTATTTTAAAACATATAAATTCAATTACTTAGATCGATGCAAAATAACAGGAATATCAACAGCAGTCCAATTGTTGCAAGCCTTTCCATGCGTCACAAAATTGGTGCAGTCTTCCTCTTCGTCATCCTCTAGTACAGCAGCTAAGTGTTGTTCATTGCCATGACTGAACCCTCTGCTACGGAAGCTATGTTGCATATCTTTAGACCTTACAATTGATGAACCTTTCTGGAACCCCAAGCCGGTTCTGCCTTTGTTGTCAGAGACCTCTACCATGCGCCCCCACTGATCGACATTGCCTTCTTCCACAATCTTTTGAGCATCTTTCAACGAGGACATAGGTGCCCCAACTCTCTTCTCAGTAGCAATAGATAAGGCTTGGAACGGAGTTCCAACCTCATCCTCAGCTTTCACATAAGAGAAAGATGACAAATGGCCAACCATCAACGCTTTCTCTCCGCCAACAATCACTAGCTTGCCATTCTTCACAAATTCGAGCTTCTGGTGTAAAGTTGAAGTAACGGCTCCTGCCTCATGAATCCATGGCCTTACCAACAGACAACTGTAGGCTGGGTGGATAACCATTACTTGAAAAGTAATTTGAAAATCACTCAGACCTATCTTAACTAGAAGGTCCACATCACCAATAACTGTTTTGCGCGAACCATCAAAAGCTTTGACAATTACACCGCTATACCTCACGGGCGCTCCTTGGTAAGATAGCTTTGATAAAGTTGACTTCAGAAGCATATTCAGTGATGAACCGGAGTCAACAAGCACATTTGACAAAGCATCCTCTTTGCAATTCATCAAGATGTGCAAAGCCAAATTATGATTCCTTCCCTCCTCAAGGAGTTCTTCATCACAGAAGCTGAGATTATTGCAAGAAGTGATGTTATCCACACTATGATCGAATTGATCCATTATAACATCATGTTCTACAAAATCTTGCTCTAGAACTCTCTGCAGTGCCTATTTGTGTGCTTCGGAATTCATGAGCAAAGACAACACTGAGATCTTTGAGGGGGTTTGGAGCAGCTGCTCCACCACATTAAACTCGCTTCTTTTAATTAACCAAAGTACCTCATCATCATCATTGGGTTTCAAGTTGCTGGATTCACCAGACTTATCTTTTGAACAGCCAACTGGGTTTTCAACAGGCACTTCCACTTTCTTACTCGCAATTGCTTCTTCCTTATCCTTTGGGAACACCGACCAAAATACTCGACCACTGCGGGTCACCTTAGTAACATCAACAATGCTCACCACTGAACGAGTCATAGGTAACGGGACCTGTTGACCATCCTTCATCATTGTAGCATTATACTGATACGGCACAGCTTTATCAGATGAATACGGAACTGGACCCGTTAACTATGAAGGTGAGAAAAACAAGAAAGGGGGGTTTGAATTGTTTTGGAAAATAAGCGCTTTTGCAAAATAAAATCACACAGGATTTTATACTGGTTCGCTTATAACACAAAGCTACTCCAGTCCACCCGGCCAAGGTGATTTCGCCTTCAACAATGACTTAATCCACTAATCTTGAAAGATTATTACAACCAAGGTCTAAGAGAAAGATCTCTTAGTCCTCTCAAGTATACAGACTGCGCAGAGTCACTTGAGGAATAAAAAATCAATTTAGGTAAAGACAAAATTTGTAATCTAGAATGCTTCTAGGATAAAGCAAATATTACAGAAATTTGAGCAAGTAATAAGTTTCACGTTATGAGCAAAAGCTCGTGAAAGATTAAGAGAGAGAGTAGATTATTTCTGTGCGTTCAGGTGTATCTCTCAATGAGGTTTGCCGTCCTTTATATAGAGGTGAAAGGACCGTTGTAGTGATGGCAAATATTTTGTCTTGATGAGAGTTTAATGCCATAACTTCTGTTATTTCTTGCCAAAACAAGTTTTTCTCCCTGAATAACTTCTTTCCAAATATGGTTTCTTTCCCTTTGAAGTTGTAGTTATCGTTACTCTTTCTGAATAAGGAAATTCTTCGTCAGAGTCTGAATTACTCTATTAGTCTGAGATCTGAGAAATGACATTAGAGCTTCTGATAGTCTTGGTCTTTTAGATCATCAGTGTTGACTTCAGAGGAAGTTGAGAGCTTCTGGTATTCTTATATGCTGTTGCTCAGAGTCAGAACTTCTGGAGCGTGCTTCTTCTTCAGATGCTTCTGATATTCTGATATGTTGTTTTGCTTAGAGTCAGAACTTCTAGGGAGCGTTTCCACTTCAGATGCTTCTAATCTTCTGGTACTTTGTATCTGATTTTATTCTGTATCTGATAAAGCGATCAGATTCCTTTGTTCTTGTTCAGAGTCCTGCACACTTTGAAACTTTTCGTTAGAGTGCCAATTTTGGTTTCATCCTTTGTTATCATCAAAATCCTGGAGTCTGTTGTAGAACTATTTTTGTTCTTACAATCTCCCCTTTTTTGATGATGACAAAACAAACTTAAATGACTGATGAAACATTCAGATATAAGAGTTTATCAGATCAGATAGAAGTGAGCTCCCCCTAAGATAAGCTAGGGAGTTCAGAAGTTCTTACCAGAGCTTCCAAGCAATGAAGTTTTCTAGATACCTTTCTGCATCTTTCTAAGTCAAAGAGTGTTAGATGGATTTTAATTGAATAGTATGTTTGCAGGGTGCTTGTGGAATTAGACAATTTTTCATCAGAGTTGTTTGATTCTCCCCCTTTTTGTCAGAATCAAAAAGACCTAAAAAAATAATAAGCAGGAAGAAAATATATATATATATATATATATATATATATATATATATATATATATATATATATATATATATATATATATATATATATATATATCCAGATAAGAGCAAAAACATCAGAGACAAAACAAGCAAAGCAACAAGCAAGAAAAACATCCTAAGTGCCTAAGGGTTGGGAGGAGGAGGCATTCTCTGAAGCAGTTGAGTCAGCAGATTCTGGATGTTGGCATTGACTGTGTCCTGTTGATCCAATCTGGCTCGGACTTCCTTCTGCTCTTTCTGAAGCTCCTCAAGGGTCTTGAGAACCAGAGGGGCAAAAGTAGAGGACTCCCCCTAAGTCAGAGCATTCTGTTCTTCAGCGGCTTTAGCTTTAGCTTCAGCAGCAGCTTTAGCTTCAGCTTCAGCAGCAGCAGCAGCATCAGCTAGAGCTTTGGCTTCAGCTTCCCTTACCCTTTGAAGTTCTTCTTGTCTTGCTCTTTCTTCTGCTTCCCTTCTGGCTTCTTCCTCAGCTTCTCTGGCTAAGCGCTCATGTAGTCTTGCCTCAGCGTCTCTGATAAAGTCGTTTCTGACTTGCTCAGAGAGGTTCTTCAATTTAAAGGCCTTAGAAGTCATCCAGCCAATGACTCTGTTCAAGTGTGTCCTAACAGAGGAAGGGTCATCACTGATGCCAGAGTTTGTGGACAGGGACTTAACCTTTTCCACTGATGCTTCTGCAAACAACATAATTGCCTATTCTAGGGTTGGCAGGGAGTGGTCAGGTTCAGATGGTAGAGGTGAGGAAGTGGGAGGGCTTAGATTGAGAGTTTGAGGTTCAGCGGAAGTGTTTGGAGGGGTAAGGTCAGAGGTGTTGGGGTCAGAGGGTTGGACGTTAGAGGGAATGATGGTTGGTTGTTCTATGGGTGGTGAGGTTACTTCAGGTTCAGGTGGAGGTGGTTGTGGTTGTTGGGAGGCAAGGTTTTGTGTCTGAAGTTGGGCTAGAGTGGGAGAAGCGGGGTCAGAGAATTCTGTGTCAGATGAGATGATACAGTAAGGGGGTGATTTTGGGGCTGAAGATGAGGAGGTGGTTTCATTCATTTGTTCAGCTTCAGATATGGGTAAGGAGGTATTGGCGAGGTTAAATTTTGGGAGTGGTTGAGATGTTCTGGTCGTTGAAGGAGGGGTTTCAGATGGGGTGTATAGAGGTGTTGGTAGAGGGATAGAAGAAGCAAGTTGCTGTACAGAAAGAGCAGGAGAGGCAGACTTACCAGAAGACTCATGCAGAGGTGCTGGAGGTCTTGATTTAGAGGATTCTCCTAGCTTCGCTTTCTTCGCCTGTGAAGTCTTCTCAGATGGACCTTTTTTATGTCTTACGAAGTTGGGAGCTTTATCTGGCAGTTCGCTCAGCCTGAAATCTGAGATATCCACTCCTTCATCCTTCAGACGTTGGAGATAGTGCAGGATTGCCTCTTTAGGTTCTTCCTTGGAGAACAGATATAGACCATGGGGAATTTTCCTCTGATCTTTTAAGGCTTCCCAAGAGGTGTCCATAGTAGGTCTAACGTTGACCTTCTCTAGAATTCCCATGCTCTTCAGATTCCTGGAGTTCAGAAGCCTTCCAGTGTCGATTGCCATGTCGTCCATAAGCCTGAGCTTTACCAGATGGTCCACGAGACCATTCTCTATCAGTACATCTGAGAGGAGTCTTCCCAAGGGAATGTAAGTTTTGGGCTTCATGTGATTTCTGGTTTCTCGTACAGAGTCTCTGAGGTATTTGAAGAGGAGTGCTGGGAGACATAGCTTCAGACCTTTATGAATACAGTACAAAATACATTTCTAATCTGTATTGATGTAATCTGATGAATTTGACGTTGGGCGATGATGGATTATTCCCAGAATAATTTTGAGCCAGACCCGGAGGTTCTGATGCAGTTCCTTGTTCTTTAAGGGGTTGCCTTCTGCGTTTAGTTTGAAGATGGTTGGGTTGATTTCTTGAGATATGTATTTTTCCCTGGGATTGATGTTGTAAATCCTTCTTCCTCCATCTTTCTGCATGTTCAGCAAAGCAGCGATGGACTTTTCAGTTATCACAATTTTTACTCCTAGAACGTATGAGACGATGAAATGATCGTCAGCATCAGCAAATCTCCAGAATTCCTTAATGAGATTTGGGTAAACTGGACCGTAGAGGCGTTGAAAGTAGTTTCCCCAACCTTGTTGACGAAGTTCTTCAGTGAGGTCTACGCCATTTCTTCTCATTTTATCAAAATCCACCAGGGATTCACATAGCACGTCCAGTTTTTCAAAAGGTGTTGCAAGGTTAATATGGGGTTCACGGTCAAGAATGTGAGGCTCCTTGTAAACTGGTGTTATAACTACGCCTGTAACCGTTGGAGTAGGGTTGCTGGTGCTTTGAGCTGGGTTGCTGGAATCCATTTGCTGAGAGTAGTTGAACACAGATTATTGTTGAGTATCCATGGTGTTGATGAAGAACTGAGATGAAGATTAACTGTTTGCAGAAATGCCTTGAGAGAACTGGGATATAAAGAGTGAGTGAGAGTGAAATGTGTGCAAAGTGAGAAATGAGTGTTTAAATACCCAAATAAGGGCGCATGCAAAACGACACGCAAATCAGATTTTAACACAAAAACCAAGTTAGCACGTTTAGACGGACAAATGATTAAAGCTCATAAATGATGTCTAATCCCAACAGTTTACACACTGCTCGAGGAGATCTCAAGAGTCTGTTCCTTGATTACTGCTGGACAGCTGTATAGAAGTTTCAAGGTTAGACGCAAGACACTCCACGTGGTTTGATTTATCTGATCTTCAGGAATACCAAGGGATTGGTTCCTGGAGATTTCTAACTCAGATAACATCTAACTAGGTAGAAGTATCAGAGTCAGAGGCAGAATCCATTTGTTTATATTAAAGTCTCATTTAGCAACCTCAGAGGCACATTTTAATCAGGGCAGTTTTGAATGTTCAGATTTTCTAAGATAAAGAGGAATCTATCTTCAGCTAAGGGTTTAGTGAAGATATCTGCCCATTGATGATCTATATCAATGAACTTCAATGTTACTATCCCTTTCTGAACATAGTCTCTGATAAAATGATGTTTTATTTCATTGTGCTTAGCTCTGGAGTGCAAGATGGGATTCTTACTTAAACAAATGGCAGCAGTATTATCACAGAAGATAGGAATGTTACTCTCGAAGATTTGCAGATCTTCTAACTGATTCTTCATCCAGAGCATCTGAGTAGTGCACAGTGATGCTGAGATGTATTCTGCTTTTGCAGTGGACAGAGCGATAGTTGATTGCCTTTTGCTTTCCCAGGATATCAGATTGTTTCCCAGGAGCTGACAATTTCCAGATGTGCTTTTTCGTTCCAATCTATCTCCTGCGTAATCTGCATCACAGAAACCAGAAAGTCTATACTCTGATGTTTTCTCATACATCTGGCCCAGGTTAGGAGTTCCTTTCAGATATTTGAGAATTCTCTTAACTGCAGTTAAGTGAGTTTCTCTAGGATCTGATTGGAATCTGGCACAGAGACTGACACTAAAGAGAATATCAGGTCGAGTAACAGTCAGATAGAGAAGGGAGCCTATCATACCACGATAGAGCTTCTGACAAACCTTTTTACTGACTTCTTCCTTTTCAAGAATGCATGTTGGATGCATGGGAGTCTTTGCAGAGTTGCATTCAGGCATGTCATATTTCTTCAGAACATCTTTTATGTATTTGCTTTGATGAACGTACGTGACTTCTAAAGTTTGGTTAATTTGAATTCCCAAAAAGAACTTTAGTTCTTGCATTAAGCTCATTTCAAATTCTACCTGCATTACCTTAGAGAATTCTTGACAAACAGCGGCGTTAGCTGAACCAAAAATAATATCATCAACGTATATCTGGCATATCATGAGATCATTGTTAAGGTTTTTACAGAAGAGTGTGGAGTCAACTTTTCCTCTGATTAAATTACGTTCCAGAAGAAAGTTACTTAATCGTTCATACCAAGCTCTGGGAGCTTGTTTAAGTCCATATAAATATTTTTTAAGTTTAAAAACATGTTTTGGATAATTTGGATTTTCAAAACCTGGAGGTTGGTTGACATACACTTCTTCTGATATATAACCATTAAGGAATGCGCTCTTGACAACCATTTGATACAGTTTGATAGAATGATTTATAGCGAAGGATACAAGAAGACGAATAGATTCTAACCTGGCGACTAGAGCGAAGGTTTCATTGTAGTCAATACCTTCTTGTTGACTGTAACCTTGAGCTACCAGTCGAGCTTTGTTTCTGACGACTTCTCCTTTCTCATTCAGCTTGTTTCTAAATACCCATCTGGTTTCGATAACGTGAGTGCCTCTGGGCTTGGGAACAAGATCTCAGACATCGTTCTTTGTGAATTGATCTAACTCTTCTTGCATGGCTAGAACCCAATCGTTATCTTGAAGTGCCTCATCACAGGACGTAGGCTCGATCAGAGACACTAGTCCTAGAGGAGTCTCTTTAGAGGTCTTGAAGGTATATCTGGTTCTGACAGGTTCGTCCTTGTTACCCAGAATCAATTCTTCAGATATGTTGAGGTGACTTTTAGCTTTCTTTGGGATTAATGGAAGATTAATTTCCTCATAATTTTGAATGACAGTTGCTTCTGGAGCTTTGTCAGATCCTGCAAGAGTTATTTCTAAATCTGCAAATTTTTCAACTAGCTTTGACTTTTCAGGGTCAAGCTTATCGTTAAATCTGACATGAATTGATTCTTCCACAATTTTGGTTTCTGTATTGTATACTTTGTAGCCTTTGGAGCGTTCTGAGTATCCTAACATAATACCTTTCTGTGCTTTGGAATCAAACTTGTTCAGATGTTCTTTAGTGTTTAAAATAAAATAGGAGCATCCAAAAGGATGAAAATATGAAATGTTGGTTTTCTTCCTTTACACAGTTCATAGGGAGTCTTTTCCAGAATGGGTCTTATGGAGATTCTATTTTGAATATAACACGCTATATTTACAGCTTCGGCCTAAAAGTGCTTAGCCACGTTTGTTTCATTGATCATAGTTCTTGCCATCTCTTGGAGTGTTCTATTCTTCCTCTCTAAAACTCCATTTTAGTGTGGAGTTCTAGGGAAAGAGAAATCATGGGATATTCCATTAGAGTCAAATAATTCCTCAAAAAAATTGTTTTCAAATTCCCCACCATGATCACTTCTGACTCTTACAATTTTAGAGTCAAATTCTTTTTGCACTTTGGAACAGAAGCTAGTGAATATAGAGTGAGACTCGCTCTTGTGCTTTAGGAATTTTACCCATGTCCAGCGACTAAAATCATCAACAATGACTAGTCCATATTTCATTCCATTGACTGATGTTGTTTTCACAGGACCAAATAAGTCAATGTGAAGAAGTTCCAGAGGCTTAGAGGTAGTAACAATAGTTTTCTTTTTGAAAGATGTTTTTGAAAATTTTCCCTTCTAACAAGCTTCACACAGAGCATCTGAAGAGAACTTCAGTTTAGGCAGGCCTCTGACTAACTCGAGTTTATTTAGCTGAGATAAATTCCTCATGCTAATGTGGCCCAAGCGTCTATGCCATACCCATTGCTCTTCGTGAACGGACATCAGACACTTCACATTTTGTTCTTTTAAATCAGACAAATTAATTTTATAAATATTGTTTTTCCTCTTTCCTGTGAATAGGACAGAACCATTGTTTTGATTTATGGCTTTACATGTTTTTTGATTAAAGATTACATTATAACCGTTATCACTTAATTGACTTATGGATAACAGGTTATGCATTAATCCTTCTACGTAAAGAACATCAGATATAGAGGGAAGAGTACCATTACCAATAGTTCCGGATCCTCTGATCCTTCCTTTCTGATCTCCTCCGAAACCTACGAATCCAGCGTCTTTAAGTTCCAGGCTTTGGATCATAGACTTTCTTCCCGTCATGTGTCGCGAGCATCCAGAGTCCAGGTACCATGACTGGTCTTTGAACTTTGTTGCATAAGATATCTGCAACATAAACAATCTTATCTTTTGGTACCCAAAGTCTCTTGGGTCCTTTATGATTAGTTTTCCCAGAGTTTCTGATTACCTTGGGTTTTCTAGCATTAACAGACTTTTGTTCTTGTGTGTGTGTATAGTGATATGAAAATGGGGATTTAGGTTGGTCACTAGTAGAAGTTTTATCTTCCTTAGGATCATACCCAATTCCTCTTCTATTGTTCTGACTGACCCCATAAATCATGGATGCCATTACACTCCTTCCTATCCCATTTTTCAGAAACTTTTGAAAGGCTTTTTCGTACTTATAAATTATCGTGTTTGAAGTTTGTGGAGCTTGAGATAACGCTTCTTCTAGTTTTAAACAATTTTTCTTTGCTGCATCTCTTAGTGATGTTAAAACTTTGTTTTCATCTTTTAGTTCTACAATTATCATCTCAAGTTTGCCACATTCTTCAATTTTTTCTTCAAGACAGCCTTTTATTGCTTTAAATTTTTGTTTTAGTTTCTGATATGAGCTAAGAGTTTCAGACAAGCATTATTCTAGGTCAGATCGAGAGAGTTCAGAAAATACCTCTTCTGATTCAGATTCTTCATCTGAAGTGCTCCTGGATGTGGTAGCCATGAATGCCACATTTGCTTGTTCATCAGAGTCAGATTCTGATGAGTCAGATTCGCTGTCATCCCAGGTGGCCATTAATCCCTTCTTGGTTCTGAGGGAGTTTTTCTTGAAGCTATCTTTTCTGGAGTTGTCTTTCTTTAACTTTGGGCATTCGTTCCTGTAGTGACCTGTTTCTTTACATTCATAACAAGTAACATCTTTGTTAGCTTTACCTTTTGAGGTTGATTCTGATCGATCCCCTCTGGGTCTTGGTCTCCTGAAGTTATTGTTCCTCTTTTTCCAGAGTTGTTTAACTCTTCTAGTTAGGAGGGACAATTCTTCTTCATCATCAGAATCTTCCTATTCAGAGTCATCAGCATCTTCTGTTTCGGCCTGAAAGGCTTTGTTCCTGTCAGGCTTGCGTCTTTCAGATCTGGACTTTAATGCTACAGATTTGTTTGTCTTCTGAGGCTCATCTTCCTCCAGTTCTATCTCATGACTTCTGAGTGAACTGACAAGTTCTTCAAGGCTGATGTTGTTCAGATCCTTTGAAAGCTTTAATGTAGTGACCATGGGTCTCCACTTCTTTGGCAAGCTTCTGACTATCTTTTTGACGTGGTCTGCAGTTGTGTATCCTTTGTCTAGTGCTTTGAGACCTGCAATAAGAGTTTGGAATCTAGAGAACATTACCTCTACAGCTTCATCATCCTCCATTTTGAAGGCTTCATATTTCTGGATTAGAGCCAGAGCCTTTGTTTCTTTAATCTGAGAGTTTCCTTCATGAGTCATCTTCAGGGAGTCAAGTATATCTTTAGTTGTTTCCCTGTTGGTGATTTTTTCATACTCATTATAGGATATGGCATTGAGAAGTATCGTTCTGGCTTTGTGATGATTCTTGAATTCGCGCTTCTGATCATCTGTCATCTTGCTTCTGGGTACTTCAACTCCGGCATTAGTTACAGGAGGTTTGTATCAATCTGTGACAATGTCCCAGAGATCAGCGTCATAGCCTAGAAAGAAACTTTCAATTCTATCCTTCCAGTAATCGAATTTCTCTCCATCAAAGACATGAGGCTTAGCATTGTAACTGTCTCTTTCATTTGTCTGAGCCATAGTTTTTCTCGTTCTGGATCTCTCTACACGGTTAAGTGTTTGATTGGAAAATCAATAACAGAGCCGAAGCTCTGATACCAATTGAAGGTGAGAAAAACAAGAAAGGGGGTTTTGAATTGTTTTGGAAAATAAGCGCTTTTGCAAAATAAAATCACACGGGATTTTATACTGGTTCGCTTATAACACAAAGCTACTTCAGTCCACCCCGCCAAGGTGATTTCGCCTTCAACAAGGACTTAATCCACTAATCTTGAAAGATTATTACAACCAACGTCTAAGAGAAAGATCTCTTAGTCCTCTCAAGTATACAGACTGCGCAGAGTCACTTGAGGAATAAAAAATCAATTTAGGTAAAGACAGAATTTGTAATCTAGAATGCTTCTAGGATAAAGCAAATATTATCGAAATTTGAGCAAGTAATAAGTTTCACGTTATGAGCAAAAGCTCGTGAAAGATTAAGATAGAGAGTAGAGTATTTCTGTGCGTTCAGGTGTATCTCTCAATATAGAGGTGAAAGGACCGTTGTAGTGATGGCAGCTATTTTGTCTTGATGAGAGTTTAATGCCATAACTTATGTTGTTTCTTGCCAAAACAAGTTTGTCTCCCTGAATAACTTCTTTCCAAATATGGTTTCTTTCCCTTTGAAGTTGTAGTTGCCGTTACTCTTTCTGGATAAGGAGATTCTTCGTCAGAGTCTGAATTACTCTATTAGTCTGAGATCTGAGAAATGACATTAGAGCTTCTGATAGTCTTGGTCTTTTAGATCATCAGTGTTGACTTCAGAGGAAGTTGAGAGCTTCTAGTATTCTGATATGTTGTTGCTCAGAGTCAGAACTTCTGGAGCGCGCTTCTTCTTCAGATGCTTCTGATATTCTGATATGTTGTTTTTCTTAGAGTCAGAACTTCTAGGGAGCGTTTCCACTTCAGATGCTTCTGGTTTTCTGGTACTTTGTATCTGATTTTATTCTGTATCTGATAGAGCGATCAGATTCCTTTGTTCTTGTTCAGAGTCCTGCACACTTAGAAATTTTTCGTTAGAGTGCCAATTTTGGTTTCATCCTTTGTTATCATCAAAATCCTAGAGTCTGTTGTTGAACTATTTTTGTTCTTACAAACTGTATTACCAACGGCGATACTGATCTTTGACTATTGTTGTTACTGGAGTCATACTGAATCACCAACTTCACAGGCTGCTTGAAAACAGGCACTATGACATTAACATCATCATCTACAAGACGAGATTGAACAATTTGGATCACTCCTTCATCCATCATTCGTTGGATGTCCTTTTCACAACTTCGCAACCCCTCGGGTTAAGACTACAAACAGCACAATCGTCATGGTCGTGCTCACGTTCATAAGACATAGGAATCGGGTCGAAAGAGACCTTCTTCCTCTCAATGTTTTGTTGATGATGATTGTTGTTGGTATTGTTATCATTGTAGGTGTTCGTTCGTTGTTGTGCTTGTTGTTGTTGACATTGGTGTTGTTGAACTGGTGTTGTTCGTTGATTAGAAAATACCGGGATAACGGAAGATACTTGATGATGATGATATTTACGAGATGTTGGATTCCTTCTGATTTGAGGCCTCCTCTGCCTCCCACTACTTATTGCTTTCGTCTCACTGTCTTTCTTCTTACCAAACATACTACCATACCTCTTTTCTGTTGATGCCTCATCTCTTGACAAACGTCCCTCTCAGACTCCTTCATCAAGCCTCATCCCCATGTTTACCATTTCGGTAAAGTCACTAAGGGCACTAGCAATCATTCATTCATAGTAAAATGAACTCAGAGTTTTCAAGAAGATCTTTGTCATTTCTTTTTCCTCCAAAGGAGGAGTGATCTGGGCAGCCAACTCCCTCCATCGTTGCGTATACTCTTTAAATGTCTCTTTGTCCTTCTAAGACATAGTCCTCAACTGGTCTCTATTTGGCTCCATGTCCATATTATACTTATACTGCTTGACATAAGCCTCCCCTAAGTCATTCAAAGTGAGAATGTTGGCACTGTCCAATCCCATGTACCAACGGAGCGCAGCGCCGGTCAGACTATCTTGGAAGTAGTGAATAAGCAATTGATGATTGTCGATCTAAGTAGACATCTTGCGAGCATACATCACGAGATGACCGAGCGGACAAGAGTTCCCCTTATCCTTTTCAAAGTCAGGCATTTTGAACTTCACTGGGATCTTGACATTGGACACCAAACATAACTCGAGTGCACTTATTCCAAACAAATCTTTACCTCTCAGCATCTTCAATTCCTTGCGCAACTCAAGAAACCGATCCTTCATTTCATCCATTTACTCATAGACATCTGGACCCTCAAACGGCTCAGAGTGATAGATGGTGTCCTCTACGCGAGGCAAGGTATGCACAATGGGAGGTGGCACGGACATGACCGGGCTAGATGCCGGCATGGAAGCAAAGGCAGGCGCAAATCCTTCGGGCACAAAGTTGGACAGCATTCCCCATGGGAATCCGGCAGGCATAGTTGGCGCGAAATGGGCGGTAGCAGCAGGCACGGTAGAGGTAACCACCTCTGAAATAACAGTCCTCGTAGGAGGAGTTGCAGGCATTGGAGAAGATTGACTCTGAGCGGCAAGAACTGACTATATCATGGTAGTCAGGCGGGCGATCTCGTCCTTCAGCTCTCTATTCTCTTGCTCTAGATGCTCCATGATTCTCGGATGATTGGCTCGGGTATTGTACCGGTGAGTCAGCTTGGCTAAAGCACAGAAGAAACACCAATCAGACATATGGCGGAAACCTGCTTATGCAAATGATGCATAAGATGCAATGCTTAATTATTTTTATTTTTCAAGGAACTTACTATATCATTTCCAAAAATATATATTTAAATGGAAATTGCAACAATTTGGATATGACCAAAAATATCTTTTTATTTATATAAATTGGAAGGATTACATTGAGTACAATTTCAGAAACCAAATGAAAAATACAAGAGAAAAAGAGACTAGTCATCCTAAGGATACCTAACAACAATGTCAGAAGATCTGGTTGTAGCTGTGTACTTCCTTCGAATGCGACAGATCTCGGTATCAAAAGAAGCCTTCATATGAGTCTTCTCGAGGACAAGTTGATCAATAATCTTTTTCCAAGCAACAAAAGGTTGAGGCATGTTTGAAGATGAAACCTCTGGCTCTCTCTATCTCTTCGTTACTCGGTCTTAAAGTAGCTCAATAAGTGCATCTTTGTCCTTATACTCCAACTGCAACTCTTCATGCTTCTTGCTCAAAGCACGGAAACGCTCTTCCAACATATCCTTCTCTTGCTTCATCTTGATGAGCATGTATTCCAACTCCTCTACATCTTGGTTAGGGAGAGTTAATGGCTCAACCACAACCATATACATAGGTCTTTCACAAGGATAAGGCATCTTCAACTCCAAATCTCTCTTCTTCATCCAAAGAGTGTAAGCTTCCAATGCTACACAATTGCACGGACCAAGGTCGGATCTTCCTTTCCTATGCACCTTATGGCAAGCATGCACAATCTTCTACTTCAAATGATGGGAATCTTTACCCTCTTGATAGAAAAGACCTTCTAACGAAGTGTTATTAGGCTTGTATCTCAAGGGGAACATTATAGAACTCACCACAACTTTCAATAATCTCCAAACTGCTCAAATACGAGCCAAATCAGGGTTGTAGTTAATTCCTCCTTGTGTGCCAATGAGAGGCACATTATAGAATTCACCACAACTATCAATAATTTCCAAACTGCTCAAAGACGGATCGTACCAAAATATATCATCATTAGTGAGAGACATAAGTCTCTGAGACCACCTTAGACATTGTTTGTTCTCCATAAAAGTAGGTGTCTGAGGCAAGTGCGAAATAAACCACTTGTACAGAAGAGGAATGCAACAGACAATCGTTCCACCACCTTTAGAATTCCTTAGATGCAAAGAGAAATACATATCACCAAACAAAGTAGGCACATGATTCCCAATCAAGAAAAGTCTAATTTCGTTAACATCAACAAAACCATCAATGTTAGGGAACAAAGATAATCCATAAATGAGAAACACGAAGATAGCTTCAAAAGCATCCACACTATCGGCTTGAGCAAAACCAGTAGCTTCTTTGATGAGGAAATCAGATGGAAAACCAAAGAAGCCTCCTTTCTTCACCCAATGAGCCTCTATCTCAGACTTCTTCAACTGAAGAGCTTCAACAATAAGACTAGATCGGGGAATCTCCTCAAATCCACTAAAAGGCACTCTACTAGAAACATGTATCCCCAAAAATGAGCATACTCCTCCAAGGTTGGCACAAGCTGAAAATCTGGGAAAGTGAAACAATGGTAGAGAGAATCATAGAACTGCACTAGCACACTCAAAAGTCCTTCAACTACATCAGCAAACAAGATGGACAAAAGCTTCCCATGACGTTGTCTGAAATCCAAGGGATCTAATACAAAAGATGCTAGCTTCCTTAACTCTTTCAAGTCGGGACATCTGAAACTGTACTTCTTAGTGTTCCTTCGTCCATAATCCATGGTCGGAAAATATTTGCAAATAATACCTCAGTTCCTTGAAATTTTCGTGTGATGAATGTTATGATGCGCATGAATGCATGAATGCCATAATGACAAATAAGGGATCACACACAAAGCAAACAAAGGTCAAGGGATGAATCAAGTCATTGTCAAGATCAATCATCCATTTTGGTGGATTAGGGTTTGCACCTTATCAACACTCAAGTTCCATTGATATTGACAAGACTTGATTGGATCAACCAAGAATTAAGGGTTGTTGTAAGTCACGAGCATGGAGTCTGGGTAAGAACCATCCCAAATGAGTGAACTAAGGATAAAAACCTGTAGACCATGTTCTAAAAAGTTCCCAGAGTCTTAATTCCATCTATCCGATATTACAGGTTAAGATGACTGACTCATCTACCCATAATATTCTAAACAGAAACTCGTCTGAGTGTAGTATCTGGTAAAAACTGTTATTAAGTCTACACTTGAACAGTTTCCACACTACATCCTAAATAGGCCAAGAGGGGGTAAATGTTCTATGGTACTCAGCTTCTCAGACCCAAATTAGAGATAATAATGCCTAACCGCAAATACTTGTGTGACATTTCCAAATCCAAAAGTGTCTCGACTGAGCGGATGAATCTCAAGCCAACTTGTTAAGGACTACTCCACACTAGACGAATATGACTATACCATCCTCCTATCTTAATATCACTCTAGTTCGGGTTAGAACTTATCTCACCACTCAGAGATCACCAAGCACAACAAGCAGATTATATCACACATACATATATACAAACATCACATATATACAAATATATACACATAAAAAGTAGACTAAACTCACTGGAGACTACTCCCCTATAGAGTCGCCACTTAATTTCTGTAGCGGTAAATTCATGATCGTCAAGCCATGGACAAGCTAGAGATCAAATAACAAGAGTCGCCACCGCGCTTTTATTGTTTCCAAGGGAAAAAGGGAAAAGTACGAACAAAACCCAAAATTAAGAAGTTTTCAAATCAAAACTAATAAAATGTCAGAGATTATAAGTAAGGGGGCGGGTTACACAGAGGGAAGGTGTTAGCACCCAAAGTGTCATAGGTACTCCTCGGGAGCCCTTTTTGTGTGCATATGTATTTGGTACAAAGTGATGTTTACAAACAAATAGAATGGGGGGATGAGAAAAGAATTCATTAATTATATTTTTGTGTTTGGCAAGACCTTCGGTCTTGTGCCTACATACCAACATAAAAATGAGGGATCAAAACCCCGTAGTTTGTGATACAAATTTCAAAGTGGATGCATTGCTTTTAACAAAGATTAAGTTCGAAAGGCACAAAGGCCTAAAAATGGTTTGAATGAGTTAGTTTTTTTTTTGGCTTTTTTTGAAAGTTTAAGTCAAATATAGTTAAGTTTATTTACAAGTTTGCTTTAAGAAAAGATGTTTGAAAATGCAATGGCATAAGGCCAAGGTTTCTATCTTTTTACAAAATGGTCAAAGTTTAGAATAAAATAAGTTCAATCAAAGAAGATTTTTGAAAAGGGAGGGAGAGATTTTGAAATTTAAGAAATGGGGGGAAGATGGAGAGACTAATCCTATGTACAAAATTAAAAGTTAAGAGTTGAAAAGATCTGACCAAATGGGTAGCAATCCAATAGACAAGAATGTCAATAGAAACCCAGAATACCCTTGGACTTTTAGAATTAAGCAACACACAAATGCACAATTATATTATCTTGAAGAGAAAGGCATCAAATAAAGATGTCCACATCCAGGCTTATCCATTCCATAATATTCTTCAAGATAGCCCATGTAACAAATGAATTTCACAACTCACAGGTTCAAAATAACAGCTTCATAATGGTCATGTTACAGATGAACTCAGAAGGATCTTAAATGATGTATCAGATGAAGTTTCAAATTGCAAGCACTTGGTTTCTCAATAATTTGGCATTGGCAAGGTCCTTTAGCATAGGAATGTTGCCTAATTTCTATGTCCATTTGTCCAAGATCAAGCCAACAGTCCACACAAAAGTTTTTTAGGGTTTTTGTTGTTATTATAAACATTAATGGTCAAAGACGCATAAACAAACAAAGCACAAACAAAATATATCACACAGTATGGTCCAAGTGGACAAAGTGAAAATTGCATTAACATAAATAATTAGAATGATATGAACAGTGGCAAATGTATAAAAGCTAGAATTAAATGACATTAAAGTAAAGGGCTTCAAATTAAAAGTTAGTAGTTAATAGGTTAGAAGTTAGTATTGTTTTGTTTTGTCTTTTCATTCTTAGACATTCTTTGAAGAACACTCAACCCACTTATCACAAGCATGGATCCTTGAACCAAGACATCATCCAAAGGAAGGAAAAAAGGCCAAGTTTCCACAGAATACCATGAAAGAGGGGAGACTTAATATCTCACTAAATAGAATGTTATGCCTTTTATGTCACAAATTTAGTGCTACGTTAAGCAATCGTAATTGGATTTACGTAGAAGTCACAACTATTTGAGGCCGGGAAATAGAATTTTGGTGTTAATGCATGTTAGAGATATAGTATTATGAACTATGCTCATGAAACATACCACACACAAAAAGAATATGCAAAAGAGGTGGTCTAATCTCATCCATACTTATGTTGATTTTTCAATCAACTATCCTTAGGACTTTGAGTTATCATAGACCAAATGAGATGAATGCACAAAGAATGGGAATGAGATGAAGAGGGAGGGGAATGGATCAAAACTCAAATTGGTCAAAGGATGACTTTTACCAAATTAATATCATCCATTCATTTTGGGAGATGGAATATACATTTCATCCATTCCCTAAATCCAATGATATTAATTTGAGAAAGTCAAATCAACTTTGACCAAGGCCCAACAACAAGAGTCAAATTCAAACAAGTCATCACAATTGCTCAACAAAATTATTTGGCGTTTATTCCAATTAAAAATACTAAAATAATGCATTTAAATTAAATCTGGTTTGCCAAATTCCTAAAACCTCATCAAAACACCAAATAAATGGCCATGAGATTTATCATAGATCAAACAAGGTCAAAGGACCTTGGAGAAATTTTTTCATATTTTTTATAGACTTAAAAGTATTTTTAAACAATTAAAAACAACTGAAAAATCAATTAAATCATGAAAAATATTAATAATGATCCAAAAAATAATTTTAATTCAGAATATGAAAGAGGAAAATATTTGAAATTTTTTGGTGAAACTCTCATATTTTTTTGATCAATATTAAAATTAATATGAATTAATGAAATTAAGCAATTAAAATGAAATTCAAATAATCAGAAAAAACATGGACCACATGATCTCCCTCATTAATTGAGGTGGCAGATCAAGTGGCCACCAGCGCGTGTTGCATGGTGCGCCTGAGTCAAATGTCCATGCGTTTGGTAATTAAAAGGCACGCTCATGATTAAAACAATTTAAATCAATCCAAAGGCTCAAGACCACGCCACATCATTTTCGGAGCAAAGCGCCGGTTGTCTTCTCAGGCGACCTTGGCCGGACTGGTCCATCCATCACCTCATCAAAAATTAAAAATGGAGGACATGATCTGAAAGGAAAAATGGTGTAGATCACGAATATCGCCTCAATTTTAACTAACTCCTCACATATAGAAAGATATGAGGAGTTGAAATTTGAGGTATGTCAACTGAGTTGCTTCGATTTGACCTCTAAGAAACTCAATCTTCTTGGCTACATTTGAAGGACTTCAGACACCCAAAGAATCAAGAGAATTGAGCAAGATTGAGAGAGAATCAAAGAGATGAAATTTTCTGGAAAATACCTTCAATGCAGGTTTGGATTCAACTGTTCTTGCCTTTGCTCGTGCTTGATCTCACTCAGAATGCTTGCAGAAGTAGAATGAAGTGCACAAAAGGTCTTGGATCCCTGGAGTTTTGAATCTCAAAACAGTGAGATGCAAACTCAATTTCAAGATGAAATTCTCAGGTTTATCCTCTCAAATGGAAAGGTTAGGGGTTTAGGATCAAATCTGGCACGAATGTGTGTTTAATTCTGATGCTACAGGGCTCTATTTATAGCTGCAACTCATGATATTTGCAGCTTCAAATTCACTTTCCAAAATTCTCAATTGATGATGCATGGGTGAATGGGCGTGTACAGGCCCATGAGATCATTGCTTAAGGTCCACAAATGAGTGTGAGAGGGTCTGAAATCAACTTGGATTGCAAGACAAGTGTGTGTGAGGATTTGAAGTTTGATCTTTGCCAAATAATGATACCATGTTCATGCCATGCGCAACCTTAACAATTATTGTCCAAAATGGATGAACCTGGACTTTTTGGAAAGGCTAGATGAAGGGGAACAAGTTTTATGTTCAACACTTTTCCATTTGAAGCTCGCATCATGATGAATTATGAGGTTGAAGTTTGGAAATTTCAACATGTTGAAATTTTTTCTAAGTGTCAAGCCAAATATCTCAACATTCCATCTTGCTTAACTTTTTATGTGAGCTTCAAATGAGAAAAGTGTCTTCATCAAAGTTATAGCTTTTTCAAACACCTTCACAATGGACACCAATTCCATGCCATTTGTATTTGAAATGATAGAGTAATTCATTTTTGAAGTTTGGAAAAATCACTTGTTCAATGGTATATGAAATTCTAGTTATCAGACTTTGGATGTCACACTGGTTGTTATGACATCCAATTCTGCACAAACAGGGATTATGCATAACTTAACAGTAAGTGCAGTAAATAACACAAGTAATTGTTCACCCAGTTCAGTCCAGCATGACCTACATCTGGGGGCTACCAAGCCAGGGAGGAAATCCACTATTAGTAGTATCAATTCAAAGCTAAACTCACCCGTTTACAACTTATCACTTAATCCCTACCCAATGCAATTTCAATCTTAACCTAAGATCAGAGTTCCTACTCACTCCCCCTCAATCACCTCAGTGATATTAAAGACACTTTGAAGTCACACTTCAAAAACAACTCTTGATTATGCTTCACAGCTTAAATCAAGATACACAACACTCACGCTTAAAAGCTTTGAGTGACACAACACTTACAACTCAATGAACACCCTATGCCAAAGCAATCATCTACTTGATAATGGCTTGGCTTACAAGATACGTCTAATACAAGACTCACAAAATACAGCAGTGAAGTATGATGGACACACTAACTCTTCACGCTTCAAAATCCCCGAGACTGAATGAAGGAATGCCTTCCTTTTTATATTGCAGCACCTGGGCTTTTGCACCTGTATTTTCCTGAATTTTAGGTCACACAAGTTCCCTCAAATTCAACATTTAGGTTGCTAACAAATAGGCTATTTGTTAGGTTCATTGAATGTAGCTTGGTTGTTGATTTCCTGGATTTTCTCTCAGCTGTTGAATCCCTAAAGAATAGCCTGAGAAAAAGCTGAAACAGAAAACTGAACAACCTACAATTTAGCATATGCTGTCAGGCACGAATGTCACGACATTCAGCTTGACATCAAGGTCCATATGCTGAGTCTGTTTTTCCAGAAAACAGACTGTACAATTTGCTGACCTGTACATGATCAAAATGACCATACTACAGTAACAGCTTACATTAGTAAATGTCAAAGTGTCCAACTTAACATTTACACATTTGGCCTTAAGTTAGTTCTGTTATTCTCTTGAAGAACAAACTAAGTTATATGCTGAAGTATAGCAGAACACCACTCAGCCTAATCTTCACCAGCTGCTGTTAATGATGAATGTCACAACATCCAGTTTGACATTCAGTCAGTAGGCCTTATGCCAGGTCTGGTTCTTCCTTGATAACCAGACTGCAAATGAATACTAAGTTCTAACAGAACTTCTGTTCCTTAGTATCTATTGACAGGTATGAATGTCACAGCATTCAATAATCTTGTGTTAGCTAGTCCTGCAGTAACTACAATGTAGTCACATATACATGTCATGACATCAGTCAAGACATTAGTGTTTTACCATATAATGCAGCCAATTAAACACCTACAAACTCCCCCTTTGGCAAATTTTTGGCTAAAACACTTTGATCCCCATAACAGAGTTCATGGCAGCAGAATACTACTAGCTAATACACTCAGAGTGGCAGCACACTCACACACATGGAAGTTAAATAAAAACTTCGCATCAGCTGCAGGGGGGGAATCTTCAGATCTGTCATGAGAGTCTTTTGTAGAGACCCACTCTGTTTGTCAGGGGTATTGGTGGTTATTACTCCCCCTTTTTGTCACAAATGTTGCCAAAGCCAACAACATAGTCAGAGCACAATGACAGAGTTCCAGACTTGGTTTTACTTCACAGTTTCAACCAAGTTAACATCCACTTGATCTTGCTTCACAGCTTCGATCAAGTGATCACCCACTTTTGCTTTACAGTAGGTACCACCATATCAGATGCCATGACTTTATTTCTGACATCCAGAACCACTCCTGCATGAACAGCATCCTTGAACTCCTGCAGGTACAGTGGCCTTCTCTCTGTAGGGTGCCTCCTTACCCTCTTGTATCCACCCTTGTTGCAAGCAGCATAGCTATGATCTGTTGACCAATCATAGCCTAGTACAAATTGTTTAATAGTCAGAGATATTAAACAATTTATCCCAAACATCAGTGGTTGCTATAAGGTCTCAGAGAGACATATTCCCAGTTTGCTCCTTAAGTTTTCAAACTGAGTAGCATCCAGAGCCTTTGTAAATATGTCAGCCAGTTGAAGATCCGTGGCTGCATGTTCCAAAGTGATCACCTTGTCTTCCACCAGATCTCTGATGAAGTGGTGCCTAATGTCAATATGTTTGGTCCTGCTATGTTGGATGGGATTCTTGGAGATGTTGATGGCACTGAGATTATCACAGAACAATGTCATGACATTTTGAGTGACATTGTACTCAGTGAGCATTTGTTTCATCCAAACCAGTTGGGAGCAACTGCTTCCAGCAGCTATGTATTCAGCCTCTGCAGTGGACAGAGAGACACAATTCTGCTTCTTGCTGAACCACGATATGAGGTTTTCTCCTAAGAAGAAACATCCACCTGATGTGCTTTTTCTGTCATCAGCACTTCCAGCCCAATCAGCATCACAGTACCCAGATAGGACAGGCTTAGACCCATGTGAATACAGCATCCCATAGTCACACGTCCCATTGATGTACTTGAGAATCCTTTTGACTTGATTCAAGTGGCTCACCTTGGGCTCTGCTTGGTATCTGGCACACACTCCAACTGCATAGGAAATGTCAGGTCTACTTGCAGTTAGATACAGCAGACTACCTATCATGCTTCTGTACAGGCATTGATCAACACTGGGCCCTCCATCATCTTTGGTTAACTTCAGATGAGTAGGAGCAGGAGTCCTCTTGTGCCTGGCATGATCCATACCAAACTTCTTAACTATGTTCTTGGCATACTTGCTTTGGGAGAGAAACATAGAGTCCTCCATTTGGTTTACTTGCATTCCAAGGAAATAGGTCAGTTCTCCCACTAGACTCATTTCAAACTCAGACTGCATCTGGTGAACAAATTTTTTAACCATTTGTTCTGACATTCCTCCAAAGACTATATCATCAACATAGATTTGAGCTATCATGATTTTTCCTTCTTCATCCTTCACAAACAAGGTTTTATCTATGCCACCCTTTCTGTATCCATTTGAGGTCAGAAATTCGGTTAACCTTTCATACCAAGCTCTGGGTGCTTGCTTCAACCCATACAAGGCTTTCTTCAACTTGTATACATGCTCAGGTTGGTTAGGATCACAGAACCCTTTGGGTTGTTCCACATAGACTTCTTCATTCAGGTAGCCATTCAAGAATGCACTCTTCACATCCATTTGGAACAGCTTAAACTTCAGGATGCATGCTACCCCCAACAGCAATCTGATGGACTCAAGTCTAGCCACAGGAGCAAATGTCTCATCAAAGTCTACTCCTTCAACTTGAGTGTATCCTTGAGCTACTAGTCTTGCTTTATTTCTAGTAATTACTCCTTTCTCATCAGATTTGTTTTTGTAGATCCACTTGGTACCAATGATGTTGGACCCTTCAGGTCTTGGAACCAGCTCCCATACTTCATGCCTTGTGAACTGCTCGAGTTCCTCTTGCATGGCAATGATCCAGTATTCATCAGTCAGGGCTTCTTTCACATTCTTTGGTTCAACCTTGGAAACAAAGCAGGAATTTGAGTTTATTCCTCTTGACCTGGTAGTTACACCACTGGTGGGATCCCCTATGATAAGATCCTTAGGGTGGTCTTTCTGAATTCTGATAGATGCCACTTTGGTGGGTGCTTCTACTTCACATTTAGGAGAAGGTTCCTGTACTTCTTCAGGCTTGACTGGACTGTCAGTTGGACTGTCAAGGAATGTTTCAACATCCTCCATGACATCGGTTCCTTCCTCTTTATCATCCACAATGACATTTATGGACTCCATCAGGACATTGGTCCTGTAGTTGAACACTCTATAGGCTCTGCTGTTAGTGGAGTATCCCAAAAATACGCCTTCATCACTTTTGGGATCTAGCTTCCTTCTCTGTTCTCGATCTGTGAGAATGTAGCATTTACTTCCAAAAATATGAAAGTACTTCACCGTGGGTTTTCTGCCCTTCCATATTTCATACAGAGTGGAGGAGGTTCCTTTTCTCAAGGTGACTCTGTTGTGAACATAGCACGCGGTATTCATTGCTTCAGCCCAAAAGTGCATAGGGAGCTTCTTTGCATGAATCATTGCTCTGGCAGATTCTTGAATAGTTCTATTTTTTCTTTCAACTATTCCATTCTGCTGAGGAGTTATAGGGGAGGAGAACTCATGGCTTATTCCTTCAGATGAGCAAAACTCATCAAACTTGGAATTCTTGAATTCAGTACCATGATCACTTCTAATCCGGACCACACAACTGTCCTTTTCCCTTTGAAGTCTTATGCACAGATCTTTGAAGACATCAAATGTATCTGACTTCTCTCTGATGAAGCTTATCCACGTGTATCTGGAATGGTCATCAACCACCACGTAGGCATATTTCTTCCCACCAAGACTTTCAACCTGCATAGGTCCCATTAGGTCCATGTGCAGCAGTTCCAGAACTCTGGAGGTTGTGGAATATCCCAGCTTAGGGTGTGACATCTTGGTTTGCTTGCCCATTTGGCATTCTCCACAGACTCTTCCTTCATCAATCAGAAGCTTTGGCATTCCTCTGACTGCTTCCTTGGATATGATCTTCTTCATTCCCCGTAAGTGGAGATGTCCAAGTCTTCTATGCCACAGCTTCACCTCCTGTTCTTCCTTGGCTGAGGAGCATGTTGTGGAAAAGTTAGAGAAATCAGGTTCCCACAGGTAGCAGTTGTCTTTGGACCTGGTTCCTCTCATAACTTCCTGATTGTCACCATTTGTCACAATGCACAGCTCCTTAGTAAACTGAACATGAAAACCTTGATCACACAGCTGACTTATGCTGATGAGGTTTGCAGTTAGTCCTCTTACTAACAGCACATTGTTCAGTTTTGGCACTCCAGAACAATCCAGTTTGCCCACTCCTCTTATTTTTCCTTTGGCACCATCACCAAAAGTCACATAGCTGGTGGTGTGAGGTTGAATATCTACCAGTAGATTTTCCATACCAGTCATATGTCTTGAGCATCCACTGTCAAAGTACCAGTCTTCCATGGAAGAAGCCCTTAGGGCAGTGTGTGCTATCCTAGCATACCATTGTTGCTTCTTAATGGGAACACATCGCTTACGTGTTTTATGCTTAGGTCTGACAGGTGAGGCTCTGTTAGGGAAGCCATGAATCCAGTAGCAGAAGGCTTTTATATGACCAAGCCTGCCACAGTGGTGACACCTCCAATTCTGGTATTTCCTCTTCTGATGATCATTCATCCTAGCTCCTTGATGTTGAGACATTGGCTTTGACATCTGCTTGAACTTCTGAACTCTAGCCTTTGGGCGTTTGTGTTCAGTTCTCTTTCCAAATCCTAGCCTAGATTTGGTTCCAGACTGCTGTCCCACCTTTAGAATTTCTTCCAAGGTGTCAGTTCCCTTATTCATCATTCTGATGGATTTGGTCATCTGGTTCAGCTTGGAGGTCAGAAGGGCTATCTCATCATTTAGCCCCTCTATGGCAGACAGTTGTTTCTGTCTCTCATCTTCCAGTTCCTTGATGAGTTTCTTCTGCTTTTCTCCTTGTGCACGCACTTCTGCACTGGTGGTACACAGCTTCTTATATGCTGCAGCAAGTTCATCAAATGTCAGCTCATCTGCACTTGTGTCATCTTCAGAGACACACACACTGGTTAGTGCAGTGACATGTTTGGCAGATTCTCCTTCAGATTCACTTTCAGAATCTCCTTCATACCATGTGATAGCTAGCCCCTTATTTTGCAATTTGAGGTAAGTAGGGCATTCAGCTCTGACGTGTCCATACCCTTCACAGCCATGACACTGGATTCCCTTCCCATGGTTGAACTTCTCCTCAGAAGTTGATCTTTTCTTAATGTCAGACGGGATGTTCTTGACATTAGGTCTACCTCTTTGATCAATCTTCTTCATGAACTTGTTGAATTGCCTCCCAAGCATGGCTAAGGCTTCTGATATACTTTCATCACCTCCTGTATATCCTTCTTCTGACTCCTCTTCAGCACTTGATATAAAGGCTATGCTTTTCTTCTTCTCAGCATACTCACCTAAGCCCATTTCAAAGGTTTGGAGAGAACCAATGAGCTCATCTACCTTCATATTGCTGATGTCCTGAGCCTCCTCTATGGCAGTGACCTTCATAGCAAACCTCTTAGGCAAGGACCTGAGAATCTTTCTTACAAGTTTCTCTTCAGTCATTTTCTCACCTAGTCCACCAGAGGTGTTTGCAATTTCAAGAATATTCATGTGAAAGTCATGAATAGTCTCATCCTCTTTCATCCTCAGATTTTCAAACTTGGTTGTCAACATCTGAAGTTTGGACATCTTCACCTTGGAAGTACCTTCATGAGTTACCTTGAGGGTATCCCAAACTTCCTTAGCTAGTTCACAATGGTGCACCAGCCTGAAGATGTTCTTAGTGATTCCATTGAACAGTGCATTCAAGGCTTTGGAGTTTCCAAGAGCTAATGCCTCTTGTTCCTTGTCCCAATCTTCTTCGGGAATCTGCACACTGACTTCATCTTCATCAGTCCTCGTTGGATGTTCCCATCCCTTGTTGACAGCTCTCCAGACTTTGCTGTCTAGAGACCTTAAGAAGGCTATCATGCGAGGCTTCCAGTCATCATAATTAGATCCATCCAACATGGGTGGTCTGTTTGAGTGTCCTAAATCCTTGTCCATGGTACTAGAAAGTAACTTCCCTAGATCTCACCCAGAACTTCACAGGCAGGGTGCCTGCTCTGATGCCAATTGAATTTCTAGTTATCAGACTTTGGATGTCACACTGGTTGTTATGACATCCAATTCTGCACAGACAGGGATTATGCAGAACTTAACAGTAAGTGCAGTAAATAACACAAGTAATTGTTCACCAAGTTCAGTCCAACATGACCTACATCTGGGGGCTACCAAGCCAGGGAGGAAATCCACTATTAGTAGCATCAATTCAAAGCTAAACTCACCCGTTTACAACTTATCACTTAATCCCTACCCAATGCAATTTCAATCTTAACCTAAGATCAGAGTTCCTACTCACTCCCCCTCAATCACCTCAGTGATATTAAAGACACTTTGAAGTCACACTTCAAAAACAACTCTTGATTATGCTTCACAGCTTAAATCAAGATACACAGCACTCACGCTTAAAAGCTTTGAGTGACACAACACTTACAACTCAATGAACACCCTATGCCAAAGCAATCATCTACTTGATAATGGCTTGGCTTACAAGATACGTCTAATACAAGACTCACAAAATACAGCAGTGAAGTATGATGGACACACTAACTCTTCACGCTTCAAAATCCCCGAGACTGAATGAAGGAATGCCTTCCTTTTTATATTGCAGCACCTGGGCTTTTGCACCTGTATTTTCCTGAATTTTAGGTCACACAAGTTCCCTCAAATTCAACATTTAGGTTGCTAACAAATAGGCTATTTGTTAGGTTCATTGAATGTAGCTTGGTTGTTGATTTCCTGGATTTTCTCTCAGCTGTTGAATCCCTAAAGAATAGCCTGAGAAAAAGCTGAAACAGAAAACTGAACAACCTACAATTTAGCATATGCTGTCAGGCACGAATGTCACGACATTCAGCTTGACATCAAGGTCCATATGCTGAGTCTATTTTTCCAGAAAATAGACTGTACAATTTGCTGACCTGTACATGATCAAAATGACCATACTACAGTAACAGCTTACATTAGTAAATGTCAAAGTGTCCAACTTAACATTTACACATTTGGCCTTAAGTTAGTTATGTTATTCTCTTGAAGAACAAACTAAGTTATATGCTGAAGTATAGCAGAACACCACTCAGCCTAATCTTCACCAGCTGCTGTTAATGATGAATGTCACAACATCCAGTTTGACATTCAGTCAGTAGGCCTTATGCCAGGTCTGGTTCTTCCTTGATAACCAGACTGCAAATGAATACTAAGTTCTAACAGAACTTCTGTTCCTTAGTATCTGTTGACAGGTATGAATGTCACAGCATTCAATAATCCTGTGTTAGCTAGTCCTGCAGTAACTACAATGTAGTCACATATACATGTCATGACATCAGTCAAGACATTAGTGTTTTACCATATAATGCAGCCAATTAAACACCTACAGTATAGGTCAAAAGTGACCTATAATGTAGCCTCATATCACATGCTCATAAAAGTTGAATTCGCTCTCACTCCAACCATAAAATTTGAACTACACATATTGAATTTGATTATGAAACTTGGAAATATTTTATCTCATAAAAATTTAGCAATTTATGGCCTTGGGAAGTTGACTTTTAAATTAGGGTTTAAACAAAATGACCTATAATGTTTCAACATAGAAAATGATTTTCCAAGAAAAACAAGTTCTAGCACTCAACATGAAAGTTTTTTGGAATGTTATTTAGAATACGTTTGCTCTTGGAATCATTTTCATATGATGAAAAGTGTAGGAGATAGGGTCTAGGGAGACCCAATTTTGATCAAATGAATTCATCTAGCCAACCACCATCAACCAACTTGACAATCTTCAAATCTCTTGACTTTATTGACTAATGGTAGATCATATATGTATAAGATGATGAAATTTTAAGTGTCCCTTAATAGATTTGACCAAATGGTGAGATAGCTTGTTGGAGAAGTTACTCAAGATACCTAGTCACACTAGGGTTTCCAAGGCAAATCACCCCCAAACTCTTGAAGAAAACTTGATCAATATAACATGTAGGAATTAATGGGACTCATATATGATACCCATAAACATTCTTCTATCAATTCAATGGTTGTGATCTTTGTCATGGGGGTCTCAAACCATAGATATGAACTTGACGAATCAATGTGATCATGCCCTACCTACAAAAGAGTTAGGCAAATGCAAAGACATATTTTTGGTATTTTGGTTAGTAAAATGATAATATACAAGTATGGTACAATCACAAAGTACTTGGTGATCTCTCCCCAAACAAACCCAATGAAGAAGGATTAAGGAAGATGCCAAGGTATTATCCCAATGATAATGCTTATGATGAAAGTGCATGAGGGATCTTAGGGTCAAAATTGGGGTCTTACAAAGCTCTCCACTTGAAGAAGTCTGAGATAGAGGCTCATTGGGTGAAGAAAGGAGGATTATTTGGGTTAACTTTTAAGTTCCTTATCAAGGAAGCTACTACCTTTGCTCAACCCGGTAGTGTAGATGCTTTCGAAGCCATCTCTGTGTTGCTTATCTATGGTTAGGCTTTATTCGCTAACATTGACGGTTTTATGGATGTTAACGCCATTAGAATCTTCTTGATTGGGAATCATGTGCCTACTCTGTTAGGAGATATGTACTTCTCTTTGAATCTAAGGAATTCTAAAGATGATGGAAGTATGGTCTGTTGCAATCCTCTCCTGTACAAGTGGTTTATTTCGCACTTGCCTCAGACGCTTGCTTTTATGGAGAACAAACAATGTCTACGGTGGTCTCAGAGACTTATGTCTCTCACTAATCATTATATAGTTTGGTATGACCATTCATTAAGCAGTTTGGAGATTATTGATTGTTGTGGTGAAATCTCTAATGTGCCTCTCATTGGTACACAAGGAGGAATTAACTACAACCCTGCTTTGGCTCATCGTCCAATTGGGTTCCCCTTGAGAGATAAACCTAATAACACTTTGTTAGAAGGTCTTTTCTATCAACAGGGTAAAGATCCCCAACATTTGAAGCAAATGATTGTGCATCCTTGGCATAATGTGCATAGGAAACAAAGGTCCGAGCTTGGTCCGCGCTATTGTGTAGCTTTGGAAGCTTACGCTCTTTTGGTGAAGAAGAGGGTTTTGGAGTTGAAGATGCCTTATTCTTGTGAAATACTTATGTCTATGGTTGTGGTTGAGCCATTAACTCTCCCTAACCAAGATGTAGAGGAGTTAGAAGACGCACTCGCCAAGATAAAGCAAGATAAGGGTATGTGGGAAGAGCGTTTCCATGCTCTGAGCAGAAAGCATGAAGAGTTGTAGCTTGAGTCTAAGGAAAAAGATGCACTTATTGAGATTCTAGAAGATCGAGTAACAAAGAGACAGAGAGAGCCAGAGGTTTCATCGTCCTCTAGTATGACTCAGCCTTCCGTTGCTTGGAAGAAGATTATTGATCAGCTTGTCCTCGAGAATACTCCAACACATTTGAAGGAAGTATGCACCTACAATTAGATATTTTGTTATAGTTATTAGGGATCCTTAGGATGACTCATCTCCTTTTCTCTTGTATTTTATACTTTTGGTTTCTGAAGTTGTACTTAGTCCAACCCTTCCAATTATATAAATAAAAGAGATTTTTTTGGTCAATCAAATTGTTGCAATCGTTATATATTTGTAAATAATATGGTAAGTTCCTTGGAAAATAAAAACAACCAAGCATTGCATTTCATGCGCCATTTGCATAACAGGTTTCTCTATCGCCAGATGTCTTATTGGTAATTCTTCTATGCTTCATCCAAGATGACTCATTGATATAACACCCGTGCCAATCACTCAAGAATTATGGAACATCTAGAGCAAGAGAACAAAGATTTTAAGGACGAGATCGCCCGCTTGACTGCCATGATGGAGTCAGTGTTAGCCGCTCAGAGCCAATCTTCTCCAACACCGACAACTCCCTCTCTTCAGAGGACTGTTATTTCCGAGATGGCTACCTCTACCATTCCTGCTACTGCTTCTCATTTTTCACCTGCCATGCCTGTCGGATTCCCGTGGGGAATACCGCCCAACTTTGTTCCTTAAGGTTTCGCGCCTACATTTGCTTCCATGCTGACATCTAGCCTGATCATGTTTGTGCCACCACCAATTGTGCATACGCTACCCAAAGTTGAAGACACCATATATCATTCCGAGCCATCTGGGGGTCCAAATGTTTATGAGAAGATGGACGAAATGAAATATCAATTCCTTGAGTTGCGAAAAGAGTTGAAAACTTTGAGGGGTAAAGATCTGTTTAGTAAGAATGTTGTGAAACTTTGCTTGGTTCCGAATCTCAAAATCCATGTCAAGTTCAAAGTCCCTGAGTTTGAGAAGTACAAGGGGAATACCTGTCCGCTCAGCCATCTCATCATGTATGCTAGAAAGATGTCGACGAAAATTGATAATGATCAGTTATTGATTCATTATTGTCAAGACAGTCTGACTGGTGCCACTCTGAGGTGGTACATGGGTTTGGATAGTGCAAGTGTCTGCACTTTCATTAATTAGGGTGAAGTATTTGTAAAGTAGTACAAGTATAATATGCATATGGCACCGGATAGGAACCAGTTAAGGTCATTGTCTCAGAAGGATAAGGAGACGTTCAAGGAGTTCGCTCAATAATGGAATGAACTTGCCGCTCAGATTACCCCTCCTTTGGAACAAAAGGAGATGACCAAGATTTTCCTCAAAACCCTGAGCTCATTTTACTATGAGCGGATGATTTCCAGTGCCCCCAGCGATTTTACCGAGATGGTAAACATGGGGATGAGACTAGAGGAAGGTGTCTGAGAGGGACGATTATCTAAGGAGGAAGTTTCGTCCAACAATAGGTATGGTAATGGTTTTTCCAAGAAGAAAGAGAATGAGACCAATGCAGTATCCGTTGAGAGGCAGAGGAGGCCTCATGAGAGAAGAAGTGAACCACACCGTCAACATCATCATCAAGTATCATCTGTCATTCCAGTATTATCGAACAATCAATCAACACCAATTTAACAACAACGTCAACAACCGCCACAGCAACAAACAAACAACTACAACAACAATACCAACAATCATCAATAATAACAAAATTTTAAGAGGAAGAAGGTATCTTTTGACCCAATTCCTATGAAATATGTTGAATTCTATCCATCGTTGGTTCTCAAGAACCTTTTGCAACAAAGAAACCCACCTCAAATTCCTGAACCACTTCCATGGTGGTACAAACTGGAACTTCGCTGTGCTTTTCACCAAGGATCTCCCGATCATGATATTGAGAATTGCTACCCCCTGAAGTATGAAGTCCAAAAGCTGGTTAAAAATGGAATGGTGTCCTTTGAGGACCGTGAACCGAACGTCAAAGCTAACCCACTACCTGCCCATGGAAATTCATCTGTTAATATGGTGGACGGTTGTCCTGGGGAATTCAAAGTATTTGATGTACGCTTCATTGAAAGGTCCTTGGTGAGGATGCACAAGGATATCTGTTTGGTAAGCGATTGTGAGCATGACCATGTTGGTTGTGCAATTTGCAGTGTAAATCCTAGCGGTTGTATGGTTGTGAAGATTGACATCCAGAGGTTGATGGATGAAGGTATGATTCAGATTCTCCAGTCCCTTCACGTGGATAATCATGTGAATGTTATAGTTCCCATTTTCAAAACTCCTGAAAGAGGTGTGCTCCGGTATGATAGCAGTAGTAGTAACAGTATCAGCAATAGATCGGTATCATCGTTAGTTATACGGTTAGAGGACCCCGTCCCGTATGCATCCGATAAGGTTGTCCCATATCAGTACAACGCTACCATGTTAGAGAATGGTCAAGTGGTTCCTTTGCCTACGACCATTTCTGTTGTGAGTATAGCTGATGTTACTAAGGTGACCCACAATGGTTGTGTCTTTGGGCCCGTGTTCCCTAAGAATGTGGATGATATATCTGTTAATAAGAAGGTTGAGGTGCATGTAGTAGATCCTGTTAGCGCTCCAAAGTGTCATTCTGGTGAATCCCGCGGTTTGAAGCCTAACGATGATGATGAGGTACTCAGATTAATCAAGAGGAGCGAGTTTAATATGGTGGAGCAGCTGCTCCAAACTCCCTCCAAGATTTTTGTGTTGTCTCTGCTAATGAATTAAGAAGCCTACAAAGAAGCACTATAGAAGGTATTAGAGTAACCTTATGTGTAACACGATGTTATGGTGGACCAATTTGATCATATTGCGGCGAACATCACTTCCTGCAATAACCTCAGTTTTTGTGATGAAGAACTCCCCTGAGTGTAAGGAGGATGCTTTGTCGAATGTGTTGGTTGACACTGGTTCTTCATTGGACGTACTTCCAAAGTCAACTTTGTCAAGGTTGTCATACTAAGGAGCTCCTATGAGATATACTGGCGTAATCGTCAAAGCATTTGACGGTTCTCGCTAGACTGTGATTGGTGAAGTGGACCTTCCAATGAAGATAGGTCTGAGTGATTTCTAGATTATTTTCCATGTAATGGAAATCCACACGGGCTATAGCTGTTTGCTGTGGAGGCCATGCATACATGAGGCAGGAGCTGTTACTTCAACATTGCACCAGAAGCTGAAGTTTGTCAAGAATGGTAAAATTGTCATTGTTGGTGGGGAGAAGGCTTTGTTGGTAAGCCACCTGTCATTTTTCTCTTATGTAGAAGCTGAGGATGAGGTTGGAACTCCGTTCCAAGCCTTATCTATTGCTGAAGAAAAGAGAGTTAGGGCACCCATGTCCTCATTTAAAGATGCGCAAAGGATTGTTCAAGATGGTATGTCTGACCAGTAGGGACAAATGGTAGAGGTCTCCAACAACAGAAGCAAAGTCGGTTTGGGATTCCAACAAGGTTCCTCTGTGACTAGAGTTGAAGATGTGCAACCCAGTTTTCGTAGTGGAGGGTTCATTCATGGTAATGAACAACACTTAGCTGCTGTGATTGAGGGTGATGAGGACGAAGACTGCACCAATTTTGTGACGCATGGAAACGCTTGCAAGAATTGGACTGCTGTTGATGTTCCTATTATTGTGCATCGATCTAAGTAATTGCTTTTATTTGTTTTTGAAAATCCTTCTCTTATGCCTAAGGTAGAAGTGAACATTGTTTGGGAATTTTCTGTAGAAGCATGCTTCAATCCAAAAGAATTTTTATGAAGACAACATGTATCAATACAAAAAGATAAGAGCTTCAAGAGAATTCAAAACATCAAGTTAATCAAGCCACATATGCATAGCAACATTTGGTTCAAGCTTCATTTTCAAGCAAATACTTTTGCAAATTTGTTGAATCACTTCTAAGGTATATCTAATTCACTCTTAAATTAATATACAAGTGTTCAACAATCGTGTTTTGCATTTCCATATTTAACCTAACCATTTGTTAACATGTTGAAATGAAAAACACATTTTACTTAAAATATTTTTCTGTGTTTCAATAGTGTTAACCGGTTAACCATACGGGTTAACCGGTTAGCGGCCCTGTTTTTGAAAAGTCTCAAGTTAACGTTATATGCGTTAACCGGTTAACCCATTTGGTTAACCGGTTAACACTGTTCGTTTCAGTTTTTCTTGGCCTCTTTTCATGAAAAATGTTTTCAAATACTTATAGCTTTTCACTAATTTTCATGAAGAAAATTATACCTCTTTGAAAAGGTGTTTTGATCAATATAAATTCTGGATTTTTTAAATGAAAAAAACACCTCCAAGAACTTTCATAAAAACTCAAGATAATCACTCCTTCATATTTGTGAATTTCTCATAAAAGTGTTCATAACAAATTTTTGAGAAGAAACTTTTTAACATTCTCATTCCATTTCTTGTTGAACACTTATATATTATTCTTTGACTAAATTATCTACCTAAGGAGAAGATCAATCAAGAGAAGATTGATAGTACTACACCTTATTCAAATCATCAAAGAAGATTTATTTCTGTTTGACTTGTGATCCAGGATTGTTGGACACAAGGGTTGGTGTTGCAAGAGGATTGTTCTTGCACACTTGATTACCTATAGGTTAGATAGTAAGCATCACCATTGGTGTGAGTAGGTTGTACAATAATTCTAACTATAGTGAAATCTCTTTCGAGTCGAAGGGGAGTGGAGTACCTTCGGAGTGTGAAGGGAACCACTATAAATTCCGGTGTCCTTTTTACTTTCCGCAATTTATTTTTCAGCACTTAAACGAAAAATAACCAAGAACCGGAAACAAGACCAAAGAAATTTTTACCACCTAATTCACCCCCCCCCCCCCTCTTAGGCGCATTTAAAACTTACATTTCGCATCAGAGCAAGTTATAGGTAACTTGTTCCTAGATATCCAACATGGCTTCCGCAAGGAGCAACAAGCCCCCACTCTTCTCCAGAGAATATTTCAATTTCTAGAAAATCAGAATGAAGGCACATCTTGAGGCCCAAGGAGAAGGTATTTGGGAAGCAGTTGAAGAAGATCCACACAAACCGGTGAATGTGGTGAATGGAGTTGGTACCGCAAAGTTGAAAAACACTTATGACGAAGATGATAGGAAAAAGATTCTGAATGAGAAGAAGGCAATCAACATACTCCAAAGCGCTCTTAGTATGGACGAGTTCTTTCGTATATCTCAATGTAAATCGGCAAAGGAGATTTGTGACACCTTGGTAGAAACACATGAAGGAACCACCGAAGTGAAGAGATCGAGGCTAAACACTCTAAGTCAAGAATACGAGATGTTCCGCATGCAGCCCGGTGAATCTATAGTTGCCTTACAAAAGAGATTTGTCCATCTAACAAATCACTTGATTGCTCTCGGTAAAACCTTCACCAATGATGATCTCAACCTGAAAGTCCTAAGATATTTGACAAGAGAATGGTAAACTAAGGTGACCGCTATTTCGGAAAAGAAGAGTCTCTCAATAATGACATCCGCATCTCTATTTGGAAAACTTCAAGAACACGAATTGGAAATTAGAAGGCTCGAGAAGCACGAAAGTCAAGAAAAGAAGTCCAAGGGAATTGCCTTGAAGGTTGATCCAAAAAATGACAAAGATGATGAGACGTCCGAAGATGAAAACTTTATGCTTCTTGTGAAGAAGCTTGGTAAGCTTTTTAATAAAAATCAAAATTCCTCTTATCCTAAAAAGAATAAACATTTCAGGAAAAAGGAAGCATCCACATCAATGCAAGACGTCACTTGTTATGAATGTGGAAAATAAGGTCACATAAAGCCGGATTGCCCGAAACTTGCAAGGAAAGGAGGATTCAAAGGAATTCAAGAACAAAAAGGCTTATGTTGCTTGGGACGATAATGACATAAGTTCATCTTCGAAGTCGGAAAGCGATGAATGTGCGAACATGGCTATTATGGCTTCACATCACTCCGACGAAGAAATCGATGAGGTTAGTAGCAACTTTTCAGTTTATGACAATGACGCACAAGATGTTATAGATGAAATTTTAAAAGAATGCAAGACGTTGTATAAAAGTATTTCATCCCAAAAGAAACAAATTACATCGTTAGAAGAAAAAAATATTGCATTGGAAAAATATATTGAAAGTGAAAAACAAAAGTTGATGGATGAAAAACAAAGTCTTGTATGTAAGAATTGTGAGTCTTTATCTTTCCAAATTGTTCAACTTAAAAGAGTTTTAGAAAGATATGAAAAAGGTCAAATTGGCTTGGAGGAAATTCTTAAGCACCAAAGGTATTCTAATGATAAAAGTGGATTAGGATATTCTATGTTTTCCAAACCAAGCACAAATGAGACCATTTTTGTTAAAGCAAATGAACAAGTTCTTAAAGAGAAAGTAAACAATTCTAAAAGTGTGAATCAAAAGAAAATGATTGCTAAGAAGAATAATTATGTTCCTAGATATAGAAGTCCTTTTCAACTTACTTGTTTTTATTGTGGAATCAAAGGCCACACACCTAATGCTTGTTATGTGTGAAACTTTGGCGTTGCAAAAGGGCATTATGTGTGGGTTAAAAAGGGTACTAACTACCAAGGACCCAAAGCAATTTAGGTACCTAACAAAACTTGATTTTGTTTTGTAGGTATGCTTGAAGACAACATCGAATCAATGGTATCTTGATAGCGGTTATTTAAAGCATCTGACGGGCGATGTCAACAAATTTTCATATCTATCTTTAAAGGCCAAAGGATATGTTACATACGGTGATGACAATAAAGGAAAGATCCTTGGAGTAGGAACCATTGGAGCACCTCCTTTTACCATCATCAAAGATGTCCTTTATGTTGAAGGCCTAAAGCACAACCTACTTAGCATAAGTCAATTTTATGACTCTTCCTTGAAGGTAAAATGCTTAATGACGAACAACAACGAGGCTTGGCTATGGTATAAAAGCTTCACTCACATTCACATGGAGCACATGAACAAGTTGATAAAGCATGATCTAGTTGTTGGTCTTCCAAAGATTAAATTCATCAAGGATAAACTATGTGACGCATGTCAAAAGGGAAAGCAAACCAAGACAACTTTCAAATCCAAGAATGTTGTATCCACGTCTAGGCTACTTCAACTCTTGCACATGGATCTCTTCGGTCCATCAAGAACGAAAAGCTTCGGAGGTAATGTTTACGCTTTAGTTATTGTTGATGATTTCTCTAGATATACGTGGACATTGTTTCTAGTCCAGAAAAGCGATGCTTTCAAGGCTTTCAAGAAGTATGTGAAACAAATTCAAAATGAGAAGTCCCTCACAATAACCTCCATAAGAAGTGACCACGGTGGAGAATTCCAAAACACATTCTTTGAAGAATTTTGCGAAGAGCACGGAATTTCTTAAAACTTCTCCGCACCACGAACACCACAACAAAACGGTGTCGTAGAGAGAAAGAATAGATCTTTGGTGGAGCTCGCAAGAACAATGCTCAGTGACTCCAACCTTCCTAAATATTTTTGGGCGGACACAGTTAGCACAACATGTTTTGTAAGCAACCGTGTCAACATTCGGTCGATTCTCAAAAAGACTTCGTATGAACTATTCAAAGGAAGGAAGCCAAACATATCCTTCTTTCACATTTTTGGGTGCAAATGTTTTGTCCTCTACAATGATAAGGACAACCTTGGTAAGTTCGATGAGAAATCCGACGAAGGTATCTTCCTTGGCTATTCCCTATCTAGTAAGGCATTTAGAATTTTCAATAAAAGAACTCTTTCTATTGAAGAATCAATGCATGTATATTTTGATGAAACTAACCCCTCGAAAGAGGATAACATTATTATTGTTGATGATGATGATGATATAATAGATATGTCACAACAACAAAAGGAAGTTCCAAATAATCAACCAATACCACAAGGAGATGACTCACCCATCATTGAAGAACATCATGATCTACCGAAAGAATGGAGAACTCATAGAGATCACCCGATCGATAAAGTTATTGGTGATATTAGCCAAGGCGTTGCAACATGACTAAATCTCAAGGATGCTTGTCTCAACATGGCTTTTTATATCTCAAATTGAACCAACCAAAGTCGATGAAGCCTTAAGCGACGATCAATGGATAGTAGCAATGCAAGAAGAACTCAACCAATTTGAAAGGAATCAAGTTTGGAGTCTTGTACCAAGACCGAACAACAAGCACATCATAGGAACAAGATGGGTGTTCAAGAACAAACTTGATGAAAACGGGATCATAGTTCGTAACAAAGCAAGATTGGTCGCACAAGGATACAACCAAGAGGAAGGAATTGATTTTGATGAGACGTTCGCTCCGGTAGCAAGGTTAGAAGCAATTCGATCATTACTTGCTTATGCTTGTTCTATGAATTTTCAATTGTTTCAGATGGATGTCAAAAGCGCTTTCTTGAATGGCTACATCAATGAAGAAGTCTACGTCAAACAACCTCCGGGTTTTGAAGACTTCAAGAATCCTTCACATGTTTACAAGTTGAAGAAAGCACTATATGGCTTAAAGCAAGCACCAAGAGCGTGGTATGACCGCCTCAGCAAATTTCTATGTGAAAAGGGATTTGTAAAAGGAAAGGTTGACAAGACTTTGTTCATAAAGAAGATCAAGGGTAACACCTTATTGGTTCAAGTCTATGTCGACGACATCATCTTCGGTTCAACAAACAAAGATCTTTGCGAAGAATTTTCACTTATGATGCAAGGAGAATTCGAGATGTCCATGATGGGAAAATTGAACTATTTTCTTGGACTACAAATCAAGCAAACAAAGGATGGCATCTTCATCAACCAATCAAAGTATTGCAAGGAATTGTTGAAAAGATTCGATATGGATAACTGCAAAGTGATATGCACTCCTATGGGATCCGGAACGTACGTTGATCAAGATGAATCCGGAGTTTCAATAGATATCACAAAATATCGAGGTATGATTGGTTCATTACTATATTTGACGGCAAGCCGTCCTGACATCACGTTTAGTGTATGTTTGTGTGCACGCTTTCAAGCAAATCCGAAGGAATCGCATCTCACCGCCGTGAAGAGGATTATGAAGTATCTCAAAGGAACAACGAACGTCGGACTATGGTATCCAGAAGGTAGTATATGTTCCTTGATTGGTTATTCTGACGCTGACTATGCAGGATGTAAGACCGATAGGAAAAGCACAAGTGGTACTTGTCACATTCTCGGGAATGCACTAGTGTCGTGGGCATGCAAGAAGCAAGCATGTGCCGCACTTAGCACGGCCGAAGAAGAGTACATTGCAGCAGGCAGTTGTTGTGCACAAAATTTATGGCTTAAGCAACAACTTCTTGATTTTGGTGTAGATCTCGGTTGCATTCCTCTTTGATGCGATAACACAAGTGCCATCAACATCACAAAGAACCCGGTCATGCATTCAAGGATAAAGGACATAGATATTCGACATCATATCCTTCGAGATCACGTGCTTAACAGAGATGTAGATGTTACGTTCTTGGATACACATAACCAACTTGCCGACATATTCACAAAACCTTTGGCTAAAGAGCAATTTTTCAAGATTCGGCGAGAACTTGGTATTCTCAATGAAGGTGACATCTAACATTTCTTAAAATTGCTTGTTATGTGTTATAGTAGCTTAAAATATGCTTATTTTCACCTTTGTGTTATATAATTCTAGCACTCTTTTTTTGCCGTTTTTAGTTTTTCTTACTTTTGTATGTCCGAAAATTATCGGTTTCAAAATATTTTTTGATCGAAAGTTGCGTATTGATAAGTGCTAATACTTTGTGAAAAATTTGTGTGAAAATCCTTTCCCATTTCTTCAAAACAAAGCTGCTGTTTTTTTAAAAAAAAATTAAAATTTTAGCCCGTTAACCGGTTAACGAAATCGGTTAACCGGTTAACGCTTCCCAGACAGCAGTTCTGCGTTACTTTTTTAAGTACAAAATGTTTAAAAGTTTTATTTTTTAAATTATTGGTATGCATTTTTATGTATGGTGCATGTGCTTTACTCCTTACGAACACCTCATAACTCCTATTCTTCCTATATTGACTCACCATAAACACCCTTATCTCATTTCTTCAACTTTCAAACTCCTTGAGTGTCATTAAAATCCCATTAAACTCCACTCTTCACCCTCAAAATCCATATTCCGAAAATCCTCTCTACAAACCCTAGAATCTCCATCTTCATCCATGGCTCCTCCAAGAAAGGGAAAGGCTCTTGTGTCAGTGTCAAGTAGTGAAGAGGAAGAGATGCAAATGGAAACAACAAAGAAGAGAAGAATGGATTTCAAGGTCAGGGTCAGACACCTTCTCAAGGGTAATTATGTGAACCTAAAATCCTTCACCCCTCTTACTTTCACCTTTCCTGAGTTGTTGAAATTTCAAGGGATGCATGAGTTTATCACTGATAATGGAAAAATTTACCCTGATTTGGTAAAATCATTTTTGAACCATTTCACTTTGAACCTAAATGATGATGATAAACATATGTTGTTTGCTACTGTGAGAGATTGTGAGATTGAGACAAACCTAGGTATGCTGGCTGCTTCTCTTAGGATTCCATATTCGGGATTTTTTCTCCGGAAAGGGGTTAACCATGTGGATGGCAAATGGGCTAAATATGAAAAAATGGAGTATTATTACTTAATCTGCAGATTTCCAAGGGCTGTTATTGTTTCGGGTCAGCGTACTTCTCGCACACTCTGTTATGCAAAGAATTTGTCAGTTGATGATCGGATGCTACACTATGTTATCTGTCATGTTTTGTTGCCAAAGGACTCAAATCTTTATCAAATCAATGACTTGGAGAAGCAGGTTATATATATGTTGTGAAGAACAAGATCAAGGTTAATTGGCTTCCAACTATGTTGTACCATCTCAAACAACAACTCACCCTAAAGACTAGGCTGCCCTATGGCCGTCTTATTTCAAGAATTTTGGAATCTACCGACATGGAAATCGGAAGAGAATCGTTCATTGCAATGACCACAACCGCAAATGAGATCAACGGAGTTACAATCATGAAGAATACCGGCATAGTTCAATGCAACGACGGATCGTACAAATATGATGACGGATCCTCTTCATCCAACTTTCCTATCCCGGAGGGTGGCATTACCAACGAGTTCCTTTATACCACCATGATGAGCCAACACCGTGAAACCATCCATGCAATCAAAAGCCTTCGTAACCTTGTGTTGAGTTCCCGTAACCTTCCCGAGGATGCTGATGAAGATGACGCCGGTAGTGAAGCGGAAGGAGAGGATAGTGATAACATGTCAGATGAAGATTAAAGCACCATGTCTCTTTGTATTGCTGTTATGTTTTCTTATGTTTTTTATTTCTAGTTTATGATTATGATGATGCTCGGTTTTATGTTTCCCATACTCTTAACCGTTTAATCCAATTATATTTATGTTATCATGTGTGTTTGAATGCTTATCACATAATGCTTGTATGCTTATATGCTTTTCTTTTCCATAAGCTTCTTCCTTTCTGCTAATGCCAAAGGGGGAGAAGACTTGTTTCTCTAATATTCTCTCTATGCAGAATTTTTTGTATTATTCTTCTCATTTAGGGGGAGTTCTTGAACTTAGGGGGAGAATCAAATTAGAGAAACTTCACTCTTAAGCATCTCTCTCAAAGTTGGTTGTCATCATCAAAAAGGGGGAGATTGTAGAAGCATGCTTCAATCCAAAAGAATTTTGATGAAGACAACATGTATCAATGCAAAAAGATAAGAGCTTTAAGAGAATTCAAAGCATCAAGTTAATCAAGCCACATATGCATAGCAACATTTGGTTCAAGCTTCATTTTCAAGCCAACACTTTTGCAAATTTGTTGAATCACTTCTAAGGTATATCTAATTCACTCTTAAATTAGTATACAAGTGTTCAACAATCATGTTTTGCATTTCCATATTTAACCTAACCATTTGTTAACATGTTAAAATGAAAAACACATTTTACTTAAGATATTTTTCTATGTTTCAACAGTGTTAACCGGTTAACCATATGGGTTAACCGGTTAACGACCCTGTTTTTGAAATTCTCAAGTTAACGTTATATGCGTTAACCGGTTAACCCATTTGGTTAACCGGTTAACACTATTTGTTTCAGTTTTTCTTGGCCTCTTTTCATGAAAAATGTTTTCAAATACTTATACCTTTTCACTAATTTTTATGAAGAAAATTATACCTCTTTGAAAAGGTGTTTTGATCAATATAAATTCTGGATTTTTTAAATGTAAAAAACACCTCCAAGAACTTTCATAAAAACTCAAGATAATCACTCCTTCATATTTGTCAATTTCTCATAAAAGTGCTCATAACCAATTTTTGAGAAGAAACTTTTGAACATTCTCATTTCATCTCATTCCATTTCTTATTGAACACTTATATATTATTCTTTGACTGAATTATCTATCTAAGGAGAAGATTGATAGTACAACACCTTATTCAAATCATCAAAGAAGATTTATTTCTGTTTGACTTGTGATCCAGGATTGTTGGACACAAGGCTTGGTGTTGCAAGAGGATTGTTCTTGCACACTTGATTACCTATAGGTTAGATAGTAAGCATCACCATTGGTGTGAGTAGGCTGTACAATAATTCTAACTATAGTGAAATCTCTTTCGAGTCGAAAGGGGAGTGGAGTACCTTCGGAGTGTGAAGGGAACCACTATAAATTCTGGTGTCCTTTTTACTTTCCGCAATTTATTTTACCACCTAATTCACCCCCCCCCCCCCCTCTTAGGCGCATTTACAACTTACATTTTCAAATTTTGATCATCAATAAAATATAGTTTTAGTCATCCACATCTATGATATTTTACATTTACTTTTTGCTTTATTCTAAAAATGGTAATCACAAAAAAACATAAATAAATAATAATTTGTCCATCTGCATAATATTTGGTCACAATTCACTTCTCTAAAATCAAAATATCAAATCATTATACAGGTTGGTTTTTAAACCCATTGAATGTAATGATCTTTATCCTTCTCCAAATTTTGAATTCCCCGTGTTTGAGGCTGAGGAGGAAAGTGATGAAGAAGTATCTGATGAGTTGTATCGTCTACTTGAGCACACGGAAAAAGCCATTCAGCCATTCGAAGAGAAGATTAAGCTAGTCAACTTGGGTTCTAAGGGTGATGTGAAGGAAGTCAAGATCGGGTCCCGACTATGTCCAGACGTTAAGAAGGGGTTGATGATATTCTCCGAGAATATTCATATGTGTTTGCTTGGTCCTATCAAGACATGCCTGGGTTGGATTCTGAGATTGTGGAGCATATATTGCCATTAAAGCCAAAACGCCCGCCAGTCAAGCAGAAGTTGAGGAGAACTCATCCTGATATGGCACTGAAGATCAAAGAAGAAGTGAAAAAGAATATTGATGCTGATTTCCTTGTTACTGCTGAATATCCACAGTGGGTGGCCAATATTATGCCTGTTCTGAAGAATGATGGAAAAGTCTGTATGTACGTTGATTATAGGGATTTGAATAAGCCAGTCCGAAAGATGATTTCCCTCTGCCCCACATTGATATATTGGTAGACAATACTACTAAATTCAAAGTCTTTTCGTTTATGAACGAATTTTCTGGTTATAATCAGATCAAGATGGCACCCGATGATATGGAGAAGACCACATTCATTACACCCTGGGGAACATTCTGTTATAGAGTGATGCCTTTCGGTTTAGAGAATGCTGGTGCAACTTACCAAAGAGCAATGACTACACTTTTTCATGATATCATGCATAAAGAGATTGAGGTCTATGTTGATGATATGATTGCTAAATCTATTGATGACGAGGAACATGTTGAGCATTTGTTGAAGCTATTCCAACATTTGAGGAAGTACAAACTCCTCTTGAATCCCAATAAGTGTACATTTAATGTTCGTTCTGGTAAGTTATTGGGCTTTATTGTCAGTGAGAAGGGTATTAAAGTTGATCCCGCCAAGGTCAAAGCAATACAAGAGATGCATGCGCCCAAAACTGAGAAGCAAGTCAGAGGTTTTCTCGGCCGCTTGAATTATATCTCAAGATTCATTTTGCACATGACAGCCCCATCTGCGCCTATATTAAAGCATCTTCAAAATGATCAGTCTTGTGATTGGACCGAAGATGCCAGAAAGCTTTTGACAGTATCAAAGAATATTTGCTTGAGCCTCTTATTATGTCTCCTCTTGTTGAAGGAAGACCATTGATCATGTATTTAACTGTGCTTGAAGAGAGTATGGGTTGTGTTCTGGGTCAGCAAGATGAATCTGGAAAGAAAGAATATGCAATCTACTACCTCGATAAGAAATTCACCGACTATGAGACTCAATATTCTATGCTTGAGAAGACTTATTGCGCATTGGCTTGGGCTGCTAAGCGTCTGCGCTAGTATATGTTGAATCATACCACGTGATTGATATCCAAAATGGATCCAATCAAGTATATTTTTGAGAAGCCTACTTTAACTGGGAGGATTGGCCATTGGCAGATGTTGTTATCAGAGTATGATATTGAATACCGATCTTAGAAAGTAATCAAAGGTAGTTTCTTGGTTGACCACTTGGCTCACCAATCAATTGAAGATTACTAGTCAGTGCAATATGATTTTACTAATGAAGAGATCTTGTACTTGAAAACGAAAGATTGTGATGAACCATTGCTTGGAGAAGGGCCAGAACCTGGATCCCATTGGGGCATGGTATTTGATGGAGATGTTAACCAATATGGTAATGGGATTGGGGAAATCATTATTACTCCTCAAGGCACTCATTTCCGTTTACAACTAGGTTGGCTTTCAAATGTACAAACAATATGGCTGAGTATGAAGCTTGCATTATGGCGCTTAAAGAGGCCTTTGATCTCAGAATCAAATATTTAGACGTCTATGGAGATTTAGCTTTAGTTGTGAATCATATCAAAGGTGAATGAGAGACGAATCAACCCGGTTTGATACCATACAGAGATTATGCGAGGAGGATTTCAACTTTTTTTACAAAGGTTGAGTTTCATCATATCCCTCGAGATGAAAACCGGATGGCAGATGCTCTTGCAACATTGGCTTCAATGATTGTAGTGAAGTATTGGAATGAGGTTCCCAATCTTATTGTGATGCGTCTTGATAGGCCAGCTCATGTGTTCGTTGTTGAAGAAATCAAAGACGAAAAGTTGTGGTACTTTAGTATCAAGTGTTTCCTTCAGAGTCAAATTTACCCGCCTGGGGCATCTTTGAAAGATAAGAAGACTTTGAGAAGATTAGCCGACAAGTTCTACCTGAATGGTGATGTTTTGTACAAGAGAAATTTTGATATGGTTCTGCTCAGATGCATGGATAGACACGAAGTAAACTTGTTAATGACTGAAGTCCATGAAGGTTTCTTTGGTACTCATTCCAATGGACATGCGATGGCAAAGAAGATGTTGCGAGCAGGTTACTATTGGATGATAATTGAATCTGATTGTTGCAAATTTGTGAAGAAATGCCACAAGTGTCAAATCTATGCAGATAAGATTCATGTTCCTCCGACACTGTTGAACATCATTTCCTCCCCATGGCCCTTCTCCATGTGGGGAATCGATATGAATGGCATGATTGAGCCCAAACCGTTGAATGGACATCGTTACATTCTAGTGGCTATTGACTACATAACAAAGTGGGTTGAAGTGGCATCGTATGCGAATGTAACCAAGCAAGTTGTTGTAAGGTTTATAAAAAATCATATTATATTCCGTTATGGTGTGCCAAGTAAGATCATTACTGATAATGGATCGAACTTGAATAATAATATGGTGAAAGCTTTTTGCAAAGAATGCAAGATTGCACATCATAATATTTCTCCCTACAGACCTAAGATGAATGGGGTTGTTGAAGCTACAAACAAGAACATCAAGAAGCTCATCCAGAAGATGGTTGTGACGTATAAGGATTAGCATGAGTTGCTCCCATTTGCTTTGCATGGGTACCGTACATCCATCCGCACTTCAATAGGGGCAACCCATTTCTCACTTGTTTATGGCATGGAAGTTGTGCTCCCAATAGAGGTTGAGATCCCATCATTGTTTGTCTTGATGGAAGCCAAGTTGGCTGAGGCTGAATGGTGTCAGACAAGGTATGATCAGCTGAATTTGATTGAAGAGAAAAGGTTAATTGCCATGTGTCATGGTCAGTTATATCAGCAAAGGATCAAAAAGGCATTCGATAAGAAGGTCAGACCTTATGTGTTCATACCTTAGGATTGGCATTAATTTTGTAAAACAAATAATGTAATCACCTATGTTGTTTTAATATGTTGGGTTGAAGAAGTTCAACATCTAGACCAACATGTCATGTACGATGTCACGACATCGTGACTGTGACATCACACATGTGGAGAAAACTGAATTAGTTAATTCAGGCATGTGTTAACTAATTTAATATTCTGGGATTAGTGAGGATATTTGGTGAATATCCTAACATCTATGTGGAGATCTTGAAGACTCAATCAGAATAGTTGGTGAATATACGTTTCCAAATATGGATATTTTTTAGGAAATAAAAGATTGAAGACCTTGATTGTAGCAGAAGAATTCTGCTGGCTTTGTAACAGCAAAGGAGAAGCTTGCTACGATTTCTAAGGCCCAAATCCAGTTGGGTGTTTAGGTTAAAAATAGCAGCTTGTAACCTAGGCTTAGTGTGCCTCAAACAATGTAAAAATTAAGGGTGTGTATGAGGTAAACCTCCCAACCTGTGGGAAGGTTACCATGTGTGTCTCAGTGCTCAAAGCATGAGATTATCTGTAACTCAAAGCCTGTAGGTAAGAGTAGTTATGGTCTTGAACGAAGTTGTGAAGCAAGTTCAAGTTGTTTAGCATTACTTTGAAATTGTAGTGATAGGAATGGAAACTGGTGGTTTCTATCTAGGAGTTCCTAGATATAGATTGCATTGGGTAGGATTTAAGTGAAGAGTTGTAAACGGGGGAGTTTAACTCTGAATTAATACTGCTGATAGTGGATCTTTGTCCTGGCTTGGTATGCCCCAGAGTAGGTGATGTTGCACCGAACTGGGTTAACAATTTCCTGTGTTTGTTTTTTCCTTCTGCACGTTATAATCTTGTCTGTTATAACTCAACATGTATTTCAGTCGGTTTATCAAGAGAATAACAGACCTGGTACATAGCATACTGTTTCAATGTCAATCAGAATGTTTTGACATTCATCATTGACAGCATATACTGAATAATAGGCAGGTTGGTTTTTCTGCTTCAGTTCAGTATGTATCTCAGTCTGTTTATCAAGGGAATAACAGACCTGGCATAAGGCCATTGTGTAAATGTCAAACTGGATGTTTTGACATATACTACTTGTAAGACCCCAATTTTGTACCTAAGATCCCTCATGGCATCATATCATTGCATTGCATAGCCTCAAGGATCTTATAGCATCTTGCTTCCTTTCCCTTTGGGTGGGATCTCCTTGTGAGTGGTTTGAGATCCCTCATGGCATCATATCATTGCATTGCATAGCCCCAATTTTGTTTGCATTGTATATCATTGCTTTTCCTGTTTTAAATCACTAACCAAAAGCACCAAAAATATGTCATCTAACATTTGTTTTGCAGTCTAAGCAAGCACAGGTCAAGCAATTCAAGAATTTCCATTGTACAAGAGCTGATGGTATTTTCTTGGTGTGAGGACCACATGATTATTCTTTTGAGCTTATATGAGCATGTCAAGGTCATCTAAGGACCAAATGATCAACTGTGCAGTCAACTAAAGGCTTTGAGGTGTGGGAAATTATTTGAGACATCCCATTCATGTTCAAACAAGGCCTATTCATCATGTCAAACATCTATCTTGAAGATTTTGAAGTCATTGAAAAAAGTTTCCCAAAATGGAAAGTGACCTGTAATTTCAAGTTTCCAAAAATGGCAAGTTTTTGGTCCACATTCAACTTGACTTTCCAACATGAAAGAAGCTTCAAATGGATTTTTGTTGAACATGAAAGTTGAAGATCTTTCTCTCCTATTTTCAAAAAGTCCTATATCATGATCATCTGATAATTGGTTGAGAAGTTATGAACAAATGATCACAAAGCATACATGGAAGTTCAAGATAGCATAACTTTTGATCCAAAACTCCAATTTGGTCCACTCTTTTTCCAACATGCTCCTTGGGACCAACACTTTCCAAATCAACCATTGCCTTGCATGAAAGAAACTCACATGATCAAGTGTTCATTCATGTACATTTTGGAGGGAAAATGGAGAATTCAAAATTGGTGAATCATACAAGCCTAATACCAATTCCATGTTATTTATTGGATGTTTTTAAGTGAAAATGAACCTTGCATGGCACTGTTCACGTGCACATTGCTCATGCCACCTCACACTTGCCAAATTGGTCATTCACCTTATTTCTCTTTAATTTTCAATTAGCCAAAGCCTAATCCTAATTTCAGCATGATTAAGGGATGGTATATAAGCTAAATCTTAATCACAATTCAAGAAGATAACAGAATTTGGATCAAAATTTCATTTCCCTCTCAATTTTCTCTCTCTTCAATTTTCAAATTTCTTCATCCAATTCCACAAAATTCTTGCATAATCATGTTTATCATGCATCATTGATGAAGATTCAACCATTGGATTGAAGGATACACTGCAGATTCGAGCTCCACAAGTGCATGAACATGAACAGGGAAGCTTCAAATTAAGCTAGATCCAGTGGATTTCAAGTGCTTCTTTATACACAAAGCTTCAAGATACAAGTAGAGGAGAAGATCTGGACGTTTTGGAGCCTTGAACATGCGAATTCCATCACTGCAAGTTCCGAGTAAGTGAAATTCGATCTCCACGTTTTGCCTTTTCATGTACATGATTAGATAGATCCTTTTGTGCTGATGATGCTGATAGTTTTAGAATTTGATTTGGTTAAGAATCGAGTGAGATATGTGAAAATGAAGTTTTGATGTTCATATTGTTTTCCTTCGATCCGGTTAATACATGGAGTTTTAGGCTAATTGATCATGATATTATTGTTCCTCGTAGAAAGACCTTTGCAATGATGTATGATATGCTTAAATCTGGAAAAAAAATCATGAAGGTCGCCGGAGATGCAACCGGCCGTCTGGTTCGTCTCCCTAGGATTTGCCATTAGCGCGCGTTAACCTTCCAAACCTCTGTTCGAACCTTCGCTTGGCATTTTTCTTTTATTTCAATTGAGCGCGCTTGTAACGTGGCATACCGCTTGTAGCGCTTGCTTTCTGATTTTAATTGTTTGCATATTATCATATGACCTAGCGCACGCGTGTTCAATACTTGGTTATGCACATTTCCAATTTCAATCTTATTTCATTTTCCACATTATTTTCACTATTATGTGATTTTATTTCATCAACTTTGAAAAATCACAAAATATAGTAAACCTGTCCAAATTGATCCAAATTTTTTTCCACATGCTTGTGTTGATGTCTATTATTTTATGATTTTTATTTCATGATTTTTGTGCTTCTGGATTTTTAATTGTGATTGTTTGTTTGAACATAATGCCATATTGATATGTTGCATTCATTTGGTTGTAAAATGCTCATGGTTTATCCAATTGCCTTGAAATTTGACATGCCTGATAATAACATATGGCATGATTTTTTGGCTTTTGTTTGGCATTTTTATCATTTGATACCACTGTTTTGGACACATGGACTTGTAGTGTGACATTTGGTGTAACATTTTGTGCTTTGTACTTGTGCATTTTCATTCATACACCATTTGTTGTCTTCTGGATTTAATTTTTCGTATGATGCTTGTTCATAACATGTTAAACTCACATAAAAAATTTCATGATCATTGGATACATTTCTGTTTTAATGTGGATTTTCTATGTTTGATGTCCAATTTTGATCACATTGCGTGCCTTCGCTTTATCTTGATCATTTGATGGCTTTGCCTTATGAATTAGTTTTGGTCCTTTTGAGGACTCTTTCTTGTTTGATTGATTGTGCTTCATCTGAAATATTGACTTCTGTTTTGGTCATTTGACTTGCCTTTGACCTTAGTCTTTGCACTAGTGGTTTGTACTCACCAATTGTGTTTTGTGTTTCAGGTATTTAGCACTAATGGTTGATGTGATCTCATTACATGAGATGCCATTTGCTTTGATCAATAACTCTTGTTGTGTTGTAGGTCCATTGATGTGATGAACTCACTTGAGTGCTTGCATTTGTGACTTGCATTGTGTAGATATTGGAAAGTTCCACTGTTGTTGTCTGTTGGTTTTTTCTGTCTGAGATATTGACTGTTTGGCTTTTGTACAGGTACATTAGTTGCTTTTAGCTCTTGCTTGAGCTTTGCTTTGGTTTGTGGTTGGTATACCACTTAGGTAACCACTCTCTTTCTCCATGTAGTCTGGAAGTCTGTCGTCTTTTTGGCAGGCATTTGGCTGAAGTCCTCCTTAAGAGGCCATGATTGTGATTGTTTAAATTTGTGCTAAAGACCTTTAAATGAGGCATGTTACTTGTTAAGTCCTCCTAAGTGAAGAGGCAATTGACAGATAGAAGGGATTTGCAATCAATCCCCTATTATTCAGTTGAGTCTTTTATTATGCTCGCACTACGTGCTGATGCTTTTGAATAAAGACCCAAGATCTTGTATAGAGTCAGTCAAGTGGAATAGGGTCCCTCATTCTGGATCCCCACATCTTCTTTATCATAAGCTCACCCAGGCCAGGGTTAAGAGCATGAGGTCTCATCCTCATTTCCATTTCATCAGTTTCACCCTAACTCTCAATGTTAGTGGTTAAGAGCTTCAAAACACCCCTACAGTTTTGGCTTGTTTGTAGAGGTTGATATGACCCCTTGACTAAAGCCCAACCAACTTGTCTGAGCCTCTTGTTTGTATATAGAGAGTGATGCTTGATTGCTTGTTTGCTTACTTGTGAATCTTTCATGTCTTTGCTTTTCATGCATGTTTGTTTGTTCTATGGAGTTAGATGTAAGACCATTGATAGGCTTTCTGTTTCCTGTTTGTTTTGAGGAGTTAGATGTAAGACCATTATTTGGCTTTCTGTTTCCTGTTTTGTTTTGTGGAGTTAGATGTAAGACCATTGATTGGCTTTCTGTTTCCTGTTTGTTTTGAGGAGTTAGATGTAAGACCATTATTTGGCTTTCTGTTTCCTATTTTGTTTTGTGGAGTTAGATGTAAGACCATTGATTGGCTTTCTGTTTCCCGTTTGTTTTTTGGAGTTGGATATAAGACCATTGATTGGCATTCCGTTTCCAGTTTTGTTTGTTCTCTTATGAGACTTATGCTTTTGCCTTGTGCTTATTCCAAAGGAATTACTTGGATCATCTCTATGGTCTTGAGAAAGCAACCCTGTTTGGGGCCTTGTCCCTTAACCCTCACCTTTTGCATGCTTAACCTTGATCCATATTTTCATCCTTAACCCAAACCATAAACTTTTTGTGCAAACATCTGACTTGTTTTCAATATTAGAAACCTAGGCCTTATGCCTTTGATTTTCAAACTTTCTTTTCATAATACTTATTTTGAATTGAACTTGAAGTCAACTTTGACATGTTTGTGAATACTTCTAATTGGTTAATTCCACTCACTCAATGGTCTTTTGTGGCCCTTGTCCACTTCTTAATCAAATTTTCATGCATTAGATATAGATCTGAGTTATCTTAGTGGTTGATGTGAATCTCACCTTTGTCCTAAGTGATTGAATTGTAAGACTTCCCTGCTTATTATAGGGTTAACTCCTCACTAGCACGTTGAAGTTGTTCTCACATGGTGGACTTATGGTTGTTAAGGTTGAGTTTTCTCCCTTTGATAATGAAAGACCTTAAGGCTTTTGTTTAAAATCAATCCACTCACTGTTTTCAAATTTGTTACCCAAACTATGGGGTTTTGATCCTTATCTTTCATGAGAAGGTACATAGGCAACGGGTTCATCCATCCAGAAACAAAATGTAAATAAACTTGTATATTCTTTTCTCATCTCTTCAATCATGTTTGCACGTAAATAATTTCATAAACAATAACCTTTGCAACAAGTTGTGAAAAGGGCACCCTAGGTGTACCTAGGATGTTGTGGGTGCCTAACACCTTCCGATGACATAACCAACCCCGTTACCCAGATCTCTGTCTTTTACTAGTTTTGTTTGTAAAACTATTTAGGTTTTTGTTCGCTTTCTAACCATTCCTTTGGATAAATAGAAGTGCGGTGGCGACTTGACTTTGTATGATTTACCTTGGATTTAGTTAATATCTCCAATGGTAACGAATGCACCGCTACAGAAAAGTGGCGACTCTGCTGGGGAATCATTCTCCCTAGTGGGTTTGCCTACTTTTCACACTTTGTTGTATTATAATGTCTATTGTTTATGACATATTTTTGGTGCTATTTGGGATTACTGTATTGATTGTAATGCTTGAATTGTTTGATATATCAATTGCTTGCTTGCTTGGTGATCTCTGTGAGATGAGTTCTATACCCGAACTCGAGTGCACCTTATGATAGGAGAATGGCATAGTCTCGTCGATTTGTGTGGAATTATTCCTTAGCAAGATGACTTGCGAGTCCATTCACTTGGTGGAGGTCATGTTGGATCAATGATGTCACACGAGTAATTTGTGGTTAGACATTGTTCTTTCAGTATAGACCATAGAAGCCAAGGACCTTAGTTTATCAAGCCCATCTTGGCCTTATTTTAGGAAGTAGTGCGGAGGTCGTTCAAATGTAAGATTTGATGCGATTGTTACGCGATACTACACTCATAAGAGTCTCTCTTGAGAATATTTTTGGAATACGAGTATTCGTTTCTCCGATAATATTCGATAGATGGGATGATGACTATGGGAACCTCTTGTAGAACCTGTTCGGCAGGTTTAAACCATAGTAAACTCCCTTTGGGTGGTTCTTAACCGAGACTCCATGCTCGTGACTCGCAACAAACCCGTGATTCATGGTTGATCCGTTCATACATCCTTAATATCAATGGAACTTGGGTGTTGATAAGGTGTAAACCATAATCCACCAAAATGGATGATTGATATTAAGGAGGGTTGAACCGTTCATATATCGTTAATATCAATGGAACTTGGGTGTTGATAAGGTGAAAACGATAATCCACCAAAATGGATGATTGATATTAAGGATAATATGAGCCATCCCATGACCTTTGTCTGGTGTGCTTTGCTTGATCCTTGAGTGTGATTGTTGCATTCATGCATTCATCTGCATCTATATCATCAGATAAAAAGATATTTTTCAAGGAAGTTAAAGGGTTTATTTGCAAAATTTTCAGACATGGAAAGACAAAAAAGGTATACAAAGAAGTACAGCTTCAGACAACCCGATCTGAAAGAATTAAGGAATCTGACATCCTATGTACTAGATCCCTTGGGTTTCAAAGCTCGTTTCGGGAAGCTTCTTCCTCTTCTGACTACTCAGGTGGATGAAGGGTTGATGAGTACATTGGCGCAGTTTTATGAACCTTTGTACCGTTGCTTCTCTTTTCCGGACTTTCACCTTTTGCCTACCCTTGAGGAGTATGCTTATCTGGTGGGTATACCTATTCTGGATCAGTTGTCATTCAGTGGCTTAGAGAGTATTCCTACTTCTCAAGAGATAGCTGACATGTTGCACAGAGATGAATCCTTGGTTAAAGCTCATATGACTACCAAAGGTGTAATTCAAGGTCTCCCTTCTGAGTTCCTCATTGCTCAAGCTACCGTTTATGGGAAGGCCATGAGTGAGGATGCCTTTGAAGCCATATTTGTACTGCTCATCTATGGATTGGTATTGTTTCCCAAAATCGACAAGTTTGTGGATGTGAACGCTATTAGGATCTTCTTTGCTCTTAATCCCGTTCCGACTCTGTTGGGTGATACCTATTTCTCTTTACATATGAGGAATGCAAAGGGTGGTGGCGCTATTGTGTGTTGTTTGCCTCTGTTGTACAAGTGGTTTATTTCGCACTTGCCTCAGACGGTCGCCTTCAAGGAGAACAAGGGATGTCTACGGTGGTCTACGAGACTTATGTCTCTCACTAATGATGATATCTCTTGGTATAATCGAGTATATGATGGAGTGCATATCATTGACTCTTGTTATGAATTCTCCAATGTGCCTCTTCTTGGTACATGTGGTGGGATTAGCTACAACCCTGTGTTGGCACGTCGTCAGCTTGGGTTCCCCCTAAAGGATCAACCTAATAACGTTTCGTTAGAAGGTGTGTTCTTTCAGGAGGGTAAAGATCCCCAAGGTCTGAAAGGTAGAATGGTTCGCGCTTGGCGCAAGATCCATAAGAAAGGCAGAAAGGAGTTGGGTCCTAAGAATTGCATTGCTTTGGAGCCATATACTGCCTGGGTAAGGAAGAGAGCATCTGAGTATCTCATGCCTTACGATTATCCGAGACCTACACCTTTGGTTGTGGATGGGCCTTCAACCCTCCCTAACCAAGGAGTAGAGGAGTTGAGAGACGAAGACCTTTCACGTGCCTGGATTCGTGAAAGGGAAGAGTTGCTTCAACAGATTAAGGAGAAGGATGCTTTGATTGAGTTCCTCGAGCATCAGGTCATTGATGATCCTGACGATGCATGGACTTCTCTACCTCCCCAGTCTTCCAAGTTCTGGAAAAGGAGGTATGACAGATTAGCCAAAGAGAAAGCAGATATGGAAGCAGCATATGAGAGAGAGGTGAAGAAGCTTCGAGCATCTTATCGTCCTGTTCCCTGAGTATCAGATGATCTGTTTATAGGGATCCATAGGATGATTATTTTCCTTTTCTCTTGTAATATGATTGACAATGATGTACTTCTTTTCTCAGATATATTTGATGAGATATTTTCCATATGCGATAAAATGATTAATATTTCATTGTTTGCAAATAAAACCCTAGAGTTCCTTTGAAATAATAACAAATCATATGCACAAGCATTGCATGCATCATTTGCATAAGCAGGTGTTATTCTCAGCCTCCAGTCCTGTGGTCTAACTCTGTTTGCTCTTCATTTATTTTGAAGACAAGCTGACTCACCGGTATTACACCAGAGCCAATTCTTCGAGACTGATGGATCATCTAGAGCAAGAGAACCGTGAACTCGGGGAGAAAAGGCTCTCCTCGTTAGCCACTTGTCTTCCTTCTCATACATAGATGTTGAGGATGAAGTTGGAATGCCTTTCCAAGCTTTATCTATACCCGAGCCTGTTGAGACGAGAACTCCTTCATTTGCTTCCTATCGAGATGCGAAACTGGCCATTGAATGTGGTGCAGTTGCTCGTCTAGGAAAGATAATTGAGCTTGAAGACAATAAGTCCCGGGCTGGCATTGGCTTCTCTTCTGGGGTCTTCAACGAGAAAGGGTTGTTCAAGAGTGGACGTTTCATCCACATCGGTCAAGATGAAGAAACTGCTGCTGTTCTGGAAGAGGATGCAGAGGATTCTGACAATTTTGTCATCCCTGGTGGGATCTGCAACAATTGGTTCGCTGTGGATGTTCCTACAGTTATCCATAAATCAAAGTAATAATCACTTTGTTTAAAAACCCTTCTCCCATGCCAAAAGGAGAAGTGATGACATTGTTGGCAAACATTAATACAATGATGTTTTCATTCAATAAATTCATGCTAAATGTTTGTTTTCCCATTTGTTTTCACTTTTTGCTTTTTTGCATGAAATCGGTGATCACAAAAAACCCTAAAACAAGAATAAAAGCAATCTTTTCATCTGCATAATGATTGCCTTGTTTGATTTCTAAAAAGCTTTTCATATCCAAAATTATTATGCAGGTTGATTTCTAAACCCATTGAACATAATGATCCAACGCCATCTCCCAATTTTGACTTCCCTGTATTCGAAGCAGAGGAAGATGATGTTGAAGGGATTCCTGACGAGATTACCCGTCTACTTGAGCATGAAAAGAAGATCATTCAGCCGCATCTTGAGAACCTGGAAACAGTCAAACTGGGGTTTTTACAAATATAAAAGAGGGGTGAAAAAATCAAAAAAACAAAATCAAAACCAAAAATCAAAAATAAAAATAAAAATAAAAATAAAAATAAAAATAAATAAAAAATAAAAATAATAAAGGAAAAAATGGCACCCTCAAAACCCTAAGTTGACTGATGCTGAATGGGTTCAGAGTCGTTACGACCAACTGAATTTGATCGAAGAGAAGCGATTAACTACCATGTGTCATGGTCAGTTATATCAGTAGAGAATGAAGAAAGCATTCGATAAGAAGGTCAAGCCTCGTGTGTTCCGAGAAGGTGACGTTGTGCTCAAGAAAGTCTTGTCTTTCGCGCCCGATTCCAGGGGCAAGTGGACTCCAAACTACGAAGGTCCATATGTTGTTAAGAGAGCCTTTTCAGGAGGTGCTTTGATGCTTACAACTATGGATGGGGAGGATTTCACTCGTCCTATGAATTCAGATGCAGTCAAGAAATACTTTGCCTAAAAATAAAAACAGAATAACTCGCTAAGTTGAAAACCCGAAAGGGCAGCTTAGGCAAAAATGAGCGTCTCGGTGGATTGAAAACCCGAAAGGGCGATCCAGGCAAAAATTAGAGACATGAAATAAAACGAATATTTGCGTCCCGCTAGATTGAGTACCTCACCCTGGGGCAATCTAGGCAAAAAGTAGGGATTTGGCAAGTAACTGCATCCTGACAAGACTGTGTTCTACATCTGTCATCCGTCAAAGATTCTTAATTCGTCGTCGACTGAAGCTTTGAATACATCGAATTCAGAATTGGTGGAGAAATGGTCATTATGTTCAATGTAGCCCTTTTCCAATATATATCACCAATTTCAAACTTGTACAGATCTATGGAGTCTTGCCATTTGCAGGCTACCATTCCATCAAATAAATTTGAGCTTTTTATCCAATTATTTGCACTCTTATTTGTTTCTATTCAACAAATATTTTGCATGTTTTAATTGATAAAATATCATTGTTTTGAAAAATGAATTTTTCATAACTTGTTTTTAAACAAAGTGAACATTCACAATGATAAAATATACTTAAGAGATCCTCAGTGCTCTCCCAAGGGTGGTATGATTCCCAATAGGGTAAGGCATTTGTTCGTATCCCTTGCATCGCTGTATCTTCCTCCTCCGGGCCCCTATTGTGGTTCATCCCCAGTAGAGTGTTGTTTGAACACTTTCGTGGTTCATTCCCAGTAGAGTGTTGTTTGAACACTATTGTGGGGCAGTTCCCAAGCAGAGCGCTTCTTGAAGATTTAAACCTTCATTTCTCTAGCAGAGCAGCAATCTTTCCTCACCAGCAGGTGTGATACTCTCTGGAAGATTCAGTATTTGGTGGTTGATCCTCAGATTTCCCTCGGATATATCCCCACCAGAGTGGTTGGTGTGGTGAACTTTATCTATGTTGATTCATCCCTGAGTGGTATGCTTGTTGATGTATTCATCATTTATCCCTGCAGTAGAGTGGCGATCTTTTCTCCTCAGCATGTGTGATCCCCTTGGTGAGTTTGGTACTTGGTGTTTATTTCACCAGTTTCCGCTTATCTCTCAGTGGAATTCCCCAGTAGAGTTGCAGCTGGATTCCCCAGTAGAGTTGCTACAGTGTCCCCCAGTAGAGTTGCTTGTGTGGCAAATTCTACACCAGTATTCTATTCTCCTCTTCAGGTGTGACTTTCCTTGGTGGATTTGGTATTTGGTGGTTGATCCCCAGATCTCATTCGTTCCCTCGGATGAATCCCTAGCGGAATTGTTGGTGTGATGAGCTTTATCTATGTTGATCTATCCCCAACAGAGATACTATTTTTTTTTTGTATCTGGAATTCCCCAGCATGAGTTGCTGTTGTGGCTGTTTTGCCTGTGCGATGATTCCTTTCCCTAGCCGGATGGGTTGATGATCCATCACTCACAAATTTTGTGATTTCCTGATATCTCTGATTCTCTAGTAGATCTTTGCTTCCTAGCATCTGGATCTCCAGCAGATTGGATACTCTCTAGTTGGATTTCCTGGCTTTCTCTATTGAGATGTAGTACCAGATGGCTGTGTGCCTTATTCCTGGACCTGTTTGTGTTAGATATGTCTGTTTGTCAGCATTCATCATACATAAACTATGCATATACATGCATACTTTTAACATTCAGATATTCATGTTGCATATTTTGCCATATATCTTTTGATTGTTGTCTCCTGCTAATTGGTGATATAGATCTCCCCAGTAGATCTCCCCAAGCAGATGTGGGTGTGTCTGATCTCTCAATATAGAGTCAGCCCCTTAAGCAGAAAATGTTTATCTTTCCTTCTTCCATTTCCCCACCGAGTTATATCCTCGTGGATGATGGTTTGTTTCCGTTTTCTCCCAACACACACATTGGGATGGATTTCCCTAATTGAGTTATATCCTCATTAGGATGAGTCTTGATTCAATTTGCCTTTTTGGTTTGGTCCTAAATTGGCCCTTTCGTAATTGTTTTGGTGTTCCTCGGTAAGGTCGCCAATATTGTTCACCTTATCCTCAGTGGATATTTATGGTTTTCTACCGAGTAACCGGTAGTTGTAAATCCTACTTTCCATCCCCTAGCAGAGGTAACCTTTGTGGTTCATTCTGGTTGATGGCGGATTTTATGGTGTTCTACCCAGTATTCGGTAGCCGTAAATACTATTGTTTCACCCTCCCCATCGGAGTTTGCGCTTTCCCGCGGTATAAATGAATGTCTGCTCAGTAACCGGCAACCATTCATCTTATCCCCAGTGGAAGTTGTGGTTTCTACCTAGTAACCTGTAGTTGTAAATCCTATTTTCTTGCTCTCCAGCAGAATTTGTGGTTTTTATACCGTGTTGGTGGTTATAAACTCTAATTTTTTTTCCACGCGGAGGGGTGATCCTTTCGCTCCTCATCAGGGTTTGTGGTCTCTACCCAGTATCCGGTAGTTGTAAATCCTATTTTCTCCCCTTTGCAGAGTTAACCTTTGTTGTTCATCCTAGTTGGTGACGGTTACTCTTTGGCGGTTATCATTATCCAGCATTCGATATTGATTTTCCTTGCCCTCTTTTGGATAATTGCTTTGATTAAGCAATTTTATCCCCAGCGGGTCGTTCCCCTTTTTGTGGATAATTGCTCTGAGTAAGCAATTTATCCCCAGCGGGTTTTCCTTCATTTACCGTTTGTTGGTGATGATTGTTGCTCCCCCTCTTTTGGATAAGTGCTGTATGCTCGCAATTCATCCCCAGTGAGTCATCTTTCGTCTACCCTGTTGTTGTTGGTAACGATTGGTTCTCCTTGATTGGTCATCATTATATACCTAGTTTGGTATCCCGATGTCCTTTCGTTTCGGTCGATTTATCCTTTATTAACCCAGTAATCGATTGTGGATAATCTTCCATGCGAGTGTATTATCTACGTTCTGACGGTAATAGATAATATATCTCATGCACTCTTTTGTCGAAGCCTTTTGGTCTTTTCCCAGTTGAGTAAGATTCGTATTTCCTGTGTTGGAATCGAATATCCTTTTTCGTGGTTTTCTACCCAGTAGTCGGTAGATGTAATCCCCTCTTTGCGGTTATCTTCATCCAGTATTCGGTGTTGATATTCCCCCATTTTGTTTGGATAATTGTCGTATGCTTGCAATTTATCCCCTGTGAGTCATCTCTCATTTATCCTTTGTTGATAATGATTGTTTCTCCCTTTGGTTAGTTACCTAGTATATGCCCAGTAACCGGCATCTCTGGTGTTCCTGCCATGCGAGTATACTATCCATGTTCTGACGGTAATGGATAATATATCTGATGCACTCTTTGGTCGAAGTCTTTTGTTGTTCTTCCCCAATTGAGTAAGATTCGTATTCCTTGTGGAATAGAATGTCCATCCTTTAACAAGTTTGCTTTTCCAGCTTTCTTCAGGATGATGAGTGTTTTGGAAGTAAAAACCAATTCACACCTTGGTTGGTCACCTATTATATGCCCAGTAACCGGTATCCTTGGTGTTCCTGCCATGCGAGTATACTATCCACGTTTTGACGGTAATGGATAATATATCTCATGCGCTCTTTGGTTGAAGCCTTTTGTCCTTCCCCATTCGAGTAAGATTTGTATTCCCTTGTGGAATTGAATGTCCATCCTGTAAGACGATTTGCTTTTTCAAGCCCTCCTTTCGAATGATGAGTGTTTTGGAAGTAAAAACCAATTCACGCCTCGGTTGGTCACCTATTATATGCCCAGTAACCGGTATCCCTGTGTTCCTGCCATGCAAGTATACTATCCATGTTCTGACGGTAATGGATAATATATCTCATGCACTCTTTGGTTGAAGCCTTCTGTCCTTCCCCATTCGAGTAAGATTCGTATTCCCTTGCGGAATCGAATGTCCATCCTGTAAGTTGATTTGCTTTTTCAAGCCCTCCTTTCGGATGATGAGTGTTTTGGAAGTAAACCCCAATTCACGTCTTGGTCGGTCACCTATTATATACCCAGTAGCCGGTATCCCTGGTGTTCCTTCCTTTCTGCTCCCTATCATGACTTCGGTCCCCTATGGAGTCAGATTTTCCTAAGTTGAAATATACCTTTTCAGGTCTTCCTCAAATGTTTGGTCGATTTATATCTCTCACCCTTATATCGGTCTTAGATATTCATTCTTCCTGAGCTTGTTACCCAGTAACCGGTAACACCTCATCCTTTTACTTCCCCTGGAAAGTCTTTTTAGATTTCCCAAGCGGAATTGATGTTATGATTCGCTTTTTGCTTTGTTGGCATACTCCCCAATGCATGCGTTTTTCCCGGCAGAGTTGTCTTGTCAGCTCTTTCCCCAACCTGAGTCCGGATTATTATCCGAAGTATCCTTTATGGATAGTTTTGCCGTGTTGGCGTATTCCCCAGCACATGCATCTTTGAGTCAGCTTGTGTCTTTCCATTGGATTTGTTTCCCTTTGGAACTCTTATCCCCAGTTTCGAGTCGTGACTTGCTCACGCAGTTTCAGTCCTTTACTCCCCAGTAAGGTCTCCAGTTTCAAGTCGTGTCCTGCTCACGCGTTTTTTCTTATTTCTTATCCCCATAAGAGTCCCGTTAGAGTCTCTGTTCCATTAGTAAGTGAATTACTCCTATGGATTTTCAATTTCTCCTGTTTTCTTTTCTTCTTTGTGGACACGTATCCCCACAGAGATGGTTTGTTTTGCATACATACATTTGCATCATGAGGTCTCTCAAGGACCAAAATTTGTCTCTTTGTTATTATTTAAGCCCATTCTACCTCGTCGAGATGAAGATTTTAACCTTCATTTCTCCGGCTAGAATGATCTTAAATAGGGGCATCTGTAAGACCCCAATTTTGTCCCTAAGATCCCTCATGGCATCATATCATTGCATTGCATAGCCTCAAGGATCTTTTAGCATCTTGCTTCCTTCCCTTTGGGTGGGATCTCCTTGTGAGTGGTTTGAGATCACCAGGCATTGTTTGCATTATATATCATTGCTTTTCCTGTTTTAAATCACTAACCAAAAGCACCAAAAATATGTCATCTAACATTTGTTTTGCAGTCTAAGCAAGCACAGGTCAAGCAATTCAAGAATTTCCATTGTACAAGAGCTGATGGTATTTTCTTGGTGTGAGTACCACATGATTATTCTTTTGAGCTTATATGAGCTAGAGGTTCATTTTGAAGTAAATTCCCCAAGTGGCAACAGCTCAGATTCATCAGAGCATGTCAAGGTCATCTGAGGACCAAATGATCAACTGTGCAGTCAACTGAAGGCTTTGAGGTGTGGGAAATGATTTGAGACATCCCATTCATGTTAAAACAAGGCCTATTCATCATGTCAAACATCTATCTTGAAGATTTTGAAGCCATTGCAAAAGTTTCCCAAAATGGAAAGTGACCTGTAATTTCAAGTTTCCAAAAATGGCAAGTTTTTGGTCCACATTCAATTTGACTTTCCAATATCAAAGAAGCTTCAAATGGATTTTTGTTGAACAAGAAAGTTGAAGATATTTCTCTCCTATTTTCAAAAAGTCCTATATCATGATCATCTGATAATTGGTTGAGAAGTTATGAACAAATGATCACAAAGCATACATGGAAGTTCAACATAGCATAACTTTTGATCCAAAACTCCAATTTGGTCCACTCTTTTTGCAACATGCTCCTTGGGACCAACATTTTCCAAATCAACCATTGCCTTGCATGAAAGAAGCTCACATGATCAAGTGTTCATTCATGTACATTTTGGATGGAAAATGGAGAATTCAAAATTGGTGAATCATACAACCCTAATACCAATTCCATGTTGTTTATTGGATGTTTTTAAGTGAAAATGAAACTTGCATGGCACTGTTCACGTGCACATTGCTCATGCCACCTCACACTTGCCAAATTGGTCATTCACCTTATTTCTCTTTAATTTTCAATTAGCCAAAGCCTAATCCTAATTTCAGCATGATTAAGGGATGGTATATAAGCTAAATCTTAATCACAAATCAAGAAGATAACAGAATTTGGATCAAAATTTCATTTCCCTGTCAATTTTCTCTCTCTTCAATTTTCAAATTTCTTCATCCAATCCCACAAATTTCTTGCATACTCATGTTTATCATGCATCATTGATGAAGATTCAACCATTGGATTGAAGGATACAGTGCAGATTCGAGCTCCACAAGTGCATGAACATGAACATGGAAGCTTCAAATTAATCTAGATCCAGTGGATTTCAAGTGCTTCTTTATACACAAAGCTTCAAGATACAAGTAGAGGAGTGGACGTTTTGGAGCCTTGAACACGCGAATTCCATCACTGCAAGTTCCGAGTAAGTGAAATTCGATCCTCACGTTTTGCCTTTTCATGTACATGATTAGATAGATCCTTTTATGTTGATGATGCTGATAGTTTTAGAATTTGATTTGGTTAAGAATCGAGTGAGATATGTGAAAATGAAGTTTTGATGTTCATATTGTTTTCCTTCGATCCGGTTAATCCATGGAGTTTTAGGCTAATTGATCATGATATTATTGTTCCTCGTAGAAAGACCTTTCCAATGATGTATGATATGCTTAAATCTGGAAAAAAAATCATGAAGGTCGGCGGAGATGCAACCGGAGAAGACGACCGGAATCACTATTCCGGCCGTCTGATTCGTCTCCCTAGGGTTTGCCATTAGCGCACGTTAACCTTCCAAACCTCTGTTCGAACCTTCGCTTGGCATTTTTCTTTTATTTCAATTGAGCGCGCTTGTAACCTAGCAATTCTCTGTTCGATACCTAGCGCTTGCTTTCTGATTTTAATTGTTTGCATATTATCATATGACCTAGCGCACGCGTGTTCAATACTTGGTTATGCACATTTCCAATTTCAATCTTATTTCATTTTCCACATTATTTTCACTATTATGTCATTTGATTTCATCAACTTTGAAAAATCACAAAAAATAGTAAACCTGTCCAAATTGATCCAAATTTTTTTCCACATGCTTGTGTTGATGTCTATTATTTTGTGATTTTTATTTCATGATTTTTGTGCTTCTGGATTTTTAATTGTGATTGTTTGTTTGAACATAATGCCATATTGATATGTTGCATTCATTTGGTTGTAAAATGCTCATGGTTTATCCAATTGCCTTGAAATTTGACATGTCTGATAATAACATATGGCATGATTTTTTGGCTATTGTTTGGCATTTTTATCATTTGATACCACTGTTTTGGACACATGGACTTGTAGTGTGACATTTGGTGTAACATTTTGTGCTTTGTACCTGTGCATTTTCATTCATACACCATTTGTTGTCTTCTGGATTTAATTTTTGGTATGATGCTTGTTCATAACATGTTAAAATCACATAAAAAGTTTCATGATCATTGGATACATTTCTGTTTTAATGTGGATTTTCTATGTTTGATGTCCAATTTTGATCACATTGCGTGCCTTCGCTTTATCTTGATCATTTGATGGCTTTGCCTTATGAATTAGTTTTGGTCCTTTTGAGGACTCTTTCTTGTTTGATTGATTGTGCTTCATGTGAAATATTGACTTCTATTTTGGTCATTTGACTTGCCTTTGACCCTAGTCTTTGCACTAGTGGTTTGTACTCACCAATTGTGTTTTGTGTTTCAGGTATTTAGCACTAATGGTTGATGTGATCTCATTACATGAGATGCCATTTTCTTTGATCACTAACTCTTGTTGTGTTGTAGGTCCATTGATGTGATGAACTCACTTGAGTGCTTGCATTTGTGACTTGCATTGTGTAGATATTGGAAAGTTCCACTGTTGTTGTCTGTTGGCTTTTTCTGTCTGAGATATTGACTGTTTGGCTTTTGTACAGGTACATTAGTCGCTTTTAGCTCTTGCTTGAGCATTGCTTTGGTTTGTGGTTGGTATACCACTTAGGTAACCACTCTCTTTCTCCATGTAGTCTGGAAGTCCTGTCGCCTTTTTGGCAGGCATTTGGCTGAAGTCCTCCTTAAGAGGCCATGATTGTGATTATTTACATTTGTGCTAAAGACCTCTAAATGAGGCATGTTACTTGTTAAGTCCTCCTAAGTGAAGAGGCAATTGACAGATAGAAGGGATTTGCAATCAATCCCCTATTATTCAGTTGAGTCTTTCATTATGCTCGCACTACGTGCTGATGCTTTTGAATAAACACCCAAGATCTTGTATAGAGTCAGTCAAGTGGAATAGGGTCCCTCATTCTGGATCCCCACATCTTCTTTATCATAAGCTCACCCAGACCAGGGTTAAGAGCATGAGGTCTCATCCTCATTTCCATTTCATCAGCTTCACCCTAACTCTCAATGTTAGTGGTTAAGAGCTTTAGAACACCCCTACAATTTTGGCTTGTTTGTCGAGGTTGATATGACCCCTTGACTAAAGCCCAACCAACTTGTCTAAGCCTCTTGTTTGTATAGAGAGTGATGCTTGATTGCTTGTTTTCTTACTTGTGAATCTTTCATGTGTTTGCTTTTCATGCATGTTTGTTTGTTTTATGGAGTTAGATGTAAGACCATTCATTGGCTTTCTGTTTCCTGTTTGTTTTGAGGAGTTAGATGTAAGACCATTATTTGGCTTTCTGTTTCCTGTTTTGTTTTGTGGAGTTAGATGTAAGACCTTTGATTGGCTTTCTGTTTCCCGTTTGTTTTTTGGAGTTGAATATAAGACCATTGATTGGCATTCCGTTTCCAGTTTTGTTTATTCTCTTATGAGACTTTTGCTTTTGCCTTGTGCTTATTCCAAAGGAACTTACTTGGATCATCTCTATGGTCTTGAGAAAGCAACCCTGTTTGTGGCTTTGTCCCTTAACCCTCACCTTTTGCATGCTTAACCTTGATCCATATTTTCATCCTTAACCCAAACCAGAAAACTTTTGTGCAAACATCTGACTTGTTTTCAACATTAGAAACCTAGGCCTTATGCCTTTGATTTTCAAACTTTCTTTTCATAATACTTATTTTGAATTGAACTTTAAGTCAACTTTGACATGTTTGTGAATACTTCTAATTGGTTAATTCCACTCACTCAATTGTCTTTTGTGGCCCTTGTCCACTTCTTAATCAAATTTTCATGCATTAGCTATAGATCTGAGTTATCTTAGTGGTTGATGTGAATCTCACCTTTGTCCTTAGTGATTGAATTGTAAGACTTCCCTGCTTATTATAGGGTTAACCCCTCACTAGCACGTTGAAGCTGTTCTCACATGGTGGACTTGTGGTTGTTCAGGTTGAGTTTTCTCCCTTTGATAATGAAAGACCTTAAGGCTTTTGTTTAAATTCAATCCACTCAGTGTTTTGAAATTTGTTACCCGAACTACGGGGTTTTGATCCTTATCTGTCATGAGAAGGTACGTAGGCAATGGGTTCATCCATCCAAACACAAAATGTAAATAAACTTGTATATTCGTTTCTCAACTCTTCAATCATGTTTGCACGTAAATAATTTCATAAACAATAACCTTTGCAACAAGTTGTGAAAAGGGCTCCCTAGGAGTACCTAGGATGTTGTGGGTGCCTAACACCTTCCCATGACATAACCAACCCCCTTACCCAGATCTCTGTCTTTTACTAGTTTTGTTTGTAAAACTCTTTAGGTTTTTGTTCGCTTTCTAACCATTCCTTTGGATAAATAGAAGTGCGGTGGCGACTTGACTTTGTATGATTTACCTTGGATTTAGTTAATATCTCCAATGGTAACGAATACACTGCTACAGAAAAGTGGCGACTCTGCTGGGGAATCAATCTCCCTAGTGGGTTTGCCTACTTTTCACACTTTGTTGTATTATATTGTCTATTGTTTATGACATATTTTTGGTGCTATTTGGGATTACTGTATTGATTGTAATGCTTGAATTGTTTGATATATCAATTGCTTGCTTGCTTGGTGATCTATGTGAGATGACTTCTATACCCGAACTCGAGTGCACCTTATGATAGGAGAATGGCATAGTCTCGTCGACTTGTGTGGAGTTGTTCCTTAGCAAGATGACTTGCGAGTCCATTCACTTGGTGGAGGTCATGTTGGATCAATGATGTCACACGAGTAATTTGTGGTTAGACATTGTTCTTTCAATATAGACCATAGAAGCCAAGGACCTTAGTTTACCAAGCCCATCTTGGCCTATTTTTAGGAAGTAGTGCGGAGGTCGTTCAAATGTAAGATTTGATGCGATTGTTACGCGATACTACACTCATAAGAGTCTCTCTTGAGAATATTTTTGGAATACGAGTAGTTGTTTCTCCGATAATATTCGAAAGATGGGATGATGACTATGGGAACCTCTTGTAGAACATGTTCGGCAGGTTTAAACCATAGTACACTCCCTTTGGGTGGTTCATAACCGAGACTCCATGCTCGTGACTCGCAACAAACCCGTGATTCATGGTTGATCCGTTCATACATCCTTAATATCAATGGAACTTGGGTGTTGATAAGGTGTAAACCATAATCCACCAAAATGGATGATTGATATTCAGGAGGGTTGAACCGTTCATATATCGTTAATATCAATGGAACTTGGGTGTTGATAAGGTGAAAACCATAATCCACCAAAATGGATGATTGATATTAAGGATAATATGAGCCATCCCATGACCTTTGTCTGGTGTGCTTTGCTTGATCCTTGAGTGTGATTGTTGCAATCATGCATTCATCTGCATCTATATCATCAGATAAAAAGAAAAATTTCAAGGAACTTAAAGGGTTTATTTTCAAAATTTTCAGACATGGAAAGACAAAAAAGGCATACAAAGAAGTACAGCTTCAGACAACCTGATCTGAAAGAGTTAAGGAATCTGACATCCTATGTACTAGATCCCTTGGGTTTCAAAGCTCGTTTCGGGAAGCTTCTTTCTCTTCTGACTACTCAGGTGGATGAAGGGTTGATGAGTACATTGGCGCAGTTTTATGATACTCTGTATCGTTGCTTCTCTTTTCTGGACTTTCACCTTTTGCCTACCCTTGAGGAGTATGCTTATCTGGTGGGTATACCTATTCTGGATCAGTTGCCGTTCAGTGGCTTGGAGAGTATTCCTACTTCTCAAGAGATAGCTGACATGTTGCACATATATGATACCTTGGGTAAAGCTCATACCCCTTACCCAGATCTCTGTCTTTTACTAGTTTTGTTTGTAAAACTCTTTAGGTTTTTGTTCGCTTTCTAACCATTCCTTTGGATAAATAGAAGTGCGGTGGCGACTCGACTTGGTATGATTTACCTTGGATTTAGTTAATATCTCCAATGGTAACGAATACACCGCTACACTACTGTAAGCTGATACTGAAGTATAGACTGGTTGGTCTTTTACAGTACAACATTTTGTACAATCTTTTTTCAGGAAAATAACAGACTTAGCATATGGTATATGTTCTGGTCGTCAAACTGAATGTTGTGACATTCATCCCTGACATTATATGCTAAATTGTAGGATGGTTAGTTTTTCTGTTTCAGTATTTTTCTCAGGCTATTCTACAGGAATCCAACAGCTGAGCTAAAATCCAGGAAACTAACAACTGAGCTACATATAATGAACCTAACGAATAGCCTATTTGTTAGCACCCTAATATTTGGAAATTAGGTTATCTTGTTTAACCTTTATTTTAGGAAATACGAGTACAAGGCCAGCAAACTGTAATACTGTAACAGGTGATGTAATAAGTAATCCTGATGCAAAATAGATTATATATGATACAGTGTTCTCGTTTCGTTCATTCAAACACTCAATGGTTGTTTTCCTTTGAGCGATCAATGGTCGTTTGTTTCTTGATCCGACATTAGTATGGTGAAGCAATGACGTGTTGATCAATCATATTGAATCAATAATCGAGATGTGTTTGACGGTCTGAAATTGGTGCATCAGGGTTAGTGACGGCACAAGGGTTGTGTTGTCAGAGAGTTATGCCATTGGGGTTGTGACTGCACAAGAGTTGTGCTTTCTAAACACTTTTTCGAACAGTGTTAACCGCTTAACGCATATGGTTAACCAGTTACCGCAAGACGAAATACTTCCTTTTAAGAGATTTTCAAACAATGTTAACCGGTTAACGCATTTGGTTAACCGGTTAATGCAAGACGGAATACAGTTTTCCAACAGATTTTCAAATAGTGTTAACCGGTTAACGCATTTGGTTAACCGGTTAACGCAAGGCAGAAAACAATTTTGAACAGATTTTCAAACAGTGTTAACCGGTTAACGCATATGGTTAACCGGTTAACTCAAGGCAAAATTCACCCGTTCGGCTAACTCTACGAAATGTGATCGGTCGTTGAGATTTAATTTAGTTTTAATTAATTAAAGGATTAAAGTTAATAATAATAATGTGTTTATTATTATTGTCTTGTGGTGATCGGTTATGGCCTTAGTTTTCCTTTATTTTGTTTTGGGTTTTAAAATACGACCTGCGTGTCGTGCCTCTCTTTTAATCTCTCAATGTAACTTTTTTTCTCATCTCACTCCCTCGTATGTAAAACGAGTTTCTTTTATGTAATGTTATGATATGAAGAAAGCAAAGAAGTCAATGCCAAAGGAGGACAACCATGAAAATCTTGCTTGGGGAAGCTTAGATCGTTATTAGGTTAGCTTAGGTTCTCTCATTGGCTTGGGAGAACAACTGCGCTAGGGGCCATAACCATTTCATTATGTATGTATGTATGTTGATGCATGTGAATGTATATTGATGCATGTGAGAGACGATTTATATGATAAATAAGCCAGTGAGATCAGAAAAATTGCAATTCCCTCAAATTAAATATTAAGTTTATGCTTTCCAAGTTTTAACACTCATCAAGACTAGTATCAGATAATGTAGGTTTCGCCTACGCGAGGTGCATGTTCTATATTAGTAAGGTGCAATGGGATAATTTTAATATTAAACTGTTAAAACAATGGGTCAAACTTAACTAAACAAATTATAATAATATTATATATGTTTGCTTTCCAAGTTTTAGCACTCATCAAGACTAGTATCGGATAATGTAGGTTTCGCCTACGCGAGGTGCATGTTCTATATTAGTAAGGTGCGATGGGATAATTGTAATATCCAACTGCTAGAACGATGGGTCAAACTTAATTGTAATAATATTATACATGTTTAGAAGCAAGAGTTGGGAATGATCCATATGATGGATTGGAATAAGGAGTTATTCACCCAACTGAAATTTTCGAGAGTTGTATGAGATACAATTGGAAGGAGTTCCTACCTAAATAACCTAGTTTTGTGTAATCCGCCTACGCGGACTTAGAACGAAGTGAAATATGGATCTCGACCCACTATAAAATCTTCCAACGGGATTTTCCGAATCAAATGATGAGGGTCATTTGTTTTGAGTAAAATAGTGGGAGCATATTTAATTAAAGGCCTATTTAAATATGTCAATGATACTTATATTTTCATTAATCCTTATGTAGATTACCATGACAACAAACACCTCTAACAACATCTTGCGATCAACCCTTGACAAGGAAAAATTGTCTGGGACAAATTTTCTAGATTGGTACCAAAACCTGAGGATTATCCTCAAACATGATAAAGGGAAAGGCAAGGAAGTTGCCAAACCCAAACCCATTATTGCTGCTTTGAAGCCTAGTGGAGGCATAGCAAAAGAAGGCACCTGCTTCCATTGCGGTAAGACCGCACACTGGAAGAGAAACTACCCAAAGTACCTGGAAGATAGGAAGAATGGAGTAGAGACTTCAACTTCAGGTATTTTTGTTATTGAAATTAATTTATCTACTTCTGCATCATGGGTATTAGATATTAGATGCGGTTCTCACATTTGTACGAATGTGCATGGACTAAAAAGGAGTAGAGATTTGGCAAAAGGTGAAGTCGACCTACGAGTTGGCAATGGAGAAAAGGTTGCTGCCTTAGCCGTAGGAACTTATGAATTGACTTTACCTAGTGGTTTAATAATTCAGTTAGAGAACTGTTATTATATACCTGCAATTAGCAGGAATATTATTTCCGTTTCTTGTTTGGACAAGTTTGGTTTTTCATTTATAATAAAGAACAATTGTTGCTCAATTTATTTGAATGATATATTCTATGCTACTGCACAAATGAACAATGGACTATATGTCCTTGATCTTGAAATGCCTATTTATAACATTAATACTAAAAGGATGAAACCTAATGAGTTAAATCCAACTTACCTTTGGCATTGTCCATTAGGCCACATAAATGAGAAACGCATTTCCAAACTCCATAAAGATGGACTGTTGGACTCTTTTGATTATGAATCATATGAGACATGCAAATCTTGTTTAATTGGAAAGATGACAAAGTCTCCATTCACAGGAAAAGGTGAAAGAGATAATGATCTTTTGGCCCTCATACATACTGATGTATGTGGACCACTGAACATACCAGCCAGAGGAGGTTTTCAGTACTTCATCACATTTACTGATGATATCAGTAGATATGGTTATGTGTATTTAATGAAACACAAATCAGAGTCCTTTGAAAAGTTCAAGGAATTCAAGAATGAAGTAAAAAACCAACTAGGTAAGAATATTAAAACTCTTCGATCAGATCGAGGTGGTGAGTATTTAAGCCTAGAGTTTGATGACCATCTGAAAGAGTGTGGGATCCTATCCCAACTTACTCCTCCTGGAACACCCCAATGGAATGGTATATCTGAGAGAAGAAATTGAACCCTGTTAGACATGGTCCGATCCATGATGAGTCACGCCGATCTTCCAAACTCCTTTTGGGGACATGCACTATTGACAGCAGTTTACACACTTAACCGTGTTCCATCCAAAAAGGTTGAGAAGACACCATATGAGATATGGAGTGGTAAGAAACCACATATGTCTTACATGAAGATTTGGGGTTGCGAAGTTTATGTGAAACGACAAATTTCAACTAAGCTTGAGCCCAAATCTGACAAATGCTTATTTTTGGGGTATCCTAAAGAAACAAGAGGGTATTACTTCTACAATCCTTCAGAGGGCAAAGTGTTTGTCGCTCGAACTGGAGTTTTCCTCGAAAAGGATTTTATTTCCAAAGGAATCAGTGGGAGGAAAGTAGAGCTTGAAGAAATTCAAGAATCACAAAGCATCGATACACCTATGGAGGAATTAGAGCAGGAAACACAAGTAGTTGTGGAAGAGCAACCTGCTCAAGTAGAACAAGACCAGCGTAGGTCAAGCAGGATACGTCACCTACCTGAGAGATATGGATATCTCATAACAGATCAAGGTGATGTATTACTCATCGATCAAGATGAGCCTGTGACCTACCAAGAGGCCATAACTGGTCCCGAGTCTGAGAAGTGACTAGAAGCCATGAAATCTGAAACGGATTCCATGTACCCAAACCAAGTTTGGACCTTGGTAGAGCCTCCTGTAGGAGTCAACCCTATAGGATGCAAGTGGGTCTTCAAAAAGAAGACTGACATGGATGGTAAGATACATACCTATAAGGCAAGACTGGTTGCAAAAGGATATAAACAAATTCATGGGGTTGACTATGATGAAACCTTTTCACCTGTTGCAATGCTTAAATCTGTTCGGATTTTTCTTTCTATCGCTGCATATCATGATTATGAAATATGGCAGATGGATGTCAAAACTGCTTTCCTTAATGTGAATCTTCTTGAGGATGTGTACATGACACAATCTGAAGGATTTGACATACCAGAAGAAGCCCAAAAGATATGTAAGTTACAAAGGTCAATCTATGGATTGAAGCAAGCTTCCAGAAGCTGGAATCTTCGTTTTGATGAAACAGTAAAATAATATGGATTCATCAAAAACGAAGATGAGCCTTGTGTCTACAAGAAGGTTAGTGGGAGCATGATCGTTTTCCTGGTATTATATGTAGATGACATATTACTCATTGGAAACGATATCCCTACTCTGCAACAAGTAAAGTCTTGGTTGGGGAAATGTTTTTCTATGAAGGACCTAGGTGAAGCAGCCTATATATTAGGAATCAGAATCTATAGAGATAGATCATAAAAACTGCTTGGCCTAAGTCAGAGTACGTACATAGACAAAGTGCTGAAATGCTTTAATATGCATGATTCCAAGAAAGGATTCATACCTATGCAACGTGGCATGTGTCTATCAAAAACACAATCCCCTTCAACTAAGGAAGAAAGAGATCGCATGAATAATATTCCATATGCATCTGCAATAGGATCTATCATGTATGCCATGTTATGTACTCCACCAGATGTCTCATATGCTTTAAGTGCAACGAGTAGGTACCAATCTGATCCTGGTGATGCCCATTGGGTAGCTGTCAAGAATATCCTTAAGTACTTGAGAAGGACTAAGGACTCATTCTTGATATATGGAGGTCAGGAAGAGTTAGTTGTAATTAGTTACACCGATGCTAGCTTCCAGACAGATAAGGATGACTTTAGATCGCAATCCGGTTATGTGTTTTACTTGAACGGTGGCGCTGTGAGCTCGAAAAGTTCAAAGCAAGATACAATTATTGATTCTACAACCGAGGCCGAGTATATTGCTGCCTCAAGTGCAGCAAAGGAAGCTGTTTGGATCAAAAAGTTCATTAGTGAACTTGGCATAGTCCCTAGCATTGTGGATCCCATTGGTATCTATTGTGATAACAATGGTGCTATCGCACAAGCTAAGGAGCCTAGATCTCACCAACGATCCAAACACATACTTAGGCGTTGTCATCTCATTCGAGAGATAATAGATAGAGGAGATGTGAAAATATGTAGAGTACCTACACTTGACAATATTGCTGACCCACTGACAAAGCCTCTTGCGCAACAGAAGCATGACGGCCATACTAGATCAATGGGCATTAGGGATATGCATGATTGGCTCTAGTGTTAGTGGGAGATTGTTGGTGTAAGCCCTAGAGGCCAATACTTTTGGTACTTGTATCGAATTATTTATTAATAATAAAAGGCTTTTTCTTTATTATGTTTGGTTAATAAAGTCCCTAGAATAGATAGTCCGTTTAATGTATCAAGTATGACTTAATCATGAGATCACATTAAACATAAGGACACTATTCTAAAAGTATTCGTAGTCGAGCTTTATTGTGAAGTGGGATAACATTAAAGCATTAAGACTATTATGTTTATAGACTGATGATCACATCTCATGAATCATGGATAAAGAGTTATCAAGTCTTAAACATAGGTATGAATATTAAGAGTAATATTTATACCGGATTGACCCGCTATGAGAATACTATATAGAAAGTTATGCAAAGTGTCATAAGTTATTCTCATGGTGATAATGGTGTGTACCACTCTTCGACCTGAAACCACTATGGACCCTAGATGTAGAGTCGAGTGCTTTATTGTTGATCCAACGTTGTCCGTAACTGGATAACCATAAAGACAGTTGAGGGACCTGAGTGACCTAGATGGAATTTGCCCATCCTGCGTAACAGGATAAATGTCTATGGGCCCAATATTGAACTGGACAAGGATGACACGGTCTATGCCTTGTGTTCAATATAGATATAAGGGCAAAAGGGTAATTATACACATAATTATTATCACAAAAGGATTTGTCAGATCACATGACATTTTCGTGTCTTGGGTAGCAGTGATGTGTTGCTAGATACCGCTCACTATTTATTATGTTAAATTCGTGATTTAATATAATTGCCAACGTCGCGAAAACCTACAAGGCCATACACAAAGGACGGATTGATGAGAAATACAGTAACTAAGGAACACCGTAAGGTACGGTGCACTTAAGTGGAATACGAAATATGATAAGGTACCACATGCTTAAGTGATTTTGGGCATATTATAAGATATGGGCCAAAATACACTTAAGTGGGCTTTTTAGCTTGAAGTCCACACAAGTGGTTCTATAAATAGAACCCTTGGGTAGAAGCATTGGAACTCTTGCATTCCGTTTCTCTCTCTCTCAATCAAAGCCTTCATTCGTAGCAGCTAGCACTGAGATTGAAGGAATTCGTTCGTGTGGACTGAGTAGAGACGTTGTCATCGTTCAACGTTTGTGATCGCCACAAGAGGTAACGATTCTATCACTGATCATGCCCATTCGTAAGGATCACTAAATGGAGAAATTTTTAAATTCCGCTGCGCCTTGGATGGCAATTCTCCTTCACTATAATCTATGGTATTTTATTTGTTTTTGATTTGAAAACTTCTTATTTTTTGGGTTTTGTTCGTACTTTTCCCTTTTCCTTTGGAAACAATAAAAGTGCGGCGGTGACTCTGGTTTAATTGACATCTAGCTTATCCATAGCTTGATGGTCATGAATTTACCGCTACACTTGTCTCTTCTTGGAATTGGTAGTTTTGAGCAGCCATCTTTTTAATGGTTGTCTCCCAATCTACTGTCTTTAGAGCTTGCTACTGATATTATTGTTGGAATTGATTCTGGTAGTTTTGTTGGGGTTTGTACTGTCATTGGTTCTGACACTTAATAGGATCTTGTTTTTGAACACTCCCTTACTGATATTTCAAGAAGAAGTTTGGATGATTCTTCCAATATGGATTGAAGTTATTAGAATAGGGCTTATTCTACTTCATATAATTCACTTCTTCAGTTTATTGCACAGTAGCAACGTAGTGCATGGAAAACGAGGATCACTGCAAATTTAACAATTAACAGCTGGAACCATTTTAACTTTAGCTACCTACTGAGTACATAAATCCATTCCTTTGAGTCTTCTTTCAACTTTAGCAGCAACTTGGACTTCCATTTTTATACTCTGAGTAGTGAGTTTCAAATCTATCACTCCCTCTGGCTTGCTTGTAAACCTATAATACAACTCCATGTTTTCATTTGCAGCTATGGATTCTATTATCTTCTTGATGTCAGTGATTGTTGTGAAGTTATATCAGCCATCAGCATATGTATCAATCAGTTTTTTAGTCTTCAATCTAAGCACATTAACAAACATCTAAGTTGTAAGTAGGACAAGAAACAAGTAACCTCTTGAACCTCTTATAAGAATCACTCAATGATTTACCTTCTTTCTTCTTAAAGTTCATGATATCATATTTTTTTCTGAGAATAACTAAAGAAAGAAAATACTCATTAAGAAAAGTTGTTTCCATTTCTTCCCATATGGTGATACTTCTGGCAGGTAATGAATAAAACCATTCTTCAGCATATTCAAATAGGGTAAACGGAAACAGTCTCAACTTTTTAGCTTCTTCAAAATGCTCGTCTATCTTTAAACTAGTACTCATAGTAAGAAACCTTTACAGATGTTTATTAGCATCCTCATTAATTTTTCCCGTGATAGGTCTCTTCTCGAGTTGATGGGTAGTGGTTGGGTGCAACTGAAAATTTAGAACATTCACTAGTTGGTTCACTATAGTTAACCGACCTCCTGGGACATTCGCTCTTCCATAGTCTCAAAGACGTATATCTTCTTATGGTTCACCCCTAACCGGTTCCTCTTCTTCTTTAATTGATTATATATCTTAATGTGGTTATGTATTTGAGTGGTCGGATATGAGTACCTCTTCATCTGCCATCCTTTCTTGCTTAGCTTGTCTAAGTCAGTCGTGTAATCTTCTTTTTGGTTGTGTGTCAAACGGAAAATCAACTGAGGGTTCTCCTCGCATACAAATATGAAACAAATATTAGTAGTAACAAAATTTTAATAGAAATGATAATAAAATTGAAATAAAAATTTTAGTTGCAGTACAACAAATTATTAACTAAAATAAAACTATGAACTCTATAATCTTTGGCAGTCTCCGACAATGACGCCAAAAACTTGATCGATAAATTATCAAAAGACTTTGGGGGTTTTGATTTGTTGTTTTGAAAATAGAAAATTAATTGCAATTAAAAGTAAATAGAGAAGTTGAACGATTTAAAAAGATTATGAGTGAACATGCTAGGGAAGCTGTGTGATTGGATTCTTTGACAATAGTAATTTGACCTTATAACAACTTAATTTAACAATTATGACTATTAGTCTTTAAGGGTGTTTCCTCCAAATTCCTTAGTGATAAAATATTTAATCATTAAAATTAAAACCTATGTACATAGTGAATTACAGATGAAATTAACATTATTTTAATCAAGGATATTTCGGTTCCCACAAGGTATCCTTAGTCCTGGATGATATCTACTATGAAATACTCATAATTGAGCGTTAATACTGACGGTCCATCCTAAATATTAACCGTAAATCAAACTCAATTTTTTGAATAATAAATCATTAAGAACAAATTACAAGCAAATCAAATATATCAAATTATTGTCATTACAAGGTTCAAATCAAAATCATCTCATAAAGTCGAATCAGGGTCAACCTCTTAGCATTAGGGGGTTTAGCTACTCATAATGGTAACGAAAAACAAAATAAAAGATGTAGGCAATACAAACATACAATACAACAAAACAAAAAGTAGGCTAAACCCACTAGGAAAGATAGCTATCCCCGGCAGAGTCACCACTTTTCTGTAGCAGGGTATTCATTACCTTTAGATTTATTGACTAAATCAAAAGTAAATCATACAATTCGAGTCGGCACCGCACTTCTATTTATCCAAAGGAAAGGTTAGAAAGCGAACAAAAACCGAGAAGTTTTATCAAATCAAAAACTAATAAAAATGTCAGAGATCTGGGTAAGGGGGTTGGTTATGCAATGGGAAGGTTTTAAGCACCCAAGACATCCTTAGTACTCTAAGAGAGCCCTTTTTGCAAATGTTGTATGGTAGGTTGGTATTTGTGAAAATATTTGTGAAAACATGATTGGGGAGATGAGAAAAGAATGTACATATTATTTACAGTTTTGTTGTTTGAATGGTTAAACTCATTGCCTACGTACCATCACAAAGGTAGGATCAAAACCTCGTAGTTTAGGGTGAAAATATGAAAATATGTTGGTGAATTGATTTGACAAAAGCCTTAAGGTCTTTTTTTATCAAAGGGAGAAAACTCAACCTAAACCAACAATCCACCATGTAAGGAGAGCTTCAACATACTAGCGAGGGATCCACCCTATAATAATTATGGAAGACTTATGGTCCAATCACTAAGGATGAGGTGAGGTTTACATCAACCATTATGATAACTCAAACCTATGGCTAATGTTTATGAAAAAGATTTTAACAAAAATGGCCATTGGAACCACAAAAACAACTTGAAGTGATTTCTATTTACAAGTTAGAAGTATTCACAAAATGAAGTCAAAGTTTACTTAATATTCAATTCAAAATAAGTATTAAGGAAAAGAGTTTGAAAAATCAAAGGCCTATGGCCTAGGTTTCTAGTTTTGAAAACAATGTCAATGTTTGCACAAAATGAGTTTGGCTTGGGTTAGAGTGGAGAGAAGAAGAGAATGGCTAGTCCTAAAAATATAAAGATGAGATAAGAGAATAAAACCCTTGGAGTTCCTTTCTTGAGATCATAAAGATGATCCAAGATGCTCCTTTCCTTTGAACTTAGCAAGCAATAAGCAATTAACTCAAGCAATCAAGCAAATATCACATTCAAGCTCATAGGATCTCCATTTGGCTTGTCTCTCTTAACTTGGATATTCATGACAATGGTCCTTTTAACTAGCTCAAGTTTGGGATCCCTATCACACAAGAACAAACAATGAAAAAGTTCATAATGCAATAAGAGGAAAGGACAAAGAGAGTGTAGATTAGGGGTCTTTTCAATTCAACTTTCAAGATTAAGCATTCTAAAGGCATGAAGCCTAGTTGCTCTTCAACAATTTTAGTATTCTAAAGGCATGAGGCCTAGTTGCTCTTGAAGTTCATTAAGCATAGGTGAGGTCCTAATTCTAAGTCCTTTCTCCTTTTTGCATTGGGTTCACACAATTAAAGACAAAACAAGAACAAGGTAATAGTGTATTTACATAATAATATGCTCAAGTGAGCAAAAGGCAAATGGCATAAACATAAACATGAGCTCTAATGAGCAAAAGGAAAACACAATATGAATAAATGAGCAAGAAATTAAATTGCATTAAAGTAAATCGCAAGAATTAAATGCTTGAATTAAAAGTTAGTAATTAGTAGTTAGTGTTAGTGTGCCATAAGGCAATTTAGCGCTATGTTAAGCAATTGTAAGTGGACTAATGTAGTAGTCACACCTATCTGAGGTCGGTCAATAAAACTATAGGCAAACAAACACAAGTTAGAGACCATGACTAGTAAGCCAAGATCCTACAACTTGTCATGCCAAAAGAAAAGATGAATGACCTTGTATGGATTTTAGGTTCTTTGCTTGACCAAGAAGTAACCTATCTTGGACACAAAGCAATTCACTTGATCTTTGATCAAGATGAATTTGATTTGGATCAAAGAAGGTTAAGCCTCTCATTTGTCAAGGATAACCACAAATCGTTAACTCATTGGTCAAAAGAAAAAGATGAAGAAAGGAGATGAAGATAGAATGTACAAGATGAAAATTCAAATGACATAATCAAAACACATTGATCAAACATGAATGGAATCAACATCAATCAATGGTAAATAGAAGCGAAATGAAGATTAGAAGTCAAGAAAGGTCAAACATATTTTTGGTATTTTTTGGAATTAAAATAATATATAAAATAAAATGAACAAATAAAGGTCAAACTTCAAATCCAATTCAAATCAACTTGGATAAGTCCAATTGGATCATCACATGTCTAACATTGTCAAACAAGGTTTGGTAAATTTTCTCAACATTTTTCGAAAACAGAAACTAATTTTACACAATTAAAAATGAAGAAAAATAACATAATTGGACTAAAATCTCAAATAAATCTCAAATCAATTAAGAAATTGATGAGAATTTTTTTCATAGACTTATCATTATCCAAAGATGTTAAGAAAATATTTTTGGCATTTTTGAATATCAAAAGGTATTTTAAATGAATTAAAAACTATCAGAAATGAAATAAATAAAAAAAAATATTTAATGGAATCACAAAAATAATTAAAAATCATTTTATGAAACTAGAATTTAAGAGAAATTTTTTGCAATTGGTCCCATATTTTTGTCATTCCAAATAAAGAAGTTATGAATTTTTGAAAATAAAAGGAATTAAAGAAAATAAAACAAAAATTAATAAAAGAGAAAAAACCAGAGGCGCACGATCGATCTCATTAATTGACATGGACATCATTAATGGATCAGAGGCGCGCACTTACCATGTACATGAGTCAAGCGCGAAGTACCATGAATTAAATGAAGTCAAACCTAACAAAGGCCAGGATTATATTGTGGCTAATGGATCCAAGGGCTATGAGGTCAGCCACGTGTGTACGGTGGTGGAAACCACCGTCTTCTCCGGTGAGAAGGCCAAATCTGGCCACCAGTTGCAGGTTTTGCAACCTCAACTAAACCACACGATCCATATACCAAATTCAAGCTGGGGTGATGTACATCACCCATGTAACCTTAGTTTTCTCTCAAGATCCTTACGGAAGACGAAATCTGAGGTTGAAAAACTAGGTGTTCAATCTGAAGTTCAATAATTCACAAAATTAAAGCCACCAATGGCTTGCCTCTCACATGAGGACTTCAGAAAACGTAACCAACACAAGCAATGCACAATATTCAGTGAGGTTCGAAGCAAAATAGTTGAGGTATAAAACTTTGTAGTGCAGCTTTTATGAGCTCAATTCAACCAATCCTTTGCTTGCAGCTTGATCTTGATGTATGATATGAGAGCTAGGCTTAGGAGATAGTATTGAAATTCAACTAATGTTGTTGAAAATCAAACTTGAAAATGAATAGTGAAAACTCAAATTCCTTTGGTGAGAGGTTGGGAAATGAATGCAGCGGGGGTTTAGGTGCCTTCAGGTTGATATTTGAGTGAGGCAATGCGTTCTATTTATAGCCACCGCTGCAAGGAAAGTGTGAGCAAACTCGTGTGCATGAACTTGGGTTCTCCATGCATGGGCCTGTACAGGCGCATGTGAGGCCCAAAACCAATTTCAAATGAATGTTGAACATCAACCAAGTTGAATTGGACGTGCAATTTGCAAGGAAATGGATTGTGCATGAAGATTTAACATGAAATGCATAAATGGTCATAAAAGTTCATCTCTTCGAAAGTCCCATTTGGAAAATTCAAACATAGGCATGTGACTAATGGTTGGAAAGGTCTTGACATAAGGAACAAAATCTATGTTGAACAAAAATCTATTTGGAGTTTGGAAAATTGTGAAAACTGGCCATGAAGCTCAAGTTACAAAACATATATTTGAGAAAATTGCCAAAAATGACCAACTTCAGGCCCTTCTGTTTCAATGATGCAAGCTTCAAATGGAAAAACCTTCAACATAAAAGTTGTAGATATTTTAAAGACAATCAATTTGGACTTAAATTTGGCATAATTTGGATTTTGGATGAGAACGTTATGGGACTCAAAGGTGAACTTTTTCAAGATTCAATGGCTTTGGTCCAAAGTGACCTATAATGTTTTGCATTATCACATGTACTTCTTTTAGGATTATGAATTTTTTTCCAACATAACATTTGAATACATCTTAAACTTTCCAATGCACTTGGTATCACATCAAAATCATAAAAAATGAAGGAGTTAGGTCCTTGGGTAGTTGACCCAAAATTAGGGTTTCAGTCAAAATGACCTATAACTTTTTGAAATGGATGATGACCTTCCAAGTTTCAAATGTATTTTTGATGCACATGAAAGTTGTTCATATGGTTCTTAAGAACATTGTTTCTCTTGGAGTCATCATCATTTGACAAATACATCAAAAGTTACGTCTCAGTGGATTTCAAAATAGTCAGATGATTTGACTGGTCAACTTCTCAAGTCCAAACTTCAAATCTTGATGAATAATTGATTGAAGAAACTCACACAAGCTCATACATGCATAAAATAGAGAATTAAAGAACTTCCCTTTATTAAATTTGATCATGGGTTGAGGTTGCTTCAGGAGCAAGGCACAATCAATGCATAGTTGAATTAGGGTTTCCTTGGGAAACAATCCTCAAGCCCTTTGGTTTATCTTGACCAAATTTACAAGTTGAGATACTTGGGAGACATATATGATGATTGATAGCTTTGGGAACCATTGTCATTCTTGCTTTCATCTTCATCTGGTCACCTCAATGAGAATAGGGGCTTCCTAGGACCTTGTATCTCATGATTGCTTGAGCTTCAAAACAAAAGATGTTAGTGACATATTTTTGTGCTTTTGGTTAGTAAAAAAAATAATTAAAGCAATAATATACAATTCAAGCATGCTTGGTGGTCTCAAACCAACTCACACAAGTCCCAACCCAAGGGTAAAGGAGCCAAGATGCTATGATCCTTGAGGCAAATGCAATGTGCAATGATATGATGCCATGAGGGATCTTAGGGTCAAAATTAGGATCTTACATTAAGCAATCGTAATTGGACTTATGTAGAAGTCACAACTATTTGAGGTCGGGCAATAAAATTTTGGTGTTAATGCATGTTAGAGACATAGTATAATAGACTATGCTCATGAAACATACCACACACAAAAAAGCATATGCAAGAGGTGTGGCCTAATCTCATTCATACTCATGTTAACTTTTCAATCAACTAGCCTTAGGATTTTGAGATATCATAGGTCAAATGGAATGAATGAAAGAATAAGGTGAATAAGATGAAGTGGGAGGGGAATGGATTAAAACACAAATTGGTCAAAGGATGACTTTTACCAAATTAATATCATCCATTCATTTTGGGAGATGGAATGTACATTCCATCAATCCCCTAAATCCAATGATATTAACTCAATAAATTCAAATCAACCTTGACCAAGGCCCAACAACAATAGTCAAACACAAACAAGTCATCATAATTGGCCAACAAAATTATTTGGCATTTAATCAAATTAAAAATACTAAAATAAGGCATTTAAATTAAATATGGTTTGTCCAATTCCTAAAACCTCATCAAAACACCAAAGAAATGGCCATGACATTTATCATAGGTCAAACAAGGTCAAAGGACCTTGGAGAAAGAATTTCATGATTTTTGGACATTTAAAAGTATTTTTAAACAATTAAAAACAAATGAAAAATCATTTAAATCATGAAAAATATTAATAATGATCCAAAAAATAATTTTAATTCAGAATATGAAAGAGGAAAATATTTGAATTTTTTGTGTGAAACTCTCATATTTTTTGGATCAATATTAAAATTAATATGAATTAATGAAAATCAAAGGAATTAAAAAAATACAGAAAATAAACAAAAACGTGGACTACTTGACCTGCCTCATTAATTGAGGTGGAAGATTAATTGGTTGAGCGCGTGCGGTTCACCATGCACTTGAGTTAAATTGTCCACACACGTGGTAATCAACATGTACGCTCGTGATTAAAACATTTCAGCTGGATCCTATGGTTGTGAAAGATGCCAACACATCACCGAAGCTGTACTTCGGTCTTCTTCTCCGGTGGACCTCACCGGACTGGTCCACCTTCAACCATCACCAGAATAAAAAAAGAGGACATGATCTGAAAGGAAAAATAGCGTAGAGCACGAATCTGACCTCAATTTATCCTAACAACAAGTATATTAAGAGATACATGGAGTTGAAGTTTGAGGTACATGAATTGAGTTGCTTCAATTTGGTCTCAAAGAAACTCAATCTTCTTGCCTATATTGTTAGGACTTCAGACAACCAAAGAATCAAGAGAATTGAGCAAGATTGAGAGAGAATCGAAGACATGAAAAATTCTGAAAAATACCTTCAATGTAGGTCTGGATTCAGCTGTTCTTGCCTTGGCTCGTGCTTGATCTCACTTCAAATGCTTGCAGAAGAAGAATTGAATGCTCAAAAGGTCTTGGATCCCTGGAGTTTTGAATCTCAAAATAGTGAGAATTCAAACTCAATTTCAAGTGAAATTCTCAGGATTGTCCTTTGGAATATGAGGGTTAGAGGTTTGGGATCAAAGTTGGCGCAAATGTCTTTGAAGTTCTGAGCATATGGATCTCTATTTATAGCCAATTCAGTTGATATTTTCACACTTGAAATGAACTTCCAAAATCAGCAATGTGTGATGCATGAGTGCCTGGGCGTGTGCAGGCCCAGGAAATCATTCTATCTGATCCATAATTGAGTGTAAGCAAGGCTGAAGTCATGTTGGAATGCTAGGCAGTTGTGCATGGATGTTTGAAGTTCAATCTTGTCAAATGATGATACCATGTTCAAGCCATGCGCACCCTATTCATTTCTTGTCCAAAATGAATGAACTTGAACTTTTTGGAAAGGTTAGATCAATAGGAGAAACTTTCATGTTCAACACTTTTCCATTTAGAGCTTGGAACTGGAAGAATTTTGAGGTGGAAGTTTGGAAATTGTAACATATTGAAATTTTTTCTAAGTGTCAAGCCATATGTCTCAATATTCCACCTTACTTACCTTTTTTATGAGCCTCAAATTAGAAAAGTGTCTTCATCAAAGTTGTAGATCTCTCAGATACCTTCAAAATGGTCACCAATTTCATGTCATTTCGATTTGAAATGATAGAATTATGCATTTTTTAAGTTTGGAAAAATCACTTGATCAATGGTATAGGTCAAAAGTGACCTATAATGTAACCTCATATCACATGCTCATAAAAGTTGAATCAGCTCTCACTCCAAACATGAAAGTTGAAGTAGACATATTGAATTTTATTCTGAAACTTGTAAATCTTTCATCTCATAAAAAATGTGCAAGTTATGGCCTTGGGAAATTTACTTTCAAATTAGGGTTTAGATCAAATGACCTATAATGTTTCAACATAGAAAATGATTTTCCAAGCAAACGTAGCTTTAGGTATCAACATGAAAGTTGTTTAGAATGTCATTTAGAGTAATTTTTCTCTTGGAATCATTTTCATATGGTGAATATTGTATGATATAGGGTCTACGGAGACCTAGTTTTGATCAGATCAATTCATCTGGCCAACCACCATCAACCAACTTGCTAACTTTCAATTCTCTTGACTTTCTAGGATCATGGTAGATCATATATGCATAAGATGATGAATTTTGAAGTGCCCCTTGAGAAATTTGATCAATTGGTGAGATAGCGTGTTGGAGAAGTTACTCAAGATACCTAGTCAAACTAAGGTTTCCAAGGCAAATAACCCTTAAACTCTTGAAGAATGCTTGATCAAAATAACGTGTAGAGATAATTGGGACTCATATATGATGTTCATAACCATTCTTTTATCAATCCATGGTTATGCTCTTTGTCATGAGGGTCTCAAACCCTAGATATGAACCTGATAAATCAATGGAGATCATGCCCTATCTACAAAAGAGTTAGGAAAATGCAAAAAACATACTTTTGGTATTTTGGTTAATAAAGTGATAAAATATAAATATGATACAATCACATAATGCTTGGTGATCTCTCCCAAAACAAACCCAATGAAAGAGGGGTAAGGAGGATGCCAAGGTATGATCCCAATGCTAATGCTTATGATGAAATTGCGTGAGGGATCTTAGGGTCAAAATTGGGGTCTTACATATGGGTTCTTTTCAAAGGTCCATTTGGATAAATTTCATCTTCACTTTCCAATTCCAAATGCATGGCCACATGACATGATTTCAGCATTGAACTCAAGTAATTTTGGACCTGAATACATCACTTGATGAGCCTATCACACGCCAATGCCAGCATGCAAGGAAAATTGCTAAATTTGGCAAATTTTGGAAGTGTGTGGAAATGAATTGCATTGGCTATAAATACAACCCTCATGGCTCAGAATTGAGGACCTCATGCCCAAGCTTTGAACCTGTAATCCAAACCCTCACCATTAAAGGATAATCTTGAAGGTTTTCATTTGAAAATCAAGCTTCAAATCTCATTCTGTTTTGAGATTAAAACTCCAAGAGTCCAAGCTTTTCTTTGGTCCAATGCACCTCCTACAAGCTTCTGAAGCCAAGCCAACGACAATTGGAAGCAATATCAAGAAAGGTTGAAGCTCTTTCGAAGATGATTTTTCAGAATTTTCATCTCTTCGATCCTAACTCAATTCTTCACTATTATTTGTGATTTTTGGTTGGCTGAAGTCCTACTGTAAGACCCCAATTTTGACCCTAAGATCCCTCATGCATTTCATCATAAGCATAAGCATTGGGATTATATTTTGGCATCCTCCTTACCCCTCTTTCATTGGGTTTGTTTTGGGAGAGATCACCAAGCACTTTGTGATTATATCATACTTGTATTTTATCATTTGACTAACCAAAATACCAAAAACATGTCTTTGCATTTCCCTAACTCTTTTGTAGGTAGGGCATTGTAGCACCTCAAATTTGCCCCCCATCATTCATGCATTCATTTTTAGGTCATTTAACATTTCATTTTGCATTTCATCGTGTCAATCAGAATTAGCTCCAAGAAGCTTGAATATCATCCAAGACACGTTGTGGGTTCTATCTGGGTGATCAGTCATCACAAGGGAATGACTTGAGTTACTTCCAACATGTTCAAACGGGGTCTATTCATCATTCAAAACGCTAATTTTGAAGGAGCAAAAGCCTGTTTCGGAGCTGTCATGCTCGCTAGGCGAGCAACATGGTTCGCTTAGCGAATCTGAACTATCATGCTCGCTAGGCGAGCAAATTCTTCGCTAGGCGAAGCGCACGTGTTTTTGATAAAATATAACAGCAAAATCTTGGACTTGGACCTCTCTCACTTGAGCCCACCAAGCCACGAAAATCAGGTTATAAATTCAGTGGGAAAACCCTGAGAAGACATTCTAACTAATTCAGAGCAGCCTCCAGAGACTGAAGAGAACAACAAATTCACTCGAACTCTGACTCACACACTTCTCACACAAAACCCTAAGATTGCTCTACAAATCCAACAGTGCAATTCAATTTCAATCGATCTCTCCAATCAGGTTTGCCCTATCTCCATTACTTTATGCTTTCAATTTGAGATTTCTAAATGTTTGAGGCATTATGGTTGAATTTGGAAGAGTGGGTATCGTTAGGTTTTGCACGCAGGTTTAGATATGCATGAATGTGTAAAATAATGCCTCGAATGTTTAAACACTTCGTTTTTGAGATGGATACCATAGGGTTTGGGGCTACTGAAATCAGACTGTTATCAAGGAAGAAACTAAAACCCGCAGGAAGTCGCTAGCACCTCGCTAGGCGAGCATGCAGCGATGCTTCGCTAAGCCTTCGCTAAGCGAAGCAGTAGCGATCGTGACAGTAGCTGTTTTTTCGATTTGCTCTAATCTGTTTTGTATTCGTTATGACATGTTTTCTCTTGGCTGTATCTTGTTAGTCTAACCCGTTTGTTGAGTTTTGTGAGGGCTCACATGACTCTTGAAGAGATAGCTTGCTTGGTACTCCACTTTATTTTTGGGATACCATTGGGAGATTTATTCCGATTGCTTTGCTGACTAGTTTTCTTTGATGGTGCTAGCTTGAGAGATCACTGGGTGTCTTGCTTCTTTAGTTGTTATTACTTCGGATTTTTATCCGCGTGGTAGATCTCTTGATCCCTTTATCTTTCCCGCATTTTACCGCTTTCTTAGCTGGAAGACCTCGATAGGAGGCGATGCTTTTGTTTGTTTGCTTTTGTTTGTTTACTTTTGTGCCCAAAGACCTCCAAAAAGAGGTACCAATGCGAAAGACCTCCACGAAGAGGCAATTGACGGATAAAAGGGATTAGTAGTCAATTCCCCGTTATTCAGTGTGTCGTTCTCCATGCTCACACTACGTGTCGATGCTTCAGAACAAAAGCCCAAGATCTTTTGTCTGGTCAGTCAATGGAGAGGGTTCCACCTTTCTGAATCCCCACTTTTTGTCATGAGCTCACCCCGTCCAGGGTTAAGAGCTATGAGGTCTTATCCTTATTACCCTTCTGATCTGCTCACCCTGACGTTCAGTGTCAGTCGTTAAGAGCCCATTTGATTACCTTTCCATGGCTTGTTTGTCGAGGTTGATATGACCCCTCTTGACTAAAGCCCTACCCATGTATGCTTGAGCCCCCTTGTTGGTTGTTTACTTTATGCATGTTTGTTTTGTATGGTGGGATTGTCTCCCCATAGGATGGCTAGGCTTCGTATAGTCTCTCGTTTGCATGTCAATTAAGGTAGCACGGTTCCTTCGTCTAGGACTTCCTTTTTGCATGAGCATTCCTAAAACACAACAAACTCATTGATTTTTCTTCTCCTAAGAACACGTTAACTACTTCTACTACAGGCGAGTAAGTCTCCAAAGGTCGAGCATCCGGTAGATTGCGTAGTAACGTCGTTCATCTAAAAAACACAACCCTTAACCCGTAGTTAGACGAACTACGGCTTGCTCTGATTCTCATTCCATATGAGATACGTAGGCATAAGACGCGATGTCTTAGCGAGCACACTCCAATGTAACCCGTAGGTAGCCGAGCTACGAAGACTCTAATTCTCATATTCAGATGAGACACGTATGCAGTGGATGCAACCTCCGTGCGAGTCATTTACTTTTGACCCCTCTTTTAGTAAATAGTACATTAGATAAACCCACACCCTTTAGACGAGAACAACAAGAGTGGATCCCGTAGAGTACTACGGATGCGTAGGGGTGCTAATACCTTCCCTTCGCGTAAACGGCTCCCGAACCCAAGATTTGGTTGCGAGACCTTGTCTTTTCCTTTCCGTTTTCCAGGTTTACTTCGAGCGTTTCCTTTCCCTCCTTTGGGATAAATAACGCACGGTGGCGACTCTTCTGTCTTTTCTTTGTTCGCCGGTTGTTTTTTCGCATCCCCTTTTTTAGGTTGCGAGAGCTGGCGACTTTGTTGGGGACATATCTTCCCTAGTGGGCCTTTCCTAGCGTTTATTTGTTTATTGTCTATTGTGTGTTATTTATTTATTGCTTTGCATACTCATCTGCTTGCATTGCATCCTATGTGCGCTTTACTGTCTCATGCATACTGTGCTGGTTGTGTATCTGTTTCACTGTTGGATGGGAGTCACAAGAGGTAAAAGGCCCAATACACAGGCTATGAGTGAACTTTAGGACACCTAGGAATAGAGTGATTCATGGGAAGCGGGTGGTATGGCGCCACTTAGCGGAACATGGTATCACAAGCAGTTCAGATTCTGAGGGGGTATTATCGTTGCATACACCTGGTATGCAAATGATGATATTCTTGAAAGGATTGTTTATCCCTCATTTCTCTTGACCTTACCCTGGCCTAGATTACGCCCGTGAGTGGGGCGGGAATGAATCATTTACAGGTACTGATGGTGACTTGTTCTGTTGGTGACCGTTGGTTCTGAAGTATGGGTTCTAAGTCGATGACCGTGTTCTATGGTTCCCAGTTCCGAATTCATGCTGAAGTTCTGATCCTGTGCCTCGCAATATACAACCAGCCATTGTTTCATCATTTTGCATCATAGCATGTTTATTTTCAAAAAAAAAAAGGGGTTAACCCGCATATGCATATCATTTTTTCAGGTTTATTCAGGAGTCTGTTCACACCGAGAGATGGCTGCCATTCCAGAGTTGAAGAGGAAGACTTGCACCTACAGCTTTTACCGTGAGCCGTTGACATCTTTGGAAGAATTGGGTAATCTCGCGACCGACCGTAATCAGAAGGTTTTTAATGATCAGTATGGGGATATCTTGGCATTGTTGAAGATGGTGGTTGATCCGGTACCTCTGCAGACTCTCTTACAATTCTATGATTCGGAGCTTCGTTGCTTTACTTTTCAGGGTTACCAGTTAGTGCCCACTCTTGAAGAGTATTCCATCCTTATGAACGTCCGAATCAAAAATCGAGTACCTTTCCTGGATGTGCCAAAGGAGGTGGATTTCAAAGTTGTCGCTAAGGCTCTTTACCTGAGCATCAAGGAAGTGAGCGATAATTGGAAACCAAGCGGTGATGTTGAGGGCTTATCCTTGAAGTTCTTGGTAAGGATGGCTAAGGAAGAAGCAAAGGAAGGAAATTGGGTAGCTTTCAATGCTCAGTTGGCTGTCATGATTTATGGAGTTGTTTTGTTCCCTAGTATGCCTAGTTTCATGGACCTGGCAGCAATCACTATTTTCATTGGAGGAAACCCGGTGCCTACCTTGTTAGCCGACACCTATTACGCGATACACAACAGGCATGGTAAGTGTGGAGCTATCAGGTGTTGTCTCCCGTTGCTACTCAAGTGGTTCTTGTCTTTTCTACCAACCAATGGACCGTTTGTGGATACTCAGAATACTCACAAATGGACTCAGAGGATCATGTCGCTCACATCTTATGATATCAAGTGGCAAGCTTATAGGATTAATGTGCACAACGTCATTATGCGTTGTGGAGAGTTTCACAATGTTCAACTCATAGGAACTAGGGGTTGCATCAACTACAACCCGGTTCTTTCTCTCCGTCAGTTGGGTTTTGTCATGAATGAAAGGCCGTAAGATGTCGAGATAGCTGAAAATGTGTACTTTGAGAAACGAAGCAATCCAGCAAGATTGGAGCAAATGGGAAAAGCTTGGAAGAATATTGGTATAAAAAATGGATCTGTTCTAGGGAGGAAGTTTGGAATTGCTATGCCTGCTTACACTGAGTCGGTCAAGGAAAGAGTCGGGACTTTCTTGCTACCATATGACCGGATGGAACCATTACAAGAGCAACCGCCTTGGATCCTTTCCGAGAATGTGCCTGCTGAGTGTTACAAACAAGTCTTAATGGAGAATCGCCAGTTGAAGGAGACTGAACAAAAGATCCAAATGGAGCTTTACAAAGCAAAGGCTGATAGGATGAATTTGGCTCATAAACTCAAAGGAGTGCAAGGTAAAAGTTCTGGGAACAAAAGAGGCCCTATGATGAGATAGAAACAATGTTGGATGAAGAACACCATGAACGCTTGAGGTTACAAAAAGCGGAAGCCAATTACAAAAAGAAGATACGAGACTTGGAAAGACAGCTTAAGGACAAAGATGCTAAGTTGAAGAAAGAGGTAGATCTGAGGCATACAGTAGAGAGCCAGCTCAGAGGAAGTGACATCCGTGCATCTCAGTTCCAAGAGGAAGTTGTGGAACTCAGAGTGCAATTGAAAGTGAAGCTCACCCCTCTACCCGAGTGTTCAGAGTGTGACCGTTTGATGGATCAGTGCCAGTATTTGGAGACTCTCATTCCTGAAGGACGACTTCCCTAGTTTGTCTTGTTGTTTATTTTGAGAGTCACCTCCAGGTTTGTTGGATGGGATTCCTTGTTCTACACTGATGAACTAAATCTTTGCTTGAACGATGTTTGTGTGAATCTTATTTCTTATGTCTACGGAGGAGATTATTGATGTTTCACTTTTGCTTTCCGTTTCAGGCAGAATTGCTGAGTATCGTCCGCACCGTTAGGCAACAAGGCAGAATCAACAGAAGATCATGGATCAATTTCAAGCAGAGCTCACCGAGATGAAGATCCGCATGACCCAATTCATGGATGTGATTCAAGGGGTGGCTCAGGGACAGCAAGAGCTCAGACAGATGATGTAGAGGAATCCCGCCACTACTCAACCTGAGACATTGACTGATCCTCCAGCTGGAGAGGTTAACAGACCCAGTGGACCGGGGCCTACCCTGATCCTACATGTCAACTCCGGTCAACAACCCACTCATGATGATCAGGACGATCAATTCCCCCTGCTTCAGGAGGACTTTGGTATGAGTCATGGTATGAACCCTATGTTTTGGAGACTCGAAGAGAGGTTGAAGGCAGTGGAAGGGCAGAATCCTCTAGGAGTAGACGTTGCTGACTTAGGATTGGTCCCAGGCGTGAGGGTGCCACCGAAATTCAAGCTCCAGATATTTGACAAATACAATGGCAACTCTTGCCCAAAGACCCATGTGCAAGCCTAATTTCGTAAAATGGTTGCATATTCTGACGATGAAAAGTTGCTTATGTACTTTTTCCAGGATAGCCTAGCTGGGGCATCCCTGGAATGGTATATGAGGCTGGACAGAGCCCACATCCGCTGCTGGAGGGATTTGGCTGAGGCTTTCGTGAAGCAATACCAGTACAATGCAGACATGGCTCCGGACAGAACTCAACTTCAGAATTTGTCTCTTAAGAGCAATGAGTGCTTCAGGGAATACGCTCAACGCTGGAGGGAGACAACTTCCCGTGTTCAACCTCTTATGTTGGAAAAGGAAATGGCTAACATGTTCATGAACATTATGCCCGGACCTTACTTGGAGCCCCTGGTGGGTTGCAATGCCTCCAACTTTGCTGATGTAGTCTCTACCGGAGAGAGGGTGGAGAATTACCTGAAAACATATAAGATCCAGAGTGGAGGTGGATCTTCATCAGGGGTGAAGAAGTCGTTCATTCAGGGACAGAAGAGGAGAGAAGGGGATGCAAATGCCATATCTTCTTATCAGAACAGGGGTAACCGGAGGAATAACTTTCAGAACTATCATCAACAACCGTATGTTGCGGCTGTGATCATTTCGGCTGCAGCACCACTACAACAACAACAACGACAACGTCAACAAACTTAGTACCAACAACAACAACCGGGTAACAGACCCGCCTATCAACAGAGGCAAAGGATAATGGACCGACGTTTCGACACTCTTCCAATGTCGTACGCTCGGTTGCTTTCTAGTCTTCAACAACTATAACTTGTGTAATTACGCACTCTGGCTCCTCCTGTTGGTAGGCTTCCAGTGGGATATGACGCCAACGCTAGGTGTAGCTTCCACTCTGGGGCACCTGGCCACAATATTGAGAACTGCAAAGCTTTTAAGTACGTAGTTTAGGACCTTAGAGATTCAAAGGCATTCGACCTTGCACCGGCTCCGAATGTCGTCAACAATCCCATGCCCCAGCATGGTGGTGCGAATGTTAATATGATGGAAGGGGAAGCCAGACCCGTCAAAGATGTGTTGAAGCTGAAGACTCCGTTGTCGGATATCAAGGGCTACTTGTTGAAGGCCGATGTTTTCCCCGGTTGTGGGAAGGGTTGTTTGGATTGTGCTACTCAGAGTGGAGGTTGTTTGAAGCTACAACAGAGTATCCAGGCCTTTCTCGACAAAGGTATCCTCCAGGTTGAAGATTTGTCTGTCCAAGAGTCTGTGGAAGGGGTTGAGGGAGAGGTGTTTGAAGACGCTACTGATGAATTCGCAAATGTTGTTCCTACTGATTCTGTAATCCATGATGATGTAGTTAATTTTTCCAATGGGGTAGATTCTGATGTAATTGAACTTGATGTCGATGCTTGCATTTCAATGAATGAGATTTCAGAGTATGACTATGATGTTGTTATTATCACCATTTTCTACCCAACTAATCAGATCAATGTACCAGAAGCGCAGCCGATGCCACCAGCGCGACCGTCCACTATGACCATCATGACCCCTGGTCCTTTACCTTTCACCAGCGAAAGGGCCATTCCTTGGCATTATGGGGGGAGTGTGTACACGCGCGATCTTGGGATAGAACGGCCACTAAAGGTAGAAGAGGGTCAGAGGACTGAACTTGAAGTTGAAGGCCCCGCAGTGGACAATGTTGGTGGAATCGGAAAATTCACCAGGAGTGGTAGACTTTTCTCACCACCCGCTACTCAAGCTGATAATGCTGATGCCGCGGCGAAAGCCAAAGGCAAGCAAGTCGTGAATGAGGGTGCCTCTGCACCCCAGGCTGGTTCTGAGCCCATTTTCACGAAGGATGTGGACGAGCTCTTGAGGATCATAAAGAAAAGAGACTACAAGGTAGTCGATCAGTTGATTCAGACTCCGTCCAAGATATCCATTCTCTCACTCCTATTGTGTTCGGAGGCGCACAGAGAGGCACTTCTGAAAGTCCTAAATGCCGCATATGTGCCTCAGGAGATCTCAGTGAACGAACTGGAAGGGATCGTTGCAAATGTTCATGCAAGCAACGGGTTGGGTTTTACTGATTCTGACTTGACACCAGCTGGACGCAATCATAACAAGACTTTGCACATCTCGATGGAATGCAAAGACACCGTGTTATCACATGTTCTGGTGGATACAGGTTCCTCTCTCAATGTGCTACCCAAGAGAGCCCTGTCAAGGTTAGAAGTAGAGGGTTTAGTCCTAAAGCCTTCAGATCTTATTGTGAGAGCCTTTAATGGTTCTAAGAGGTCGGTGTTCTGAGAGGTAGAATTGCCAATTCAGATTGGATCACAAACCTTCAACATCGTCTTCTATGTGATGGATATCAGTCCTTCCTATAGTTGCCTGTTGGGTCGTCCTTGGATCCACAACGCTGGGGCAGTCTCTTCAACTTTACATCAGAAGATTAAATTCCCAGTCAATGGAAGGATTATCACCGTCTGTGGTGAGGAGGATATTTTGGTCAGCAACCTGTCTACATTCAAGTATGTAGAGGTAGAACGTGAATTTCATGAGACCCTATGCCAGGCCTTTGAGGCAGTTCAGATCAAGGATGCAGCTCCGGTGGAAGAGGTTAAAGCGAGTGCCTCTATCTCATCCTTCAAGCAGGCACAGGCCTTGGTGGATTCGGGTGTTGCCCCCAGTTGGGGACATATGTTGGTGTTACCAACGAAAGACGACAAATTCGGGATTGGGTATCAGCCAGCCCCGACTTCTATAATTTCAACACTTCAGACTCGTCAGGGGCCGATTACTTTCTCCAGCGCTGGCGTTATCCGATATGGCCAGGTCTCTGCAGTCAACGATGAAGACGGGGATAGTGATTGCGACATTGATAACTGGGTGCGTCCGAGGATTCCGGGTGAAGTCATCAACAATTGGTCCTCCGAGGAGATTGTCCAAGTCACTTTTCTGGAGGAGTAATTTTTCTTGTTTATTCATGCATATCCAAGTCTTACGTTCCGCCTAGGGCGTAATGACTCATTGTAGGGCTATTCTATGTGGATACCTGCATTTTTATCATAAATAAAGGACGTCTTTTGCATTCAAATATTTTGTTCACTGTCTTTCTATTTTTGCAGTTTTCAAAAATCAAAAAAATATTTGGCAATGTTTGGTTTAGTTTTTACTCTTTGTTCACACTCATAAGCACATACCATCACTCATGCAGATGCACATCACCGGATCCTATTGATAACGGTCCTGCTATGGCTCACTTCGACTTTGAAAATCCAATCTTTCAAGCTGAAGAAGAGGGTGATAAAGACTGTGAACTCCCTGAAGAGCTTTCCAGGCTATTAAAGCAAGAGGAAAGGGTCATTCAACCGCATCAAGAGTCTACTGAAGTGATTAATCTTGGCACCGAGGACGTCAATAAAGAAATCAAGATAGGGGCTGCTTTGGAAGATAATGTGAAGAAGGGGTTGATTGAATTGCTGCAAGAGTATGTTGACATCTTCGCTTGGTCTTATCAGGACATTCCAGGGCTTGACACAGACATTGTGGTACACCGTTTGCCTCTCAAAGAGGATTGTCCTCCGGTCAAGCAGAAGCTCAGAAGAACAAGACCAGAGATGGCTGTCAAGATAAAGGAAGAAGTGCAAAAACAGTTGGATGCAGGGTTTCTAGCGGTTACAAATTATCCGCCATGGGTTGCAAACATCGTTCTAGTACCTAAGAAGGATGGAAAGGTATGGATGTGTGTCGACTACCGGGATCTGAACAGAGGTAGCCCCAAGGATGATTTTTCATTACCTCACATTGATGTTTTGGTGGATAACACAACTCAGTTCTCGATATTCTCCTTCATGGATAGCTTTTCTGGCTATAATCAAATTAAGATGGCACCAGAAGACATGGAGAAAACAACTTTCATAACCCCATGGGGCACCTTCTGCTACAAGGTGATGCCGTTTGGTCTGAAAAATGTTGGGGCAACATATCAACGAGCTACGGTGACTCTTTTCCATGATATGATTCATCATGAAATCGAGGTTTATGTTGACGATATGATTGCCAAATCTCAGACAGAAGAAGAACATTTGGTGAATCTGCAGAAACTGTTTGAGCGTTTGAGAAAATTCAAGCTGAGGCTTAATCCGAACAAGTGTACTTTCGGGGTGAGATCTGGAAAACTATTGGGTTTTATTGTTAGTGAAAAAGGGATTGAGGTGGATCCGGCCAAAATGAATGCGATATAGGAAATGCCTGAGCCAAGAACAGAAAAAAAAGTCCGTGGTTTCTTAGGGAGGTTGAACTAAATTGCAAGGTTCATCTCTCACCTAACAGCCACGTGTGAGCCAATATTCAAGTTGCTGAGAAAAGATCAGGCTATCAGGTGGAACGATGATTGCCAAAGGGCTTTCGAGAAGATCAAAGAGTATTTGCAGAGCCTTCCAATCCTTATGCCTCCAGTCCCGGGGAGACCGCTGATTATGTATTTGACAGTACTCGATAATTCCATGGGTTGTGTTCTCGGTCAACACGACGAGACAGGTAGGAAAGAGCATGGTATCTACTACCTGAGTAAAACATTCACAGACTGCGAGTCGAGATACTCGATGCTTGAAAAGACATGTTGTGCACTTGCATGGGCCGCTAAGCGATTGAGACAATACATGCTGACTCACACAACCTTACTGATCTCCAAGATGGATCCAGTCAAGTACATATTTGAGAAGCCAACTCTCACTGGAAGGGTTGCTCGTTGGCAAATGGTATTGACAGAGTACGATATCCAATATACATCCCAGAAAGCCATCAAAAGGATTATTTTGTCAGACTATCTTGCTCAACAGCCGGTTGAAGATTATGAGCCGATGAAACTTGATTTTCCAGATGAAGACATCATGTTCCTCAAGATGAAAGACTGCGAAGAGCCAGTTGTTGAGGAGGGACATGATCCAGATGAAAAGTGGACTTTGTTGTTTGATGGGGCTGTCAATGCTAGAGGAAGTGAAATTGGTGTTGTCATTACTACTCCGAAAGGTGCCCACATGCAATTCACCGACCGTCTGACTTTTGAGTGCACCAATAATGAAGCTGACTATGAAGCCTGTATTTTGGGTATTGAGAAAGCCATTGATTTGAGAATCAAGACTTTGGACATCTTCGGAGATTCGGCTCTGGTAATCAATCAAGTGAACGGTGATTGGAACACCCTCCAGCCTACTCTGGTCCCCTACAGAGACTACACGAGAAGACTGTTGACTTTCTTCACAACAGTAAAGCTGTATCATATACCTCGTGACGAGAACCAGATGGCAGATGCTCTTGCTAGTCTATCCTCCATGATCAAGGTGATTCGATGGAACCATGTTTCCAGGATTGATGTTATGCGCCTTGATAGGGCCGCGCATGTGTTTGCTGTTGAAGTGGTAGTTGATGACAAGCCCTGGTACCACGACATCAAGTGCTTTCTGAAGAATCAAGAGTACCCTGCAGAGGCATCCAACAATGATAGAAAGACTTTGAGAAGATTGGCACGCAGTTTCTTCTTGAACAAAGACGATGTGCTGTATAAGAGGAACTTCGACATGGTTTTGCTCAGATGTGTGGATAGACACGAAGCAGGCATGTTAATGCAGGAAGCTCATGAAGGCTCCTTCGGTACTCATGCCGGCGGACATGCAATGGCTAAGATATTGTTGAGAGCAGGTTATTACTGGATGACCATGGAATCTGATTGTTTCAAATATGCTCGGAAGTGCCATAAATGCCAGATTTATGCTGATAAGGTACATGTGCCGCCAAATCCTTTGAATATGATGTCTTCGCCGTGGCCTTTTGCTATGTGGGGCATTTATATGATTGGAAATATTGAGCCGACCGCCTCCAATGGGCATCGCTTCATCCTTGTTGCCATCGACTATTTCACCAAGTGGGTCGAAGCAGCGTCATTCGCGAATGTCACCAGACATGTGGTTGCCCGATTCATCAAGAAAGAAATCATTTGTCGTTATGGAATTCCCGAAAGAATCATTATTGATAATGGTTCTAATCTCAATAACAAAATGATGAAGGAGTTGTGCCAGAACTTCAACATTCAGCATCACAATTCTTCCCCTTATCGCCCTAAGATGAACGACGCTGTTGAGGCAGCAAATAAGAACATAAAGAAGATTGTGCAGAAGATGGTCGTCACATACAGAGATTGGCATGAGATGCTACCCTTCGCCTTGCATGGGTACCGTACTTCAGTACGTACATCGACCGGGGCAACCCCTTACTCCCTTGTGTATGGTATGGAAGCAGTCCTACCTGTTGAAGTGGAGATTCCTTCTCTAAGAGTCCTGTTGGATGTCAAGTTAGACGAAGCTGAATGGATTAGGACAAGGTTTAATGAGTTAAGTCTTATCAAAGAGAAGCGAATGGCAACCATTTGTCATGGCCAGTTGTATCAGAGTCGGATGAAGAAAGCCTTTGATCAGAGAGTGCGTCCTCGATGTTTCCAAGTTGGAGATTTGGTGTTGAAAATGATCCTTCCTCCTCAAACAGATCACAGGGGCAAGTGGACTCCTAACTATGACGGACCGTATATTGTTACCAAGGTTTTCGATGGTGGGGCCTTAATGCTTGCAACTATGAATGGTGAAAACTTCACTTCCCCTGTGAACTCAGACGCAGTTAAAATATACTTCGCATAAAATAGACCCGCTGGACAATAAAAAGAATAGTCTAGGCAAAAAAATGGGCATCCCGACGAACCAAGAAAATGAAAAGGTTCGGGCAAAAATTAGGCAAAAATGGGTATCCCGGTGGATTGAAAACCCGAAAAGGGCGATCTAGGAAAAAGTTAGGGATTAAGCGAATGACTGCGTTCTGAATAGTTCTGAATCTCATCTCGTGTCAATAACTGGAAATTTTCGAAGGGTAGGAAACAGTCCAATCACCTTTTTCAGAAAGGTGATCATCTGGAGGATCTTGAAGACGAGCGAGTCATAGCAGAATTGAAACCCGATAGAAATCCATTTCACATTGCCGTTAGATTAATTTCTATTTTTTATCTTTTGTGCGATTACCTCTTTCCAGGGATTGCTTCCTGATGTAAATCCCTATTCAGAGGCCACTCAATCAATAAAATCATGGTATTCAGTACATCTCTGTGTTCATTTTCATTTTACTGTTTTGTGTGCAAAAATGACGTCCGAATTTTTTATAAACATTACATCATGAAACATAAGAGCTTTACAGGTACACGCTCAATAAACATTTAAAATTGCTGTAAATTTTAAGTGCTTGGGACCGTCTATTCAGAACAGGTATACTCGGGGCATTTCCTTGAGGTTCCCCGCAGATGATCGCGGATGTTTTTCCTCAACAGTTAGAATTTGGTATCTTATCCCTGCAGAGTTGGTCCAAGCGTTGGATTCTTTAATCCCTAGCAGGTTATCACTACTGTACTTCCCCAAGTAGGTGTTTCAGATTATACGCTCCCCAGTAGAGTTGACAGTGCAAGACGGTATATCCCCAGCGGAGTTGACAATGCCAGACTGTATCTTCCCAGCAGAAGCAGCTGCTCCTTAGAGTCCGATGCCAAATCAATAATCCCAATGCCAAACCCATGGTCTCTTTCCTTGAAGCAGAATCTCGATACCGTATCGGTGTTTGTTTCCCCTGCCGAGTCGTCTCTCTCACAGATTATGGTTGCTAGAACCACTGTCGCTTTCCTCAACAGCAAGTTCTCAATGCCATTCTCTCCCCAGTCAGGGTCTCGGTATCTCGTCATTGCTAGAACACCGTGTGGCGGGTCATTTCCCCACAGAGTTCTTTGTTCTGTGCATCTTCAACAACCTTGCCAGGGTCCAGAAGATGGTGATCATTTCCCCAGCAGAATTCCTTGCCATAGCCTGGCGTTCTCTCTAACCTAGCATTTTGCATCCCTACATATAGAATCATATTGCATTGCATCCTCCCAAATCGTGTAGTATTTCCATTTTCATGGAGCATTACGCCATTGGAAAATTCAAACATACGCATGTACGCATAAGACATTCTCGGTATCCCAAGTGATAAACCAGAAGTTGTTTCTAGTACTCAGACTGAAGGTTGTTCATGACCTATTACCCCCAGCATAGGTCGTTGGCCTACGTGCTGCCTCAATTATCTTTCCCTATTTCGGCCAATACTGACAGGCATGAAAGTTTCTGGTATTCAGACCGAAGTGGCATTTAGGCCAATTTTCCGGTATTCAGACCGAAGTGGCATTCAGGACAATTTTCTGGTATTCAGACCGAAGTGGCATTCATGCCAATTTTCCGGTATCCAGACCGAAGTGGCATTCAAGCCGATTTTCCGATGTTCAGATCGAAGAAGTTTCCGACGTTCAGGTCGACGCAACTTGTGGCATTCAGGCCAGATTTTCCGGTATTCAGACCGAAGTGGCATTCGGGCCAATTTTCCGGTATTCAGACCGAAGTGGCATTCAGGCCGATTTTTTGATGTTCAGATCGAAGAAGTTTCCGACGTTCAGGTCGACGCAACTTGTGGCATTCAGGCCAGTTTTTCCGGTATTCAGACCGAAGTGGCATTCGGGCCAACCTCTCGGTGTTCAGGCCGATACCAATAATCTCATATCTTCCGATGCTCAGATCGAAGTCATTTCCAGTATTCAGACTGATGAGCGGCATTCAGGCCATGGTTATTTATGTGTTACCATTTATTTTGGTATCCAGGTTAACATTCTTTTTCGGTATTCAGACCGATCTCACTGTACCAGACAGATTCTTCTTTCAACACCACCTCTTTGCCGATTCTAACAGGCATTGTTACTTCACCTCACTTCAGTGCAAATTTTCAGGCTTTTATTGTATTCAATCCCTTGATACCTCGAAAATGCGAAAGCCGCTGCTTCTTTCTTTTCGGGTCTCCAGTAATTTGAATAGGGGCAGCTGTAGCACCTCAAATTTGCCCCCCCTCATTCATGCAATTATTTTTAGGTCATTTAACATTTCATATTGCATTTCATCATGTCAATCAGAATTAGCTCCAAGAATCTTGAATATCATCCTAGATACGTTGTGGGTTCTATCTGGGTGATCAGTCAACACAAGGGAATGACTTGAGTTACTTCCAACATGTTCAAACGGGGTCTATTCATCATTCAAGATGCTAATCTTGAAGGAGCAAAAGCCTGTTCCGGAGCTGTCATGCTCGCTAGGCGAGCAACGTGGTTCGCTTAGCGAATCTGAACTATCATGCTCGTTAGGCGAGCAAATTCTTCGCTAGGCGAAGCGCACGCGTTTTTGAAAAAATATAACAGCAGAATCTTGGACTTGGACCTCTCTCACTTGAGCCCATCAAGCCACGAAAAAAATCAGGTTATAAATTCAGTGGGAAAACCCTGAGAAGACATTCTAACTAATTTAGAGCAGCCTCAAGAGACTGAAGAGAACAACAAATTCACTCGGACTCTGACTCACACACTTCTCACACAAAACCCTAAGATTGCTATGCAAATCCAACGGTGCAATTAAATTTCAATCGATCTCTCCAATCAGGTTTGCCCTATCTCCATTACTTTATGCTTTTAATTTGAGATTTCTAAATGTATGAGGCATTATGGTTGAATTTGGAAGAGTGGGTATCGATAGGTTTTGCACGCAGGTTTAAATATGCATGAATGTGTAAAATAATGCCTCGAATGTTTAATCACTTCATTTCTGAGATGGATACCATAGGGTTTGGGGCTACTGAAATCGGACTGTTATCAAGGAAGAAACCAAAACCCGCAGGCAGTCGCTAGCACCTCGCTAGGCGAGCATGTAGCGACGCTTCGCTAAGCCTTCGCTAAGCGAAGTAGTATTGATCGTGACAGTAGCTGTTTTTTCTATTTACTCTAATCGGTTTTGTATTCATTGTGACATGTTTTCTCTTGGCTGCATCTTGTTAGTCTAACCCGTTTATTGAGTTTTGTGAGGGCTCACATGACTCTTGAAGAGATAGCTTGCTTGGTACTCCACTTTATTTGTGAGATACCATTGGGAGATTTATTCTGATTGCTTTGCTGACTTGTTTTCTTTGATGGTGCTAGCTTGAGAGATCACCGGGTTTCTTGCTTCTTTAGTTGTTATTACTTTGGATTTTTATCCGCGTGGTAGATCTCTTGATCCCTTTATCTTTCTCGCATTTTACCGCTTTCTTAGCTGGAAGACCTCGATAGGACGCGATGCTTTTGTTTGTTTACTTTTGTGCCCAAAGACCTCCAAAAAGAGGCACCGGTGCTAAAGACCTCCACGAAGAGGCAATTGACGGATAAAAGGGATTAGTAGTCAATCCCCCGTTATTCAGTGTGTCGTTCTCCATGCTCACACTACGTGTCGATGCTTCAGAACAAAAGCCCAAGATCTTTTGTCTGGTCAGTCAATGGAGAGGGTTCTACCTTTCTGAATCCCCACTTTTTGTCATGAGCTCACCCCGTCCAGGGTTAAGAGCTATGAGGTCTTATCCTCATTACCCTTCTGATCTGCTCACCCTGACGTTCAGTGTCAGTGGTTAAGAGCCCATTTGATTACCTTTCCATGGCTTGTTTGTCGAGGTTGATATGACCCCTCTTGACTAAAGCCCTACCCATGTATGGTTGAGCCCCCTTGTTGGCTGTTTACTTTATGCATGGCTAGGCTTCGTATAGTCTCTCGTTTGCATGTCAATTAAGGTAGCACGGTTCCTTCGTCTAGGACTTCCTTTTTGCATGAGCATTCCTAAAACACAACAAACTCTTTGATTTTTCTTCTCCTAAGAACACGTTAACTCCTTCTACTACAGGAGAGGAAGTCTCTAAAGGTCGAGCATCCGGTAGATTGTGTAGTAACGTCGTTCATCTAAAAAACACAACCCTTAACGCGTAGTTAGACAAACTACTGCTTGCTCTGATTCTCATTCCAGATGAGATACGTAGGCATAAGACGCGATGTCTTAGCGAGCACACTCCTCTGTAACCCGTAGGTAGCCGAGCTACAAAGACTCTGATTCTCATAATCAAATGAGATACGTATGCAGTGGATGCGACCTCCGTGCGAGTCATTTTCTTTTGACCCCTCTTTTAGTAAATAGTACATTAGATAAACCCACACCCTTTAGACGAGAACAACAAGAGTGGATCCCGTAGAGTACTACGGATGCGTAGGGGTGCTAATACCTTCCCTTCGCATAAACGACTCTCAAACCCAAGATTTGGTTGCGAGACCTTGTCTTTTCCTTTCCATTTGCCAGGTTTACTTCGAGCATTTCCTTTCCCTCCTTTAGGATAAATAACGCACGGTGGCGACTCTTCTATCTTTTCTTTATTCGCCGATTGTTTTTTCGCATCCCCTTTTTTAGGTTGCGACAGCTGGCGACTCTGCTGGGGACATATCTTCCCTAGTGGGCCTTTCCTAGCGTTTGTTTGTTTATTGTCTATTGTGTGTTATTTATTTATTGCTTAGCATACTCATCTGCTTGGATTGCATTCTATGTGCGCTTTACTGTCTCATGCATACTGTGCTGGTTGTGCATCTGTTTCACTGTTGGGTGGGAGTCACAAGAGGTAAAAGGCCCAATACACAGGCTATGAGTGAACTTTAGGACACCTAGGAATAAAGTGATTCATGGGAAGCGGGTGGTATGGCGCCACTTAGCGGAACATGGTATCACGAGCAGTTCAGATTTTGAAGGGGTATTATCGTTGCATACACCTGGTATGCATATGATGATATTCTTGAAAGGATTGTTTATCCCACATTTCTCTTGACCTTACCCTGGCCTAGATTACGTCCGTGAGTGGGGCGGGAATGAATCATTTACAGGTACTGATGGTGACTTGTTCTGTTGGTGACCGTGCCCTGTTGGTGACTTTTGTTTGGTTCTTGTTGGTGACCGTTGGTTCTGAAGTATGGGTTATAAGTCGATGACCGTGTTCTATGGTTCCCAGTTCCGAATTCATGCTGAAGTTCTGATCCTGTTCCTCATAATATACAACCAGCCATTGTTTCATCATTTTTTTAATACCTTCCCTTCACATAAACGGCTCCCGAACCCAAGATTTGGTTGCGAGACCTTGTCTTTTCCTTTCCGTTTTCCAGGTTTACTTCGAGCATTTCCTTTCCCTCCTTTGGGATAAATAACGCACGGTGGCGACTCTTCTGTCTTTTCTTTGTTCGCCGGTTGTTTTTTCGCATCCCCTATTTTAGGTTGCGACAGGCATGATCTCATTGATTCATTGATCACATCTAGGGTTTGAGACCCTCATGAACAAAGAGCACAACAAAGTATTGATTCAAGAATGGTTATAAACATCATATATTAGTTCCAATAATTCCTACATGTTATATTGATCAAGTTTTCTTCAAGAGTTTGAGGATGATTTGCCTTGGAAACCCTAGTTTGACTGGGTATCTTGAGTAACTTCTCCAACAAGCTATCTCACCAATTGATCAAATTTTTAAAGGGACACTTAAAATTTCATCATCTTATGCATATATGATCTACCATGAGCCAATAAAGTCAAGAGAATTGGAAGTTAGCAAGTTGGTTGATGGTGGTTGGCCAGATGAATTCAGCTGATCAAAACTGGGTCTCCTTAGACTTTATCTCCTACAATTTTCACCATATGAAAATTATTCCAAGATAAAACATACTCTAAATGACATTCCAAACAAATTTCATGTTGAGACCTAGATCTAGTTTTGCTTGGAAAATCATTTTCTATGTTGAAACATTATAGGTGATTTTGTATAAACCCTAATTTGAAAGTCAAATTCTTAAGGCCATAACTTGCTCAATTTTTATGATATGAAATATTTACCAAGTTAAAAATCAAATTCAATGTGTCTACTTCAACTTTTATGTTTGGAGTTGGAGCTAATTCAACTTTTTTGAGCATGTGATATGAAGCTACATTATAGGTCACTTTTGACCTATACCATTGATCAAGTGATTTTTCCAAACTTCAAAAATGCATAACTCTATCATTTCAAATCCAAATGACATGAAATTGACAACCATTTTGAAGGTATTTGAGAGAACTACAACTTTTTTAAAGACACTTTTCTCATTTGAAGCTCCTATAAAAGGTTAAGCAAGGTGGAATATTGAGATATATGGCTTGACGCTTAGAAAATTTTTGATATGTCAAATTTTTCCAAACGTCCACCTAAAATTTCTCCAAGTTCCAAGCTCCAAATGAAAAAGTGTTCAACATCAAACTTGCTCGTCTTGATCTCACCTTTCCAAAGAGCTCAAACTCATTCATTTTGGACTTGATATGCATAGGCTACGCATGGCTTAAACAGGCTGATATCATTTGGCATGGATCAATCTTCAAGCATCAATGTACAAGTGCCTTGCAATCTAAGCTAACTTCAAACCATCTAATATGAAATTTGGACCTTCAGCTATCATTTCATGGGCCTATGCGCGCCCATGCCCCATTGCATCATCATTTGCCAATTTTGGAAAGTGGAAGTGAGAATTCAAATATCACTTGATTCATCTATAAATAGAGCTTCAATTGCTCAGAAATGAGAACACCATTGCGCCAGCTTTGATACCCCATTGAAAACCCCCCACTCTCATTGGATAAACCTGATAAATTCATTTGAATTTGAGCTTGAATCTCCATTATTTTGAATTTCAATTCTCCAGGAGTCCATTGCTTCAAAACCCTTGCATTCTCTTCCTACAAGCAATTGAAGTGAGTCCAAGCACAAGCTAGATCAATATCCATCGTGTTCAGACCTCATTGAAGGTAATTTGCAGAAATTTTAAAATCTTCGATTCTCTTAAATTCTTGCTCAATTTCATTGATTCTTTGGTTGTCTGAAGTCCAACCAATATAAGCAAGAAGTTTGAGTTGCTTTGAGGCCAAATTGAAGCAACTCAGTTCATGTACCTCAGATTTCAACTCCACATATATCTTAATATATTGCTTCGGGCTTAGTGTCATTTTTTCTTCAAGCTCATGTCCTTTTTTTTTTGGTGATGGTTCATCTTGACCAGTGTGGTGAGTGCCACCGGAGAAGATGACTGGAACTCTGGCTCCGGCGATGACTTGGCAAGGTTGTGAACCATAGGATCCTTCTCTCACGTTTTAATCTTGATCATTGGTTTTAAGTACTGTAGCGGGGTATTCCTTACCTTTAGATTTATTGACTAAATCAAAAGTAAATCATACAATTCGAGTCGCCACCGCACATCTATTTATCCAAAGGAAAAGGTTAGAAAGCGAACAAAAACCAAGTAGTTTTATCAAATCAAAAACTAATAAAAATGTCAGAGATCTGGGTAAGGGGGTCGGTTATGCAATGGGAAAGTTTTAAGCACCCAAAACATCCTTAGTACTCTAAGGGAGCCCTTTTTGCAAAGTGTATTGTAGATTGGTGTTTGTGAAAATATTTGTGCAAACATGATTGGGGAGATGAGAAAAGAATGTACATATTATTTACAATTTTTTTGTTTGAATGGATAAACCCATTGCCTACGTACCATCACAAAGGTAGGGTCAAAACCTCGTAGTTCGGGGTAAAAATCTCAAAATATTGGTGAATTGATTTGATCAAAAGCCTTAAGGTCTTTTGTTATCAAATGGAGAAAACTCAACCTAAACCAACAATCCACCATGTGAGGAGAGCTTCAACATACTAGTGAGGGATCCACCCTATAATAAGTATGGAAGACTTATAGTCCAATCACTAAGGATAAGGTGAGATTTACATCAACCACTATGATAACTCAAACCTATGGCTAATGATTATGAAAAAGGTTTTACCAAAGGTGGCCATTGGAACCACAAAAACAATTTGAAGTGAGTTATATTTACAAATTAGAAGTATTCACAAAAATGAAGTCAGAGTTGACTTAAGATTCAATTCAAAAAAAGTATTAAATGAAAAGAGTTTGAAAAATCAAAGGCATATGGCCTAGGTTTCTAATTTAAAGACAATGTCAATGTTTGCACAAAATAAGTTTGGCTTGGGTTAGAGTGGAGAGAAGAAGAGAAGGGCTAGTCCTAAACATGCAAAGATGAGAGAAGAGAATAAAAACCCTTGGAGTTCCTTTCTTGAGATCATAAAGATAATCCAAGATGCTCCTTTCCTTTGGACTCAGCAATTAACTCAAGCAATCAAACAAATATTCAATCAAGCTCCTAGGATCTTCATTTAGCTTGTCTCTTAACTTGGATGCTCATGACAATGGTCCTTACAACTATCTCAAGTTTGGAATCCCTATCACACAAGAACAAACAATCAAAAATTTCACAATGCAATAATAGAAATGGACAAAGAGAGAGTTTAGATTAAGGGTCCATTCAAGTCAACATCAAGATATAAGCATTCTAAAGGCATGATACCTAGTTGCTCTTCAACAATTTTAGCATTCTAAAGGCATGAGGCCTAGTTGCTCTTGAACTCCATTAAGCATAGGTGAGGTCCTAATTCTAATTCCTTTCTCCTTTTTACATTGGGTTCATACAAACAAAGACAAAACAAGGACAAGGCAATAATATATTTACACAATAATGTGCTCAAGTGAGCAAAAGGCAAATGGCATAAACATAAACACGAGCTCAAATGAGCAAAGGGAAATGACAATATGAATAAATGAGCAAGAAATTAAATTGCATTAAAGTAAATTGCAAGAATTAAATGCTTGAATTAAAAGTTAGGGATTAGTAATTAGTGTTTGTGTGCCGTAAGGCAATTTAGCGCTATGTTAAGCAATCGTAAGTGGACTAATGTAGTAGTCACACCTATATGAGACCGATCAATAAAACTATAGGCAAATAAACGCAAGTTAGAGACCTTGACTAGTAAGCCAAGCTCCTATAACTTGCCATGCCAAAAGAAAAGAAGAATGACCTTGTATGGATTTCAGGTTCTTTGCTTGACCAACAAGCAACCTATCTTGGACACAAAGAAATTCACTTGATCTTTGATCAAGTTGAATTTGATTTGGATCAAAGAAGGTTAATCCCCTCATATGTCAAAGATAACCACCAATCATTAACTCATTGGTCAAAAGAAAAAGAAGAAGATAAGAGATGAAGATGAAATGTACAAAATGGAAATTCAAATGACATAACCAAAACACAATGATTAAATGTGAATGGAATCAACATCAATCAATGGTAAACAAAACTGAAATGAAGAATAGAACTCAAGAAAGGTCAAACATATTTTTGGTATTTTTGGGAATTAAAATAATACTTAAAATAAAATGAACAAATTAAGGTCAAACTTCAAATCCAATTCAAATCAACTTGGATAAGTCCAATTGGATCATCATAAGTTTAACATGGTTAAACAAAGTTTGACAAATTTTCTCAATATTTTTTGAAAACAGAAGCTAATTTAAAATCAATTAAAAGCATTAAAATATAACACAAATGAATTAAAATCATAAATAAATCTCAAATCAATTAAGAAGTTGATGAGAATATTTTCAGACTTATCATGATCCAAAGGTGTTAAGAAAATATTTTTGGATATCAAAAAGTATTTTAAATGAATTAAAAACTATTAAAAAAAAAATAATTCACAAAAAATATTAAATGAAATCACAAAAATAATTAAAAATCAGATTATGAAACTATATTTTAAAAGAAATTTTTTGCAATTGGTCCCATATTTTTGTGATTCCAAATAAAGGAGTCATGAATTTTTGAAAATAAATGGATTTAAAGAAAATAAAACAGAAGTTATAAAAATAGAAAAAATCTGGAGCGCATGATCCAACCTCATTAATTGACGTGGACCATCATGTGGCTCAGATACGCGCGCTCACCATGTACATTAGTCAAACGCATTGCAAAACATTTAAAAAAAGGTCAAACAAGGCAAAGGCTCAGATTAGATCATGGCAATTGGATCCAAGGGCCAAAGAGATTCCACGTAGGTATGGTGGTAGAAACAACCATCTTCTCCGGTGAGCCAATGAATTTCGGCCACCTATTGCAGGTTTTGCAACCTCAACCAAACCACACGTGCCTCAGATCAAATTAAAGCTGGGGTCATGTACATCGCCCCTGTAACCTTGGATTTCTCTCAAGATCTCTATGGAAGGAGAAATCTGAGATGGAAAATCCAGGTGTTCAATCTGCCGTTCATCAATTCATGAAATTAAAGCCACCATTAGCTTGCCTCTCACACGAGGACTTCAGAAAACCAAGCAAACTCAAGCAAAGCATAATATATGATGAGATTTGAAGCAAAACAGTTGAGATGTAAACCTTTGAAGTGCAGCTTTGATGAGCACGATCCAACCAATCTCTTGCTTGCAGCTTGATCTTGAGGTATGGTATGAGTGCAAGGCTTAGGAATTAGTATTGAAGATCAACTGATGTTGTTGAAAATCAAACTTGAAAAGTGAAATGAAAATGCAAAATTCCTTTGGTTTAAGGTTGGGATTCAATTCCAGCAGAGTTTTAGGCGCCTTCAGGTTGAGAATTGAATGAAGTAATGCATCTATTTATAGCTGAAGTTGCAAGGAGAGTGAATGGAACTCGTGTGCATGATCATTGGGTCCTCCATGCATGGGCCCGTACAGGCACATTGAGGCCCAAAACCAATTGGAAATGCAAGATGAAGTGATTTGGAGAAGGTTTGGATGTGCATATTGAATGGCAATTGCTTGTGCATGAAGGTTTCATGTGAAATGCAAAAATGCTCACAAAATTCCCCTCTTCGAAAGTCCCATATAGAAAATCCAAACATAGGCATGTGAGTAATGGTTGGAAAGGTATTGACATAAGGAACAAAATCTATGTTGAACAAAAATCCATTTGGAGTTTGGAAAATTGTGAAAACTGGCCATGAAGTTTGATGTACAAAACATGTCTTTGAAAATTTTGCCAAAAGTGATCAACTTCAAGCCCTTCTGTTTCAATGATGCAAGCCTCAAATGATAAAACCTCCAACATAAAAGTTGTAGATATTTTCAATGTTTCAAGATTCAATGGCTTTGGTCCAAAGTGACCTATAATGTTTTGTATTATCACATGTGTTTCTTTTAGGATTATGTTGTCCAACATAAAATTTGAAGTAGGCATCTTAAAATTTCCAATGCAATTGGTCTCACCTCTAAATCATGAAAAATGAAGGATTTAGGTCCTTGGGAAGTTGACCTAAAATTAGGGTTTCAGTCAAAATGACCTATAATGTTTTGAAATGAATGATGACCTTTCAAGTTTCAAATGAATCTTTGATAAACATGAACGTTTTTCATATGGTTCTTAAGAACATTTTTTCTTTTGGGGTCATCATCATTTGACAAACACATTAAAAGTTAGGTCTCAGTGGCTTTCAAAATAGTCAGACGACTTGACTAGTCAACTTCTCAAGTCCAAACTTCAAATCTTGATGAATGAATGATTGAGGATACTCACATAGGCTCATATATGCATAAAATAATGAATGAAACAACGTCCCTTGATTAAATTTTATCATAGGTTGAGGTTGCTTCATGAGCAAGGCACAGTCAATGCGTAGATGAATTAGGGTTTCCTGGGGGAAACAATCCTCAAGCCCTTTGGTTTATCTTGATTAAATTGACAAGTTGAGATACTTGGGAGACATATATGATGATTGATAGCTTTGGGAACCATTGTCATGCTTCCTTTCATCTTCATCTGGTCACCTCAATGAGCATAGGGGCTTCCTAGGACCTTGGATCTCATGATTGCTTGAGCTTCAAAACAAAAGATGTTAGTGACATATTTTTGTGCTTTTGGTTAGTAAACAAAATAATAAAAGCAATAATATTCAAGTCAAGCATGCTTTGTGGTCTCAAACCAACTCACACAAGTAACAACCCTAGGCTAAGGAGCCAAGATGCTATGATCCTTGAGGCAAAATACAATGAGCAATGATGTGATGCCATGAGGGATCTTAGGGTAAAAATTAGGGTCTTACAGATGCCCCTATTTAAGGTCATTCTAGCCGGAGATATGAAGGTTAAAATCTTCGTCTCGACTAGATAGAATGGGCTTAAATAATAACGAAGAGACGAATTTTGGTCCCTAAGAGGCCTCATGATGCAAATGTATGTATGCAAGAGTTAATACTCTGTGGTGATATATAGCCACAAAGAAAAAGTAATCCGGAGAAACTGAGAATCTACAGGAGTAATACACTCATTAGGGAGACCGAGACTCTAGGGGGAAATAAGGGTAAAAATGCGTGAGCAGGTCACGATTTGAAACTTGTTGGGAGATACAAAGGGATTCCACAAAAATAAATCAATAGAAAGACTCGAGCTGACACAAAGATGCGTGTATTGGAGAATATGCCAATACAGAAGGGAGGGAACACCAGGGATACCGGTTACTGGGCATATAATAGGTGACCAACCAGGTGTGAATTGGGAACATATCTAAGACACTCATCATCCAAAGGAAGAGCTGAAAAAGCAAACTCTATTTACAGGATGGACATTCGATTCCACCAGGAAATACGAATCTTACTCAACTGGGGAAGAAAAAAGACTTCGACTGAAGAGCACATGAGATATATTATCGATTACCGTCAGAATGTAGATAACATACTCACATGGTAGATTATCCACAACCGGCTACTGGGTTAATAAAGGATAAATCGACCGAAAAGAAGGGACATCGGGATACCGGTTACTGGGTATAAAATGATGACCAATCAAAAGGAGAAACAATCATTACCCAACAAAAGGGTAAAAATGAAAGATGACTCGCAGGGGATAAATTGCTTAACAAGAGAAATTATCCAAGAGATATATCATCGGTTACTGGGTGGTATACTCAAAAAATGAAGGAGTATCAATACTGAATATTGGATAAAGATAACCAACAAATAGGGGATTACATCTACCGGTTACTGGGTAGAAAACCTCAGAAATAGGACTTACAACAGATTGGATTTTCTCGTGTGGGCATGGCCTTCTCTTTTGAGATGTTACTTTGGATGTCTGTCCATTGATTCTTGGACTTCTTTGTGTTAGACATGTCTGTTTTTCAGAATTAATCATACATAAACCACGCATATACATGCATAATCATAACATTCAGATATTCATGTTGCATTCCTTGCCATATATCTTTGCTTGTTATCTCCTGCCTTTGGTGAAATGTTCTTCCCCAAGCAGATGTTTGTGTCTGATCTCTCCATATAGAGTCATCCCCAAAGGCAGAAAGTGTCTATCTTTCCTTCTATACTCCCCACTGAGTTATGTCCTCGTGGATGATTATTATTTCAGTTTCCTCCCTAAATGTGTATTGGGATGGAATTGCTCCCCTGAGTTATATTCTCATTGGGATTGAGTCTTGTTTGATTGTGTCTTTCTGGTTTGATCCTAGATTGACCCCTTCCTTGTTATTTTCCCCTGCAGTTCCATGTGGTTCAGGTGATCAATTACTCAGTGAACAGTACTTGTTCATTCTCTGCCCAGCGAATGTTGTGGCCTTCTACCCAGTAGCAGGATCTTCCCACAATTCTCGGGAACATGCAGAAACATCTCTGCTACTGGGAGAAGGAACAAATTGCTCCGCTGGGGAAGCTACAAAGTTAACGCCAAGGATTTGCTGCTGAACAGACAAAAGATCCGATGTAGAGGAAATTCTAACGGGGAGCTCAACACGGATAACATCCACTGTAGAAGAAAATATAATGGAGAACTTATAAGGGGAGAGGATATGAAACTCTGTGGGGAACAACCACCAAACAGAAATTCCAACAAATAAAACACTTCCTTTCATCTACCGGAGAGACATATCTGCCAAGGAGAGAGAACCAACGCTCCGCTGGGGAAGGAAATAAACATCTTCAACACCAGCTATGCTAGGGGGAAACTATCCAATAAGGAGGGGAACACGAATATCAAGCTCTTATCAGACCATTCCACTAGGAAAGGATGAAGGCGATCAGACTAGGGATAAGCCGCTACGAGCAACCCTACCGAAGATGAGTTGTAGGCGACCTACCGAGGATTTCCTCTCATGCTGGGAATTCTATAAGACCCTAATTTTGGCCCTGAGATCCCTCATGGCATCATAACATTGCATTTGCATAGCCTCAAGGATCATATGCATCTTGGTTCCCTTTGCCTTTGGATGGGATCTGTTGTGAGTGGTTTGAGATCACCAAGCATGCTTGAATTGTATATTATTTCTTTTCTCATTTTATTTACTAACTCAAAAGCACAAAAATATGCCACTAGCATCTTTTGTTTGTAGCTTGAGCAGTCACAAGGTCTAAAGCTTATAGGAGATCCTTTGTGCAATGATATGGTCAAGAGAAGATGAAAGCAAGCATGGTAATGGTTCCCAAATCTCTCATCCATCAAGTATGTCTCCCAAGTATCTCAATTCATCATTTTCATCAAAGCAAATCCAGAGGTTTGAGGCTTGTTTCCCAAGGAAACCCTAGCTCATCTGTCTATCAACTATGCCTTGTTCATGAAGCAACCTCAGCCCATGGTCAAAAACAATCAAGGGAAGTTCTTTAATTCATCATTTCATGCATATTTGAACTTATTTGAATGTCCTCAATCATTAATTCATCAAGATATGAGGTGTGGACTTAAGAAGTTGATCACTCAATTCATCTGACTATTTTGAAATGCACTGAGACCTAACATTTTATGTGTTGATCAAATGGAGATGACCCCAAGAGAAAACATGTTCTTAAGTACAATATGAAAAACTTTCATGTACATAAAAAATTTATTTGAAGCTTGGAAGGTCATCATCCATTCCAAGACATTATAGGTCATTTTGACTGAAACCCTAATTTTAGGTTAACTTCCCAAGAACATAACTCATTCATTTTTCATGAATTTGAGGTGAGACTTAATGAATTGGAAAGCTTAATGTGTCTACTTCAAATGTTATGTTGAGAAAAATTGAAAAATCTCAAAAGAAATACATGTGATAATGCAAAACATTACAGGTCACTTTGGACCAAATGCATTTAAATGTGAAAAAGTCCAACTTCAAGTGCCCATAACTTCTTCATTAAAAATCCAAATGATGCAAACTTTAAGTCAAAATTGATTTTCTTGAAAAGATATACAACTTTTATGTTGAAGATTTTATCATTTGGAGCTTGCATCATTGAAACAGAAGGGCTTGAACATTGGCCAAATTTAGAAATTTCACATATGCATGTTTTGCATCTTACACTTCAAGCTCAAGTTTAATTAATTTCCAAGGCCCAATTGGAGTTTTTATCAACATAGCATTTGTTCCTTACGCAACAAACTTTCCAACCATTACCCATAAGCCTATGTTTCAATGTGGGAAATATCATTTTCGAAGAGGAGAACATTATAGTGTATTTTGTGAAATTCATTTCAAACACATCGCATGAGCTGTTAACATTAAATCTGCACGTCCATTTCTTATTTAATGATGTATAACAATCAATTCCAGTCAGAATTGGGCCCTCCATGCGCCTGTACAGACCCATGCATGGAGGTCCTCTTCTCCCATGCACACTTTGTTCATGCACTTTCAGATAGCTTTGGCTATAAATACATGGCATGTGAGCTCTCATTCTTCAACCTAAAGGCACCTAAACCTCTGCTGAACTCAAAACCCAACCCTCACAAAAGGATGTTTTCACTTTCTTTTAAAATATTTCAGATCTGAACTTCAATTGCATCAATTGAATTTTAAGATCCATAGTTCCTAAACCTTCTTGATTTGAACCATAGAAGTTTCTGTTTGCAAAAGGAATCAAAGATCGTGACTCAATTCTTCACAATCCAAAGGTTTTGCTCAACTGCATTTTGCTTCGAAACACCTCATAGACTGCTCCATTTTCCTTGATTGTGTGTTGTCTGAAGTCCTATGCAAAGAGGCATCATTATTGTGTTCTTAATTGTTGAAATCAATCAAGTTCAGTAGAACACCACCAAAGTTCCATCTCTGATTTCTCTCTCAATAGGGATCTAGAGTGGAATTGAGTGGCATACGAGTGATGTACATCACTTCACCTTTCATTTCGTATATGGATCGTGCGTTTTGATGCACATTTACTCTTCTACAATTTTTGAGCTCTCACCGGAGCTAGCCGGAGAAGACAGTGGCGCTGGCCACCGTCTAGTCTCCAGATCCAATCGTAGCTGTCCATGTTCGTTTCCAGATTAGATCCAGGCCTCTCATTGTTATGACTTTTTATTAAACAGCGTGTGGTTCATTGACCTTGGAACACGTTGGGCGCGCGCTTGTGGATGCTTGGATCTACCAGCTCAATTAATGAGCTCAGATCCAAGGGCTCACGCTTTTCCATCTTTTATATTTCTGATTTTAATTTCTATTTTATTTTTTAATTCCATTTCATTTTCTAAAATCCATATCTCTTTCATTATTGGTCCAAAAATTATGGGACCAATTGCATTATTTCTCTTTTATTTTCTAGTTTCTAAAAATGATTTTTAATATTTTTTATTTAGTCATTTGCTTTTTTTAATAATTTTCTCTTTTTCTTGTTATTTTTAATTCATTTTAAATAGTTTTTGAGATTTAAGAAATACAAAAATATTTTCTCAACCTCTTTGAATGATGATAGATCTATGAAAAATATTCTCATCAATTTATTAATTAATTTGAGATTTATTTGAGATTTTAATTCAATTAGGTTTCTGACTTTTAAAAATGCTGAAATTTTTTGTCAAACTTTGTTTGACCTTATTGAGCTTGGGATAATTCACTTGGACTTTTCAAAGTTGATTTGAAGTGAGTTTGAAGTTTGACCTTTCTTTAATATTTTAATTCAAGTTTTATTTTAAATATTAAAAATGCCAAAAATATTTTGTTCATTTCTTGATTCCAATCTTCATCTTGCTTCTGTTTTCTATTGTTTGACCTTGATATTCCCTATCTTTGGTCAACATTTATTGATTGGTACATTCCATTTCATTTAATGCACTTTAATTCTTCATCTTCTTCTTCTTCTTCTTCTTCTTCTTCTTTTCTTTTTGATCAATGAGTTAAAGGTTGATGGTTAGCATTGATTAGGGAGGTTTAATCTTCCTTGATTCAAATCTAATTCATCTTGACCAATGATAAAGTGAATGGCTTTGCATTAAGGATAAATTGCTTTCTAAATCATGCAAAGGACTTAAACCAATACAAGATCATTTCTCATCTTCCTTTTTGGCATGGCAAGTTGTTGGAGTTTGATTCATTAATCAATACCTCTAACTTGTGTTGTTGCCTACATTATTATTGACCGGCCTCAGATAGTTATGACTTCTACATAAGTCCAATTACGATTGCTTAACATAGCGCTAAATTTGCCTTATGGCACACTAACTACTAACACTAATCATTAACCATTAACATTTACTTTTTGCACTTTACATTTATGCAATTTACTATTCTTGTACATATTATTCATTTGCTTTTTCCTTTGCTCATTTGAGCACATGTTTATGTTAATGCAATTTGCCTTTTGCTCACTTGAGCACATAATTGTGTATATATCATTGTGCTTCTGTTTTGTTTTGACTGTTGTGGACCAAATGCAAAGAAATGGACAATTGGACTTAGTTTCTAGGACATTCCCTATGCAATTTTGGAGTCAAAGAGTAACTAGGCATTGGGCCTTTTGAGTGCTATAAATGTTGAAGATGGATTAGAAAGACCAAACCTCTAAACTCACTCTTGTCCATTCTTGATTTACTTCATGGAACTTTTTGATGTGTGTTCTTTTGTGCTAGGGAATTCTATGAGAACTCAAATCGAAGGACCATTGCCATGTTCATCCAAAGTGAAAGATACAAGATACATTGAGGATCTCTTAAGAGGCTTGTTTGATTATTGCTTGAGCTTACTACTATTTTGCTTGCATATTCCAAAGGATGAGAGCTACTTGGATCATCAATATGATCTGAAGAGAGGAACTCCATTTGTGGTCTTGTTTCTTATCCCTTATCTTTTGTTTGATTAGGACTTTAGCCATTCTTCTTCTTCCCTCCACTCTAACCCAAGCCAAAACTTTTGTGCAAACATTTAACACTTCTTTTCAAACATTAGAAACCTAAGCCTTATGATTTTGATTTTCAAACTTTTTTATAACACTTATTTTTTTGAATTGAACTTTTAAATCAACTTTGACCATATTTTGTAAATACTCTTCATTGGTAAATACCACTCATTCAAATACTTTTGTGGTTCCAAAGGCCACTTTCTTAATCAATTTTTTTATAACCTTTAGCTATTAGGTTTGAGTTATCCTTGAGGTAGATGTAATGCTCACCCATATCCTTAGTGATGGACGATGAGTCTTCCATGCTTATTATAGGGTTAACGCCTCACTAGCATGTTGAAGCTATCCTCACATGGTGGATTTATGGTTTTAGGTTGAGTTTTCTCCCTTGGATAACAAAAGACCTTAAGGCTTTTGGACCAATCAATTCACCAACTCATTTTGAGATTTTTACCTCGAACTATGAGATTTTGATCCTAATCTTTTTTTAAGATGGTACGTAGGCAATGGGTTCATCCATCCAAACATAAAATGTAAATAACTCGTATTTTCTCTTCTCATCTCTTCAGTCATGTTTGCACAAACAATTTTTCACAAAATACCAACCTTACAACAAGTGTGAAAAGGGCTCCCTAGGAGTACCTAGGATGTTTTGGGTGCTTAACACCTTCCCATTGCATAACCAACCCCCTTATCCAGATCTCTGACATTTTTACTAGTTTTTGATTCGATAAAACTTTTAGGTTTTTGTTCGCTTTCTAACCATTCCTTTGGATAAATAGAAGTGAGGTGGCGACTCGACTTGTATGGTTTACCTTAGATTTAGTCAATATCTCTAATGGTAACAAATACCCCGCTACAAATTCCTGCCCACTCTGCGGGAGATTTCCATTTATGCTGAGGGAAGACAAACTTTCTCGAAAGATAGCATATCAATTTTTATCAATCTATAAGGGATTTTAGGTCAGTCCACACAAGGGATGATAGCCATATAATTGATAAAACACATATGCTAGATTCAGACTCTCTAGGGATCTGAGGAAGGAGGTAGAGGTATACACATCAAGGCCAGCACTCCAAACTCTCTGGGGGGCTTGATGACATATCACCCTTCTCTGCACTCACGGAGGAGGCAACTAGAAAGATTATGAAGAGAAAACAAATATGCTAGGCATATGAACAAATGTCTTACCCTTTTGGAGATCATACTATCTGTAGCGGGGTATTCGTTACCATTAGAGATATTGACTAAACCCAAGGTAAATCATACAAGTCGAGTCGCCACCGCACTTTTATTTATCCAAAGGAATGGTTAGAAAGCGAACAAAAACCTAATAGTTTTAACAAAAACTAGTAAAAGAGAACAGAGATCTGGGTAAGGGGGTTGGTTATGCAATGGGAAGGTGTTAGGCACCCAAAACATCCTAGGTACTCCTAGGGAGCCCTTTTCATACTTGTTGCAAAGGTTGTTTGTTTTGTGAAAATTTGTTTGTGCAAACATGATTGAAGAGATGAGAAGAGAATATACAAGTTATTTATATTTTGTGTTTGCATGGATAAACCCATTGCCTAAGTACCATCTTATAAAAGATTAGGATCAAAACCTCGTAGTTCGGGGTAAAAATCTCAAAATGAGTTGGTGAATTGATTGGTCCAAAAGCCTTAAGGTCTTTAGTTATCAAAGGGAGAAAACTCAACCAAACCACAAATCCACCATGTGAGGATAGCTTCAACATGCTAGTGAGGGGTTAACCCTATAATAAGTATGGAAGACTCATTGTCCATCACTAAGGACATAGGTAAGTATTATATCTACCACAAGGATAACTCAAACCTAATGACTAAAGGTTATAAAAAATTTGATTAAGAAGTGGCCATTGGAACCACAAAAAGAAATTTGAATGGGTTATATTTACCAATTAGAAGTATGTACAAAATAGTCAAAGTTGACTAAAAGATTCAATTCAAAATAAGTATTGTGAAAAGAAAGTTTGAAAATCAAAAGCATAAGGCTTAGGTTTCTAATGTTTAAAAGCAAAGGTTAAATGTTTTCACAAAAGATTTTGGCTTGGGTTAGAGTGGAGAGATGAAGAAGAAGGGCTAAGGTCCTAAGTAAAACAAAAGAGAAGGGATGAAGAATCAAAACCACAATGGAGTCCCTCTCTTGAAATCATATTGATGATCCAAGTAGCTCCCATCCTTTGGAATAAGCAATCACATAAGCATAAACTCAAGCAATCAACAATCAAATGAACTCTTGGAAGGTTCCTCAATGTATCTTGGATTTCTCTCCCTTAGAAGCACATGGCAATGGTTCCCCAATTTGGATCAAGTTGGAATCCCTAGCACAAAGAAACACACACATCAAAAGGTTCTATTTACAAATCAAAGAATGGACAAGAGGGATTTTAGAATATGGTCCTTTCAATGTTCATCTTCAAGCTTTAAACATTCTAAAGGCATGAGGCCTAATTGCTCTTTGACATTTATAACACTCTAATTGATGATTGAGGAAACTCAAATAAGTTCAAATATGCATGAAATAATGAATTAAATAACTTCCCTTGATTGTATTTGACCATGGGCTGAGGTTGCTTCATGAGTAAGGCATTATGGTGCACAGATGAATTAGGGTTTCCTTGAAGAACAAGACCTCAAGCCCTTTGACTTGCTTTGATCAAAATGAAGAATTGAGGTACTAGAGAGGCATATTTGATGGATGAGAGCTTTGGGAACCATTTCTATGCTTGTTATCATCTCCTCTTAACCATGTCTTTATACTAATGATCTACTTGAAGCTTTGGACCTTGTGATTGCTCAAGCTACAAAACAAAACATGTTAGTGACATATTTTTGTGCTTTTGGTTAGTAAACAAAATAAGAAAAGAAATGATATACAATTCAAGAATGCTTGGTGATCTCAAACCACTCACAAGGAGGTCCCACCCAAAGGCAAAGGGAACCAAGATGCTAATGATCCTCGAGGCTATGCAAATGAAATGTTATGATGCCATGAGGGATCTTAGGGACAAAATTGGGGTCTTACAGATGCCCCTATTTAAGGTCATTCTAGCCGGAGAAGTGAAGGTTAAAATCTTCGTTTCGACGAGGTAGAATGGGCTTAAATAATAACAAAGAGACGAATTTTGGTCCCTAAGAGACCTCATGATGCAAATGTAAGCAGAATGGCAACACTCTGTGGGGATATCTGTCCACAAAGGTAAAGATCAGGAGGAAATTGAAATTCCATATGAGTAATATGCTCATAAAATGGGATAGAGACTCTGGGGACTCTAATGGGGATAAGAAAAGGAATAAAATGCGTGAGCAGGTCACGACTCGAAACATGGGGAGCAGAAATGAATGGGAAGACCCGAGCTGACTCGAAGATGCATGTATTAGGGAATATGCCAATACAGCAAAACTTATCCACTATGGATACTTCGGATAAAAATCCGGGCTCAGGTGAGGATAATCCACTAAGGGACCTCACTGGGGATATCCAAAAAGGAATCTCCTGGGGAAGCAACGGGATGAGGTATTATCGGTTACTGGGTAATAAGTTCAAAGAGACGTGTGATCTGAACACCGGTATAAGGGTGAGAGAACAATATGCTCGGGAAGAATGAATATCTAAGACCGGTATAAGGGTGAGAGATATCAATCAACCAAATCATCTGAGGAAGACCTAGAAAGGTATATTTCGACTCAGGAAAATCTGACTTCACAGGGGACAAAAAGTCATAATAGGGAGCAGAAGGAAGGAACACCAGGGATACCGGTTACTGGGCATATAATAGGTGACCGACCAAAGCGTGAATTGGGGAATATTCCAAGAACACTCATCATCCAAAAAGAGGGCAAAAAGCAAACTCGATTAAGGGATGGACATTCGATTCCAAAACAGGGATACGAATCTTACTCAACTGGGGAAGAACAAAAGCTTCGACCAAAGAGTGCATGAGATATATTATCTATTACCGTCAGAACGTAGATAATATACTCGCACGAAAGATTATCCACAACCGGTTACTGGGTTAATAAAGGATAAATCAACCGACAAAGAGAAAGGCATCGGGATACCAACACTAGGTATATAAAGATGACCAATCAGGGGAGCAACAAACACTACCGGCAACCGGTATGAAAGATGACTTGCTGGGGATAAATTGTCTAATCAAAGCAATTATCCAAAAGATGGAGGGAATATCAATACCGAATATTGGATAATGATAACCATCAAGGAGGGGATTACATCTACTGGGTACTAGGTAGAAAACCATGGAAAAGTAACCGTCACCAACTTAGGATGAACAAAAAGGTTAACTCTGCAAAGGAGAGAAAAAAGGGTTTACAACTACCGGTATAGGGGTAGTAAACCATAGACTCCGCCGGGGATAAGATGAATGATTACCGATTACTGAGCAATTATTCATTTATACCACGGGGAAGCACAGGAAACAGTCACAAGAGGCCAATTTAGGATCAAACCAAAGAGGCAAACTGAATCAAGACTCGTCCTAGTGAGGATATAACTCAATATGGAAGCCCATCCCAATATATGTGTTGGGAGGAAGCGAAAACAATCGTCGTCCACGAGGATATAACTCAGTGGGGAATGCGGAAGGAAAGATAAAAACTTTCTGCTTAAGGGGCTGACTCTATATTGAGGGATCAAACACCGACATCTGCTTGGAAATATATTACCAACTAGCAGAGGATAGCAAACAAAAGATATATGGCAAAAAATGCACTATGAATATCCAAATGTTCAAAAATTATATGCACACATGTGTGATGGTTAATGTATGCTGACAAACAGACATTTCTAACACAAACAGCTCCAAGGAGATAAGCATCCGGTACCACATCTCAAGAGAGAGAGCCAGGTTCAACGGAGGGTATCCAATCTGCCGGGAATCAGAGATATCGGGAAGCAAAGACCTCCGCAGGGGATGAATCATCAGTCACAGCTGGGGAAAAGAGTTTATTGCATAGGTAGAATTTGCCACATAAGCAACTTTACTGGGGAATCTATCCGAGGGATAAAGGGATTCTGGGGATCAACCACCAAGTACCGCACCCACCAAGGAGATCACATTTGCTGAAGAGGAAAGGTTGTTGCCCCGCTGAAGGGGAAAGTGGTGAATATCTCAACAAGCATACCACTCAGGGCTCCGGAGGAAGAAAATACAGTCATGCCAGGAATATGAACAAATGTCTTACCTTGTTGGAGATCATACCATCCTTGGGAGAGCACTGAGGATCTCCTAAGTATTCTTTTCGTTATTGTGAATGTTCACCTTGTTTAAAAACAAATTATGAAAAATTCATTTTTTCAAAACAATGATATTTTCTCATTTAAAAGCATGCGAAACATTTGTTGAATAGAAACAAATAAGAGTGCAAATAATTGGATAAAAGTCTCAAATTTATTTGATGGAATGGTAGTCTGCAAATGGCAAGACTCCATAGATCTTTACAAGTTCGAAATTGGTGATATATATTGGAAAAGGGCTACATTGAACATAATGACCATTTCTCCGCCAATTCTGAATTCGATGTATTCGAAGCTTTGGTTGATGACGAATGAGCAAGATCCTCCGACGGATGACAGTTGAAGAACAAAGTCTTGTCAGGATGCAGTTACTTGTCAAATCCCTAATTTTTGCCTAGATTGCCCCAGGGTGAGGTACTCAATCTAGCGGGATACAAATATTCATTTTTTTTTCATGTCTCTAACTTTTGCCTGGACCGCCCTTTCGGGTATTCAATCCACCGAGACACTCATTTTTGCCTAAGCCGCCCCTTCGGGTTTTCAACTTAGCGAGCTATTCTGTTTTTATATCTAGGAGAAGTATTTCTTGACTGCATCTGAATTCACAGGACGAGTGAAATCCTCCCCATCCATAGTTGTAAGTATCAATGCACCGCTTGAAAAGGCTCTCTTAACAACATATGGACCTTCATAGTTTGGAGTCCACTTGCCCCTGGGATCGGGCGCGAAAGACAAGACTTTCTTGAGCACAAGGTCACCTTCTCGGAACACACGAGGCTTGACCTTCTTATCAAAAGCTTTCTTCATTCTCTGCTGATATAACTGACCATGGCACATGGCAGTCAGTCTTTTCTCTTCTATCAAATTCAGCTGGTCATAACGACTCTGAACCCATTCAGCATCAGTCAACTTGGCTTCCATCAAGATTCTCATTGATGGGATCTCCACCTCTATTGGGAGTACGGCCTCCATGCCATAAACAAGAGAGAAAGGGGTTGCCCCTGTTGAAGTGCGGACAGACGTGCGATATCCATGTAAAGCAAAGGGCAACATCTCATGCCAATCCTTATACGTGACCACCATTTTCTGGATAATCTTCTTGATGTTCTTATTAGCAGTTTCAACAGCCCCATTCATCTTGGGTCTATATGGAGAAGAATTATGGTGCGTAATCTTGAACTGACTACACAGCTCTTTCATCATTTTGTTGTTCAAGTTAGACCCATTATCAGTAATGATCTTGTCTGGCACACCATAGCAGCATATAAGTTGATTCTTGATAAACTTCACGACCACCTGCCTGGTCACATTTGTATACGATGCCACTTCAACCCACTTGGTGAAGTAATCAATTGCTACGAGAATAAATCTGTGCCAGTTGGACGCTTTCGGCTCTATCATACCAATCATGTCAATTCCCCACATGGAGAAGGGCCATGGTGATGAAATCACATTCAGAAGTGTCGGAGGAATATGAATCTTATTCGCGTAAATCTGAAACTTATGGCATTTCTTCACATATTTGCAGCAGTCAGACTCCATTGCCAACCAATAGTAGCCTGCTCTCAACATCTTTCTAGCCATGGCATGTCCATTGGCATGAGTACCAAATGAACCCTCATGGACCTCAGTTATCAACAGGTCTGCCTCGTGTCTATCCATGCATCTGAGCAGAAACATGTCAAAATTTCTCTTATAAAGCACTTCACCATTGAGGTAGAAACTACCTGACAATCTCCTCAAAGTCTTCCTATCTTTCATAGATTCCCCAGGCGGGTAAATCTGGCTCTGAAGGAAACACTTGATGTCATAATACCAAGGCTTATCATCTTTCACCTCTTCTACTGCAAATACATGAGCTGGTCTGTCCAAGCGCATCACAGTGATATTGGGGACTTCATTCCAAAGTTTTACCACAATCATCGAAGCAAGTGTAGCAAGCGCGTCTGCCATCCGATTCTCATCTCGAGGAATATGATGGAAGTCAACCTCAGTAAAGAACGTTGAAATCCTCCTCGCATAATCTCTATATGGGATGAGACCAGGCTGATTCGTTTCCCATTCACCCTTAATCTGATTAACAACGAGGGCCGAATCACCATATACATCAAGATGCTTGATCCTTAGATCAATGCATTCCTCCAATCCCATAATACAAGCTTCATACTCAGTCATATTATTCGTGCATTTGAAATTTAGCCTTGTTGTAAAAGGAATATGTGTGTCCTGAGGAGTAATAATCACTGCCCCAATACCATTTCCATATTGATTTACAGCGCCATCGAATACCATACTCCATTTGGAACCAGGCTCTGGCCCTTCATCGAGTGTAGGCTCATCACAATCTTTCATTTTCAAATACAGAATCTCCTCATCTGGGAAGTCATATTGAACTGACTGATAATCCTCAATCGGCTGGTGTGCCAAGTGGTCAGCCAAGATACTACCTTTAATAGCCTTCTAAGCTCGATACTCAATATCATACTCAGATAACAACATCTGCCAACATGCAATCCTCCCTGTTAAAGCAGGCTTCTCGAATATGTACTTGATTGGATCCATTCTGGATATCGGCCAAGTCGTATGATTTATCATATACTGGCGTAAGCGCTTAGCAGCCCAAGCCAAAGCACAACATGTCTTCTCAAGCATCGAGTATCGAGACTCACAATCAGTGAACTTCTTACTCAGGTAGTAAATAGCATATTCTTTCTTCCCTGATTCAGCTTGCTGACCAAAGACACAACCCATTGAATCTTCAAGAACAGTCAGATACATGATCAAAGGTCTTCCTTCCACGGGCAGAGACAGGATCGGAGGTTCGGACAAATACTCTTTAATTCTGTCGAAAGCTTTCTGGAAATCCTCGGTCCAATCATGAGACTGATCTTTCTGGAGGAGCTTGAATATAGGCGCACATGTGGCAATCATGTGGGATATAAATCTGGAAATATAATTCAAGCGGCCAAGAAAACCTCGGACTTGCTTTTCAGTTTTGGGCGCAGACGTCTCTTGTATTGCTTTGACCTTGGCAGGGTCAACTTCAATACCTCTTTCGCTGACGATAAAGCCCAATAACTTGCCGGAACGGACTCCAAATGTGCACTTGTTGGGATTCAGACGAAGCTTATACTTCCTCAAACGCTGGAGAAGCTTCAACAGGTGCTCTACATGTTCAACCTCCGTTCTTGACTTAGAAATCATATCATCAACATATACCTCAATCTCCTTGTGCATCATATCGTGAAACAAGGTAGTCATAGCTCGTTGATACGTGGCTCCGACGTTCTTCAAATCGAAGGGCATCACTTTAACATCATCTTCTTCTGCCTCAAATACAGGGAACTCAAAATTAGGAGATGGGGTTGGATCATTATGTTCAATGGGTTTGATCAACCTGCATAATGATTTTGGATATGAAAAGCTTTTAGAAATCAAACAAGGCAAATCATTATGCATATGAAAAGATTGATTTTATTCTCTTTTTAGGCTTTTTTTAGTGATCACCAATTTCATGCAAAAAAGAAAAAAGGAAAAATAATATGGAAAAACAAATATTTAACATGTAATTATTGAATGAATATCATTGTATTAGTGTGCCAACAATGTCATCACTCCTCCTTTTGGCATGGGAGAAGGGTTTTTCAACAAAAGTGAACATATTACGTGGACTTATGGAGAACTATTAGAACATCAACAAAGACCCAATTATTGCAGACTCCTCCAAGGATGACAAAGTTGCCCAAATCTTCCTCTGCATCATCTTCCACTATAGCAGCAGCCTCTTAGTCTTCGACTGCGTGGATGAAACCTCCACTCTGGAATAAACCGTGCTCGTTGAAAGTGCCTGAAGAGTACCCTATGCCAGCCCGGGATTTATTGTCTTCCATCTTAATCATTTGTCCTAAACCAGTAGTTGCGCCATGCTCAATGGCCAACTTCACATCATTGTAGAACGCAAATGATGAAGGTCCTTTCCTTGAAGGCTCAGCAATAGATAAGGCTTGGAACGGAGTCCTAACCTCATCCTCAGCATCTATATAGGAAAAGGAAAATAAATGGCTAACCAAGAGAGCCTTCTCATTCTTGACGAATTTCAACTTTTGGTGTAGGATGGATGTCACGGCGCCTGCCTCGTGAATCCATTGTCTACCAAGCAAGAAGCTATATGATGGGTGGATATCCATGACTCGAAAAGTGATCTGGAAATCACTAGGTCCAATCTTGATTGGGAGCTCAACCTCACCAATCACACTTTTCATTGATCCATCAAAAGCCTTAACAACCACTCCAATCTGCCTCATGGGAGGCCCTTGATAAGAAAGTTTGGCAAGAGTGGATTTTGGCAACACATTTAGCGATGATCCTGTGTCTACCAGCACATTAGACAAGGCATCTTCCTTGCAGTTCATGGAAATTTGAAGAGCCAAATTGTGGTCTTTTCCCTCCTCGGGAAGATCAGCATCGCAAAAGCTCTAATTGTTACAAGCGGTTATATTTGCAACGATGCTATCAAACTGTTCAATTGTGACATCGTGATCTACGTATGCCACGTCCAACACCTTCTGCACAGCTTCACGGTGTGGCTCAGAACTCATCAGCAAAGATATGACATATATCTTTGATGGAGTTTGAAGCAGCTGATCAACAACATTATACTCACTCCTCTTTATGAGCTTTAGCATCTCATCACAGTCCTCTTTCAGAATGCTATGCTGGCCAACAGGGATAGGAGCTTTAGTAGATTTATCAACAACAAGTGTCAGATTCGGAGAAGGAGAAGAAGTCCCCACATGACTGGCAGAATTATCAACATTATCAGCTCTTCTCATGTCATCTTGTGGTTTCGGCGGCACCGAGAAAACACGACCACTGTGGGTCACACCACTGACATCAGATATACTCACAACAGAAGTGGAGGGCAAAGGCACCTCCTTCCCATCTTCTAATGCAACCATATTATATCTGTAGGGAACAACTTTATTTGAAGAGTACGGGACAGGGCCCGCTGGCTTGATAATAAGAGATGGAGAGACCTTCTTCTTGCATCCATCATATCTGATAACAACAGGTTTGGGTATTCTGAAAACACGGGGTATAACATTCACTTCGTCCTCATCAAGATTCTGAATTATCTCGATCACACCCATATCCAGCATCTCTTGGATGTCCTTCCTAACTTGGCGGCATCCTCTTTCATTGACAATGCACACTCGGCATCTGTCATGGTCATGCTCATAATGACTGTATCCATATAACAGTCTGTGCATCTCGACCAACGATTGCCTGATATGATTTACATATAGGACTTTGTACTTGCTCGGGCAACCCTTGACTATATTCACAACAGATTTCCCATGCTCGGGCAATGGGTTTTTCATTACATTCGGACCTACGTCCTTGAAAAACAAGATCCCACTTCTAACAAGGTCTTGCACCTTGGTCTTCAGGGGATAACAGTTCTCCACATCATGTCCGGGAACACCGGAATGATAAACACAATGAAGCTCAGGCTTGTACCACCACTGAGGATTGGTCGATATAGTAGGTGGGTCACATGGTGTGATCAGCTTCGTATCTATCGGCGACGGATAAAGCTCAGCATAGGTCATTGGAATTGGATCAAAAGTGACCCTCTTCCTATCATAGATAGTGCTGGTATTGTTGTTGTTTCGAGGTTAATATGCCTGCTATTGTGGACGATGATGTTGTTGTTGATATTATTAATGTTGCTGTTGTTGATGCTGATAATGTTGAGTTTCCCTTAAGGCATATGCTATATGAGCCACCTGGTGCTGGTTACTGGAAGGGCGGACAGTCTTCCTCTTCACAGAGGGTCTTCGTTTATTACGGGAAGATACGGCATGTGCCTCTCCCTCTTTCTTCTTTGCAAAGCCCCCATAGTGCTTTGCAGAAGAGCCTTCATCCCGGGTCAGACGTCCTTCCCGGACTCCTTCCTCTAGTCTCATCCCCATGTTCACCATTTCGGTGAAGGTTGAGGGAGCACTAGCTATCATCCTCTCGTAGTAAAATGAACTCAAGGTCTTCAAAAAGATCTTGGTCATTTCCTTCTCTTTGATCCGGGGCACAATCTATGCGGCCAATTCACGCCACCTCTGGGCGTACTCCTTGAACGTTTCCTTTTCCGTCTGGGACATAACCCTCAGTTGATCCCTATCGGGAGCCACATCAATGTTGTACTTGTACAACTTGACGAAAGCTTTGCCAAGGTCATTGAAGGAGCGAATATTTGCACTGTCCAGACTCATGTACCATCTGAGTGTGGCACCCGACAGGTTGTCCTGGAAATAGTGGATGAGGAGTTGATCATTCTCAGTTTGAGTTGACATCTTGCGTGCGTACATCACAAGAGGGCTGAGAGGGAAAGTGTTTCCCTTGTACTTTTCAAAGTCAGGCACTTTGAACTTGATATGGATCTTGACGTTGGGCACAAGGCACAACTCAGCAGCAGATTTACCGAAGAGGTCTTTCCCTCTTAGAGTCTTCAGTTCCTTGTGCAGCTCAAGGAATTGGTCATTCATGGCGTCCATTTTATCATAAACATTTGGGCCCTCAGATGGCTCAGAATGATAGATGGCATCGTCGACTCTCGGTAACGTGTGCACAACGGAAGGTGGCACAACAAGGACTGGGCTAGATACCGGTAGAGAAGCAAAGGTCGGAGCGAGACCCTCTGGCACAAAATTTGCGGGCATCGCCAATGGAAACCCGACTGGCATAGCAGACAGAGCGAAATGAGCAGTGGCGGCAGGCACAGTAGAGGAAGCTACCTCTGAGATGACCGTTCTCTGGGGAGGAGTTGCAGCGTTGGAGAAGACTGGCTTTGGACGACCAGGAATGACTCTATCAAGGTAGTCAGCCTAGCTACTTCTTCCTTAAGTTCTCTGTTCTCTTGTTCAAGATGATCCATCAGCTTTGAAGAATTGGCCCTGGTGTTGTACCGGTGCGTTAGCTTGTCTTCAAAATAAATGAAGAACACAGAGTTAGACCATTGATCAAGAAGCCCTGACAAAACCTGCTTATGCATATGATGTATGCAATGCTTGTGCATATGATTTTATTTTTATTCAGAGGAACGTTTAGAGATCTATTTGCAAATGTTTGGAAAATATTAATCTTTTAGACATATGATGGGATATTCATATCAATAATATCTGGAAAAAAATTTACACCAAAGAAGTACAGTCTTGGTAATGAAATACAATACAAGAGAGAAGGAAAATGAACATCCTATGGAATCCTAGAAACAATCATCCAAAGCTCTCGAGACCATAAGATAAGCTGCACGAACCAATAATCTTGGCACATTGGAGAATTCACCACAAGAACCAATAATCTGGACACCATCATATACACGTATGTCCCAAAAGATATCATCATTAGTGAGAGACATAAGTCTCATGGACCACCGTAGACATCCTTTGTTCTCCTTGAAGGCGATCGTCTGTGGCACGTGCAAAATAAACCACTTGTACAACAGAGGCAAATAACACACAATGGTACCACCACCCTTTGCATTCCTCATATGCAAAGAGAAATAAGTGTCACCCAAAAGAGTAGGAACGAGATTAAGACTAGAGAAGATCCTAATAGCGTTCACATCCACAAAATTGTCGATGTTGGGGAATAACACTAGCCCATAGATGAGAAGTACAAATATAGCGTCAAACGCGTCCTCACTCATGACCTTCCCAAACAAAGTAGCTTAAGCAATGACGAAATCAAATGGGAGACCTTGAATTCCACCTTTGGTGGTCATGTGAGCACCATTATCAGATACATCTATATGCAACAGATCAACAATCTCTTGGGAAGAAGGAACTCTCTCCAAGCCACTAAATGACAACTGATCTAAGATAGGTATATCCACAAGATAGGCATACTCCTCAAGTGTAGGCAAAAGCTGGAAATCCAGGAACGTGAAGCAACGATATAAGGGATCATAGAACTGCACCAACACACTCATCAGACCTTCATCCACCTGAGTAGAAAGAATAGACAGAAGCTTCCCATGGCGGGCTTTGAACTCCAAGGGATCTAATACATAGGATGTCAAACTCCTTAAGTCTTTCAAGTCGGGTTGTCTGAAACTGTACTTCTTCGTATTCCTTCTTTGTTTATCCATGTTTGAAAATTTGCAAATAGACCCCTTAAGTTCCTTGAAATTTTTTCTCATTGTTGATGATATGGATGCAAATGAATGCATGAATGCATGGATGCAAATGAATGCATGAATGCATGGATGCAACAATCACACTCAAGGATCAAGCAAGTCACGCCACACAAGGGTCACGGGATGGATCAAGTCATCCTTAATATCAATCATCCATTTTGGTGGATTATGGTTTACACCTTATCAACACCCAAGTTCCATTGATATTAAGGACATGCGAGAACAAGTCAACCGCGAATCAAGGTTTTGTTGCAAGTCACGAGCATGGAGTCTCGGTTAAGAACCACCTAAAGGGAGTGTACTATGGTTAAACCTGACAATCATGTTCTAAAAGAGGTCCCCATAGTCATCATCTCATCTTTCGGATATTATCGAATAAAGGACTACTCGTATTCCAAAAATATTCTCAAGAGAGACTCTTATGAGTGTAGTATCGCGTAACAATCGTATCAAATCTTACACTTAAACGATCTTCGCACTACGTCCTATAAATAGGCCAAGATGGCCTAGGTAATCTAAGGTCTTTGGCTTCTAAGGTCTATATTGGAAAGAGTAATGCCTAACCACGACTACTCGTGTGACATTATTGATCCCAACAAAACCTCCACCAAGTGAATGGGCTTGCAAGTCAACTTGCTAAGGAATAACTCCACGCAAGTCAACAAGACTATGCCATTCTCCTATCATAAGTGCGCTCGAGTCCGGGTATAGAACTCATCTCACAAGAGACTACCGAGCACACAAGCAATTGAATATATCAAGCAATTCATACATCACAAACAATACAGTCATCCCAGACTTGCATAAACAAATATAAACATACAATACAACAAAGGCAAAACGTAGGCTAAACTCACTAGGAATCAATAAGGTCCCCAGCAGAGTCGCCACTTTTCTGTAGCGGGGTATTCATTACCTTTAGATTTATTGACTAAATCAAAAGTAAATCATACAATTCGAGTCGCCACCGCACTTCTATTTATCCAAAGGAAACAGTTAGAAAGGGAACAAAAACCAAGTAGTTTTATCAAATAAAAAACTATTAAAAATGTCAGAGATCTGGGTAAGGGGGTTGGTTATGCAATGGGATGGTTTTAAGTACCCAAAACATCCTTAGTACTCTAAGGGAGCCCTTTTTGCAAAGTGTATTGTAGGTTGGTGTTTGTGAAAATATTTGTGCAAACATGATTGGTGAGATGAGAAAATAATGTACATATTATTTACAATTTTGTTGTTTGAATGGATAAACCCATTGCCTACGTACCATCACAAAGGTAGGATCAAAACCTCGTAGTTCGGGGTAAAAATCTCAGAATGAGTTAGTGAATTGATTGGTCCAAAAGCCTTAAGGTCTTTTATTATCCAAGGGAGAAAACTCAACCTAAAACCACAAATCCACCATGTGAGGATAGCTTCAACATGCTAGTGAGGGGTTAACCCTATAATAAGCATGGAAGACTCATTGTCCATCACTAAGGATATAGGTGAGTATTACATCTACCTCAAGGATAACTCAAACCTAATAGCTAAAGGTTATGAAAAGCTTTTGATAAGAAGTGGCCATTGAAACCACAAAAAGTATTTGAATGGGTTATATTTACTAATGAAAAGTATTTACAAAATATGGTCAAACTTGACTTAAAGATTCAATTCGAAATAAGTGTTATAAAAAGAAAGTTTGAAAATCAAAAGCATAATGCTTAGGTTTCTAAAGTTTGAAATAAATGTTAAATGTTTGCACAAAAGTTTTGGCTTGGGTTAGAGTGGATGGAAGAAGAAGAATGGCTAAGGTCCTAATCAGACAAGAGATGAGGGATAAGAAACAAGACCACAAATGGAGTTCCTCTCTTGAGATTATATATGATTTAAGTAGCCCCCATCCTTTGGAATATGCAAGCAAAATAAGTGTAAGCTCAAGAAATCAACTTTATCAAACTAGCTCTTAGAAGATCCTCAATGGCTCTTGTATCTTTCACTTTGGATGAAAATGGCAATGGTTCTTCAATTTGGCTCAAATAGGATCCCCTAACACAAAAGCACACACATCAAAAAGTTCCATGAAGTAAATCAAGAATGGACAAGAGCGAGTTTAGAGGTTTAGTCTTTCTAATCCATCTTCAACATTTATAGCACTTTAAAGGCCCAATGCCTAGTTGCTCTTTGACTCCAAATTTGCATATGGAATGTCCTAGAAACTAAGTCCAGTTGTCCATTTGTTTGCATTTGGTCCACAACAGTCAAAACAAAACACAAGCACAATGATATATACACAATTATGTTCTCAAGTGAGCAAAAGGAAAATTGCATTAACATAAACATGTGCTCAAATGAGCAAAGGAAAAAGAAAATGAATAATATGTAGAAGAATAGTAAATTGCATAAATGTAAAGAGCAAGAATTAAATGTTAATGGTTAATGGTTAGTGTTAGAGTTAGTGTGCCATAAGGCAATTTAGCGCTATGTTAAGCAATCGTAATTGGACTTATGTAGAAGTCACAACTATCTGAGGCCGGTCAATAATAATGTAGGCAACAACACAAGTTAGAGATTTTGATTAGTGAATCAAACTCCAACAACTTGCCATGCCAAAAAGAAGATGAGAAATGATCTTGTATTGATTTTGGTTCTTTGCATGATTTAGGAAGCAACCTATCCTTAATGCAAAGACATTCACTTGATCCATGATCAAGATGAATTAGATTTTAATCAAGGAAGATTAAACCTCCATGTATCAATGCTAACCACCAATCTTTAACTCATTGATCAAAAAAGAAAAAGAAAAAGAAGAAGATGATGAGGAAGAAGATGAAGAATTAAAGTGCATTAATAGAAATGGAATGAGATAATCAACAAGCATTGACCAAAGATAAAGAAGATCAAGGTCAAACAATAGAAAACAAAAGCAAGATGAAGATTAGAAGTCAAGAAACAAATAAAATATTTTTGGCATTTTTCAATATTAAAATAAAACTTGAATTAAAATAATAAAGAAAGGTCAAACTTCAAACTCACTTCAAATCAACTTTGAAAAGTCCAAGTGAATTATCTCAAGTTCAACAATGTCAAACAAAGTTTGACAAGAAATTTCAGCATTTTTAAAAGTCAGAAACTATTTTAAATCAATTAAAAATGCATAATAATAACCTAATTGAACTAAAATCTTAAATAAATCTCAAATCAATTAATAAATTAATGAGAATATTTTTCATAGATCTATCATCATTCAAAGAGGTTGAAAAAATAATTTTGTATTTTTTGGATATCAAAAACTATTTTAAATGAATTAAAAATAACCAGAAAAGAGAAAATTACTAAAAAATATCAAATGCTAAAATAAAAAATATTAAAAATCATTTTTAGAAAGTAGAAATTAAAAGGAGAAAAATGCAATTGGTCTCATGATTTTTGGACCAATAACGAGAGAGATATGAATTTTTAAAAAGAAATGGAATTAAAAGAAATAAAAGAATTAAAATCAGAAATTAAAAAATAAGAAAATGCGTGGACCGTTTAATCTGAGCTCATTAATTGAGCTAGCAGATCATGAGGTCATGAAGCGCGCGCCTACCATGTGCCTTGGTCAACTGGAGCGCATCAAGTCAATAAAAAGTCATAACGTTGGACGCACGTGATTAGATCTGGAAACTGAGATGGACGACTCAGATCAAATCTGGGAACCAGACGGTGGCCAGCGCCACCGTCTTCTCCGGCCAAGCTCCGGCCAACTTCAAAAGTTGCAGAGAAAAAATGGGAACCAAAAGACACGATCCAGGCATCAATCGAGAGCTAGGGTGATGTACATCACCCCTGTACCAACCAAATCCATTCTAGATCTCTATTTTGAGAGAAATCAGAAGTGGAAGATCTGTGGTGTTCATATAAACATCATGATTTTTGAAAATTGAAAGCACAATAATGTTGCCTCTATGTAGAGGACTTCAGATCACACAACAACAATGAGAAATAAGCACTTTGCAAGCTGATTCGAAGAAAATAACAGTTGAGGCAAACCTTTGATTTGCAAGGCTTGGTGTCATAATTCCTTGGTGATATTGCTTACAGTTGACACTATAGATCAAGGAGAAGAAGGTTTAGGAACTTTAAGATTTGAAAATTGATCGAGGAAACCAAAGTTCAGATCTGAAAATTTTGAAGAAAAATGAGCTAGTTCCTTTAGTGATGGTTGTGGTTTCAGTTTAGCAGCACTTGGGGCGCCTTCAGGTTGATAAATTATGAAGCTAAGGCATTATATTTATAGGCAAGGCAATGCTGAATGCATTATCAAAAGCTTGCATGAATGGAAAGAGCCTCCATGCATGGGCCTGTACAGGCGCATGGAGGGTCCAATTCCAACTGGAATTGAAAGTTGATGCATGTTGAAAGTAAATTGGACGTGCAGATTTGATGGTAGTAGCTCATGCAACGCAAGTTAAATGATTTTCCAAAATTGCACTATTATGTTCAAGCCTTCGAAAATGCTATGCCAAAAATGGAAACACCTCCTTATAAGTAATGGATGGAAAGCTTATTTCATAAGGATTATTTGTTATGTTGATCAAAACTCCATTTGGGCCTTGGAAATTGGTGAAAAGTGGACATGAAGTGTAGGGGGCAAAACATGCATATGTGAGATTTTCAAAATTGGCCAAAGTTCAAGCCCTTATGGCTCAATGATGCAAGCTCCTAATGACAAAAGCTTCAATATAAAAGTTGTATATCTTTTCAAGCCAATCAATTTGGACTTAAAGTTTGCATCATTTGGATTTTTGATGAAGATGTTATGGGCACTTGAAGTTGGACTTTATCACATTTCAATGCATTTGATCCAAAGTGACCTATAATGTTTTGCATTATCACATGTATTTCTTTTGAGATTTTGAAATTTTTCTCAACATAACATTTTAAGTAGACATCTTAAGATTTCCAATTCATTTGATCCCACCTCAAAATCAAGAAAAATGAAGGAGTTATATCCTTAGGAAGTTGACCCAAAATTAGGGTTTCAGTCAAAATGACCTATAATGTCTTGGAATGGATGATGACCTTCCGAGCTTCAAATCAATTTTGGATGAACATGAAAGTTGTTCATATGGTCCTTAAAAATATTTTTTCTCTTGTAGTCATCTCCATTTAACAAACACATCAAAAGTTAGGTCTCAGTGTATTTCCAAATAGTCAGATGAATTGACTGATCAACTTCTCAAGTCCACACCTCATATTTTGATGAATGAATGATTGAGGATACTCAATTAAGTTCAAATATGCATGAAATGATTAATGAAATAACTTCCCTTACTTGTATTTGACCATGGGTTGAGATTGCTTCATGAGCAAGGCACAGTTGATGAACAGATGAATTAGGGTTTCCTTGAGAAACAAACCTCAAACCCCTTGATTTGCTTTGATAAATATGTTGAATTGAGACACTTGGGAGGCATATTTGATGGATGAGAGCTTTGGTACCCATTTCCATGTTTGCTTTCATCTTCTCTTGGCTATATCAATGCACATAGGATCTCTTGGAAGCTTTTAGACCTTGTGACTGCTCAAGCTACAAACAAGAGATGTTAGTGACATATTTTTGTGCTTTTGGTTAGTAAATAAAATGAGAAAATCAATAATATACAATTAAAGCATGCTTGGTGATCTCAAACCAACTCACAAGAGATCCCATCCCAAAGGTAAGGAGCCAAGATGCCTATGATCCTTGAGGCAATGCAAATGCAATGTTATGATGCCATGAGGGATCTTAGGGTCAAAATTAGGGTCTTACAGATGCCCCTATTTAAGGTCATTCTAGACGGAGAAGTGAAGGTTAAAATCTTCGTCTCGACGAGGTAGAATGGGCTTAAATACTAACAAAGAGACGAATTTTGGTCCCTAAGAGACCTCATGATGCAAATGTATGTATGCAAAAGGTAATACTTTGTGGGGATATGTGTCCACAAAGAGAAAAGAAATCCAGAGCAACTGACAATCCATGTGAGTAATACACTCAATGGAACAAAGACTCTGTGGACTCTCATGGGGATAAGAAAGGGAATAAAATGCGTGAGCAGGTCACGACTTAAGACTTGCTGAGACACAAGAGGAATTCCATGAAAATAAATCAATGGAAAGACTCGAGCTGACTCAAAGATGCATGTATTGGGGAATATGCCAATACAGCAAAACTATCCGTAAAGGATACTTCGGATGAAAATCCGGACCCATATGGGGAAAAATAAGAGTGCAATGATATTTATCACAATGATATTTAAAACAATGATATTTATCAATGATATTTATCACAATGATATTTAAAATAATGATATTTATCACAATGATTTAAAACAATGATATTTATCAATTAAAACATGCAAAAATATTTGTTGAATAGAAACAAATAAGAGTGCAAAGAATGGGATAAAGGCTCAAATTAATTTGATGGAATGGTAGTCTGCAAATGGCAAGACTCCATGGATCTTTACAAATTTAAAAATGGTGATATATATTGGAAAAGGGCTACATTGAACATAATGACCATTTCTCCACCAACTTTGAATCCGATGCATTCGAAGCTTTAATTGACGATGACTGAGCGAGAATTTCTTGACAGATGACAGTTGTAGGGAAAAGTCTTGTCAAGATGCAATTACTTGCCAAATCCCTAATTTTTTCCTAGATTGCCCCAGGGTGAGGTACTCAATCTAGCGGGATACATATTCATTTTTTATGTCTCTAACTTTTGCCTGGATCGCCCTTTCGGGGTTTTAATCCACTGAGACGCTCATTTTTGCCTAAGCGGCCCTTTCGGGTTTTCACCTTAGCGAGCTATTCTGTTTTTATTTTAGGCGAAGTATTTCTTGACTGCATCTGAATTCACAGGACGAGTGAAATCCTCCCCATCCATAGTTGTAAGTATCAAAGCACCGCCTGAAAAGGCTCTCTTGACAACATATGGACCTTCATAGTTTGGAGTTCACTTGCCTCTGGAATCGGGCGCGAAAGACAAAAATTTCTTGACTACAAGGTAACCTTCTCAAAATACACGAGGCTTGACCTTCTTATCAAAGGCTTTCTTCATCCTTTGCTGATATAACTGACCATGGCACATGGTAGTCAATCTCTTCTCTTCTATCAAATTCAGTTGGTCATAACGAATCTGAACCCATTCAGCATCAGTCAACTTGGCTTCCATCAAGACTCGCATTGATGGGATCTCCACCTCTACTGGGAGCACAACCTCCATGCCATATACAAGAGAGAAAGGGGTTGCCCCTGTTGAAGTGCGGACAGATGTACGATACCCATGCAAGGCAAATGACAGCATCTCATGCCAATCTTTGTACGTGACAACCATCTTCTAGACAATCTTCTTGATATTCTTATTAGCAGCTTCAACAACCCCATTCATCTTGGGTCTGTAAGGAGAAGAATTCAGATGTGCTATCTTGAACTCACTACACAGCTCTTCCATCATCTTGTTGTTCAAATTAGATCCATTAACAGTAATGATCTTATCTGGCACACCGTAACGACATATGAGTTGATTCTTGATAAACTTCACAACCACCTGCCTGGTCTCGTTTGCGTATGACGCCGCTTCAACCCACTTGGTGAAGTAATCAATGGCTACGAGAATAAATTTGTGACCATTGGATGCTTTCGGCTCTATCATGCCAATCATGTCAATTCCCCACATGGAGAAAGGCCATGGTGATGAAACCACATTTAGAAGTGTCGGCGGGATATGAATCTTGTCCGCATAAATCTAACACTTATCGCATTTCTTCATATATTTGCAGCAGTCAGACTCCATTGTCAGCCAATAGTAGCCTACTCTCAACATCTTCCTAGCCATGGCATGTCCATTGGAATGAGTACCAAATGAACCCTCATGAACTTCAGTCATTAACAGGTTTGCTTCGTGTCTATCCACGCATCTGAGCAGAACCATGTCAAAATTCCTTTTGTAAAGCACATCACCATTGAGGTAGAAACTGCCTGATAATCTCCTCAAAGTCTTTCTATCTTTCACAGATGCCCCAGGCGGGTAAACCTGACTCTGAAGAAAACACTTAATATCATAATACCATGGCTTATCATCTTGCACCTCCTCTACTGCAAGTACATGAGCTGGTCTGTTCAAGCACATCACGATGATGTTGGGAACCTCATTCCAGAGTCTAACCACAATCATTGAAGCAAGCGTAGCAATCGTGTCTGCCATCCGATTCTCATCTAGAGGAATATGATGGAAGTCAACCTCAGTAAAGAATGTTGAAATCCTCCTCGCATAATCTCTATATGGGATGAGGCCAGGCTGATTCGTATCCCATTCACCCTTAATCTGATTAACAACAAGGGCCAAATCACCATAAACATCAAGATGCTTTATCCTAAGATCAATACACTCTATCAGTCCCATAATACAGGCCTTATACTCCGCCATATTATTCGTGCATTCGAAAGTTAGCCTTGCTGTAAAAGGGAAATGTGTGCCTTGAGGAGTAATAATCACTGCCCCAATACCATTTCCATACTGATTTACAGCGCCATCAAACACCATGCTCCATCGGGAACCAGGCTCTGGCCCTTCATCGAGTGTAGGCTCATCACAATCCTTCATTTTCAAATACAGAATCTCCTCATCTGGGAAGTCATACTGAACTGACTGATAATCCATAATTGGTCGATGTGCCAAGTGGTCAGCCAAGATACTACCTTTTATAGCTTTCTGAGCTCGATACACAATATCATACTCAGACAATAACATCTGCCAACGGGCAATCCTCCCAGTTAATGCAGGCTTCTCGAAGATATACTTGATTGGATCCATTTTGGATATCAACCAAGTCGTATGATTCAACATATACAGGCGTAAGCGCTTAGCAGGCCAAGCCAAAGCACAACACATTTTCTCAAGCATTGAGTATCTAGACTCACAATCAGTGAACTTCTTACACAGGTAGTAAATAGCGTATTCTTTCTTCCCTGATTCGTCTTGCTGACCAAGGACACAACCCATTGATTCTCCAAGAACTGTCAGATACATAATCAATGGTCTCCCTTCCACAGGCAGGGACAGAATCGGAGGCTCGGACAGATACTCTTTAATACTGTCAAAGGCTCTTTGGCAGTCCTCGGTCCAATCATGATACTGATCTATCCGAAGGAGCTTGAATATTAGCGCACATGTGGCAGTCATGTGTGATATAAATCTGGAAATATAATTCAAGCGGCCAAGAAAACCTCGGACTTGCTTCTCAGTTTTAGGCGCAAACATCTCTTGTATTGCTTTGACCTTGACAGCATCAACCTCGATACCTCTCTCGCTAACAATAAAGCCCAATAACTTGCCGGAACGGAACCCAAATGTACGCTTGTTAGGATTCAGATGAAGTTTATACTTCCTTAAATGCTGAAAAAGCTTCGACAAGTGCTCTACATGCTCAACTTCCGTTCTTGACTTCGCAATCATATCATCAACATATACCTCGATCTCTTTATGCATCATATCATGAAACAAGGTAGTCATAGCTCGTTGGTACGTGGCTCCGGCGTTCTTCAAACCGAAGGGCATCACTAGATAACAGAATGTTCCCCAAGGTGTGATGAATGTTGTCTTCTCCATATCCTCGGGTGCCTTTTTAATCTGATTATATCCAGAAAATCCGTCCATGAATGAGAAGACATTGAATTTAGCTGTATTATCTACCAACATATCAATATGTTGTAGAGGGAAATCATCTTTCGGACTAGCTTTATTCAAGTCTCTATAGTCCACATACATTCGGACTTTTCCATCTTTCTTAGGCACGGACACAATATTGGCCACCCATTGAGGATATGTAGAAGTCACCAGAAACCCCGCATCAATTTGCTTCTGAACTTCCTCTTAAATCTTCACTGCCATATCAGGATGAGTTCTTCTGAGCTTCTACTTCACAAGCACGCACTGATGCTTCAAAGGCAGGAAATGTTGCACGATATCAGTATCTAGACCAGGCATGTCTTCATATGACCAGGCAAAGACGTCGACGTATTCTCGTAGCAACTCAATCAACCCCTTCTTAACATATTCTTCCAGGAGTGCCCTAATCTTCACTTCTCGCACACAATCCTAAAACCCCAAGTTGACTGTTTCCAGATTCTCAAGATGCGGCTAAATGATCATCTCTTTGTGCTCAAGTAGACGGGTAATCTCGTCAGGAATCTCTTCAACATCATCTTCTTCTGCCTCAAATACCAGGAACTCAAAGATGGGAGATGGTGTTGGATCATTATGTTCAATGGGTTTGATCAACCTGCATAATAATTTTGGATATAAAGAGATTTTAGAATTCAAACAAGGCAAATTATTATGCAAATGAGAAGATTGATTTTATTCTATTTTTAAGGTTTTATGTGATCACCAATTTCATGCAAAAAAGCGAAAAGTGAAAATAATTGGAAAAGCAAACATTTAACATGAAATCATTGAATGAAATATCATTATATTTATGAGCCAACAATGTCATCACTCCTCGTTTTGGGATGGGAGAAGGGTTTTTAAACACAATGAACATTACTTTGAATTGTGGATAATTGTTGGAACATCAACAGCGACCCAATTATTGCAGACCCCTCCAGGGATGACAAAGTTGCCAGAATCTTCCTCTGCATCCTCTTCCACAATAGCAACATCTTCCTCATCTTGAACAGTGTGGATGAATCCATCACTCTTGAACAGCCTTTGCTTGTTGAAAACGCCAGAAGAATACCCTATGCCAGCCCGGGATTTCTTGTCTTCCAGATTAATCATTTGCCCTAAACCGGTAGTTGTACCATGCTCAATGGCCAACTTAGCATCTTTGTAGGACGCAAATGAAGAAGTTCCTTTCTTAACAGGCTCTACAATAGATAAAGCTTGGAACGGAGTTCCAACTTCATCCTCAGCATCTATGTAAGAAAAGGAAGACAAGTGGCTAACCAGGAGAGCCTTTTCTCCCCCTACCACCACCAGCTTCTTGTTTTTGACAAACTTCAATTTTTGGTGTAGGGTGGATGTCACGGCGCCTGCCTCGTGAATCCATGGTCTTCCCAACAGACAACTATATGATGGGTGAATATCCATGACCTGGAAGGTGATCTGGAAGTCACTTGGTCCGATCTTGACTTGGAGCTCAACCTCTCCAATCACATTTTTACGGGACCCATCAAAAGCTTTAACCACTACTCCACTCTACCTCATGGGAGGCCCCTGATATGACAATTTAGCAAGAGTGGACTTTGGCAACACATTTAGCGATGATCCAGTGTCTACCAGCACATTGGACATGACATCATCCTTGCGGGTCATAGAGATGTGTAGTTCCAAATTATGGTCTCTTCCCTCCTCGGGGAGATCAGCATCACAAAAACTCAAGTTGTTACAAGCGGTGATGTTTGTAATAATACTGTCAAATTGTTCTATTGTGACGTCATGGTCTACATACGCCACATCCAACACCTTCTGCAGAGCTTCACGGTGTGGTTCTGAATTCATCAACAAAGGCAATACAAAGATCTTTGATGGCGTTTGTAGGAGCTGATCTACAATGTTGTACTCACTCCTTTTGATGAGCCTCAGCATCTCATCACAGTCTTCTTTCGCATTGCCATTCTGGCCAACGGAGACAGGAGCTCTTACAACAGAGGCAGGTTTATTAGCAACAAGTGCTGGATTCGGAGCACTCACAGCAGTCCCAATCGGGCGTTCGGCATAATCAGCAACATTAGCTCTTCGAACATCAGCTTGGGGTTTCGGAGGAGCCAAGAAAACACGACCGCTACGGGTCATGGCGCTGACATCGGGAATATTAACAACAGAAGTAGAGGGAAGGGGCACCTCCTTCCCATCCTCCAATGCGTACTCTTTGAAAGTTTCCTTGTCCTTCTAGGACATGGCTCTCAATTGATCCCAATCGGGAGCCATATCCATGTTATACTTGTATTGCTTGAGGAAGGCCTCGCCAATATCATTGAAGGATCGGATGTTCACGCTATCCAAGCCCATATACCATCTTAGGGAAGCATCGGACAAACTGTCTTGAAAGTAGTGAATAAGCAGTTGATCATTATCGGTCTGAGTCGACATCTTCCTGGCATACATGACCAGGTAGCTGAGAGGGAAAGTATTTCCCTTGTACTTTTCAAAGTCAGGTACCTTGAACTTTACAAGGATTTTGACGTTGGGGACCAAGCAGAGTTCAGCAGCAGACTTGCCGAAGCGATCCTTTCCTCGGAGAGTTTTCAATTCCTTGCGGAGCTCAAGAAACTGATCATTCATAGCATCCATCTTTTGATAAACATCTGGGCCGTCAGACGGCTCAGAATGATAGATGGTGTCGTCTACTCTGGGCATAGTATGCACGAGAGGAGGTGGAACGGCAAGGACCGGGCTAGATGCCGGCAAAGAAGCAAAGATGGGTGCAGGACCCTCAGGAATGAAGTTGGGAGGCATCCCCCAAGGAAACCTGGCTGGCATAGCTATTGGTGCAAAGTGGGCGCTGGCCGCAGGCACGGTTGAAGAGGCAATCTCAGAGATGACTATCCTCTGGGGAGGAGTTAAAGGCGTCGGAGACGACTGGCTCTGGGCAGCCATAAAAGACTTCATTAGGGCATTTAATCTGGCTACTTCCTCCTTAAGTTCACGGTTCTCTTGCTCCAAATGATCCATTAGTCCTGATGTGTTGGCTCGTGTGTAGTTCCAGTGAGTCAGCTTGTCTTCAAAAATAAATGAAGAACACAGAGTTAGACCATAGAACAAGAAGCCTGGAGCAAAACCTGCTTATGCACATGATGCATGCAATGCTTATGCATATGATTTGTTTTATTTATCAGAGGAACTTTTAGAGCTCTATTTGCAAATATTGATCATATTAATTATAAGGAAATATCATATCAATAATATTTGGAAAATATTTGACACCAAAGATGTAAAGTCTTGGTAACCAAATATAAGAGAGAAGGAAAATGAACATCCTATGGAACCCTAGAAACAATCATCTAAAGCTCTGGACACTATAAGATAAGTTGCACGAAGCCTCTTCACCTCCCTCTCATAGGCTGCCTCCATATCTGCCTTTTCTTTGGCGAGTCGATCATACCTCCTCTTCCAAAACTTGGAAGACTGAGGAAGAAGAGAAGTCAATGCATCATCAGGGTCATCAATGAAGGTGAGAAAAACAAGAAAGGGGGGGGTTTGAATTGTTTGAAAAATAAGCGCTTTTGCAAAATGAAATCACACAAAGATTTTATACTGGTTCGCTTATAACACAAAGCTACTCCAGTCCACCCGGCCAAGGTGATTTCGCCTTCAACAAGGACTTAATCCACTAATCTTGAAAGATTACAAACAACCCCTAAGAGAAAAGAAAATCTCTTAGTCCTCTCAAGTCTACAGACTACAAAGAGTCACTTGAGGAAATCAAATAAAAATAGATACAAGATGTGTAATCTAGAGTGCTTCTAAGAAAGCAAATATTACAAACTTAAGAACAAATTTTTCACTTGATAAGCAAAAGCTTAGTGAAAATCTTTGAAGAACAAAGATGTTTTTCTTGAGCGTGATTTGATTTCAGTATAGTTTTGGCTAGTGATTTCTTCGTGTTTACTGAATGAGATTTCTTCTCTATTTATAGGAGTTGAAGTAGAGTTGAAGTAGCATTGAGTCTGTTGGATATTGAGATGTAATTACGCCATTCCATTAATAGCTTCTGCAGTAGACTTTTTCACTTAGAAGTGACTACTTACCACAATTAGTATCTTTTCTCTTGGAAGAGGAGATTAACGTCTCTTTCTAATTGAGGAAATCCATTTGCAGAACTTTAACTTGGCTTAAACGTTACTTCATCATGATTAACAATTCTGATTAGAGTCTTTGTGTATCTGGAGAATTCTTGCTTCTGATGTCGCTGATAACTTCCAGAGTTTACAGAAGACATTTGTTCAGAGTCAGAGCTTCTAGACTTTACTTCATGTTCAGATGCTTCTGATACTTTGTAGTTTTGTCCAGAGTCAGAGCTTCTTGAAACGAGATTCCTCTTTAGATGCTTCTGATACTTGAGATTTTGCATCTGATCTTGTTTTGCATCTGATGACATCATCAGATTTATTTCTTCTTTCTTTAGAACCCTGCACACTTAGAAACTTTTCGTTAGGGTACCACTTTTGGTTTCATCCTTTGTTATCATCAAAATCATGGAATCTATTGTAGAACTATTTTTGTTCTTACAATCTCCCCCTTTTTGATGATGACAAAACAAATAAATTTATCAGATGAAACATGAAAAATATTAGATCAGATAAACAAAAGCTCCCCCTGAGTTAGTACTAGGGAGTTCAGAAGTTCTTACCAGAGTTTTCCAAGTAATTAGGTTTCTGAAAACTTTCTGCAAATGCTTAACTTTAAAGTTAGAGTTATTTATTCAGAGCTATTATTTAATCAGAGCTATTTATATCAGAACTAATTCTAAAATTGTTGCAGAATGCTTAAGGTTTTTAGACATAGTTTTCATCAGAGCTATTTAATAATTTCTCCCCCTTTTTGGCATAATCAAAAAGGCATAAAAATAAAAAGAATAATAGAGAGAAAAACACTTCATTAAAAAGCACAAAGGCAAACAGCAGTCAAAATCAACAGATTCAAAGAAATATCAAAGCTAAAAAGAAAAGACAGAAGCAAAAACACTAGGCAAACAAAAGAAATCCTAAGTGCCTAAGGGTTTGGAGGAGGAGGAAGTCTCTGTAGTAGCATAGCAAACATATTCTGGAGGTTTTCATTCAGAGCGTCTTGCTTGTCCATTCTTGCCCGGAGCTCACTCTGATCTTGCTTGATCTCCTTCTGATCTTGCTTGATCTCCTTCAGAGTGTTAAGAATCAGAGGGATCGCAGAGGAAGACTCCCCCTGAATCAGAGCCTGCTGAGCTTCAGCTTCAGCAGCAGCTTGGGCTTCTGCATCTGCCTTAGCCTTGGCTTCAGCTTCCTGAATCCTTAGAAGTTCTGCTTCCTTTGCCAGGCGTTCTTCTTCCAACCTCTTAGCTTCTTCTTCAGCTTCCTTAGCCAACCTTTCTTCCTCTAATCTCTTGGCCTCAGCTTCTCTAGCCAGTCTCTCTTCCTCTAATCTTTTGGCCTCAGCTTCTCTAGCCAGTCTTTCTTGGAGTCTTTCCTCAGAGTCTCTGATGTAGCCATTTCTGACTTGTTCAGAGATACTCTTCAGCCTATAAGACTCAGAGGTCATCCAACTAATAACTCTGTTCCAGTGTGTCCTAACAGATTTAGGATCATCACTGACTTCAGAATTTTTAGCCAGAGACTTGATCTTCTGGACTGAAGCTTCTGCAACCTGTATAATGGCCTCCTCAAGGGTAGGTGTGATAATTTTAGGTTCAGGTTCAGGTGAATGAGGTGGAGAGTTTTGAGGGCTGAGATTTAGAGGTTGAGGTTCAGTTTCTGGTTCTGGCTGGGGTTCAGATTCTGCTTCTGGTTGAAGTTCAGAATCTGGGTCTGGTTGAAGACTGGGGGATGAAGCATAGAGTGGGTTTACATCTAATGGGTCAGAGTCTGGGCTAGGTACAGCGGGAATTAATGGTGGAGTGATATAAGGTTCAGATGGGCGAATTACAGATGGTTGAGTTTCAGAGGGTGTGGTGGTTGTTTGTGGTGGAAGGGAAGTTTGATTTTCAGAGGTAATGGTGGTTGTTTGTTGTGGAATAGAAGTTCGGAGGGGAGAGGTTACTTCAGTTTGTGTTTGAGTTTGTGGGGCGAAATTTTTAGCATAAATTTCAGCTATTGTTGGGGAGTTTGGGTCAGAGTGTTCTTGATCAGAGGACTCATGATCAGAGGACTCTTGGTTAGAAGAAGGGGAAAGGTAAGGGGGTGATTCATACTCAGAGGATGATGAAGAGCTGTGGTGATATAGTTGATTAGGGTCAGAGGTTGTTGTGAAGTTACGGGCAATTTTTAGAACAGGTGGAGGTTGAGAGGTTCTGATGGTAGAAGGTGGTATATCAGCGGTGGTATATATTGGTTGAGAGGAGAGAGGGTTAGAGGAAGCCATTACAGATTCATAAGAGACAGGAGGAATGGACTTACCAGAGGAGACATTCAGAGGTGCTGAAGCTTTGGTGCCAGAGGTTTCTCCAATTCTGGCTTTCTTTGCCTTCCTTGCTTCCTCAGCTATCTTCTTCTCAGAAAGGCCTCTTTTGTATCTGACCAGATCTTCTACAGAGTCCAGACAGTCTTCAAGGCGGAAATCAGAGATATCAATGCCTTCATCCAGACGATCCTGAAGGTAGATAGCAATGGCATCTCTGGGTTCGTTCTTGAAGAACCTTTCAAGGCCATGAGGCATCTTCCTCTGATCCTTCAGAGCTTCCCAGGTCACATTCATAGTGGGCTTGACTCTGATGTCCTTGATGATTCCCATACTCCTCAGATTTCTGGCATTCAGAGGCTTTCCAACGTCAATTGCCAGATCATCCATACATCTGGTCTTCTCCAGAGCATCTACCAGCCCATGCTCAATGAAGATGTCAGAGAGCAATCTTCCCAGAGGAATGTAGGATCTGGGCTTCATATTGTTCCTTGTTTCTCTGACTGAATCCCTCAGATATCTGAAGAGAAGAACAGGGAGGTTGATTGGAATACCCTTCTGAATACAGTAGAGGATGCACTTCTGATCAGCATTTATATAATCTGAAGAGTTGGAGGCTGGACGATGATGGATTGTTCCCAGAATAATCTTCAACCAAACTCGGAGGTTCTGATGAAGCTCCTTGTTCTTAGATGGGTTTCCTTCAACGTTTGCTTTGAAGATTGTAGGGTTAATGACTTCTGTGATGCGCTTGGACCTTGGAGGAATGTTGTAAATCCTTTTACCTCCAGCTCTTTCCATATTCAGCAAAGAAGCAATAGACGCTTCTGTGATAATGATCTTCACACCCAGAACAAAAGAAACGATGAACTCATCATCAGCATCTGCACATCTCCAGAATTCTTTCACCAGAAGAGGATAGATTGGACCATACAATCTGTTGAAGTAGGTTTCCCAACCTTGCTTGCGAAGATCTTCAGTTAAATCAACGCCATTTCTTTTCAAATTTTCAAAATCCACCAGCGATTCACATAGTACATCCAAACCTTCAAAGGGAGTTGAAAGATGAATGTGTTGTTCTCGTTCCAAAATGTGAGGTTCTTTGTAAACTGGGGTTGTGGTAACATCTACAACCATGGGTGTTTGAGTGTTTGAGGTTTGGGGGTTAGAAGCAGCTTCCATTTGTTGGGAGAAGTTAAAAACAGCTTGTTCTTGAGGATTCATGACGAAGATTGATGAAGAAAATGAAGAACTGAGAAGGTTGCAGAGAAAACTTCGAGAGAGGGTTTAGGGTTTAAGAGTGAGTGAGAGTGATAAGTGTGTGAAATGTGAGAAAAGTGTTTATATACTAAGGGTAAAAACACATGCAAAACGACACACATACCAGCGTTAGCACAAAAACCAAAATAGCACGTTTGGGGGAAAAATGATTACAGCTCATTAATGAATGTCTAATCCCAACAGTAAGCACACTGCTCAAGGAGATTTCAAGCGTTCTGACCTTTGATTTCTTTTGACAGCTGTCTAGAAGTTCTAGGGTTAGACGCATGTTCCCCACGTGTTGATGTTTCTGATCTTCAGGAATACCAAAGGATTTCTGAAGATTTCTAACTCAGATATCTTCTTAACTTGGTAGAAGTATCAGAGTCAGAGGCAGAAGTATATTTGTTTTTATCAGAGTCTCATTTTACATGTTCAGAGCCAAATTTTACTCAGGACAATTTTTAATGTTCAGATTTTCTAAGATGAAATGAAATCTATCTTCAGCTAGAGGCTTAGTAAAGATATCTGCCCATTGATGTTCTGTATCAATGAACTTCAGCGTTACTATCCCTTTCTGAACATAGTCTCTAATAAAATGATGTTTTATTTCTATGTGTTTGGCTCTGGAATGTAGAATGGGATTCTTACTTAAACAAATAGCAGCAGTATTATCACAAAGGATAGGAATGTTACTCTCAAAGATTTGTAGATCTTCTAGCTGATGTTTCATCCAGAGCATCTGAGTTGTGCACAGTGATGCTGAGATATATTCTGCTTCTGCAGTTGATAGAGCAATTGTTGACTGTCTTTTGCTAGCCCAGGAGATTAAGTTGTTTCCCAGAAGCTGGCAATTTCCAGATGTGCTTTTACGTTCTATTCTATCTCCTGCATAATCTGCATCACAATAACCAGAAAGCCTATACTCTGATGTTTTCTCATACATCAGGCCCAGGTTAGGGGTTCCTTTCAGATACTTAAGAATTCTCTTAACAGCTGTTAAATGAGATTCTCTAGGATCTGATTGGAATCTGGCACAAAGACAGACGCTGAAGAGAATATCAGGACGAGTAGCAGTCAGATAGAGAAGAGAGCCTATCATACCTCGATAGAGCTTCTGACAAACCTTGTTGCTTACCTCTTCCTTCTCCAGAATGCAAGTTGGATGCATGGGAGTCTTTGCAGAATTGCATTCAGACATATCAAACTTCTTTAGAACGTCTTTAATGTACTTGCTTTGATGAATGTACGTGACTTCTGGAGTTTGATTGATTTGAATTCCCAGAAAGAACTTTAGTTCTTGCATTAGACTCATTTCAAATTCTGCCTGCATTAACTTAGAAAATTCTTGGCAAACAGAGATATTAGCAGAACCAAAAATAATGTCATCAACATAAATTTGGCATATCATGAGATCATTTTTATGATTTTTACAGAAGAGTGTAGAATCAACTTTCCCTCTGATAAAATTTTGTTCCAGAAGAAAATTACTTAAGCGTTCATACCAAGCTCTGGGAGCTTGTTTAAGTCCATATAAGGATTTCTTAAGTTTGAAAACATGTTCTGGAAAATTTGAGTTTTCAAAACCAGGAGGTTGATTTACATACACTTCTTCTGAAATATAACCATTTAGAAATGCACTCTTGACATCCATTTGGTATAATTTATAGAGTGATTAATAGCGAATGATACCAGAAGACGAATAGACTCTAACCTTGCGACTGGAGCAAAAGTTTCATTATAATCAATACCTTCTTGTTGACTATAACCTTGAGCTACCAGTCGTGCTTTGTTTCTGACAACTTCTCCTTTCTCGTTCAGTTTGTTTCTGAAAACCCATCTGGTTCCAATGACATGAGTGCCTCTGGGTTTAGGAACGAGATCCCAGACATCATTCTTGGAGAATTGATCTAACTCTTCTTGCATAGCTGCCACCCAATCGTTATCTTGAAGAGCTTCATCACAGGACGTAGGCTCAATCAGAGACACTAGTCCCAGAGGAATATCTTCAGAAGTTCTGAAGGTAGATCTGGTTCTAACAGGTTCATCTTTGTTTCCCAGAATCAAATCTTCAGATACGTTGCTACGACTCTTGACTTTCCTTGGAATTTCTGGAGATTTAATTTCTTCAGAGTCTGGAGTGACAGTTGCTTCTGGAGTTTTCTCAGATTCTACCAGAGTGATCTCTAAATCTGCAAACTTTTCAACTAGCTTTGACTTTTCAGGGTCAAGCTTATCATCAAATCTAACATGAATTGATTCCTCCACAATTTTGGTTTCTGTGTTGTATACTCTGTAGCCTTTAGAGCGTTCTGAGTATCCTAACATAATACCTTTCTGTGCTTTGGAATCAAACTTGTTCAGATGTTCTTTAGTATTTAATATAAAGCAAATGCATCCAAAAGGATGAAAATATGAAATGTTGGGTTTTCTTCCCTTACACAGTTCATAGGGAGTTTTTTCCAGAATAGGTCTAATAGAGATTCTATTCTGAATGTAACACGCTGTATTTACAGCTTCTGCCCAAAAGTGCTTTGCTACGTTTGTTTCATTGATCATGGTTCTGGCCATTTCTTGGAGTGTCCTATTCTTCCTCTCTACAACTCCATTTTGTTGTGGAGTTCTAGGGCAGGAGAAATCATGGGATATTCCATTAGAATCAAATAATTCTTCAAAATCTTTATTTTCAAATTCTCCACCATGATCACTTCTGACTCTAACGATTTTAGAGTCAAATTCTTTTTGCACTTTAGAACAGAAACTGGTGAATACAGAGTGAGACTCACTCTTGTGCCTTAGGAATTTTACCCATGTCCAGCGGCTGTAATCATCAACGATTACTAGTCCATACTTCTTTCCATTGACTGATGCTGTTTTCACAGGACCAAATAAGTCAATGTGAAGAAGCTCCAGAGGCTTGGAGGTAGAAACAACATTTTTCTTTTTAAAAGATGTTTTTGAAAACTTTCCTTTCTGACAAGCTTCACACAGAGCATCTGAAGAAAACTTCAGTTTAGGTAAGCCTCTGACTAACTCAAGTTTAGTTAGCTGAGAAAGTTTCCTCATGCTAATGTGGCCTAAGCGTCTATGCCATACCCATTGCTCTTCGTGAACTGACATTAAACATTTAACATTTTGATCTTTTAAATCAGAAAGATTTATTTTATAAATGTTGTTTTTCCTCTTGCCTGTGAAAAGGACAGAGCCATCGTTCTGATTAATGGCTTTACACGTTTTTTGATTAAAGATTACATCATAACCGTTATCACTTAATTGACTTATGGATAACAAGTTATGCATTAATCCTTCTACATAAAGAACATCAGATATAGAGGGAAGAGTACCATTACCAATAGTTCCGGAGCCTCTGATCCTTCCTTTCTGATCTCCTCCGAAGCCTACAAAGCCAGCGTCTTTAAGTTCCAGGCTTTGGAACATAGACTTTCTTCCCGTCATATGTCGCGAGCATCCAGAGTCCAGGTACCATGACTGGTGTCTGAACTTTGCTGCATAGGATATCTGCAACATAGATAATCTTATCTTTCGGTACCCAGAATCTCTTGGGTCCTTTCAGATTAGTTTTCCCAGAGTTTCTTACAACTTTGGGTCTTCTAGCATTTTTAAATTTGTGTTCTTGTGTGTGTGTATAGTGGTATGAAAAAGGTGATTTAATTTGGTTACTGGTAGAAGTTTTATCAGAATCAGAATCATACCCAATTCCCTTTTATTATTCTGACCTACTCCATAAATCATGGATGCCATAATACTCCTATTTATCCCATTCTTCAGAAATTGTTGAAAGGCTTCTTCATATTTATAAATAATTTCATTTGAAGTTTGTGGTGCTTGAGACAACACTTCTTCTAATTTTAAGCTTTTTGTTTTAGCTCCATCTCTTTCTAACGTTAAAGATTTGATTGTATCTTCATGTGCTAGAATTGTTGTCTCAAGTTCACTACATTCTTCAGATTTTGCTTTAAGAAGGCCTTTAATGCTTTTAACTTTTTGTTTTAGTTTCTGAAGAGAGGTAAGAGTTTCTGATAAACATGATTCTAAGTCAGATCTAGAAAGTTCAGAAAATACCTCTTCAGATTCTTCATCTGAGCTGCTGGATGTGGTAGCCATAAATGCTACGTTGGCTTGTTCATCAGAGTCATATTCTGATGATCCTGATTCACTATCGTCCCAGGTCGCCATTAATCCCTTCTTTGTTCTGAAGGCATTTTTCTTGAAGCTTTCTCTCTTAGAGTTATCTTTCTTCAGCTTGGGGCATTCATTTCTATAATGACCTGTTTCTTTACATTCAAAACAGGTAATATCTTTATTAGGTTTACCTTTTGAAATTGACTCTGATCTATCCCCTCTGGGTCTTGATCTTCTGAAGTTGTTGTTGTTCCTTCTTTTCCAGAGTTGCTTAACTCTTCTGGTTAGTAAGGACAGTTCTTCTTCATCATCAGAGTCTTCAGGTTCAGAGTCATCAGTGTCTGCAGTTTCTGCTTGAAGAGCCTTGGTTCTGTCTGACTTCCGTCTTTCAGGTCTGGACTTCAGCGCCACTGACTTGTTCCTTTTCTGAGGCTCATCCTCCTCTAGTTCTATCTCATGACTTCTGAGAGAGCTAACAAGTTCTTCAAGGCTGATGTTGTTCAGATCCTTTGATAGCTTTAGAGCAGTAACCATTGGTCTCCATTTCTTTGGCAGACTTCTGACAATCTTCTTAACATGATCTGCAGTCGTATATCCCTTGTCTAGCACTTTAAGACCTGCAATAAGAGTTTGGAATCTGGAAAACATAGCTTCTATAGCTTCGTCATCTTCCATCTTGAAGGCTTCATATTTCTGGATCAACGCCAGAGCCTTCGTCTCCTTGACTTGGGAGTTTCCTTCATGGGTCATCTTCAGAGAGTCAAGTATATCTTTAGCCGTCTCTCTGTTGGTGATCTTTTCGTATTCGTTGTATGATATAGCATTTAGAAGTATTGTTCTGGCCTTGTGATGATTTTTGAACTCACGTTTCTGATCTTCTGACATTTTGCTTCTGGGAACTTCAGCTCCATTTAAGGTTGGAGGTTTGTATCCATCTGTGACAATGTCCCAGAGGTCAGCATCATAACCAAGAAAGAAACTTTCGATTCTATCTTTCCAGTAATCAAACTTTTCTCCATCAAAAACAGGAGGCTTGGCATTGTAAGAATCTTTCTCATTTGAGTGGGCCATTTGTTTTTCTCGCACTGGATCTCTCTACACGGTTAAGTGTTTGATTTGAAAATCAATAACAGAGCCGGAGCTCTGATACCAATTGAAGGTGAGAAAAACAAGAAAGGGGGGGGTTTGAATTGTTTGAAAAATAAGCGCTTTTGCAAAATGAAATCACACAAAGATTTTATACTGGTTCGCTTATAACACAAAGCTACTCCAGTCCACCCGGCCAAGGTGATTTCGCCTTCAACAAGGACTTAATCCACTAATCTTGAAAGATTACAAACAACCCCTAAGAGAAAAGAAAATCTCTTAGTCCTCTCAAGTCTACAGACTACAAAGAGTCACTTGAGGAAATCAAATAAAAATAGATACAAGATGTGTAATCTAGAGTGCTTCTAAGAAAGCAAATATTACAAACTTAAGAACAAATTTTTCACTTGATAAGCAAAAGCTTAGTGAAAATCTTTGAAGAACAAAGATGTTTTTCTTGAGCGTGATTTGATTTCAGTATAGTTTTGGCTAGTGATTTCTTCGTGTTTACTGAATGAGATTTCTTCTCTATTTATAGGAGTTGAAGTAGAGTTGAAGTAGCATTGAGTCTGTTGGATATTGAGATGTAATTACGCCATTCCATTAATAGCTTCTGCAGTAGACTTTTTCACTTGGAAGTGACTACTTACCACAATTAGTATCTTTTCTCTTGGAAGAGGAGATTAACGTCTCTTTCTAATTGAGGAAATCCATTTGCAGAACTTTAACTTGGCTTAAACGTTACTTCATCATGATTAACAATTCTGATTAGAGTCTTTGTGTATCTGGAGAATTCTTGCTTCTGATGTCGCTGATAACTTCCAGAGTTTACAGAAGACATTTGTTCAGAGTCAGAGCTTCTAGACTTTACTTCATGTTCAGATGCTTCTGATACTTTGTAGTTTTGTCCAGAGTCAGAGCTTCTTGAAACGAGATTCCTCTTTAGATGCTTCTGATACTTGAGATTTTGCATCTGATCTTGTTTTGCATCTGATGACATCATCAGATTTATTTCTTCTTTCTTTAGAACCCTGCACACTTAGAAACTTTTCATTAGGGTACCACTTTTGGTTTCATCCTTTGTTATCATCAAAATCATGGAATCTATTGTAGAACTATTTTTGTTCTTACAATCAATAACCTGGTGCTCAAGGAACTCTATCAAAGCATCCTTCTCTTTGATTTGCTGAAGCAACTCCTCTCGTTCACGGATCCAGGCATGTGAACGGTCTTCGTCTCTCAACTCCTCTACTCCTTGGTCAGGGAGGGTTGAAGGCCCAACCTCAACCAAAGGTGTAGGTCTCGGGTACTTGTAAGGTATGAGATAGCCGGAAGCTCTCCTCCTAACCCAAGAGGTATAGGGTTCCAAGGCAATACAGTTCTTCGGACCCAGCTCCTTCCTTCCCTTCCTATGGATCTTGCGCCAAGCGCGGACCATCCTGCCCTTCAAGCCTTGAGGATCTTTACCCTCATAGAAGAATACACCTTCTAACAAAATGTTATTAGGTTTATCCTTTAGAGGGAACCCAAGCTGACGACGTGCCAAAATAGGATTGTAGTTAATCCCACCACATGTACCAAGAAGAGGCACATTGGAGAATTCACCATAAGAGTCGATAATCTGCACACCATCATATACTCGGTTGTACCAAAAGATATCATCATTGGTGAGATATATGAGCCTCGTGGACCACCTTAGACATCCTTTGTTCTCCTTGAAGGCGACCGTCTGTGGTAAGTGCGAGATAAACCACTTGTGCAGCAGAGGCAAACAACACACAATAGTACCACCACCCTTTGCATTCCTCATATGCAAAGAAAAGTAAGTGTCACCCAACAGAGTCGGAACGGGATTAAGAGTAGAGAAAATCCTAATAGCGTTCACATCCACAAACTTGTCGATCTTGGGGAATAACACTAGCCCATAGATGAGGAGTACAAATATGGCCTCAAAGGCATCCTCACTCATGGCCTTCCCATACATAGTAGCTTGAGCAATAAGGAACTCAGAAGGGAGACCTTGAATTCCACCTTTGGTAGTTATATGAGCACCAACCAGAGATACATCTATATGCAACCAATCAGCTATCTCTTGAGAAGAAGGAACACTCTCTAAGCCACTGAATGACAATTGGTCTGGGATAGGTATACCCACAAGATAGGCATACTCCTCAAGCATGGACAGAAGCTGGAAATCCGGAAATGTGAAGCAACGTACAAGGGATCATAGAACTGCACCAATACACTCATCAATCCTTCGTCCACTTGAGTAGTCAGAAAAGATAGAAGCTTCCCAAAACGAGCCTTGAAACCCAAGGGATCTAATACATAGGATGTCAAATTCCTTAGCTCTTTCAAGTCAGGTTGTCTGAAACTGTACTTCTTCGTATTCCTTCTTTGTCTTTCAATGTCTGAAAATTTGCAAATAGACCTCTTAAGTTCCTTGAAAATTTTCTCATTATTGATGATATGGATACAAATTGGTGCATGAACTCATGGATGCAAAAATCACACTCAAGGATCAAGCAAAGCACACCAAACAAAGGTCATGGGATGGATCAAGTCATCCTTAATATCAATCATCCATTTTGGTGGATTATGGTTTACACCTTATCAACACCCAAGTTCCATTGATATTAAGGATACAAGAACTGATCAACCATGAATCAAGGGTTCGTTGCAAGTCACGAGCATGGAGTATCGGTTAAGAACCACCCAAAGGGAGTGTACTAGGGTTTAAACCTGCCAAACATGTTCTATAAGAGGTTCCCATAGTCATCATCCCATCTTTCAGATATTGTCGGATAAACGACTACTCGTATTCCAAAAATATTCTCAAGAGAGACTCTTATGAGTGTAGTATCGCGTAACAATCGTATCAAATCCTACATTTGAACGACTTTCGGACTACGTCCTAAAAATAGGCCAAGATGGGCTTGGTAAACTAAGGTCCTTGGCATCTAAGGTCTATATTGGAAAGAGTAATGCCTAACCACGACTACTCGTCTGACATTATTGATCCCAACATGACCTCCACCAAGTGAATGGGCTTGCAAGTCAACTTGCTAAGGAATAACTCCACACAAGTCAACAAGGCTATGCAATTCTCTTATCCTAAGTGCACTCGAGTTCAGGTATATAACTCATCTCACAAAGATCACCAAGCATACAAGGAATTAATATTCAAGCAATTCAATCATTACAATACAATACAATAATCCCAAATTGCACAAAAATATGTCACAAAATAATATACAATACAATACAACAAATATGAAAAGTAGGCAAAACCCACTAGGCCAATATCCCCAGCAGAGTCACCACTTTTCTGTAGCGCGGTATTCGTTACCATTAGAGATATTGACTAAATCCAAGGTAAACCATACAAGTCGAGTCGCCACCGCACTTCTATTTATCCAAAGGAATGGTTAGAAAGCGAACAAAAACCTAAAAGTTTTATCGAATCAAAAACTAGTAAAAATGTCAGAGATCGGGGTAAGGGGTGGGTTATGCAATGGGAAGGTTTTAAGCACCCAAAACATCCTAGGTACTCCTAGGGAGCCCTTTTCACACTTGTTGTAAGGTTGGCATTTTGTGAAAATTCGTTTGTGCAAACATGATTGAAGAGATGAGAAGAGAATATACAAGTTATTTACATTTTGTGTTTGGATGGATAAACCCATTGCCTACGTACCATCTTAAAAAAGATTAGGATCAAAACCTCGTAGTTCGGGGTAAAAATCTCAGAATGAGTTAGTGAATTAATTGGTCCAAAAGCCTTAAGGTCTTTTATTATCCAAGGGAGAAAACACAACCTAAAACCACAAATCCACCATGTGAGGATAACTTCAACATGCTAGTGAGGGGTTAACCCTATAATAAGCATGGAAGACTCATTGTCCATCACTAAGGATATTGGGGAGTATTACATCTACCTCAAGGAGAACTCAAACCTAATAGCTAAAGGTTATGAAAAGTTTTTGATAAGAAGTGGCCATTGAAACCATAACAAGTATTTGAATGGGTTATATTTACCAATGAAAAGTATTTACAAAATATGGTCAAAGTTGACTTAAAGATTCAATTCGAAATAAGTGTTATGAAAAGAAAGTTGGAAAATCAAAAGCATAATGCTTAGGTTTCTAATGTTTGAAAGAAATTTTAAATGTTTGCACAAAAATTTTGGCTTGGGTTAGAGTGGAGGGAAGAAGAAGAATGGCTAAGGTCCTAATCAGACAAGAGATGAGGGATAAGCAACAAGACCACAAATGGAGTTCCTCTCTTGAGATCATATTGATGATCCAAGTAGCTCCCATCCTTTGGAATATCCAAGAAAAATAAGTTTAACCTCAAGCAATCAACATAATCAAACAAGCTCTTAGAAGATCCTCAATGGCTCTTGTATCTTTCACTTTGGATTAACATGGCAATGGTTCTTCAATTTGGCTCAAATAGGATCCCCTAGCACAAAAGAACACACATCAAAAAGTTCCATGAAGTAAATCAAGAATGGACAAGAGTGAGTTTAGAGGTTTGGTCTTTCTAATCCATCTTCAACATTTATAGCACTCCAAAGGCCCAATGCCTAGTTGCTCTTTGACTCCAAATTTGCATAGGGAATGTCCTAGAAACTAAGTCCAATTGTCCATTTCTTTGCATTTGATCCACAACAGTCAAAACAAAACAGAAGCACAATGATATATACACAATTATGTGCTCAAGTGAGCAAAAGGCAAATTGCATTAACATAAACATGTACTTATAGGAGCAAAGGAAAAAGCAACTGAATAATATGTACAAGAATAGTAAATTGCATAAATGTAAAGAGCAAGAATTAAATGTTAATGGTTAATGGTTAGTGTTAGAGTTAGTGTGCCATAAGGCAATTTAGCGTTATGTTAAGCAATCGTAATTGGACTTATGTAGAAGTCACAACTATCTGAGATCGGTCAATAATAATGTAGGCAACAACACAAGTTAGAGATTTTGATTAGTGAATCAAACTCCAACAACTTGCCATGCCAAAAAGAAGATGAGAAATGATCTTTTATTGATTTTGGTTCTTTGCATGATTTAGGAAGCAACCTATCCTTAATGCAAAGTCATTCACTTGATCCATGATCAAGATGAATTAGATTTGAATCAAGGAAGATTAAACCACCATGTATCAATGCTAACCACCAATCTTTAACTCATTGATCAAAAAAGAAAAAGAAGAAGAAGAAGAAGATGAGGAAGAAGATGAAGAATTAAAGTGCATTAACAAAAATGAAATGAGATAATCAACAAGCATTGACCAAAGATAAAGAAGATCAAGGTCAAACAATAGAAAACAGAAGCAAGATGAAGATTAGAAGTCAAGAAACAAATAAAATATTTTTGGCATTTTTCAATATTAAAATAAAACTTGAATTAAAATAATAAAGAAAGGTCAAACTTCAAACTCACTTCAAATCAACTTTGAAAAGTCCAAGTGAATTATCCCAAGTTCAACAAGGTCAAACAAAGTTTGACATAAAATTTCAGCATTTTTAAAAGTCAGAAACTATTTTAAATCAATTAAAAATGCATAAAAATAACCTAATTGAACTAAAATCTTAAATGAATCTCAAATCAATTAATAAATTGGTGAGAATATTTTTCATAGATCTATCATCATTAAAAGAGGTTGAAAAAATATTTTTGTATATTTTGGATATCAAAAACTACTTTAAATGAATTAAAAATAATCAGAAAAGAGAAAATTACTAAAAAATATCAAATGCTAAAATAAAAAATATTAAAAATCATTTTTAGAAATTAGAAATTAAAAGGAGAAAAATGCAATTGGTCTCATAATTTTTAGACCAATAACGAGAGAGATATGAATTTTTAAAAAGAAATGGAATTAAAAGAAATAAAAGAATTAAAATTAAAAATTAAAAAAATAGGAAAATGCGTGGACCGTTTGATCTGAGCTCATTAATTGAGCTGGCAGATCATGAGGTCATGAAGCGCGCGCCTACCATGTGCCTTAGTCAATTTGAGCGCATCAAGTCAATAAAAAAGTAATAACGTTGGACGCACGTGATTAGATCTGGAAACTGAGATGGACGACTCAGATCAAGTCTGGGAACCATACGGTGGCCAACGCCACCGTCTTCTCCGGCTAAGCTCCGGCCAAGTTCAAAAGTTGCAGAGAAAAAATGGTAACCAAAAGACACGATCCAGGCATCAGTCGAGAGCTGGGGTGTTGTACATCACCCCTGTACCAACCAAATCCATTCTAGATCTCTATTTTGAGAGAAATCAGAAGTGGAAGATCTGTGGTGTTCATATAAACTTCATGATTTTTGAAAATTGAAAGCACAATAATGTTGCCTTTATGCCGAGGACTTCAGATCACACAACAACAATGAGAAATAAGCACTATGCAAGTTGATTCAAAGAAAATAACAGTTGAGGTAAACCGTTGATTTGCAAGGCTTGGAGTCACAATTCCTTGGTGCTATTTCTTACAGTTGACACTATAGATCAAGGAGAAGAAGGTTTAGGAACTTTAAGATCTGAAAATTGATCGAGGAAACCAAAGTTCAGATTTGAAAATTTTGAAGAAAAATGAGCTAGTTCCTTTAGTGATGGTTGTGGTTTCAGTTTAGAAGCATTTAAGGCGCCTTCAGGTTGAGAAATTATGAAGCTAAGGCATTCTATTTTAAGGCAAGGCAATACTGAATGCATGATCAAAAGCTTGCATGAATGGAAAGGGCCTCCATGCATGGGCCTGTACAGGAGCATGGAGGACCCAATTCCAACCGGAATTGAAAGCTGATGCATGATGAAAGTAAATTGGACGTGCATATTGGATGGTAGTAGCTCATGCAATGCAAATTAAATGATTTTCCAAAATTGCACTATTATGTTCAAGCCTTCGAAAATGCTATGCCAAAAATGGAAACACCACCTTATGAGTAATGGATGGAAAGCTTATTTCATAAGGATCATTTGTTATGTTGATCAAAACTCCATTTTGGCCTTGGAAATTGGTGAAAAGTCGACATGAAGTGTAGGGTGCAGAACATGCATATGTGAGATTTTCAAAATTGGCCAAAGTTCAAGCCCTTCTGTCTCAATGATGCAAGCTCCTAATGACAAAATCGTCAACATCAAAGTTATAGATATTTTAAAGGAAATCAATTTGGACTTAATTTTTGCATCATTTTTATTTTTTATGAAGAAGTTATGGGCACTTGAAGTTGAACTTTCTCACATTTCAATGCATTTGGTCCAAAGTGACCTACAATGTTTTGCATTATCACATGTATTTCTTTTGAGATTTTGAACTTTTGCTCAACATAACATTTGAATTAGACATATTAAGCTTTCTAATTCATTTGATCCCACCTAAACATCATGCAAAATGAAGGAGTTATATCCTTAGGAAGTTGACCTAAAATTGGGGTTTCAGTCAAAATGACCTATAATGTCTTGGAATGGATGATGACCTTCCAAGCTTCAAATAAATTTTTGATGAACGTGAAATTTGTCCATATGGTCCTTAAGAATATTGTTTCTCTTGGGGTAATCTCCATTTGACAAACACATCAGAAGTTAGGTCTCAGTGTATTTCGAAATAGTCAGATGAATTGACTGATCAACTTCTCAAGTCCACACCTCATATTTTGATGAATGAATGATTGAGGATACCCACTTAAGTTAAAATATGCATGAAATGATGAATGAAAGAACTTCCCTTTATTGTATTTGACCATGGGTTGAGATTTCTTCATGAGCAAGGCACAGTTGATGAACAGATGAATTAGGGTTTCCTTGAGAAACAAACCTCAAACCCCTTGATTTGCTTTGATCAAAATGATGAATTGAGACACTTGGGAGGAATATTTTATGGATGAGAGATTTGGAACCCATTGCCATGTTTGCTTTCATCTTCTCTTGGCTATATCAATGCACATAGGATATCCTAGAAGCTTTTAGACCTTGTGACTGCTCAAGCTACAAACAAGAGATATTAGTGACATATTTTTGTGCTTTTAGTTAGTAAATAAAATGATAAAAGCAATAATATACAATTCAAGCATGCTTGGTGATCTCAAACTAACTCACAAGAGAGCCCACCCCAAAGGTAAGGAGCCAAGATGCCTATGATCCTTGACGCAATGCAAATGCAATGTTATGATGCCATGAGGGATCTTAGGGTCAAAATTAGGGTCTTACACCTATGGCTAATGTTTATGAAAAAGGTTTTAACATAGGTGGCCATTGGAATGATAAAAACAATTTGAAGTGAGTTATATTTACAAATTAGAAGTATTCACAAAAAGGAAGTCAAAGTTGACTTAAGATTCAATTCAAAATAAGTATTAAATGAAAAGAGTTTGAAAAATAAAAGGCATATGGCCTAGGTTTCTAATTTGAAGACAATGTCAATGTTTGCACAAAGTAAGTTTTGCTTGGGTTAGAGTGGAGAGAAGAAGAGAAGGGCTAGTCCTACACATGCAAAGATGAGAGAAGAGAATAAAAACCCTTGGAGTTCCTTTCTTGAGATCATAAAGATGATCCAAGATGCTCCTTTCCTTTGGCCTTAGCAATTAACTCAAGCAATCAAACAAATATTCAATCAAGCTCCTAGGATCTTCATTTAGCTTGTCTTTTAACCTTGATGCTCATGACAATGGTCCTTCCAACTATCTCAAGTTTGGAATCCCTATCACACAAGAACAAACAATCAAAAAGTTCATAATCCAATAATAGAAATGGACAAAGAGAGAGTTTAGATTAGGGGTCCTTTCAAGTCAACATCAAGATATAAACTTTCTAAAGGCATGAGGCCTAGTTGCTCTTCAACAATTTTAGCATTCTAAAGGCATGAGGCCTAGTTTCTCTTGAACTCCATTAAGCATAGGTGAGGTCATAATTCTAAGTCCTTTCTCCTTTTTTCATTGGGTTCACACAAACAAAGACAAAACAAGCACAAGGCAATAATATATTTACACAATAATGTGCTCACGTGAGCAAAAGGCAAATGGCATACACATAAACATGAGCTCAAATGAGCAAAGGGAAATGACAATATGAATAAATGAGCAAGAAATTAAATTGCATTAAAGTAAATTGCAAGAATTAAATACTTGAATTAAAAGTTAGTGATTAGTAATTAGTGTTAGTGTGCCATAAGGCAATTTAGCGCTATGTTAAGCAATCGTAAGTGGACTAATGTAGTAGTCACACCTATCTGAGGCTGGTCAATAAAACTATAGGCAAATAAACACAAGTTAGAGACCAAGACTAGTAAGCCAAGCTCCTATAACTTGCCATGCAAAAAGAAAAGAAGAATGACCTTGTATGGATTTCGGGTTCTTTGCTTCACCAAGAAGCAACCTATCTTGGACACAAAGAAATTCACTTGATCTTTGATCAAGTTGAATTTTATTTGGATCAAAGAAGGTTAAGCCCCTCATATGTCAAGGCTAACCACCAATCATTAACTCATTGGTCAAAAGAAAAAGAAGAAGATGAGAGATGAAGATGAAATGTACAAAATGGAAATTCAAATGACATAACCAAAACACAATGATCAAATGTGAATGGAATCAACATCAATCAATGGTAAACAAAAGTGAAATGAAGAATAAAAGTCAAGAAAGGTCAAACATATTTTTGGTATTTTTTGGAATTAAAATAATACATAAAATAAAATGAACAAAGTAAGGTCAAACTTCAAATCCAATTCAAATCAACTTGGATAAGTCCAATTGGATTATCATAAGTCTAACATGGTCAAACAAAGTTTGACAAATTTTCTCAATATTTTTTGAAAACAGAAGCTATTTTAAAATCAATTAAAAGCATTAAAATATAACACAAATGAATTAAAATACCAAATAAATCTCAAATCAATTAAGAAATTGATGAGAATATTTTAATAGACTTATCATGATCCAAAGGTGTTAAGAATTTTTTTTGGGAATTTTTGAATATCAAAAAGTGTTAAAAACAAAATAATTCACAAAAAATATTAAAATGAATCACAAAAATAATTTAAAATCAGATTATGAAACTAGATTTTAAAAGAAATTTTTTGCAATTGGTCCCCTATTTTTGTGATTCCAAATAAAGGAGTTATGAATTTTTGAAAATAAATGAATTTAAAGAAAATAAAACAGAAATTATAAAAAGGGAAAAAATCTGGAGCGCATGATCCAACCTCATTAATTGACGTGGACCATCATGTGGCTAAGATACACACGCTCACCATGTACATTAGTCAAACGCGTTGCAAAACATTTAAAAAAGGTCAAATAAGGCAAAGGCTCAGATTAGATCATGGCAATTGGATCCAAGGGCCAAAGAGATGCCACGTAGGGACGGTGGTGGAAACCACCGTCTTCTCCGGTGAGCCAACGAATTCGGGCCACCAGTTGCAGGTTTTGCAACCTCAACCAAACCACACATGCCTTAGATCAAATTAAAGCTGGGGTGATATACATCACCCCTGTAACCTTGGATTTTCATCAAGATCTCTATGTAAGGAGAAACCTGAGATGGAAAATCCAGGTGTTAAATCTGCAGTTCATCAATTAATGAAATTAAAGCCACCATTGACTTGCCTCTCACACGAGGACTTCAGAAAACCAAGCAAACTCAAGCAAAGCACAATATATGATGAGATTCGAAGCAAAACAGTTAAGATGTAAACCTTTGAAGTGCAGCTTTGATGAGCACGATCCAACCAATCTCTTGCTTGCAGCTTGATCTTGAGGTATGGTATGAGTGCAAGGTTAGGATTTAGTATTGAAGATCAACTGATGTTGTTGAAAATCAAACTTGAAAAGTGAAATGAAAATACAAAATTCCTTTGGTGCGAGGTTGGGATTCAATTCCAACAGAGTTTTAGGCGCCTTCAGGTTGAGAATTGAATGAAGCAATGCATCTATTTATAGCTGAAGCTGCAAGGAGAGTGAATGGAACTCGTGTGCATGATCATTGGGTCCTCCATGCATGGGCCTGTACAGGTGCATGTGAGGCTCAAAACCAATTGGAAATGCAAGCTAAAGTGATTTCGAGAAGGTTTGGACGTGCAGATTGAATGGCAATTGCTTGTGCAAGAAGGTTTCATGTGAAATGCCTAAATGGTCACAAATATTCCCCTCTTCAAAAGTCCCATATGGAAAATCCAAACATAGGAATGTGAGTAATGGTCAGAAAGGTCTTGACATAAGGAACAAAAGCTATGTTGAACAAAAATCCATTTGGAGTTTGGAAAATTGTGAAAACTGGCCATGAAGTTTGATGTACAAAACATGTCTTTGAAAATTTTGCCAAAAGTGACCAACTTCAATCCCTTATGTTTCAAAGATTAAAGCCACAAATGGAAAAACCTCCAACATAAAAGTTGTAGATCTTTTCAAGATGCTCATTTGGATTTTTTATAAGAAAGTTATGGGCACTTGAAGTTGGACTTTTTCAAGATTCAATGGCTTTGGTCCAAAGTGACCTATAATGTTTTGCATTATCACATGTATTTCTTTTGAGATTTTGAACTTTTGCTCAACATAACATTTGAAGTAGACATATTAAGCTTTCGAATTCATTTGATCCCACCTCAAAATCATGAAAAATGAAGGAGTTATATCCTTAGGAAGTTGACCTAAAATTAGGGTTTCAGTCAAAATGACCTATAATGTCTTGGAATGGATGATGACCTTCCAAGTTTCAAATGGATTTTTTATAAACATGAAAGTTTTTCATATGGTTCTTAATAACAGTTTTTCTTTTGGGGTAATCATCACTTGACAAACACATCAAAAGTTAAGTCTCAGTGGATTTCAAGATAGTCAGATGACTTGACTGGTCAACTTCTCAAGTCCAAACATCAAATCTTGATGAATGAATGATTGAGGATACTCACATAGGCTCATATATGCATAAAATAATGAATGAAAGAACTTCCCTTGATTGAATTTGATCATAGGTTGAGGTTGCTTCATGAGCAAGGCACGGTCAATGCACAAATGAATTAGGGTTTCCTTGGGGAAACAATCCTCAAGCCCTTTGGTTTATCTTGATCAAATTCACAAATTGAGATACTTGGGAGACATATATGATAATTTAGAGCTTTGGGGACCATTTTCATGCTTGCTTTCATCTTCATCTGGACAATTCATTAAGCATAGGGGCCTCCTAGGAGCCTTGGATCTCATGATTGCTTGAGCTTCAAAACAAAAGATGTTAGCGACATATTTTTGTGCTTTTGGTTAGTAAACAAAATAAGAAAAACCATAATATACAATTCAAGCATGCTTGGTGGTCTCAAACCAACTCACATAAGTCTCAACCCTAAGGTAAGGAGCCAAGATGCTATGATCCTTGACGCAAATTGCAATGAGAAATGATGTGATGCCATGAGGGATCTTAGGGTCAAAATTAGGGTCTTACAGATACCATTTATGCCACGCGGTTGACTTGGACACATGGGGATAGCGCGTTTTGGATCATCAGATCTACCACCTCAATTAATGAGGGAGTCTAATGGTCCACGTAATTTAGAATTTTTTATTTTTTATTTTAATTGCATTTTTTTCAATAATTCATATTAAATTCAATATTGATCCAAAAAATATGGGACTTTCACCAAAAAAATTCAATTATTTCTCTTTCATATTCTGAATTAAAATCATTTTTTGGATCATTATTAATATTTTTCATGAATTAATTGATTTTTCATTTGTTTTTAATTGCTTAAAAATAATTTTAAATGTCCAAAAGTTATGCAATTTTTTCTCCAAGGTCCTTTGACCTTGTTTGACCTATGATAAATCTCATGGCCATTTTTTTAGTATTTTGATAAGATTTTAGGATTTGGACAAAGGATATTTGAATTAAATGCACTATTTTACTATTTTTAATTGAATAAATTACATTTAAATTGTGTTGACCATTTGTATTGACTTAATTGAGTTTGCTTGTTTGTTGTTGGGCCTTGGTCAATGTTGGTTGGACTTTGTCAAGTTAATATCAATGGATTTAGGGGATTGATGGAATGTACATTCCATCTCCCAAAATGAATGAATGAAACTAATTTGGTAAAAGTCCTCCTTTGACCAATTTGTGATCTCATTCATCCCCTTCCCTCTTCATCTAATTCCCCTTCTTCATCCATTCATTTCCATTTGGCCTATGACATCTCAAAGTCCTAATACTAGTTGATTGAAAAATTGACATGGGTATGGATGAGATTAGGCCACACCTTTTGCATATTCTGTTTTGAGTGTGGTATGTTTCATGAGCATAGTTCATTATACTATGTCTTTAACTTGCATTAACACCAAAATCTTATTGCCCGACCTCAAATAGTTGTGTGTTGTTAGATTCTAAAAGTCCAAGGGAATTCTGGGTTTCTATTGACATTTTTGTCTATTGGATTGCTACCCATTTGGTCAGATCTTTTCAACTCTAAACTTTTAAATTTTATGCATAGGGTAGTCTCTTCATCTTCTTTGCATGGACTAATTTTGTAAATGGACTTAACAATACTTGACTTAAACCTTCAAAAAGCCAAAAATAACTAACTCATTCAAACCATTTTTCGCCTTTGTGCCTTCCAAACTTAAATTTTGTAAAAATTAATGCATCCATTTCGGAATTTGTAGCACGAACTACGAGGTTTTGAACCCTCATTCTTATGTTGGTACGTAGGCACAAGTCCGAAGGTCTTGTCAAACACAAAAATATAATTAATTAATTCTTTTCTCATCCCCCGTTCTATTTGTTTGTAAACATCACTTTGTATAAAATACATATGCTTACAAAAAGGGCTCCCTAGGAGTACCTAGGACACTTTGGGTGCTAACACATTCCCTCTGTGTAACCAACCCCCTTACCTGTGATCTCTGACTTTTATTAGTTTTTATTTGAAAACTTCTTACTATTTGGGTTTTGTTCGTACTTTTCCCTTTTCCCTTGGAAATAATAAAAGCGCGGTGGCGACTCTTGTTAATTGATCTTTAGCTTGTCAATAGCTTAATGATCATGAATTTTCCGCTACAGAAATTAAGTGGCGACTCTGCAGGGGAGTAGTCTCCTGTGGGATTAGCTTACTTTTTATGTGAATATATTTGTATATATGTGATGTTTGTATATATGTATGTGTGATATAATCTTCTTGTTGTGCTTGGTGATCTCTGAGTGGTGAGATAAGTTCTAACCCGAACTTGAGTGCAATTTAGATAGGACGATGGTATAGTCATGTTTGACTTGTGTGGAGTAGTCCTTAACAAGTTGGCTTCAGATCCATCTGCTCAATGGAGACTCCTTTGGATTTGGGAATGTCACACAAGTATTTGTGTTTAGGCATTACTATTTCTAATTGAGTCCGAGAAGCTGAGGACCTTAGAAAACCTAACCCATCTTGGCCTATTTAGGACGTAGTGCGGAAACTGTTCAAGTGTAGACTTGATAACAGTTGTTACGCGATAATACACTAAGACGAGTTTCTCTTGAGAATATTATGGGTCGATGAGTCAGTCATTTTAATTTGTAATATCTGATAGATGGAATTAAGACTCTGGGACCTTTTTAGAACATGATCTACAGGTTTTTATCCTTAGTTCACTCCTATGGGATGGTTCTTACCCAGACTCCGTGCTCGTGACTCACAACAAGATGTAGAGGAGTTAGAAGATGTGCTCACCAAGATGAAGAAAGAGAAGGATATATGGGAAGTGTAACACCCTTCTAAATACCCCAAAATATTTAATTAAAATAATAACATATCAATCAGAGTAATTATGCCCCGAAGGGTGTCACACAATCATTTCACAACAATTATCAAATATCCTGTCATGCTCATTTATTAAATCAAAATAAGACTCCTTTGCATAATTCGCAGCGGGTACAAAACATCGACATTCAAATCATGTACTACATTACATGTAAAGTTGAATCAACAACTAAATTAAAACATAGTCAAACATTCCCTCCCGATGTTACATCTACCAGAGCATGACCCACTAAGGACGACGCTAGACTCCATAGCACTAACTTCTACTCAACTCACTGCTCGTTACCTGAAAAATAGATGTAAGGGTGAGTTCCTCAATCAATATAATAAGCATTATAGAACAACATGTAATGCTAAGTAAATAACACATCAATTCACCCTAATCAGACTACGCACTCAGCAACGGCAATATCCGTTCAAACATCATATTCAACAGTAACATATAGCATATGTATAATCTCAACCATACTCAACATCAACAACACAACACATAACACACATATAATACTGGAATACATCCATTCATATTATATGCCATACATTCATTATGAAATGAGACTCCACACATGCGGTACCGACTATTCTTGAACATACAGTTCAAGCTCACCGATCAAATCCAGATACGGCTACTAAGCTCATTAGTCCCACTCATTTGAGATCTAATGACTCACTCACTAATTCCTCACCGTGGGAATTAGCTACAGCCCCGAAGGCTAGACTATGCACACTAATCATCTAGCATGCAAACATCAACAACAAATCCACAATGATTCACTCACTAATTCCTCACCATGGGAATTAGCTACAGCCCCAAAGGCTATGCCATGCATAATATATACATTCACAACGATATGCATATCATCAGACATCCTCAATATTTTATCACATAAGCATATCAGATCATGACAAACAACAACCACAGTATTAGTACACTCTACTAATACCTATACTACTCAAAGCCACGGGAAATGATCCCTAATATGTCATACATCAGCTGAATTACAACACTCAGCCTAAACAACGAAAACTGCACAACAACAGCACAGAAAATACACAATTCTGCCCATACGCGTATTGCCTATGCCCATACGCGTATTGCCCACGCCTGACCAAATCCATACGCGTAATGCCCACTCTCATACGCGTATTGCGCATTTCCTTGCCCAACCCATACGCGTATCACCTGTCTCATACGCGTATGCTACGCGTATCACTTCCCCATACGCGTACCACCAGAGACCATTTCACGTTCAAAATTTCATCTTCCTCATCCATACGCGTATTGCCTAGTGCCATACGCGTACCAGCCATCTCATACGCGTATTGCCTAGTGCCATACGCGTATGACCAGAGACCAGAACTCTCAGATCTGCCATGGCTTTCTCTGCTACGAGATCTACCCAATCCAACCTTCCACAGTCCAATTTCTACACAGAAATCATTCATATTTTCAACACAATTCGTATCTTATTCGATTACACAAAATTTGACACTTTTACATCTAATTCCTACGAATTCTTTCTCAATTATACCCCAATTTCGTTCATCCAAAGGGTTCACAATTCATCATGCATCAATCTAATCAGAGGTAAAACAATAGTTTCTTACTACCCAGTACATATCATCCCATAATACCCGTTAATCGATGATAAAACCCCCCTTACCTGAGTTAATCCAGAAATCTCTGAGCTCCAAGCTTTTCCTCTTCTCTTGCTCTGCCTTTTTGCCCTTTTTCCACTTTCAACCGCTTCTCTGTGTTTTCCTTTTCACGTGCAAACCCTTTTTACCAAAAAATGGGACTTTTTATTATTCCAACTTATTTTATTCCAATAAATAATTATCCCAATAATTATTATTCCAAAATAATAATAATAATAATTCAATTATCTAATTAAATTAATAAACATATTATTAACTTAATTTAAATAATTATTATATTATTATCGGGGTGTTACAGGAAGAGCGTTTCTATTCTTTGAGCAGGAAGCATGAAGAGTTGTAATTGGAGTCTAAGGACAAAGATGCACTGATTGAGCTACTTGAAGACCGAGTAACGAAGAGACAGAGAGAGCCAGAGGTTCCATCTTCTAGCATGCCTCCTCCTTCCATTGCTTGGAAGAAGATTGTTGACCAACTTGTCCTCGAGAAGACTCAGATGAAGGCTTCTTTTGAGATCGAGATCCTTCGCATTCGAAGGAAGTACGCGCTCTCAGCTAGATCTTCCGACATTGTTGTTAGGGATCCTTAGGATGACTAATCTCCTTTTATCTTGTATCTTTTTATTTTGGTTTCTGAAATTGTACTCAGTGTAATCCTTCCAAATTTTATAAATAAAAAGAGATTTTTGGTCATATCAAAATTGTTGCAATTTCCATTTAAATATTATATATTTACAAATGATATAGTAAGTTCCTTGAAAATAAAAATAATCAAGCATTGCATTTCATGCATCATTTGCATAAGCAGGTTTCTCTTTCGCCAGATGTCTCGTTGGTGTTTCTTCTGTGCTTTAGCCAAGCTGATTCACTGGTACAATACCAGAGCTAATCACCTAAGAATTAAGGAGCACCTTGAGTAAGAAAACAGAGAGTTGAAAGACAAGATCTCCTAGCTGACTGCCATGATGGAGTCAGTTCTTGCTTCTCAAAGCCATGTTTCTCTAACGCCTGCAACTCCTCCCACGAGGATAGTTATTTCTGAAGAGGTTACCTCTATCATGTCTACTGCCACCGCCCACTTCGTGCCAAACTTGCCTGCCAGATTCCCCTGGGGAATGCCGCCCAACTTTGTGCCAGAGAACTTTGCGACTACCTTTGCTTCCATATCGGCATCTAGCCTGGTCATGTTCGTGCCACCTCCCATTGTGCATACTTTGCCTCGCGTAGAGGATACCATCTACCATTCTGAACCGTCTGAGGGTCCGAATATTTATGAAAAGATGGACGAAATGAAAGACCAATTTCTTGAGCTGCGCAAGGAATTGAAGACGCTGAGAGGTGAAAATCTATTTGAGAAGAGTGCTGCTGAATTGTGCTTGGTACCCAATGTGAAAATCCCAGTGAAGTTCAAAGTGCCTAACTTTGAAAAATACAAGGGAAAATCTTGTCCGCTCAGTCATCTTATGATGTATGCTCGTAAGATGTCGACTCAAACAGATAATGACCAATTGTTGATTCACTACTTCCAGGATAGCTTGACTGGTGCTGCACTCCGTTGGTATATGGGGTTGGACAGTGCAAGCATCCGCAGTTTCAATGACCTAGGTGAAGTTTTTATGAAGCAGTACAAATACAATATGGATATGGCGCCGGATAGAGACCAGTTGAGGTCTATGTCTTAGAAAGATAAGGAGACATTCAAAGAATATGTGCAGAGATGGAGGGAGTTGGTTGCCCAGATCGCTCCTCCTTTGGAGGAGAAAGAGATGACGAATATCTTTCTAAAAACCCTGAGTTCATTTTATTATGAACCCATGATCGCCAGTGCTCCCAATGATTTTATAGAGATGGTAAATACGGGGATGAGACTTGAAGAAGGGGTTTGTGAAGGACGTTTTTCAAAAGATGAGGCGTCGACTAGCAAGAAGTATGGCAGCAGTTTCAGCAAGAGGAAGGACAGTGAAACCAACACAATTTCCAGTGAGAGGTAGAGGAGGCCTCAAATCAGAAGAAACCCACCACCCCGTCAACATCATCATCATCATGTATCTTTCGTAATTCCAGTATTTTCTAATCAACAAGAAACACCAATTCAACAACAATGACAACAACATCAACATCAACATCAACATCAACATCAACATCAACATCAACATCAACATCAACATCAACATCAACGTCAACAACAACAACCGCAACAAAGAACAAACACCTACAACAACAACAATATCAACAACCAGCATCAAAAGAATTTCGAGAGGAAGAAGGTCTCTTTTTCCCCAATTCCAACGTCGTATGCAGAACTGTATCCATCCTTGGTCCTCAAAAAACTTGATTCAACCAAGGAACCCACCGCAGATCCCAGAACCACTTCCTTGGTGGTATAAACCTGAGCTTCGTTGTGCTTTTCATCAGGGTGCACCTGGGCCTGATATTGGAAATTGCTATCCCTTGAAATATGAGGTTCAAAAGCTCATGAAGAGTGGTATGGTGTCCTTTGAGGACCGCGCTCCTAATGTAAAAGCTAACCCTTTTCCCGCTCATGGGAACTCTTCAGTGAATATGGTGGACAGTTGTCCTGGTGAATTCAAGGTTTTTGATGTCCGGTTTATCCGAAGATCTTTGGTGCAGATGCACAAACATATATGTTTGGTGAGTGACTGTGAACATGACCATGATGGTTGTGATGTGTGTAGTGTGAACCCAAGAGGGTGTGTTACGGTGAAAAGGGACATTCAACGTCTGATGAATGAAGGCATGATCCAGATTGTTCAATTTCGTCATGTCGATGACGATGTTAATCTCATAGTGCTCGTTTTCAAACAACAAGAGCGGTTGGTGATCCAGTATGATAGCAACAGTAACAAGAGTGGTATTTAAAGATCAGTATCTCCGTTTGTAATACAGTTCGCGGGCCTAGTCCCGTATTCATCTGATAAGGCTATACCGTATCAGTATAATGCTACAATGTTGAAGAATGGTCAAGAGGTCCCGTTTCCTACGACTAGTTCAGTGGTGAGCATTCTTGATGTTACGAAGGTGACCCGCAGTGGTCGAGTGTTTTGGCCGGTGGTCCCAGAGGAAACAACTGTTGGTAAGAAGGTGGAGATACCTAATGTAGATCTGGTTGGTTGTTCAAAGGATAAGTCTGGTGAATCCAGCAACTTGAAAGCCAATGATGATGATGATGAGGTACTCCGACTGATCAAAAGGAGTGAATTCATTGTGGTTGAGCAGTTGCTATAGACCCCCTCGAAGATTTCAGTGTTGTATCTACTTTTGAATTCTGAAGCGTACAGAGAAGCACTATAGAGGGTTCTTGAACAAGCGTATGTAGAGCAAGATTTTACTATGGATCAGTTTGATCACATTGTGGCTAACATCATTTCGTGCAATAATTTGAGCTTTTGTGATGAAGAACTCCCTGAGGAGGGCAGAAATCATAATCTGGCTTTGCATATTTCAATGAACTGTACGGAAGATGCTTTGTCAAACGTGCTAGTTGACATCGGTTCGTCACTCAATGAGCTTCCGAAGTCAACATTGTCAAAGTTATCTTATCAGGGGGTCCCATGAGGTATAGTGGGGTAATTGTCAAAGCCTTTGATGGCTCGCGCAAGACAGTTATTGGTGAAGTGGACCTTCCAGTCAAGATATGTCCGAGTGATTTTCAGATTACTTTCCAAGTAGTGGATATCCACCAGGCCTACAGTTGCTTATTGGGAAGGCCATGGATTCACGAGGCAGGGGCTGTTACCTCCACTCTACACCAGAAGCTCAAATTTATCAAGAATGGCAAGTTAGTGATTGTGGGAGGGGAGAAGGCGTTGTTGGTTAGCCATCTGTCTTCTTTCTCGTATGTAGACTCTAAGGATGAGGTTGGGACTCCGTTCCAAGCCTTATTTATTGCTGCTGAGAAGAGAGTTGGGGCACCTATGTCCTCTTTGAAAGATGCTCATAAGATTGTTGAAGAAGGTCTTATTGATTAATGGGGGCGCATGGTAGAGTTCTCCGACAATAAAGGAAGAACTGGTTTGGGGTTCTAGAAGGGCTCATCAGTTGTTAGATCTGAGGATAAGCAACTTAGCTTTTGTAGCGGAGGGTTTATTCATGGCAAAGAACAACACTTAGCTGTTGTGCTAGAGGATAATGAAGAGGAAGACTACACCTACTTTGTAGCGCATGGAGAGACATGCAACAATTGGACTGCCGTTGATATTTCTATTATTTTGCATCGATTTAAGTAATCGCTTTATATTTCAAAATCCTTCTCTTATGCCTAAGGGAGAAGTGAACATTGTTTGGGCATTTTAAATTGATCATCAATAAAATTAATTCTATTCATCCACATCTTTGATGTTTATTTTTACTTTTTGCTGTATTCTGAAAAGGGTAATCACCAAAAAATATAAATAAATAATATAATTGTCCATCTGCATAATATTTGGGTACAAATTCACTTCTCTAAAATCAAAATATCAAATCATTATGCAGGTTGGTTCCCAACCCCATTGAATACAATGATCCTTCTCCTTCTCTAAATTTTGAATTCCCTGTGTTTGAGGCCGAGGAGGAAAGTGATGTAGAAGTGAGTGAGGAATTGTCTCGTCTTCTTGAGCAAGATCAAAAGATTATTCAGCGGTTTGAAGTGCAGATTGAGCTAGTCAACTTGGGTTCCGAAGATGATGTAAAGGAAGTCAAGATTGGGTCTCGGCTATGTCCAGATGCTAAGAAGGGGTTGATTGATCTTCTTCTACAGTATTCTGATGTGTTTGCTTGGTCCTATCAAGACATGCTTGGGTTGGATTGTGAGATTGTGGAGCATAAATTGTCGTTGAAGCCAGAATGCCCGCCAGTCAAGCAGAAGTTAAGAAGAACACATCCTGATATGGTTGTGAAGATCAAAGAGGAAGTTCAAAAGCAGATTGATGCCGGTTTCCTTGTAACTACTGAGTACCCGTAATGGATGGGCAATATTGTGCCTATGCCAAAGAAAGATGGAAAAGTCTGCATGTGTGTTGACTATAGAGATTTGAATAAAGCCAATCCGAAAGATGACTTCTCTCTGCCACACATTGATATGTTGGTAGACAATACTACTAAATTCAAAGTCTTTTCGCTTATGGATGGATTTTGCGGATATAATCGGATCAAGATGGCACTCGAAGATATGGAGAAGACCATATTCATTACACCCTGAGGAACATTTTGTTATAGAGTGATGCCTTTCGGTCTAAAGAATACTGGTGCAACTTACCAGAGAGCAATGACTACTCTTTTTCATGATATGATGCATAAAGCGATTGAAGTTTATGTCGATGACATGATTGCTAAATCGATTAATGATGAGGAACATGTTGAGCATTTGTTGAAGTTATTACAGCGTTTGAGGAAGTATATACTCCGTTTGAATCCCAATAAGTGTACTTTTGGTGTTCGTTCTGGTAAGTTGTTGGGCTTTATTGTCAGCGAGAAGGGTATTGAAGTTGATCCTGCCATGGTCAAAGCAATACAAGAGATGCCTGCGCCCAAAACTGAGAAGCATGTTAGAGGTTTTCTCAGCCGCTTGAATTATATTTCTGGATTCATTTCCCACATGACTTCCAAATGTGCGCCTATATTCAAGCTTCTTCGGAAAGATCAGTCTTGTGATTGGACCGAAGATGGACAGAAAGTATTTGATAGTATCAAGGAATATTTGCTTGAACCTCCTATTTTGTATCCACCTGTTGAAGGAACACCGTTGATCATGTATTTGACTATGCTAGAAGATAGTATGGGTTGTGTTCTTGGTCAGCAAGATGAGACTGGGAAGAAGGAATTTGAAATTTACTACCTCAGTAAGAAATTCACCGATTGTGAGACTCGGTATTCAATGCTTGAGAAGACTTGTTGCGCATTGGCTTGGGCTGCTAAGCGTCTGCGTCAGTATATGTTGAGTCATACCACTTGGTTGATATCCAAAATGGATCCAATCAAATATATATTTGAGAAGCATGCTTTAACTAGGAGAATTGCCCGTTGGTAGATGTTGTTATCAGAGTATGATATAGAATACCGATCTCAGAAAGAGATCAAAGGTAGTATCTTGGCTGACCATTTGGCTCACCAACCAATTGAAGATTATCAGTCAGTGCAATAGGATTTTCCAGATGAAGAGATTTTGTACTTCAAAATGAAACATTGTGATGAACCATTGCTTGAAGAAGGGCCGGAACCTGGTTCCCGTTGGGGCATGGTGTTTGATGGAGCTGTTAATCAATATGGAAATGGCATTGGGGTAGTATTATTATTCCTCAAGGCACGCATCTACCATTTACAGCTAGATTGACTTTCAAGTGTACAAAAAATATGGAAGAATCTAGGCAACCTCCCTAAGCTAATGGACTTGGCCAATGACAACATGTCAAGGAACCAAGTGCTTGCAATTTGAATTCATATGATACATCATTCAAGATCTCTCTAAATTCATCTGCAACATGATCATTGTGAAGCTGTCATTTTGAACCTGTGGAATTCATCTGTTGCATGGGCTATTTCTGAAGAAAATCATGGGATGGATAAGCTTGGATGAGGCCATCTTTATTTGATGCCTTTGCTCTTCAAGATAATATAATTGTGCATTTATGTGTTGTTTGATTCTAAAAGTCCAAGGGAATTCTGGGTTTCTATTGACATTTTTATCTATTGGATTGCTACCCATTTGGTCAGATCTTTTCAACTCTAAACTTTTAAATTTTGTGCATAGGGTAGTGTAAGACCCCAATTTTGTCCCTAAGATCCCTCATGGCATCATATCATAACATTGCATTGCCTCAAGGATCATTGGACACCTTGCTTCCTTCCCTGTGGGTGGGTCATCTTTTTGAGAGTGATTCTTGATCACCAAGCATGTTTGCATTTGTATATCATTGCTTTTCTTTTAATCACTAACCAAAAGTACAAAAATATGTCATCTAACCTTTGTCTTGCAGATGAAGCAATAATAGGTCAAGGCAATTAAAGGCATTCATTGAGCAATAGATGGTGGTCATTCTTGAGATTTGGACCCCACAATCATTCACAAGAGTTCATATGAGTTATGATTTCATTTTGAAGCAAAATCCTAAGTGGTAGAGGCTTGAATTTCATCAGAACATTGTCAAGTCATCTGAAGACCTAGAAAGTCAACTGCAAAGTCAACTGTGGATTTGGAGGTGGGAAATGATTAGAAATACTTCATTCATGTTCAAACAAGTCTCATTTGACATTTCAAACACTCACATTGAAGAATTTGAGGTCCAGTCAAGAATTTCCAAAAATAGCAAGTGACCTATAATTTGAACTTTCCAAAAATGGAAAGGTTTTGGACCAACTTCAACTCAATATTACATCATCAATAAGGCTTCAAATGAAATTTTGTTGAACATGAAAGTTGTAGATCTTTCTCTCCCATTTCCAAAATGTCCAAGATCATGAATTTCTAATGTGTGGTTGAGGAGATATGATCCAATCATGGCAAAGTGTGCTTGAAAATTCAAATGGGCATAACTTTTCAACCAAAGCTCCAAAATGAGTGGTTCTTTTGGCAATATTCTCCTCATGACTTGTAGTTTCCAAACATCTCATTATATGGCTTGAATTCCATTTGCATTATCATGTGCTCACTCATGAAGATTTTTGAAGGAAATTTCATAAAACCATTTTTGATGATTGTATGCATACAAAACCAATTCAAAAGTGTGCATGGGCCTTGTTTAAGAGGATTTGGATCAGATTCGTGTACTGTTCACGCATGCATTCCATGCATGGGGGTGAAATACCATTTTTGCACATACACCTCATAAGTTGCTAATCTAAATTGCATTAGGCTTAAACAGGTTTTTAAACATGATTAGCATGGCATATATAAGGTTAAACATAACTGTTTTCATCATTAACACTCATTTTTCAGATCTAGATTCAAGAATCATCAAATTTTTTCTCTCAAAAATATTTTGCAATTCTTCACACAAGAGCCGTTTCTACTGATTGATTCATGATCCTGAAGCATTTTTGAGTGGAATTGGACGTGAATTCGAAGCAATTGGTGCCATTGAACCATACACGAAGCTTGAAGCATCAATGGAGATTTCAAAATTAACTGGATTCGTGCTTGTTTGAGCTTCATTTTTTCCATCAATCCTCTCCATAAGCATTGCAGAAGAGTTTGGAACCATTACCAACCTTGGATAGCACGATTTCAGCTTGCTGCACTTCAAGAGGTCATAATTCGCATCTCTTAATTTTGAAATCCATTGCTATATTGTTGTAGATCTTGTTGTCCTGATGAATCTGGTGAAAGAATCGTGTGATTTGGTGCTGTTTTGAGCTAGTTATGGATGATTGAATATTTGACATGTTGAAATGATTTCGATCGATCCTCTCTATTCATGATGTTTTATGCTTAGATTTTGCTTGATCCGTATTCTATGTAGTATGAGGATTAATTTGGTATGCTATTTGTTGATTTCTGGAGAAATTTTCTGGAAATGCATGAAGCTTCATGTACTGTTCATCTTCTTCGTGAGGAAGAAGATGAAGATCATCATATTTCCAGATTTGCTACGAACTGGCCACGATTTTGCTACGAAATTCCAATTAGCTACGAACTCAGCGCACGCTGGGGTTTTATAGGGAAACGCATTCGTTTTGGAAGCGCGCGCTTATTTTTGAATTCGCACTGACTTCGATTCCCAGCGAGGACATTATTTCAAATGCTTCATCAATTTTTCTCCTTTCCCTCCTATTTTCACATATCATGTCCATTTTGATTTTTATTTTTTTCTTCAACTTAGAAAAATCATATAAAATTGAAAATTGATCCAATTTCATCCTATTTTTTTGCAAAATGCTCCTTATCCTGTCTAGTTTCTTATGAGTATGAATTTGCAAGTTGGGCAAGGCTGGAAAAATAATTTGTTCTAGGATGATTGAGTACATATGCATTTTTGACCTTGCCTTGCTTATCTCATTGTGAAATGCTTGTTTCTTATCCAATGAATGTGAAATTTTGTATGATGAATCTAGACACATTACTAGACATTTTGGTTTTGGTTTGACATTTTCTCAATTACCATTTCTGTTTTATGCTTGTGCTAACTTGGTGTGACAATTTATGTCACACCTTTGAATGTTCAACTTGTACAATGTGATTTCCATGCCAAACGATCTCTGATTCCCCTGATTTTTTGTATGTGGATCATGTTAGATGTCTTGAATATGCATGAATTTTTCCAGATTTATTTGAATCATTTCTGTATTGATTTGAATTTTTCATTCATGTTGATCACATATGAGCTTTGAAATTGCCTTGAAATTCTTTTGATCATGAAATGCTTTTGGTGATTGATTTTGATGTGAGCCTTTTTAGGGTATGTCAATATGTGTGTGAAGTTACTTTGTGTTAAATTTCAGCTCCTGTTTTGAATTTTTTCTCCATCTTTGACCCTAGGCTTTGACCTAGTGGTTTGTTGCTTACATTTGAGCTTTGATTTCAGGTTTAAGCATCCAAGTTCCATAGTTGATGGTGCTTCATCATGTGATTGTTGATGTTTTCTCTTGATTACTAACATTGTGTGTTTTGTAGGTTGATGCTAATTCACTTGAGTTTGCCTTTTGGCTTACACATTTTGTACATTGGGATTGTCTGTTGCTTATTGACTGTTGTCTATTTGTCTGAGCATTGTACTGATTTGTTTAGTGTTTCCACAGGTACCTAAGTTGCTTTAAGTTCATTTTGAACTTTGATTTGCTTGGTTGCTTAACCACTTAGGTATAATCCCTAATCTTCATGTAGTCTGGAAGACCTACTGTTATTGGTAGGCACCTGTCTGAAGCCCTCCTTAAGAGGCAATGCTTGTGATTGTTTAATTTTATGCCAAGCAGGTAAAGTCCTCTTAAGACGCAATTGGCAGATAAAAGAGATGTGTAATCCATCTCCTGCTACTCAGTGTGTCATTCACCTTGCTCACACCATGTGTTGATGCATGGTGAATAATAACCCAAGATCTTATAGAGTCAATCACTTGTGGAGAAGAGTTCCACCTTTCTGAACTCCCACACTTTCCATTGATCAAAGCTCTCCCTGACCAGGGATAAGAGCTATGAGGCACACCCCTCATCTCCTTTTCATCTGCTTCACCCTAACTCTCAATGTTAGGGTTAAAAGCTCAAAATACCCCATTCCAGTTGGCTGTAAAGCCTAACCTTGCTTGAGCCTAATTGATTGTGTATAGTGTGTGCTAATTGACTTGTTTGTTTGATTACTTGATTCATCTGTGCATATTTGCTTATGTGTGCCTTGGTGCATGTATCATCATTACTTGTATATCATTTCATAATCATTGTTCATTACTTTGTGACATTGTGTTTTGTCCATGGAGGAGGCAAGCATAAGTCCATTGATTGGCAGTTGTTTCCTATGATATGGTAGGAGACTAGTATAAGTCCATTGATTGGCATCTAGTATCCTTGTTTCTTGGTTTTGTGAGACTAGTATAAGTCCATTGATTGGCATCTGGTATCCATGTTTCTCTTTGTTTTAGGAGATTGGTGTAAGTCCATTGATTGGCATCTGGTATCCATCTTTGTTTTAGAAGATTGGAATAAGTCCATTGATTGGCATCCGGCATCCATTTTGTTTTGTGAGATTGGAATAAGTCCATCGATTGGCATCCGGTATCCATTTACTTTATCCATCTTGTTATTTGCTTATTGCATTGTTGCCTATTCCAAAGGAATCACTTGAATCATCTATATATGATCTCAAGAGGTGAACATCTAAGAAGTTTTACTTCCTAACCCTCTCACCTTTTGTTTCTTTAAATCTCCATTTGCATGTTAATCCAAAACAAGAAAACTATTCTGCAAACATCTTCATTTGTTTTCAAATTAGAAACCTAGGCCTTAGGCCTTTGATTTTTCAAACTTCATTTTCATAATACTTCTTGTAGGTGTTTAATTGGCTGCATTATATGGTAAAACACTAATGTCTTGACTGATGTCATGACATGTATATGTGACTACATTGTAGTTACTGCAGGACTAGCTAACACAGGATTATTGAATGCTGTGACATTCATACTTGTCAACAGATACTAAGGAACATAAGTTCTGTTAGAACTTAGTATTCATTTGCAGTCTGGTTATCAAGGAAGAACCAGACCTGGCATAAGGCCTACTGACTGAATGTTAAACTGGATGTTGTGACATTCATCATTGACAGCAGCTACTGAAGATTAGGCAGAGTGGTGTTCTGCTATACTTCAGCATGTAACTTAGTTTGTTCTTCAAGAGAATAACAGAACTAACTTAAGGCCAAATGTGTAAATGTTAAGTTGGACACTTTGACATTTATTAATGTAAGCTGTTACTGTAGTATGGTCATTTTGATCATGTACAGGTCAGCAAAATTGTACAGTCTGTTTTCTGGAAAAACAGACTCAGCATATGGACCTTGATGTCAAGCTGAATGTCGTGACATTCATGCCTGACAGCATATGCTAAATTGTAGGTTGTGCAGTTTTCTGTTTCAGCTTTTTCTTGGGCTATTCTTCAGGAAGTCAACAGCTTAGAGAAAATCCAGGAAACCAACAACCAAGCTACAATTAAGGAACCTAACAAATAGCCTATTTGTTAGCACACTAATATGTGGAAATTAGTTAGAATCCTATGTGGCATTATTTGTGGAGGTCTTGAGATATTTTAGGAACTAAATGTGGAGATATTTTAGGAACTAAATATGGAGATATTTTAGGAACTAAATTTGGAGATATTTTAGGAACTAAAAGATTGAAGACCTTGTTTGTAGCAGAAAGTTTCTGCTGATGTTGTAATAGCAAAGGAGAAGTTTGCTGCGATTTCTGAAGGCCCAAATCCACTTGGGTGATTAGGTTATAAATAGCTGATTGTAATCTAGTTTTTGTAAGCCTCTTAGAATGAATTTTTAGGGGTGTGTGTAAGGTAAACCTCCCAATCTGTGGGAAGGTTACCATGTGTCTCTCAGTGGTAAACCTGAGAGTGTTTGTCACTCAAAGCCTGTAGGCAAGAGTGATTATGTTCTTGAATGAAGCTGTGAAGCAAGTTCAAGGTGTTTGCACATTACATTGTATTTGTAGTGATAGGAATGGAAACTGGAGGTTTCTATCTAGGAGTTCCTAGGTATAGATTGCATTGGGTAGGGATTAAGTGATGAGTTGTAAACGGGGGAGTTTAACTCTGAATTGATACTACTAATAGTGGATCTTCTTCCTGGCTTGGTAGCCCCCAGATGTAGGTCATGTTGGACTGAACTGGGTTAACAATTACTTGTGTTTTTACCTTTTGCATGTTATAATTGTGCCAGTTATAAAATAAGGTAAACCTGTAATGCTGTAACAGATGATGTTCAAATCAACAGTAAGACATCATGCTGATAACTATGGAAGAAAACAACTGAAGTGAGTGCTAGGTTTGACTTCTGTTGAGTCTTTCTTCCTGAAGCACAGAACCAGGGGTTCATACATTCTAGGGCGACATAGAATGAGATGTCGTGACATCTGTGAACCTGTGCATATTAGTACAGTGGTTAATAACTATCTTGCTGTATTAGTTACAATGTTAGATCAGATGTCATGTCGTGGTGGATAACATCTGAATTCTGACTACACCAGAATTTCAATTGGTATCAGAGCAGGCATCCTGTTCTGTCTCTGGATGAGATCCATGGGTGATACTTTCTGGTATCTTGCAAGAAGTTATGGTAGTACTAATGTTGGAACCTGTGAAAGGTTCTGTACTTTCCCTGAATGGTCCCTTGAAGTAGGTGGATGGACTGTTCATGACAGGAATGGTGTGTACCTGTCTCTGGAGGGTGGCAATTGGCCTGTGTGTGGGACAACTGTGCCAGTATTGAATCACATTCAAACGTGGTATGGTCTTGGAGGCTGATCTGGTGAAGTGTGTGTTCATAGGTTGAGTTGTATTATGATTTCCGCTGCATAATACCTGGCAAAACTCAAACTCTGATGTTGTTTCCCCTCATGTGGATGTAAGGCTGCTGTATTCAAGATCTCATCATAATCTACTGAAGATGTCAAAGATACTTGAGTCCCCTCAAGTCCACTCATCATGACGTTCTCACTTCAGGATGGTAAGAATCACTTAATCACTGATTCTTTTACTCACTTGAGTAGGGTGTATGAAGACCTTGAAGACCTTCAAGGAAGGTTTGTTCCAAGGAGGTGGAACTAATGTTCTATGCGATGTTAGAACATGTTGTTCAACAAGTATGCAGCTACTGGTTGAAGAGCAGATGTTTTTAGGTATCAAACAAAGGGATACTTCTGTTTGGAACCTACTCCTGACCTGGAAGAGGAGACATCTGTGTGTGCTAAGTTGACAAGGGAAGGGTCAACTGTATGTTTGGCATATTCCTGTAGATTGAGCAGGGCTGGATAGGTGTTCCCTGAAGTACTATGTTGTGTTGGAAGACAAGTCCCCTGGATGTTAGCAGTCAATAATGGGGTAACCTGAGTGCTGTATCATCTACGAGGATTGGAACCATGAATCATGTTATTCAAACACCACGTGCAGAAGTGGCAGTTCTGTCAAGGAGTAAGAATATGAAGATTCAGAGGTTGGTTGAAGTAGTATGCCCTGGCAATGCATAACTACTATCGACTGGTATTGTGTGTCTCACTAGTACTTATGGTCAGCTGGAGTCTGATTGGATGAGTTAGTTGCCACTGGTAGGGATAGTGTATGTCATGTTGAGACATATGTGTACAATGCATGGATATTGGTGTGGAGTATCCATGATTGTTAAGTTGAGGGGGAGTTTTGGTTAACCTCCTCAAGTCTGGTCAGCCTAGGGTCTGGTTGGCTGTTGACCTGTGTCACATGGGTTCTGGTGGTTGTGTGACACATTTGCAAGGAAGAATTCATCTCTCTCATTCCTAAGGGTGAATTTAATCTGGGAAGACTTTCAAAATTGTCTAGGTGCTTGCAAGCAGAAGATGTTGACACTAGAAGAGTATTTTCAAAGTATTCTTATGGTGGAAGTATCTGAAAGGATAATTGGGAAAGGATTTAAGATCAATGTCTACTTGTGTCAAGTACAAGTATTTAATTGATTATCCTTGGAGCTCAAGACAACTGATGTTCTTAAAGATGTTGGAACATCTCTTCTTCAAGACCCTGTGAAGAATCACAGGAAGGATAGTACATTGAGTTATGATCTATCTCTTTGGTGGCAGCAAAAGCGTATGATCTCTGAAAAGGTTTCCTGGCAAGAAACATGTTCAGCCTTGGCATGTCCAAGAAGAAGAAGACATCAGAGCCTTGATGGTGGTTACTTGGATCAGTTTATTTCTGATCTAGGTAAGGAAGTGCATTGGCTAATGCACACTGTGGAGTCAAGAACAAGTGACAGCATTCTTGACATCATGGAAACAGCCTTGCTTTAGGAAGTGGAATCCTTGGCAGAGCTGAAGGGTTAGTTTCCAACTGGTCCTTCTGAAGACTCATACATCAGAGTGTCTGATGTCTTTGGAAAAGAAGCAGGGATTCATCAAGGTGTGAGCTTGGATGACTTAACTGCAAATCTACAGGATGGAGGTTGTTTACTCAAACTTGGTTCCACAATCAAGTCTATGAGAACATTGAACTCTTGTTCTGTGAAGGGAGGAAGTTCTTTCAAGTGGCAGAAGAAGGAGCTGAATTCAACAGCTGGATGTCAAGCACAATGTTGTGACATTCGGTTCTGCATCAGATTCTTAGTTGATGAAGTGGCACATCAACTTGAGATAGAAGGATCTACAGGGTTGTAGATTGGACACTTCAAGTTCAAATCTCACTTGAAAGGTCAGAATATCTTTGGGAGAAGTCTGATAAACTTGGGAAGGTCAAAAGGCAGCATTTGACCTTGTCATATGAGAATTCATGAAGGAGGTAATCAACCAGTGGCATTTGGTCTATCTCAGAAGTGAGTTCGAAGAATCAAGATAATCAACATAAGGCAGCTGATTATTCTTGAGGAAAGTCTAAGACAAATTACTTTTGGGCAGAAAAGTATTAAGTTGAAGACAAAAGGAGGTGGTTCCCATTCATCCCTTGGAGCTTGTGGTAGGAGTTCTGAGCTATCTATGGAAGACTGTCTCTGGTAGTGGGATGAGAGTGTATATATCCTAATGTATGTCTGGGTTCCTCTGGCCCAAGCTGAGGACTCAGTAATATCTGAAGTCTATCAGATAGTGCTCCCTGTGATGCTGTGAAGGAAGTCTCAGCTGATGTTCAAACATCTTGTGAAGTGATCTTCTGTTCTGGTTAGAAGAGAAATTGACACAGAGTGTGGATGTGTTCAGCCAAGAGGGTTGGACAGAGGGTGCGCTCTTGAAGACATGAAGATGCGTCTTATGTTTTCCTTTCATCAAGTGGTCTGGAATCTCTTTGAATCAGGAAGTATGTGAAGGTCCAACTTTGGGATGTTGGATATGCCCATGTGTGATCTCCAAGCTTCAAGAGGAGAATGGGTTGTTCATGACAGGGGGAGTTCTGTCCTTGCACTGCAAGTAATCATCAAGCTTGTGGTCTATGTGTTCTCAGATAACAAGGTTTGGAAACCTGTTAGATAGTGGGATAAAGTTTGGTATGTGTCAAGGCTGAGTGAGCAGAAGAATGTCTGACCGGATGTCATGACAATATGGAAGCATATGCCAGTAGGACATTCTGGCTGGTACAGGTGCTGGAGTTACAGCAGCTGTTATTTGATGAATGCACAGATTTAGGGGGAGAAGAAGTACCCTTGTGCATGTGTGTATTACTAGTAGCCATAACTAGTAATTGTTTTTGCTCCTGCTGCTGACTAAACTACGATTATGTGGTTTAAACTGCTGATAGTTTGCCTTGTTAACAAAAAGGACAGAGTATTCACAAGATGTCTTAACATAAGATATCTTATGTGCCTGCTGGAGTTCAAGAAAGTGTTCATGCAGGAGTGGATCAAGATGTCAGACTCAAAGTCTTGGAATCTGATATGGCTGTACCTACTGTAAAGCAAAAGTGGGTGATTACTTGATCGAAGCTGTGAAGCAAGATCAAGTGGATGTGAACTTGGTTGAAACTGTGAAGTAAAACCAAGTCTGGAACTCTGTCAGTGTGCTCTGGCTATGTTGCTGGCTTTGGCAACATTTTTGACAAAAAGGGGGAGTAATAACCACCAATACCCCTGACAAACAGAGTGGGTCTCTACAACAGACTCTCATGACAGATCTGAAGATTCCCCCCTGCAGCTGATGTTGAAGTTTAGGTGCAACTTCTAACATGTGTGTGTGCTGCTATGCGAAGTTTGTATTTAACTTCCATGTGTGTGAGTGTGCTGCCACTCTGAGTGTATTAGCTAGTAGTATTCCGCTGCCATGAACTCTGTTATGGGGATCAAAGTGTTTTAGCCAAAAATTTGCCAAAGAGGGAGTTTGTAGGTGTTTAATTGGCTGCATTATATGGTAAAACACTAATGTCTTGACTGATGTCATGACATGTATATGTGACTACATTGTAGTTACTGCAGGACTAGCTAACACAGGATTATTGAATGCTGTGACATTCATACCTGTCAACAGATACTAAGGAACAGAAGTTCTGTTAGAACTTAGTATTCATTTGCAGTCTGGTTATCAAGGAAGAACCAGACCTGGCATAAGGCCTACTGACTGAATGTCAAACATATAGTAATCATTGAAGATTCCTCAACACAGTCGTCCTGTGCATCTCTCCCCGCAGAGTCCTTATCATATTGCATTGCATATAGTAATCATTGCATCATCAAAAACTGCGTAGCATTTCCATTCCATATGGAGCATTACGCCATAGAAAAATTCAAACATATGCATTCATGTGTTCAAAATCACATCAGACCGTATTCCCCGGCAGAAGCGGATCATTTTTATTCAGCATCAGCAGCAAATCAGCTACAGTTGCTTCGACAGCATTCAGATTTGATTATCCCCACAGAGGTTTATTTCCTCACCCGATGGTGACAGGAGTTTGTTTCTCCCCAGTGAGACCCCCAGCAAGTGATCAGTCTTGCCTTGATGTATCCCAGATATTGTTCTTTGTGATACCAGTAAGTGTCATGTCAACACCCGCGTGTGTCTTCTCCTTTTGATGTCGGTAAACACCATTGCTTCGGTGTCGGTAAACATCGAGTCTCACCCAGTCATCGGTAAATGTCTGGTCATGTTTGGTGTCGGTAAACACCATTGTTTCGGTGTCGGTAAACATCGAGTCTTTCTTTCAGTCATCGGTAAATGTCTGATAATCCCCAACAGAAATCCCCAGTAGAGTCATCTGTAAATGTCCTATCTGGTTCCCAGTTGCAAGTATTTGTTTGTCCTACCCCCAATAAATTTCCCATCCCAGTCATCGGTAAATGTCTGGTCATTCTTTTTGATGTCGGTAAACATCGAGTCTCACCCCAGTCATCGGTAAATGTCTGGTCATTCTTTGTTCTCTTGTTAATAAATCAAAATCCCCAGAAGTCGTCGGTAAACGTCTTGTCTGGTATCACCATAAAGATTTTGTTCCTCCCCAAGCGGAGATGCCATCGGTAAATGGCCCAGTTTTCTTCGATATCGGTAAATATCGAATTCCCAGTTGCAGCAGCCATCGGTAAATGGCCTTGATATCGGTAAATATCAAGTTTGCTTTGAAGCCACCATCGGTAAATGGTCTCGCTTCCTTTCAACATCATTTGCTTCCCAGCAGCTATCGGTAAATGGTTTTGCTGAAGTTGATATCGGTAAATATCAAGTTTTTAACCATCGGTAAATGGTTCTGTTTTTCTCATTATTTCCCAGCAGCCATCGGTAAATGGTCCGGCTGAAGTTGATATCGGTAAATATCAAGTTTTAACCATCAGTAAATGGTTGTGTTTTTCAGAAGTTTGTTTTCCCCAGCCGCCATCGGTAAATGGACGTGCTGAAGTTGATATCGGTAAATATCAAGGTTCCAGTTCTTTAGCCATCGGTAAATGGTTTTGCTGTTCTGAAGCTGTCATGCGTTGTCATCGGTAAATGACATGGTTATCTTTGTTTTATATCCAGTCGGTGCAAATTTCTACGGTTCTTTTGTATTCAATCCCTGTTTACCCTGAAAGTCTGACAGCCACTGCTATCACCCGTTCGGGTTCCCAGCTGATTGAATAGGGGCAGCTGTAGCACCTCAAATTTGCACCTATCATTGTACATACCATTTCATATTAGGTCATAGCATATCATGATACATTTTGCATTGTTCCCCAGTTGCCTCAAGAGCAAGAAAGCAAGAGTTAGGTCAAACTGATCAAGAGATCAGTCCACCAATCAAGCAAAGGTGTTTCTCAAGGAATCAAAGTCCTAGGGTTTGTCCAACAAGCTCACATGTCTTGGAGGTCTTTTTGAAGTGTTCAAGTCAAAGGTTGAAGGCTCAGATGTCATCAGTCAATGCACAGCCAGGCAGAAAACCCTAGACAGTCAACAGTCAAATCAAAGCAGTGGATGGTGGCCATTCTTGTGGAATTTGGGCACCATGGTCAATAATCAAGAGTTCATATGTCTTGGGACACCATTTGAAGTCAAGGTCTCAAGGAGCTAGGGTTTGGAATTCATCAGAAGTGCACAGTCAAGTCCAAAACCCTAGAAAGTCAAAGTTGGTCAACTGTGATTGATTCTTTGGATTTGGTGGATGGAAATGGTTTGAAGGAGCTTATTCATGTCCTAATAGGTCTCATATGTCATGGGAATCAACATCATGGAAGAATTTGAAGCAAATCAGAAAATTTCCCAAAATAGAAACTGGACCTGTAATTTCAACTGCCAAAAATGGAAACTTCTTGATCTTCAACTTACATCATGATACAAGCTCCAAATGAATTTTTTCCCAACATGAAAGTTGAAGATTTTGTCTTCCCATTTTCAAAAAGTCCAAGAACTCTCAAATCCCATGTATGGTTGTCAAGATATGATCCAATCATTTTCATCAATTTGTGAACTTCAACTGAGCATATCTCTCAAACCATAAGGCCAAATTTGGTGGGGTTTTTTCCTACAAACCACATTTTTCATCCTCTTTCCAAAAATATAAATTTCATGACCTAAAACCTTACCATTCAAAATGGCATTTTTGGACCTTTTTCATTTAAATTCAAAGTTTGACCAAACTTTGACTTTTTGCCTCTTTGACTTTTTCTTGACTTGACCAATTGGGAAATGTTTTAAACCGTATTTGAGACATGTTCCAAGTTTGAATTCATGGTCATACCACCATTGTATCACATTTTGGACCAAAAGTGCATAAGTAGGCAAATGGTGCAAAAAGCTATACATAAGCAAGGCAAGTACAACAACTCATGAAGCAACAGCAAACAGCAGAGTTTTGGTCTGCTAGCATCTCATGCCAAGCCCAATTGCACAAACATACACCTCCATTTTTTTCACTTATGCAAGGATTAGTAAAATTGCAATTCCATTCATTTGAGATAATCAAGTTAAGCACTCCTTAAACCAACCTACAACAGCACATATAAACTTTTTTTCTGACACTTTCAAAACCCTAGGGATTGCAGCCACAGAAAAAAGACTCTCACCTTCACACTTTGCATTTTTTGGCATAAAGGAAATTCTGCACGAACCATTCAAAACCCTAGAGTAACCTTCACTCCTTCATCATCCAAGCACCGTTGGGAACTTCTTTTCACCTCCATTCCCCTGCTGTAAACCCCTTCCTCACTTTGTTTCTCATCAAACTCAACAATGGCAGGTCAAGTGTTGGAAGTTTTCAAGAGGTTCTGAGCTAGCATACTTCACTCTTCATCATTGCAAGGCAAAAAGAAGCTACTGTCTAAGCTTGTAACCACCAAAACACCACTGTTCCATTGAATTCTTCATACCAAGTACTTTAGTTGCTTAAGTTCTCTGAACTTGCTTGCTTTGCTATTTTAGCATTTGCTTTTGAGGTATAAACCTTTCTTTCTTCATGTAGTCTGGAGACCCGGTCTGTTATTTGACCGGGCAAACTGTCTGAAGTCCTCCTTAAGAGGCAATGCCTGTGTTTGTTTAAAATTGTCCCAAGCAGGAAAAGTCCTCATTTGAGGCAATTGGTGGAAGGTAGGGATAAGCAATCTATCCCCCACTATTCAGTGTGTCCTCTCTCTGCTCCCATTACATGGTTGAAGCATCGAGATAAAAACCCAAGATCTATCGAGTCAATAATGGGGAAAGAGTTCCATCTTTCTGAACTCCCCCACTTTCTATTATTTGATGCTCTCCCTGATTAGGGATAGAAGCAATGAGGCACACCCCTCATCTCCTTTCATCTGCTTCACCTTAGCCTCTCAATGGCAAGGTTAAGAGCAACACTTACCCCATTCCAGTTGGCCCTAGTGCCTAACCTTTGATGTTTGAGCCCCCCTTGTTGGTGTGTTTATCTTATGCTGTATGTGTTTGTGATTGTTTTGTTTGCCTCTTTAGGCTTTAGTTTGTGCTTGCCCTTGTGCAAGGTAGGTTGTGTGGCTTAACCCTTGTGTGAGCCATACTTAGAGTTGTTTGGCCGAACTACGGCAACTCTGATTCTCATGTTCAGATGAGATACGTAGGCACGAGACGCGATGTCTTGCCGAGTTTTGACTAACCACTAACATCTAATTCTTTTCTCTCACCCCTGTTGTGATTGAGATATCCCCTTTCTCTTGCCCTAGTTGCAATCGAGGCTTTGCTTTTTCCTGTGTCTGTTCAGGATAGGTTGGCCCTTGTGCCATTTAGCTAGAAACCTTGACTTAGGGTTGACTTTTGCATGACAACATCTAGGCTCGAGTCGTAGTCTCCCTAGAGTTGTGTCTCCCTCTGTTATCTGGTTAGGCTAGAACCTTTGTCCCTGCGTAGGGGAACTACATCGCCCTGATCTTCATACCAGATGAAGTATGTAGGCAGGAGATTGAGCTGATCTCTCCGGGCGCCCTTTTCTTTCTTTTGTGTGTGTTGTCTGACCTTTGCTAGGCTCGAGTCCGCGACTCCTTAGCATTTGCTGTCTGTCTGTTTGCTTGTGTTTGACAGTTATAGGCTGAGTCCCCGACTCCCTATCTATCTGTTGTGTTGTTTAGGTTCGGATGTCAATGTAAGTCCAGTGATTGGCGTTTGGGCTCCATGTTTGCCTCTTTGCGTGTGTTTTAGGTTCGGATGCTGACATAAGTCCATCGATTGGCAGTCGGGCTCCACGTTTGCCTGTGTTTTGTCTTGTTTGCGTGCGTGTCAGCCGAGCTACGAATGCTCTGATTCTTCTCTCGTCCGAGAAGATACGTATGCATAGGATACGATATCCTAGCGAGCATGTGTTTTCCCCAGTCCGAACTACTTGGACTCTGATGTCTATGCCTGATAGACTAAGTAGGCCCAGGATGCGACATCCTGCCGAGTTCAGTTTCAGTCAGTCTCTTTCGATTCCTTCAGCCAGTGTGTGTGTGTTTGAGCAGTGTTTAGCAACCAATCTTCTTTCCTTTTGTGCGTGGATCCCGTAGAGTACTACGGATGCGTAGGGTGCCTAACACCTTCCCTTCGCATAACTGACTCCCGAACCCATCCTCTTTGGTCGCGAGACCATGTTCTTTTCCTAGGTTTACTTCGAGCGTTTCCTTTCCCTCTTTTGGGATAAATAACGCACGGTGGCGGCTCTGTTGTTTCTTTCTTTTCCCGCCGGTTTTTCGCGCGATGCGACAGCTGGCGACTCTGCTGGGGATGTAGAGAAGTTGACCTATGCTGGTCCATCTTCCCTGAGCGAGTCTCTCCTAGCGCTCTCTAGGATTAGGGTTTTGGTTGCTTTCTGCTTGTTGTATTTTATTGCATTCATTGTATATATGTACATTTATTGTTTGCATTGATTGTGTGCATTGATGTTTGCATTCATATTCATTATTCATTGCTGGCTGGCTGTCTGTTTTTCTCTGTGTGGGGGGGGAGTCAATTGAGGTAAAAGGTCCAATACCCAGACCATGAGTGCAATCTAGGATACCTAGGAATAGAGTGATTCATGGGAAGCGGGTGGTGTACGCCACTTAGCGGAACATTGATATCACGAGCAGTTCAGACTCTGATGGGGTATTATCGGTGCATACATCGGGTGTGCACAGGATAATATTTCTTGAAAGGGTTGTTTATCCTGCGTTTCTCTCAGCCTTACCCTGGCCTAGACTACACCCGTGAGTGGGGAAGGGTTATTCATTACAGGTACTGTTGGTGACTCGGTTCTGTTGGTGACTTGGTTCTGTTGGTGACTCTAGTTCAGACGACAGTTTTCAGTTGACCTTAAGTTGGATTTATGTTCCGATTTTGACTGAAGTTTCAACCCAGCAATCAGAGTTTGCGCAACCAGCCAGTCCAGTCTGCATCATGTGCATCATAGCATATTTATTTTTCAAAAGAAACGCATTGAAAAAAAAGTGAAAAAAAAAAAAAAAAAAAAAAGGAAGAGAAAAAAAGAAAAAGAAAAAAGAACTAATCTCTGCATGCATATCATTTCTCAGGTACATTCACGAGCTTGTCTACTGATAAAGATGGCGACAGTCCCAGAGCCGAAGCGGAAGACCTGTGTCTATGTTTTCCATCGTGAGCCGTTGACTCCACTAGTCGAGTTGGGGAGCCTTGTGATAGGTGACCGTCTGAGGAGTTTTGTTGGGCAGTATGGAGATATCTTGACATTGTTGAAGACAGTAGTGGACCCAGTACCTCTGCAGACGCTACTTCAGTTTTATGATCCAGAGCTCAGATGCTTCACCTTCCAGGATTATCAGCTTGCACCTACCCTTGAGGAGTACTCTATCCTGTTGAGTATCCCTATTCAGCATCAGACTCCCTTCTTGGACGTCCCAAAGGAGGTCGACTTCAGATTGATTGCCAGAGCTCTCCGGTTGAGCGTTGAGGAGGTTGGTAAGAATTGGAGGCCCTGTGGGGAAGTAGTAGGTCTGCCTTTGAGGTTTCTGTTGAGGATTGCCAGAGTTGAAGCAGATAAGGGGAATTGGGAAGTTTTTCACGCACGGCTAGCTGTCATGATCTATGGGATCATCCTATTTCCCAGTATGCCGAACTTCATAGACCATGCTGCTATCAGCATCTTTATCAGAGGGAATCCAGTCCCTACCCTCCTTGCTGATACTTATTATGCCATCCACAGTAGGCATGGTAAAGGTGGAGCCATTAGATGCTGCTTACCTCTTCTGTACAAGTGGTTCATGTCGCTTCTGCCAGCCAGTGGACCATTTGTAGATACCCAGAGCACTCTGAAGTGGACTCAGAGGGTCATGTCGCTCACTTCCTACGACATCAGATGGCAGTCATACCGAATGGACGTGAGGGATGTTATCATGAGATGTGGAGAATTCCCGAACGTGCCACTTGTGGGGACCAGGGGTTGCATCAGCTACAACCCAGTTCTCTCCCTTCGCCAGTTAGGGTTTGTTATGAGTCGAAGACCTCTCGAAGCCGAGATAGCTGAGAGTGTGTATTTTGAGAAGAAGGATGACCCTGTTAGGCTGGAGCAGATAGGGAAGGCCTGGAGATCAGTTGGAGTAAAGGATGGGTCCATCTTGGGGAAGAAGTTTGCCATAGCCATGCCCGATTACACTGATTGGGTAAAGAAGAGAGTGGAAACTTTGCTGTTACCCTACGATAGGACGGAATCATTGCAAGAGCAACCACCCTTGATCCTTGCGGATAGTGTGTCTGCTGAGCACTATAAGCAAGCCCTGATGGAGAGTCGGCGTCTGAGGGAGAAGGAGCAAGACACTCAGATGGAGTTGTACAAAGCTCAAGCTGATAAGCTGCATTTGGCCCATCAACTCAGGGAAGTGCAAGGAGAGGATGCTAGCAGAGAGAGGGGGAAGAGGAGGTCGTATGAGGAAATGGAGTCCCTGATGGATGCAGAACATAGGGAATGTCTGAGACTGCAGAGAGCAGAGGTCGGTTATCAAAAGAAAATCAGAGACTTGGAGAAGCAACTCAAAGACAAGGACAATCAGTTGAAGAAGGAGATGGAGTTGAGACAGAAGTCAGAGGAGTATCTTGGAGGAGAAGTCTTGGAGCTGAGGAGACAGTTGAAAGAGAAGATCACTCCGCTACCAGATTGTTCAGAATGCTCACTGCTGATCGACCAGTGTCATTACCTGAAGACCCTCATTCCAGAAGACCGTCTGCCTTAGACTGTATCTTTGTTTGTATCTTTTTGTTGAATCACCTCCAGGCTTGTTGGATGGGATTCATTTGTGTGTAATCCATCTCTTTGGATCTTTTTATTGAGAATCACCTCCAGACTTGTTGGATGGGATTCTTTTTCTTTGTACTCTGTTTTCGAATATTCAGTTGTATGACTATTTTACCCTTATTCATATATAAGGATGTCTGATTTTCCCTGTTGCTCTCTTTTTCCCTGTATCTGTTTGGTCTGTTCTTGTAGGTTGCCATCCTTCCAGAATGGGTCAGGCTCTTTGAATGCCTGAGAAATGAGCATCTCATGTGCATCATGCATGTCATTAGACATCATAATCATATCATTTGCATAACAGGTGTTCTTGTGCCGTCTTCTTACTGTGGGTTCTTGTGTTCAGGCAGGATAGCTGATCAAAGACAACACCGCTACTCAACGAGGCTCAACCATCAACGCAACATGGATCAAGTACAAGCCGAGTTGGCAGAGATGAGGGCTAGCATGGCCCAGTTCATTCATATGATGCAAGGGGTCGCGCAAGGCCAAGAAGAGCTCCGAGCAATGGTCCAGAGGCAAGAAGCTACATTGCCACCGCCCAACCAGCCTCTGCAAGAAGGAAACCCAGTTCCTGAGGTCCCTGCCGCTGCTATTCCCGTCAACAACTACGCTGTGGGTGAAGAGTTGAGGGGTATCCGAGTCGACAGTCAACCGATTGCTCCGGATGTTGTTAGTCCCAGAGTCATCCATGCTCCGGTCCGTAACAGAATTCCAATTGTTGACAGACAGGAGGATTTGTTTACTATGCTCAGTGAAGATGACAACATGTTGGGTAGAAATGATGCGAGAGATCGCAAAGTTGAGGCCCTAGCTGAGAAGATCAGAGCAATGGAATGTCAAAACTCCCTCGGTTTTGACGTTACGAACATGGGATTGGTTGAAGGACTGAGAATCCCGCACAAATTCAAGGCGCCGTCATTTGACAAATACAACGGTACCTCCTGCCCTCGCACCCATGTGCAGGCATATTACAGAAAGATATCCGCATACACAGACGATGAGAAGATGTGGATGTATTTCTTCCAGGATAGTCTATCTGGGGCATCCTTGGATTGGTACATGGAATTGAAGCAGGATTCAATTCGGTGCTGGAGAGACCTGGGTGAGGCGTTCCTCAGGCAGTATAAGCACAACATGGACATGGCTCCAACCAGAACTCAGTTACAAAGCTTATGTCAGAAGAACAGTGAAAGTTTTAAAGAGTACGCCCAGAGATGGCGCAAACTAGCTGCGAGAGTTCAACCCCCTATGCTGGAAAGGGAGTTGACTGACATGTTCATTAGCACTCTACAAGGTGTCTATATGGATCGGATGGGAAGCTGCCCATTCGGAAGCTTTTCTGACGTCGTAATCTGCGGCGAAAGAACTGAGAGCCTAATCAAGGCTGGGAGGATCCACGATACTGGTTCCTCATCGTCATCAAAGAAACCCTTCTCTGGGGCACCTCGCCGTAGAGAAGGAGAAACCAATGCTGTACAGCACAGAGGGAGTGCTTACAGAGCCAACAACAGGGACCAGTGTCGTCCAATAGCTGCAGTGACCATTCCTGCACCACAACCACGTCCACAACAACAACAAAGAGTTCAACAACAACCACAACAACCGCAACGACCTCAACAACAGCAGCAACAGCAGCAACGTCCTTTTCAGCAGAGACAGAGGTTGAATCCTGATAGAAGATTTGATCCTTTGCCTATGTCGTACGCAGAGCTACTACCCGAACTACTCCGGTTAGGGTTTGTAGAGTTGCGTACGATGGCAACTCCTACCGTACTGCCACCCGGTTACGATGCAAATGTAAGATGTGACTTTCACTCTGGGGCACCAGGCCACCATACTGAAAGATGTCGGGCGTTTCAGCACAAGGTTCAGGATCTGATTGATTCCAAGACAATCAACTTCTCTCCGGTTCCGAATGTGGTAAACAATCCTATGCCACAACATGGAGGGCATAGGGTTAATAACATTGAAGATGGAGAAGCTGAAGATCTGGTTGTGAATGTTGAAGATGTCCAGACTTCCTTACTGATTGTCAAGGGCCGATTGTTGAAGGGGGGTGTTGACCCGGGCTGTAATGAAGATTGTGTGGGTTGTTCAGAGGTTGTCAACGGTTGTGACCAGTTGAAGACTGGTATTCAGAGGTTAATGGACGAAGGCTGTCTACAGTTTAGCCGTGCTACCAGAGATAATGGGGCAGTGTCTACTGTCACCATTTTTTATAAGCCGGCTGAAGGAAGAGGACGTGGGGCTGTCAGTATACCCACCACCAGCAATACTCCGGTTACCATTTCTGCTCCGGTAACCATCAGAGCACCTGCTACTATTGTTGCGCCTGGCAGAAGGCAGAATGAAAATAGTAGGGCTGTGCCCTGGAGTTATGACAACGCCTATCGCCGGGATAGGAGGGCTGGTAATCAGACAAGGCCAATTGTTCAAACACCAGTTACGATCAGTGCTCCTGTGAGGATCCCTGCTGTTACAAGTCCTGTGGTGGACAATGTTGGAGGACAGGGAGGTTTCACAAGGAGTGGACGACTGTTTGCTCCTCAGCCTGTGAGAGATGCTGCTGCTGAGTCATCTGCAAGGGCTAAGGGCAAGCAAACAATGGTTGATGAAGAACCGGCTCAGAAGGAGGCTGAGGGTTCTTTCCAGAAAGATGTCGAGGAGTTTATGAAGATCATAAAGAAGAGTGATTACAAGATTGTCGATCAACTCAACCAGACTCCGTCGAAGATCTCGATACTCTCCTTGCTGATGTGTTCTGAGGCACATCGGGACGCTCTGTTGAAGATGTTGAACATGGCATACGTCCCGCAAGAGATATCCGTCAACCAGCTGGAGGGTGTACTAGCAAATGTGAGTACCAGGCATGGTGTAGGTTTCACTGACCTAGATCTAACGCCTGAGGGCCGCAACCACAACAAAGCCTTGCACATCACTATGGAGTGCAAAGGTGCTGTACTATCTCATGTGCTAGTGGACACCGGGTCGTCCCTGAATGTCCTTCCAAAGCAAATATTGAAGAAAATCGATGTTGAGGGAGTCGTGCTCACTCCCAGTGACCTGATTGTGCGTGCCTTCGATGGATCCAAACGGTCTGTGTTTGGTGAAGTCACTTTGCCAGTGAAGATAGGTCCAGAAGTCTTCGACATCGTATTTTATGTGATGGACATTCAGCCTGCTTACAGCTGTTTGTTGGGGCGTCCTTGGATTCACGCCGCTGGAGCAGTCTCGTCGACTCTCCATCAGAAACTCAAGTATGTCTGGAACGGTCAGATTGTGACCGTCTGCGGTGAGGAGGAGATTCTGGTGAGTCATCTTTCCTCATTCAAGTATGTGGAGGTGGATGGCGAGATCCACGAAACCCTGTGCCAGGCATTCGAGACTGTGGCATTAGAAGGTGTAGCTTGTGCAGAGCAGAGGAAGCCAGGTGCTTCAATATCATCGTACAAGCAAGCCAAAGAGGTTGTTGACTCCGGCAGAGCTGAAGGCTGGGGCAAGATGGTTGATCTTCCTGTCAAAGAAGACAAGTTCGGCATTGGGTACGAGCCTCTCGCAGCAGAGCAGCATGTACAAGCAGGTCCGAGCACCTTCACCAGCGCTGGGCTGATGAACCATGGAGACGTCTTTGCTACTGATGGTGAAGATAGTGGTCATGATTTGGATGTCTGGGTCCGCCCTTGTGCACCAGGCGAGGTCATCAACAATTGGACGGCAGAAGATGTAGTCCAAGTTACTCTACTGACAGAGTAATTTTCTTTTGTTTTTATCATTTTGCATGAAAACCCTACGTTCTGCCCAAGGCGTAGTGGTTCATTGTAGGGCCACATCATGTTCAATGTTTATAAATAAAGGACGTTTTTTCAATCAAATTTTGAGATCTTTGTCTTTCTATTTTCGGTTTTCCACTTTTTCAAAAAAATAAAATGGCAATGTTTTTGTTTTTTGTGACTTTATTGAAATCTTTTTCTAAAAAAACAAAACATTAAACATGCAGAAGTGATCTTTTGGCATCCACTGTGAACGACTCTGTTATGGCTCAGTATGATTTCAACAATCCCATCTACCAAGCTGAAGAGGAGAGTGAGGAAGACTGTGAACTCCCTGCAGAATTGGTCAGACTACTGAAGCAAGAGGAAAGGGTCATCCAACCTCACCAGGAAGAGTTGGAAGTCGTCAATCTGGGTACTGAGGACGCCAGAAAAGAGATCAAGATTGGGGCTGCTTTAGAAGACTCTGTCAAGAGGAGGCTAATCGAGATGCTAAGAGAATATGTGGAAATATTCGCCTGGTCATACCAAGATATGCCGGGTCTGGATACAGACATCGTGGTGCATCGGTTACCTCTCCGAGAAGAGTGTCCGTCGGTCAAGCAGAAGCTTCGCAGAACTAGTCCCGATATGGCAGTCAAGATCAAGGAGGAGGTTCAGAAGCAGTGGGATGCAGGATTCTTGGCTGTTACTAGTTACCCACCGTGGGTTGCCAATATTGTTCCCGTGCCGAAGAAGGATGGCAAAGTCAGGATGTGTGTTGATTACCGGGATCTGAATAGGGCGAGTCCGAAAGATGATTTCCCATTACCTCACATTGATGTATTGGTGGATAATACGGCTCAATCCTCGGTATTCTCTTTCATGGACGGTTTCTCAGGCTACAACCAGATCAAGATGGCGCCAGAGGACATGGAAAAGACGACATTCATTACACCTTGGGGCACGTTCTGCTACAAAGTGATGCCATTTGGGCTGAAGAATGCCGGTGCTACCTATCAGAGGGCAATGACGACTCTCTTTCATGACATGATGCACAACGAAATTGAAGTGTACGTGGATGATATGATTGCGAAGTCGCAGACGGAAGAGGAGCATCTGGTAAATCTGCAGAAGTTGTTTGACAGACTGGTCAAATTCAAACTGAGGCTGAACCCGAACAAGTGTACGTTTGGAGTGAGATCCGGGAAGCTCTTAGGTTTCATTGTCAGTGAGAAAGGGATTGAGGTAGATCCAGCAAAAGTCAAAGCCATTCAAGAGATGCCTGAACCGAAGACGGAAAAGCAAGTCCGTGGGTTTTTAGGGAGATTGAATTACATTGCAAGGTTCATATCTCATCTAACTGCCACATGTGAACCCATTTTCAAACTACTCAGAAAGAATCAGGCGATCAAATGGAATAATGACTGTCAGAAGGCATTTGACAAAATCAAGGAGTACTTACAGAAACCTCCAATCCTGATTCCTCCAGTCCCTGGGAGACCACTGATCATGTACCTATCAGTCACTGAGACTTCGATGGGGTGTGTATTGGGTCAGCATGACGAGTCTGGTCGAAAAGAGCATGCCATATACTACCTAAGCAAAAAGTTTACCGACTGTGAAACAAGATATTCACTGCTCGAGAAAACTTGCTGTGCTTTGGCCTGGGCTGCTCGCCGACTAAGGCAGTATATGTTGAACCATACTACTCTGTTGATTTCTAGGATGGATCCAGTCAAATACATCTTTGAGAAGCCAGCTCTCACCGGACGTGTTGCCCGTTGGCAAATGATCTTAACAGAGTATGATATTCAGTACACGTCTCAGAAGGCCATCAAAGGTAGTATTCTGTCAGACTATCTTGCCGAGCAACCGATCGATGACTATCAGCCTATGATGTTTGAATTCCCTGATGAAGACATCATGTATCTAAAGATGAAAGACTGTGAAGAGCCGCTTGTTGAGGAAGGACCTGATCCTGATGACAAGTGGACACTGATGTTTGATGGGGCTGTGAATATGAACGGTAACGGTGTTGGTGCAGTGCTGATCAATCCCAAAGGTGCTCATATACCTTTCTCTGCCCGACTGACATTCGACGTCACCAACAACGAAGCTGAGTATGAGGCTTGTATCATGGGGATAGAAGAAGCCATTGATCTGAGGATTAAAACACTCGACATTTTTGGAGATTCAGCTCTAGTGATCAATCAGGTCAATGGAGATTGGAATACGAACCAGCCGCATCTGATTCCGTATAGAGATTACACCAGAAGAATACTAACGTTCTTCAAGAAGGTGAAGTTGTATCACGTCCCCCGAGACGAAAATCAGATGGCTGATGCCTTGGCTACTTTATCCTCCATGATAAAGGTTCATTGGTGGAATCAGGTGCCACATGTTGCTGTGAATCGACTCGAGAGGCCTGCATATGTGTTTGCAGCCGAGTCTGTTAATGCTATTGATGATAAACCGTGGTATTATGACATCAAGAACTTCCTCAAGACTCAAGAGTATCCTGAGGGTGCATCGAAGAATGATAAGAAGACCCTGAGAAGGCTGGCTGGAAGCTTCTATTTGAATCAGGACGATGTGCTATACAAGCGGAACTTTGACATGGTCTTGCTCAGATGCGTGGATAGACACGAAGCAGACATGTTAATGCAAGAAGTGCACGAGGGTTCGTTTGGTACCCACGCTGGTGGTCATGCAATGTCCAAGAAATTGCTGAGAGCCGGATATTATTGGATGACTATGGAATCCGATTGTTTCAAATACGCTCGGAAGTGCCATAAGTGTCAAATTTATGCTGATAAGGTGCATGTACCACCAGGCCCGTTGAATGTCATGAACTCGCCTTGGCCGTTTGCCATGTGGGGCATTGATATGATTGGGAGGATTGAACCAACTGCTTCTAATGGACATCGCTTCATCTTGGTTGCGATCGATTACTTCACCAAGTGGGTGGAAGCAGCTTCTTATGCCAACGTCACCAAACAAGTGGTTGCCCGGTTCATCAAGAAAGAAATTATCTGTCGTTATGGAGTTCCCGAGAGAATCATCACTGACAATGGTTCGAATCTCAACAACAAAGTGATGAAAGACTTGTGCAGAGATTTCAAGATTGAACATCACAATTCTTCTCCTTACAGACCAAAGATGAATGGTGCTGTAGAGGCAGCTAACAAGAATATCAAGAAGATTGTGCAGAAGATGGTCGTTACGTACAAGGATTGGCATGAGATGTTGCCTTTCGCTTTGCATGGATACCGTACCTCAGTACGTACGTCGACCGGGGCAACCCCCTACTCCCTTGTGTATGGTATGGAAGCAGTCCTACCAGTTGAAGTGGAGATCCCTTCTCTGAGGGTATTATTGGATGTCAAGCTGGACGAAGCCGAGTGGATTCGTACAAGGTTTAATGAGTTAAGCCTTATCGAAGAAAGACGGTTAGCAGCTGTGTGCCATGGGCAGTTGTATCAGAGAAGGATGAAGCGAGCCTTTGATCAGAAAGTGCGTCCTCAGACATTTCAAACTGGCGATCTAGTTTTGAAGAGGATCCTTCCTCCCGGTGCAGATAACAGGGGCAAGTGGACTCCTAACTATGAAGGTCCATATGTTGTGAAGAAGGTCTTCTCCGGTGGAGCCTTGATGCTTACAACTATGGACGGTGAAGATTTTCCTTCCCCTGTCAACTCAGACGTAGTCAAAAAATACTTCGCGTAAATTGACCCGCTGGACAAAAAGAACAAAATAGTCCGGGCAAAAATGGGCATCCCGGCGAACCAAAAAACAGAAAGAAAAGGTTCGGGCAAAAGTTAGGGATAAAAATAGAAAAAATTGTACACCCGGTAAGTCGAAAACCCGCAAGGGCGGCTTAGGCAAAAATGGGTATCCCGGTGGATTGAAAACCCGAAAGGGCGATCCAGGCAAAAGAGGGATTAAAAGCGAAGACTACAGTCTGAGTCATCTGTACCTCGTCATGCTTCGTCAGCTAACATCTCGACAGATGTGATCGGTCCAGTCATTCTTCTCAGAAAGCAAGGAGTTGGGAGGAAACTGATGATCTACGAATTATAACAGAGTTGGGAAACAGTGGATGCCGTGTTCACATTGCCATTAGGATAGTTTATTTTCCTTTTGTGCGCAATTACCTCTTTCTAGGAATTGCTTCCCAATGTACTCGCCTTTTCAGGCGCACTTCCAATCAATAAAAGTCGTTATTCAGATAAATTGCTCTTTTGTTTTTATTTTTACTGTTTTGTTTGCAAAAACGTCCGATTTTTGATAAACATTGCATATAAAAACATGAAGGCTATACAATGACGTGCAGAAAGATTAAAACATTTGAAAATCATTTTTGAATGTCGAGGACACTTGAGCGTATCTTGTCCACATACCCCCTGGGGCATCTGTTGTTCTGATTTGCGGGTCGTCACCTATGAATATTTTCCCCAGTAAGGTCGTCACCTGTGAGCATTCCCCAGCAATGCTTTCCTCAGACAGAATCATTCTCCTAACCTTGGATTGTTTAAGCCTTCCCCAGCGAAGCAGTTACCTCTCCAGCAGAGTTTATCCCGCCAGAGGATTGGATGAGTTATCGTGGCAGATCGATATCCGCATCCCCAGCTAAGTTGATTTCTACTTGTGAATATTGCGGGTCGTCCCCGACGGAGTAGCAATTATTCCCCAAGGCAGTCTATTTTATATGAGGTTTGCATGAAGCCTCATCCCCAAAAGAGTCGCCTGGTTTAGCTTCCCCAGCGGAGTTTTTTATTTCCCCAAGTGGAATTTTTCATGGATTGATTGGGCTATCCCCAGCAGGTTTCCCTTTGCTTTCCCCTAGCAGAGTTTGATTCTTTTCTCTCCAACAGAGTTGCTTTCTTATTCCCCAGCGAGCTGCCTTATCTTCCCCTAGTGGAATGGTATTGTTGGTTCCCCAGCAGTTGTATTGCCTCCCCCGGTGGATTTATCTTGAAGATTCCTCAACACAGTCGTCCTGTGCATCTCTCCCCGCAGAGTCCTTATCATATTGCATTGCATATAGTAATCATTGCATCATCAAAAACTGCGTAGCATTTCCATTCCATATGGAGCATTACGCCATAGAAAAATTCAAACATATGCATTCATGTGTTCAAAATCACATCAGACCGTATTCCCCGGCAGAAGCGGATCATTTTTATTCAGCATCAGCAGCAAATCAGCTACAGTTGCTTCGACAGCATTCAGATTTGATTATCCCCACAGAGGTTTATTTCCTCATCCGATGGTGACAGGAGTTTGTTTCTCCCCAGTGAGACCCCCAGCAAGTGATCAGTCTTGCCTTGATGTATCCCAGATATTGTTCTTTGTGATACCAGTAAGTGTCATGTCAACACCCGCGTGTGTCTTCTCCTTTTGATGTCGGTAAACACCATTGCTTCGGTGTCGGTAAACATCGAGTCTCACCCAGTCATCGGTAAATGTCTGGTCATGTTTGGTGTCGGTAAACACCATTGTTTCGGTGTCGGTAAACATCGAGTCTTTCTTTCAGTCATCGGTAAATGTCTGATAATCCCCAACAGAAATCCCCAGTAGAGTCATCTGTAAATGTCCTATCTGGTTCCCAGTTGCAAGTATTTGTTTGTCCTACCCCCAATAAATTTCCCATCCCAGTCATCGGTAAATGTCTGGTCATTCTTTTTGATGTCGGTAAACATCGAGTCTCACCCCAGTCATCGGTAAATGTCTGGTCATTCTTTGTTCTCTTGTTAATAAATCAAAATCCCCAGAAGTCGTCGGTAAACGTCTTGTCTGGTATCACCATAAAGATTTTGTTCCTCCCCAAGCGGAGATGCCATCGGTAAATGGCCCAGTTTTCTTCGATATCGGTAAATATCGAATTCCCAGTTGCAGCAGCCATCGGTAAATGGCCTTGATATCGGTAAATATCAAGTTTGCTTTGAAGCCACCATCGGTAAATGGTCTCGCTTCCTTTCAACATCATTTGCTTCCCAGCAGCTATCGGTAAATGGTTTTGCTGAAGTTGATATCGGTAAATATCAAGTTTTTAACCATCGGTAAATGGTTCTGTTTTTCTCATTATTTCCCAGCAGCCATCGGTAAATGGTCCGGCTGAAGTTGATATCGGTAAATATCAAGTTTTAACCATCAGTAAATGGTTGTGTTTTTCAGAAGTTTGTTTTCCCCAGCCGCCATCGGTAAATGGACGTGCTGAAGTTGATATCGGTAAATATCAAGGTTCCAGTTCTTTAGCCATCGGTAAATGGTTTTGCTGTTCTGAAGCTGTCATGCGTTGTCATCGGTAAATGACATGGTTATCTTTGTTTTATATCCAGTCGGTGCAAATTTCTACGGTTCTTTTGTATTCAATCCCTGTTTACCCTGAAAGTCTGACAGCCACTGCTATCACCCGTTCGGGTTCCCAGCTGATTGAATAGGGGCAGCTGTAGCACCTCAAATTTGCACCTATCATTGTACATACCATTTCATATTAGGTCATAGCATATCATGATACATTTTGCATTGTTCCCCAGTTGCCTCAAGAGCAAGAAAGCAAGAGTTAGGTCAAACTGATCAAGAGATCAGTCCACCAATCAAGCAAAGGTGTTTCTCAAGGAATCAAAGTCCTAGGGTTTGTCCAACAAGCTCACATGTCTTGGAGGTCTTTTTGAAGTGTTCAAGTCAAAGGTTGAAGGCTCAGATGTCATCAGTCAATGCACAGCCAGGCAGAAAACCCTAGACAGTCAACAGTCAAATCAAAGCAGTGGATGGTGGCCATTCTTGTGGAATTTGGGCACCATGGTCAATAATCAAGAGTTCATATGTCTTGGGACACCATTTGAAGTCAAGGTCTCAAGGAGCTAGGGTTTGGAATTCATCAGAAGTGCACAGTCAAGTCCAAAACCCTAGAAAGTCAAAGTTGGTCAACTGTGATTGATTCTTTGGATTTGGTGGATGGAAATGGTTTGAAGGAGCTTATTCATGTCCTAATAGGTCTCATATGTCATGGGAATCAACATCATGGAAGAATTTGAAGCAAATCAGAAAATTTCCCAAAATAGAAACTGGACCTGTAATTTCAACTGCCAAAAATGGAAACTTCTTGATCTTCAACTTACATCATGATACAAGCTCCAAATGAATTTTTGCCCAACATGAAAGTTGAAGATTTTGTCTTCCCATTTTCAAAAAGTCCAAGAACTCTCAAATCCCATGTATGGTTGTCAAGATATGATCCAATCATTTTCATCAATTTGTGAACTTCAACTGAGCATATCTCTCAAACCATAAGGCCAAATTTGGTGGGGTTTTTTCCTACAAACCACATTTTTCATCCTCTTTCCAAAAATATAAATTTCATGACCTAAAACCTTACCATTCAAAATGGCATTTTTGGACCTTTTTCATTTAAATTCAAAGTTTGACCAAACTTTGACTTTTTGCCTCTTTGACTTTTTCTTGACTTGACCAATTGGGAAATGTTTTAAACCGTATTTGAGACATGTTCCAAGTTTGAATTCATGGTCATACCACCATTGTATCACATTTTGGACCAAAAGTGCATAAGTAGGCAAATGGTGCAAAAAGCTATACATAAGCAAGGCAAGTACAACAACTCATGAAGCAACAGCAAACAGCAGAGTTTTGGTCTGCTAGCATCTCATGCCAAGCCCAATTGCACAAACATACACCTCCATTTTTTTCACTTATGCAAGGATTAGTAAAATTGCAATTCCATTCATTTGAGATAATCAAGTTAAGCACTCCTTAAACCAACCTACAACAGCACATATAAACTTTTTTTCTGACACTTTCAAAACCCTAGGGATTGCAGCCACAGAAAAAAGACTCTCACCTTCACACTTTGCATTTTTTGGCATAAAGGAAATTCTGCACGAACCATTCAAAACCCTAGAGTAACCTTCACTCCTTCATCATCCAAGCACCGTTGGGAACTTCTTTTCACCTCCATTCCCCTGCTGTAAACCCCTTCCTCACTTTGTTTCTCATCAAACTCAACAATGGCAGGTCAAGTGTTGGAAGTTTTCAAGAGGTTCTGAGCTAGCATACTTCACTCTTCATCATTGCAAGGCAAAAAGAAGCTACTGTCTAAGCTTGTAACCACCAAAACACCACTGTTCCATTGAATTCTTCATACCAAGTACTTTAGTTGCTTAAGTTCTCTGAACTTGCTTGCTTTGCTATTTTAGCATTTGCTTTTGAGGTATAAACCTTTCTTTCTTCATGTAGTCTGGAGACCCGGTCTGTTATTTGACCGGGCAAACTGTCTGAAGTCCTCCTTAAGAGGCAATGCCTGTGTTTGTTTAAAATTGTCCCAAGCAGGAAAAGTCCTCATTTGAGGCAATTGGTGGAAGGTAGGGATAAGCAATCTATCCCCCACTATTCAGTGTGTCCTCTCTCTGCTCCCATTACATGGTTGAAGCATCGAGATAAAAACCCAAGATCTATCGAGTCAATAATGGGGAAAGAGTTCCATCTTTCTGAACTCCCCCACTTTCTATTATTTGATGCTCTCCCTGATTAGGGATAGAAGCAATGAGGCACACCCCTCATCTCCTTTCATCTGCTTCACCTTAGCCTCTCAATGGCAAGGTTAAGAGCAACACTTACCCCATTCCAGTTGGCCCTAGTGCCTAACCTTTGATGTTTGAGCCCCCCTTGTTGGTGTGTTTATCTTATGCTGTATGTGTTTGTGATTGTTTTGTTTGCCTCTTTAGGCTTTAGTTTGTGCTTGCCCTTGTGCAAGGTAGGTTGTGTGGCTTAACCCTTGTGTGAGCCATACTTAGAGTTGTTTGGCCGAACTACGGCAACTCTGATTCTCATGTTCAGATGAGATACGTAGGCACGAGACGCGATGTCTTGCCGAGTTTTGACTAACCACTAACATCTAATTCTTTTCTCTCACCCCTGTTGTGATTGAGATATCCCCTTTCTCTTGCCCTAGTTGCAATCGAGGCTTTGCTTTTTCCTGTGTCTGTTCAGGATAGGTTGGCCCTTGTGCCATTTAGCTAGAAACCTTGACTTAGGGTTGACTTTTGCATGACAACATCTAGGCTCGAGTCGTAGTCTCCCTAGAGTTGTGTCTCCCTCTGTTATCTGGTTAGGCTAGAACCTTTGTCCCTGCGTAGGGGAACTACATCGCCCTGATCTTCATACCAGATGAAGTATGTAGGCAGGAGATTGAGTTGATCTCTCCGGGCGCCCTTTTCTTTCTTTTGTGTGTGTTGTCTGACCTTTGCTAGGCTCGAGTCCGCGACTCCTTAGCATTTGCTGTCTGTCTGTTTGCTTGTGTTTGACAGTTATAGGCTGAGTCCCCGACTCCCTATCTATCTGTTGTGTTGTTTAGGTTCGGATGTCAATGTAAGTCCAGTGATTGGCGTTTGGGCTCCATGTTTGCCTCTTTGCGTGTGTTTTAGGTTCGGATGCTGACATAAGTCCATCGATTGGCAGTCGGGCTCCACGTTTGCCTGTGTTTTGTCTTGTTTGCGTGCGTGTCAGCCGAGCTACGAATGCTCTGATTCTTCTCTCGTCCGAGAAGATACGTATGCATAGGATACGATATCCTAGCGAGCATGTGTTTTCCCCAGTCCGAACTACTTGGACTCTGATGTCTATGCCTGATAGACTAAGTAGGCCCAGGATGCGACATCCTGCCGAGTTCAGTTTCAGTCAGTCTCTTTCGATTCCTTCAGCCAGTGTGTGTGTGTTTGAGCAGTGTTTAGCAACCAATCTTCTTTCCTTTTGTGCGTGGATCCCGTAGAGTACTACGGATGCGTAGGGTGCCTAACACCTTCCCTTCGCATAACTGACTCCCGAACCCATCCTATTTGGTCGCGAGACCATGTTCTTTTCCTAGGTTTACTTCGAGCGTTTCCTTTCCCTCTTTTGGGATAAATAACGCACGGTGGCGGCTCTGTTGTTTCTTTCTTTTCCCGCCGGTTTTTCGCGCGATGCGACACATGTAACTTAGTTTGTTCTTCAAGAGAATAACAGAACTAACTTAAGGCCAAATGTGTAAATGTTAAGTTGGACACTTTGACATTTATTAATGTAAGCTGTTACTGTAGTATGGTCATTTTGATCATGTACAGGTCAGCAAAATTGTACAGTCTGTTTTCTGGAAAAACAGACTCAGCATATGGACCTTGATGTCAAGCTGAATGTCGTGACATTCATGCCTGACAGCATATGCTAAATTGTAGGTTGTGCAGTTTTCTGTTTCAGCTTTTTCTTGGGCTATTCTTCAGGAAGTCAACAGCTTAGAGAAAATCCAGGAAACCAACAACCAAGCTACAATTAAGGAACCTAACAAATAGCCTATTTGTTAGCACACTAATATGTGGAAATTAGTTAGAATCCTATGTGGCATTATTTGTGGAGGTCTTGAGATATTTTAGGAACTAAATGTGGAGATATTTTAGGAACTAAATATGGAGATATTTTAGGAACTAAATTTGGAGATATTTTAGGAACTAAAAGATTGAAGACCTTGTTTGTAGCAGAAAGTTTCTGCTGATGTTGTAATAGCAAAGGAGAAGTTTGCTGCGATTTCTGAAGGCCCAAATCCACTTGGGTGATTAGGTTATAAATAGCTGATTGTAATCTAGTTTTTGTAAGCCTCTTAGAATGAATTTTTAGGGGTGTGTGTAAGGTAAACCTCCCAATCTGTGGGAAGGTTACCATGTGTCTCTCAGTGGTAAACCTGAGAGTGTTTGTCACTCAAAGCCTGTAGGCAAGAGTGATTATGTTCTTGAATGAAGCTGTGAAGCAAGTTCAAGGTGTTTGCACATTACATTGTATTTGTAGTGATAGGAATGGAAACTGGAGGTTTCTATCTAGGAGTTCCTAGGTATAGATTGCATTGGGTAGGGATTAAGTGATGAGTTGTAAACGGGGGAGTTTAACTCTGAATTGATACTACTAATAGTGGATCTTCTTCCTGGCTTGGTAGCCCCCAGATGTAGGTCATGTTGGACTGAACTGGGTTAACAATTACTTGTGTTTTTACCTTTTGCATGTTATAATTGTGCCAGTTATAAAATAAGGTAAACCTGTAATGCTGTAACAGATGATGTTCAAATCAACAGTAAGACATCATGCTGATAACTATGGAAGAAAACAACTGAAGTGAGTGCTAGGTTTGACTTCTGTTGAGTCTTTCTTCCTGAAGCACAGAACTAGGGGTTCATACATTCTAGGGCGACATAGAATGAGATGTCGTGACATCTGTGAACCTGTGCATATTAGTACAGTGGTTAATAACTATCTTGCTGTATTAGTTACAATGTTAGATCAGATGTCATGTCGTGGTGGATAACATCTGAATTCTGACTACACCAGAATTTCACTTCTTTTGAATTGAATTCTAATCATATCTTGACCACTTTTGTGAATAATCCTAATTGGTTAATTTCACTCACTCGATTGTTTTGTGGCTTTGTCCACTCTTGATAAGTTTTCATACATTAGCTATAGGTTTGATTTATCCTAGTTGGTTGATGTTAATCTCACCTTTTGTCCTTAGTGACTGAATTGTAAGACTTCCTTGCTTATTATAGGGTTAACCCCTCACTAGCAAATTGAAGCTTTTCTCACATGGTGGACTTGTTGTTTGTATAGGTTGAGTTTTCTCCCGTGGATAACGAAAAACCTTGGGGCTTTTGTTTTAAAATGAATCCACCCACACTTTTGGAAATCTTTTAGCTGAACTACGGCGTTTTAATCCTTACCTTCCATGGAAAGGTACGTAGGCAACGGGTTCATCCGTTCAAACACAAAAATAATAACTTGTATATTCTTTTCTCATCCCTTCAATCATGTTTTCACAATAAATATTTCATAAACAAATAACATTTCGTACAACAAGTTGTGAAAAGGGCTCCTTAGGAGTACCTAGGACGTTTTGGGTGCCTAACACCTTCCTATTGCGTAATTAACCCCTTACCCAGATCTCTGATCTTTTCATTAGTTTTCTATGTGTAAAACTTCTTAGGCTTTTGTTCGCTTTTTAGCCATTCCTTTGGATAAATAAAAGTGCGGTGGCGACATGATTCTTTGTATGCTTTGCTTTTGCCCTTATGCCATTGCATTTTCAAACTTATTTTCTTAAATCAAACTTGTAAATGAACTTAACAATACTTGACTTAAACTTTCAAAAAGCCAAAAAGAACTAACTCATTCAAACCATTTTTGGCCTTTGTGCCTTCCAAACTTAAAATTTGTCAAAATCAATGCATCCATTTTGGATTTTATAGCACAAACTACGAGGTTTTGATCCCTCATTCTTATGTTGGTACGTAGGCACAAGTCTGAAGGTCTTGTCAAACACAAAAATATAATTAATGAATTCTTTTCTCATCCCCCCATTCTATTTGTTTGTAAACATCACTTTATACAAAATATATATGCACACAAAAAGGGCTCCCTAGCAGTACCTATGACACTTTGGGTGCTAACACCTTCCCTCTGTGTAACCAACCCCCTTACCTGTGATCTCTGACTTTTATTAGTTTTTATTTGAAAACTTCTTACTATTTGGGTTTTGTTCGTACTTTTCCCTTTTCCCACGAAAATAATAAAAGCGCGGTGGCGAATCTTGTTAATTGATCTTTAGCTTGTCAATAGCTTAATGGTCATGAATTTCCTGCTACATCCACCAATGTAGGCAACAAGATTGAGTTGCTTTGAGGTCAAATCGAAGCAACTCAGTTCATGATCCTCAAAATTCAAATCCCTGTATCTTTTGACATACTTGGAATTGGAGAAAATTGAGGCCATATTCGAGCTCCTAAGTATTTTTTTTCTTTAAATCTATATCTTTGTTTTTTCATTTCCATGGTGGTTGTTGGGTGGACCAGTCTGGTGAGGTCCATCGGAGAAGACCGCCGGAGATAGGGCTCCGGTGATATGGTGTCATGTCTCCTGACCGTTTGATTTGTTTGAAATGTTTTAATCTTAGCCATCTGTTTTGATTACCAACCATGTGACGCGTTGACTGAAGACTATAATGGATAGCGCGCGCGTGGCCATTAGATTTGTCACCTCAATTAATGAGGGAGATCTGATGGCCCTTGTTTTTTCTATTCTTATTTTAATTTCTGATTTTATGTTTAATCCTTTTATTTTGTTTAATTCATATAAATTTTATTTTTAATCCAAAAAATATGGGACTTTCACCAAAAATCTTTAAACATTTTTCTCTTCTATATTCTGAATTAAAATCATTTTTTGGATTAATTTTGATATTTTTCATGAATTAAATTTGTTTGTGCATATTTTTAATTGTTTAAAAATACTTCTGACTTTTCAAAAATCATGATATTTTTTTTCTAAGGTCCTTTGACCTTGTTTGACCTAGGATAAATCTCTTGGCCATTTATTTGGTGTTTTGAAGAGGTGTTAGGTTTTAACCAAATTAAATTGTATTTTAGTGCATTTTTAATTTGATTGTTAATTGATTAAATGTGTAAAAATTATGTTGACCTATTTTTATGGTCTTGTGATGTTTGACTATTTGTTTGAGCCTTTGTAAAAGTTGATTTGACTTTTGTTGGATTAAAATCATTGGATTTAGGGGATTGATGAAATATACATTTCATCTCCAAAAATGAATGAATGATCTTAATTTGATAAAATTCCTCCCATGACCAATTTGTGTTTCTCTCACTCCCCTCCCTCCTCATCTTCATCCCCATTCTTTCCCATTCCTTTCCTGAGCCACTTCCATGGTGGTTCAAACCTGAACTTCATTGTGCTTTTCACCAGGGAGCCCCTGGCCATGAAATAGAGAACTATTATCCGTTTAAGTATAAAGTACAAAAGCCTGTGAAGAGTGGACGGTGTCCTTTGAGGACAGAGCGCCTAATGTGAAAGTTAATCTGTTGTCTGCTCATGGTAATTCTTTAGTCAATATGGTAAATAGTTGTCTTGTTGAGTACAAGGTTTATGATGTTCTCCATATCAGACAATCTTTGGTGGCAATTCATAAAGATATTTGTATGGTCAATGACTATGAGCATGACCTTGATGATTGTGTGATCTGTAGCATGAACCCTCGCAGATGTATTATTGTCAAGAGGGATATTTAGAGGTTGATGGATGAATGACTTATTCCGACTTTCCAGTGAAGAGATATTGGTGATATGAATCTGATAGTGCCAGTATTCAAGACCTTTGAGCGGGTAGTTATCCAGTTTGATAGCAACAGTAGTAACAATGACAAAAGATCCATATCGCCGTTGGTTATACGGTTAGCGGGCCCTATTCCGTATGCATCCGATAAAGTTATGCCTTATCAATACAACTCCACAATGATAGAAAATGGTCAAGAGGTTCCTCTACCAGTTGCGGACTTTGTGGTGAAATTGCTGATATTGCAAAGGTGACCATTAGTGGTCGTGTGTTTGATCCGGTTTTTCCAAAAGAGATAGAAGGTGTTGTAGCAAGTAAGAAGGCAGCGATTCCAGTAGCGAATCCGGTTAGTACTTCATGGTGTCAGTCTGGTGAATCCAGCAAATTGAAGACTAACGATGATGATGTAGTGTTGAAATTGATCAAAAGAAGCGAGTTCAATGTTGTGGAGCAGCTGCTCCAAACTCCGTCAAAGATCTTTGTGATGTCATTATTGATGAACTATGAGGCATATAGGGAGGCTTTGCAGAAAGTGCTCAAGCAAGCTTATGTTGAGCATGATGTAACTGTGGATCAGTTTGACTACATTGTTGCCAATATTACTTGCAATAATTTGAGTTTTTGTGATGAAGAACTTCCTGGGGAAGGCAAAAATCACAATTTGGCGTTGCATATTTCGATGAATTGTAAGGAGGACGCTATGTCCAATGTGTTGGTTGACACTGGGTCATCATTGAATATGCTTTCAAAATCAACTTTATCAAGACTCTCTTACCAAGGCGCCCCAATGAGGTAGAAGGTGTTGTAGCAAGTAAGAAGGCATAGATTCTAGTAGAGAATCCGGTTAATACTTCAGTGTGTCAGTCTGGTGAATCTAGCAAACTGAAGACTAACGATGATGATGAAGTGTTGAAATTGATCAAAAGAAGCGAGTTCAATGTTATGGAGCAGCTGCTCCAAACTCCGTCAAAAATCTTTGTGATGTCACTATTGATGAACTATGAGGCACATATGGAGGCTTTGCAGAAAGTGCTCGAGCAAGTTTATGTTAAGCATGATGTAACTGTGGATTAGTTTGACTACATTGTTGCCAATATTACTGGTCATAATTTGAGTATTTGTGATGAAGAACTTCCTGAGGAAGGCAGAAATCACAATTTGGCGTTGCATATTTCGATGAATTGTAAGGAGGACGATATGTCCAATGTGTTAGTTGACACTGGGTCATCATTGAATATGCTTCCATACTCAACTCTATCAAGACTCTCTTACCAAGGCGCCCCAATGAGATACAGTGACGGGATTGTTAAAGCGTTCGACGGTTTACATAAAACTGTCATTGGTGAAATGAACCTTCTAGTAAAAATAGGTCCAAGTGATTTCCAAATTACTTTCCAGGTAATGGATAGCCACCTGTCCTACAGTTGTCTATTGGGAAGGCCATGGATTCATGAAGCAAGAGCTATGACGTATACTCTACACCAAAAGCTAAAATTTGTGAAGAACGGAAAGTTTGTCGTTGTTGGTGGAGAAAAGGCGCTATTAGTGAGCCATTTGTCATCTTTTTCTTATGTTGAAGTTGAGGAGGGGGTTAGAACGTCGTTCCAAGCCTTGTCTATTATTGAGGAGAAGAAAACTGGGGCACCCATGTCCTCTTCAAAGGATGCACAAAAGGCTATTGAGGCTGGCAGCATTGATTAGTGGGGTCGTATGGTGGAGATTACTGAGAACAAGAATAGGACTGGATTGGGATTTCAACCAGGGCCGTTCAAAGTCAGAACTGAAAATGTGCAACCGAATTTCCGCAGTGGAGGGTTCATTCATGGGAATGATCAACGCTCAACTGTTGTGATTGAAGGCAATGATGATGAAGATAAAGCTTATGCCAACTTTGTGACACATGGTCAGACTCGCAACAATTGGGTTGTTGTTGATGTCCCTACTGTTATCCATCGCTCTAAGTAATTTGTTTTTAACTTTTAAGAAAAATCCTTCTCCTATGCCTAAGGGAGAAGTGAATATTGTTGGGCATTTCTATTATCATCAATAAAATACAATTTTATTTATCCACATCAATGATGTTTTGTTTTTACTTTTTTCTTTTCCGAAAATGGTAATCACAAAAAACATAAATAAAGAATAATCTTCCATCTGCATAATATTTGGACACAATTCACCTCTCTAAAATCAAAATATCAAATCATTATACAAGTTAGTTCTCAAACCCATTGAATACAATGATTCTACTCCCTCTCCAAACTTTGATTTCCCTGTGTTCGAAGTTGAGGAAGAGACTGATGATGAAGAGGTATCTGATGAATTATCTCGTTTACTTGAGCATGAGGAAAAAGTCATTCATCCGTTTGAAGAGTAGATTAAATTAGTCAACTTGGGTTCCAATGATGATGTGAAGGAAGTCAAGATTGGTCTCAACTGTGTCCAAAAGCTAAGAAGGGGTCGATTGATCTTCTTCGAGAATATTCAGATGTCTTTGCTTGGTCCTATCAAGACATGCTTGGGTTGGATACTGAGATTGTGGAGCATATATTGTCATTGAAGCCAGAATGTACGACGATTAAGAAGAAGTTGAGGAGAATTCATCCTGATGTGACAGTGAAGATTAAAATGGAAGTGCAGAAACAAATTGATGTTGTTTTCTTGTAACCTCCGAGCATCCGCAGTGCGTGGCCAATATTGTGTCGGTTCCTAAGAAAGATGGAAAGGTCCGCATGTGTGTTGATTATAGAGATTTAAATAAGGCTAGTCTGAAAGATGATTTTCCTCTACCACACATTGATATGTTGGTACACAATACGACTAAATTCAAAGTCTTTTCATTTATGGATGGATTTTTCGGTTATAATCAAATCAAGATGGCACCTGAAGATATGGAGAAGACCATATTCATTACACCCTAGGGAATATTCTGTTATAGAGTGATGCCTTTTAGTTTAAAGAATACTGGTGCAACGTACTAGAGAGCTATGACCACTCTTTTTCATGATATGATACACAAAGAAATTGAAGTTCATGTTGATGATATGATTGCCAAATCAAGTGATGAAGAAGAACATGTTGAGCATTCCAGCATTTGAGGAAGTACAAACTCCGCTTGAATCCTAATAAGTGTACATTTGGTGTTCGTTCTGGTAAGTTTTTGGGCTTTATTGTTAGTGAGAAGAGTATTAAAGTCGATCCTGCCAAGGTCAAAGCAATTCAAGAAATGCATGCGCCCAAAATTGAGAAGCAAGTCAGAGGTTTTATCGACCGCTTGAAGTATATATCAAGATTTATATCGCATATGAGAACTACATGTGCGCCTATATTCAAGCTTCTTCTTAAAGATCAGTCATGTAATTGGACCGAAGATTGCCAGAAAGCGTTTGACAGTATCAAAGAGTATCTGCTTGAGCCTCCGATTTTGTCTCCTCCTGTTGAAGGAAGACCCTTGACCATGTATTTGACTGTGCTTGATGAGAGTATGGGTTGTGTTCTTGGTCAGCAAGATGAATCTGGAAAGAAGGAATACTCAATTTACTACCTCAGAAAGAAGTTCACCAACTGTGAGACTCGGTATTCTATGCTTGAAAAGACTTGTTGTGCATTGTCTTGGGCTGCTAAGTCTCTGTGCCAGTATATGTTAAATCATACTACTTGGTTGATATCCAAAATGGATCCAAACAAGTACATTTTTTAGAAGCCTGCTTTAACTGGGAGGATTTCCCGTTGGCATATGTTGTTATCCGAGTATGATATTGAATACCGATCTCAAAAAGCTATCAAAGGTAGTGTCTTGGTTGACCACCTGGCTCACCAACCAATTGAAGATTACTAGTCAGTACAATATGATTTTCCCGACGAAGAGATTTTGTACTTAAAGATGAACGATTGTGATGAACCATTGCTTGAAAAAGGGACGAAACCTGGTTCATGTTGGGGAATGGTATTTGACGGAGTTGTTAATTCTTATGGTAATGGAATTGGGGAAGTGATTATTATTCCTCAAGGAACTCATTTTTCGTTTACAACTATATTGACTTTCAAGTGTACAAACAACATGGCTGAGTATGAAGCTTGCATTATGGTGCTTGAAGAGGCCATTGATCTCAAAATAAAATTTCTTGACGTTTATGGACATTCAACTTTGGTTGTAAATGAGATCAAAGGTGAATGGGAGACGAATCAACCTGATTTGATACCGTATATAGATTATGTGGGGAGGATTTTGACTTTCTTTATAAAGGTTGAGTTTCATCATATCACTCCAGATGAAAAACGGATGGAAAATGCTCTTGCAACGTTGGCTTCAATGATTGTGGTGAAATTTTGGAATGAAGTTCCCAACTTGACTGTGATGCATCTTGATAGGCCAACTCATGTGTTTGTTGTTGAAGAAGTCAAAGATGAAAAGCCATGGTATTTTGATATCAAGTGTTTCCTCCAAAGTCAGACTTACCTGTATGGGGAATCTTTGAAAGATAAAAGCCATGGGGAATCTTTGAAAGATAAAAAAACTTTGAGAAGATTAGCTAGCAACTTCTACCTGAATGGTGATGTGCTTTACATAAGAAAATTCGATATGGTTCTGCTCAGATGTGTGGATAGACACGAAGCAAACTTGTTAATGATTGAAGTCCATGAAGTTTCCTTTGGTACTCATTCCAATGGACATGTTATGGAAAAGAAAATGTTAAGCGCAGGTTACTATTGGCTAACAATGGAATCTGACTATTGCAAGTTTGTGAAGAAATACCACAAGTGTCAAATCTATGCAAATAAGGTTCATGTTCCTCCGACACTGTTGAATGTCATTTCCTCTCCATGGCCCTTCTCTATGTGGGGGATTTATATGATTGGCATGATTGAGCCCAAAGCTTCGAACGAACATCATTTCATTCTAGTTGTTATTGACTACTTCACCGAGTGGGTTGAAGTGACATCATATGCAAATGTAACCAAGCAAGTTATTATGAGGATTATCAAGAATCAAATTATATACCACTTTGATGTGCCAAGTAAGATCATTATTGATAATGGATCTAACTTGAATAATAATATGGTGTAAGCACTTTGCAAAGACTTCAAGATTGCATACCATAATTCTTCTCCCTACATACCTAAGATGAATGAGGCTGTTGAAGCTGGAAACAAGAACATCAAGAAGATAATTCAGAAGATGCTTGTGATGTACAAATATTGGAACGAGATTCTCCCATTTGCTTTGCATGGGTACTGTACATCCATCCATACTTCAACAGGGGTAACCCCTTTGTCTCTTGTTTATGGTATGGAAGTTGTGCTCCTAATAGAAGTTGAGAGCCCATCATTACATGTCTTGATGGAAGCTAAGTTGACACAAGCTAAATGGTGCCATACCAGATATGACCATCTAACCTTGATTGAAGAGAAGAGATTGAATGCCATGTGTCATGATCAGTTACATCAACAAAGAATGAAGAATGCTAGGGGAAAATGGACTCCTAATTATGAAGGCCCATAGGTTATGAAGAGATCCTTTTCAGGCGGTGCTTTGATTCTTACAACTATGGATGGTGAAGAGTTCACTCGTCTTGTGAATGCCGATGCAGTAAAGAAATAATTCTCCTTAAAAGAAAAAGAACAACTTGCTAAGTTGAAAACCCGATAGAGTGGCTTAGGCAAAAATGAGTGTCTCGGTGGATTGAAAACCAGAAAGGGAGATCGAGGCAAAAGTTAGAGACATAAAACAGAAAATTATCCTGGTATATTGACTACCCCACCTCGGGGCAATCTAGGCAAAATTAGGGATTATGGAAAGTAACTGCATTCGGGTGGTCCTAGTCAAGGAGGTAGTTTTGAGCAAGTCATTTGGGTCTGATTCATCATTCTCAACCGACACCAAGAGCACTATGGATATTGAACTTTGTAGAAAGAGTACTGATCATTATATTCAATGTAGCCCTTTTTCCATGTAAATTACCATTTTCAACTTTTGTAAAGATCTATGGAGTCTTGTCATTTACATACTACCATTTTATTAAATAAAGTTAAGCTTTTTATCCAATTGTTTCTACTTTTATTTATTTTCAGTTAAATATAATTGAATTTTTATGATGATAATTTTGAAATAAATTAATAAATAAAGATCATTTTCTTAAGAATATAAAAAGAAATTACTTTAAGAATAACTGATTTCAACAAGGAATATCAACAGAAGTATGAGAATAGGTAAGTCTTGAAATGCGAAGCCTTGTTGGTCTTCCCCAAGTAGTTGGTTTGGCGATTTTTCCCAAACAGTTCGTCATTTATCCCTAGTAGAGTTGAGATGGAGATCAGTCCGTTTTGGAAACCATTTCCCCCAGATGAGAAGTAGGGTCTCACCCTCAGCAAATGGCTCAGACCGTACAAAGTTTTATCTCCTGTATTCCCCGACGAAGTTCATCTTCAGATATCAAAGATCTCTTGTTCCCAACAGTATTTGGTTTTGAGCAATGCTTGATCCCCTGCGAGGTTGTCTCCCATCGATATGGTGTTGACCTAAAATTCCCCGCATAATTGAATCCTAATCAGATCTTTTCTCTCTCTCTCTCCCTAGCCAGGATTGAGTTCTTCAGAGCTAGATGATCTATGTTCATCCCCAGCATTTTCTCCAGTTGGTGTTTCCATGTTGTTGAGATTAGCCGAGTGTTGCAGCGATGATTCAAATCTATGATATTTGTATCCTTTGGGATTGTTTTGTCAACATAATTATAATCATATGCATACATATTCATGCATAAAGCACATCATCAGATATTTTCATTGTGTATTTTATTGCATTTGATTCCTTATTTCTGATCCCCTGCTACGGTCATATTATTCCCCCATACAGGATTGGTGTGTCTATCCTCCTTCAATTGTAGAGTGTCATCCCCTTAAGCAAAAAGAGTTTAACCTTTCTTATTTCCCCACTGATTTATTTCCTTGTGGATGATTATTGCTTCAGTTTCATCCCAGTTAACTATCTGGATGCAACCTCTCCTCTTAAGTTATATCCTCATTGGGTTGAGTCATTGTTTGACCGTTTATTTCTAGTTACTACCTAGACGGTTATTTTGGTCCCTGGAGAATATGTTACCCAGTAACTGGTAATATTCTTCTCGATTTTTGAGTACCTTACTTTTTCCCAATACCCGATAAAATGTAACTTACTTCCTCTACTTTCCCCAGCGGATTCATTTTAACGTTTTCCCATGCAGTATATCCTTGATATGTTCATCCTAACCAATGACGGATATTCTCCCTTTGTGTTTTTCTACCTAGTAAAAGGTAGTTGTAATCCCTATTTCATTCCCTAGAGAGTTAAACCTTGATATGTTCATCTTAACCGATGACGGATTTTCTCCTCTTTGCGGCTTCTGCCCAGTAACAGGTAGTTGTAAATCTTAATTTCCCCTATTGAGTCTATCCTTGATATGTTCATCCTAACCGGTGACAGATATTCTTTCTTTGGTGTTCTATCTAGTAACTGATAGATATAATTCCTATTTTTACCCGACAGTCTATCCTTGATATGTTTATCCTAACCGATGATAGATATTCTTCCTTTGACTTTATCCTTGATATGTTCACTGTAACCAGTGATAGATATTCTCTCTTTGGTCTTCTGCCTAGTAACAGGTAGTTGTAAATCCTATTTTTCCCAGCAGGCTATTCTTACCCAGTAACCGATAACGAATACACCGCCTTTTTCTCAATGAGTCATCCTTGATATGTTTACCCTAATCAGTAACGGATGATCCTCTGTCAGAATATATTATCTTCCTACCCAGTAACCGGTAATAGATAATATAATTTTGATACTCCTGCATTGAAGTTTATCCTTCCCTAGTTGAGTTTGAGTGCGTATTTCCTCAGTGAAGTCGCCAATCTCCTATTTTGTTCAGGTGTTTTAGTTTTGTTCTGATTTACCTATTTCCTCTACAGATTTCCCTTATCCTCAATCGAGTCCTTCCTTGATTTATTTTCATGGAAGTCTCCCTCGTGTCCCCAATAGTTTTTAAGTTGTAGTCTGGCCTACGCACAATTGTTTATCCCCAGAGTCTTTGTTTCCCTGTTGAGTGTTCCTTATTGAATGCATTATGGTCCTATGGATTTTCAGTCTCTCCGGATTCTTTTCTTTTGTGGCAATATTTTCCCCATAAAGATTATTTTTAACATTTTCATATCATATGTATCACGAGGTCATTTAGGGACCAAAATTTGTTTCTACTGTTATTATATAAGTCCATTCTACTGATTTGATACGAAGGTTTAACCTTCATATCCTCAGTTAGAATGTCCTTAAATCTGGGCAGCTGTAAGACCTCAATTTTGACCCTAAGATTCCTCATGTTATCTCATCATATACATTGGCTTTGGGATCACACCTCTGCATCCTCCTTACCCCTCATTCATTGGGTTTGCATTAGGAGAGATCACCAAACACAGTTGATTGTATCATACTTTGTTTTTCATTATTTACTAACCAAAATGCCAAAAATATGTCAATATATAGTTTGTTGCTTTTGTAGGTAGTGTGTGTGTTCACCCATGCTCCATCAAGCTCATATCTAGGGTTTAAGACCCTCAATGAAAGGATACTAATCAAGAGATGGTTTACATTATTTCTAGACATCATATATGGATCCCTATGATCTTCACATATCATTTTTATCAAGAATTCATCAAGAGTTTGAAGCTTGTTTGTCTTGGAAGCCCTAATTCATCTTGGTATCTTATGTGACTTCCTCAGCAAGTTTCTTCATCAGTTGATCAAATATTTCAAGGGATACTTCATACTACATCATATTACACATATATGATCCTACATTAGTCCAATATATCAAGATATGTCAAGTTTGCAAGTTGGTTCATGGTGGTTGACCAGAGAAAGTCAACTAGTCAAAACTGGGGTTCCCTAGACCCTATCTCCTACAATTTTTGTCATACGAAAATGATTCCGAGAAAAAATATACTTATTATGACATTCCAAACAACTTTCATGTTTAAGTCAAGAGCTAGTTTTTCTTTTTTTATGATGAAAGATGCTAGGTCATTTTGTCTGAACCCTAGTTAGGAGGTCAACTTCCAAGGTCCATAACTTGCTCAATTTTTAAGAGATGAAATCCATTCAAGTTCCATGATTAATTTCAAGATGTCCTGTTCAACTTTTATGTATGGAATAAGTTAAAATTCAACTTGAAAATGCATGTGCCAAGAGGAAACATTATAGGTCATTTTGGGCCATTACAATTGAACAAGTGATTTTCCTCAACTTCTAAAATGCATAACTCCTTCATAACAAATCCAAATGAGGTCAAATTTGTGACTAAATTTAAGAGGTTTTAAAGATATACAACTTTGATGAAGGAACTATTTCCATTTGAAGTCTATAGCAAATGTTATTCAAGATGGAAGAAGTGAATATTTGACTTGGTACTTAGAAAATTTTCAAATAAGTTTGATTTTACAAACTTCCACCTCAAAATAACCATGATCTAAAGTTTTAAACATGAAAGTTGTTCCCCTTGATCTCACCTTTCCAAAAAGTCCAAGATAATCACATTTGGCCAAGAAATGAATGACTTGCGCATGGGTTCTTTTCAAAGGTCCATTTGGATGAATTTCACGTTCACTTTCCAATTTCAAATGCATAGCCACATGACATGGTTTTGGCATTGAACTCAAGTAATTTTGGACCTGAATACATCACCTGATGGGCCTATCACACACCCATGCAAGCATGCAAGGCAAATTGCTAAATTTGGGAAATTTTGGAAATGTGTGAAAATGAGTTGCATTGCCTATAAATACAACCCTCATGGCTTAGAATTGAGGACCTCATGCCCAAACCCTCACCATTAAAGTATAATCTTGAAGGTTTTCAATTGAAAATTGAGATTCGAATCTCATTCTATTTTGAGATTGAAACTCCAAGAGTCCAGGCTTTTCTTTGGTCCAATTCACCTCCTACAAGCTTCTGAAGCCAAGCGAAGGACAATTGGAAGCAAGATCAAGCAAGGTTGAAGCTTCTTTGAAGGTGATTTTTCAGAATTCTCATCTCTATGATTCTCACTCAATTCTTCACAATTCTTTGTTATTTTTGGTTGGCTGAAGTCTTACCAATGTAGGCAACAAGATTGAGTTGCTTTGAGGTTAAATCAAAGCAACTCAGTTCATGATCCTCAAAATTCAAATCCCTATATCTTTTGATATACTTGGAATTGGAGAAAATTGAGGTCAGATTCGAGCTCCTGAGCATTTTTACTTTAAATCGATGTCCTTGTTTTTCATTTCCATGGTGGTTGGTGGTGGACCATTCCGGTGAGGTCCACCGGAGAAGACAACCGAAGCTAGGGCTCCGGTGATGAGGTGGCATGTCTCCCGGCCGTTTGATCTGTTTGAAATGTTTTAATCTTATCCATCTATTTTGATTACCAACCATTTGACGCGTTGACTGAAGACTATGGTGGATAGCGCGCGCGTGACCATCAGATCTGCCACCTCAATTAATGACGGAGATCTGATGGGCCTTGTGTTTTCTATTTTTATTTTGATTTCTGATTTGATGTTTAATCTTTTTATTTTGTTTAATTCATATAAATTTCATTTTTAATCCAAAAAATATGGGACTTTCACCAAAAATCTTTAAATATTTTTCTCTTCCATATTTTGAATTCAATTTTTTTTTTGGATTAATTTTGATATTTTTCATGAATTAAATGTTTTTCTGCATATTTTTAATTGTTTTTATGCATATTTTTAATTGTTTAAAAATCATTAAATGTTTTTATTTGGATTAATTTTGAAATTTTGTATGCATATTTTTAAATGTTTTTATGCATATTTTTAATTGTTTAAAAATCATTAAATGTTTTTTTTTGGATTAATTTTGAAATTTTTTGTCTAAGGTCCTTTGACCTTGTTTGACCTAGGATAAATCTCTTGGCCATTTATTTGGTGTTTTTAAGAGGTTTTAGGATTTAACCAAATTAAATTGCATCCCCATTCTTTCCCATTCTTTTCATTGACCAATGAAATCTCTAATGTCTTAAGGCTAATTAGTTCATCAATGACCTTATGTCATATGAACCAACACTAGTATATATGAGATAGGTTCGTCCCTCTTTATCTTTTCTTTTAGTGTGTGGTATGGTTTAGGAGTTTGGTTCATCATACCAAATCCCTAACATGCATTAACACCTAGTTTTTTATTGTTCGACCTCAGATAGTTGTGACTTTTACATAAGTCCAATTACGATTGCTTAACATAGAGATAAATTTGACCCTAAAGGCATATCATTCTAGTAAGTGAGATTGTAAGTTTCCCACCCTTCATGGTATTGTGTGGAAACTTGACGTTTTATCCTTCCCGTGGAAGATATCTTGGTTTAAGGATCCATGCTTGTGAATGGGTGGTTAAGTGTTCTCCAAAGAATGACTTAATCCATTAAAAAAACAAAAACACCACTAACACTTAACTAATTCTTATTAATATTGTTTTACTTTCAAGTCATTTACTTTATGAACTTTAATTTTCATTCATTTATCATTCATTTACATTTACATTTCATTTAACTTGTTTATGTTTATGTCATCTTGACTTTGCTCATTTGAGCCATATCTTGTGATTGTATATATTTGTTTGTGCATTTTGATTTTGCTTGTAGTTTTAGGACCTTAAAATACATAATAAACAACAAAAACCCTAAAAAAATGTTTGGTGGACTATTTATCTTGATATGAACTTTTGGACTTAGGATCAGGCAACATTCCCTGTGCAAAAAGGACATGGCCAATGCCAACATTCTTAAACCAAGGTATGGTGAATTGAGCCTTCATCTGATGCAAGCCTTGGGACTCTGTTTGAATTCATTTGTTGCTTTGTCTTGGTGCTAACTGTTATTTTGATCTTGTGCCTGATGCTTTCTTCTGAGTTGATCAAGGAATATTTCATCTGATACATGAGAAGACAAATAAGACTGCTAGCTATGGAGTTTCTTGTTTGGACATAGCTACCTTTATTTGATGCCTTGATCTTCATGATGTTTGATATTGCTAATTGCTTGTTGATTATTGCTTGATTCAAAGTCCAAGGGAAAATGGGTTTCTACATGACATTGGTCAGATGTTTTCAACTATTAACTTTTAATTTTATGCTTAGGATAACCTCTTCATCTCCTCCCACTTCTTAAATTTAAAAATCTCTCCCCCTTTTCAAAAACTTTCTTTGCTTGTGATTTCAAACTTAGACTTTATTTAAATGATTAGAAACTTTGACCTTATGTCATTGAATTTTCAAACTCTTTCTTAAATCAAATTTGTAAATAAAGTTAATCATACCGACTTAAAATTTCAAAAAAAGACAAAAAGAACTAACAAACCCATTCAATTTTTTTGGCCCCTTGGTGCCTTTTCATTTAAACTTTTATTAAAAGCAATTCACCAACTTTGATATTGTTACCACAAACTATGAGGTTTTGATCCCTCATTTTTATGTTGGTACGTAGGCACGAGTCCGAAGGTCTTCTCAAACAGAAAAATACATTCAATGAATTATTTTCTCACCCCACACTCTATTTTTCTCAAACATCATTTATACCAAAAACACATATACATATAAAAAAGGCTTCCTAGGAGTACCTAGGACACTTTGGGTACTAACACATTCCCTCTGTGTAACCAACCCCCTTATCTGTAATCTCTGGCATTTTATTAGTTTTGATTTGAAAACTTATTATCTTTGGGTTTTATTCGTACTTTTCCCTTTTTCCTTTGGAAACAATAAAAGCGCGACGGCGACTCTGGTTTTATTGACGTTAAGCTTATCCATAACTTAGTGGTCATGAATTTACCGCTACAATAACCGAGTAGTGAAAGCAAATGTTCGAAATGAAGAAGTATTAAGACTGTTTGAAGTAAAGAAGAAAAAGACTGTTTGAAATAAAGAAGTAAAAAGATGTCTTTCTGGAAAAGTAAAGGTAAATAGTATTACATCAAAATAACTAACAATGGTGTAAACAAACGTACATTTCTTAATTTATGGGTCCTCTTCCCACGGGTACTTGGTAAATTTTACGGACTTTGTACAAATTTTTACACACACTTGATCCTAACACAAAGACCCTTTATTTATTCTCAATCAAAATAACTGTTTCTAACGGCCCTTCAATCGCGTCGAGACACATGGCACTTTGCATGGATGCAACTATCCATTATGCCCCACGTGTACCTCAGTAGTTTCAGATAAGAGCACAGTTCCCTCCTTTAGTTGAATTTTGAATCTCCAATCGAAAACCTCCTTCAACCATTTGAAGAAATATTTCTAAGTCCTAACTGCATGCTAGCCCTTATTACCCAGGGAAGTTCAATTGGATCTCTTTAATACCATATTCGGTCGAAACATATCTACATGGTCGAAATATTTATTCATAGGATTTCCCTTTTGGTAACTCTACAGTGGGCGTCAAAATTATGAGCTAACAAATTGCCCCCCAAATATGTTATTTTCGACATATGAGAGTAAAACACATTTTTTTGAGAATACACTTCTACGCCTCAAACAACTTTGACATTTTGCCAGGTGTTCCAATTTGTAAAACATTTCAGTTTCTCTAGTTTTATGGTGACGTCAGAATCATCATTACCTTTTTTCTAACCACGTCTCCTCAGCCCACAACCGAATCTTTTCACTCATCATGTTTCCTAGACTCTAGGAAATCATGGGTTCAGACATTAATTAACATGTCTCCATCACACTTCCCAAGGAAGACACGTGTCCCACTAACTTGTCAACTATTAATGCTGATTTGAAGCGTTTTCTATTCCAAGCACGCCTATAAAACCCACAAACTTACCCATTTCAAACTTTACGCTTTCTGAACTTCCAAACGCTCCAGCTATTTCTCTTCAAATAATCTTGAACCACAAAACCCAGATTTCTCTCTTTCAATCTCCAACAGAAATGGAAACTTCAAGCAAAACCCCTAAATAAGTAAGCGTAGATATCAAGACCACATCTACTAAAATAAAAGCTCCCAAGAAGATCTCAGAGCTTCCTCCTTTCACCATATTACCTGCTCCAATAACGGTGGGTAACCAACAATACATACCAGAACCCAAAATGGAGGAACAACGCAGAATCTATGCTTCTCATGTACTTACCCCTGTTTCTGTTTCTGGAAAAAAACTCATGCATTATCTGGGCCTCTAACTGATTTAGACATTGATTCTAGTAAGCTTAGAGAATATTTCCCCTCTTATCACAAATGCAAGCCTATAGGGCAAGCAAAAAACCGTATGACTGGAATACCCACCACTGAAAACCCTAAGGCTAATGAAACCATAGATTTAAGGTTTATGAACAATGGATTCAGAGTTTTCCACTACAGCCCCACATTCAAAGACCCCACTGATTATTTAGATTGGTTAAAGAAAATAGAGAAAGCTAAATTCCAGAACTGGAAAGACACGGGTATGTATGACCTAATCATGTTATCGAAGATAGAGTTAGAGTATAACACTTATATGTTGGTTTATTCATTGTAATTTTGGGATAGTAAACACTATAATTTTCACATTCCATGTGGCATGGCCACACCAACGCTCTTCGACTTAGCCGCTATCATAGGGCTAAAACCTACTAGGCATACCTACGATCCTGAAATCGATGTTGCAGACACCATAACATTTTCGACCTCTTGAGCAGCATATTCGACTCACATTGCCCATTATCATGACAAAGATATTGACACCGTCTCCAACGTGAAGCACATAGCTTTCTTGGCCCTACGGTTGTCTCACTCTGTCTTCTGCTCGAAGTCTTTGCAAGTTGCCAAGAAATATCTCACCTTGGCGAATCAACTACATGCTGGACATGATATTTGTCTAAGTGAGATGATATTGGCAAGTCTCTATGATTCATTGAGTGATGGAGTCGCTCAATTGAAGAATTTGGGCAAAAAAAGGGAATCTTCTCCTCTCTGACCCCTTTTGGCTATTGCAACTCTGGCTCGATGCCACCTTCGAGGCTAGTCTACCAAACAAAGGCCTCGTTAATGAAGAAGCTGAGGAGGTTAAAAACAGAAGGATCGAAGGCATTTGACTAGCTCAGCTGACTCCCAGTGACGAAGGGCAAGCCTTGCAACAAACTATCATGGGCTACATAACGATGTTCTCCAAGCGCCATGTTTTAACTTTGATCATGGCCCCATTTGCCTCCAGAAATTATGTTCCAGGATGGTTTACCAGGACTTTCCCATCTCCATCCAAGAAACAAGAGACAAAATCTTTACTGATTTGGGAAGCTTTCTTGACCCCCAGGATCCTAACCCTTCGATTTAATCCTTCAAAGGTTCAAGTTACTTTGATCACCTATCAACCCAACCTTGTCGCTCGACAGTTCGGGTTAATTCAGGTTCTTAAAAAGTGCTTTTATAACAAAAAGGGTAGCCTCCTTCTCTACAATGTAGTCCACAATGAAGTCACTTCCCTCAAGCAGATAGCCAGATATACTAGCAGGACCCAACTTAATCCTTTTAACTTCAAGCCTAACTTCCTCTGCAGTCGAAAGTTTGGGATATGGTGGACCAAATACTACATTGAAGAGTTATGTTATTTCTCTTCCTTTATCCAACTCTTTCAGAAAGCTTTTCTTCTTGTCTAGGAAAAGACCAGAAAAGGTACTTACACGTTTATCAAAGAATTCCAAGTTTTTCAAAACTACTTTGAAACTGCCTATATGCCTGATGATCTTAGTCGAACCATCCGCGAAGCAGCTGTCACTCTCAAAGAAAAAATTCCAAAGAAAATGGAAAGTCTAAATATTCCTTCGTATGTTCCTCATGAGAAACGCTACGAAATGGCTTTCGAACTATTTCCCCCAAAATTCCCTCCACTGCCTAGTGCTGACTTTGGAGTGGCCCCTGCCCCTCCATTTCCAGACTGGTTTATTTGTGGGGACTCCATTAAGATACTTCGACATCAGTCCCAAAAAAATCTCAGCGGGTGGTTGCGGCTAAGCATAATCTAGACAGTTTCAAAGGGCATCTTTATATAGGGATCGAAGATGTTCGCATCGAATCAGGGATATATGAAGGTGTGACACATGAGTTTTTCCTCGAAGCAAACCCCTTTTTTAGGATTTTTACTCTTTGTTGACACTAACTAATTTTTGTTATTTTCTTTTAGCCATCAGGGTTCCACCTAAGAAACCCACCATCAGAAGACCAGTCGAATCAAAGACTAAGGGATGTAGCAAGCCTACAAAGGTATATTTTTTCCTTCTCTTTTATTTTTTCTTTTGTTATGTTTAATGATGCTGACATTTCAATTCTTGATTTAGGCTGCTCGAAAACCTCCTATAAGTCCCATCAAAATCCAAAAACCCACAGAAACCCCCGTCGTAATAGAATCTGACGAAGAGGAGCTGTCTTCGGTGCTCGACCTAACTTCCAGAAAGAGGAAGCATCAATTGAAGGTCACCAACACTTTGAGCTAGCCTCTAGCAAAACTCCCGAAGAAAAGGCCTTTTGCACTTACTACTACTACTGAAGAAATGGAAAAGATAACGGCGACCCAAAGTGAGAGTGACAAATCCAGCCCTGGGGTCGAAGATGACAAGGTAAAACAAAATTGTTCTCTGCTTTACTTAGTTTATTTACTTTCTATCACCCCTCATTATTTCGATTGTGTTGATTTCAGGGTGGCGCAAGTATCTTCGTTCGAACCAAAGCCACAACTTCCTTCGCGCCAGCTTCTATAGCGGATGTCTTAAATAGTGCTCGTGCACCCACTTATCGACCATCATCTGAAAAAATCTCCATGAGTGAGATTAACCAACCTCCTTCTGGTGACCTTGATACTTCACCACCAAAGACTACTACTCAACACTCCCACGGAAATGACTCCGATCATGAAACTGCTTTGACCGAAGAAGATGAGGCTGGAGTGAACCGAGATCCCATGGTGGTTGTTGAATTAGTTAAAGATGGAGACAATCCTGGAGACAATTCATACAACATCGAAGGAACAATCAATCCCCAAGAGGAAGGTAGCTACGTCGAAGATACGGTGATGGAGGAAGAGAATGAAGGCAACCAAACCCTAGTCCCTGTTGGTGATGATGATGAAGGCTCTGAAGATAGGAAGGATGATACAGGCGAAGGGCATGCCCAGAACCAAACTCTTGTCACTCCAACTATTAAAGTTATTCCGACGGCGGAGTTTCTACAACTTGTACTGGGGGCCTTTCTGCAGAAAGACTGACCATTCTGAAACGAAGCCAACCCGTTGAATATTTGAAGACTATGTTAAGTTGTAGGGAAAGTTCTTCTAAAAAAAGCATTAGCACTGCTTCGGTGTCTAAAGATCAACCTTCGAGCACCCCTGCAGATGAAGTGCTTTCCAAGATTAAGGACAAGATCTTTAAAGGTGGCTTGTTCCTGTTGATGTTGGCTGATCCTTCTGCCCCCTCAACCTTAAAGGCTCTTCTTAATCAAGTCGACCTGCTAGAAACTTCCCCTAATGTAGCCAATGTTGTATAGGAGATAAGCACTATGATCGACCAAGTTGTTGCAGATCATAAGCTGCTACCTCAGCTATCAGGGGAAATCAAAAGGAAATCTGGTTCTGAATTAGCTACCTGGGATTCTGCTACCGAGTCAACCAACAAGGCGATGGAATTTGAGAAAACTAAACAAAAGAATAAAGAAAAGATCGAAAGCCATAATCATGATATTTCTAATTGGAGGAAGCAAACAGAAGAACTTCAGGCGGAGATCTCTGAGGCAGAAAGAAGCAAAAGCGAACTTTTAGAGTTCGATGATGCCTTAATGGCTAAAGAGCTATAATTTGGCATGGAGGTCGTTAAACAAGCTCGAAAACTTGAGTCTGACATCAAACTTCTTCGGTCGAAGAGATCTTTATGTGCGAAACGTCAGGAACTTCTTAAAGCAAAGTACCTTCAGATCAAGGCCAACCTTCCTTTCTAATTTTTTAGTATCCTTTCCATTTTGCTTATTTTTGATGTAATGAGACATAATTTTTAATTGTAATGAATATTAGGCCTTTGGGCCTTCGAATCAAATGTAAACCATTTTGGCACTTTTACCATATCGGCTCTGATTAACTTATATATAACTATTTGTCTCTTATTTTTATCTCTTGGAGTACTGGTCTATACTTTTTTAAATATTTCCAATTTACTATAAGGATCCTCTTCTCTTTATTAAGCTCCTCAATTTTATAGGCACCATTAGGAAATGCTTTCAAAATCTGAAAAGGGCCTTCCGATTTTGGAGACCACTTCCCTAAGGTCCTATCCTTTCGATGTCCAGACCAAGTCTTCAGGCGAAAAACTTTTGATTTTCACCTTTCTGTTATAAGAGTTATCTACTCTCTTCTTCCGTCGTTTTAATAACTCCAAGGCATTTAACCTTTCTTCATCCCGATTAACTAATTCATCCAGCATCATGCTCCATTATGACTTTGTTGGAATTTCATGATACCTTTGAATCCTTTTGGATTGTAGGTGAATCTCTACTGGTAGAAGAACATCATGACCAAAAGTCATTCGAATAGGGGTCGACTTAGTAGCTTCTTTGGGGGAGGTACGACATGCCCACAAAATCTGCTCTAAAGTTTTGTGCCAATTTTTGGACTTCTTCCCCACATGCTTCTTAATCAAACCAATGATCACTTTATTAGCAGCTTCGACTTGTCCATTAGGTTGAGCATAATATAGCGTCAAAGTTAACAATTTGAAACCCATTTATTTATCAAATTCTTGCATCTTTCGACAAGTGAATATTGACCCTTGATTTGTTGTGATAGTCTCTGGGATTCCAAATTTGTAAATAATATGCTTCTAGATAAAATCGATCACATCTTCCTGATTTACGTTTGGTAAGGGTATAACTTTGATCCACTTCATAAAATAATCAACACCCACCAGGATATATCTTTTACTCTTAGATTATGGTGGTCGAAATTCCCCAATTAAATCTAAAGCCCAACCTCTAATTGGACAAGGCTTAATGATAAAGTGCAATTCGCTTGCGGGAAAATGTTGTATGCCAGCATGTATCTGACATTCATGGCATCCCTTTGCAAATTGAATGCAATCCTTCAATATAGTAGGCCAATACATCCCTTGGAAAAATAAAAGCCATTTTATCTTATGGACAACTTGGTGTGCCCCACACGCCCAACTATGAACGGTCGAAAGGGATAAATATGCCTCTGACTCACTGAGGCACTTAAGCAAAACTCCCTCAGGAGACTTATTAAACAACTCCAATCCCAAAAGAACATAACTTAACACTCGATACCTGGTTTTTCGATCAGCAGACGTTGTTGGATTCTGTAGATATTCTACTATTAGTTTCTTCCAATCTTCATCTGTCAGATTGTCTATTGCCAATATTTCGAAGTTTCCTTCATCAACGTATCCTAGCTTTGTCTTTTCTAAGTCTGAAGGGATTAATTTAGTTGATACAACTTTTCCTATGACTTCGATGGCTTTTTGAAATTTTTCTTTTGAAATTTTATTCCCAGATGCAATTTAAACCAAATCATTAGCCACTTTATTTTCCAATCGAGGTATATGTTGAATATTAACCATCTCGAATCTTTTTAGTAATCGACTGGCTATTATGATGTACATAATTAAATTCTCCTTAATACATTTGTATTCTTTTGTGATATGTTTTATGACTAACTCTGAGCCACCCATTATTTTGACTCGAGTGGCCCCCAGTTCCAAAAATATTTCAAGTCTGGCTATGAGGGCTTCATATTCGGCCTCATTGTTTGAACAAAGATCCTCTACTCTATACTTGAGTCTTGTTGGAATTTTATTAGGAGAAATAATTAGCACTCCTATGCATGTTCCATCCTTGTGACCAGACCCATCGAAGTACAACTTCCAAGATTTTAGTTCAAGGTAGTGCAGTGCATTTTCCTCTATGGAGTGGTCGACTATAAAATCTGCTACCACTTGTCCTTTAACAACCATTAATGGCATGTACGTTAAAGAAAATTCGGTTAGTGCTAATGCCCACTTCCCAATCCGACTATGCAAAATTGGTTTGGACAACATATATTTAATAACGTCGAAATGAGATGAAACATAAACATCAACAGGTTTTATATAATGCTTCAACTTTGTACAAGAGAAATACAAGCATAAAAATAATTTTTCAACTATGCTATACCTAGTTTCTGCATCATTTAAGACCCTACTAAGGTAATAGATGGCTCTTTCGACGCCATTATCATTCTCTTGAGCCAACATGCTCTCTAAAGTCTTGTCAGACGCTGATATGCATAATCTCATACTCTTATTTCTACAAGGTGGTGTCAGGATTGATGGATGACTCAAGTATGCTTTAATCATATCGAATGCTTCTTGTTGAGCCTTCCCTCATTCGAACCTTTCCTTGTTGAGTCAAAACAATGGTGAAAAAGCTTGTGTCTTCCCACTATGGTTTGAGATGAATCTCCTCAGGAAATTGATCTTGCCTAGTAGTGACTGCAATTCTTTCTTTGTTGATGGCGCTTTCGCTTCCATTATGGCATTGGTCTTATTCTGGTTTATTTCAATTCCCTTTTTATAGACCACAAAGCCTAAGAAATCTCCAGCCTGCACGTAAAAAGAGCATTTGAGAGGATTCATTTTTAGATCCTGCTTTCTCATCCTTGCAAAGGATATTCGAGATGGTCTATATGACTCTTCCCTAAAACGTACTTAATGACAATATCATCTATGTATATTTGAATAAAAGTCTCTATAAAATCATGGAAGATCGAATTCATTGCTCTTTTGTAGGTTGTTGTAGCGGTAAATTCATGACCATTAAGTTATGGATAAAATTAACGTCAATAAAACCAGAGTCGCCACCGCGCTTTTATTGTTTCCAAGGGAAAAGGGAAAAGTAAGAACAAAACCCAAAGATAAGAAGTTTTCAAATCAAAAATAGTAAAATGCCAGAGATTACAGGTAAGGGGGTTGGTTACACAGAGGGAAAGTGTTAGCACCAAAAGTGTCCTAGGTACTCCTAGGGAGCCCTTTTTTATGTGCGTATATGTTTTGGTATAAAAGATGTTTGCAATAAATAGAGTGTGGGGATGAGAAAAGAACTCATTAATTATATTTTTGTGTTTGACAAGACCTTCGTACTTGTGCCTACGTACCAATATAAAATGAGAGATCGAAACCTCGTAGTTCATGGTAACAATTTCAAAATGAGTTGATTGCTTTTAGAAAAAGTTTAAGTTTAGAAGAGGCACAAAAGGCCTAATAGAGTTTGAATGGGTATTAGTTCTTTTTTTCTTTTGAAAAATTTTTAGTCAAGTATGGTTAAGTTCATTTACAAATTTGATTAAGAAAAAGGAGTTAAAAAAATGCAATGGCATAAGGCCAAAGTTTCTCATTTGCAATAAAGTCAACGTTTAAAATCACAAGCAAAGAAGGTTTTGAAAGAGGGACAAATTTGAAATTTAAAAAATTGGGAGGAGATGAAGATACTAATCCTAAGCAAAAATTTAAAAGCTAAGAGTTGAAAAGATCTGACCAATGGGATGCAATCCAATAGACAAGAATGTTATATAGAAACCCACTTTTCTTTTTGGACTTTAAAATAAAGCAATATCAATAAGAAAGTAAGATGAAGAGCAAGGCATCAAATAAATATACCAACATCCAAGCTAGCAACTTCATATTCTTCTTCAAGATCTTCCCCATGTATCAGATGAGATACTCCTTGAATGGCTCAAAATAAGGCATTAGACACAGGTTCAAAGTCACATTTGCATCAAGACCATGTAGCAGATGAACTCAAGAGGGATCTTAATACTTGCATCATATGAAATTTCAATTCACAATGACTTGGCTTCAGAAAAGTTGGCATTGGCCAAGTCCTTTAGCATAGGGAATGTTTCCGAATTCTAAGACCAAGTCTCAGATCAAATCCAATAGTCCACAAGGGTGAACCTAATCTCATTCATACTTGTATTAGTTTATCAACCAATTAGCCTTAGTATGTAGAGATATCATAGGTCAATGGAATGAATAGGATAGAAGGGGATTGAATATTAAGAGGGAGGGGGAAATGAGACAAACCCAAATTGGACAAGGAAAGGATTTTATCAAATTAAAATCATTCATTCATTTTGGGAGATAAAATGTACATTTCATCAATCCCCAAAATCCAATGATTTTAATCCAACAAAGTCAATTCCACCTTGACCAAGGCCCAAATACAATAGTCAAACTTCACAAGTCAATATAAATATCTCAACACAATTTATTCACAATTAAACCATTAAAAATCAATTAAAAATGCATTAAATTACATTATGTTTGATCAAAAACCTAAAACTTCTTCAAAACACCAAATAAATGGTCAAGACATTTATCATAGGTCAAACAAGGTCAAAAGACGTTGGAGAAAAAATTTCATTATTTTTGGAAATGCAAAAGTATTTATAAACAGTTAAAAATATGCACAAAAATAATTAAATCATGAAAAATATTAATATGATCATCAAGCTATGGATAAGTAAGACATCAAATAACAAGAATCGCCACCGCGCTTTTATTGTTTCCAAGGGAAAAGGGAAAAGTACGAACAAAACCCAAAAATAATAAGTTTCCAAATCAAACCTAATAAATGCTAGAGATTATAGGTAAGGGGGTTGGTTACACAGAGGGAAGATGTTAGCATCCAAAGTGTCTTAGGTACTCTTAGGGAGCCCTTTCTTATGTGCATATGTATTTTGTACAAAGTGATATTTACAAAAAAATAGAATGGGGGGATGAGAAAAGAATTTATTAATTATATTTTTGTGTTTGACAAGACCTTCAGACTTGTGCCTACGTACCAACATAAAAATGAGGGATCAAAACCTCGTAGTTCGTGATACAAATTTCAAAGTCGATGCATTGCTTTTAATCAAAAATTAAGTTTGAAAGGCACAAGGGCCTAGAAAATGGTTTGGATGAGTTAGTTCTTTTTGGGTTTTGAAGATTTTAAGTCAAGTATAGTTAAGTTTATTTACAAGTTTGATTTAAGAAAAGAAGTGTGAAAATGCAATGGCATAAGGCCAAAGTTTCTAATTTTCAAAATGGTCTATGTTTAGAAAAAAACAAGTACAAACAAAGAAGTTTTTAAAAAGAGGGGGAGATTTTGAAATTAAATAAATGGGGAGGAGATGAAGAGACTAATCCTAAGCGTAAATTTAAAACTTAAGAGCTGAAAAGATCTAAGCAATGGGTTGCAATCCAATAGGCAAGAATGCCATATAGAAACCCAAATTCCCTTGGAGATTAGAATCAAGCAACAAACAATTCATAACATATTAACTTGAAGAGTGAGGCATCAAGTAAAGATAGCCACATCTAAGATTTAGCCACTCCATAATCCTCTTTAAATTGGCCTATGTAGCAGATGAACTCCACAAGTCACAAATTCAAAATAACAGCTTCATAATGATCATGTTGCAGATGAACTCAGATGGTTCTTGAATGGTGTATTGGATGAAGTTTCAAATTGCAAGCACTTAGTTACATGAAAGTTGTTATTGGCCAAGTCTTTTTGCATAGGGATGTTGTCTAAATTCTAAGTCCAATTGCCGAAGATCAAACCAATAATCCACACAATAGTTTTTTAGGGTTTTTGTTCTTATTATGTACATTAATGGTCAAAGACGACACAAGCAAACAAAATATGCACAAACAAGATATATCACACAATATGGTCCAAGTGGACAAAGTGAATGCTTGAACCAAGACATCTTCCAAAGGAAGGAAAAAAGGCCAGGTTTCCACACAATTCCATGAAAGAGGGGAAACTTATAATCTTACTAACTAGAATGCTATGCCTTTTTGTTTCAAAAATTTAGTGTTATGTTAAGCAATCGTAATTGGACTTCTGTAAAAGTCACAACTATTTGAGGACGGGCAATAGAATATTGGTGTTAATGCATGTTAGAGACATAATATAATGGACTATGCTCATGAAACATACCACACACAAAAAGAATATGCAAAAGAGGTGGCCTAATCTCATCCATATTTATGTTGATTTTGCAATCAACTAGCCTTAGGACATTGAGATATCATAGGCCAAATGAAATGGATGCATAAAGAAGGGGAATTAGATGAAGAGGGAGGGGAATAGATCAAAACTCAAATTACACAAAGGAGAACTTTTACCAAATTAAGATCATTCATTCATTTTGGAAGATGGAATGTACATTCCATCAATCCCCTAAATCCAATTATCTTAACCTAACAAAGTCAAATCAACCTTGACAAAGGCCCAACAACACAAGTCAAACTTATACAAACAATTAAAATGGCTCAACAATTTTTTTTGGCATTTATTCAATTTAAAAATACTAAAAATAATGCATTAAATTAAATATGGTTTGTCAAATTCCTAAAATCTCATTAAAACACTAAAGGAATGGCCATGAGATTTATCATAGGTCAAACAAGGTCAAAGGACCTTAGAGAAAAAAAATCAAATTTTTTGGAAACTTAAAAGTATTTTTAAACAATTAAAAATATTCACAAAATCAATTAAATCATGAAAATATTAATAATGATCCAAAAAATAGTTTTAATTCAAAATATGAAAGAGGATTTTATTTAAATTTTTTTGGTGAAACTGTCATATTTTTGGGATCAATATTAAATTTAATATGAATTAATGAAAATAAAACAAATTAAATGAAATTCAAATAATCAGAAAAAATGTGGACCACTTGATCTCCCTCATTAATTGAGGTGGCAAATCAAGTGGATGAAAATGCACTCTCCATGGTACACTTGAGTCAGCGCGCCACACCAATGGTAATCAAAACCAACATGTGAGATTGAAACATTTCAAATGAGATCAATGCCTCAGAACCTGTCCAGCACACCACTGATGCTGGAACTTCGGTCACCTTCTCAGGCGAGGCTCACCGGACTGGTTCAGTCATCACCATCAGAAAAATGAAAAAGGAGGACATGATATGAAAGAAATAATGGCGTAGAGCACGAATCTGACCTCAATTTCAACTAAATCCAAATATATATAAAGATATGAGGAGTTGAATTTTGAGGTGTGTTAATTAGGTTGCTTCGATTTGACCTCAAAGCAACTGAATCTTCTAGCCTACCTTGGTAGGACTTCAGACAACCAAAAATCCAAGAGAAATGATGAGAATTAAGTGAGAATCGACGAGAAGAAGATTTCTAAAAATTACCTTCAATGTTGTACAAAACTGGATCTTGCTTGCTTCAAACTTGACTTGATCACACTCGAGGAGCTTGCAGAAGTGGTTTGGCAATGGAACAAAGCTTTGGATCCTGGAGGTTTTGAATCTCCAAACAGTGCGATTTAAACTCAATTTTCAAGTTGAAAATTCTCAGGTTTTCCTTTGAATTGTGAGGGTTTCAATTGGAGGACAAAGCTGGCGTGCAAGGTGTGTTTGAAATGAGCTCCTAGGCCTTGTATTTATAGCATTTGGGATTGATAATTGCACACTTGAAAATTTGCTAAATTTGGCAAAGTGATGCACAAGCTTGCATGGGCATGTACATGCCCATGAAGCAATCCAATTTGATCCAATTACAACTGTATAGAAGTTCAAATGATGCTTGAATGGTAAGGCAATGTGAAATGGAGTTTTGGACATTTGATTTTTCCACTTGATGCAGATATGTTAAGACCATGCGCAGCCCTAGCAAACTTCATCCAAAATGCATGAAATATGACTCTTTGGAAATCTTAGATCAAGGGAAACAACTTTGATGTTGGACACTTTTCCATTTGGGACTTGGATCATGGTGAATTTTAAGGTGGAAGTTTGGAAATTTCAACATGTTGAAAATGTTTCTAACTGTTATGTCATATATCTCAATATTCTACCTTACTTAACTTTTTATGTGAGCTCCAAATGAGAACAGTGTCTTCATCAAAGTTGCATCTCTCTCAAATACCTTCAAAATTGTCACCAATTTAATGTCATTTGGATTTAGAATGAAAGAGTTATGCATTTTTGAAGTTGAGGAAAATCACTTGTTTAATGGTCTAGGGCAAAAATGACCTATAATATATCCTCATATCACATGATCATAAAAGTTGATTTAGCTCTCACTCCAAACATAAAAGTTGAATTATACATCTTGAATTTGATTATGCAACTTGGAAATCTTTCATATCATAAAAATTGAGTAAGTTATGGTCTTGGGAAGTTGACTTTCAAATTAGGGTTTAGACAAAATGACCTATAATGTTTCAACATGTAAAATGACTTTCCAAGCAAAATTAGCTCTAGAATTCAACATGAAAGTTGTTTGGAATGTCATTTAGAGTAACTTGACTCTTGGAATGAGTTTCATATGGTGAAAAGTCTAGGAGATACGGTTTAGGGAGACCCATTTTTTATTAGATGAATTCATCTGGCCAACCACCATCGACCAACTTGCTAACTTCCAGTTCTCTTGACTTTCTAGGATCCTGGTAGATCATATATGCGTAAGATTATGAATTTTGAAATGTACCTTGAGAAATTTGATTAATTGGTGAGATAGCTTGTTGGAGGAGTTACTTAAGACACTTAGTCAAACTAGGGTTTCCAAGGTAAAATCACTTCCAAATTCTTGAAGAATGCTTGATCAATATAACATGTAGAGATCATTGGGGCTCACATATGATGCTTGAGACATTTTGAATCAACCCTTGGTTATGCTCTTAGCTATGAGGGTCTCAAACCCTAGATGTGGACTTGATAGATCAATGATGATCATGCCTTACCTACAAAAGGGTTAGGCAAATGCAAAGACATATTTTTGGTATTTTGGTTAGTAAAAATAATGATATACAAGTATGATACAATCACATAGTGCTTGGTGATCTCTCCCAAATAAAACCCAATAAAAGGCTTAGCCAATGCATATGATGAAATTGCATGAGGGTTCTTAGGGTCAAAATTGGGGTTTTACAACTGCCCCTATTTAATGACATTCTAATTTAGGAGCTGAAGGTTAAAATCTTCGTATCGACTCAGTAGGATGGGCTTAAATAACAACATCTAGAAACAAAGTTTGATCCCTAAGAGACCTCATGATGCGTATGATATGAATATGAAAGTAAATTCTCTATGGGGAAATGTTGCCACAAAGGAAAAGAAATCAGAGCGACCGAAAGTCCGCAGGAGCGTAATGCATTCTGTAAGGAAAGCTCACCGAGGAAACAGAGACTCTGGGAGGAATAAAAGGGTTACGCATAGGCTAAGCAACAGCTTAAAGAAATGTTGGGGGAATTAGAGGAATTCCATAAAAAATTGGAAAGACTTAGCTGGGGGAACAAAACATCTACAGGAGAAACAAGTAGATCAGGGTAAAGCTGACGCACTTGGATCATGCAGAAAAAGTGATTTCACTAAGGAAATACACACTCAACTCAACTGGGGGAAGAAATAAACTTCAACACAGGAGGAGCAGAAATCTATTATCCACTACCGGTTACTGGGTAAGAAGATAATAAAGATCTAACAGAGAGGACATCCGTCATCGGTTAGGATTAACATATTGAGGATGACTCGTTGGGGAACCTCCAAGAGGGTATACTCATTATCGGTTCCTGGGTAAGGATAGCCTTCTTGGGGGGAACTATAGAAAATAGGATTTACAACTACCAGTTACTGGGAAGAAAACCAAAGATGAGAATATCCATCACCGGTTAGAGTGAACATATCAAGGATAAACTCAAAGGAAAGAAAATTTGCCATCAGTTAAGATGAACATATCAAGGATATACTTGTCTGGCGATGTTAAGGAGGATATCCTTCATCGGTTAGGCTGAATATATCAAGGATAAACCAACTGAACAAAAAGTAGGAATTACATTTATCGAATGCTGGATAGAATACCATCAAAGAGAGAATCTGTCATCGGTTAGGACGAACATATCAAGGATTAACTCTGTAGGGGGGAAAGTAGGATTTACAACTTCTGGTTACTGGGCAGAAGACCACAAAGAGAAGGCAACCCTTCATCGATTAGGATGAACATATAGAGGATTAACTCTCTGGGGAACAAAATAGGGATTACAACAACCTTTCTACTGGGTAGAATACCAAAGATGAGAATATCCGTCATTGGTTAGGATGAACATATCAAGGATAAACTCAGACAGGGGAAAAATATCAGTCATCGGTTAGGATGAACATATTAGGATGAACATATCAAGGATAGACTTCAGAGGAAACATAGAAATGAATCCACTAGGGACTTAAAACAAGGGTACTTTTGTCGGGTATTGGGCAAAAAGTAATAAACTGCAAACTAAGAAGCATATTACCAGTTACTGGATAATAAACTCTTAGGGGATCCAAAACATCTATCTAGGTGAGATCTAGACAGAAACGGTCAATCAAGACTCAAACCTATGAGGATATAACTCAAGGGGAGTGATTCCATCTAGATAATCAACTAGGGAGGAATCTGAAATAATAATCATCCACGAGGAGATAACTTAGTGGGAAAGGGAGAAAGGTTAAAGTCTTTCTACTTAAGGGGCTGACACTCTACGATTGAGGGAGGACAGACACCAAACTTGTATGGGGATAAAGTACCGCCATAACAAAGAATGAGAATATCAAACAATGAATCAGTAATGATGTGATTATGCAATTATGAAATGATATGAGTGTATATGTATATGTATATTGATGAATATGCTGACAAAACGATCGCAAAGGATACAAAGGTGTCACAAAAATGAATCATCGATACAATCCTCAGTCAATCCACAAAAAAGGGAGACAAATGCTGGAGAAAAAAGAAATCAACATCCCACAGGCTCATCCCTAGCCGAGGAAGGAGGAGATCTGCTGAGGAAAGAAGACGTTATTGAATCTGTGGGGAATTTTAAGTCAACACCATATTGAATGGGAGACAGCCGTACAGAGGATAAATGCAAATATCTGCTCAGAAACCAGGGGGAAACTCTGACTGGAAGTGAGCCGGATCGCAACTAGTAGGGGAAACCAAAGTTCTATTGCCATTACGCAAACTATTGAGGAAACCCTCCTCACTCTGCTGGAGATCAAAATTGTCTAGGTAATCACCGATTCTACCGGGAACTTATGCACAAACTCCGCTGGGGACAAACACTCTGCATGGGAACTGAATCGACCAACTCGACTGGGGATAACTGAAGGTTAACTGCTCGGGGGAGCCATCAATGCTCCACACTCAGGGCTTTCCATTTTTGAGTTGCTATTGACATTTCTTTTTACTTACTCTTAAAATTCATGCTTTTATATGTTAAAGGAAAATGTTTTTGATTTAAAATTTTAATTTCAAAGTTGATCATAATAAAATTTAAAACTATTTGGCTAAAGTAAATAAGAGTGGAAACAGTTGGATCAAACTCAATATTATTTAATAGAGTGGTAGTATGTAAATTACAAGACTCCATAGATTTTTAAAAAGTTGGAAATGGTAATTTACATGGAATAGGGTTACATTGAATACAAATTGTAAGACCCCAATTTTGACCCTAAGATCCCTCATGCAATTCCATCATAAGCATTAGCATTGGGATCATGTCTTGGCATCCTCCTTGCCCTTTGTCATTGGGTTTGTTTTGGGGGAGATCACCAAGCAATTTTTGATTATATCATACTTGTATATTATCATTTTACTAACTAAAATACCAAAATATGTCTTTGCATCTATCTAACTCTTTTTATAGGTAGGGCATGATCTCATTGATTCATTGATCACATCTAGGGTTTGAGACCCTCGTGAACAAAGAGCACAACCAAAAATTGATGCAATAATGGTTATAAGCATCATATATGAGTCCCAATGATATCCACATGTTATATTGATCAAGTTTGCTTCAAGAGTTTAAGGGTGATTTTCCTTGGAAACCCTAGTTTGACTGGGTATCTTAAGTAACTTCTCCAACAAGCTATCTCAACAATTGATCAAATTTCTCAAGGGACAATTCAAATATAATCATCTTATGAATATATGATATACCATGAGCCAATAAAATCAAGATAATTGGAAGTTAGCAAGTTGGTTGATGGTGGTTGGCCAGATGAATTCATCTGATCAAAACTGGGTCTCCCTAGACCCTGTCTCCTATAATTTTCACCATATGAAAATGAACCCAAGAGAAAAATTACTCTAAATGACATTCCAACAAACTTTCATGTTGAGACCTAGAGCTAGTTTTTCTTGGAAAATCATTTTCTATGTTGAAACATTATAGGTCATTTTGTCTAAACCCTAATTTGAATGTCAACTTCCCAAGCCCATAACTTGCTCAATTTTTATGAGATGAAAGATTTCCAAGTTGCAAAATAAATTCAATGTGTCTACTTTAACTTTTATGTTTGAAGTAGGAGCTAATTCAACTTATTTGAACATGTGATATGAGGCTACATTATAGGTCACTTTTGACCTATACCATTGATCAAGTGGTTTTTCCAAACTTCAAAAATGCATAACTCTATCATTTAAAATCCAAATGAAATGAAATTGGTGACCATTTTGAAGGTCTTTGAGTGAGATACAACTTTTATGAACACACTTTTCTCATTTGAAGCTCCTATTAAAAGTTAAGCAAGGTGGAATATTGAGACATATGACTTGACACTTAGAAAATTTTTGATATGTCAAATTTTTCCAAACTTCCACCTCAAATTTCTCAAAGTTCCAAGCTCCAAATGAAAAAGTGTTCAACATCAAACTTGTTCCCCTTGATCTCACATTTCCAAAGAGATCAAATTCATTCATTTTGGACTTGAAATGAATATGTTGCACATGGTTTAAACAGGCTGATATCATTTAGCATGGATCCAACTTCAAGCATCAATGTTCAATTGCCTTGCATTCCAAGCTTGCTTCAATACATCTGATCATTCATTTTGGACTTCAAGCTATCATTTCATGGGCCTATACGCGCCCATGCACCATGCTTTCATCGTTTTCCAAATTTGGAAGGTTGAAAAGAGTGTGCAAATATCACATGGATTTGGCTATATATACAATTGCATTTGCTCAAAAATCACACATACATTGCGCCAGCTTTGAATCCCCATTAAAAACCCTTCATTCTAAGAGGATAACCCTGATAAATTCATGTGAATTTGAGCTTGAATCTCCATTGTTTTTGAATTCAATTCTCCAGGAGAGAATTGCTTCTAAGCCTTTCCATTCCTCTCCAGCAAGCAAGTGAAGTGAAGCCAAGCACAATTCAGATCAAGATCTAGCAAGTTCAGACCTCCACTAAAGGTAATTTACAGAAATTTTAAACTCTTCGATTCTCCCAATTTATTGCTCAATTCCATTGATTCTTGAGTTGTGTGAAGTCCACCAATGTAGGCAAGAAGATTGAGTTGATTTGAGGCCAAATCGAAGCAACTCAGATCATGAACCTCATTTTTGAATTTCACACATCTCTCAATATATTTGGAATTGGAGGAATTGGCGGTCATATTCGTGTTCAGTGATGTTTTTTCTTTAAGATCATGTCCTTGTTTCTTATTTTAGTGATGGTTCATGTAGAACAGTCCGGTGAAGCTCACCGGAGAAGACAACCGGAGTTGTGACTCCGATGATGATGTGTCTTGAGTCTGAGTCACTTGATCCAAGTTCCACATTATAATCTGGACCATTTTTTTTATTACTCCTTTTGCAACACAGTTGACTCAGTGTACATGGAACGCGTGTTTTGGATCATCAAATCGGCCACCTCAATTAATGACGGAGATCTGATGGTCCACGTATTTTTGAATTTTCTGAATTTCATTTTAATTCCATTTTCTTCAATAATTCATAATAAATTTAATATTGATCCAAAAAATATGGGACTTTCACCAAAAATTTCCAAATATTTTTCTCTTTCATATTCGGAATTAAAAAAATTGTTTGGATCATTATTAATATTTTTCATGAATTAATTAATTTTTCGGTTGTTTTTAATTGTTTAAAAATATTTTTAAGTGTCCAAAAATTATGAAATTTTTTCTCCAAGGTCCTTTGACCTTGTTTGACCTATGATAAATCTCATGGCCATTTATTTGGTGTTTTGATGAGATTTTAGGATTTGGACAAAGCATATTTAAATTTAATGCATTATTTTATTATTTTTAATTGAATAAATGCCATATTAATTATGTTGACCATTTATATTGACTTAATTGAGTTTCTTATTTGTTGTTGGGCCTTGGTCAAGGTTGATTGACTTTGTCAAGTTAATATCATTGGATTTAGGGGATTGATGGAATGTACATTCCATCTCCCAAAATGAATGAATGATATTAATTTGGTAAAAGTCCTCCTTTGACCAATTTGTGATCTTATTCATCCCTTTTCCCTCTTCGTCTAATTCCCCTTCTTCATTCATTCATTTCCATTTGGCCAATGACATCTCAAAGTCCTAATTCTAGTTGATTGAAAGATTAACATGAGTATGGATGAGATTCGGCCACACCTTTCGCATATTTTTTGTGTGTGGTATGTTTAATTAGCATAGTTCATAATACTATGTCTCCAACATGCATTAACACCAAAAGTCTATTGCCCGACCTCAAATAGTTGTGACTTCTACATAAGTCCAATTATGATTGCTTAACATAGAGCTAAATTTGTGACACAAAAGGCATAAGCATTCCAGTTAATGAGGTTGTAAGTTTCCCCTCTTCCATGGTATTTTGTGGAAACTTTGCCTTCTTTCCTTCCTTTGGAAGATGTTTTGGTTCAATGATCCATGCTTGTGGCAAGTGGGCTGAGTGTTCTCCAAAGGATGTCTTAAAATCAAAAGCAGAGCAAACCTAACTTCTAACTTACTAACCATTAACTTTTAATTTCACGTCTTTACTTTAATGCAATTTACTTTTAGTATTTTATATCATTTGCCATTGTACATATCATTCTAATTGTTTATGTTAATGTAATTTTCACTTTGTCCATTTGGACCATATTGTGTGATATACTTTGTTTGTATATACTTTGTTTGTTTGATCTTTTCAACTTTTAACTTTTAAATTTTGTACATAGGGTAGTCTATTCATCTTCTCCCCATTTCTTTAATTTCAAAAGCTCTCCCTCCATTTTCAAACTCTTCTTTGTGTGAACTACTTTGTTCTAAACTTTGACCACTTTTGCAAAAGATAGAAACTTTGGCCTTATGCCATTGCATTTTCAAACTTATTTTATTAAGTCAAATTTGTAAATAAACTTAATCATAATTGACTTAAACTTTCAAAAGGCCAAAAAGAGCTAACTCATTCAAATCATTTTAGGCCTTTGTGCCTTTCAAAACTTAATCATACTTGACTTAAAACCAACATACTCATTTTGAAATTTGTAGCATGAACTACGAAGTTTTTACCCTCATTTTTATGTTGGTACGTAGCCACAAGACCGAAGGTCTTGTCAAACACAAAAATATAATTAATGAATTCTCTTCTCATCCCCCCATTCTATTTGTTTGTAAACATCACTTTGTACAAAATACATATGGACACAAAAAGGGCTCCCTAGGAGTACCTAAGACACTTTGGGTGCTAACACCTTCCCTCTGTGTAACCAACCGCCTTACCTGTGATCTCTGACTTTTATTAGTTTTTATTTGAAAACTTCTTACTATTTGGGTTTTGTTCGTACTTTTTCCCTTTTCCCTTGGAAACAATAAAAGCGCGGTGGCGACTCTTGTTAATTGATCTCTATCTTGTCAATAGCTTGATGATCATGAATTTCTCGCTACAGAAATTAAGTGGCGACTCTGCTGGGGAGTAGTCTCCAGTGGGTTTAGCCTACTTTTTGTGTGAATACATTTGTATATATGTGATGTTTGTATATATGTATGTGTGATATAATATTCTTGTTGTGATTGGTGATCTATGAGTGGTGAGATAATTTCTAACCCGAACTTGAGTGCAATTAAGATAGGAGGATGGTATAGTCATGTTCGACTTGTGTGGAGTAGTCCTTAACAAGTTGGCTTGAGATCCATCTGCTCAGTGGTGACTCCTTTGGATTTGGAAATGTCACACAAGTATTTGTGGTTAGACATTATTATTTCTAGTTGGTTCTGAGAAGCTGAGGACTTAGAACACCTAACCCATCTTGGCCTTTTTAGGACGTAGTGCTGAAACTGTTCAGGTGTAGACTTGATAACAATTGTTACACGATACTACACTCAGACAAGTTTTTCTTGAGAAAATTATGGGTCGATGAGTCAGTCATCTAAACCTGTAATATCTGATAGATGGGATTAAGACTTTGGGAACTTTTCAGAACATGATCTACAGGTTTTTATCCTTAGTTCACTCCTATGGGATGGTTCTTACCCAGACTCCGTGCTCGTGACTCACAACAAACCCTTGATTGTTGGTTGATCCAATCAAGTCTTGTCAATATCAATGGAACTTGGGTGTTGATAAGGTGAGAACCATAATCCACCAAAATGGATGATTGTTCTTGACAATGACTTGATTCATCCCTTGACCTTTGTTTCCTTTCCTTGTGTGTGATCCCTTATTTGTGATTGTTGCATTCATGCATTAATACGCATCATAACATTCATCACACGAAAATTTCAACGAACTAAGGTATCATTTGCAAATATTTTCAGACCATGGATTGTGGATGAAGGAACACTAAAAAGTACAATTTAAGATGTCCAGACTTGAAAGAGTTAAGGAAGCTAGCATCTTTTGTATTAGATCCCTTGGACTTCAAACAACGTCATGGGAAGCTTATGTCCATCTTGTCTGCTGATGTAGTTGAAGGATTGTTGAGTGTATTGGTGCAGTTCTATGATCCTCTCTACCATTGTTTCACTTTCCCAGATTTTCAGCGTGTGCCTACCTTGGAGGAGTATTCTCATCTTTTAGGAATACATGTTTCTAGTAGTGTTCCCTTTAGTGGATTGAAGGAGATTCCCCGGTCTAGTATTATTGCGAAGCTCTTCACTTGAAGAAGTCTGAGATAGAGGCTAATTGGGTGAAGAAAGGAGGGTTATTTGGGTTGCCATCTGTGTTCCTCATCAAGGAAGCTACCACTTTTGCTCAAGCTGGTAGTGTGGATGCTTTTCAAGCTATCTTTGTGTTGCTCAAATATGGATTAGCTTTGTTCCCTAACATTGACGGTTTTATTGATGTTAACGCCATTAGACTTTTCTTGATTGGGAATCCTGTGCCTACTTTGTTGGGTGATATGTATTTCTTTTTTCATCTAAGGAATTCTAAAGGTGGTGGAACAATTGTCTGTTGCATTCCTTCTCTGTACAAGTGGTTTATTTCGCACTTGCCTCAGACGCCTGCTTTTGTGGAGAATAAACCATGTCTAAGGTGGTCTCAGAGACTTATGTCTCTCACTAATGATGATATAGTTTGGTATGATCCGTCCTAAAGCAGTTTGGAGATTATTGATAGTTATGGTGAATTCTCTAATGTGCCTCTAATTGGTACACAAAGAGGAATTAACTACAACCCTGCTTTGGCTCGTCGTCAACTTGGGTTCCCCTTGAGAGACAAACCTAATAACATTTTGTTAGAAGGTATTTTCTATCAAGAGGGTAAAGATCCCCAACATTTGAAGCTGAAGATTGTGCATGCTTGGCATAATGTGCATAGGAAAGGAAGATCCGAGCTTGGTCCGCACAATTGTGTAGCTTTGGAAGCTTGCACTCTTTGGGTGAAAAAGAGAGCTATGGAGTTGAAGATGCCTTATCCTTGTGAAAGACCTATGCCTATGGTTGTGATTGAGCCATTAACTCTCCCTAACCAAGATGAAGAGGAGTTAGAAGACGCACTCATCAAGATGAAGTAAGAGAAGGACATGTGGGAAGAGCGTTTATGTACTTTGAGCAAGAAGCATGAAGAGTTGTAGTTGGAGTCTAAGGACAAAGATGCACTGATTGAGCTACTTGAAGACCGAGTGACAAAGAGACAGAGAGAGCAAGAGGTGTCATCTACTAGCATGCCTCAACCTTCTGTTGCTTGGAACAAGATTTTTGACCAGCTTGTCCTCGAGAAGTCTCAGATGAAGGCTTCTTTTGAGACCGATATTCGTCGCATTCGAAGAAAGTAGGCGCCTTCAGCCAGATCTTCTGAAATTATTGTTAGGGATCCTTATGATGACTAGTCTCTTTTTCTCTTGTATCTTTTATTTTGGTTTATGAAATTGTACTCAATGTAATCCTTCCAATTTATATAAATAAAAAGAGATTTTTGGTCATATCAAATTGTTGCAATTACCATTTCAATATTATATACTTTGCAATTGATATAATAAGTTCCTTGGAAATAAAAACAATCAAGCATTGCATTTCATGCATCATTTGCATAAACAGGTTTTTGACAACTGTCTGATTGGTGTTCTTCCGTGCTTTAGCCAAGCTGACCCACCGATACAACACCAGAGCTAATAGTCCAAGAATCATGGAGCACCTTGAGCAAGAGAACCGATATTTGAAAGAGGAGATTGCCTGACTGACTGCCATGATGGAGTCAGTTCTTGCTGCCCAAAGTCAAGCTTCTCCAACACCTACAACTCCTCCCGTGAAGACTGTCATTTCTGAAGTGGTTACCTATACTGTGCCTGCTGCCACCGCCAACTTAACGCCAAATCTGCCTGCTACATTCCCATGGGGAATGCCTCCGAATTTTGTGCCAGAGGGTTTTGCTCCTACTTTTGCTTACATGCTGGCATCTAGCCCGGTCATGTCTGTGCCACCTCCTATTGTGCACACTTTGCCTCGCATAGAGGATACCATCTATCATTCCGAGCCATCTGAGGGCCCGGACGTCTATGAGAAGATGGACGAGATGAAGGACCAATTTCTTGAGTTGCGCAAGGAATTGAAAACACTGAGAGGCAAAGATCTGTTTGGGAAGAGTGCTGCTGAACTGTGCTTAGTGCCCAATCTGAAAATCCCAGTGAAATTCAAAGTGCTTGACTTTGAGAAATATAAAGGGAACTTATGTCCACTCAGTCATCTTGTGATGTATGCCCGCAAGATGTCAACCCAGACAGATAATGACCAATTGCTGATTCACTACTTCCAGGACAGCCTGACAGGTGCTGCACTCTGTTGGTATATGGGGTTAGATAGTGCAAGCATCTGCACTTTCAATGACCTAGGAGAGGCTTTTGTTAAACAATATAAGTACAACATGGATATGGCACCGGATAGGAACCAACTGAGGTTCATGTCTCAGAAAGATAAGGAGACATTCAAGGAGTACGCCCAACGTTGGAGGGAGTTGGCTGCCCAAATCACTGCTCCTTTGGAGGAGAAATAGATGACAAAAATATTTCTGAAAACCCTAAGTTCATTCTACTATGAACGCATGATCGCCAGTACCCCCAGTGATTTTATCGAAATGGTAAATATGGGGATGAGACTTGAAGAGGGGGTCTGTGAAGGACGATTGTCAAAAGAGGAGGCGTCAACTAGCAAGAAGTATGGGAGTAGTTTCAGTAAAAGGAAGGATAATGACACCAATGCAATTTCTAGTGGGAGGCAAAGGAGGCCTCAAGCAAGAAGAAATCCACCACCCCGTCAACATCATCATCATCAAGTATCTTCCGTCATTCCAGTATTCTCTAATCAGCAAACAATACCAATTCAACAATAACAAGAACATATATATCAAAATCAACGTCAACAACAACAACCGCAACAAAGAACAAACACCTACAACAACCACAATTCGAACAACAATCATCACCAACAACAGAATTTTGAGAAGAAAAAGGTGTCTTTTGACCCAATTCCTATGACATACGCAGACTTGTACCTATCATTAGTCCTCAAAAATTTGATTCAACCGAAGAATCCACCAAAGATCCCCGAACCACTTCCTTGGTGGTATAAACACGAACTTCGTGTGCTTTTCACCAGGGTGCACCTGGGCACGATATTGAGAACTGTTATCCGCTGAAGTATGAGGTGCAAAAGCTTATGAAGAGTGGCATGGTGTATTTTGAAGACCGCGCGCCTAATGTGAAAGCTAATCCTTTGTTCGCTCATGGGAATTCTTCAGTTAACATGGCGGATGGTTGTCCAGGTGAATTCAAAGTTTTTGATATCCGGTTTATCCGAAGATCTTTGGTGCATGCACAAAGATATCTGTTTGGTGAGTGAGTGTAAGCATGATTACGATGGTTGTAATATTTGTAGCGTGAACCCAAGAGGGTGTGTTGTGGTGAAAAGGGACATCCAATGTCTGATGGATGAAGGCATGATCCAGATTGTTCAATCCAGTCATGTAGATGACGATGTCAATGTCATAGTGCCCGTTTTCAAGCAACCAGAGCGGTTGGTGATTCAGTATGATAACATCAGTAACAAGAATGTCAACAATAGACCTATTTCGCCGTTGGTAATACGGTTAGGGCCCCCCGTCTCGTATGCATATGATAAGGCTGTACCGTATCAATACAATGCTACGATGTTAGAGAATGGTCAAGAGGTACTATTGCCTACAACCAATTCAGTGGTGAGCATTGCAGATGTTACAAAGGTGACCCGCAATGGCGAGTTTTTGGACCGGTGTTCTCGGAAAGTAAAGAAGAAACAGTTGTTGGTAAGAAGGCGGAGGTGCCTAGTGTAGATCTTGTTGGTTGCTCAAAAGATAAGTCTGGTGAATCCAGCAATTTGAAAACCAATGATGATGATGAGGTACTCCGACTGATTAAGAGGAGTGAATTCAATGTGGTTGAGCAGTTTCTCCAAACCCCCTCAAAGATTTTAGTGTTGTCTCTGCTTTTTAATTCACATTGTGGCTAACATCATTTCATGCAATAATCTGAGCTTTTGCGATGAAGAACTCCCTGAGGAGGGAAGAAATCACAACCTGGCTTTGCATATTTCAATGAATTGCAAAGAAGATGTTTTGTCAAATGGGCTCGTTGACACTGGGTCGTCACTCAATATGCTTCCAAAGTCAACATTGTCAAAGTTATCATATCAAGGAGCTCCCATGAGATACAGTGGAGTAATTGTCAAAGCCTTTGATGGCTCGCGCAAGATGGTTATTGGAGAAGGGGACCTTCCAGTCAAGATAGGTTTGAGTGATTTTCATATTACTTTCCAGGTAATGGATATTCACCCGGCCTACAACTGTTTGTTGGGAAGGCCATGGATTCATGAGGCAGGGGTTGTTACTTCCACTTTGCATAAGAAGCTCAAATTTGTCAAGATTGGCAAGCTGGTAGTTGTGGGAGGAGAGAAAGCGCAGTTGGTTAGCCATCTGTCGTCTTTCTCATATGTAGAAGTTGAGGATGAGGTCGGAACCCCGTTCCAAGCCTTATTTATTGCTGCTGGGAAAAGAGTTGGGACACATATGTCCTCTCTAAAAGATGATCGGAAGATTGTTGAAGAAAGTCATGTTGATCACTGGGGGTACGTGGTAGAGGTCGCCGAGAATAAAGGCAGAACTGGTTTTGGGTTCCAAAAGGGCTCGTCAACTGTTAGATCTAAGGAGATGCATCTCAGCTCGGAGGGTTCATTCATGGGAATGAACAACACTTATTTGCTGGGCTAGAGGACAATGAAGAGGAAGACTGCACCAATTTTGTAACACATGGAAAGACATGCAACAACTGGACTGCCGTTGATATTCCTATTATTTTGCATCGATCTAAGTAATTACTTTTATATTTTAAAATCCTTCTCCTATGCCTAAGGGAGAAATGATCATTGTTTGGGCATTTTAAATTCATCATCAATAAAATTAATTCTATTCATCCACATCTTTGATGTTTGTTTTTACTTTTTGCTTTATTTTGAAAATGGTAATCACAAAAAACATAAATAAACAATATAATTGTCCATCTGCATAATATTTGGTCACAAATTCACTTCTCATAAATCAAAATATCAAATCATTATGCAGGTTGGTTCCTAACCCCATTGAATACAATGATCCTTCTCCTTCTCCAAATTTTGAATTTCTTGTGTTTGAAACCGAGGAGGAGAGTGATGTAGAAGTGAGTGAGGAATTGTCTCGTCTTCTAGACCAAGATGAAAAGATTATTCAGCCATTTGAAGAGCAGATTGAGCTAGTCAACTTGGGTTTCGAGGATGATGTGAAGGAAGTCAAGATTGGGTCTCGACTGTGTCCAGATGCTAAGAAGGGGTTGATTGATTTTCTTCGAGAATATTCATATGTGTTGGCTTGGTCCTATCAACACATGCTTGGTTTGGATTCTAATATTGTGGAGGATAGATTTCCGTTGAAGCCAGAATGCCCGCCAGTCAAGCAGAAGATGAGAAGAATGCATTCGGATATGGCTGTGAAGATCAAAGAGGAAGCTCAGAAGCATATTGATGTTGGTTTCCTTGTAATTGCTGAGTATCCGTAATGGGTGGCCAATATTGTACCAGTGCCAAAGAAAGATGGAAAAGTCTGCATGTGTGTCGACTATAGAAATTGGAATAAAGCCAGTCCGAAAGATGATTTCTCTCTGCCACACATCGAAATGTTGGTAGACAATACTGCTAAATTCAAAGTCTTTTTGTATATGGATGGATTTTCCGGATATAATCAGATTAAGATGGCACCCGAGGATATGGAGAAGACCACAATCATTACACCCTAGGGAACAGTCTGTTATAGAGTGATTCCTTTAGGTCAAAAGAATGTTGGTGCAACTTACCAAAGAGCAATGACTACTCTTTTTCATGATATGATGCATAAAGAGATTGAAGTATATGTCGATGACATGATTGCTAAATCGATTGATGAAGAGGAACATGTTGAGCATTTCTTGAAGCTATTCCAGCGTTTGAGGAAGTATAAACTCCGCTTGAATCCCAATAAGTGTACTTTTGGTGTTAGTTCTGGTAAGTTGTTGGGCTTTATTGTCAGGGAGAAGGGTATTGAAGTTGATCCTGCCAAGGTCAAAGCAATACAAGAGATTCCTGCGCCCAAAACTGAGAAGTAAGTCAGAGGTTTTCTCGGCCGCTTGAATTATATTTCCAGATTCATTTCCCACACGTGCGCCTATATTCAAGCTTCTTCGGAAAAATCAGTCTTGTGATTGGACCGAAGACTGGCAGAAAGCATTTGATAGCATCAAGGAATATCTGCTTGAACCTCCGATTTTATCTCCACCTGTTGAAGGAAGACTGTTGATCATGTATTTGACTGTGCTAGAAGATAGTATGGGTTGTATTCTTGGTCAGTAAGATGAGACTGGGAAGAAAGAATCTGCAATTTATTACCTCAGTAAGAAATTCACTAACTGTGAGACTCGGTATCTAATGCTTGAGAAAACTTGTTGCGCATTAGCTTGGGCTGCTAAGTGTCTACGTCAGTATATGTTGAATCATACCACTTGGTTGATATCCAAAATGGATCCAATCAGGTATATATTTGAGAATCCCGCTTTAACTGGGAGGATTGCCCGTTGGCAGATGTTGTTATCAGAGTATGATATAGAATACCAATCTCAGAAAGCGATCAAGGGTAGTATCTTGGCTGACCATTTGGCTCACCAACCAATTGAATATTATCAGTCACTGCAGTATAATTTCCTAGATGAAGAGATTTTGTACTTGAAAATGAAACATTATGATGAACCATTGCTAGAAGAAGGGCCAGAACCTAGTTCCCGTTGGGGCATGGTATTTGATGGAGCTGTTAATCAATATGGAAATGGCATTGGGGCAGTTATTATTACTCCTCAGGGCACGCATCTACCATTTACAACTAGATTGACTTTCAAGTGTACAAACAACATGGAAAAATATGAAGCTTGCATTATGAGGCTTGATGAGGCCATGAATCTCAGAATCAAGTATTTGGATGTCTTCGGTGATTCAGCTTTGGTTGTGAATCAAATCAAAGGAGAATGGGAGACGAATCAACCCGGCTTGATACCATATAGAGATTATGCAAGGAGGATTTCAACTTTCTTTACAAAGGTTGAATTTCATCATATCCCTCGAGATGAGAATCAGATGGCAGATGCTCTTGCAACGTTGGCATCAATAATCGTAGTGAAATATTGGAATGAAGTTCCTAATTTATCTGTGATGCATCTTGATAGGCCAACTCATGTGTTTGCTGTTGAAGAAATCAGAGATGAGAAGCTGTGGTATTACGACATCAAATGTTTCCTCCAAATTCAGATTTACCCGCCTCGGGTATCTTTGAAAGATAAGAAGACTTTGAGAAGATTAGTCGGTAATTTCTACTTGAATGGTGATGTACTGTACAAGAGAAACTTCGACATGGTTTTGCTCAGATGCGTGGATAGACACGAAGCAGATTTGTTGATAACCGAAGTGCATGAAGGTTCCTTTGGTACTCACTCCAATGGACATGCGATGGTGAAGAAGATGTTGCGAGCAGGTTACTATTGGCTGATAATGGAATCTGACTGTTGCAAGTTTGTGAAGAAATGCCACAAGTGTTAAATTTATGATGATAAGATTCATGTTCCTCTGACCCTATTGAATGTTATCTCTTCCCCATGGCCCTTCTCCATGTGGGAAATTAATATGATTGGGATGATTGAGCCCAAAGCTTCGAATGGACATCGTTTCATTTTGGTGGAAATTGACTACTTCACAAAATGGGTTGAAGCGACATCGTATGCAAATGTAACCAAGCAAGTTGTTGTAAGGTTTATCAAGAATCAGATCATATGCTGTTATGGTGTGCCAAGTAAGATCATTACTGATAATGGATCAAACTTGAATAACAATATGGTGGAAGCTCTTTGCAAAGACTTCAAGATTACACATCATAATTCTTCTCCCTATAGATCCAAGATGAATGGGGCTGTTGAAGCTGCGAATAAGAATATCAAGAAGATTATCCAGAAGATGGTTGTAACATACAAGGATTAGCATGAGATGCTCCCATTTGCTTTACATGGGTATCGTACATCTGTCTGCACTTCAACAGGGGCAACCCCTTTCTCTCTTGTATATGGTATGGAAGTAGTGCTCCCCGTAGAGGTTGAGATTCCTTCGTTGCGTGTGCTCATGGAAGCCAAGTTGACTGAAGCTTAATGGTGTCAAACCAGGTTTGATCAGTTGAATTTGATTGAAGAGAAAAGATTAACTGCCATGAGTCATGGTCAGTTATATCAGTAGAGAATAAAGAAAGATTTTGATAAGAAGGTCAAACCTCGAGTGTTCAGAGAAGGCCCATATGTTGTTAAGAGAGCTTTTTCAGGCGGTGCCTTGATTCTTACAACTATGGATGGTGAAGAGTTCACTCGTCATGTGAACACTGATGTAGTCAAGAAATACTTTTCCTAAAAATAAAAGAACAGCTCGCTAAGTTGAAAACCCAAAGGGGCGACTTAGGCAAAAATGAGTGTCTTGGTGGATTGAAAACCTGAAAGGGCGATCTAGGCAAAAATTAAAGACATAAAAACAGAAAAAAAATCCCGATAAGTTGAGTACCCCACCTTGGGGAAACTTATGCAAAAATTAGGGATTTTGGCAAGTAACTGCATCCTATTGATATTCAGTGATTTTGAAGACTTGTTTGAGCACAAGGGCTGACATTAGTTCATCTCCTACAGCGGTCAAGAGTACAGTGGATATCAAGAGTTGGTACAAGGATTAAGGATCATTTGTATTCAATGTAACCCTTTTCCATGTCAATTACAATTTTCAACTTTGTAAAATCTATGGAGTCTTGTCATTTACAGACTACCATCCTATTAAATAAAGGTGAGCCTTTATCCAAATTGTTTCTACTCTTATTTTACTTCAGCCAACAGTTTTAAATTTTATTATGATCATTTTGAAATTGAACTTTTAAATCAAAATCAACTTTCTTTAACATATAAAAGCAAGAACTTTTTCCAAAAAAAGTAAAAAGAATATTAAGAGCATTTCAGTAATAAAAGCAAGTCCTTAAGTACGAAGCATCTGAGGTTCCCCAAGCAGTTAACTCTTCGGGTATCCCTAGACATTTATGTTGATTCAGTTCCTCGGCGGAGTGTTCGATCCCTAAAGGAGCTTCTTTCTTCTTCCCCAGCTGAGTTGGTTGCGGCGTTTTCATTTCTCCAACAGAGTTTCGGCCTTACTCAGTGGAGTCGGTCTTTCCTCTACAAGTGGATCTTCATCAGGAGATGTTTTGACCTTCCCCAGTAGATCGCTTTGGTGTCCCCATCAATCGTCTATTTTTGCTCCCCAGTCAGAGTTTCCTCCTGGTGTCTGAGCAGCTTTCGATTGCTTCCCCGGTAGAGTTGTCTCCCATTTTTATGGTGCTGACCTAAAATTCCCTTCAGATTTGGATGTTCTATCCTAAGTAGATCTCCTCTTTCCCCAACTAGGGTTAAGCCTTTGGGATATTGATCTCTCTGTTCTCTGGCAGTTGTCTCCATATTTTGTGGGTTGACCAAGGATTGTACCGGTGGTTCAAATTTCTTTGTGACACCTCTGTATCCTTCATGATCATTTTGTCAGCATAATCGTTATATATACATATACATATACATTCATAATTTCATGATTTGCATATCCTGTATCTTCATATTTGATTTGTTTGAGATTCTCATTCTCCGTTATGGCGGTCCTCTCTTAAATTGTAGAATGTCATCCCCTTAAGTAGAAAGACTTTAACCTTTCTCCATCTCACCACTGAGTTTGTTTCTTCGTGGATGTTTGTTATTTCAGTTGCATCTCCAGGAAATTTTCTGGATGGAATTTACTCCCCTTGAGTTATGTCCTCAATGGGTCGGGTCTTGATTGATTGTTTTCTTTCTAGCTCTTACCTAGATAGATATCTTGGTCCCCTAAGGGTCTATTACCCAGTAACCGATAGTATTCTTCTTAGTTTGCAGCTTCTTACTTCCTGCCCAATACCCGACAAAAGTGCCCTTTTTTCTCCTCAGTAGAATTCCCAGTGGATTTATTCCTCGAAAAGTTTATCCTTGATATGCTCATCCTAACCGGTGACGGATATCTTTTCTTCCTTCGTGGAGTCTATCCTCGATATGTTCACTTTAATCAGTGAGGGATATTCTCTTCTTTGGTATTCTATCCAGTAACCAGTAGTTGTAAACCCTATTGTTCCCCTTGAGCGGAGTCAATCCTTTATATGCTAGCTTTAATCGGTGACGGATTTTCTCTTCTTTGGTATTCTATCTAGTAACCGATAGACGTAATTCCTATTTCCTCCCCTTTTCAGAGTCTATCCTTGATATGTTCATCCTAACTGATGAAAGATTTTCTCCTTGATTTGGTCTTCTACTCTGTAACCGGTAGTTGTAAATCCTACTTTGTCCCCTCACAGAGTTGATCCTTGATATGTTCACCTTAACCGGTGACAGACTCTCTCTCTGACGCCTTTCTATTCAATTTTTCGATAGATGTAATTACCCTTTTTGTTCAGTGGGTATATCTTGATATGTTCATCCTAACCGATGACGGGTATCCTCCTTAACATCCCCAGGCAAGTCTATCCTTGATATGTTCACCTTAACGGGTAACGAATTTTCTTCCCTATCGAGTTTATCCATGATATGTTCATCCTAACCGATGACATATATTCTCACCCCTGGTCTTCTGCCTAGTAACTAGTAGTTTTAAATCCTATTGTCTGTAGTTATCCCCAGCGAGGTTATTATTACCCAGTAACCGGTAATGAATACTTCCTCCTGGTGTTTCCCAGCGAGTCATCCTCGATATGTTCATCCTAACCGATGACAGATGTCCTCTCTGTCAGATATTTATTATCTCCTTACCCAGTAACAGATAGTGGATAATAGATTTCGGCTCCTCCTGTGTTGAAGTTTATTTCTTCCCAGTTGATTTGAGTACGCATTTCCTTAGTGAAATCGTTCTTTCCCCTGCACGAGTTGAGTACTTCGGTTTTGCATCCATGTCATATGCATTCACGAGGTCTCTTAGGGACCAAATTTTGTTTCTCTATGTTATTATTTAAGACCATTCTACTGAGTCGAGCTTGAAGATTTTAACCTTCACCTCCTCAGTTAGAATGTCCTTAAATAGGGGCAGCTGTAAGACCCCGATTTTGACCCTAAGATCCCTCATGCAATTCCATCATAAGTATTAACATTGGGATCATTGTAACATCCCAAAATTTGCCCTCCTCTTTGTCGCAACCTGAAAAATACAGTGCGCGAAAAAACAACCGGCGAAAGAAAATGACAGAAGAGTCGCCACCGTGCGTTATTCATCCCAAAGGAAGGAAAGGAAACGCTCAAAGTAAACCTGAAAAAGGAAAGGACAAGACGGGGTCTCGCAACCAAATCTTGGGTTCGGGAGTCGGTTATGTGAAGGGAAGGTATTAGCACCCCTACGCATCCGTAGTACTCTACGGGATCCACTTTTGTAGTTCTTGTCTAAAGGGTGTGAGTTTATCTTGTGCTGTTTACAAAAAAAAAGGGTTAAATGAAAATGACTCGCGCGGATGTCGCATCCACTGCATACGTATCTCATCTGAATATGAGAATCAGAGTCTTCGTAGCTCGGATGACCTATGGGTTGGGGGGATGTGTGCTCGCTAAGACATCGCGTCTTATGCCTATGTATCTCATCTGGAATGAGAATCAGAGCAAGCCGAAGTTCGGCTAACTACGGGGTTATGGAGTGGGTTTTGGACGAACGACGTCACTACGCAATCTACCGGATGCTCGACCTTTGGAGACTTACTCACCTGTAGTAGAAGGAGTAAACGTGTGTTTAGGAGAAGAAAAATCAATGAAGGGTTAGGGTTTGGGATGCTCATGCAAAAAGGCAGTCCTTGGCGAAGGAACCGCGCTACCTGTGGGGATATGAACACATACAAAACAAACATGTATAAAGTAAACGTGCCAACTAGGGGCTCAGAAGTAAATAAACAAAAGAAAACAAATGCCTCCTATCGAGGTCTTCCAGCTAAGAAAGCGATAAAATGCGGAAAAGAGGTAAAAGTACCACACGGATGAAGATCTGAGGTAACAACAATTAAAGGAGTAAGAAACCCAGGGATCTCCCAAGCTAATGCCATCAAAGAAAGGTGAGTCAGTACAGGTAATCGGAATGAACCTCCAGGGGGTATCCCACAAATAAAGTGGGAAAACCACGCAAACCATCTCTGCAAGAGTCTGTGAGCCCTCACAAAAACTCAACAAAAGGGTTAGTGAAACACGATAAGCATTTTTTTCATGGATAACAGTATGGTTTCAGAAACCTCAAACCCTGTGGCATACATTTCAGAAATCATGTGATTAAACATTCAAGGCATAAATTTCACCCATTCATGCATATGCGAAACCTAACGATATCCACACTTCCAAATTCAAACATAATACATCACACATTTAGAACATTCAAATTGAAGGCGTAAAATAATGGGAATAGGGCAAACCTGATTGGAGAGATCGGTTGAAATCAGATGGCACGGCTGGGTTTGCAAGGCAATGTTAGGGTTTGCGTTAGATGAAAGTGTGTGAGTCAGATTCAATTTTTCAGAGCTGCCTGGGGGTTGCTCTGAGTTCTCTGTCAGGTTTCTCTTCAGGTTTTGTCCAGGTTTTGTTTCAAGGAAACCTCAGAGTATTTTGCTTCTCTTCCTTTTTCTGTCTAATCTCCCTCTTTTATAACCTGATATTCATGGCTTTGTGGGCTCAAATGAGAGAGGTCCAAGTCCAAGTTATTTCTATTATATATATATATATATATATATATATATATATATATATATATATTTTAATTTATATTTATTTATTTATTTATTTAATTATTATTATTATTATTTATTTATTTTTTAATAAAGTTTCTTGGATCTAATTCTGATTGACATGATGAAATGCAATATGAAATGCTAAATGAATGCATGAATGAGGAGGACAAATTTTGGGGTGTTACACTCTTCTTGGGACTAGTTTAGCATTTTGCATTTCATGTTTTAGGACATTAGGCATTTGCATATTGCATATCATCTGGAAATAATGAAGTCATCCTCCAAAGTCTTTTTCAGAAGATGAGAGGCTACATGATTCAAGCTTGAGGGTTTCTATGGACTGATTGTCAACCATCTGAGGGTGTGCACTTCAATTAGGGTTTTCTTGGTCCTTCAAAAGTTTGAGTATTATCTTTCTTTCAAGGATATGTTACCATCATCATGGTTCTATCATCACCAAGGGCTTCATGATTCATGATCAGTTTCCTCTGGATTAGGGTTTTGACCTATGGTCAACCCTAATCAATGACTTTTATTCCAGCCAGGTTTCTCAAGGAAATGAGGTATTTGTTGATGAGGGAGATCACATGGTTATGTGGAGAAGCTTATTTGAGTTAGGGATTCATTTCCGAGCCAATTCCTCAAGTGGTTGAGGCTCAAGCTGATCAGAGCATGTCAAGGTCATCTGAGGACCTATACAATTGACTGTGTAAGAGCTGAGGGCTAGGAGGGGGAGAAATGGTTTGAGACACTTCATTCATGTCCTAAAGAGGTTCATTTGTCCTTATAAACATCTATCTTGAAGGTTTTGAAGCCAGATCAAAAATTTCCCAAAATGGAAAGTGACCTGTAATTGAAAGTTTCCAAAAATGGAAAGTTTTCAGTCCACCGTCAACTTGACTTTACAACATAAAAGAAGCTTCAAATGAAATTTTTGTCAACATGAAAGTTGAAGATCTTTCTCTCCTCTTTCCAAAAAGTCCAAGATCATGAGCATCTGATGAACGGTTGAGAAGTTATGAGCAAATGATTATCAAGGGTGCATGGAACTTCAAAATGTCATAACTTTTGTTTCAAAACTCCAAAATGAGTCACTCTTTTTGCATATTGCTTCTTATGACCTATATTTTCCAAATCCAACATTGCATTGCATGAAATTTACTCATATGATCATTTGCCCATGCATGTTCATTTTGGAGGAAAAATGGAGAATTTGAATTTGGGTGATCACATGAGCTAAATACCATTGCCATTGTGTTCATGAAATGATTTTGAGTGAGTTTACACCTCCACATGCTACTGTTCACGTCCAAAATTTGCCATGCACCTTACACTTACCAATTTTGGCCATACACCTCATTTTCACTTAATCCCAATTAACACAAGCCTAATCAAAATTTCAGAGTGATTAGGAGATGGTATAAAAGCTTAAGCATAACAGAATTCTGGGGGTTTTTTACTTATTCTAGATCTAGATCCAAATTCCCTCCAAAATTTCTCTCATTCCAAATTTGAAATTTCTTCACATAACACCTGAATTTTACTGCATATTCGTGTTCCTTGATCATCATTTGGTAGGGATCAAGCTGTGGATTGAAGAAAATGGTGAAGAATTGTGCATACTCCATACATGAACATGAAGATGGAAGTTACAAGTTGAGCTAGATCCAAGCATTTCCAAGCATCAATTCATATTCAAAGCTTCATATCAAAAGTGGAGAAGGAGATTTGGAAGTTCTGGAGGCTTAATTACAATATTTTGGTCACTACAAGTTCAGGTTGGTTAAAATTTGAATCTCTTAATTCTTCAAATCATTGCCATGTTTAGGTAGATCTCATCATGCTGAGAATTCTGATGGTTATAGATTTAAATTTGGTTGAGATTTTGTTGAGATATGTTAGTTTTAAGTTTTGAACATGAAAGATGTTTTCATTCGATTCATGAAATGTGTGATGATTTAGACTTAGTTGATGATAGATCCATGTTCTACACCTCATGAGCTTTCGATTGGTATGCTTATTGTGCAATTCTGGATTATTTTTTTGTTGAAGCTACTGTAGCCTCGCCGGTCTCAACGAGGAAGACGGTGGAAACCACCGTCAACCTCCGCGTGTGAATAGTGGCAGACGCTTCTGGTTGAGCGTTAGGGCTTGTCCCTGTCATCGCCACGCATGCGTCCTGCTAGCGAAACCATAGGCCAAGATTACTTTGACTTGTCCACATATGCTTGGACTTTGCTGACTGGGACACCACTTCAATTAATGAAGTGCTGCGTTTTGATCCCAGGCGCATACCTCCATTTAATTCCCATTGGCAGCGCTTTTGTGATTTATTTCTTCAGCGCCTTCTATTTTTTCATGTACCTGGTTCGATTTCAGCTGATAGCATATTTTAAAATTAATCAATCCAATTTCATTTCCCTCCAATTATCATGTGCTTTCTTCATTTTTATTTCAATATTTCCATCCAACTTCAAAAAATCATAACAAATAGAATATTGATCCAAATTGAATGAAATTTTTTCCTACATGTTCATCTTGATGTCTAGTATTTTATAGTGTCCATTTCCTGATTTTATCATTTCTGGATTTTAAATGGTGAACTGTTATTTGAACATGACGCAAAATGTGACATGTTGTACCAATTCTCTTGTGAAATACTCATTAATTGGTCAATTGCTTTGAAATTTGATATGATGATTCCTAACATGTTACATGATATTTGAGCTTTTATTTGGCATTTTTAGCATATTCCATCTCTGTTTGGGACACATGGATGTATGGTGTGACAATGTGTGTCACACATTTTGATGTTGCTCTTGTTCATTTTCATATACATGTCAATTGAGCTTTTCTGATTCTAATTTTTTGCATGATGCTTGCGTTTAACATGTCAATTGGCTTTGCTTATTGATTTGGATTTGATCCTTTTTAGGACCTGTTCTCACTTGATTAAATGTGTTTCATGTTGAATATCACCTTCTGTTTTGACTTTTTGCTTTGCCTTTGACCCTAGTCTTGGACTAGTGGTTTGTACTCACCTTTTGAGCTTTGTATTTCAGGTTCAAGCAATTAACTCTAATGGTTGATGTGATCTCAATTCATGAGATGCAAATTACTTTTTACACTAAACTTGGTTGTGTTGTAGGGTCATTGGTGATGAACTCACTTGAGTTGTTGACTTGTATTGTGTACATATTGAGGAACCACTGTTGTTGACTGTTTGGTTTGTCTGAATTTGAATACTGACTGTTTGACTTTTGTACAGGTACTTTAGTCGCTTTTAGCTCATTGCTTGAGCTTTGCTTTGCTTGTGGTTGGCATACCACCTAAGTAATCATTCTCTAACTCCATGTAGTCTGGAAGCCCTGTCGTTTCTTTTGGCAGGCATTTGGCTGAAGTCCTCCTTAAGAGGCAATGACTGTGGTTGTTTATATTTGTGCCATGTACTTCAAGACCTCCTAAGTGAAGAAGCGATTGGCAGATAGATGGGATTTGCAATCAAACCCCTGCTATTCAGTTGAGTCTTTCATTATGCTCGCACTACGTGCTGATGCTTTTGAATAAACACCCAAGATCTTGTATAGAGTCCGTCAGGTGGAATAGGGTCCCTCATTCTGGACCCCCACACATTCTTTGTCTTAAGCTCACCCAGGCCAGGGTTAAGAGCTTTGAGGTCTAACCCTCATTACCTTTCATCTGCTCACCCTAACTCTCAATGTTAGAGGTTAAGAGCTCCAGATTACCATTGCATTCAGGCTTGTTTGTCGAGGTTGACATGACCCTTTGACTAAAGCCCACCCTTGTGTGAAGCCTATTGTTTGTATATAGAGTGTGATGATTGCTTTTGATATGTTTATCTGCTTTCCACTTCTCCCCTCCTTTTCTGTAGGAGTCGTACGATTAACTTCCAAGGAAGTTGAACGTATGTAAAGATAGACTTGAGTTGACTCACTTTCTGTGTGAGTCAAGCTCTTGTTAGAGACCTCAACTTAGGGTTATAATTTGCATGACGACTATTAGGCTCGAGTCAGTCTCCCTTTTAGTTTTTTATTCCCTTGGTCTCTGGTTAAGAGAATTTCTCCCCTGTTAAGGGGAACTACGTCGCCCTGATCCTCATACCAGATGAGGTACGTAGGCAGGAGATCGTGCGAGATCTCTCCGGGCACCCTTTTTCTTTTTGCGTGGGTTTTGCTTGACAACTTCTAGGCTCGAGTTCCAGACTCCCTTTTAGTTTGTCAATTTGCTTTCTACCTTTGGTGTTCGCTGGTTAGCGATTGCTTATTTGTTTGGAGTCGGATGTAAGCCCAGCTATTGGCATTTCGTTTCCTTGTTTGCCTTTGTTTGGAGTTGGATGTAAGCCCAGCCATTGGCATTCCATTTCCTTGTTTATTTTGTGGAGTCGGATATAAGCCCTGCTATTGGCCTTCCGTTTCCTTGTTGAGTTTCTTTTGACGTCCCAGCGTCTCTGTGTTGTGTTTTGTTTCGGCGTGCGTTAGCCGAACTACGGTAGCTCTGATTCTCATTCCAGATGAGATACGTAGGCATAGCATGCGATATCCTAGCGAGCTTGTTCCCCATTTCCCTGAACTACGTTGACCCTGATGTTTGTTTCTGATAAACTACGTAGGCCCAGGATGCGACATCCTGCCGAGTCCGCTTCCTCTGTTTTCCTTCGCCTGTGTCCTATTCCAGTGTGTGCATTCTTTGAGCAGTTTTTTTAGCAACCTTTTTCTATTCTTGTGAGCGTGGATCCCGTAGAGTACGACGGACGTGAGGGGGTGCTAATACTTTCCCCTTGCGTAACCGACTCCCGATCCTTGCAATCTCGGGTCGTAGGACCATTCCTTTCCCTTTTTCAGGTTTACTTCGAGCGTTTCCTTTCCCTCCTTTGGGATAAATAACGCACGGTGGCGGCTCTGTGTCTTTTTCCCGCCGGTTGTTTTTTGCGTATGCGACAACTGGCGACTCTGCTGGGGACTAAAGAAGTTGACCTCTTGCTGGTCCATCTTCCCCAAGCGAGTCGATCCTAGCGCTCTATAGGATAGTTTTGGTTGCTTTTTCTGCTTTATTTATTGCATTTATGATTATTATATTGTGACGGTATATATTTGCATACATGTTTGCATGCATCATATTATCATTGTGCTGGATTCTGTACAGGTTGGTTCCTCTGATTTGGGGTGGGTGTTCTGAGTGGGGCTAAAACCCAGGCCCGAGTATACACCTAGGATTAGCGTGGTCTCATGTTGCCTCTCATGTTAGGTCAACATGTTTTTGGCGACGTGACATACCACAAGCCAGACGAGGTTCTTTTGAGGGAGCTCTTCCTTTGTGGAGTATCCACTTTGGTTGAGTCACCTCATCTGAGCTGTTGACTTCGGCGACCGTTCTTTCCCGGATCTTTGGTTTAGACGATCTTATGAGAGCTGCAGCGGCACACCCGAAAGGGCAAACCCGTTGAGTATCTTGTCCGATTGTTGAGACCATTATCCGCCTTAGGATGACCTTGTTAGAATTCACCTGTGAGGGGATGGTTGATTCTTATAGATGCATGTTCTGTTGGTGACTCTGTGATGGTGACTAATGGTTCAATTATTGATCTGGGTCCTATTTATGAGTGGGATTTATGGATATTTATTTCTGAGACGCCGGAGTTCTGTCCGCGGTGTTTATCAGTGGGGATCCGTTTAGGGGGAACCCAAGCTGACGACGTGCTAATATAGGATTGTAGCTGATCCCACCACATGTACCAAGAAGAGGCACATTAGGGAATTCACCACAATAATCAATAATCTGAACTGTATCATACACGCGATCATACCAAGAGATATCATCATTAGTGAGAGACATAAGTCTTTGAAACCACCGTAGACATCCCTTGTTCTCCTTGAAAGCGACCGTCTGCGGCAAGTGAGAAATAAGCCACTTATACAGCAGAGGCAGACATCACACAATAACTCCTCCACCCTTTGCATTCCTCAAATGCAAAGAAAAATAGGCATCACCCAACAGAGTCGGAACGGGATTAAGAACTGAGAAGATCCGAATGGCGTTCACATCCACAAATTTGTCGATGTTGGGGAACAATACCAATCCATAGATGAGCAGCACAAATAAAGCCTCAAAGGCATCCTCACTCTTGGCCTTCCCATACACGGTAGCTTGAGTGATGAGGAAATCGGAAGGAAGACCCTGAATTCCACCTTTGGTAGTCAGATTAGCTTTAATCAAGGCTTCATCTATGTGCAACAAGTCTGCAATCTCTCGAGAAGTCGGAATACTCTCTAAGCCACTGAATGGTACCTGATCCAGAATCGGAATCCCAATAAGATGAGCATACTCCTCAAGCGTAGGCAACAACTGGAAATCTGGAAATGAGAAGCAGTGATACAGGGGATCATAAAACTGAGCCAAGGTACTCATCAGACCCTCATCAACCTGAGTAGTCAACAGAGGCAGAAGCTTCCCATAGCGAGCTTTGAAACCCAAGGGATCTAATACATAAGATGTCAGATTCCTTAACTCTTTCACATCGGGCTGTCTAAAGTTGTATTTCTTTGTATGCCTTTTTGGTCTTTCCATGTCTGAAAATTTTGCGAATAAACCCTTTAAGTTCCTTGAAAATTTTCTCATTTTTCTAATGACATGAATGCAAATGAATGCATGAATGCATGAATGCAACAATCACACTCAAGGATCAAGCAAGTCACACCAAACAACGATCATGGGAAAGCTCATTGTATCCCTAATATCAATCATCCATTTTGGTGGATTATGGTTTTCACCTTATCGACACCCAAGTTCCATTGATATTAACAATACATGAACCGGCTCAATCATCCTTAATATCAACCATCCATTTTGGCGGATTATGGTTTTCACCTTATCAACGCCCAAGTTCCAATGATATTAAGGATGTCTGAACGACTCAACCACGAATCACGGGTTTGTTGAGAGTCACGAGCATGGAGTCTCGGTTAAGAACCACCCAAAGGGAGTGTACTAGGGTTTAAACTTGCCGAGCATGTTCTACCAGAGGTTCCCATAATCATCGTCCCATCTTTCGGATATTATCGGAGGAACGAATACTCGTATTCCAAAAATATTCTCAAGAGAGACTCTTATGAGTGTAGTATCGCGTAACAATCGTATCAGATCTGACATCTGAACGACCTCCGCACTACGTCCTAAAAAATAGGCCAAGATGGGCTTGGTAAACTACGGTCCTTGGCTTCTAAGGCACATGATTGAAAGAATAATGCCTAACCACAAATAACTTGTGTGACATTATTAATCCAACATGACCTCCACCAAGTGAATGGACTCGCAAGTCAACTGGCTAAGGAATACTCCACACCAGTCAACAAGACTACGCCATTCTCCTATCCTAAGGTGCACTCGAGTTCGGGTATAGAACTCATCTCACAGAGATCACCAAAGCAAACAGCAATTGTATATCAAGCAATTCAAACATTACAATCAATACAGTTATCCCAAATTGTACAAAAATATGTCAAATAACACATAAGCAAATATCACACAACAAGGGTGAAAAGTAGGCAAAACCACCAAGGAAGGTCTAATATTTTCCCCAACAGAGTCGCCACTTTTCTGTAGCGGTGTATTCGTCACTTTATGATTTATTGATTAAACCAAAAGCAAAGCATACAAAGAAATCGAGTCGCCACCGCACTTTTATTTATCCAAAGGATTGGGTAAAAAGTGAACAAAAGCCTAAGAAGTTTTACACATAGAAAACTAATGAAAAGATCAGAGAATCTGGGTAAGGGGTAAATTACGCAATGGGAAGGTGTTAGGCACCCAAAACGTCCTAGGTACTCCTAGGGAGCCCTTTTCACACTTGTTGTATAAAAAGTTTATTTGTTTATGACATATTGTGCAAACATGATTGGGAAGATGAGAAAAGAATATACAATTTATTATTTTTGTGTTTGAACGGATGAACCCGTTGCCTACGTACCTTCCATGAAAGGTAAGGATCAAAACGCCGTAGTTCGGCTAAAAAAATTCCAAAATATGAGTGGGTTCATTTTAAAACAAGAGCACTAAGGCTTTTCATTATCAACGGGAGAAAACTCAACCAAAACCAACAATCCACCATGAGAGGATAGCTTCAACATACTAGTGAGGGGTTAACCCTATAATAAGTATGGAAGACTTATAATCAACTCACTAAGGATGTGGTGAGATTTACATCAACCACTATGAGAATTGAAACCTATGGCTAATGTATGAAAACATATCAACAATGGACAAAGCCACAAAACAGTTGAATGAGTGAAGTTAATGGATTATGAGTATTCACAAAAGGATGGTCAAAGTATGATTAAAATTCAATTCAAAGAAGTATTATCAAAATGAAGTTTGAAAAGTCAAGGACTTAAGGTCCAGGTTTCTAATTTGAAAAGACATGAAAATGTTTGCACAACATGTATTTACAAGTTTTAAAAGTCAACAAGTGAAAAGGGGTTTTGAAACAAAAAGGATGTGGATGAAGGAGTGTAAAACTTCCTAGAAGTTCACCTCTTGAGATCATATAGAAGATGATTCAAGTGTGTCCTTTGGAATGAGGCAACAATGCAAGTAAGCAAATAAAAGCAAGGTGATACCGGATGCCAATCAATCTGGACTTATACCAATCTCACAAACAAACACGGATACCGGATACCAATCAATGGATTTACACCAATCTCCTAAAATAAACAGGGATGTCAGATGCCAATAAATGGACTTATTCCAACCTCCTAAAGCAAAAAAAAATATGGATATCAGATGCCAATCTATCTGGGCTTATACCAATCTCCAAAGGATGATCATAGGAGTACAAATGCCAACAACATGGACTTACAATTGTATCCTCACATACAACAAACAAATAAAAGCAATAAGCAAAGAGGATATAAGTGGCCAATGAAATGGTCTTACACTTAATCCCTTCCAAATCATAGGAACAAAGGCCAATGAATGGACTTACAGTTGATTCCTCAATGGGAAAACTCAAACAAGTCACAAAGATATGAAATGATGATCATGCGATAATGAACAATTATAAATGCACAAAGCACACAAGCAAATATGCACAAATGAATCAAGCAATCATTCAAATAAAGTCAATTAGCACTCACTATATACAAGCAATTTGGCTCAAGCAAGGGTTAGACTTTAAAGTCAACTGGAATGGGGTAAGTTGTGCTCTTAACCTTAACATTGAGAGTTAAGGTGAAGCAGATGAAAGGATATGAGGGGTGTGCCTCATTGCTCTTATCCCTAGTCAGGGAGAGCATTGAATGATATAAGGTGTGGGAGTTCAGAAAGTTGGAACTCTCTCCACAAGTTAATGACTCTATAGATCTTGGGTTAATATCCACAATGCATCAACATGTAATGTGAGCAAAGGGATGACACACAGAATAGTAGGAGATGGACTACACATCTCTTTTGTCTACCAATTGCCTTATCAAAAGGACTTTTCCTGCTTGGGGACAAAGATAAACAATCACAAGCATTGCCTCTTAAGGGGGACTTCAGACAGGTGCCTGGCCAAGTAACAGGCCAGGTCTTCCAGACTACATGAAGAAGAGAGGTTATACCTAATTGGTTAAGCAACCAAGCAAGTTCAAAATGAACTTAAGCAATTAATGTACCTGAAAACAATCCAACTCAGTCAGTATACAATTCAAAAAGTCAAACAGATAATCCAACAGTCAACAGACAATACACAATCAACAATCAAGGCTACATTATGCAAGGCACAAGCTCAACTCAAATGAGCTAAAAGCAACCTACAAAACAAGTCAAAGTTAGTCTATAACAATCAAACAAACCAACTCAAGCCATGTGAATTAATCTCCTTAAAGCCATATGCTTCTTAACCTGAAAACAAACTCAAACATGAGAAGCAAACCACTAGGACAAGGCCTCGGGTCAAAGAAGGAGAAATAATCCAAAACAGAACATGAAAATTTACAAGAATCAAGATTAATCAAATTAAAACATCATCCAAAAGGTCTCATGTCAATAGCATCAACCAAATTCATTTCATAAAGCAATCATGTCAAGGTATGCAAGTTGGAAGCTCATTGAAGCAACAAAATGAACAAAGGCATATTAATTCCAAAATGGCTCTATAAATCTCAAGAAAAAATCATGGCTAAACAGCACACATCAAATGATCTACATACCAAAAATCATGGCATTTGGATAAGTATAGGCAAGTCAAAGAAATTCACTAAGTCAAGGTAAGCATAAACAAGCTCAAAGGAGGCACAAATTGATACATCAACTTAAGGAAATCTTAAAACAGAAAGGACAAATGATAAATGACTCAAACCAAAGCCAAAATAAGCTTCAGGGTGTCTAGAAAACATGTACAAAATTTCAAGTTCATATGATAAAGCATAAGCATTTCCCAAATCATCTAAGTTCAACACTCATCAAAAGTCCAAACATGACCAACCAAGCAAAGAAAATCTCAAACAAATCAGAAATGGACCCAATAATTCCACAAAAATTCATGATCAATCCTAAAATCCAGAATTAGCATCTTGCAAATAATCAGATCATTTGGCATTTAGTTGGCATGGTAAATAAAATCACCAAATCAAGCAAGCAAAGGTGTGACACACATTGTCACACCTACATTAATCATATCATATCTCATCAACCAGAAATACTAAAAATGCAAACTCTATACCAAAAGATCATGCAAAGTGTCTAGTTTATGCATGTCAACTTTCAGTTTCATTGGATTAACCATCATCGTTTCACAAAGAAAATGGCAAGCAAGGTGCAAGGTATAACATGCAAACATAAACCCTAGGCCAAAAACATTTTCAACCGTGCACAAATTCTGTAAAAATATCCAAAAAATAGAAGACATCATGAAGATCATTGTGCAAAAAACCTCATGTGATTTGGATAAGTATTTATTGAATTATGAATTTTTGAATGAAGAGAAAAATTAAAACAAACATGAAACAAGTAGCTTGAACATGTATAGCATAAATGGAAAAAATGCAAAAGCCAAATATTGGAATGTGACCGAGCCAAGGATCGAACAGAGTTCAAATTTGAATTGAGGCGCCACTTAATGAAACTCTCCGTTTCATTAATCAGACGTGGCAAGGCGCTTCAATCTGAGCCAATCATATGGACACGCACGCATGACATGGACCAATTGTAAGACCCCAATTTTGGCCCTAAGATCCCTCATGGCCCATATCATATCATATCATGGCCTCAAGGATCATTGCATGCCTAGCTTCCCTCCTAGTGGGTAGATTGCCTTGTGGTTGGTTCCTGATCACCAAGCATACTTTGCATTTGTATATCTTTGCTTTTCATATGTCTACTAACCAAAAAGTACAAAAATATTGTCAGTCTAACCTTGTTGCTTGCAGTTGAAGCAATCATCAGCAATTAGGTCAAAGACAGTCAACAGTCAGTCAAAGTAGTGGATGGTGGCCATTCTTGCAGAATTTGGGCACCATGATCAATAATCAAGAGTTCATACAACTTGGGACATCATTTGAAGTCAAGGTCTCAAGGAATTAGGGTTTGGAATTCATCAGAAATGGTTCAATCATACAAAACCCTAGAAAAGTCAACAGGAAGTCAAACTTGGTCAACTGTGGATTTAATCAGTGATTTGATGGATGGAATTGATTTGAAGGAGCTCATTCATGTCCATACAAGCCTCATATATCATGCCAAACCTCATCATGGAAGAATTTGGAGCAAAATCAGAAATTTCCCAAAATAGAAAGTGGACCTGTAATTTCAACTGCCAAAAATGGAAACTTCTTGATCTTAAACTTACATCATGATACAAGCTCCAAATGAATTTTTGCCCAACATGAAAGTTGAAGATCTTGTTCTCCCATTTTCAAAAAGTCCAAGAACTCTCAAATCCCATGTATGGTTGTCAAGATATGATCAATTCAATTTCAAAAATTTGTGAACTTCAAAGAGCCATATCTCATGAACCCTTTGGCCAAATTTGATGGGGTTTTTTCCCACAATCTCCATTTGTTCCCCTCTTTCCAAAAACGCATTCATCATGAACCAAAACCTTGCCAATCAAAATGCCATTTTTGAGCTTGACTTTATTAAATTCAAGTGTGCAAAATGTTGACTTTTGGATTTAGCTATTTTTAAGCAATTTGGCCTTTTGGGATCTGTTTTAAATGATGTTTGAAACTTGTTTACAAGCCCAAATCGTGCAGACCATACACCTCCATGTTCATTTGGTGGAAAGTTAGCAATTTTGCAAATGGTTCCATTTAAGTTAAACAAGCTTAGCATTTGTTAAACCAAGACTAAACAGACATATATAAGTCATTTTTCTGGGATTCTGAACCCTAGCAGCAGCCATAACAAAACCAGAAAAACTCTCACTCTCTCATTTTCCCATTTTGCACGATTTGCATTTTCTGGCCAAAAGCTTCAAACCCTCGAGCCTTTCTTCATCGTTCCATCATCTAACCACCATTTGGAGCCCTTTTGCAGCACAAAACTCCAGCTGGAAGATCATCTTGAGTTCTGTTTTTCCAAGCATACAACCATGGCAAATCGAGCTTTGAAGGTCTCCAAGCAGCATTGAGCTAAGCTACCTCAAGAATCCATCATCTCAAAGCATTGTGGACCTCTGTTTGAGCTGGAAGCATCCAAACAACCACTGTTCCTCGATTTTCTTCACAGCCAAGTAAGATTTCGACTATCCTTTTTCTCTAATCCATGCCATGTGTTAGAAAGAGCTTGCTTTGCTGAGTCCATTACAACTTGAATCACATGAAATGGTTAAGATATGCATGAGAAATCTGGAACTGAATTTTTGTGATCAAATATGTCTTGCTCGATTCACACTGTTTGAAGCTGTTTTTGTTAAAATGAATGTTGGATTATGGTTATGCTTGGTTTGCTGAATCGATTGCCATGCTTGATTGATGTTTCTGGGCGTGTTTGATTTTCACGATGGTTGTTGGTTGATGATGATGAACACTGTTGCTTTCACGAACCCTAATATTTTTCCAGAAAAATCTTGCTTCACGTATGCATGTGTGTTGGCTGCTGTTGTTGTTTGTGATTGCATGAATCATTTCCACTGCCATGCTGTTTGTATCATGTTGTTTGAATCGATGATGAGCATGAAGATGAAATGCTTTTGGTGTATAGAAACCCTAGCCATTGTCCAGAACATTTTCACACGATTGGTCCTCTGTACTGTTCCATTGAGAACTGGCCAATTACAACATTTCCCGTGTCCATTCAAAACGGTGCGTTTGGATTAGTATGTGTGGTATTTACTGAATTGCCATTCGGTCAACTTAGTTTGACTTATCATTCCATGCTATGTATTCATGTTATTCCAATTTGTTACTTCACTTCTAAAATCCATTTCTCATTCATTTCAACTCCAAAAATCATGGAATTTTTTGCATCATGTTCATGAGAATGTCTACTATTTTGTCATGATTTTTAATTATTTTTTGCGTGGCTGGATTTTTAAATGGTATTAGGTTTCTTGTCATGTATGCTTATTTGATACCTTTTGCCAATCCTTTTGTGAAATGATCATGTTGCATCCAATGACCCTGAAATTTTTTGTGGTTATTCTACACTCATTCATGTTTGTTTTGATGTAGAGTTCTTGCATTTATCATATGTGGTTGTTGACTTATGAATTTTTGAAGTAGGGTGTGACAATTTGTGTCACACCAATGTTATGCTATTTCATGATTTTTGTTGACATGCTTCCTGACCTTCAAATAATGTGAAATTTTGCATGAGCCATCCCTTATATGTCTAGTTGATGTGTGAATTTTCCTGGAATTAATTGTGCCATTTCCTATTTGTTTGGAATTTTTCTTCCCTGTCTAGTCAAATGTTGACTTGTGTGACACATGTTCCCATTTCCTTTGTGAAATTCTCATACCTTATTGGATGATCATGAAATTTTACATGTGCATACTAGACATCTCAAGCTTTTCATTGGTGTTGATCCCATCCATTTCTCATCTGTTTTCACTTTGTTATGATTTTTTGAAGATGACACATGTTTTGTTGACTTCTTTGTGCACACTTGAAATTGTGTTGACTTCTTGATTTTAATTGACTATCTTCCCATGATCCAATTGAGCTGAAAATTTGTATGAATGTCATGTTATGGATTGTGATTGACCCTGAATTATTTCATAATTTTTGGAATTGATTATGTTTGGGTTTGAGCTTGGTCATGCTGTTGACCTTTTGTGTGCTCCCTCTTGCCATGTTTTGACTTCTTTGGTCTATAAAATGATGTTGATGCATGATATAAACTTGAAACAAATTGAGTTTGCTTCTTGATTGTTTAAACTTGATTTTGGTTGACTTTCATTTGCTGTTTTGACTTTCTCATTTATTTTTGACCCTAGGCTTGTCCTAGTGGTCTTTTGGGCTTATGATTGAGTTCATGTTTCAGGTTAAGCAACAATGCCTCAAAGATCATACAAATTTGATTGAGCTTGATTATATATCATGTGCTAACCTTTGTTTTGTAGGTGGTATGATTCATATTATTTGAGTCTTGTGCTTTGCACACTTGTTTCTCTGTGTTGACTGTTGAGTCCATTCCTTTTGTTTTAACTGTTGAACTGTGTACTGATTAGTCTGACTATTTCAGGTACCCTTTAGTTGCTTAAGTTCTTTGAACTTGCTTTGCTTTGCTATTTAGCAATTTGCTTTGAGGTAATCCCTCTTTCTTCATGTAGTCTGGAGACCCGGCCTGTTATTTGGCCGGGCAAACTGTCTGAAGTCCTCCTTAAGAGGCAATGCTTGTGTGTGTTTAAAATTGTCCCAAGCAGGAAAAGTCCTTCAAATAAGGCAATTGGTAGATCAAAGGGATAAGCAACCTATCCCCTACTATTCAGTGAGTCTTCTCCTTGCTCCCATTACATGGTTGTAGCATTGAGATCTTAGCCCAAGATCAATCGAGTCAATAATATGTGGAGAGAGTTCCTACTTTCTGAACTCCCGCACTTTCTGATATTCAAATGCTCTCCCTGATCAGGGATAAGAGCAATGAGGCACACCCCTCATCTCCTTTCATCTGCTTCACCTTAGCCTCTCAATGGCAAGGTTAAGAGCAACTTTTTACCCTATTCCAGTTGGCCTCAGTGCCTAACCCTCTTGTGTGAGCCTCCTTGTTTGGCTATAGAGTGTGCTGTTTGATTCTCATTGATTGATCACTTGCTTCATATGCACATGTTTGCTTGTATGCTCCATGCATTTATCATCATCATTAATTGCTCATTAATGCATAATCATCTCATTTGTCTTTGTGACATTATCATTGCTGTTTACCCATTGAGGACAATTGTAAGACCATATCCTTTGGCCATCGCTCCTATGATATGGAAGTGAGTATAAGACCATTACCTTGGCCACTCATCTTATCTTTGCTTGATGCATTTGATTGTATGTGAGGTTGCAACTGTAAGTCCCTGTAAGTTGGCATTTGCTTTCCTATGATCACATGTTGCTTTGTTTGTTTGTATGTGAGGATACAACTGTAAGTCCCTGCAAGTTGGCATTTGTATTCCTAGGACCATACTGTGGAGGTTAGAGTAAGCCCAGATAGATTGGCATCTGACATCCATGTTTTGCTTTGTTTGTATGTGAGGATGCAGTTATAAGTCCCTGTAAGTTGGCATCTGCTTTTCCTGTGATCATAAGTTGGTTTATCTGTTTGTATGTGAGGTTGCAATTATAAGTCCCTGTAAGTTGGCATTTGCTTTCCTATGATTATGTGTTGCTTCTGTTCTTGTATGTGAGGATCCATTGTAAGTCCCTGTAATGTGGCATTGGTTTTCCTATGAGCATATGTGGAGTTAACCTAAGTCCAGATAGATTGGCAGTTGACTTCCATTTTTCATCTTTGTTTTCTTTTGAGGAGATTAGTGTAAGACCATTGAGTGGCCTCTGATATCCATTTCTGTTTTAGGAGACTGGTGTAAATCCATCTATTGGTATCCGGTATCCACCTTTTATTTCTTTGTTTGAGGAGATTAGTGTAAGACCATTGAGTGGCATCTGATATCCAGTTTTATTTTAGGAGATTGGTATAAGCCCAGTGATTGGCATCCGATATCCGTTTTTGCTTTCTTCTTTGTTTGTTTGTTATTATCCATTGCTATTCCAAAGGACACACTTGAATCATCCTCTATATGATCTCAAGAAGTGAACCTTCTAAGAAGTTTTACAATCCATCCTCATCCATTCATCCTCATTATGTCCTAAACCTTTTCACACTTTGATTTCAAACTTGACATAGAAATTGTGCAAACATCCTCATGCTTTTCAAACTAAAAACCTGGACCCAAGTCCTTGACTTTTTTCAAACTCCATTTCATAATACTTCTTTGAATCAATCTTAATCATACTTTGACTCCATTTTCATAATCACAATCAATTAACTTCACTCATTCACTTGTTTTGGCTTTGTCCATTGTTAATCTTTTCACATTAGCCATAGGTTTCAATTATCATTGTGGTTGATGTAAATCTTGCCTATCCTTAGTGAGTCGACAGTAAGACTTCCGTACTGAAAACAGGGCTAACCCCTCTAGTACGTCGAAGCTATCCTCGCATGGTGGATGTTGTTTCTTGGTCGAGTTTTCTCCCATTGATAATGAAAAGCCTCAGTGCTTGTGTTTAAAACTGAATCCACCAACTTTTGGAAATCTTTTAGCCGAACTACGGCGTTTTGATCCTTACCTTTGATGGAAGGTACGTAGGCAGCGGGTTCATCCGTTCGAACACAAAAATAACTAAATTGTATATTCTTTTCTCATCATCCCAATCATGTTTGCACAATACTTATGTCATAACAAATAACAATTTTTTTTACAACAAGTGTGAAAAGGGCTCCCTAGGAGTACCTAGGACGTGGTGGGTGCCTAACACCTTCCCATTGCGTAATTTACCCCTTACCCAGAATCTCTTATCTTTTTATTAGTTTTCTACGTGTAAAACTTCTTAGGCTTTTGTTCGCTTTTTAGCTAATCCTTTGGATAAATAAAAGTGCGATGGCGACTCGAAATTTCATTGTATACCTTGCTTATGGTTTAATCGATAAATCATATAGCGACGAATACACCGCTACAGAAAAGTGGCGACTCTGCTGGGGAAAACAGCAATCGATCCTTGGTGGTATTGCCTACTTTTCACCCTTGTTGTGCTATATTGTTATTTATTTGTGACATATTTTTGTACAATTTGGGATCACTGTATTGATTGTAATGTGTGAATTGCTTGATATACAATTGCTGTTTGCTTTGGTGATCTGTGAGATGAGTTCTATACCCGAACTCGAGTGCACTCTAGGATAGGAGAATGGCATAGTCTTGTCAATTGGTGTGGAGTATTCCTTAGCCAGTTGACTTGCGAGCCCATTCACTTGGTGGAGGTCATGTTGAATTAATAATGTCACACAAGTTATTTGTGGTTAGGCATTATTCTTTCAATCATGTTCCGCAGAAGCCAAGGACCTTAGTTTACCAAACCCATCTTGGCCTATTTTTAGGACCGTAGTGCGGAGGTCGTTCAGATGTCAGTTCTGATGCGATTGTTACGCGATACTACACTCATGAGAGTTTCTCTTGAGAATATTCTTGGAATACGAGTATTCGTTCCTCCGATAATATTCGAAAGATGGAACGATGATTATGGGAACCTCTGATAGAACATGTCTGGCAGGTTTAAACCCTAGTACACTCCCCTTGGGTGGTTCTTAACCGAGACTCCATGCTCGTGACTCTCAACAAACCCGTGATTCGTGGTTGAGTCGTTCAAACATTGTTAATATCAATGGATCCCGGATCAGGTGTAAAACCTAAAATCCATCAAAGCGGCTGGTTGATATTAAGAATGTCTGAACCGGTTCATGTACCGTTAATATCAATGGAAGTTGGGTGTCGATAAGGTGAAAACCTAAATCCACCAAAATGGATGATTGATATTAGGGATACATAGAGCTTTCCCACGACCTTTGTTTGGCGTGCCTTGCTTGATCCTTGAGTGTGTTTGTTGCATTCATGCATTCACGCATTCATCCGCATTCATGTCATCAGAAAAAGAGAATTTTCAAGGAACTTAAAGGGTTATTTGCAAAATTTTCAGACATGGAAAGACCAAAAAGGCATACAAAGAAGTACAGCTTTAAGCAGCCTGATGTAAAAGAGTTAAGGAATCTGACATCATATGTATTAGATCCTTTGGGTTTCAAAGCTCGCTATGGGAAGCTTCTACCTCTGCTCACCACTCAGATTGATGAAGGGTTGATGAGTACCTTGGCTCAGTTCTATGATCCGTTGCATCATTGCTTCTTATTTCCGGATTTCCAGCTATTGCCGACTTTGGAAGAATACTCTCACCTCATTGGGATTCCGATTCTGGATCAAGTGCCGTTCAGTGGCCTAGAGAGTATTCCATCTGCTCGAGAGATTGCTAGCTTGTTGCACATAGATGAAGATCTGATTGGAGCTAATCTGACTACCAAAGGCGGAATTCAGGGTTTTCCTTCCGAGTTCCTCATTGCCCAAGCTACCTTTTATGGGAAGGCCATGAGTGAGGATGCCTTTGAGGCTCTATTTGTGCTGCTCATCTATGGATTAGTGCTATTCCCCAACTTCGACAAGTTCGTGGACATGAATGCCATTAGGATCTTTTCAGTCCTTAATCCAGTTCCGACTTTGTTGGGCGATGCGTATGTCTCCATGCACCTGAGGAATATGAAGAATGGAGGAGTCATTGTCTGTTGTCTACCCCTGCTGTACAAGTGGTTTATTTCGCACTTGCCGCAGACAGTTGCTTTCAAGGAGAACAAGGGATGTCTACGGTGGTCTCAGAGACTCATGTCTCTCACCAATGATGATATCACCTGGTATGATCGCGTGTATGACACCGTTCAGATCATCGACTATTGTGGGGAATTCCCTAATGTGCCTCTTCTTGGTACATGTGGTGGGATTACCTACAATCCTATTCTTGCACGTCGTCAGCTTGGGTTCCCCCTGAAAGATAAACCTAATAACATTCTGTTAGAAGGTGTGTTCTTCCAGGAGGGTAAAGATCCCCAAGGCCTGAAAGCCAGATTTGTCCGTGCTTGGCGCAGTATTCACAAGAAGAGTAGGAATGAATTGGGTCCGAAGAACTGCATTGCTTTGGAGCCATACACCTCTTGGGTCAGACAAAGAGCTGCCACCTACCTGATGCCGTATGATCATCCAAGACCTACACTGTTGGATGTGGTTGGGCCTTCAACCCTCCCTACCCAACGTGTAGAGGAGTTGAGAGAAGAAGACCTTTCGCGTGCTTGGATCCGTGAAAGAGAGGAATTGCTGCAGCAGCTCAAGGAGAAGGATGCTATGATTGAATTTCTCGAGCACCGAGTGATCGATGATCCGAACGACACTTGGACTTCTCTGCTTCCTCAGTCATCCAAATTCTGGAAAAGGAAGTATGATCGACTTGCTAAAGAGAAAGCTGATATGGAGGCTGCCTATGAGAGAGAGATCAAGAAGTTGTGCACTTCTCGTCTTCCAGCATCCCGAGCTAATAGGGATCCATAGGATGTCATTTACCTTTTCTCTTTGTAATGAATTCAAAAATGCTGTATTTCTTTGTCTCAATATATTGAAAGAAATATTTTCCATGAGCAATTAAAATGTTTAAATATTCAAAATATTGCAAATAATACCCTAAGGGTTCCTTGAAAACAAAGCATTTGCACAAACATTTCATGCATCATTCTTGCATAAACAGGTACCCTTTTGTTTCTGGTCTTCTTGGTTCTAACCTCTGTTCTTCATTTATTTTGAAGACAAGCTGACTCACCGGTATTATACAAGGGTCAACTCTGCCAGAATCATGGAACAATTGGAGCAAGAGAACCGAGATCTAAGAGAAGAGGTCGCCAGACTTGGCGCTTTGATGGAGCAACTCCTTGCTGCTCAGAACCAGCCTGCTCAACAGCCAGCAACTCCGGTTCAGCGGACGGTTATTTCAGAAGTGGCTACTTCAACGGTGCCAGTCAGTGCCCATCAGCCTAATGCCATGCCTCCCGGTTTTCCTTGGGGGATGCCTCCAGGCTTCATGCCTGATCTGCCAGCTCCAACATTTGCTCAAATGCCGGCATCTAGCCCGGTCCCCGTTCCCGCTCCTCCTGTCGTGCATACCATGCCTAGGGTAGACGACACCATCTATCACTCTGAGGCATCTGAGGGCTCAGATGTTCATGAAAAGATGGACGCAATGAACGATCAATTCCTTGAGCTGAGAAAGGAATTGAGGACTCTCCGTGGCAAAGATCTCTTCGGCAAGTCTGCAGCCGAACTCTGCCTAGTTCCCGGTGTCAAGATACCGATCAAGTTCAAGGTCCCAGACTTTGAAAAATATAAGGGGAACACCTGTCCATTGGCTCACCTGGTCATGTACGCCAGGAAGATGTCAACACAGACTGATAATGATCAACTCTTGATCCATTATTTTCAAGACAGTTTGTCTGGTGCCGCGCTCAGATGGTACATGAGCCTGGACAGTGTCAACATCCGATCTTTCAACGACCTTGGCGAAGCTTTCGTCAAGCAATATAAGTACAATGTTGATATGGCGCCTGACCGAGATCAACTCAGGTCCATGTCGCAGAAAGATAAGGAATCGTTCAAGGAGTACGCCCAGAGATGGCGTGAGCTGGCAGCTCAAATCACTCCACCGTTGGAAGAGAAAGAGATGACCAAGATTTTTCTGAAAACTCTTGGTTCATTTTACTATGAACGAATGGTGGCAAGCGCTCCCTCTGATTTCACCGAGATGGTGAACATGGGGATGCGTCTTGAAGAAGGTGTCTGCGAAGGACGGTTAGCGAAAGATGATGGTTCTTCCTCTAAACGATATGGGGCGTTTAAGAGGAAAGAAGGGGAAGCACATGCCGTGCAATCTCAGCCAAAGCATAGAAGACCCTCTGTTCAGAGGAAGCCTGCACGACATACCAGTCATCAGCATCAGGTGGCTCATGTAGCGCCTGTTTTTAAGGACAACACTCCTCAACGTCAGCAATATCAACCGCAACAGTATCAGCATCAACAGCAATATCAGCAACCGCAATACCAACAACAACAATCTCGTCCACAGCAACAGGCCTACCAGCCTCGTGGGAGTACGAGTAATCAAGCAAACGTGGGTTATGAAAGGAAGAAGATCAGTTTTGATCCGATTCCTATGTCCTATGCGGAGTTATATCCCTCTCTAATAGAGCGGAAGTTGGTTTCTCCGAGAGATCCTCCGGCTATACCGGTCAACCCCCAGTGGTGGTATAAGCCTGACCTACACTGTGTCTATCACTCTGGCGCTCCGGGCCATGACATTGAAAATTGCCTCCAGCTGAAGACTAAGGTTCAAGACCTTATGAGAAGCGGAATTCTGAGTTTTGAAGACTCAAACCCGAATGTCACCAGGAACCCATTGCCGTCGCATGGGAAATCTGTGAATATGATTCAGGAGTGCCTTGGGAAGTACAAGGTTAAGTATGTCAGCCACATCAGGCAGTCGTTGGTTGATTTACATAAGATGCTGTGTCAGTACAGCTATTTGGAGCATAACCACGACAAGTGCCGCGTTTGTTCGGTTAATCGCTTGGGTTGCGACCAGGTCCGCAAAGAACTTCAAAAGCTGTTGAATGAGGGTACCATTGAGATTCTCCAGAATCGCAATGTTGATACAGTTGAACCTGAAGTGAATGTCATCTCGCCAGTGTTCAAGCTGCCCGAGCCCGTTGTTATTCGCTACAATAGCAACAAGCCCAAGGCTTCACCTTCTTTGATCATTAAACCAGCAGGCCCTGTGCCCTATACATCTGATCGAGCTGTGCCATTCCGGTACAATCCTGTTGTTGTTCAAGATGGGGTCGAAGTGCCTTTGCCTTCAACATCCGTGACCACCATTACTGATGTCAGTGGCTCGACCCGAAGCGGTCGTGTATTTTCTGCGCCTCCAAAGGCTACTGTTTCTGATACTGTTGAGCGCCCGGTGGGGACCGCTGTGAATGTTCAGAATCCGGCACTTGATGTTGCCAAACCCTCCTCATCCGTACAAAAGACTCCTATTTCTTCAGTTGGCCCAAGTGGCATTGTTGATGAAGAATCTGATGAGATGCTGAGGCTCATCAGAAAGAGTGAGTATAATATTGTAGACCAGCTTCTACACACGCCCTCCAAGATCTCTATTCTTTCTCTATTGCTGAATTCAGAACCCCATAGGGAGTCTCTGCAGAAGGTCTTGGATCTGGCTTATGTCGATCACGACGTCACCCTTGAGCAGTTTGATAGCATAGTTGCAAACATTACCGCTTGCAACACTTTGAGCTTTTGTGACGCTGATCTCCCTGAGGAGGGAAGAGACCACAACATGGCCTTACATATCTCCATGAATTGCAAATCTGATGCAATGTCCAATGTGTTGGTGGACACTGGATCTTCTCTTAATGTATTGCCAAAATCCACACTCTCTCGTCTGTCATATCAAGGTCCTCCTATGAGGCAGAGTGGGGTTGTTGTGAACGCTTTTGATGGGTCGCGCAAGACCGTGATTGGGGAAGTTGATCTCCCAATCAAGATAGGACCAAGTGATTTCCAAGTTACTTTTCAAGTAATGGATATCCACCCATCATACAGCTGTCTCTTAGGCAGACCATGGATTCACGAGGCTGGCGCTGTGACATCCACCCTACACCAAAAGCTGAAGTTTGTGAAAAACAAGAAATTGGTTGTAGTAGGGGGAGAAAAGGCTCTCCTGGTCAGCCATCTGTCTTCTTTCTCGTATATTGACGCAGAGGATGAAGTTGGAACTCAGTTCCAAGCTTTATCTATTGACGAACCAATCGAGAAGAAGTCTCATTCATTCACTTCCTACCGAGATGCAAACCTGGCCATTGAATGTGGTGCAGTTGCTGGATTAGGGAAAGTGCTTGAACTTGAAGATAACCGATCCCGGGCTGGTATTGGCTATGGTTCTGGGGCATGCAACGAGCAAGGTTTGTTCACGAGTGGAGGATTCATCCATGCTGATCAACCTGCAGAAGAGGAAGCTGCTGCTATCATTGAAGAAGAAGATGCAGAAGATCTGAACAGTTTTGTTATTCCTGGTGGTGTCTGCCACAATTGGGTCGCTGTAGATGTTCCTACAGTTATCCATAGATCAGAGTAATTGTTCATTTTGTTTAAAACCCTTCTCCCATGCCAAAAGGAGAAGTGATGACATTGTTGGCAAAGCATATATACAATGATGTTTTCATTCAATTTTCGCATTGTTAAACATTTGTTTTTCCTTTGTTTTCACTTTTTGCTTTTCGTAATGAAATCAGTGATCACAAAAAACCACAAAAACAAAAAACAAAATCAAACATTTTTTATCTGCATAATGATTTGCTTGTTTAAATTCTGAAGTTTTTCTTTAACCAAAATCATTATGCAGGTTGATCCTAAAACCCATTGAACATAATGATCCAACGCCATCTCCCAATTTTGAATTCCCTGTATTTGAGGCAGAGGAAGATGACGTTGAAGAGATTCCTGATGAGATCACCCGTCTCCTTGAGCACGAAGAGAAGATCATTCAGCCGCATCTCGAAGACTTGGAAACAGTCAACTTGGGGTCTGAGGATTGTATTCGTCTGGTAAAGATTGGGGCACTTCTTGAAGAGTCTGTCAAGGAAGATTTGATCAGTTTGCTACGAGAATATTCAGATATCTTTGCTTGGTCCTATGAAGACATGCCGGGTTTAGATACAGATATTGTGCAACATTTCCTGCCTTTGAAGCCTGAGTGTGTGCCTGTGAAGCAGAAGCTCAGAAGAACTCATCCAGATATGGCAGTGAAGATCAAAGAGGAAGTTCAGAAGCAAATTGATGCGGGGTTTCTGGTGACTTCGACATATCCTCAATGGGTGGCCAATATTGTGCCTGTTCCTAAGAAGGACGGAAAAGTCCGTATGTGCGTTGATTATAGAGATTTGAATAAAGCTAGTCCAAAAGATGATTTCCCTCTACCACACATTGACATGTTGGTAGACAATACAGCCAAATTCAAAGTCTTTTCCTTTATGGACGGATTTTCCGGATATAATCAAATCAAGATGGCACCAGAGGATATGGAGAAGACAACATTCATCACACCTTGGGGAACATTCTGTTATCGAGTGATGCCCTTCGGTTTGAAGAACGCCGGAGCCACGTATCAACGAGCTATGACTACCTTGTTTCATGATATGATGCACAAGGAGATAGAAGTCTATGTTGATGATATGATTGCCAAGTCCCGAACGGAAGTTGAGCATATTGAGCATTTGTTGAAGCTTTTTCAATGTTTGGGGAAGTTCAAACTTCGCCTGAATCCGAACAAATGTACTTTTGGAGTCCGTTCCGGCAAGTTGTTGGGTTTTGTGTTAAGTGAAAGAGGTATTGAGGTTGATCCTGCAAAGGTCAAAGCAATACAAAAGATGCCCGCACCCAAAACTTAGAAGCAAGTCCGAGGTTTTCTTGGCCGCTTGAACTACATTTCCAGATTTATATCCCACATGACTGCCACATGTGCGCCGATATTCAAGCTCCTCCGGAAAGATCAGTCTCATGATTGGACCGAGGATTGCCAGAAAGCTTTTGACAGTATCAAAGATTATCTGTCCGAACCTCCGATTTTGTCTCCGCCTGTGGAAGGAAGACCTCTGATCATGTACTTAACAGTTCTTGAAGACTCGATGGGTTGTGTACTCGGTCAACGAGATGAATCAGGGAAGAAGGAGTTTGCTATCTACTACCTCAGTAAGAAGTTTACTGATTGTGAGTCTCGGTACTCTACGCTTGAGAAGACGTGCTGTGCTTTGGCTTGGGCTGCCAAGCGTTTGCGCCAGTACATGATAAATCATACAACTTGGTTGATATCCAGAATGGATCCAATTAAGTATATTTTCGAGAAGCCTGCTTTAACTGGGAGGATTGCCCGTTGGCAGATGTTGTTGTCTGAGTATGATATTGAGTATCGAGCTCAGAAAGCTATCAAAGGTAGTATCTTGGCTGACCATCTAGCGCACCAGCCGATTGAAGATCATCAGTCTGTTCAGTATGACTTCCCGGACGAGGAAATTTTGTATTTGAAGATGAAAGATTGCGATGAGCCTACACTTGATGAAGGTCCAGAACCTGGTTCCAGATGGACGATGGTGTTTGATGGCGCTGTTAATCAATATGGAAATGGAATTGGGGCAGTGATCATTACTCCTCGAGGTTCACACATTCCGTTTACAGCAAGGCTAACTTTCAAATGCACGAATAACATGGCGGAGTACGAAGCCTGTATAATGGGACTTGAAGAATGCATTGACCTGAGAATCAAATATCTTGATGTCTATGGTGATTCAGCCTTGGTTGTCAATCAGATCAAGGGTGAATGGGAGACGAATCAGCCAGGTCTCATCCCATACAGAGATTATGCAAGGAGAATTTCAACATTCTTTACAGAAGTTGAATTTTATCATATTCCTCGAGAAGATAATCGGATGGCAGATGCCCTTGCTACGCTTGCTTCCATGATTGTTGTCAGATGGTGGAATGATGTCCCCAATATTACTGTGATGCGCTTGGACAGACCCGCTCACATATTTGCAATCGAAGAAGTGAAAGATGACAAGCCTTGGTATTTTGATATCAAGAATTTCCTCCAGAACCAGGTCTACCCGCCTGGGGCATCTGTGAAGGATAGGAAAACTTTGAGAAGGTTGTCAGGCAGTTTCTACCTCAGTGGTGAAGTGCTGTACAAGAGAAATTTTGATATGGTTTTGCTCAGATGCGTGGATAGACACGAAGCAAACCTGTTGATGACTGAGGTCCATGAGGGTTCGTTTGGTACTCATTCCAATGGACATGCCATGACTAAGAGAATGTTGAGAGCAGGCTACTATTGGCTGACAATGGAGTCTGACTGTTGCAAGTATGTGAAGAAATGTCACAAGTGTCAAATTTATGCGGATAAGATTCATATTCCTCCGACACTCCTGAATGTGATTTCATCACCATGGCCTTTCTCTATGTGGGGAATCGACATGATCGGCATGATTGAGCCGAAAGCGTCCAATGGACATCGGTTTATTCTCGTAGCAATTGATTACTTCACCAAATGGGTTGAAGCCGCGTCATACGCGAATGTAACCAGACAGGTGGTTGTGAAGTTTATCAAGAACCAGCTGATTTGCCGTTATGGTGTGCCAGAGAGGATCATTACTGATAATGGATCTAATCTGAATAACAAAATGATGGATGAGTTGTGCGCTGAATTCAAGATTACACACCATAATTCCTCTCCCTACAGACCTAAGATGAATGGGGCTGTTGAAGCTGCTAACAAAAATATCAAGAGGATTATCCAGAAGATGACTGTCACGTACAAAGATTGGCACGAGATGCTGCCATTTGCTTTGCATGGATATCGTACGTCTGTACGCACTTCAACAGGGGCAACCCCTTTCTCTCTTGTTTATGGCATGGAAGCCGTTCTCCCAGTAGAGGTGGAGATCCCATCAATGCGAGTCTTGATGGAAGCCAAGTTGACTGATGCTGAATGGATTCAGAGTCGTTATGACCAGCTGAATTTGATTGAAGAGAAGCGATTAACTGCCATGTGTCATGGTCAGCTATATCAGCAGAGAATGAAGAAAGCATTCGATAAGAAGGTCAAGCCTCGTGTGTTCCGAGAAGGTGACCTCGTGCTCAAGAAAGTTTTGTCTTTCGCTCCCGATTCCAGGGGCAAGTGGACTCCAAACTACGAGGGTCCATATGTTGTTAAGAGAGCCTTTTCAGGCGGTGCCTTGATGCTTACAACAATGGATGGGGAGGATTTCACTCGTCTTGTGAATTCAGATGCAGTTAAGAGATACTTTGCCTAAAAAAAAGTATACGCAAATGAAAAAACAGAATAGCCCGCTAAGTTGAAAACCCGAAAGGGCGGCTTAGGCAAAAATGAGTGTCTTGGTGGAGAACCCGCAAGGGTAATCCAGGCAAAAATTAGAGACTTGAAAAAAAAGAATATATTTGCATCCCGCTAGATTGAGTACCTCACCCTGGGGCAATCTAGGCAAAAATTAGGGATTTGGCAAGTAACTGCATCCTGACAAGACTTTCTGGTTCACCAGTCGTCATTTCGTCAGAAGATTCTCGATTCGTCGTCAACTGAAGCTTCGGATACATCGAGATTCAAATTGGTAGAGAAAGGATCATTATGTTCAATGTAGCCCTCTTCCAATATATATCACTGATTTCAAATTTGTACAGATCTATGGAGTCTTGCCATTTGCAGGCTACCATCCCATCAAATCAATTTGAGCTTTTTATCCAATTATTTGCACTCTTATTTGTTTCAATTCAACAAATGTTTTGCATGTTTTAAATTGATAAAATATCATTGTTTTAAACAAATTTTTTTCAAAACATTGTTTAAAACAAGTGAACATTCACAAGATTGAAAGGATACTCAAGAATATCTCAGTGCTCTCCCGAGGGTGGCATGATTTCCAACAGGTAAGACATTCGTTCATATTCCTGGTTTGGTTGTATCTTCTTTCTTCAAATCTTTGTTGAGGTTGTTCCTCAAACAAAGTTGTGGTTGGGGTTGTTCCCCAGTATAGTCGCAAGCAGAGTGTTGTTGAAGACTTCATTTTCTCCAGCAGCAGTTTTCCCAGCATGGGTATCTCTTTGTGAGTTTCGGCGATTGATGGTTTGTCACCTTGGTGCCCCGTCATTTTCTCCAGTGGGTCGTATGCCCCAGACTTTATTTGTCTCCTCAACACAGTCATGAGTATAACTGTTGATCGATATTCCCCTCGGAGTCGCGAGTAGAGTGGTTGTTGATATCCCCATCGGATTTGCGAGCAGAGTTGTTGTCACTCTTCCCAGTGCAGTTGCCAGCGGATTTGTCTATTTCCTCAGCACGATCGCTTTCTTTTTAAAGACTCGGTAAGTCAGTGGTTTGATACCCGGTACTTTACCCTTTCCCCGGCGAAGTCGTCTGCGGAATTGTTGCTATCTCTCCATCAGAGCATTTATTTTCTCCTCAGCAGAGTAGGATTTATTTTCCTACTCAGTGATTGTTCGGGTTGATATCCCAGTGTTTTCAACCATCTTTTCCTCAGCATAGTCTGCAGAGTGTTTGTTGTGGCGGTTTCGCCTGCTGAATACTCCTTCAATCCCTAGTATGGTCGGATGATGGCTCTAGCCTCTAGTGAACGGATTAATTTCCTGACTGTTTGTGATCCCCAGTAGAGTGGCTTATATTGCAGAATCTACTTGTCGTGATCAGTTTGCTGTGTATTATCCCCGAGTGGATTGGTTCGTCGCAGAACCTACTTGTTTGATCTGTCCTCCCTCAGTGGTTTGTTCCCAAGAGAGTAGCTGACAGTTTTCCCCAATAGAGTTGCTTATGCAGTTAGATTCTATTTGGATGATATCATTCTCCCTCAGTGGGTTGTTCCTCAGCGGAGTTATGTGGATTTGCTTCTACAGCAGTTTGTGTTCGTGTTATGCACTCTTTGTTTCTCAGTTAACACTGGGACCCCCTGCAGATATCTTGGGTTTTCTCTTGTTCCCCTACAGATTCGTCTTGGTGGTTGTTTTGCCCGTTGTGACTTTCTGTACCCTGATTGGGTCGTTTCCTGATATCTCTGATTTTCTGCTTCTTCAGCAGTATTCGCAGATCTTTGCTTTACAGCATATAGATCTCCGCAGATTGGCTCTCCAGTTGGTTTTTCCCCTGGAAGTATAATACCGGACGTTTGGTTCCTGGACCTGTTTGCGTTAGAATTGTCTGTTTTGTCAGCATTCATCAAACATAAATCACGCATATTCATGCATATTCATAAACATTCAGATATTCATGTTGCATTTCTCGCCATGTATCCTTTGTTTGTCGTGTCTCCTGCTATGGTGATATAGATCTCTTTACAGATCTCCCCAAGCAGATGTCGGGTGTTTAAAATCTCTCCATATAGAGTCAACCCCATAAGCAGAAAATGTTGTCCTTTCCTTCTGCATTTCCCCACCGAGATATATCCTCGTGGATGACGGTTTCTTCCGTTTCCTCCCAACATATATATTGGGATGGATTTTCCTATTTGAGTTACATCCTCATTAGGACGTGTCTTGATTCAGTCTGTCTTTTCGGATTATTCCCGAATTGGCTATTTGTCAAAAGTCTTGTGCTTCCCAGTGGGTTGTTCCCCAGTGGAGTAGTTTTTGGGCCTCTACCCTCATACCGGTAGTTATAAGTCCTACTTTTCCTGGCTTTCTTAACAGAATTTGTGGTTATACCCCTTTTATTCTCTAGCCAGAGTTTTGGTTTTCTACCTACTACCCGGTAGTTGTAAATCCTATTTTCCTGCTCTTCAGCAGTTCGTGGTTTGTTAAACCCCTATTTTGGTTTCCCGTGCGGATTTGTGATTTGTTCTATCCCCACACAGAGTTTTTGGTCTTCTACCCCGTATTCGGTAGATGTAAACCCTAATTTCGTGGTTATCTTCATCTAGTTCTTGATGTTGATTTTCCTTTGCTTGGATAAGTTGCTCAGATCAGCACTTATATCCCTAGCAAGTCTTTTGTGGACAATTGCCGTATGCTAGCAATTTTATCCCCAGTGGGTCCTTTCACCGTTTGCTAGTGATTTGTTCCCCGGATCATTGGTTGTATACCAATGCATCCCCAGCTAGTCCCTGTGGATAATTGCCGGATGCTTGTAATTTATCCTCAGCAGATCGCCTTTCATTTACCCTTTTGTCGGTAATGTCTGTTGCTCCTTTTTGATTGGTCATCATTATATACCTATTCTGGTATCCCGATACCTTTCTTTTCGGATTTTATCCTATAAACAACCTACAACCCGGTTAAGGATAATCTTCCATGCGAGGTTATTATTCACGTTTTGACGGCTATGAATAATATATCTCATGCGCTCTTTAGTTGGAATCCTTTGTTGATTTTCCCCAGCTGAGCAAGATTCGTATTCTCTGAAGAATCGAATGTCCATCCTTTAACCAGTTTGTGTTTTGGGTGATGAGTGTTTTGGAACACACACCAATTCACGTTAACTCTTTCACATCGGGGCTGTCTAAAGTTGTATTTCTTTGTATGCCTTTTTGGTCTTTCCATGTCTGAAAATTTTGCGAATAAACCCTTTAAGTTCCTTGAAAATTTTCTCATTTTTCTAATGACATGAATGCAAATGAATGCATGAATGCATGAATGCAACAATCACACTCAAGGATCAAGCAAGTCACACCAAACAACGATCATGGGAAAGCTCATTGTATCCCTAATATCAATCATCCATTTTGGTGGATTATGGTTTTCACCTTATCGACACCCAAGTTCCATTGATATTAACAATACATGAACCGGCTCAATCATCCTTAATATCAACCATCCATTTTGGCGGATTATGGTTTTCACCTTATCAACGCCCAAGTTCCAATGATATTAAGGATGTCTGAACGACTCAACCACGAATCACGGGTTTGTTGAGAGTCACGAGCATGGAGTCTCGGTTAAGAACCACCCAAAGGGAGTGTACTAGGGTTTAAACTTGCCGAGCATGTTCTACCAGAGGTTCCCATAATCATCGTCCCATCTTTCGGATATTATCGGAGGAACGAATACTCGTATTCCAAAAATATTCTCAAGAGAGACTCTTATGAGTGTAGTATCGCGTAACAATCGTATCAGATCTGACATCTGAACGACCTCCGCACTACGTCCTAAAAAATAGGCCAAGATGGGCTTGGTAAACTACGGTCCTTGGCTTCTAAGGCACATGATTGAAAGAATAATGCCTAACCACAAATAACTTGTGTGACATTATTAATCCAACATGACCTCCACCAAGTGAATGGACTCGCAAGTCAACTGGCTAAGGAATACTCCACACCAGTCAACAAGACTACGCCATTCTCCTATCCTAAGGTGCACTCGAGTTCGGGTATAGAACTCATCTCACAGAGATCACCAAAGCAAACAGCAATTGTATATCAAGCAATTCAAACATTACAATCAATACAGTTATCCCAAATTGTACAAAAATATGTCAAATAACACATAAGCAAATATCACACAACAAGGGTGAAAAGTAGGCAAAACCACCAAGGAAGGTCTAATATTTTCCCCAACAGAGTCGCCACTTTTCTGTAGCGGTGTATTCGTCACTTTATGATTTATTGATTAAACCAAAAGCAAAGCATACAAAGAAATCGAGTCGCCACCGCACTTTTATTTATCCAAAGGATTGGCTAAAAAGCGAACAAAAGCCTAAGAAGTTTTACACATAGAAAACTAATGAAAAGATCAGAGAATCTGGGTAAGGGGTAAATTACGCAATGGGAAGGTGTTAGGCACCCAAAACGTCCTAGGTACTCCTAGGGAGCCCTTTTCACACTTGTTGTATAAAAAGTTTATTTGTTTATGACATATTGTGCAAACATGATTGGGAAGATGAGAAAAGAATATACAATTTGTTATTTTTGTGTTTGAACGGATGAACCCGTTGCCTACGTACCTTCCATGAAAGGTAAGGATCAAAACGCCGTAGTTCGGCTAAAAAAATTCCAAAATATGAGTGGGTTCATTTTAAAACAAGAGCACTAAGGCTTTTCATTATCAACGGGAGAAAACTCAACCAAAACCAACAATCCACCATGAGAGGATAGCTTCAACATACTAGTGAGGGGTTAACCCTATAATAAGTATGGAAGACTTATAATCAACTCACTAAGGATGTGGTGAGATTTACATCAACCACTATGAGAATTGAAACCTATGGCTAATGTATGAAAACATATCAACAATGGACAAAGCCACAAAACAGTTGAATGAGTGAAGTTAATGGATTATGAGTATTCACAAAAGGATGGTCAAAGTATGATTAAAATTCAATTCAAAGAAGTATTATCAAAATGAAGTTTGAAAAGTCAAGGACTTAAGGTCCAGGTTTCTAATTTGAAAAGACATGAAAATGTTTGCACAACATGTATTTACAAGTTTTAAAAGTCAACAAGTGAAAAGGGGTTTTGAAACAAAAAGGATGTGGATGAAGGAGTGTAAAACTTCCTAGAAGTTCACCTCTTGAGATCATATAGAAGATGATTCAAGTGTGTCCTTTGGAATGAGGCAACAATGCAAGTAAGCAAATAAAAGCAAGGTGATACCGGATGCCAATCAATCTGGACTTATACCAATCTCACAAACAAACACGGATACCGGATACCAATCAATGGATTTACACCAATCTCCTAAAATAAACAGGGATGTCAGATGCCAATAAATGGACTTATTCCAACCTCCTAAAGCAAAAAAAAATATGGATATCAGATGCCAATCTATCTGGGCTTATACCAATCTCCAAAGGATGATCATAGGAGTACAAATGCCAACAACATGGACTTACAATTGTATCCTCACATACAACAAACAAATAAAAGCAATAAGCAAAGAGGATATAAGTGGCCAATGAAATGGTCTTACACTTAATCCCTTCCAAATCATAGGAACAAAGGCCAATGAATGGACTTACAGTTGATTCCTCAATGGGAAAACTCAAACAAGTCACAAAGATATGAAATGATGATCATGCGATAATGAACAATTATAAATGCACAAAGCACACAAGCAAATATGCACAAATGAATCAAGCAATCATTCAAATAAAGTCAATTAGCACTCACTATATACAAGCAATTTGGCTCAAGCAAGGGTTAGACTTTAAAGTCAACTGGAATGGGGTAAGTTGTGCTCTTAACCTTAACATTGAGAGTTAAGGTGAAGCAGATGAAAGGATATGAGGGGTGTGCCTCATTGCTCTTATCCCTAGTCAGGGAGAGCATTGAATGATACAAGGTGTGGGAGTTCAGAAAGTTGGAACTCTCTCCACAAGTTAATGACTCTATAGATCTTGGGTTAATATCCACAATGCATCAACATGTAATGTGAGCAAAGGGATGACACACAGAATAGTAGGAGATGGACTACACATCTCTTTTGTCTACCAATTGCCTTATCAAAAGGACTTTTCCTGCTTGGGGACAAAGATAAACAATCACAAGCATTGCCTCTTAAGGGGGACTTCAGACAGGTGCCTGGCCAAGTAACAGGCCAGGTCTACCAGACTACATGAAGAAGAGAGGTTATACCTAATTGGTTAAGCAACCAAGCAAGTTCAAAATGAACTTAAGCAACTAATGTACCTGAAAACAATCCAACTCAGTCAGTATACAATTCAAAAAATCAAACAGATAATCCAACAGTCAACAGACAATACACAATCAACAATCAAGGCTACATTATGCAAGGCACAAGCTCAACTCAAATGAGCTAAAAGCAACCTACAAAACAAGTCAAAGTTAGTCTATAACAATCAAACAAACCAACTCAAGCCATGTGAATTAATCTCCTTAAAGCCATATGCTTCTTAACCTGAAAACAAACTCAAACATGAGAAGCAAACCACTAGGACAAGGCCTCGGGTCAAAGAAGGAGAAATAATCCAAAACAGAACATGAAAATTTACAAGAATCAAGATTAATCAAATTAAAACATCATCCAAAAGGTCTCATGTCAATAGCATCAACCAAATTCATTTCATAAAGCAATCATGTCAAGGTATGCAAGTTGGAAGCTCATTGAAGCAACAAAATGAACAAAGGCATATTAATTCCAAAATGGCTCTATAAATCTCAAGAAAAAATCATGGCTAAACAGCACACATCAAATGATCTACATACCAAAAATCATGGCATTTGGATAAGTATAGGCAAGTCAAAGAAATTCACTAAGTCAAGGTAAGCATAAACAAGCTCAAAGGAGGCACAAATTGATACATCAACTTAAGGAAATCTTAAAACAGAAAGGACAAATGATAAATGACTCAAACCAAAGCCAAAATAAGCTTCAGGGTGTCTAGAAAACATGTACAAAATTTCAAGTTCATATGATAAAGCATAAGCATTTCCCAAATCATCTAAGTTCAACACTCATCAAAAGTCCAAACATGACCAACCAGCAAAGAAAATCTCAAACAAATCAGAAATGGACCCAATAATTCCACAAAAATTCATGATCAATCCTAAAATCCAGAATTAGCATCTTGCAAATAATCAGATCATTTGGCATTTAGTTGGCATGGTAAATAAAATCACCAAATCAAGCAAGCAAAGGTGTGACACACATTGTCACACCTACATTAATCATATCATATCTCATCAACCAGAAATACTAAAAATGCAAACTCTATACCAAAAGATCATGCAAAGTGTCTAGTTTATGCATGTCAACTTTCAGTTTCATTGGATTAACCATCATCGTTTCACAAAGAAAATGGCAAGCAAGGTGCAAGGTATAACATGCAAACATAAACCCTAGGCCAAAAACATTTTCAACCGTGCACAAATTCTGTAAAAATATCCAGAAAATAGAAGACATCATGAAGATCATTGTGCAAAAAACCTCATGTGATTTGGATAAGTATTTATTGAATTATGAATTTTTGAATGAAGAGAAAAATTAAAACAAACATGAAACAAGTAGCTTGAACATGTATAGCATAAATGGAAAAAATGCAAAAGCCAAATATTGGAATGTGACCGAGCCAAGGATCGAACAGAGTTCAAATTTGAATTGAGGCGCCACTTAATGAAACTCTCCGTTTCATTAATCAGACGTGGCAAGGCGCTTCAATCTGAGCCAATCATATGGACACGCACGCATGACATGGACCAATTGTAAGACCCCAATTTTGGCCCTAAGATCCCTCATGGCCCATATCATATCATATCATGGCCTCAAGGATCATTGCATGCCTAGCTTCCCTCCTAGTGGGTAGATTGCCTTGTGGTTGGTTCCTGATCACCAAGCATACTTTGCATTTGTATATCTTTGCTTTTCATATGTCTACTAACCAAAAAGTACAAAAATATTGTCAGTCTAACCTTGTTGCTTGCAGTTGAAGCAATCATCAGCAATTAGGTCAAAGACAGTCAACAGTCAGTCAAAGTAGTGGATGGTGGCCATTCTTGCAGAATTTGGGCACCATGATCAATAATCAAGAGTTCATACAACTTGGGACATCATTTGAAGTCAAGGTCTCAAGGAATTAGGGTTTGGAATTCATCAGAAATGGTTCAATCATACAAAACCCTAGAAAAGTCAACAGGAAGTCAAACTTGGTCAACTGTGGATTTAATCAGTGATTTGATGGATGGAATTGATTTGAAGGAGCTCATTCATGTCCATACAAGCCTCATATATCATGCCAAACCTCATCATGGAAGAATTTGGAGCAAAATCAGAAATTTCCCAAAATAGAAAGTGGACCTGTAATTTCAACTGCCAAAAATGGAAACTTCTTGATCTTAAACTTACATCATGATACAAGCTCCAAATGAATTTTTGCCCAACATGAAAGTTGAAGATCTTGTTCTCCCATTTTCAAAAAGTCCAAGAACTCTCAAATCCCATGTATGGTTGTCAAGATATGATCAATTCAATTTCAAAAATTTGTGAACTTCAAAGAGCCATATCTCATGAACCCTTTGGCCAAATTTGATGGGGTTTTTTTCCCACAATCTCCATTTGTTCCCCTCTTTCCAAAAATGCATTCATCATGAACCAAAACCTTGCCAATCAAAATGCCATTTTTGAGCTTGACTTTATTAAATTCAAGTGTGCAAAATGTTGACTTTTGGATTTAGCTATTTTTAAGCAATTTGGCCTTTTGGGATCTGTTTTAAATGATGTTTGAAACTTGTTTACAAGCCCAAATCGTGCAGACCATACACCTCCATGTTCATTTGGTGGAAAGTTAGCAATTTTGCAAATGGTTCCATTTAAGTTAAACAAGCTTAGCATTTGTTAAACCAAGACTAAACAGACATATATAAGTCATTTTTCTGGGATTCTGAACCCTAGCAGCAGCCATAACAAAACCAGAAAAACTCTCACTCTCTCATTTTTCCAATTTGCACGATTTGCATTTTCTGGCCAAAAGCTTCAAACCCTCGAGCCTTTCTTCATCGTTCCATCATCTAACCACCATTTGGAGCCCTTTTGCAGCACAAAACTCCAGCTGGAAGATCATCTTGAGTTCTGTTTTTCCAAGCATACAACCATGGCAAATCGAGCTTTGAAGGTCTCCAAGCAGCATTGAGCTAAGCTACCTCAAGAATCCATCATCTCAAAGCATTGTGGACCTCTGTTTGAGCTGGAAGCATCCAAACAACCACTGTTCCTCGATTTTCTTCACAGCCAAGTAAGATTTCGACTATCCTTTTTCTCTAATCCATGCCATGTGTTAGAAAGAGCTTGCTTTGCTGAGTCCATTACAACTTGAATCACATGAAATGGTTAAGATATGCATGAGAAATCTGGAACTGAATTTTTGTGATCAAATATGTCTTGCTCGATTCACACTGTTTGAAGCTGTTTTTGTTAAAATGAATGTTGGATTATGGTTATGCTTGGTTTGCTGAATCGATTGCCATGCTTGATTGATGTTTCTGGGCGTGTTTGATTTTCACGATGGTTGTTGGTTGATGATGATGAACACTGTTGCTTTCACGAACCCTAATATTTTTCCAGAAAAATCTTGCTTCACGTATGCATGTGTGTTGGCTGCTGTTGTTGTTTGTGATTGCATGAATCATTTCCACTGCCATGCTGTTTGTATCATGTTGTTTGAATCGATGATGAGCATGAAGATGAAATGCTTTTGGTGTATAGAAACCCTAGCCATTGTCCAGAACATTTTCACACGATTGGTCCTCTGTACTGTTCCATTGAGAACTGGCCAATTACAACATTTCCCGTGTCCATTCAAAACGGTGCGTTTGGATTAGTATGTGTGGTATTTACTGAATTGCCATTCGGTCAACTTAGTTTGACTTATCATTCCATGCTATGTATTCATGTTATTCCAATTTGTTACTTCACTTCTAAAATCCATTTCTCATTCATTTCAACTCCAAAAATCATGGAATTTTTTGCATCATGTTCATGAGAATGTCTACTATTTTGTCATGATTTTTAATTATTTTTTGCGTGGCTGGATTTTTAAATGGTATTAGGTTTCTTGTCATGTATGCTTATTTGATACCTTTTGCCAATCCTTTTGTGAAATGATCATGTTGCATCCAATGACCCTGAAATTTTTTGTGGTTATTCTACACTCATTCATGTTTGTTTTGATGTAGAGTTCTTGCATTTATCATATGTGGTTGTTGACTTATGAATTTTTGAAGTAGGGTGTGACAATTTGTGTCACACCAATGTTATGCTATTTCATGATTTTTGTTGACATGCTTCCTGACCTTCAAATAATGTGAAATTTTGCATGAGCCATCCCTTATATGTCTAGTTGATGTGTGAATTTTCCTGGAATTAATTGTGCCATTTCCTATTTGTTTGGAATTTTTCTTCCCTGTCTAGTCAAATGTTGACTTGTGTGACACATGTTCCCATTTCCTTTGTGAAATTCTCATACCTTATTGGATGATCATGAAATTTTACATGTGCATACTAGACATCTCAAGCTTTTCATTGGTGTTGATCCCATCCATTTCTCATCTGTTTTCACTTTGTTATGATTTTTTGAAGATGACACATGTTTTGTTGACTTCTTTGTGCACACTTGAAATTGTGTTGACTTCTTGATTTTAATTGACTATCTTCCCATGATCCAATTGAGCTGAAAATTTGTATGAATGTCATGTTATGGATTGTGATTGACCCTGAATTATTTCATAATTTTTGGAATTGATTATGTTTGGGTTTGAGCTTGGTCTTGCTGTTGACCTTTTGTGTGCTCCCTCTTGCCATGTTTTGACTTCTTTGGTCTATAAAATGATGTTGATGCATGATATAAACTTGAAACAAATTGAGTTTGCTTCTTGATTGTTTAAACTTGATTTTGGTTGACTTTCATTTGCTGTTTTGACTTTCTCATTTATTTTTGACCCTAGGCTTGTCCTAGTGGTCTTTTGGGCTTATGATTGAGTTCATGTTTCAGGTTAAGCAACAATGCCTCAAAGATCATACAAATTTGATTGAGCTTGATTATATATCATGTGCTAACCTTTGTTTTGTAGGTGGTATGATTCATATTATTTGAGTCTTGTGCTTTGCACACTTGTTTCTCTGTGTTGACTGTTGAGTCCATTCCTTTTGTTTTAACTGTTGAACTGTGTACTGATTAGTCTGACTATTTCAGGTACCCTTTAGTTGCTTAAGTTCTTTGAACTTGCTTTGCTTTGCTATTTAGCAATTTGCTTTGAGGTAATCCCTCTTTCTTCATGTAGTCTGGAGACCCGGCCTATTATTTGGCCGGGCAAACTGTCTGAAGTCCTCCTTAAGAGGCAATGCTTGTGTGTGTTTAAAATTGTCCCAAGCAGGAAAAGCCCTTCAAATAAGGCAATTGGTAGATCAAAGGGATAAGCAACCTATCCCCTACTATTCAGTGAGTCTTCTCCTTGCTCCCATTACATGGTTGTAGCATTGAGATCTTAGCCCAAGATCAATCGAGTCAATAATATGTGGAGAGAGTTCCTACTTTCTGAACTCCCGCACTTTCTGATATTCAAATGCTCTCCCTGATCAGGGATAAGAGCAATGAGGCACACCCCTCATCTCCTTTCATCTGCTTCACCTTAGCCTCTCAATGGCAAGGTTAAGAGCAACTTTTTACCCTATTCCAGTTGGCCTCAGTGCCTAACCCTCTTGTGTGAGCCTCCTTGTTTGGCTATAGAGTGTGCTGTTTGATTCTCATTGATTGATCACTTGCTTCATATGCACATGTTTGCTTGTATGCTCCATGCATTTATCATCATCATTAATTGCTCATTAATGCATAATCATCTCATTTGTCTTTGTGACATTATCATTGTTGTTTACCCATTGAGGACAATTGTAAGACCATATCCTTTGGCCATCGCTCCTATGATATGGAAGTGAGTATAAGACCATCACCTTGGCCACTCATCTTATCTTTGCTTGATGCATTTGATTGTATGTGAGGTTGCAACTGTAAGTCCCTGTAAGTTGGCATTTGCTTTCCTATGATCACATGTTGCTTTGTTTGTTTGTATGTGAGGATACAACTGTAAGTCCCTGCAAGTTGGCATTTGTATTCCTAGGACCATACTGTGGAGGTTAGAGTAAGCCCAGATAGATTGGCATCTGACATCCATGTTTTGCTTTGTTTGTATGTGAGGATGCAGTTATAAGTCCCTGTAAGTTGGCATCTGCTTTTCCTGTGATCATAAGTTGGTTTATCTGTTTGTATGTGAGGTTGCAATTATAAGTCCCTGTAAGTTGGCATTTGCTTTCCTATGATCATGTGTTGCTTCTGTTCTTGTATGTGAGGATCCATTGTAAGTCCCTGTAATGTGGCATTGGTTTTCCTATGAGCATATGTGGAGTTAACCTAAGTCCAGATAGATTGGCAGTTGACTTCCATTTTTCATCTTTGTTTTCTTTTGAGGAGATTAGTGTAAGACCATTGAGTGGCCTCTGATATCCATTTCTGTTTTAGGAGACTGGTGTAAATCCATCTATTGGTATCCGGTATCCACCTTTTATTTCTTTGTTTGAGGAGATTAGTGTAAGACCATTGAGTGGCATCTGATATCCAGTTTTATTTTAGGAGATTGGTATAAGCCCAGTGATTGGCATCCGATATCCGTTTTTGCTTTCTTCTTTGTTTGTTTGTTATTATCCATTGCTATTCCAAAGGACACACTTGAATCATCCTCTATATGATCTCAAGAAGTGAACCTTCTAAGAAGTTTTACAATCCATCCTCATCCATTCATCCTCATTATGTCCTAAACCTTTTCACACTTTGATTTCAAACTTGACATAGAAATTGTGCAAACATCCTCATGCTTTTCAAACTAAAAACCTGGACCCAAGTCCTTGACTTTTTTCAAACTCCATTTCATAATACTTCTTTGAATCAATCTTAATCATACTTTGACTCCATTTTCATAATCACAATCAATTAACTTCACTCATTCACTTGTTTTGGCTTTGTCCATTGTTAATCTTTTCACATTAGCCATAGGTTTCAATTATCATTGTGGTTGATGTAAATCTTGCCTATCCTTAGTGAGTCGACAATAAGACTTCCGTACTGAAAACAGGGCTAACCCCTCTAGTACGTCGAAGCTATCCTCGCATGGTGGATGTTGTTTCTTGGTCGTGTTTTCTCCCATTGATAATGAAAAGCCTCAGTGCTTGTGTTTAAAACTGAATCCACCAACTTTTGGAAATCTTTTAGCCGAACTACGGCGTTTTGATCCTTACCTTTGATGGAAGGTACGTAGGCAGCGGGTTCATCCGTTCGAACACAAAAATAACTAAATTGTATATTCTTTTCTCATCATCCCAATCATGTTTGCACAATACTTATGTCATAACAAATAACAATTTTTTTTACAACAAGTGTGAAAAGGGCTCCCTAGGAGTACCTAGGACGTGGTGGGTGCCTAACACCTTCCCATTGCGTAATTTACCCCTTACCCAGAATCTCTGATCTTTTTATTAGTTTTCTACGTGTAAAACTTCTTAGGCTTTTGTTCGCTTTTTAGCCAATCCTTTGGATAAATAAAAGTGCGGTGGCGACTCGAAATTTCATTGTATACCTTGCTTATGGTTTAATCGATAAATCATATAGCGACGAATACACCGCTACACCAATGCATGAGCATTAACAAGAAACCACATGCAAAACACGCTAATGCAGATCAAACAAGTTCTGGAAAATGAAAACCTAACAAGTTCATCCAGATTCATCGTGTTCATCATCATCAAGATCCAACATGCACAGAAATTCACAAGCAGCATACCATTGGACGTGTATTCAAACATACATCATCAATCCAGCATTAATTTCATCTAATTCTAATTGTATCAAACAAATCGAGCACAACAAGTTTCATCTATCAAACTTCAAATCATCCTAACTAACTCAATACTTAATGAAATCAAGAGATCTAAAGTTCAGCATAACCTATGTTCAAAGATCTACAAGATCCATCTAACAATTTCAAGAATTATGAGCATCGAAATCTAACCTCAATGAAGATGCAAAAGTTAATTTGCTGGATTCAAGGCCTCAAATGCAAAAACAGATGTTCTACAATGCTTGGATAGATGAATGGATGATGAAGAACAACTCAACAATGCTTGATTTCTCTTGAAACTTCAACTGCCATGGTTATGCACAAGCTTCCACAGTCCACGATTCTTCAAGAATTCTTCAAGATCCAGCTTCAATATTCTTCCACAATGCTTGCAGATGATGAACAACTCAAGAAACAAGCAAAAGATATGAAGAACTCGATGAAAAAAGTTGAGAGAATTTTGAGATGAAATTTTCAGATCTGGATTTTGTGAAGTTGTTGTTAGCATTTTCTATTATGATTATTGTTATATATCATCTGCTAATGAAGCTGGTTAATCATGATTAGGCAAATGCAAAAGGATTAGTGAAATGGAAATGTTTATGCAATTTGGCCAAAACACCCTTATGCATATATGCCAATGGAACAGTGCTCGTGGCTGCATGGAAATGCATTTCAATGTCTGTTTGGATGCATATGAAATTGGTTGGAAATGAAAACTATGCACCATTTTCAAATTGATACTCTCCTTCCAAAAATTCAAATGAAATCAAGTGAAAAATCCAAAATTTTTGCAATGAGAATTGATGATATGTGATGCATGATTATGATAGTAGAGATCAAGAGAGAAATGTTCCAAAAAGAACCACTCCATTTGGCCTTTTGGTGCAAAAGTTATGCAAGCTTGAAGTTCAAAATTTCTTGGCAATGATTGATCCATAATTTCTTAACCACACATGAGAATTTCATGTTTTTGGACTTTTTGGAAAGTTAAGAGCAAGATCTTCAACTTTCATGTTGCACAAAATTTGATTTGAATCTTTCTTGATGATGTAAGTTTGAGGAGAAGACCTTTCCATTTTTGGCAGTTTGAAATTATAGGTCACTTACTATTTTTGGAAACTTTTCATCTGACCTCAAATTCTTCCATGTTGATGTTTGTCATATTAAATGAGACTTGTATGGACATGAATGAGGCTTCTCTAACCATCTCCCACCTTCAAATCCAATGATTGAATGCACAGTTGACTTGTGTTGACTTTTCTAGGGTTTCAGCTGACCTAGCTATGCTCTGATGAAATTCAAGCCTCTTCCACTTGAGATCTTGATTCAAAATGAAGTCATGGTTCATATGAACTCTTGTGAGTGATCATGGTGCCCAAATTCTTCAGAATGGCCACCATCTATTGCTCAATGGCTGCCTTTGACTGGCTTGACCTAATGTTGCTTCATCTGCAAGTAACAAGGTTAGATGACAATATTTTTGTACTTTTGGTTAGTAAACAAATGAAAAGCAATGATATACAAATGCAAAACATGCTTGGTGATCAAAAATCACACTCAAAATACAACCCACCCACAAGGAAGGAAGCCAGGTGTACAATGATCCTTGAGGCAATGATATGATATGATATGATACCATGAGGGATCTTAGGGACAAAATTGGGGTCTTACACCTCCCAAGTTGGATTTATGGTTATTCAGTCCCTCAGATGCTTGTGATCAATTCAGAAACCGGAATCCAGTGCAGTTGATGTCCAGATGACTTGGAGGATGGCACAGTGCATTGCATTCATGCATCAGCATCATTCCCATTTTGCATTTATCTGCATCTAACTCATGTTTATCCATATGCAGGGGACATTCTTGATTGAAATCCTGGTTGAGAGACTTCTTTGTTCCAGATATGCGGACTGGCTTGAAAGACGATGTTGTCTACAGTTTCTTTGATCTAGAGATTGACGTGCTGAAGGATATGATAACATTGATTACACCTGACCTTGTGGGGATGTTCCATGAGATTTATGGTGGTATTCTGAAGTTGGTTTTCAGGCTCACAGACACTAATAAGAGTTCCATCCAAACTCTTCTCCAGTTTTATGACCCGGGTTTAAGATGCTTTGTGTTCTCGGATTACTTGTTGGGACCTTTGATGGAGGACTATGCTAGTATCCAGGGTATTCAGATTAGAGGTCAGATTCCTTTCTATGCCACTAAGGAAGAACCTGATGTTGGTGAGATTTCTCGTGCTCTTTATTTGAGCCCCGAAGTGACTAAGGGAGGTTTGAAGGAGAAGGGAAAGTTACCCGGTTTTCATTTGAGTTTCTTGGAGGCCAAAGCCAAGGAGCATGCTGTTTTGGGTGATTGGAAGGCTGTCTGTGCTCTGCTTGCTGTGAGCATTCATGGAATCATCATATTCCCTAATCAGAAGAACTTTGTGGACATTAATGCCATCTGGTTGTTTGCTCAGAGGAATCCTATTCCTACCCTGGTTGGGGATGTTTATTACTCGGTCCATAATCGGAACGAGAAGCGGCGTGGTGGATTGATCAGATGTTGTGCTCAGCTGTTATACAAGTGGTTCATGGGATATTTGCCTTCCAGAAGTGCCTTTGTCCTTCTTGATCCTACTGTCAAATGGTCAATCAGGTTGATGGGTTTGCGAGCCAAGGACATAGCTTGGACTCACAATGGTATGGCTGGACGAGATTTCATTTACAGTTGTGGGAGTCTTCCCAAAGTGCCTCTTATAGGAGTTCAGGGTTGCATTAATTACAATCCGGTGCTTCTTAGGAGACAAATGGGATTTGTTGTGGAGGGTCCTCCCCTTGGGCGCGAGATTCAGGAGTCTTTCTACTTCCCGATTGAGGGTAATCAGCCAAAGTTGAGGCAAGTGTCTGATGAGTGGCGCGACATTCAAAGGAAGGGCAAGGTTCCTTTTGGTAGGGTTAATAGTAGGTATTTTCCTCCATTTGATGATTGGCTTAGGAAGAGGATTGAGCTCACGCATCTACCATTTCCTGGGGGTGATCCTTGGTGTCCATTGATTGAGGGGCCATGTTCTTCTGTCAGCATGGAAGAGTTCCTTGAGATGAAGAAGGCCAGAGATCAACTGCAAGCAGAGAAGACTGAGCTGGAGATGAGTGTTGCTAGGATCCAAATGGCTAATCAGGAAATCAAAGGGAAAATAGAAGACCAGGATAAGAGACATGCCCTTGTGGTGAAGCGTTTTGAGATAGACACCGCTTATTATGGCAAGATCAGCCAAGCTTTAGAGTCATCCACGAGGGAGCATGACATCACCAAGGAGAAGTTGGCTAGAGCTTTGAAGGTCATTGAGGATGAGAAGAGGAGACAAATCCTTGTGAAGACTCAGAGGGAAGCTAGAGCCAAAATCCTTACTACAGAATGGGAAGCGGAGAAAGTGAAGATTATGGCTGAGAGAGATCATTATCTTGCTGAGAGGGATCATTATTTCCGACAGATGAAGATTCACCAGAAGGAGATAGGAAGACTGCAGCAGGAGAACACTGAGCTCAGGTTCGTCGTGAAGTTTACCAGGATGGTTGATGATGTAGGGCCGTCTGTGGGACCTTCTTCAGTGTAGACTTTTGTTGTTATGTGTGGATTATCGTCAGGCCTGTTGACGGAATTCACTTGCTTGCATTTTCTTTCTGATTCTGGAGACTTGTAATTTGATTTGTATCAGACTTGATGTATGACTCTTGCGCGTATAGTGCAATTTTGAGATACAATGGTTATTGTCATTCATTGATCGATCTTCAAGCTTTATTTGCTTTCCTGTATGCACTCACATAGCACACACATGGTTGGGTGGTATCTTTGCTAAATCATAATTCGATGCTTTGTATGGCAAAACCAAATGTTTGATGTCAGAATGTTGCTGTCATATTATTATCTGTCTCGATGAAACCAGGATCGAAAGACAGAGTGTTCCTCATATGGATAGACACTGCATTCATGTATGAATCATAATAACTTGTCTTCTATTTTGCAGGTGTCGGTTTCTAACCTATTGATTGACCCAGGAATCATTGCTCGCACACACCGAATCATTCCTCTGCACATAGCTCGTCCGCTCAGATATCCTGCCAGACGCAACAAACCCAGACTAATGGATCCACCCAACTCTGACATTCTTGAGCTGAAAGAGAAGATGGGTGAGTTAATCAACGCTAGGCAAGGGTTCGCCTTGGGGCAGAAAGCGATCGCCGAAAAGATGGATAAGGTCGAGGCTTTAGCCAGGGCAAAAGGAAAACAGGCGGTGAAGGAGGATAAATTTGGGGTTGATTATCAGCCGGGCCGAGGCTCGTCTGAACAGAATAAAGGACGCCGTCAGCAATTAAGGTTTACCAGTGCTGGAATGCTAGATCCAGATCACATCTGTGCAGTGGGTGAAGAGATCGAAAATGACTGCGAGTTGGACTCGTGGATAAAACCGTGCATACCAGGGATGGAGATCCAGAACTGGAAGGCCGAAAAGATCATCACTGTCACTCTACGTGAAGAGTAATATTTCTGTTTTTCAATTCTGTCTGCATGAAAGCCATACGTTTTGCCCGAAACGTAATGGTTCATTGTAAGGGCCACCTCATGTGTTTCATTTTGCGAAATTTGCATCATCAATAAATGGATGTTTTTCATTAAAAGCGGTGTTCCCTGATTTTCATTTAGTTTTGCAGTTTAAAAAACAAAAATAAAAATGGCAATGTTTATTTTCATTTTTCTTCCTTTTAAATTGCTTCGCTCCGGTTCTAAAGCAATGCATGAATCAACATTCATGCAGATGCGATCTTTCTCTGGATCTCATTGATAACAATCCTGTTACACCCCCATATGACTTCGACAATCCGATCTATCATGCCGAAGAAGAAGGCGAAGAAGATTGTGAACTGCTGGAGGAATTATCCAGGTTGTTGAAACAAGAGGAGAAGGTGATTCGGCCACACGAGGAGCAAGTTGAGATTGTGAATCTGGGAACCGAGGAGGTCAGGAAGGAAGTGAAAGTTGGGGCTGCTTTGGAGGTAAATGTCAAGAGCAGAATGGTAGCCTTGTTGAAAGAGTATGTTGATATCTTCGCCTGGTCTTATCAGGATATGCCAGGGTTGGATACCGATATCGTTGTGCACAAGTTACCATTGAGAGCAGATTGTCCTCCAGTGAAGCAGAAGTTGCGCAGAACTCCACCTGAGATGGCCATGAAAATTAAAGAGGAAGTGCAGAAGCAGTTGGATGCTGGTTTCCTCGCTGTTACTAATTATCCACCTTGGGTCGCGAATATTGTGCCGGTCCCGAAGAAGGATGGGAAGGTGAGAATGTGTGTGGACTACCGGGATTTGAACAGAGCTAGCCCGAAAGATGATTTTCCATTACCTCACATCGATGTGTTGGTAGATAATACAACTCAATTCTCGGTGTTTTCCTTCATGGATGGCTTTTCTGGATATAATCAAATTAAAATGTCGCCAGATGATATGGAGAAAACAACGTTCATCACACCATGGGGCACTTTTTGTTATAAGGTGATGCCATTCGGTCTCAAGAACGCCGGTGCTACCTATCAGAGGGCTATGGTGACTTTGTTTCATGATATGATTCATCATGAAATCGAATGCTATGTTGATGACATGATAGCAAAGTCCCAAACAAAAGAGGGGCATCTGGTGGATTTGGCCAAGTTGTTTGACCGGTTGAGACAATTCAGACTGAGGTTGAATCCGAATAAGTGCACTTTCGGAGTGCGTCCGGTAAGTTGCTGGGGTTTATTGTGAGTGAAAGAGAAATCGAGGTTGATCCTGCTAAAGTAAAAGCAATACGAGAAATGCCTGAACCGAGAACAGAAAAGGAGGTTCGTGGTTTCTTAGGTAGATTGAACTACATTTCACGGTTCATATCTCATCTAACAGCCACGTGTGAACCCATATTCAAATTGTTGAGGAAAGATCAAACGGTCAGGTGGAATAATGATTGCCAAGCGGCATTTGAAAAGATAAAAGAATATTTGCAGGAGCCTCCGATTCTAATGCGTCCTGTGGAGGGACGACCGTTAATTCTGTACTTGACGGTCCTCGAGGGGTCTATGGGGTGTGTATTGGGGCAGCATGACGAGTCTAGTCGAAAAGAGCATGCAATTTACTACCTTAGCAAAAAGTTTACCGACTGTGAAACAAGATATTCACTACTCGAGAAAACTTGCTGTGCTTTGGTATGGGCTGCTCGCCGACTAAGACAGTATATGCTGGTCCATACCACTTTGTTGATTTCCAAGATGGATCCAATCAAGTATATTTTTGAGAAGCCAGCATTGACCGGACGGGTTGCAAGGTGGCAAATGATTTTAACCGAATATGAGATCTAGTAACCTCTTAGAAAGCAATCAAAGGAAGTGTATTGTCTGATTACCTCGCCCAGCAACCCATTGGACAAAATTTGATTTGAAGCTTTCTTGATGATGTAATTTTGAGGAGAAGACCTTTCCATTTTTGACAGTTTGAAATTATAGGTCACTTACTATTTTTGGAAACTTTTCATCTGACCTCAAATTCTTCCATGTTGATGTTTCTCATGTTAAATGAGACTTGTATGGACATGAATGAGGCTTCTCTAACCATCTCCCACCTTCAAATCCAATGATTGAATGCACAGTTGACTTGTGTTGACTTTTCTAGGGTTTCAGCTGACCTAGCTATGCTCTGATGAAATTCAAGCCTCTTCCACTTGAGATCTTGATTCAAAATGAAGTCATGGTTCATATGAACTCTTGTGAGTGATCATGGTGCCCAAATTCTTCAGAATGGCCACCATCTATTGCTCAATGGCTGCCTTTTACTGGCTTGACCTAATGTTGCTTCATCTGCAAGTAACAAGGTTAGATGACAATATTTTTGTACTTTTGGTTAGTAAACAAATGAAAAGCAATGATATACAAATGCAAAATATGCTTGGTGATCAAAAATCTCACTCAAAATACAACCCACCCACAAGGAAGGAAGCCAGGTGTACAATGATCCTTGAGGCAATGATAAGATATGATATGATACCATGAGGGATCTTAGGGACAAAATTGGGGTCTTACAGATGCCCCTATTTAAGGTCATTCTAGCCGCAGAAGTGAAGTTTAGAAATCTTCATCTCGACGTGGTAGAATGGGCTTAAATAACAGTAATGAGACAAATTTTGGTCCCTAAGAGACCTCATGATGCAGATGTATGCATGTAAAAGACCCAAACTCTGTGGGGATATGGTTCACACAGAAGAAAAGACGATCCATCGGAGTAATACACTCACTAGGAACAGAGACTCTAACAAGACTCTCACGGGGACTCTTATTGGGGATAAAAAGAAAAAGAATGCGTGAGCAGGACACGACTCTGAATTAGGGTACAAAACTGACACTGCGTGAACAAAACACGACGGGACTGGAGACCTCACTAGGGAGTGAAGGACTCACACTGGGGATCAGAAGATTTCCAAAGGGACAAATCCAATGGAAGGACACAAGCTGACTCAAACTATCCACAAAGGATACTTCGGATGAAAATCCGGACTCGGACCAAGGAAAAGATTCACAAAGAACCTCCCTGCCGGGGAAAATTGCATTTATTGGGGAAAACGCCAATACAGCAAAAGGGTAAAATCACCACGAGAACTCCACCGGGAAAGGTCTAACAACGAGACTCCTGGGGAAAAGCAACAAGGATGAGGTGTTACCGGTATAAGGGTAACAAACTCAGGAAGAATGAATATCTAAGACCGGTATAAGGGTGAGAGATATCAATCAATCAAACATCTGAGAAAGACCTGAAAAAGGTACATCAACTCAAGAAAATCTGACTCCACAGGGGACCAAGGTCATAATAGGGAGTAGAAAGGAAGGAACACCAGGGATATCGAGGTATATAATAGGTGACCGACCAAAGCGTGAATTGGTATATATGCCAAAACACTCATCATCCAAAAGGAGGGCTTAAAAAAGCAAATCGACTTACAGGATGGACATTCAAATCCACAACGGGAAAATGAATCTTACTCAACTAGGGACACAAACCCAAAGAGCGCATGAGATATAATATCCATTACCGTCAGAACGTGGATAGAATACTGGCATGAGATATATTATCTATTACCGTCAGAACGTAGATAATACACTCGCATGGAAGGAAACACCAGAGATACCGAGGTATATAATAGGTGACCTACCGAAAACGTGAATTGGTATATATGCCAAAACACTCATCATCCAAAACACAAACTGGTTAAAGGATGGATGTTCGATTCTACAAAGAATACGAATCTTACTCTACTGGGGAAGATCAACAAAGGATTCCAACCAAAGAGTGAAAGAGATATATTATTCATTACCGTCAGAACGTGAATAATACACTCGAAAGGAAGAAACACCAGAGATATCGGTTAGGGCATATAATAGGTGATCAACCAAAAAGAGAGACAATTGATACCAAGCATACGGGTAAACGAAAGACAACTCACAGGGGATAAATTGCAAGCATCTGGAAATTATCCAAGAAACAACAAATATTCGATTCCGCAAAGGGAAATAACGAATCTTACTCGACCGGGGAAGCACAACAGGCTTCGACTGAAGAGTGCATGAGATATATTATCCATTACTGTCAAAACGTGGATAACATACTCGCATGGAAAATTATCCACAACCGATTACTGGGTTAATAAAGGATAAATCGACCGAAAAGAAAGGCATCGGGATACCAAACTAGGTATATAATGATGACCGATCAAAGGGAGCAACAATCATTACCAAGCAAACGGGTAAATGAAAGAAGACTCGCTGGGGATGAATTGCGTAAACAGCAATTACCCGGGCACTTACTGGCGACTTCAAAGGATAACATTGCAAGCATACGACAATGATCCAGAAGACTACTGGGGATACAATTGCTAGCAAAAGGCAATTATCCAGAAGCAAGGGAGGAATATCATCATCGAACATTGAATGAAGATAACCACAAAGAGTAACCATCATCGGGTAGGATGAACAACAAGGTTAACTCTGCAAAGGGGGAAATTAGGGTTTACAACTACCGAATACGGGATAGAAAACCAAAACTCTGGCTGGGGATAAAATTGCTAGCAACCGGCAATTATCCACAAAAAGCACAGACTGTGTTGGGAACAAAACCACAACAGCACAAAATCCACTATCAACCAGACGAACCATAAAGGTTACCTCTGCTAGGGAAAAAGAGATGGGACTTACAACTACCGAATACGGGGTAGTAGCCAACAACTCTGATGAGGATCAAAGATAGGGTTTACATCCACCGAATACTGGGTAGAAAACCACAACTCCGCGTGGGGATGAAAGAATCACAATTCCGCACGGGAAACAAAATAGGGTTTATAACAAACCACCAACTGCTGAAGAGCAGAAAAACTGGGATTTACGACTACTGAATATTGGGTAGAAAACCACAACTCTTGCTGAGGAATAAAAGGTATATAACCACAAATTCCGCCAAGAAGAGGGAACATAGGACTTACAACTACCGGTATGAGGGTAGAGGCCCAAAAAGATTCCGCTGGGGATAAAAGAATCATTACTGGTTACTGGGCAATTTATTCATTTATTCCACAGGGAAGCACGAGAAACAGCTGACAAATGCCAATTCGGGACCAAACCGAAAAGACAGACTGAATCAAGACACGTCCTAATGAGGATATAACTCAATAGGAACATCCATCCCAATATATGTTGGGAGGAAACAGAAGAAACCGTCATCCACGAGGATATATCTCAGTGGGGAACTGCAGAAGGAAAGACATACACTTTCTGCTTATGGGCTGACTCTATATGGAGAGATTTAAACGCCCGACATCTGCTTGGGAAGATCTATTGAAGATCTATGAAACCCATAGCAGGAGACAACAAACAAAAGTTATATGGCAAAAAATGCAACATGAATATCTGAATGTTTTATGAATATGCATGAATATGCGTATTTATGTTTGATGAATGCTGACAAAACAGACATATCTAACACAAACAGGTCCGGGAATCAAACGCCCGGTACTATACTTCCAGGGGAAAAACCAACTGGAAAGCCAATCTGCTGGAGATCCACATGCTGAAAGGCAAAGATCTGCAAGGAGGCAAAATATCAGAGGTACCACCAAATCTCTGAGTGATGGATCAACAATCAACCCAACTGGAACAGAAAGTCACAACAGGCATAAACAGCCACAAAGACAAATCTGTTGGGGAACTGGAGAAATCCCGAAATATCTGCAGGGGAATCTTCAGCATCAAAAGTTCACTGCACATGCGAGAACTGCTACGAAGGCAACTCCACGCAACTCCGCTGGGGAACAACCCACTGAGGGAGAACAGATCATCCATGTAGAATCTACTGCACAAGCAACTCTACCTGGGAAGAACACAAATAGCCACTCCATCGGGGATACACCCACTGAAGGAAAAATAGATCACACAAGTAGATTCTGCAACAAGCTACTCTACTGAGGATCAAAAGCAAACAGGAAATCAACCCAATCTCTGGATGCTAGATCACCAACCCACCCTGCTGGTGGAAACAGAGATTTCAACAAGCATATACTGCCACAAAATCAACTCTGTCTAGGATATCAGCTCTGGCGGAGGCTCTGAGGGGAATATCACAGATACAATCCTGATTCTGTTGGGAATACCAACTCATTTGGGGATTTTGCATAAATACAATCCACCAAACCACAAATCTGCTGACGGCTCGGCTAGGGAAATCCACTGAGGGACCCACAGGGAATATGGAAGAGAGCTGGGGAATCAACCACTAAATGCTGACTCTTCTGAGGAGAACATCCACAACTGCTGAGGAGGAACATAATCACTGCCTTGCTGAAGGGATAAGCACACTAATGGGGAGATATAGCAACTCCGCTGGCGACTTGGCCGGGAAAGAGGGTACTACTGGAGCAAACGAAGTCTTCCACAAGCGCTCTTCCCTGGGGATATATCACAGATTCCACTAGCGACTGTGCTGAGGAAAGATAGCAACAACCCTGCTTGCGACAATGTTGGGGAAAGCGGTAAAGTACCGAGATATCAATCCACCAACCACTGAATCTTCAAAAAGAAAGCCACCATGCTGAGGAGAGAAACAACAACTCTGCTAGCGACTGCACTGGGGGGAGACTACTGCTGGAGAAGAAAACGAAGTCTTCAACAACATCTCTGTTTGGGGAACAACCCTACCAGCAACTCTGCTTGGGGAACAACCCCAACAACAAAGCAGGAGAAAGAGGATACAACCAATGCCAGGAATATGAACAAATGTCTTACCTGTTGGAAATCATGCCACCCTTGGGAGAGCACTGAGAAATTCTTGAGTATCCTTTCATCATTGTGAATGTTCACTTTGTTTAAAACATCAATTTTGAAAATTTTATTTGTTTAAAACAATGACATTTTATCAATTAAAACATGCAAAACATTTGTTGAATTGAAACAAATAAGAATGCAAATAATTGGATAAAAAGCTCAAATTGATTTGATGGAATGGTAGCCTACAAATGGAAAGACTCCATAGATCTGTACAAATTTGAAATCAGTGATATATATTGGAAGAGGGCTACATTGAACATAATGATCCTTTCTCTACCAATTTGAATCTCGATGTATTCGAAGCTTCAGTTGACGACGAATCGAGAACTTCTGACGAAAAGACAACTGTGGAACTGAAAGTCTTGTCAGGATGCAGTTATTTGCCGAATCCCCAATTTTTTGCCTAGATTACCCCAAGGTGAGGTACTCAATCTAGCGGGATGCAAATATACTCTTTTTTTCAAGTCTCTAACTTTTGCCTGGATCGCCCTTGCGGGTTCTCCACCGAGACGCTCATTTTTGCCTAAGCTGCCCTTTCGGGTTTTCAACTTAGCGAGCTATTCTGTTTTTCATTTGCATATACTTTTTTTTTAGGCAAAGTATTTCTTGACTGCATCTGTATTCACAGGACGAGTGAAATCCTCCCCATCCATTGTTGTAAGAATCAGAGCACCGCCTGAAAAGGCTCTCTTAACAACATATGGACCCTCGTAGTTTGGAGTCCACTTGCCCCTGGAATCGGGCGAGAAAGACAAGACTTTCTTGAGCACGAGGTCACCTTCTCGAAACACACGAGGCTTGACCTTCTTGTCGAATGCTTTCTTCATTTTCTGCTGATATAATTGACCATGACACATGGCAGTCAATCGCTTCTCTTCAATCAAATTCAACTGGTCATAATGACTTTGAATCCATTCAGCATCAGTCAACTTGGCTTCCATCAAGACTCTCATTGATGGGATCTCCACCTCTACTGAGAGAACAACCTCCATGCCGTAAACAAGAGAGAAAGGGGTTGCCCCTGTTGAAGTGCGGACAGATGTACGATAACCATGCAAGATAATCTTTGTACATGGCAGATAATCTTTGTACATAACTGTCATCTTCTGGATAATCTTCTTGATATTCTTATTAGCAGCTTCAACAGCCCCATTCATCTTGGGTCTGTAAGGAGAGGAATTATGGTGTGCAATCTTGAACTTAGCGCATAACTCATCCATCATCTTATTATTCAGATTAGATCCATTATCAGTAATGATCTTATCTGGCACACCATAACGGCAAATCAGCTGGTTCTTGATAAACTTCACAACCACCTGTCTGGTCACGTTCGCATACGAAGTGGCTTCAACCCATTTGGTGAAGTAATCAATTGCTACGAGAATAAACCTGTGTCCATTGGAAGATTTCGGTTCAATCATGCCGATCATGTCAATTCCCCACATTGAGAAAGGCCATGGTGATGAAATCACATTCAGAAGTGTCGGAGGAATATGAATCTTATCCGCATAAATCTGACACTTGTGGCATTTCTTCACATATTTGCAACAGTCAGACTCCATTGTCATCCCATAGTAGCCTGCTCTCAACATCTTTCTAGCCATGGCATGTCCATTGGAATGAGTACCAAATGAACCCTCATGGACCTCAGTCATCAACAGGTTTGCTTCATGTCTATCCATGCATCTGAGCAAAACCATGTCAAAATTTCTCTTATAAAGCACTTCACCGCTGAGGTAGAAACTGCCTGACAACCTTCTCAGGGTTTTCCTATCTTTCACAGATGCCCCAGGCGGGTATACCTGGTTCTGGAGGAGATTCTTGATATCAAAATACCAAGGCTTGTCATCAATGACCTCTTCCACTGCAAATACGTGAGCTGGTCTATCCAAGCGCATCACGGCAATGTTGGGAACTTCATTCCAATACTTGACCACAATCATGGAAGCAAGCGTAGCAAGCGCATCTGCCATCCGATTATCCTCTCGAGGAATATGATGAAAGTCAACTTCTGTAAAGAACGTTGAAATCCTTCTTGCATAATCTCTGTATGGAATGAGACCTGGCTGATTCGTCTCCCATTCACCCTTGATCTGATTAACAACCAGGGCCGAATCACCATACACATCGAGATGTTTGATTCTCAAATCAATACACTCTTCCAGTCCCATAATACAGGCCTCATACTCAGCCATATTATTCGTGCATTTGAAAGTTAGCCTTGCTGTAAGCGGAATATGCGTGCCATGAGGAGTAATGATTACTGCCCCAATTCCATTTCCGTACTGATTCACAGCACCATCGAACACCATCGTCCATCTGGAACCAGGTTCCGGACCTTCATCAAGTGTAGGCTCATCACAATCTTTCATCTTCAAATACAGAATCTCCTCATCTGGGAAGTCCTACTGAACAGACTAATGATCTTCAATTTGCTGGTGCGCTAGATGGTCAGCCAAGATACTACCTTTGATAGCTTTCTCTGAGCTCGATACTCGATATCATATTCGGACAACAACATCTGCCAACGGGCAACCCTCCCAGTTAAAGCAGGCTTCTCGAAAATATACTTGATTGGATCCATTCTGGATATCAACCAAGTGGTATGATTTATCATGTACTGGCGCAAACGCTTAGCAGCCCACGCCAAAGCACAGCACGTCTTCTCAAGCATTGAGTATCGAGACTCACAATCAGTAAACTTTCTACTGAGGTAGTATATAGCAGATTCTTTCTTCCCTGATTCATCTTGCTGACCGAGTACACAACCCATCGAGTCTTCAAGCACAGTCAAATACATAATCAGAGGTCTTCCTTCTACAGGCGGAGACAAGATCGGAGGTTCAGATAGATATTCCTTGATACTGTCGAAAGCTTTCTGGCAATCCTCGGTCCAATCATGAGACTGATCTTTCCGAAGGAGCTTGAATATCGGCGCACATGTGGCAGTCATGTGGGATATAAATCTGGAAATATAGTTCAAGCGGCCAAGAAAACCTCGGTCGTGCTTCTCAGTTTTGGGTGCAGGCATCTCTTGTATTGCTTTGACCTTTGCAGGATCAACTTCAATACCTCTCTCGCTGACAACAAAACCCAACAACTTGCCGGAACGGACTCCAAATGTACATTTGTTCGGATTCAGACGAAGTCTAAACTTCCTCAGACGCTGAAAAAGCTTCAACAAATGCTCAACATGTTCAACTTCCGTTCTGGACTTAGCAATCATATCATCAACATAGACCTCTATCTCCTTGTGCATCATATCATAAAACAAGGTAGTTATAGCTCGTTGATACGTGGCGCCGGCGTTCTTCAAACCGAAGGGCATCACCCGATACCAGAATGTTCCCCAAGGTGTGATGAATGTTGTCTTCTCCATATCCTCGGGTGCCATCTTGATTTGATTATATCTGGAAAATCCGTCCATAAAGGAAAAGACTTTGAATTTAGCTGTGTTGTCTACCAACATATCAATGTGTGGTAAAGGAAAATCATCTTTAGGACTAGCTTTATTCAAATCTCTGTAATCAACACACATACGGACTTTTCCGTTCTTCTTAGGCACGGGCACAATATTGGCCACCCATTGAGGATATGTAGAAGTCACCAGAAACCCCGCATCAATTTGCTTCTGAACTTCCTCTTTGATCTTCACTGCCATATCTGGATGATTTCTTCTGAGCTTCTGCTTCACAGGCACGCACTTAGGCTTCAAAGGCAGGAAATGTTGCACAATATCTGCATCTAGACCCGGCATGTCTTCATATGACCAAGCAAAGATATCGGAATATTCTCGTAGCAACTCAATCAATCTCTTCTTGACAGACTCTTCAAGAAGTGCCCCGATCTTCACCATACGAACACAATCCTCAGACCCCAAGTTGACTGTTTCCAAATCTTCAAGGTGCGGCTGAATGATCTTCTTCTCGTGCTCAAGGAGACGGGTAATCTCATCAGGAATCCCTTCAACATCATCTTCCTCTGCCTCGAATACAGGGAATTCAAAATTGGGAGATGGCGTTGGATCATTATGTTCAATGGGTTTTAGAATAAACCTGCATAATGATTTTGGTTAATAAAAAAACTTCAGAATTTAAACAAGCAAATCATTATGCAGATGAAAAATGTTGCTTTTATTCTTGTTTTTATGGGTTTTTTGTGATCACTGATTTCATGAAAAAAGCAAAAAGTGAAAACAAATGGAAAAACAAATGTTTAATAATGCATTAATTGAATGAAAACATCATTGTATAAATGCTGCCAACAATGTCATCACTTCTCCTTTTGGCATGGGAGAAGGGTTTTGAACAAAGTGAACCATTACTCTGATCTATGAATGACTGTAGGAACATCTACAGCGACCCAATTATGGCAGACTCCACCAGGTATGATGAAGTTGTTCAGATCCTCTTCATCCTCTTCCAAGATAGCAGCAGCCTCTTCAGGTTGATTAGCATGGATGAATCCTCCACTCGTGAACAGCCCTTGCTCGTTGAATGCCCCAGAAGAATAACCAATGCCAGCCCGGGATCTGTTGTCTTCAAGCTCAATCATCTTCCCCAAACCAGCAACTGCACCACACTCAATGGCCAGTTTCGCATCGCGATAGGAAGCAAATGAAGGAGACTTCTTCTCAATTGGCTCATCAATAGATAAAGCTTGGAACGGAGTTCCAACTTCATCCTCAGCATCAATATAGGAGAAAGAAGGCAAGTGGCTAACCAGGAGAGCCTTTTCTCCCCCTACCACAACCAGTTTCTTGTTCTTAACAAATTTCAGCTTCTGGTGTAGGGTGGATGTCACAGCGCCATCCTCGTGAATCCATGGTCTACCAAGGAGACAACTATATGATGGGTGGATATCCATAACCTGAAAGGTAACCTGGAAATCACTAGGTCCAATCTTGATTGGGAGATCAACTTCCCCAATCACAGTCTTACGCGACCCATCAAAAGCTTTCACAAAAACACCACTCTGCCTCACAGGAGGACCTTGATATGACAATCTAGAGAGTGTGGTCTTTGGCAATACATTCAAAGATGATCCAGTGTCCACCAGCACGTTGGACATATCATCAGACTTGCAATTCATAGAAATATGTAAAGCCATGTTGTGGTCTCTTCCCTCCTCAGGGAGATCAGCGTCACAGAAACTCAAAGTTTTCCAAGCAGTGATGTTTGCAACTATACTATCAAACTGTTCAATCGTGACATCGTGATCAACATAAGCCAGATCCAAAACTTTCTGCAGAGCCTCCCTATGGGGTTCTGAATTCAGAAGCAAAGATAAAACGGAGATCTTGGATGGCGTTTGTAGAAGCTGGTCTACAACATTGTATTCACTCTTTTTTATGAGCCTCAACATCTCATCACATTCTTCGTTCACAACGCCACTCGGGCCAACAGAAGAATCAGGAGTCTTTTGTACAGAGGAGGGTTTGACAACAGCAAGTGTCGGGTTCTGAACATTCACAACCGTCCCAACCGGACGCTCAGCAGAATCAGAAGCAACAACTCTAGCCTGAGGCTTAGGAGCAGAGAACACACGACCACTCCGGGTCAATCCACTGATATCAGCGATATTGGTAACAGAAGTGGAAGGCAACGGAACTTCCTTCCCATCTTCCACAGCAACAGGGTTATATCTGAAGGGAATTGCTTTATCTGAAGAATAAGGCACAGGGCCTGCAGGCTTGATTGTTAAAGAAGGAGAGACCTTCGGCTTGCTGCCATCATAACGGATGACAACATGCTCAGGCAGCTTGAACACAGGGGAAATAACATTCACCTCTGGTTCATCTTCATCAACATTACGGTTCTGAAGAATCTCAATAGTTCCTTCGTCTAACAGCTCTTGAAGCTCTCTTCGCACTTTGCGACAACCCAGACGGTTAACAGAACAGATGCGACATCGGTCATGGTCATGCTCCATATGGCTGTATTGACACAGCAAACGATGCAACTCGACCAGTGACTGTCTAATATGACTGACATATTTGACTTTATACTTCCCAGGGCACCCCTGGACCATGTTCACTGGCTTCCCATGCTCGGGCAATGGGTTCTTTGTAACATTGGTGAAGGTGAGAAAAACAAGAAAGGGGGGGTTTGAATTGTTTGGAAAAATAAGTGCTTTTCAAAATGAAAATCACACAAGGATTTTATACTGGTTCGCTTATAACACAAAGCTACTCCAGTCCACCCGGCCAAGGTGATTTCGCCTTCAACAAGGACTTAATCCACTAATCTTGAAAGATTACAAACAACGTCTAAGATACAAAATCTCTTAGCCCTCTCAAGTATACAGACTACACAGAGTCACTTGAGGAAATCAACAAACAATAGAAGAAGGATTTATGTAAACTAGAGTGCTTCTAAGAAAGCAAGTATTACAAAATTAAGAACAAGAGTTTTTCACGTAATAAGCAAAAGCTTCGTGAAGATAGAGAGCAAGAGTGTTTTTCTTGTTGATGTTTCAGTATGATTTTTTTTTCTCGTATGTGTAGTTACTGAAAATTGATTTTCAATCCTTTATATAGATCAGTTGAAGTAGTAGTTGAAACTGGTGGATATTGAGATGAAGTTACGCCATCACATAATTAGCTAATGCAGGATGACTTTTTCTTCTTGAAATGACTTCTTACCACAAGTAGTATTTTCTTTATTGAGATTGGAGATTAACATCTCTTTCTCAATTAGGAAATCCATTTGAAAATCTTTACTTGTCTTCAACGTTACTCTTTCATGATTAGCAAATCCATAATCAGAGTATTTGTGTTTCTGGAGAACCTTGGAATCTTGCTTCTGATGTTGATCTAAATAGATTCTTCAGAAAGCGTTGTTCAGAGTCAGAGGTTCTAGGACTTACTTCCTGTTAAGATGCTTCTGATACTTGTTGTTTAGTTCAGAGTTTGACTTTCTTGAACTTGTTTCTTCTTCAGAGCTTCTGATCATTTGATAATATGCTTCTGATCTGATACTCTATCTGATGACATCATCAGATTTCTTACTTCTTTCTTTAGAACCCTACACACTTAGAAACTTTTCGTTAGGGTGCCATTTTTGGTTTCATCCTTTGTTATCATCAAAATCAAGGAATCTGTTGTAGAACAATTTTTGTTCTTACAATCTCCCCCTTTTTGATGATGACAAAACAACTTAAATTAGCAGATGAAACATGAATAAAATTAGATCAGATAGACAGAAGCTCCCCCTGAGATAGTACTAGGGAGTTCAGAGGTTCTGAAGTTCTTACCAGAGTTTTTTAAGTAAAGAGGTTTCTGAGATTTTCTGCAATTTCTTAAGTCCAAGTTAGATAATTTTGTTTATATATATATATAAAAAATGTTGCAGAATGCTTGATGGTTTTAGAAAATATTTTCATCAGAGCTAATAATTACTTTCTCCCCCTTTTTGTCAGAATCAAAAAGACATAGTAAAAATAAGTAAAGAGAAAAAAAAATAGATAAAGAGAAAAACTTAAAATTCATAGATAGAAGCACAAAGGCAACAAACAAAACATCAGGTTCAAAAGAACAAGAAAAACATCAGAGTCAAAAGAAGACAGAAGCAAAACAATAGGCAAGCAAAAATAGATTCTAAGTGCCTAAGGGTTCGGAGGCGGAGGCATTCTCTGAAGCAGCATAGCAAGCATGTTCTGGATGTTTTCGTTGACAGTATCTTGCTTGTCCATTCTGGCCCGGAGTTCATTCTGATCTTGCTTGAGTTCTTTCAGAGTCTGAAGAACCATAGGAATCACAGAAGATGACTCCCCCAGAGTCAGAGCTTGCTGAGCTTCAGCTTCAGCAGCAGCTTGAGCTTCTGCATCTGCCAGAGCCTTGGCTTCAGCTTCCTTTTCCCTTAGGATTTCAGCTTCCTTAGCAAGTCTTTCTTCTTCTAGCCTTTTTGCCTCTTCTTCAGCTTCCTTGGCCAATCGCTCTTCCTCTAGCCTTCTGGCTTCAGCCTCTCTGGCAAGTCTCTCCTGGAGTCTTGCCTCAGCATTTCTGATGTAGTCATTTCTGACTTGTTCAGATATGCTCTTCAGCCTAAAGGACTCAGATGTCATCCAACCAATGACTCTGTTCCAGTGTGTCCTTACAGATTCAGGATCATCACTGATTTCAGAGTTAGTGACCAGAGAATCAACCTTTTGAGCTGAAGCCTCTGCAATCATAAAGATGGCTTCCTTAAGGGTAGGTTTAGAAAGCTCAGGTTCAGGTTCTGGTTCAGAGGTGTGAGGTGGAGAGTTTGGAGGGCTGAGATTTAAAGTGAGAGGTTCTGGTTCAATTTCTAGTTCAGGTTGAGGTTCAGAAGATTGGGATGAAGCGTAAAGAGGGTTTAAGTCTAAGGGTTCAGATTCTGCTTCAGGTGCAGCGGGAATTTTTGGTGGGGTGATATCAGAGGTGTGGGGATCAGATGGTTGAATTTCAGAGGGTTGAGTTTCAGAGGGGATGGTGGTTGTTTGTTGTAGTGGTGAAGTGATTTCAGGTTCTGTGGTTTGTGTTTGTTGTGAAGCAAGTCTATGAGCGTAAAGTGTGGCTATAGTTGGGGATTCAGGGTCAGAAAATGCAGGGTCAGAAGAGACAGGGTCATAAGGTGGTGATTCTGGCATTGAGGATGATGAAGATGAAGTGCTTTGGTGGGTTTGTGCAGGTTTAGAGGAAGGTATGAAGGTGCGGGCTATATTTAGAACTGGTGTAGGTTGGGAGGTTCTGGTGATTGAGGGTGTAATGTCAGAGGTGGTATAAATGGGTTGTGAAGAGAGAGGGTAAGAGGAAGCCATCAAAAATTCAGAGGTAGCAGGAGGAACAGACTTACCAGTAGAAAATTGCAGAGGAGCTGAAGATCCGCTTCCAGAAGCTCCTTCAAGTCTGGCCTTCTTTGCTGGTGGTGCTATCTTCTTTTCAGAAATACCTCTCTTGTATCTGACTAAATCTTCCTCAGAGTCCAGACAGTCATCGAGGCTGAAATCAGAGACATCAACACCTTCTTCCAGCAGACGATGAAGATAGAGGGCAACAGCGTCTCTGGGTTCGTTCTTGAAGAATCTGGCAAGGCCATGAGGCATCTTCCTCTGATCTTTCAAACTATCCCAGGATATATCCAGAGTTGGCTTGACTTGTATTTTCTTGATTATCCCCATACTCTTGAGGTTTCTGGCATTCAGAGGCTTCCCCACATCAATTGCCAGATCATCCATCAACTTGGTCTTTTCCAACTCATCTACCAGTCCATGCTCAATGAAGACGTCATATAGCAATCTTCCCAGAGGAATGTAGGATCTGGGCTTCATGTTATTCCTGGTTTCTCTGACTGAATCTCTCAGATATCTGAAGAGGAGAGCAGGGAGGTTGATCTTCACACCTTTCTGGATGCAGTACAAAATGCATTTCTGGTCTGCATTAATGTAATCAGAAGAGTTGGAGGCTGGACGATGGTGGATAGTTCCCAAAATAATCTTCAGCCACACTCTGAGGTTCTGGTGTAGCTCCTTGTTCTTAGATGGGTTTCCTTCAACATTTGGTTTGAAGATTGTTGGGTTTATCACATCTGTTATGCGCTTTGACCTAGGAGGAATGTTGTAGATCCTTTTTCCTCCACTACTTTCCATATTCAACAGAGAGGCAATGGATCCTTCTGTGATAACTATCTTCACTCCCAGAACAAATGAGACGATGAAGTTGTCATCTGCATCTGCATGTCTCCAGAACTCCTTGACCAGAAGTGGGTAAATTGGACCATACAACCTTTGGAAATAGTTCTCCCACCCTTGTTGACGCAGTTCTCCAGTTAGATCAACGCCATTTCTTCTTAGGTTGTCGAAATCAACCAACGATTCGCACAACACATCCAAACCTTCAAAGGGGGTTGAAAGGTTAATGTGGCGTTCACGGTCAAGAACGTGAGGTTCTTTGTAAACAGGGGTTATGGTGACGCCAGTAACCGTTGGTGTTTGAGTGTTTGAGGTTTGGGGATTAGAACTTGATTCCATCTGTTGAGAGAAGTTAAAAACTTCTTGTTGTTGAGCATCCATGAAGAAGAAGATGAAGATTGAAGAAGAACTTGCAGAGAATGCTTCGAAAGAGGGTTTAGGGTTTTAGAGTGAGTGAGAGTGATAAGTGTGAAAAGTGAGAGAAAGTGTTTATATACTCTAAGTAAACACATGCAAAACGACACACATCCCAGCGTTAGCACAAAAATCAAAATAGCACGTTTGGGGGGAAAAATGATTACAGCTAATAAATGAATGTCTAATCCCAACAGTACGCACACTGCTCTAGGAGATTTCAAACGTTCTGACCTTTGATTTCTTTTGACAGCTGTCTAGAAGTTCTAGGGTTAGACGTTTAATGCTCCACGTGTTGATGTATCTGATCTTCAGGAATACCAAAGGATTGGTTTCTGAAGATTTCTAACTCAGATATCTTCTTAACTTGGTAGAAGTATCAGAGTCAGAGGCAGAAGTATATTTGTTTACATCAGAGTCTCACTTTACTTTTTCAGAGCCATACTTCATTCTGGGCAATTTTGAATGTTCAGATTTTTTAAGATAAAAAGAAATCTATCTTCAGCTAGAGGCTTAGTAAAGATATCTGCCCATTGATGTTCTGTATCAATGAACTTCAAAGTTACTATCCCTTTCTGAACATAGTCTCTGATAAAATGATGTTTTATTTCTATGTGTTTGGCTCTGGAATGTAGAATGGGATTCTTACTTAAACAAATAGCAGCAGTATTATCACAAAAGATAGGAATGTTACTCTCAAAGATTTGTAGATCTTCTAGCTGATGCTTCATCCAGAGCATCTGAGTTGTGCACAGTGACGCTGAGATATATTCTGCTTCTGCAGTTGATAGAGCAATAGTTGACTGTCTTTTGCTAGCCCAGGAGATTAGATTGTTTCCCAAAAGCTGGCAATTCCCAGATGTGCTTTTTCGTTCTATTCTATCTCCTGCATAATCTGCATCACAATAACCCGAGAGTCTATACTCTGATGTTTTCTCATACATCAGGCCCAGGTTAGGAGTTCCTTTCAGATACTTAAGAATTCTTTTAACTACTGTTAAATGAGATTCTCTAGGATCTGATTGGAATCTGGCACAAAGACAGACACTAAAGAGAATATCAGGACGAGTAGCAGTCAGATAGAGGAGAGAGCCTATCATACCTCGATAGAGCTTCTGACAAACCTTGTTGCTTACCTCTTCCTTCTCCAGAATGCAAGTTGGGTGCATGGGAGTTTTTGCAGAGTTGCATTCAGTCATGTCAAACTTCTTCAGAACGTCTTTAATATATTTACTTTGATGGACGTACGTGACTTCTGGAGTTTGATTAATTTGAATTCCCAGAAAGAACTTTAGTTCTTGCATTAAACTCATCTCAAATTCTGCCTGCATTAACTTAGAAAATTCTTGGCAAACAGAGATATTAGCAGAACCAAAAATAATATCATCAACATAAATCTGGCATATCATGAGATCATTATTAAGGTTTTTACAGAAGAGTGTAGAATCAACTTTCCCTCTGATAAAATTTGGGTCCAGAAGAAAATTGCTTAAACGTTCATACCAAGCTCTGGGAGCTTGTTTAAGTCCATATAAGGATTTCTTAAGTTTAAAAACATGTTCTGGAAAGTTTGAATTTTCAAAACCTGGAGGTTGATTGACAAACACTTCTTCTGAAATATAACCATTAAGAAATGCACTCTTGACATCCATTTGGTATAATTTGATAGAATGATTAATAGCAAAAGATACAAGAAGACGAATAGATTCTAACCTCGCGACTGGAGCAAAAGTTTCATTATAATCAATACCTTCTTGTTGACTATAACCTTGAGCTACCAGTCGTGCTTTGTTTCTGACAACTTCTCCTTTCTCGTTCAGCTTGTTTCTGAAAACCCATCTGGTTCCAATGACATGAGTGCCTCTGGGTTTAGGAACAAGATCCCAGACATCATTCTTGGAGAATTGATCTAATTCTTCTTGCATAGCTGCCACCCAATCGTTATCTTGAAGAGCTTCATCACAGGACGTAGGCTCAATCAGAGACACTAGTCCCAGAGGAATATCTTCAGAAGTTCTGAAGGTAGATCTGGTTCTAACAGGTTCATCTTTGTTTCCCAAAATCAAATCTTCAGATACGTTAATACGACTTTTAACTTTCCTTGGAATTTCTGGAGATTTAATTTCTTCAGAGTCTTGAGTGACAGTTGCTTCTGGAGTTTTCTCAGATTCTACAAGAGTGATTTCCAAATCTGCAAACTTTTCAACTAGCTTTGACTTTTCAGGGTCAAGCTTATCATCAAATCTGACATGAATTGTTTCCTCCACAATTTTGGTTTCTGTGTTGTATACTCTATAGCCTTTAGAGCGTTCTGAGTATCCTAACATAATACCTTTCTGTGCTTTGGAATCAAACTTGTTCAGATGTTCTTTAGCATTTAATATAAAACAAGAGCATCCAAAAGGATGAAAATATGAGATGTTGGGTTTTCTTCCTTTACACAGTTCATAGGGAGTCTTTTCTAGAATAGGTCTTATAGAGATTCTATTCTGAATGTAACACGCTGTATTTACAGCTTCTGCCCAAAAGTGCTTTGCTACATTATTTTCATTGATCATGGTTCTGGCCATTTCTTGGAGTGTCCTATTCTTCCTCTCTACAACTCCATTTTGTTGTGGAGTTCTAGGGCAGGAGAAATCATGGGATATTCCATTAGAATCAAATAATTCTTCAAAATCTTTATTTTCAAATTCTCCACCATGATCACTTCTGACTCTAACAATTTTGGAGTCAAATTCTTTTTGCACTTTGGAACAGAAACTGGTGAATACAGAGTGAGACTCACTCTTGTGCTTTAGGAATTTTACCCATGTCCAGCGACTGTAATCATCAACAATGACTAGTCCATACTTCTTTCCATTAACTGATGCTGTTTTCACAGGACCAAATAAGTCAATGTGAAGAAGTTCCAGAGGCTTAGAGGTAGAAACAACATTTTTCTTTTTAAAAGATGTTTTTGAAAATTTTCCTTTCTGACAAGCTTCACACAGAGCATCTGAAGAAAACTTCAGTTTAGGTAGGCCTCTGACTAACTCGAGTTTAGTTAGCTGAGAAAGTTTCCTCATGCTAATGTGGCCCAAGCGTCTATGCCATACCCATTGCTCTTCGTGAACTGACATTAGACATTTAACATTTTGATCTTTTAAATCAGAAAGATTTATTTTGTAAATGTTGTTTTTCCTCTTGCCTGTGAAAAGGACAGAGCCATCGTTCTGATTAATGGCTTTACATGTTTTTTGATTGAAGATTACATCATAACCGTTATCACTTAATTGACTTATGGATAACAAGTTATGCATTAATCCTTCTACATAAAGAACATCAGATATAGAGGGAAGAGTACCATTACCAATAGTTCCGGAGCCTCTGATCCTTCCTTTCTGATCTCCTCCGAAACCTACGAATCCAGCATCTTTAAGTTCCAGGCTTTGGAACATAGACTTTCTTCCCGTCATGTGTCGCGAGCATCCAGAGTCCAGGTACCATGATTGGTGTCTGAACTTTGCTGCATAGGATATCTGCAACATAGATAATCTTATCTTTCGGTACCCAGAATCTCTTGGGTCCTTTTAGATTAGTTTTCCCCGAGTTTCTTATAACTTTGGGTCTTCTAGCATTTTTAAATTTGTGTTCTTGTGTGTGGGTGTAGTGATATGAAAAAGGAGATTTAATTTGGTCACTGGTAGAAGTTTTATCTTCCTTAGGATCATAACCAATTCCCCTTCTATTGTTCTGACTTACTCCATAAATCATGGATGCCATAATACTCCTATCTATCCCATTCTTCAGAAATTCTTGAAAGGCTTTTTCATATTTATAAATAATTTTATTTGAAGTTTGTGGTGCTTGAGACAACGCTTCTTCTAATTCTAAGCTATTTCTCTTAGCTCCATCTCTTTCTAATGTTAAAGATCTAATCGTATCTTCTTGTGCTAGAATTGTCATCTCAAGTTCACTACACTCTTCAAATTTTGCTTTAAGACAGCCTTTAATGTTTTTAAACTTTTGTTTCAATTTCTGATAAGAGGTAAGAGTTTCTGACAAACATGATTCTAAGTCAGATCGAGAAAGTTCAGAAAATACCTCTTCAGATTCTTCATCTGAGCTGCTGGATGTGATAGCCATAAGTGCTACGTTGGCCTGTTCATCAGAGTCAGATTCTGATGATCCAGATTCACTATCGTCCCAGGTGGCCATCAGTCCTTTCTTTGTTCTGAAAGTGTTTTTCTTGAAGCTTTCTTTCCTAGGGTTGTCTTTCTTCATCTTGGGGCATTCATTTCTGTAATGACCTGTTTCTTTACATTCATAACAGGTAATATCTTTGTTAGCTTTACCTTTTGAAGTTGACTCTGATCGATCCCCTCTGGGTCTTGGTCTTCTGAAGTTGTTGTTCCTCTTTTTCCAGAGTTGCTTAACTCTTCTGGTTAGTAGGGACAACTCTTCTTCATCATCAGAGTCTTCAGGTTCAGAGTCGTCAGTATCTTCAGTTTCTGCCTGGAGAGCTTTGGTTCTGTCAGGTTTCCGTCTTTCAGATCTGGACTTTAGCGCTACGGACTTGTTCCTTTTCTGAGGTTCATCCTCCTCTAGTTCTATCTCATGACTTCTGAGAGAACTAACAAGTTCTTCAAGGCTGATATTGTTCAGATCCTTTGACAGCTTCAGAGCAGTAACCATAGGTCTCCATTTCTTTGGCAGACTTCTGACTGTCTTCTTAACATGATCTGCAGTCGTGTATCCTTTGTCTAGCACTTTAAGACCTGCAATAAGAGTTTGAAATCTAGAAAACATAGCCTCTATAGCTTCGTCATCTTCCATTTTGAAGGCTTCATATTTCTGGATAAGCGCCAGAGCCTTCGTCTCCTTGACTTGGGAGTTTCCTTCATGGGTCATCTTCAGAGAGTCAAGTATATCTTTGGCTGTCTCTCTGTTGGTGATCTTTTCATATTCGTTGTATGATATAGCATTTAGAAGTATTGTTCTGGCCTTGTGGTGATTTTTGAAGACACGTTTCTGATCTTCTGACATCTTACTTCTGGGAACTTCAGCTCCATTTAAGACTGGAGGTGTGTATCCATCTGTGACAATGTCCCAGAGGTCAGCGTCATAACCAAGAAAGAAACTTTCGATTCTATCTTTCCAGTAATCAAATTTTTCTCCATCAAAAACAGGAGGCTTGGCATTGTAAGAATCTCTTTCATTTGAGTGGGCCATTGTTTTTCTCGTACTGGATCTCTCTACACGGTTAAGTGTTTGATTAGAAAATCAATAACAGAGCCGGAGCTCTGATACCAATTGAAGGTGAGAAAAACAAGAAAGGGGGGGTTTGAATTGTTTGGAAAAATAAGCGCTTTTCAAAATGAAAATCACACAAGGATTTTATACTGGTTCGCTTATAACACAAAGCTACTCCAGTCCACCCGGCCAAGGTGATTTCGCCTTCAACAAGGACTTAATCCACTAATCTTGAAAGATTACAAACAACGTCTAAGATACAAAATCTCTTAGCCCTCTCAAGTATACAGACTACACAGAGTCACTTGAGGAAATCAACAAACAATAGAAGAAGGATTTATGTAAACTAGAGTGCTTCTAAGAAAGCAAGTATTACAAAATTAAGAACAAGAGTTTTTCACGTAATAAGCAAAAGCTTCGTGAAGATAGAGAGCAAGAGTGTTTTTCTTGTTGATGTTTCAGTATGATTTTTTTTCTCGTATGTGTAGTTACTGAAAATTGATTTTCAATCCTTTATATAGATCAGTTGAAGTAGTAGTTGAAACTGGTGGATATTGAGATGAAGTTACGCCATCACATAATTAGCTAATGCAGGATGACTTTTTCTTCTTGAAATGACTTCTTACCACAAGTAGTATTTTCTTTATTGAGATTGGAGATTAACGTCTCTTTCTCAATTAGGAAATCCATTTGAAAATCTTTACTTGTCTTCAACGTTACTCTTTCATGATTAGCAAATCCATAATCAGAGTATTTGTGTTTCTGGAGAACCTTGGAATCTTGCTTCTGATGTTGATCTAAATAGATTCTTCAGAAAGCGTTGTTCAGAGTCAGAGGTTCTAGGACTTACTTCCTGTTAAGATGCTTCTGATACTTGTTGTTTAGTTCAGAGTTTGACTTTCTTGAACTTGTTTCTTCTTCAGAGCTTCTGATCATTTGATAATATGCTTCTGATCTGATACTCTATCTGATGACATCATCAGATTTCTTACTTCTTTCTTTAGAACCCTGCACACTTAGAAACTTTTCGTTAGGGTGCCATTTTTGGTTTCATCCTTTGTTATCATCAAAATCAAGGAATCTGTTGTAGAACAATTTTTGTTCTTACAATTGGGGCCTGAGTCCTCGAAGCTCAGAATGCCGCACCGCATAAGGTCTTGCACCTTAGTCTTCAACGGAAAGCAGTTCTCTATGTTGTGACCCGGAGCACCGGAATGATAAACACAGTGTTGATCTGGCTTATACCACCATTGCGGATTCACAGGCACAGCTGGAGGATCCCTGGGAGTAACCAGCTTCCTTTCCAACAAGGAAGGATACAACTCAGCGTATGACATAGGAATCAGATCGAAGCTGATCTTCTTCCTATCATAATTCAGATTAGCTTGATTGCTGGTACTGCCACGAGGCTGGTAAGCCTGTTGCTGTGGACGGTGCTGCTGCTGATACTGAGGTTGCTGCTGATGCTGATTGGGCTGCTGATACTGAGCACTATCCCTGAAAACAGGCGCTATATGAGCCACCTGGTGCTGGTTGCTTGTACGACGTACCGGCTTCCTCAGAACAGAGGGTCTTCTTGGTTTAGCATGGGACTGCACAGCATGTGCGTCCCCATCTTTCTTCTTAAACGCCCCATACCGCTTAAAAGAGCTCTCATCTTTAGCCAATCGTCCTTCACGGACTCCTTCCTCCAGACGCATCCCCATGTTCACCATCTCGGTGAAATCAGAGGGAGCACTCGCTACCATCCGCTCATAATAGAATGAGCTAAGAGTCTTTAAAAAGATCTTAGTCATTTCTTTCTCTTCTAGCGGAGGAGTAATCTGAGCTGCCAGCTCTCGCCACCTCTGGGCGTATTCCTTAAATGTCTCCTTATCCTTCTGGGACATGGCCCTGAGTTGATCACGGTCAGGCACCATATCAACAATGTCTTTGTATTGCTTGACGAAGGCTTCGCCAAGATCATTGAAGGATCGGATGTTTGCACTATCAAGGCTCATATACCAGCGAAGAGCCGCACCGGACAAACTATCCTGGAAATAATGGATCAGAAGCTGATCATTATCTGTTTGTGTAGACATTTTCCTGGCGTACATAACCAGGTGAGCAAGAGGGCGGGTGTTCCCCTTATAGTTTTCAAAGTCAGGCACTTTGAATTTGATTGGAATCTTAACACCGGGAACAAGGCAAAGTTCAGCAGCAGACTTGCCAAACAGATCTTTCCCTCAGAGGGTCTTCAATTCCTTTCGCAGCTCAAGGAATTGGTCATTCATCGCTTCCATCTTCTCATTGACATCTGGGCCCTCAGACGGCTCAGAATGATAGATGGTGTCTTCTACCCTGGGAACAGTATGCACGACAGGAGGAGCAGCAGCAAGGACCGGGCTAGATGCCGGCATAGAAGCAAAAGTCGGTGCTGGAATATCAGGCATGAAACCCGGAGGCATTCCCCACGGAAACCCGGCTGGCATGGCATGAGGCATGAAGTGAGCACTAGCAGCTGGCACAGTCGGAGCGACGACTTCTGAAATAACCGTCCTCTGGGGAGGAGTTGCAGGAGGTTGAGAAGGTTGGTTCTGAGCAGACAAGAACTGCTCCATCAGAGCACTCAGACGAGCGACCTCTTCCTTCAGTTCACGGTTCTCTTGCTCAAGTTGTTCCATTACTCTGGCAGAATTGGCTCTTGTATAGTACCGATGAGTCAGCGTGTCTTCAAAATAAATGAAGAGCACAGAGTTAGGCCACAGACAAGAAGACCAAGAACGACAACTGCTCATGCAAAATGATGCATGCAATGCTTGTGCATATGCTTTGTTTTATTTTCAAGGAACCCTTTAGGGTATTATTTGCAAATTTTAATTTTTGAGCATTTAATAGCATATGGAAAATATCTCATCAAATATATTTTTGAAACAAAGAAGTACAGCATTTTTTATTATTACAAGGGAAAAGGAAAATAGACATCCTATGGATCCCTAGAAGCTCAGGATGCTGGAAGACGAGAGGCACAAAGCTTCTTGATCTCTCTCTCATAGGCTGCTTCCATATCCGCTTTCTCCTTAGCGAGTCGATCATACTTCCTCTTCCAATATTTGGAAGACTGAGGAAGCAGAGAAGTCCAAGTATCATTCGGACCATCGATCACCTGATGCTCGAGAAACTCGATCAGAGCGTCCTTCTCCTTAAGCTGATGAAGCAACTCTTCTCTTTCACGGATCCAAGCACGTGAAAGGTCTTCTTCTCCCAACTCCTCTACATCTTGGTTAGGGAGGGTTGAAGGCCCAGCCACAACCAATGGTGTAGGTCTCCGATGATCATACGGCATAACGTATTCGGAAGCTCTCTGTCTGACCCGAGAGGTGTAAGGCTCCAAAGCAATGCAGTTCTTCGGACCCAACTCATTCCTGGTCTTCTTGCAGATCTTGCGCCAAGCGCGGACAAATCTGGCTTTCAGGCCTTGGGGATCTTTACCCTCCTGAAAGAATACACCTTCTAACAGAATGTTATGAGGTTTATCCTTTAGGGGGAACCCAAGCTGACGACGTGCTAATATAGGATTGTAGTTGATCCCACCACATGTACCAAGAAGAGGCACATTAGGGAATTCACCATAATAATCAATAATCTGAACTGTATCATACACGCGATAATACCAAGAGATATCATCATTAGTGAGAGACATAAGTCTCTGAGACCACCGTAGACATCCCTTGTTCTCCTTGAAAGCGACCGTTTGCGGCAAGTGAGAAATAAACCACTTATACAGCAGAGGCAGACAGCACACAATAACTCCTCCACCCTTTGCATTCCTCAAATGCAAAGAGAAATAGGCATCACCCAACAGAGTTGGAACGAGATTAAGAACTGAGAAGATCCTAATGGCGTTCACATCCACAAATTTGTCGATGTTGGGGAACAATACCAATCCATAGATGAGCAGCACAAATAAAGCCTCAAAGGCATCCTCACTCCTAGCCTTCCCATACACGGTAGCTTGAGTGATGAGGAAATCGGAAGGAAGACCCTGAATTCCACCTTTGGTAGTCAGATTAGCTTTAATCAAGGCTTCATCTATGTGCAACAAGTCTGCAATCTCTCGAGAAGTCGGAATACTCTCTAAGCCACTGAATGGTACCTGATCCAGAATCGGAATCCCAATAAGATGAGCATACTCCTCAAGCGTAGGCAATAACTGGAAATCCGGAAATGAGAAGCAGTGATACAGAGGATCATAAAACTGAGCCAAGGTACTCATCAGACCCTCATCAACCTGAGTAGTCAACAGAGGCAGAAGCTTCCCATAGCGAGCTTTGAAACCCAAGGGATCTAATACATAAGATGTCAGATTCCTTAACTCTTTCACATCGGGTTGTCTAAAGCTGTACTTCTTTGTATGCCTTTTTGTTCTTTCCATGTCTGAAAATTTTGCGAATAAACCCTTTAAGTTCCTTGAAAATTTTCTCATTTTTCTAATGACATGAATGCAACTGAATGCACGAATGCATGAATGCAACAATCACACTCAAGGATCAAGCAAGTCACACCAAACAACGGTCATGGGAAAGCTCATTGTATCCCTAATATCAATCATCCATTTTGGTGGATTATGGTTTTCACCTTATCGACACCCAAGTTCCATTGATATTAACAATACATGAACCGGCTTAATCATCCTTAATATCAACCATCCATTTTGGCAGATTATGGTTTTCACCTTATCAATGCCCAAGTTCCATTGATATTAAGGATGTCTGAACGACTCAACCACGAATCACGGGTTTGTTGAGAGTCACGAGCATGAAGTCTCGGTTAAGAACCACCCAAAGGGAGTGTACTAGGGTTTAAACCTGCCGAGCATGTTCTACCAGAGGTTCCCATAATCATCGTCCCATCTTTCAGATATTATCGGAGGAACGAATACTCGTATTCCAAAAATATTCTCAAGAGAGACTCTTATGAGTGTAGTATCGCGTAACAATCGTATCAGATTTGACATCTGAACGACCTCCGCACTACGTCCTAAAAAATAGGCCAAGATGGGCTTGGTAAACTACGGTCCTTGGCTTCTAAGGCACATGATTGAAAGAATAATGCCTAACCACAAATAACTTGTGTGACATTATTAATCCAACATGACCTCCACCAAGGGAATGGACTCACAAGTCAACTGGCTAAGGAATACTCCACACCAGTCAACAAGACTACGCCATTCTCCTATCCTAAGGTGCACTCGAGTTCGGGTATAGAACTCATCTCACAGAGATCACCAAAGCAAACAACAATTGTATATCAAGCAATTCAAACATTACAATCAATACAGTTATCCCAAATTGTACAAAAATATGTCAAATAACACATAAACAAATATCACACAACAAGGGTGAAAAGCAGGCAAAACCACCAAGGAAGGTCTAATATTTTCCCCAGCAGAGTCGCCACTTTTCTGTAGCGGTGTATTCGTCACTTTATGATTTATTGATTAAACCAAAAGCAAAGCATACAAAGAAATCGAGTCGCCACCGCACTTTTATTTATCCAAAGGATTGGCTAAAAAGTGAACAAAAGCCTAAGAAGTTTTACACATAGAAAACTAATGAAAAGATCAGAGAATTTGGGTAAGGGGTAAATTACGCAATGGGAAGGTGTTAGGCACCCAAAACGTCCTAGGTACTCCTAGGGAGCCCTTTTCACACTTGTTGTATAAAAAGTTTATTTGTTTATGACATATTGTGCAAACATGATTGGGAAGATGAGAAAAGAATATACAATTTATTATTTTTGTGTTTGAACGGATGAACCCGTTGCCTACGTACCTTCCATGAAAGGTAAGGATCAAAATGCCGTAGTTCGGCTAAAAAATTTCCAAAATATGAGTGAGTTCATTTTAAAACAAGAGCACTAAGGCTTTTCATTATCAACGGGAGAAAACTCAACCAAAACCAACAATCCACCATGCGAGGATAGCTTCAACATACTAGTGAGGGGTTAACCCTATAATAAGTATGGAAGACTTATAATCAACTCACTAAGGATGTGGTGAGATTTACATCAACCACTATGAGAATTGAAACCTATGGCTAATGTATGAAAACATATCAACAATGGACAAAGCCACAAAACAATTGAATGAGTGAAGTTAATGGATTATGAGTATTCACAAAAGGATGGTCAAAGTATGATTTAAATTCAATTCAAAGAAGTATTATCAAAATGAAGTTTGAAAAGTCAAGGACTTAAGGTCCAGGTTTCTAATTTAAAAAGACATGAAAATGTTTGCACAACATGTATTTACAAGTTTTAAGAGTCAACAAGTGAAAAGGGGTTTTGAAACAAAAAGGATGTGGATGAAGGAGTGTAAAACTTCTTAGAAGTTCACCTCTTGAGATCATATAGAAGATGATTCAGGTGTGTCCTTTGGAATGAGGCAACAATGCATGTAAGCAAATAAAAGCAAGGTGATACCGGATGCCAATCAATCTGGACTTATACCAATCTCACAAACAAACACGGATACCGGATACCAATCAATGGATTTACACCAATCTCCTAAAACAAACAGGGATGTCAGATGCCAATAAATGGACTTATTCCAACCTCCTAAAGCAAAACAAAATATGGTTATCAGATGCCAATCTATCTGGGCTTATACCAATCTCCAAAGGATGATCATAGGAGTACAAATGCCAACAACATGGACTTACAATTGTATCCTCACATACAACAAACAAATAAAAGCAATAAGCAAAGAGGATATAAGTGGCCAATGAAATGGTCTTACACTTAATCCCTTCCAAATCATAGGAACAAAGGCCAATGAATGGACTTACAGTTGATTCCTCAATGGGCAAACTCAAATAAGTCACAAAGATATGAAATGATGATCATGCAATAATGAACAATTATAAGTGCACAAAGCACACAAGCAAATATGCACAAATGAATCAAGCAATCACTCAAATAAAGTCAATTAGCACTCACTATATACAAGCAATTTGGTTCAAGCAAGGGTTAGACTTTAAAGTCAGCTGGAATGGGGTAAGTGGTGCTCTTAACCTTAACATTGAGAGTTAAGGTGAAGCAGATGAAAGGATATGAGGGGTGTGCCTCATTGCTCTTATCCCTAGTCAGGGAGAGCATTGAATGATAGAAGGTGTGGGAGTTCAGAAAGTTGGAACTCTCTCCACAAGTTAATGACTCTATAGATATTGGGTTAATATCCACAATGGATCAACATGTAATGTGAGCAAAGGGATGACACACAGAATAGTAGGAGATGGACTACACATCTCTTTTGTCTACCAATTGCCTTATCAAAAGGACTTTTCCTGCTTGGGGACAAAGATAAACAATCACAAGCATTGCCTCTTTAGGGGGACTTCAGACAGGTGCCTGGCCAAGTAACAGGCCAGGTCTTCCAGACTACATGAAGAAGAGAGGTTCTACCTAATTGGTTAAGCAACCAAGCAAGTTCAAAATGAACTTAAGCAACTAATGTACCTTAAAACAATCCAACTCAGTCAGTATACAATTCAAAAAGTCAAACAGATAATCCAACAGTCAACAGACAATACACAATCAACAATCAAGGCTACATTATGCAAGGCACAAGCTCAACTCAAATGAGCTAAAAGCAACCTACAAAACAAGTCAAAGTTAGTCCATAACAATCAAACAAACCAACTCAAGCCATGTGAATTAGTCTCCTTAAAGCCATATGCTTCTTAACCTGAAAACAAACTCAAACATGAGAAGCAAACCACTAGGACAAGGCCTAGGGTCAAAGAAGGAGAAATAATCCAAAACAGAACATGAAAATTTACAAGAATCAAGATTAATCAAATTAGAACATCATCCAAAAAGTCTCATGTCAATAGCATCAACCAAATTCATTTCATAAAGCAATCATGTCAAGGTATGCAAGTTGGAAGCTCATTGAAGCAACAGAATGAACAAAGGCATATTAATTCCAAAATGGCTCAATAAATCTCAATAAAAATCATGGCTAAACAGAACACATCAAATGATCTACACACCAAAAATCATGTCATTTGGACAAGTATAGGCAAGTCAAATAAATTCACTAAGTCAAGGTAAGCATAAACAAGCTCAAAGGAGGCACAAATTGATACATCAACTTAAGGCAATCCTAAAACAGAGAGGACAAATGATAAATGACTCAAAAGAAATCCAAAATAAGCTTCAAGGTGTCTAGAAAACATGTACAAAATTTCAAGTTCATATGATAAAGCATAAGCATTTCCCAAATCATCTAAGTTCAACACTCATCAAAAGTCCAAACATGACCAACCAGCAAAGAAAATCTCAAACAAATCAGAAATGGACCCAATAATTCCACAAAATTTCATGGTCAATCCTAACATCCAGAATTAGCATCTTGCAAAAAATCAGATCATTTGGCATTTATTTGGCATGGTAAATAAAATCAGCAAATCAAGCAAGCAAAGGTATGACACACATTGTCACACCTACATTAATCATATCATATCTCATCAACCAGAAATACTAAAAATGCAAACTCTATACCAAAAGATCATGCAAAGAGTCTAGTTTATGCATGTCAATTTTCAGCTTCATTGGATTAACCATCATCATTTCACAAAGAAAATGGCAAGCAAGGTGCAAGGTATGACATGCACACATAAACCCTAGGCCAAAAACATTTTCAACCGTGCACAAATTCTGTAAAAATATCCAGAAAATAGAAGACATCATGAGGATCATTGTGCAAAAAACCTCATGTGATTTGGATAAGTATTTATTGAATTATGAATTTTTGAATGAAGAGAAAAATTAAAACAAACATGAAACAAGTAGCTTGAACATGTATAGCATAAATGGAGAAAATGCAAAAGCCAAATATTGGAATGTGACCGAGCCAAGGATCGAACAGAGTTCAAATTTGAATTGAGGCGCCACTTAATGAAACTCTCCGTTTCATTAATCAGACGTGGCAAGGCGCTTCAATCTGAGCCAATCATATGGACACGCACGCATGACATGGACCAATGCATGAGCATTAACAAGAAACCACATGCAAAACACGCTAATGCAGATCAAACAAGTTCTGGAAAATGAAAACCTAACAAGTTCATCCAGATTCATCGTGTTCATCATCATCAAGATCCAACATGCACAGAAATTCACAAGTAGCATACCATTGGACTTGTATTCAAACATACATCATCAATCCAGCATTAATTTCATCTAATTCTAACTGTATCAAACAAATCGAGCACAACAAGTTTCATCTATCAAACTTCAAATCATCCCAACTAACTCAATACTTAATGAAATCAAGAGATCTAAAGTTCAACATAACCTATGTTCAAAGATCTACAAGATGCATCTAACAATTTCAAGAATTATGAGCATCGAAATCTAACCTCAATGAAGATGCAGAAGTTAATTTGTTGGATTCAAGGCCTCAAATGCAAAAACAGATGTTCTACAATGCTTGGATAGATGAATGGATGATGAAGAACAACTCAACAATGCTTGATTTCTCTTGAAACTTCAACATTTTCTGTTATGATTATTGTTATATATCATCTGCTAATGAAGCTGGTTAATCATGATTAGGCTAATGCAAAAGGATTAGGGAAATGGAAATGTTTATGCAATTTGGCCAAAACACCCTTATGCATATATGCCAATGGAACAGTGCTCGTGGCTGCTTGGAAATGCATTTCAAAGTCTGTTTGGATGCAAATGAAATTGGTTGGAAATGAAAACTATGCACCATTTTCAAATTGATACTCTCCTTCCAAAAATTCAAATGAAATCAAGTGAAAAATCCAAAAATTTTGCAATGAGAATTGATGATATGTGATGCATGATTATGATAGTAGAGATCAAGAGAGAAATGTTCCAAAAAGAACCACTCCATTTGGCCTTTTGGTGCAAAAGTTATGCAAGCTTGAAGTTCAAAATTTCTTGGCAATGATTGATCCATAATTTCTTAACCACACATGAGAATTTCATGTTTTTGGACTTTTTGGAAAGTTAAGAGCAAGATCTTCAACTTTCATGTTGCACAAAATTTGATTTGAAGCTTTCTTGATGATGTAAGTTTGAGGAGAAGACCTTTCCATTTTTGGCAGTTTGAAATTATATGTCACTTACTATTTTTGGAAACTTTTCATCTGACCTCAAATTCTTCCATGTTGATGTTTGTCATGTTAAATGAGACTTGTATGGACATGAATGAGGCTTCTCTAACCATCTCCCACCTTCAAATCCAATGATTGAATGCACAGTTGACTTGTGTTGACTTTTCTAGGGTTTCAGCTGACCTAGCTATGCTCTGATGAAATTCAAGCCTCTTCCACTTGAGATCTTGATTCAAAATGAAGTCATGGTTCATATGAACTCTTGTGAGTGATCATGGTGCCCAAATTCTTCAGAATGGCCACCATCTATTGCTCAATGGCTGCCTTTTACTGGCTTGACCTAATGTTGCTTCATCTGCAAGTAACAAGGTTAGATGACAATATTTTTGTACTTTTGGTTAGTAAACAAATGAAAAGCAATGATATACAAATGAAAAACATGCTTGGTGATCAAAAATCACACTCAAAATACAACCCACCCACAAGGAAGGAAGCCAGGTGTACAATGATCCTTAAGGCAGTGATATGATATGATATGATACCATGAGGGATCTTAGGGACAAAATTGGGGTCTTACACCTCCCAAGTTGGATTTATGGTTATTCAGTCCCTCAGATGCTTGTGATCAGTTCAGAAACTGGAATCAAGTGCAATTGATGTCCAGATGACTTGGAGGATGGCACAGTGCATTGCATTCATGCATCAGCATCATTCCCATTTTGTATTTATCTGCATCTAACTCATGTTTATCCATATGCAGGGGACATTCTTGATTGAAATCCTGGTTGAGAGACTTCTTTGTTCCAGATATGCGGACTGGCTTGAAAGACGATGTTGTCTACAGTTTCTTTGATCCAGAGATTGACGTGCTGAAGGATATGATAACATTGATTACACCTGACCTTGTGGGGATGTTCCGTGAGATTTATGGTGGTATTCTGAAGTTGGTTTTCAGGCTCACAGACACTGATAAAAGTTCCATCCAAACTCTTCTCCAGTTTTATGACCCGGGTTTAAGATGCTTTGTGTTCTCGGATTACTTGTTGGGACCTTTGATGGAGGACTATGCTAGTATCCTAGGTATTCAGATTAGAGGTCAGATTCCTTTCTATGCCACTAAGGAAGAACCTGATGTTGGTGAGATTTCTCGTGCTCTTTATTTGAGCCCCGAAGTGACTAAGGGAGGTTTGAAGGAGAAGGGAAAGTTACCTGGTTTTCATTTGAGTTTCTTGGAGGCCAAAGCCAAGGAGCATGCTGTTTTGGGTGATTGGAAGGCTGTATGTGCTCTGCTTGCTGTGAGCATTCATGGAATCATCCTATTCCCTAATCAGAAGAACTTTGTGGACATTAATGCCATCCGGTTGTTTGCTCAGAGGAATCCTATTCCTACCCTGGTTGGGGATGTTTATTACTCGGTCCATAATCGGAACGAGAAGCGGCGTGGTGGATTGATCAGATGTTGTGCTCAGCTGTTATACAAGTGGTTCATGGGATATTTGCCTTCCAGAGGTGCCTTTGTCTTTCTTGATCCTACTGTCAAATGGTCAATCAGGTTGATGGGTTTGCGAGCCAAGGACATAGCTTGGACTCACAATGGTATGGCTGGACGAGATTTCATTTACAGTTGTGGGAGTCTTCCCAATGTGCCTCTTATAGGAGTTCAGGGTTGCATTAATTACAATCCGGTGCTTCTTAGGAGACAAATGGGATTTGTTGTGGAGGGTCCTCCCCTTGGGCGCGAGATTCAGGAGTCTTTCTACTTCCCGATTGAGGGTAATCAGCCAAAGTTGAGGCAAGTGTCTGATGAGTGGCGCGACATTCAAAGGAAGGGCAAGGTTCCTTTTGGTAGGGTTAATAGTAGGTCTTTTCCTCCATTTGATGATTGGCTTAGGAAGAGGATTGAGCTCACGCATCTACCATTTCCTGGGGGTGATCCTTGGTGTTCGTTGATTGAGGGGCCATGTTCTTCTGTCAGCATGGAAGAGTTCCTTGAGATGAAGAAGGCCAGAGATCAACTGCAAGCAGAGAAGACTGAGCTGGAGATGAGTGTTGCTAGGATCCAAATGGCTAATCAGGAAATCAAAGGGAAAATAGAAGACCAGGATAAGAGACATGCCCTTGTGGTGAAGCGTTTTGAGATAGACACCGCTTATTATGGCAAGATCAGCCAAGCTTTAGAGTCATCCACGAGGGAGCATGACATCACCAAGGAGAAGTTGGCTAGAGCTTTGAAGGTCATTGAGGATGAGAAGAGGAGACAAATCCTTGTGAAGACTCAGAGGGAAGCTAGAGCCAAAATCCTTACCACAGAATGGGAAGCTGAGAAAGTGAAGATTATGGCTGAGAGAGATCATTATCTTGCTAAGAGGGATCATTATTTCCGACAGATGAAGATTCACCAGAAGGAGATAGGAAGACTGCAGCAGGAGAACACTGAGCTCAGGTTCGTCGTGAAGTTTACCAGGATGGTTGATGATGTAGGGCCGTCTGTGGGACCTTCTTCAGTGTAGACTTTTGTTGTTATGTGTGGATTATCGTCAGGCCGGTTGACGGAATTCACTTGCTTGCATTTTCTTTCTGATTCTGGAGACTTGTAATTTGATTTGTTTCAGACTTGATGTATGACTCTTGCGCGTATAGTGCAATTTTGAGATACAATGGTTATTGTCATTCATTGATCGATCTTCAAGCTTTATTTTCTTTCCTGTATGCACTCACATAGCACACACATGGTTGGGTGGTATCTTTGCTAAATCATAATTCGATGCTTTGTATGGCAAAACCAAATGTTTGATGTCAGAATGTTGTTGTCATATTATTATCTGTCTCGATGAAACCAGGATCGAAAGACAGAGTGTTCCTCATATGGATAGACATTGCATTCTTGTATGAATCATAATAACTTGTCTTCTATTTTTCAGGTGTCGGTTTCTAACCTATTGATTGACCCAGGAATCATTGCTCGCACACACTGAATCATTCCTCTGCACATAGCTCGTCCGCTCAGATATCCTGCCAGACGCAACAAACCCAGACTAATGGATCCACCCAACTCTGACATTCTCGAGCTGAAAGAGAAGATGGGTGAGTTAATCAGCGCCAGGCAAGGGTTCGCCTTGGGGCAGAAAGCGATCGCCGAAAAGACGGATAAGGCTGAGGCTTTAGTCAGGGCAAAAGGAAAACAGGAGGTGAAGGAGGATAAATTTGGGGTTGATTATCAGCCGGGCCGAGGCTTGTCTGAACAGAATAAAGGACGCCGTCAGCCATTCACGTTCACCAGTGCTGGAATGCTAGATCCAGATCACATCTGTGCAGTGGGTGAAGAGATCGACAATGACTGCGCGTTGGACTCGTGGATAAAACCGTGCGTACCAGGGATGGAGATCCAGAACTGGAAGGCCGAAAAGATCATCACTGTCACTCTACGTGAAGACTAATATTTCTGTTTTTCAATTCTGTCTGCATGAAAGCCATACGTTTTGCTCGAAACGTAATGGTTCATTGTAAGGGCCATCTCATGTGTTTCATTTTGCGAAATGTGCATCATCAATAAATGGATGTTTTTCATTAAAAACGGTGTTCCCTGTTTTTCATTTATTTTTGCAGTTTAAAAAACAAAAATAAAAATGGCAATGTTTATTTTCATTTTTCTTCCTTTTAAATTGCTTCGCTCCGGTTCTAAAGCAATGCATGAATCAACATTCATGCAGATGCGATCTTTCTCTGGATCTCATTGATAATAATCCTGTTACACCCTCATATGACTTCGACAATCCGATCTATCATGCCGAAGAAGAAGGCGAAGAAGATTGTGAACTGCTGGAGGAATTAGCCAGGTTGTTGAAACAAGAGGAGAAGGTGATTCGGCCGCACGAGGAGCAAGTTGAGATTGTGAATCTGGGCACCGAGGAGGTCAGGAAGGTAGTGAAAGTTGGGGCTGCTTTGGAGATAAATGTCAAGAGCAGAATGGTAGCCTTGTTGAAAGAGTATGTTGATATCTTCGCCTGGTCTTATCAGGATATGCCAGGGTTGGATACCGATATCGTTGTGCACAAGTTACCATTGAGAGCAGATTGTCCTCCAATGAAGCAGAAGTTGCGCAGAACTCCACCTGAGATGGCCATGAAAATTAAAGAGGAAGTGCAGAAGCAGTTGGATGCTGGTTTCCTCGCTGTTACTAATTATCCACCTTGGGTCGCGAATATTGTGCCGGTCCCGAAGAAGGATGGGAAGGTGAGAATGTGTGTGGACTACCTGGATTTGAACAGAGCTAGCCCGAAAGATGATTTTCCATTACCTCACATCGATGTGTTGGTAGATAATACAACTCGATTCTCGGTATTTTCCTTCATGGATGGCTTTTCTGGATATAATCAAATTAAAATGTCGCCAGATGATATGGAGAAAACAACGTTCATCACACCATGGGGCACTTTTTGTTATAAGGTGATGCCATTCGGTCTCAAGAACGCCGGTGCTACCTATCAGAGGGCTATGGTGACTTTGTTTCATGATATGATTCATCATGAAATCGAATGCTATGTTGATGACAAGATAGCAAAGTCCCAAACAGAAGAGGGGCATCTGGTGGATTTGGCCAAGTTGTTTGACCGGTTGAGACAATTTAGACTGAGGTTGAATCCGAATAAGTGCACTTTCGGAGTGCGTCCGGTAAGTTGCTGGGGTTTATTGTGAGTGAAAGAGGAATCGAGGTTGATCCTGCTAAAGTAAAAGCAATACGAGAAATGCCTAAACCGAGAACAGAAAAGGAGGTTCGTGGTTTCTTAGGTATATTGAACTACATTTCACGGTTCATATCTCATCTAACAGCCACGTGTGAACCCATATTCAAATTGTTGAGGAAAGATCAAACGGTCAGGTGGAATAATGATTGCCAAACGGCATTTGAAAAGATAAAAGAATATTTGCAGGAGCCTCCGATTCTGATGCGTCCTGTGGAGGGACGACCGTTAATTCTGTACTTGACGGTCCTCGAGGGGTCTATGGGGTGTGCATTGGGGCAGCATAACGAGTCTAGTCGAAAAGAGCATGCAATTTACTACCTTAGCAAAAAGTTTACCGACTGTGAAACAAGATATTCACTACTCGAGAAAACTTGATGTGCTTTGGTATGGGCTGCTCGCGGACTAAGACAGTATATGCTGGTTCATACCACTTTGTTGATTTCCAAGATGGATCCAATCAAGTATATTTTTGATAAGCCAGCATTGACCGGACGGGTTGCAAGATGGCAAATGATTTTAACCGAATATGAGATCCAATATACCTCTCAGAAAGCAATCAAGGGAAGTGTATTGTCTGATTACCTCGCCCAGCAACCCATTGAGGATTATCAACCGATGAAGTTTGAGTTCCCTGATGAGGACATCATGTTTCTCAAATCGAAAGATTGTGAGGAACCAATCCCGGAGGAGGGGCCTGACCCTGAATCCGAATGGATTCTGATGTTTGATGGGGCCGTTAACGTGAATGGTAGTGGAGTTGGTGCTGTTTTGGTTATGCCGAAAGGATCCCACATTCCTTTTGCTGCCCGGCTAACATTTGAATGCACCAACAATGTGGCTGAATACGAAGCTTGCATCTTGGGGATTAAAGAGGCGATTGATTTGTGGATCAAGAACCTTGTTATATATGGAGATTCAGCCTTGGTTGTGAATCAGGTTAACGGAAAATCGTATACGCATCAATCTCATTTAATTCCATACCGGGACTATACGAGGAGATTGTTGACGTTTTTCACCAAGGTGGAATTACATCATGTGCCGAGAGAAGAGAATCTGTTAGCAGATGCTTTGGCTACTCTGGCTGCCTTGATTAAGGTGCGGTGGTGGAATCAGTTCCGTAGTGTTGAGGTGGGACGTCTGGATAGACCGACTTATGTGTTTGTTGTTGACACAGCACCTGATGATGAGAAGCCGTGGTATTACCATATCAAGCGCTATCTGGAAACCCAGGAGTATCCTGAGGGAGCATCCAAGAAGGACCGAAAGACTCTGAGGAGGTTGGCCATGGTGTTCTATCTGAATAAGGATGGGGTTCTGTACAAGCGGAATTTCGATTGGGTTTTGCTCAGATGTGTCGATGGCAAAGAGGAAAGCCAGTTGATGAAAGAGGTTCACGAGGGGTCGTTTGGTACCCATGCCAGTGGGAATGCGATGGTGAAAAAGCTGTTGAGAGTTGGATATTATTGGATGACAATGGAGGCCCAGTGTTTCAATTTCGTGCGGAAGTGTCATAAATGCCAGATTTATGCTGACAAGGTGCACGTGCCTCCAAATCCGTTGAGTTTAATGTCGTCTCCGTGGCCGTTTGCTATGTGGGGCATTGATATGATCGGGAAGATCGAGCCTACGGCTTCGAATGGGCACCGGTTCATATTAGTGGCTATTGATTACTTTACCAAATGGGTGGAAGCAGCCTCTTACGCAAACGTGACAAAGTAGGTCGTGGCCAGATTCCTCAAAAGAGACATCATTTGCAGATATGGGGTTCCCGAAAGAATCATTACTGATAATGGTTCTAACCTCAACAATAAGATGATGGCAGAACTGTGCCGGGAATTCAAAATCGAGCATCACAATTCTTCTCCTTATTGTCCGAAGATGAATGGGGCGGTCGAGGAAGCCAATAAGAATATTAAGAAGATTGTGCAGAAAATGGTCGTGACCTATAAGGATTGGCACGAGATATTGCCGTTTGCATTGCATGGGTATCGAACCTCGGTGCGTACTTCTACTGGGGCAACGCCTTTCTCGCTTGTGTATGGAATGGAGGCTGTGCTACCGGTTGAGGTCCAGATTCCGTCGTTGAGAGTCCTGATGGACGTGAAATTGGAAGAGGCTGAATGGGTAAGGACTCGGTATGAAGAGTTGGGCTTGATTGAGGAAAAGAGGCTGGCAGCCATTTGTCTTGGGCAGTTGTACCAGCAACGGATGAAGCGTTCTTTTGACCGGAAGGTGCGACCTCGGGTATATCACGTAGGGGATATGGTATTGAAAAGGATCCTTCCTCCTCAGAACGATCGTAGGGGAAAGTGGACACCCAATTATGAAGGTCCATTCATGGTCAAGAAGGTTTTCTCTGGCGGAGCTTTGTTGTTGACGACCATGGATGGCGAGGATTTTCCATCCCCTGTGAATGCGAACGCAGTTAAAAAATACTTTGTATAAGAGACCCGCTGGACAAAAAGAATAAAATAGTCCAGGCAAAAATGGGCATCCCGGCGAACCAAAAAGAAAAATGAAAAAGGTTCGGGCAAAAATTAGGGATAAAAAGAAAAAAACTATACACCCGGCAAGTCGAAAACCCCACAAGGGCGGCTTGGGAAAAAAAGGGTATCCCGGTGGACTGAAAACCCGAAAGGGCGGTCCAGGCAAAAGAGGGATTGAAACGAACAACTGCGTCTAGCATGATCGTTTGTGCTTTGGAGATGACATGGATAATCCCCGACAGGGATCGGTCGGAAGCGTCTTGTTCAGAAGGCAGAAAGCACGGAGAGTCTTGAGGACATATGGTGTGTAACCGAGTTGGAACTCGATGAGATCACGGTTCCACATTACCATTAGGATAGATTTTCCTTTTGTGCGCAATTACCTCTTTTCAGGGATTGCTTCCTGTGTACTGCTCAGTTATGAGCCACCTTTTCAATCAATAAAATGCATATTCAGTCAAATAATTTTGTTTTTGTTTTCATTACCGCTTTGAGTGCAAAAACATCCGTTTATTTTGATAAATATATTTGCATTTTGAGACATACAGGTCCCTTCGAATGCATGTTCATAAGATTGAAAGCCTGAAACCTTATTCGGAAGGTTGAGTGACCTAGGTGTTGAAATCTTGGCGCGCCTGAGGCACGTTTTTATCTAATGATCTCTTTTGCAGGTGTTGTTAGATATTTTCACTCACTTGCAGGTTGTGATGTGAAGCTTTTTGACGAAAGATCCCCGTGGAGTCTAATCAGGGATAAGGGATTGAAGAATGGTGAAAAGACAGCGAAAGAATGGCGACGATCCTTGAGGATTAATCAAGAAGACTCTTCAAAGTCTGAAATAGAAAGTTGATACTTTGGTTAGATGGTGAATGCCGGTGTTCGACGAGTCGACAGGTGTTCCATGTCAAAGGTTCCGTATCTCCCCAGCGGGTTTGAGATCGGTGTTTCCTCGGCAGCCAGGCCTGAAGGTTGTTGTTTCCCCTAGCAGGGTTGAGATGGTTATATCCTCAACAAGTCAGAAGATTGTTGTTTTCCCCGCAGAGTGCGTTGGTGGTTTCTTCCCCAGCGAAGTCCCCAAGCAGATCAGGTTCAGTGGAGGTCATCCCTGGTGAGGGTTGTCCTTTCCCCAGCAGCAGTGCTATTCCCCAGCAGGGTGGAGATTGGAGTGTTATCGAGTTCCTCAGCAGAGTGCCTCGAGCTCCCCAGTAGAGTCCCTTGAGGGGGATGTTTTTTTTATGCCTTCATCATTTAGAAGATCATAGCATATTTCATAATTCATTGCGTAGCATTTCCATGGTTATGGAGCATTACGCTGAAAAAATCATCATGCATCGGCATTGCAAGCATAAGCTAGTCTCAGGCCGTGGTTCCCGTTTGAGATTTGGTTTCGCCGGTTAGTGAAGATGTTACTCAAGCCGTGGTTACCGTTTGAAATTTGGTTTCGCCGGTTGGTGAAGATGTTACTCAAGCCGTGGTTACCGTTTGAGATTTGGTTTCGCCGGTTGGTGTAGATGTTACTCAAGCCGTGGTTACCGTTTGAGATTTGGTTTCGCCGGATGGAGAAGATGTTACTCTGCGGAGTTTAGCATCATGACGTCGAGCAGAGATGGAAATAAAGATCAAAGAATGCTACGCGATCAGCACGAAAATCGAAGAATGGAGAAAAGGAAGTGTTGCGGCATTTTCTGGAGAACGGGGTTCAAATGAAAATTGGAGTTGAAGATTATATCCGGGATGAGGTCCTCAGGATTGTCTTCTGATCATGTGTGACCTTAGACTTTGGCGAGGCCAACAAAAGTCGTTATGGGTATCTTCGGAGGAAGAAATGTGCACGATTATCTTCCTGTTGAGGAGGTGTACCCTCTGATATGTCGCCATCAGAGTGGTGTTTTGGTGTTATTTCCGGCGTTGCCAGCGGAATTATCACAAGAAAATGGAGAACGGGGTTCAAATGGAGAGAAGGAAGTGATGGGCATTTTCTGGAGAATGAGGTTCAAATGGAGAAAGGGAGACACGGGGTATTTTCTGGAGAATGGGGTTCACAATGGCGATCGTGAGTTATCGTCAGGCGACTGGTGTTCAAGTGGAGAACGGGGTTCATTGTTTGGTAAACAGGAGTGATATGAAGGCGTCGGGGTTCAAATGCGGTGATCAGGGATCATACGCGCGAAAATAATTGTTCGGGGTCCAAGAAAAAGCAAAAATTAATCAAAGAAGTTTCGGGGTCCAAAAAAAAATCAAAAAGTTTTAGGGTTCAAGAAAAGCAAAAAGTATAATAATAATCCCCAGCAGAGCGTAAATTGTTTGTCTGTTCTTGGTATTCAATCACTCTTCATCTTGATCATCTGAAAGCCGAGGTTGTTCATATCGACAGGTTCATAGTGGATTGAATAGGGGCAGTTGTAACATCCCCAAATTTGCCCTCCTCTCCTTGGGACTAGTTTAGCATTTTGCATTTCATGTTTTAGGACATTAGGCATTTGCATATTGCATATCATGTGGAAATAATGAAGCCATCCTCCAAAGTCTTTTTCAGAAGATGAGAAGCTACATGGTTCAAGGTTGAGGGTTTCTATGGACTGATTGTCAACCATCTAAGGGTGTGCACTTCAATTAGGGTTTTCTTGGTCCTTCAAAAGGTTGAGTATTATATTGCTTGAAAGGATATGTTACCATCATCATGGTTCTATCATCACCAAGGGTTTCATGATTCATGATCAGTTTCCTCTGGATTAGGGTTTTGACCTATGGTCAACCCTAATCAATGACTTTTATTCCAGCCAGGTTTCTCAAGGAAATGAGGTATTTGTTGATGAGGGAGATCACATGGTTATGTGGAGAAGCTTATTTGAGTTAGGGTTTCATTTCTGAGCCAATTCCTCAAGTGGTTGAGGCTCAAGCTGATCAGAGCATGTCAAGGTCATCTGAGGACCTATACAATTGACTGTGTAAGAGCTGAGGGCTAGGAGGGGGAGAAATGGTTTGAGACACTTCATTCATGTCCCAAAGAGGTTCATTTGTCCTTATAAACATCTATCTTGAAGGTTTTGAAGCCAGATCAAAAGTTTCCCAAAATGGAAAGTGACCTGTAATTGAAAGTTTCCAAAAATGGAAAGTTTTCAGTCCACCTTCAACTTGACTTTCCAACATCAAGGAAGCTTCAAATGAAATTTTGGTCAACACTAAAGTTGAAGATCTTTCTGTCCTCTTTCCAAAAAATCCAAGATCATGAGCATCTGATGAACGATTGAGAAGTTATGAGCAAATGATTATCATGGGTGCATGGAACTTCAAAATGTCATAACTTTTGTTTCAAAACTCCAAAATGAGTCACTCTTTTTGCATATTGCTTCTTATGACCTATATTTTCCAAATCCAACATTGCATTGCATGAAATTTACTCATATGATCATTTGCCCATGCATGTTCATTTTGGAGGGAAAATGGAGAATTTGAATTTGGTTGATCACATGAGCTAAATACCATTGCCATTGTGTTCATGAAATGATTTTGAGTGAGTTTACACCTCCACATGCTACTGTTCACGTCCAAAATTTTCCATACACCTCATTTTCACTTAATCCCAATTAACACAAGCCTAATCAAAATTTCAGAGTGATTAGGAGATGGTATAAAAGCTTAAACATAACAGAATTCTGGGGTTTTTTTAATCATTCTAGATCTAGGTCCAAATTCCCTCCAAAATTTCTCTCATTCCAAATTTGAAAATTCTTCACATAACACCTGAATTTTACTGCATATTTGTGTTCCTTGATCATCGTTTGGTAGGGATCAAGCTGTGGATTGAAGAAATTGGTGAAGAATTGTGCATACTCCATACATGAATATGAAGATGGAAGTTACAAGTTGAGCTAGATCCAAGCCTTTCCAAGCATCAATTCATATTCAAAGCTTCATATCAAGAGTGGAGAAGGAGATTTGGAAGTTCTGGAGGCTTAATTACAAGATTTTGGTCACTCCAAGTTCAGGTTGGTTAAAATTCGAATCTCTTAATTCTTCAAATCATTGCGATGTTTAGGTAGATCTCATCATGTTGAGAATTCTGATGGTTATAGATTTAAATTTGGTTGAGATTTGGTTGAGATATGTTAGTTTTAAGTTTTGAACATGAAAGATGTTTTCATTCGATTCATGAAATGTGTGATGATTTAGACTTAGTTGATGATAGATACATGTTCTACACCTCATGAGCTTTCGATTGGTATGCTTATTGTGCGATTCTGGAAAAACTTTTTGTTGAAGCTACTGTAGCCTCGCCGGTCTCAACGAGGAAGACGGTGGAAACCACCGTCAACCTCCACGTGTGAATAGTGGCAGACGCTTCTGGTTGAGCGTTAGGGCTTGTCCCTGTCATCGCCACGCATGCGTCCTGCTAGCGAAACCATAGGCCAGGATTCCTTTGACTTGTCCACATGTGCTTGGACTTTGCTGACTGGGACGCCACTTCAATTAATGAAGTGCTGCGTTTTGATCCCAGGCGCATACCTCCATTCGATTCCCATTGGCAGCGCTTTTGTGATTTATTTCTTCAGCGCCTTCTATTTTTTCATGTACCAGGTTCGATTTCAGCTGATAGCATATTTTCAAATTAATCAATCCAATTTCATTTCGCTCCAATTATCATGTGCTTTCTTCATTTTTATTTCAATATTTCCATCCAACTTCAAAAAATCATAACAAATAGAATATTGATCCAAATTGAATGCAATTTTTTCCTACATGTTCATCTTGATGTCTAGTATTTTATAGTGTCCATTTCCTGATTTTATCATTTTTGGATTTTGAATGGTGAACTGTTATTTGAACATGATACAAAATGTGACATGTTGTACCAATTCTCTTGTGAAATGCTCATTAATTGGCCAATTGCTTTGAAATTTGATATGCTGATTTCTAACATGTTACATGATATTTGAGCTTTTATTTGGCATTTTTAGCATATTCCATCTCTGTTTGGGACACATGGATGTATGGTATGACAATGCGTGTCACACATTTTGATGTTGCTCTTGTTCATTTTCATATACATGTCAATTAAGCTTTTCTGATTCCAATTTTTTGCATGATGCTTGTGTTTAACACGTTGTATGCACATAAATATTTCCATGGTTATTTGATTCATTTCTGTTTTAATATGGAATTTCTACTCTTAATGTCCTATTGTGTGCTTTGTAATTGCCTTTGCCTTATTTTGCGCTTTAGATGGCTTTGCTTATTGATTTGGATTTGATCCTTTTTAGGAAATGTTCTCACTTGATTAAATGTGTTTCATGTTGAATATCACCTTCTGTTTTGACCTTTTGCTTTGCCTTTGACCCTAGTCTTGGACTAGTGGTTTGTACTCACCTTTTGAGCTTTGTATTTCAGGTTCAAGCAATTAACTCTAATGGTTGATGTGATCTCAATTCATGAGATGCAAATTACTTTGTACACTAACCTTGGTTGTGTTGTAGGGTCATTGTTGATGAACTCACTTGAGTTGTTGACTTGTATTGTGTACATATTGAGGAACCACTGTTGTTGAATGTTTGGTTTGTCTGAATGTGAATACTGACTGTTTGACTTTTGTACAGGTACTTTAGTCGCTTTTAGCTCATTGCTTGAGCTTTGATTTTCTTGTGGTTGGCATACCACCTAGGTAATCATTCTCTAACTCCATGTAGTCTGGAAGCCCTGTCGTTTCTTTTGGAAGGCATTTGGCTGAAGTCCTCCTTAAGAGGCAATGACTGTGGTTGTTTATATTTGTGCCATGTACTTCAAGACCTCCTAAGTAAAGAGGCGATTGGCAGATAGAAGGGATTTGCAATCAATCCCCTACTATTCAGTTGAGTCTTTCATTATTCTCGCACTACGTGCTGATGCTTTTGAATAAACACCCAAGATCTTGTATAGAGTCCGTCAGGTGGAATAGGGTCCCTCATTCTGGACCCCCACACATTCTTTGTCTTAAGCTCACCCAGGCTAGGGTTAAGAGCTATGAGGTCTAACCCTCATTACCTTTCATCTGCTCACCCTAACTCTCAATGTTAGAGGTTAAGAGCTCCAGATTACCATTGCATTCAGGCCTGTTTGTCGAGGTTGACATGACCCCTTGACTAAAGTCCACCCTTGTGTGAAGCCTCTTGTTTGTATATAGAGTGTGATGATTGCTTTTGATATGTTTATCTGCTTTCCACTTCTCACCTCCTTTTCTGTAGGAGTCGTACGATTAACTTCCAAGGAAGTTGAACGTATGTAGAGATAGACTTGAGTTGACTCACTTCCTGTGTGAGTCAAGCTCTTGTTAGAGACCTCAACTTAGGGTTATAATTTGCATGACGACTATTAGGCTCGAGTCAGTCTCCCTTTTAGTTCGTTATTCCCTTGGTCTCTGGTTTGGAGAATTTCTCCCCTGTTAAGGGGAACTACGTCGCCCTGATCCTCATACTAGATGAGGTACGTAGGCAGGAGATCGTGCGAGATCTCTCCGGGAACCCTTTTTCTTTTTGCGTGTGTTTTGCTTGACAACGTCTAGGCTCGAGTTCCAGACTCCCTTTTAGTTTGTCAATTTGCTTTCTACCTTTGGTGTTCGCTGGTTAGCAATTGCTTATTTGTTTGGAGTCGGATGTAAGCCCAGCTATTGGCATTCTGTTTCCTTCTTTGCCTTTGTTTGGAGTTGGATGTAAGCCCAGCCATTGGCATTCCATTTCCTTGTTTGTTTTGTGGAGTCGGATATAAGCCCAGCTATTGGCCTTCCGTTTCCTTGTTGACTTTCTTTTGACGTCTCAGCGTCTCTGTGTTGTGTGTTTGTTTCGGCGTGCGTTAGCCGAACTACGGTAGCTCTGATTCTCATTCCAGATGAGATACGTAGGCATAGGATGCGATATCCTAGCCAGCCTGTTCCCCATTTCCCCGAACTACGTCGACTCTGATGTTTGTTTCTGACAAACTACATAGGCCCAGGATGCGACATCCTGCCGAGTCTGCTTCCTCTGTTTTCCTTCGCCTGTGTCCTATTCCAGTGTGTGCATTCTTTGAGCAGGTTTTTTAGCAACCTTTTTCTATTCTTGTGAGCGTGGATCCCGTCGAGTAAGACGGACGTGAGGGGGTGCTAATACCTTCCCCTTGCGTAACCGACTCCCGATCCTAGCAATCTCTGGTCGTAGGACCATTCCTTTCCCTTTTTCAGGTTTACTTCGAGCGTTTCCTTTCCCTCCTTTGGGATAAATAACGCACGGTGGTGGCTCTATGTCTTTTTCCCGCCGGTTGTTTTTCGCGTATGCGACAATCATGTCTTGGCATCTTCCTTGCCCTTTGTCATTGGGTTTGTTTTTACTAACTAAAATACCAAAATATGTCTTTGCATCTATCTAACTCTTTTTGTAGGTAGGGCATGATCTCATTGATCACATCTAGGGTTATAATCATCATATATGAGTCCCAATGATCTCCACATGTTATATTGATCAATTTTTCTTCAAGAGTTTGTGGGTGATTTTCCTTGGAAACTTTAGTTTTACTAGGTATCTTAAGTAACTTCTCCGACAAGGTATCTCGACAATTGATCAAATTTCTCAAGGGACACTTCAAATATCATTATCCTATGCATATATGATCTACCATGAGCCAAGAAAGTCAAGAGAATTGGAAGTTAGCAAGTTGGTTGATGGTGGTTGGCCAGATGAATTCATCTAATCAAAACTAGGTCTCCCTAGACCCTATCTCCTATAATTTTCACCATATGAAAATAAATCCAAGATAAAACTTACTCTAAATTACATTCCAAACAACTTTCATGTTGAGAACTAGAGTTATTATTGCTTGGAAAATCATTTTCTATGTTGAAACATTATAGGTCATTTTGTCTAAACCCTAATTTGAAAGTCAACTTCCCAAGGCCATAACTTGCTCAATTTTTATGAGATGAAAGATTTCCAAGTTTCAAAATCAAATTCAATGTGTCTACTTCAACTTTTATGTTTGGAGTAGGAGATAATTCAACTTCTTTGAACATGTGATATGAGGCTACATTATAGGTCACTTTTGACCTATATCATTGATCAAGTGATTTTTCCAAACTTTAAAAATGCATAACTCTATCATTTCAAATTCAAATGACATGAAATTAGTGACCATTTTTAAGGTCTTTGAGAGACCTACAACTTTGATGAAGACACGTTTCTCATTTGAAGCTCCTATAAAAAGTTAAGCAAGGTGGAATATTGAGACGTATGGCTTGGCACTTAGAAAAAATTTATATGATAAATTTTTCCAAACTTCCATCTCAAATTTCTCCAAGTTCCAAGCTCCAAATGAAAAAGTGTTCAACGTCAAACTTGTTCCTCTTGATCTCACCTTTCGAAGAACTCAAATTCATTCATTTTGGACTTGAAATGCATAGGCTGCGCATGGCTTGAACATGTTGATATCATTTGGCATGGATCCAACTTCAAGCATCAATGTTCAATTGCCTTGCATTCCAAGCTTGCTTTAATACATCTGATCATTCATTTTGGACTCCAAGCTATCATATCATGGGCCTATGCGCGCCCATGCACCATGCTTTCATCATTTTCCAAAATTGGAAGGTTGAAAAGAGATTGCAAATATCACATGGATTTGGCTATATATACAGCTGCATTTTCTCAGAAATCACACACACATTGCGCCAGCTTTGAATCCCCATTGAAAACCCTTCATTCTAAGAGGATAACCGTGATATATTCATGTGAATTTGAGCTTGAATATCCACTATTTTATAATTCAATTCTCCAAAAGTCCATTGCTTGTAAGCCTTCCCATTCCTCTCATGCAAGCAAGTGAAATGAAGACAAGCACAATTCAGATCAAGATCTAGCAAGTTCAGACCTCCATTGAAGGTAATTTACAGAAATTTTAAACTCTTCAATTCTCCCAATTTATTGCTCAATTCCATTGATTCTTGAGTTGTCTGAAGTCCTACCAATGTAGGCAAGAAGATTAAGTTGCTTTTAGGCAAAATCGAAGCAACTCAAATCATGAACCCCATTTTCAATTCCACATATCTCTCAATATATTTGGAATTGGAGGAATTGGAGGTCATATTCGTGTTCAGTGATATTTTATCTTTAAGATCATGTCCCTGTTTGTTATTTTAGTGATGGTTCATGTAGACCAGTCTGATGAAGCTCACCGGAGAAGACAACCGGAGCTCTGGCTCCGGTGACGATGTGTCTTGAGTCTGAGCCGCTTGATCCAAGTTCCACGTTATAATCTAGACCGTTTCTTTTGATTACTCCTTTTGCCACGCAGTTGACTCAGGTGTACATGGAATGCGTGTTTTGGATCATCAGATCTGCCACCTCAATTAATGAGGGAGATCTGATGGTCCACGTATTTTTGAATAATTCATAATAAATTTAATATTGATCCAAAAAATATGGGGCTTTCACCAAAAATTTCCAAATATTTTTCTCTTTCATATTCTGAATTAAAATTTATTTTTGGATCATTATTAATATTTTTCATGAATTAATTGATTTTTCAGTTGCTTTTAATTGTTTAAAAATATTTTTAAGTGTCCAAAAATTATGAAATTTTTTCTCCAAGGTCCTTTAACCTTGTTTTACCTATGATAAATCTCATGGCCATTTATTTGGTGTTTTGATAAGATTTTAGGATTTGGACAAATCATATTTAAATTTAATGCATTATTTTATTATTTTTAATTGAATAAATGTCATTTTAATTGAATAAATGACCATTTGTATTGACTTTATTAAGTTTCTTATTTGTTGTTAGGCCTTGGTGAAGGTTGAGTTGACTTTGTCAAGTTAATATCTTTAAATTTAGGGGATTTACGGAATGTACATTCCATCTCCCAAAATGAATGAATGATATTAATTTGGTAAAAGTCATCCTTTGACCAATTTGTGATCTTATTCATCCCCTTTCCCTCTTTATCTAATTCCCATTCTTCATTCATTCATTTCCATTTGGCCAATGACATCTCAAAGTCCTAATGCTAGTTGATTGAAAGATTAACATGAGTATGAATGAGATTAGGCCACACCTTTAGCATATTTTTTGTGTGTGGTATGTTTAATAAGCATAGTTCATAATACTATGTCTCCAACATGCACTAACACCAAAAGTCTATTGCCCGGCCTCAAATAGTTGTGACTTGTACATAAGTCCAATTACGATTTCTTAACATAGCGCTAAATTTGTGACATAAAAAGTATAAGCATTCTAGTTAGTGAGATTGTAAGTCTCCCCTCTTACATGGTATTGTATGGAAACATGGCCTTCTTTTCTTCCTTTGGAAGATGTTTTGGTTAAAGGATCCATGTTTGTGGCAAGTGGGTTGAGTGTTCTCCAAAGGATGTCTTAAAATCAAAAGCAAAACAAAACTAACTTCTAACTTACTAACCATTAACTTTTAATTTCAAGTCTTTACTTTAATGCAATTTACTTTTAGTATTTTATATCATTTGCCATTGTACATATCATTCTAATTGTTTATGTTAATGAAATTTTCACTTTGTCCATTTGGACCATATTGTGTGATATACTTTGTTTGTATATACTTTGTTTGTTTGATTGGTCTTTGACCATTAATGCGCATAATAATAACAAAAACCCTAAAAAAAACTTTTGAGTGGACTGTTGGTTTGATCTTGCCTAATTGGACTTAGAATTTGGGTAACATTCCTCTGCTAATGGACTTCGCCAATGCTAATTTGTTGAAGACTCAAGTGCTTGCAAATTTTAAATTCATCTGATACATCATCCTAGATCTCTCAAGATTCTTTTGCAACATTGATCATTGTTAAGCTGTTATGTTGAACCTGTGACTTGTGGAATTCATCTATTGCATGGGCTATTTTGAAGAAGATCATTGAAGTGGATAAGCTTGGATGAGGCCATCTTTATTTAATGCCTTGGCTCTTCAAGATTGAGATAAATGTGCATTTGTGTGTTGCTTGATTCTAAAAAGTCCAAGGGACTTCTGGGTTTCTATTGGCATACTTGTCTATTGGATTGCTACCCATTTGGTCAGATCTTTTAAACTTTTAACTTTAATATTTTTTGCATAGGGTAGTCTCTTCATCTTCTCCCCATTTCTTTAATTTCAAAATATCTCCCTCCATTTTCAAAATCTTCTTTGTGTGAACTAGTTTGTTCTAAACTTTGACCACATTTGCAAAAGAAAGAAACTTTGGCCTTATGCCATTGCATTTTCAAACTTATTTTCTTAAATCAAATTTGTAAATAAACTTAATCATACTTGACTGAAACTTTCAAAAGGCCAAAAAGAGCTAACTCATTCAAATCATTTTAGGCCTTTGTGCCTTTCAAAACTTAATCATACTTGACTTAAAACCAACATACTCATTTTTAAATTTGTAGCATGAACTACGAGGTTTTTATCCCTCATTTTTATGTTGGTACGTAGGCACAAGACTGAAGGTCTTGACAAACACAAAAATATAATTAATGAATTCTCTTCTCATCCCCTCATTCTATTTGTTTGTAAACATCACTTTTTACAAAATACATATACACACAAAAAGGGCTCCTTAGGAGTACCTAAGACACTTTGGGTGCTAACACCTTCCCTCTGTGTAACCAACCCCCTTACCTGTGATCTCTGACTTTTATTAGTTTTTATTGGAAAACTTCTTACTATTTGGGTTTTGTTCGTACTTCTTCCCTTTTCCCTTGGAAACAATAAAAGCGCGGTGGTGACTCTAATTAATTGATCTCTAGCTTGTCAATATCTTGATGAACATGAATTTCCCGCTACACAAATGATCACTAATCTTTCTGCCAACTCTTGATATCCACTATGCTTTTGGCTGCTACTGGGGATGATGAATTGACATCAACCCTTGTGCTCAACAAAGTTTCTCAAAGACTGGAAGATTAGCAGAATGCAGTTACTTGCCAAAATCCCTATATTTTGCATAAGTTTCCCCAGGTTGGGGTACTCAAGTTATCGGGAAAATTCTCTCCTGTTTTATGTCTCTAATTTTTGCCTGGATCGCCCTTTCGGGTTTTCAACCCACCTAGACGCTCATTTTTGCCTAAGCCTCCCTTTCGGTTTTTTAACTTAGCGAGTTGTTCTTTGATTTTTAGGCAAAGTATTTCTTGACTGCATCTGCGTTCACAGAACGAGTGAACTCTTCACCACCCATAGTTGTAAGAATCAAAGCGCCGCCTGAAAAGGCTCTCTTAACAACAAATGGGCCTTCATAATTAGGAGTCCATTTTCCCCAAGAATCTGGTTTAAACTATAAAATCTTATTGAGCACAAGGTCACCTTCCTTGAATACCCGACGTCTGACCTTCTTATAAAAAGCTTTATTCATCCTTTGATGATATAATTGACTATGAAAAATGGCAGTCAATCTCTTATCTTCAATTAAATTCAATTGATCAAACCTGGTCTGACACCATTCAACCTCAGTCAACTTGGCATCCATGAGTACACGCAATGAAGGAATCTCAACCTCTACCGGGAGCACTGCTTCCATACCATATACAAGAGAGAAAGGGGTTGCCCCTATTGAAGTGCAGATGGACGTACGATACCCATGTAAAGCAAATGGGAGCATCCCATGCCAATCCTTATACGTTACAACCATCTTCTGAATAATCCTCTTGATGTTCTTATTCGCAGCTTCAACAGCCCTGATAACACTATAATTTTCTGTATTTTCGACTCCGATTTCACATGCATTCTAGTCGTTTTATTATCATTTTTTTGTGCTATTGGTATGTGTAAGACCCCAACTTTGTCCCTAAGATCCCTCATGGCATCATATCATAACATTGCATTGCCTCAAGGATCATTGGACACCTTGCTTCCTTCCCTGTGGGTGGGTCATCTTTTTGAGAGTGATTCTTGATCACCAAGCATGTTTGCATTTGTATATCATTGTTTTTCTTTTTATCACTAACCAAAAAGTACAAAAATATGTCATCTAACCTTTGTCTTGCAGATGAAGCATTAACAGGTCAAGGCAATCAAAGGCATTCATTGAGCAATAGATGGTCGTCATTCTTGAGATTTGGACCCCACAATCATTCACAAGAGTTCATATGAGTTATGATGTCATTTTGAAGCAAAATCCTAAGTGGTAGAGGCTTGAATTTCATCAGAACATTGTCAAGTCATCTGAAGACCTAGAAAGTCAACTGCAAAGTCAACTGTGGATTTGGAAGTGGGAAGTGATTAGAAATACTTCATTCATGTTCAAACAAGTCTGATTTGACATTTCAAACACTCACATTGAAGAATTTGAGGTCCAGTCAAGAATTTCCAAAAATAGCAAGTGACCTATAATTTGAACTTTCCAAAAATGGAAAGGTTTTGGACCAACTTCAACTCAATATTACATCATCAAGAAAGCTTCAAATGAAATTTTGTTGAACATGAATGTTGTAGATATTTCTCTCCTATTTCCAAAATGTCTAAGATCATGAATTTCTAATGTGTGGTTGAGGAGATATGATCAAATCATGGCAAAGTGTGCTTGAAAATTCAAATGGGCATAACTTTTTAACCAAAGCTCCAATTTTGGTGGTTCTTTTTGCATTTTGTTCATCATGACTTGTAGTTTCCAAACATCTCATTACATGGCTTGAATTCCTCTTGCATGATCATATGCTCATTCATGAAGTTTTTGAAAGAATTTTCATAAAATCATTTTGGTTGATCATGGGCATAAAATACCAATCCATAAGCTTGCATGGGCCTTGTTTAAGAGGTTTTGGATCAGCATTGTGCACTGTTCACGCATGCATGAGGTGAAAAACCATTTTTGTACATACACCTCACAATTTGTTAATCTTAATTGCATTTGGCTTAAACATGATTTCAGCATCATTAGCATGGCATATATATTGTTAATCATAACTGCATTCATCATAAATTCATTTTCAGATCTAGATTCAAAAATCATCAAAAAATTTCTCTCAATTTTTTTTCCAAATTCTTCACACAAGAACATTTTCTACTGATTGATTCATGCTCATGAAGCATTGTTGAGCAAGATTGGACGTGGAATCAAAGCAAATCGTGCCATATTGAACCAGATTCAAAGCTTGAAGCATCCATAGAATTTGCAAATTTAGCTGGATTCGTGCATACTTGAGCTTCAAATTCATCATCAATCACTTCAACAAGCATCATAGAGGAGATTTGAGTCCTTGCTGAGCTTTAGCACACGATTCCAGCTGGCTGTTCTTCAAGAGGTCAGGATTCGATCTCAATAATTCTTGAATTCATTAGGATATTGTTGTGGATCTTGTTGTCCTGATGAATATGAGCTTTGAATCATGTGATTTGGTGCTGTTTTGAGTTAGTTATGGATGATTGAATATTTGACATGTTGAAATGATTCTCTTCGATCCGAACTTGTTTTGATGTTTTTGCATGAATTGTTTATGGATCTTGCGTGTGCATGTGATGATGATTCGAATGGTATAATTTTGGTTGGATTCTGGAACATTTTGTGATTTTCTGGAAATTCGCATGAAGATCATCATGATCTTCATCTTCAACCTATGAAGTTCATAGCGTTTCCAGATTCGCTATGACTTTGCTAGGATTTTGCTACGAAATGTTCATAGGATTAGTTACGAATTCTGGAAACGCGCAGGTTTAGGGTTTAAGACCAAAACATGGTCGTTTTAGGTTGGCGCGCCAAATTTGAATGTGTGCTCTGTTCGATACTGAGCGACGGAACTTTTCAAACTGCCTTGCCATTTTTCATGTTTCCCTCCCATTTTTACATGCTATGTCCATTTTGACTTCAATTATTTTAATGAACTTAGAAAAATCATAACAAATTGAAAATTGATCCAATTTGATCTCAATTTTTTGCAAAATGCTCCTTATTCTGTCTAGTTTTTTATGAGCATGAATTTGCAAGTTGTGGCTGGCTGGAAAAATAATTTGTTCTAGGATGATTGAGTACATATGCATTTTTGACCTTGCCTTGTTTATCTTGTTGTGAAATGCTTGTTTCTTATCCAATGAACTTGAAATTTTGCATGATGAATCTAGACACATTGATGGACATTTTGGTTTTGGTTTGACATTTTTCTCAATTACCATTTCTGTTTTATGCTTGTGTTAGCTTGGTGTGACAATTTGTGTCACACCTTTGAATGTTCAACTTGTACAATGTGATTTCCATGCCAAATGATCTCTGATTCCCCTAATTTTTTGTATGTTGATCAGGTTAGATGTCCTGAATGTGCATGATTTGTTTCAGATTTATTTGAATCATTTCTGTTTTGATTTGAATTTTTCATTCATGTTGATCACATATGAGCTTTGAAATTGCCTTGAACTTCTTTTGATCATGAAATGCTTTTGGTGATTGATTGTGATGTGAGCCTTTTTAGGATATGTCAATATGTGTGTGAAATTACTTTGTGTTAAATTTCAGCCCCTGTTTTGAATTTTTTCTCCATCTTTGACCCTAGGCTTTGACCTAGTGGTTTGTTGCTTACATTTGAGCTTTGATTTCAGGTTTAAGCATCCAAGTTCCATAGTTGATGATGCTTCATCATGTGTTTGTTGATGTTTGCTCTTGATTACTAAGACTTGTGTGTTTTATAGGTTGATGCTAACTCATTTGAGTTTGCCTTATGGCTTACACATTTTGTACATTGAGATCATCTGTTGCTTATTGACTATTGTCTGTTTGTCTGAGTGTTGTACTGATTTGTTTAGTGTTTCCACAGGTACCTAAGTTGCTTTAAGTTCATTTGAACTTTGCTTTTGCTTGGTTGCTTAACCACTTAGGTATAATCTCTAATCTTCATGTAGTCTGGAAGATCTACTGTTATTGGTAGGCACCTGTCTGAAGCCCTCCTTAAGAGGCAATGTTTGTGCTTGTTTAATTTTGTGCCAAGCAGGTAAAGTCCTCTTCTGAGGCAATTGGCAGATAAAAGAGATGTGTAATCCATCTCCTGCTACTCAGTGTGTCATTCACCTTGCTCACACCTTGTGTTGATGCATGGTGAATAATAACCCAAGATCTTATAGAGTCCATTTGGGGAGAAGAGTTCCAACTTTCTGAACTCCCACACTTTCCATTGATCAAAGTTCTCCCTGACCAGGGATAAGAGCTATGAGGCACACCCCTCATCTCCTTTTCATCTGCTTCACCCTAACTCTCAATGTTAGGGTTAAGAGCTCAAAATACCCCATTCCAGTTGGCTGTAAAGCTTAACCTTGCTTGAGCCTAATTGATTGTGTATAGTGTGTGCTAATTGACTTGTTTGTTTGATTACTTGATTCATCTGTGCATATTTGCTTATGTGTGCCTTGGTGCATGTATCATCATTGCTTGTATGTCATTTCATAATCATTGTTCATTACTTTGTGACATTGTGTTTTTGTCCATGGAGGACGCAAGCATAAGTCCATTGATTGGCAGTTGTTTCCTATGATATGGTAGGAGACTAGTATAAGTCCATTGATTGGCATTTGGTATCCTTGTTTCTTGGTTTTGTGAGACTAGTATAAGTCCATTGATTGGCATCTGGTATCCTTGTTTCTTGGTTTTGTGAGACTAGTATAAGTCCATTGATTGGCATCTGGTATCCCTGTTTCTTGGTTTTGTGAGACTAGTATAAGTCCATTGATTGGCATCTGGTATCCATGTTTGCTCTTTGCTTTAGGAGATTGGAATAAGTCCATTGATTGGCATCCGGTATCCATTTTGTTTTGTGAGACTAGTATAAGTCCATTGATTGGCATTTGGTATCCATGTTTCTCTTTGTTTTAGGAGATTGGTGTAAGTCCATTGATTGGCATCTGGTATCCATCTTTGTTTTAGGAGATTGGAATAAGTCCATTGATTGGCATCCGGTATCCATTTTGTTTTGTTAGATTGGAATAAGTCCATTGATTGGCATCCGGTATCCATTTACTTTATCCATCTTGTTATTTGCTTATTGCATTGTTGTCTATTCCAAAGGAATCACTTGAATCATCTATATATGATCTCAAGAGGTGAACATCTAAGAAGTTTTACTTCCTAACCCTCCCACCTTTTGTTTCTTTAAACCTCCATTTGCATGTTAATCCAAAACTTGAAAACTATTGTGCAAACATCTTCATTTGTTTTCAAATTAGAAACCTAGGCCTTAGGCCTTTGATTTTTCAAACTTCATTTTCATAATACTTCTTTTGAATTGAATTCTAATCATATCTTGACCACTTTTGTGAATAATCCTAATTGGTTAATTTCACTCATTCAATTGTTTTGTGGCTTTGTCCATTCTTGATAAGTTTTCATACATTAGCCATAGGTTTGATTTATCCTAGTTGGTTGATGTTAATCTCACCTTTTGTCCTTAGTGATTGAATTGTAAGACTTCCTTGCTTATTATAGGGTTAACCCCTCACTAGCAAGTTGAAGCTTTTCTCACATGGTGGACTTGTTGTTTGTATAGGTTGAGTTTTCTCCCGTGGATAACGAAAAACCTTGGGGCTTTTGTTTAAAATAAATCCACTCATATTTTGGAAATCTTTTAGCCGAACTACGGCGTTTTGATCCTTATCTTCCATGGAAAAGCACGTAGGCAACGGGTTCATCCGTTCAAACACAAAAAATAATAACTTGTATATTCTTTTCTCATCCCTTCAATCCATGTTTGCACAATAAATATTTCATAAACAAATAACATTCCGTACAACAAGTTGTGAAAAGGGCTCCCTAGGAGTACCTAGGACGTTTTGGGTGCCTAACACCTTCCCATTGCGTAATTAACCCCTTACCCAGATCTCTGATCTTTTCATTAGTTTTCTATGTGTAAAACTTCTTAGGCTTTTGTTCGCTTTTTAGCCATTCCTTTGGATAAATAAAAGTGCGGTGGCGACTCGATTCTTTGTATGCTTTGCTTTTGATTTAGTCAATGAATCATAAAGTGATGAATACACCGCTACAGAAAAGTGGCGACTCTGCTGGGGACACTATCTCCTTGGTGGTTTTTCCTACTTTTCACCCTTGTTGTATGATATTGTTTATTTGTTATATGACATATTTTTGTACAATTTTGGATTACTGTATTGATTGTAATGATTGAATTGCTTGATATACAATTGCTGTTTGCTTGGTGATCTCTGTGAGATGAGTTCTATACCCGAACTCGAGTGCACCTTAGGATAGGAGAATGGCATAGTCTCGTCGACTTGTGTGGAGTATTCCTTAGCAAGTTGACTTGCGAGTCCATTCACTTGGTGGAGGTCATGTTGGATTAATAATGTCACATAAGTTATTTGTGGTTAGGCATTATTCTTTCAATCATGTGCCTTAGAAGCCAAGGACCTTAGTTTACCAAGCCCATCTTGGCCTCTTTTTAGGACGTAGTGCGGAGGTCGTTTAGATGTAAGATCTGATGCGATTGTTACGCGATACTACAATCATAAGAGTCTCTCTTGAGAATATTTTTGGAATACGAGTATTCGTTCCTCCGATAATATTCGAAAGATGGGATGATGACTATGGGAACCTCTTGTAGAACATGTTCGGCAGGTTTAAACCCTAGTACACTCCCTTTGGGTGGTTCTTAACCGAGACTCCATGCTCGTGACTCTCAACAAACCCGTGATTCATGGTTGAGTCGTTCAGACATCCTTAATATCAATGGAACTTGGGTGTTGATAAGGTGAAAACCATAATCCACCAAAATGGATGATTGATATTAAGGATGATTGAGCCGGTTCATGTATCGTTAATATCAATGGAACTTGGGTGTTGATAAGGTGAAAACTATAATCCACCAAAATGGATGATTGATATTAAGGATACTATGAGCTTTCCCATGACCTTTGTCTGCTGTGATTTGGTTGATCCTTGAGTGTGATTGCTGCATTCATACATTCATGCATTCATCTGCATTCATGTCATCAGAAAAATCAGAAAATTTTCAAGGAACTTAAAGGGTTTATTTGAAAAATTTTCAGACATGGAAAGACCAAAAAGGCATACAAAGAAGTACAGCTTTCGACAACCCGATCTGAAAGAGTTAAGGAATCTGACATCTTATGTATTAGATCCCTTGGGTTTCAAAGCTCGTTATGGGAAGCTTCTGCCTCTGTTGACTACTCAGGTTGATGAAGGGTTGATGAGTATTTTGGCGCAGTTTTATGATCCTCTGTATCATTGCTTCTCTTTTCCGACCTTTCAGCTGTTGCCTACGCTTGAGGAGTATGCTCATCTTGTGGGTATCCCTATTTTGGATCAGGTGTCGTTCAGTGGCTTAGAGAGTATTCTGACTTCTCGAGAGATCGCAGACTTGTTGCACATAGATGAATCACTGATTGAAGCGCATATGACCACCAAAGGTGGAATTCAGGGTCTTCCTTCTGATTTCCTCATCGCTCAAGCTACCGTTTATGGGAAGGCCATGAGTGAGGATGCCTTTGAGGCTTTATTCATGCTGCTTATCTATGGTTTGGTATTGTTCCCCAACATCGACAAATTTGTGGATGTGAACGCCATTAGGATCTTTTCTGTTCTTAATCCCGTTCCTACTCTGTTGGGTGATACCTATTTCTCTTTGCATCTGAGGAATGCAAAGGGTGGAGGAGCTATTGTGTGCTGTTTGCCTCTATTGTATAAGTGGTTTATTTCTCACTTACCGCAGATGGTCGCTTTCAAGGAGAACAAGGGATGTCTACGGTGGTCCACGAGACTTATGTCTCTCACTAATGACGATATCTCTTGGTATGATCGCGTGTATGATACAATTCAGATCATTGATTGTTGTGGTGAATTCCCTAATGTGCCTCTTCTTGGTACATGTGGTGGGATCAACTACAACCCTATCTTAGCATGTCGTCAGCTTGGGTTCCCCCTAAAGGATAAACCTCATAATATTCTGTTAGAAAGTGTGTTCTTTCAGGAGGGTAAAGATCCCCAAGGTCTGAAAGCCAGGATGGTCCGCGCTTGGCGCAAGATTCACAAGAAGGGTAGAAGTGAGTTGGGTCCGAAGAACTGCATAGCTTTGGAGCCGTATACTTCTTGGGTCAAGCAGAGAGCCTCTGAATATCTTATGCCATATGATTATCCGAGACCTACACCGTTGGATGTGGTTGGGCCTTCAACCCTCCCTAACCAAGGTGTAGAGGAGTTGAGAGAAGAAGACCTTTCACGTGCCTGGATCCGTGAAAGAGAAGAGTTTCTTCAACAACTTAAGGAAAAGGACGCTCTGATCGAATTCCTCGAGCATCGGGTGATAGATGATCCGAATGATACCTGGACTTCTCTGCTTCCTCAGTCTTCCAAATTCTGGAAGAGGAAGTATGATCGACTTCCTAAGGAGAAAGCGGATATGGAAGCAGCATACGAGAGAGAGATCAAGAGGCTTTGTGTATCTCGTCTTCTAGCATCTCGAGCTTCTAGGGATCCATAGGATGATTATTTTCCTTTTCCCTTGTAATGATCAATAATGCTGTACTTCTTTGTCTCGAATATATTTGATGAGATATTTTTCCATATGCTATTAAATGTTTAATATTTCAAAATTTGCAAATAGAACCCTAAAAGTTCCTTGAAATAAAACAAAGCATATGCACAAGCATTGCATGCATCATCTCGCATAAGCAGGTGTTGTTCTGGTCTTCTTGTCTGTGGCCTAACTCTGTGCTCTTCATTTATTTTGAAGACAAGCTGACTCATTGGAATTACACCCGAGCTAATTCTGCAAGAGTGATGGATCAACTTGAACAAGAGAACCGAGAGCTGAAGGAAGAGGTCGCTAGACTGAGTGCTCTGATGGAGCAATTCTTAGCTGCCCAGAATCAACCGTCTCCACCGCCTGCAACTCCTCCCCAGAGGACTGTTATTTCTGAGGTTGCTTCGTCGACAGTGCCAGCTGCCAGTGCCTATTTCGTGCATGCCATGCCAGCCGGGTTTCCGTGGGGTATGCCTCCATGTTTTATGCCAGATATTCCAGCTCCTACATTTGCTTCCATGCCGGCATCTAGCCCGGTCCTTGCGATGCCTCCTCCTGTTGTGCATACCACTCCCAGGGTAGACGACACCATCTATCATCTGAGCCGTCTGAGGGCCCAGATGTTAATGAAAAGATGGATGCGATGAACGACCAATTCCTTGAACTCCGCAAGGAATTGAAGACCCTCCGAGGGAAAGATTTGTTCGGCAAGTCTGCTGCTGAATTATGCTTGGTTCCCGGTGTTAAGATTCCCGTCAAATTCAAAGTCCCTGACTTTGAGAAGTATAAGGGGAACACCTGCCCGCTCAGCCACCTGGTTATGTATGCCAGGAAAATGTCTACTCAAACAGATAATAATCAGTTGCTGATTCATTATTTTCAGAATAGTTTGTCTGGTGCAGCTCTTCGTTGGTATATGAGCCTTGATAGTGCAAACATCCGTTCCTTCAACGATCTTGGCGAAGCCTTCGTCAAGCAATACAAATATAATGTGGATATGGCTCCTGACCGTGATCAACTCAGAGCTATGTCCCAGAAGGAATAAGAGACATTTAAGGAGTACGCCCAGAGGTGGCGAGAGCTGGCAGCTAGTGCTCCCTCTGATTTCACCGAGATGGTGAACATGGCGATGCGATTGGAGGAAGGAGTCCGGGAAGGAAGGTTGACTAAGGATGAAGGCTCTTCTAAACGATATGGGGCGTTTAAGAAGAAGGATGGGGAGGCACATGCTGTGCAATCCCATGCTAAACCTAGAAGACCCTCTGCCAAGAGGAAGCCTGTGCATCATGCCAGCAACCAGCATCAGGTGGCTCACATAGCACCTGTCTTCAGAGACAACAATCAGCATAATCAGCAACAACCTCAGTATCAACAGCAACATCGCCCACAGCAACAGGCTTACCAGCCTCGTGACAACAGTAACCAGGCTAATTTGAATTATGAAAGGAAGAAGATCACTTTCGATCCTATTCCTATGTCATACGCTGAGCTATATCCCTCTTTAATAGAGCGGAAACTGATTACCCTGAGGGATCCTCCGTCTGTACCTTCTAACCCGCAGTGATGGTACAAGCCCGACCAGCATTGTGTTTATCATTCCGGTGTTCCCGGTCACAATATAGAAAACTGCTATCCGTTGAAGACTAAAGTGCAAGACCTTATACGGTGCGGCATTCTGAGCTTTGAGGACTCAGGCCCCAATGTTACGAAGAACCCATTGCCCGAGCATGGGAAGTCGGTTAACATGGTCCAGGGTTGCCCTGGCAAATATAAAGTCAAATATGTAAGCCATATTCGACAGTCATTGGTTGAGTTGCATCGTCTGCTGTGTGATTATAGTCATATGGAGCACGACCATGATAAATGCCGTATCTGCTCTGTCAATCGTTTGGGTTGCCGCCAAGTGCGCAGAGAGATTCAAGAGCTGTTGGATGAGGGGACTATTGAGATTCTTCAAAACAGAAATGTTGATGAAGATGAACCAGAAGTAAATGTGATTTCTCCTGTGTTCAAGATTCCTGAGCCTGTTGTCATCCGTTATGATGGTAGCAAGCAGAAGGTCTCTCCTTCTTTGGTGATCAAGCCTGCAGGCCCTATGCCTTATGCTTCAGATAGAGCTATTCCCTTCCACTATAATCCAGTTGCTGTTGAAGATGGGAAAGAAGTGTCGTTGCCTTCAACTTCTGTGGTAAACATTGCTGATGTGAGCGGGTTGACCCGTAGTGGTCGTGTGTTTTCTGCACCCCCGAAGCCTCCCGTTGTTGCTGATACTGTTGTGCATCCGGTTGGGACTGCAGTGAATGTTCCGAACCCGAAACTTGCTGTTGCTAAACCCTCCTCTGTACAAAAGACTCCTACTTCTTCTGTTGGCCCGAGTGGCATTATGAATGAAGACTGTGATGAGATGCTGAGGCTCATCAAGAAGAGTGAGTACAACGTTGTAGACCAGCTTCTACAAACGCCGTCCAAGATCTCCGTGCTATCTTTGCTTCTAAATTCAGAACCCCATAGGGAGGCTCTGCAGAAAGTATTGGACTTGGCTTATGTCGATCACGACGTCACTATTGAACAGTTTGACAATATAGTTGCAAACATTACTGCTTGCAACACTTTGAGTTTCTGTGACGCTGATCTCCCTAAGGAGGGAAGAGACCACAACATGGCTTTACATATTTCCATGAATTGCAAGACTGACGCCATGTCCAACGTGCTGGTGGACACTGGGTCATCTTTGAATGTATTGCTGAAGACCACTCTTTCGAGATTGTTATATCAGGGGCCTCCCATGAGGCAGAGTGGTGTTGTTGTGAAAGCTTTCGATGGGTCGCGTAAGACCGTGATTGGGGAAGTTGATCTCCCAATCAAGATTGGACCAAGTGATTTCCAAGTCACCTTTCAGGTTATGGATATCCACCCATCTTATAGCTGTCTCCTTGGTAGACCATGGATTCACGAGGTTGGCGCCGTGACATCCACCCTACACCAGAAGCTGAAATTCGTCAAGAATAAGAAACTGGTTGTGGTAGGGGGAGAAAAGGCTCTCCTGGTTATCCACTTGTCTTCTTTCTCATATATTGATGCTGAGGATGAAGTTTGAACGCCTTTCCAAGCTTTGTCTATAGCTGAGCCGATTGAGAAGAAGTCTCCTTCATTTGCTTCATATCGTGATGCGAAACTGGCCATCGAATGTGGTACAATCGCTGGTTTAGGGAAGATGATTGAGCTTGAAGATAATAAATCCCGGGCTGGCATTGGCTATTCTTCTGGGGTCTTTAATGAGAAAGGACTGTTCAAGAGTGGAGGTTTCATCCATGCCGATCAAGTTGAGGAAGCTGCTGCTATCTTGGAAGAGGATGCAGAAGATTTGAACAATTTTGTTATCCCTGGCGGGATCTGCCACAATTGGGTCGTTGTGGATGTTCCTACGGTCATTCATAAGTCAGCGTAATTTGTTCACTTTGTTTCAAAACCATTCTCCCATGCCAAAAGGAGAAGTGATGACATTGTCGGCATCATATATACAATGCATTGTTAAACATTTGTTTTTCCATTTGTTTTCACTTTTTTCTTTTGCATGAAATCGGTGATCACAAAAAACCCTAAAAACAAGAATAAAAGAAATCTTTTCATCTGCATAATGATTTGCTTGTTTAAATTCTAAAGTTTTTATTATCCAAAAACATGATGCAGGTTGACTCTAAAACCCATTGAACATAATGATCCAACGCCATCTCCCAATTTTGAATTCCCTGTATTCGAGGCAGAGGAAGATGATGTTGAAGGGATTCCTGATGAGATTTCCCGTCTCCTTGAGCACGAGAAGAAGATCATTCAGCCGCGTCTCGAAGATCTGGAAACAATCAACTTGGGGTCTGAAGATTGTATTCGTATGGTGAAGATTGGGGCGCTCCTTGAAGAGTCTGTCAAGAAGGGGTTAATCAGTCTGCTACGAGAATATTCCGATATCTTTGCTTGGTAGTATGAAGACATGCCGGGTCTAGATACAGATATTGTGCAACATTTCCTGCCTTTGAAGCCTGAGTGCGTGCCTGTGAAGCAGAAGCTCAAAAGAACTCATCCAGATATGGCAGTGAATATCAAAGAGGAAGTTCAGAAGCAAATTGATGCAGGGTTTCTGGTGACTTCTACATATCCTCAATGGGTGGCCAATATTGTGCCAGTGCCTAAGAAGGACGGAAAAGTCTGAATGTGTGTTGATTACAGAGATTTGAATAAAGCTAGTCCAAAAGATGATTTCCCTCTACCACACATTAATATGTTGGTAGACAATACAACTAAATTCAAAGTCTTTTCGTTTATGAACGGATTTTCCGGGTATAATCAAATCAAGATGGCACCCGAGGATATGGAGAAGACAACATTCATCACACCTTGGGGAACATTCTATTATAGAGTGATGCCCTTCGGTTTGAAGAACGCCGGAGCCACGTATCAACGTGCTATGACTACCTTGTTCCATGATATGATGCACAAGGAGATAGAGGTCTATGTCGATGATATGATTGTTAAGTCCCGAACAGAAGTTGAACATGTTGAACATTTGTTGAAGCTTTTTCAGCGTTTGAGGAAGTATAAGCTTCGTCTGAATTCGAACAAATGTACATTTGGAGTCCGTTCCGGCAAGTTGTTGGGTTTTGTTGTCAGCGAGAGAGGTATTGAGGTTGATCCTGCAAAGGTCAAAGCAATACAAGAGATGCCTGCGCCCAAAACTGAAAAGCAAGTCCGAGGTTTTCTTGGCCGCTTGAACTACATTTCCAGATTTATATCCCACATGACTGCCACATGTGCGCCGATATTCAAGCTCCTCCGGAAAGATCAATCTCATGATTGGACCGAGGATTGCTAGAAAGCTTTCGACAGTATCAAAGAGTATCTGTCTGACCCTCCGATCTTGTCTCCGCCTGTAGAAGGAAGACCTCTGATCATGTATCTGACTGTTCTTGAAGACTCCATGGGTTGTGTACTTGGTCAACAAGACGAATCAGAGAAGAAAGAATTTGCTATCTACTACCTCAGTAAGAAGTTCACTGATTGCGAGTCTCGATACTCTATGCTTGAGAAGACGTGTTGTGCTTTGGCTTGGGCTGCTAAGCGTTTACGCCAGTACATGATAAATTATACAACTTGGTTGATATCCAGAATGGATCCAATCAAGTATATTTTCGAGAAGCCTGCTTTAACTGGGAGGATTGCCCGTTGGCAGATGTTGTTATCTGAGTATGATATCGAGTATCGAGCTTAGAAAGCTATCAAAGGTAGTATCTTGGCTGACCATTTAGCGCATTAGCCAATTGAAGATCATCAGTCTGTTCAGTACGACTTCCCAGACGAGGAGATTCTGTATTTGAAAATGAAAGATTGTGATGAGCCTACACTTGATGAAGGTCCGAAACCTGGTTCCAGATGGACGATGGTGTTTGATGGCATTGTGAATCAGTACGGAAATGGTATTGGGGCAGTAATCATTACTCCTCATGGCACACATATTCCTTTTACAGCAAGGCTAACTTTCAAATGCACGAATAATATGGCTGAGTACGAAGCCTGTATTATGGGATTAGAAGAATGCATTGATTTGAGAATCAAGCATCTTGATGTGTATGGTGATTCGGCCTTGGTTGTCAATCAGATCAAGGGAGAATGGGAGACGAATCAGCCTGGTCTTATTCCGTATAGAGATTATGCGAGGAGGATTTCAACGTTCTTTACTGAAGTTGACTTTCATCATATTCCTCGAGAGGATAATCAGATGGCAGATGCGCTTGCTACGCTCGCTTCGATGATTGTGGTCAAGTATTGGAATGAAGTTCCCAATATCACCGTGATGCGCTTGGATAGACCAGCTCACGTGTTTGCAGTTGAAGAAGTAAAAGATGACAAGCCTTGGTATTTCGATATCAAGAATTTCCTCCAGAACTAGGTCTAACCGCCTGGGGCATCTGTGAAAGACAGGAAAACTTTAAGAAGGTTGTCAGGCAGTTTCTACCTCAGTGGTGAAGTGCTTTACAAGAGAAATTTTGATATGGTTTTGCTCAGATGCGTGGATAGACACGAAGCAAACCTGTTGATGACTGAGGTCCATGAGGGTTCATTTGGTACTCATTCCACTGGACATGCCATGGCTAGAAAGATGCTGAGAGCAGGCTACTATTGGCTGACAATGGAATCTGACTGCTGCAAATATGTGAAGAAATGCCACAAGTGTCAGATTTATGCGGATAAGATTCATATTCCTCCGACACTTCTGAATGTGATTTCATCACCATGGCCTTTCTCTATGTGGGGAATCGACATGATCGGCATGATTGAACCGAAAGCGTCCAACGGACACAGGTTTATTCTCGTAGCAATTGATTACTTCACCAAATGGGTTGAAGCCGCTTCGTATGCGAATGTGACCAGGCAGGTGGTTGTGAAGTTTATCAAGAATCAGCTTATTTGCCGTTATGGTGTGCCAGATAAGATCATCACTGATAATGGATCTAATATGAATAATAAGATGATGGAAGAGTTGTGCGTTGAGTTCAAGATTGCACACCATAATTCCTCTCCTTACAGACCGAAGATGAATGGGGCTGTTGAAGCCGCTAACAAGAATATCAAGAAGATTATCCAGAAGATGGTTGTTACGTACAAAGATTGGCATGAGATGCTGCCATTTGCTTTGCATGGATATCGTACATCTGTCCGCACTTCAACAGGGGCAACCCCTTTCTCTCTTGTTTACGGTATGGAGGTTGTTCTTTCATTAGAGGTGGAGATCCCATCAATGAGAGTCTTGATGGAAGCCAAGTTGACCGATGCTGAATGGATTCAGAGTCGTTATGACCAACTGAATTTGATTGAAGAGAAGCGATTGACTGTCATGTGTCATGGTCAGTTATATCAGTAGAGAATGAAGAAAGCATTAGATATGAAGGTCAAGCCTCGTGTGTTCCGAGAAGGTGACCTCGTGCTCAGGAAAGTCTTGTCTTTCGCGCCCGATTCCAGGGGCAAGTGGACTCCAAACTACGAGGGTTCATATGTTGTTAAGAGAGCCTTTTCAGGCGACGCTGTGATGCTTACAACAATGGATGGGGAGGATTTCACTCGTCCTGTGAATTCAGATGCAGTCAAGAAATACTTTGCCTAAAAAGAAAAAGAAAAAGTATATAAAAGAAAAACAGAATAGCTCGCTAAGTTGAAAACCCGAAAGGGCGGCTTAGGCAAAAATGAGCATCTCGGTGGAAAACCCAAAAGGGTGATCTAGGAAAAAGTTAGAGACATTGAAAAAAGAGAATATTTGCATCCCACTAGATTGAGTACCTCACCCTGGGGCAATCTAGGCAAAAATTAGGGATTCGGCAAGTAACTGCATCCTGACAAGACTTTCTGTTCCACAGCTGTCCTTTCGTCAGAGATTCTCGATTCGTCGTCAACCGAAGCTTCAAATACATCGAAATTCAAATTGGTAGAGAAAGGATCATTATGTTAAATTTAGCCCTCTTCCAATATATATCACCGATTTCAAAGTTGTACAGATCTATGGAGTCTTGCCATTTGCAGGCTACCATTCCATCAAATCAATTTGAGCATTTATCCAATTATTTGCACTCTTATTTGTTTCAATTCAACAAATGTTTTACATGTTTTAATTGATAAAATGTCATTGTTTTAAACAAGTTAATTTTTCAAATTTTGTTTTAAACAAAGTGAATATTCACAATGATGAAAGGATACTTAAGAATTTCTCAGTGCTCTCCCAAGGGTGGCATGATTTCCAACACGGTAAGACATTTGTTCATATTCCTGGCATGGTTGTATCCTCTTTATCCAGATTGTTATTGGGGTTGTTCCCTAAGCAGAGTGTTTGTTGAGAACTTCATAATCCCCTCCAACAATATTCTCTCCCCAGCATGGATGCTTTCCTTTTGGAAGATTCGGTAGTTGGTGGATTGACATCCCGGTACTTCGTCTGTTTCCTCAGTATAGTCGCCAGTGGAGTTGTTGGCATGATGTACTTCATCTATGCTATCTTTCTCCATCAGAGTGCTTGTTGAGATTTTCACCTCTTATCCCTTCAGCAGAGCAGTGATTATTTCCTCCTCATCAGTTGTTGGTTTCCTCTTGGAAGGTTCAGCATTTGGTGGTTGATCACCAGTTCTCCTTCTCATCCTCAGATAATTCCCCAGTAGATTTGTGGTATGGTGGATTGTGTCTGTGATGTTTTCCTACAGAAGTTTCGTGATTTCCCTGCAGTATCCCCAACGGTGTTGGTATCCTCAACAGAGTTGCTTTTGTGGCAGTTTCTGCCTGTTGTAAACTTTTGTTCCCTAGTCGGGTTGGTTGGTGATCTATCATCCTTAGATTTGATTGATTTCCTGATGCTTTTGATCCCTAGTAGAGTGGCTTGTGGCAGAATCTACTTGTGTGATCTATTTTCCCTCAGTGGGTTTATCCCCAATGGAGTGGCTGACAGTATCCCCAGTAGAGTTGCTTGTGCGGCTAGATTCTACTTGCGTGATTCTGTTCTCTTCAGCAGTTCTTGCTTGTGCAGTGAACTCTTGTTTCCCAGTTGATACTGAGGGTCCCCCTGCAGAAATCTTGGGATTTCTCCATTTCCCCAACAAATTTGTTTTTGTGGCAGTTTCTGCCTGTTGTAAACTTCTGTTCCCCAGTTGGGTTGATTGATGATCCATCACTCAGAGATTTTGTGATTTCTTTGATATCTCTGATCTTTTGCTTTCCAGCAGATCTTTGCTTTTTAGCAGTTAGATCTCTAGCAGATTGGCTTTCCTTGGATTTTTCTCTGGAAGTGTAGTACCGGGCGTTTGATTCCTGGGCCTGTTTGTGTTAGATATTTCAGTTTTGTCAGCATTCATCAAACATAAATTACGCATATTCACGCATACTTTCCACATTCAAATATTCATGATTGCATTTTTTGCCATATATCTTTCGTTTGTTGTCTCCTGCTAACGGTGATGTAGATCTCTCCAGTAGATCTTCCCAAGCAGATGTCGGGTGTCTAATCTCTCAATATAGAGTCAACCCCATAAGCAGAAAGTGTCTGTCTTTCCTTCTGCAATTCCCCACTGAGATATATCCTCGTGGATGACGTTTTTTTCCGTTTCATCCCAACGCATATATTGGGATGGATCTTCCTATTGAGTTATATCCTCATTAGGACGAGTCTTGATTCAGTTTGCCTTTTTGGTTTGATCCTGAATTGGCATTTTTCAACTGTCTCTTGTACTTCCCTGTGGAATAAATGAATGAATTGCCCAGTAACCGGCAATAATTCTTTTTATCCCCAGTGGAGTTTGGGCCTCTACCCAGTAACCGGTAGTTGTAAGTCCTATGATTCCCTTTTTTCTTCTTGGTGGAATTTGTAGTTATATACCTTTTATTCCTCAGGAGAGTTGTTGGTTTTCTACCATGTATTCGGTAGTTACAAACCCTACTTTTATCCCCTAGCAGAGGTAACCTTTGTGGATCATTCTAGTTGATGGTGGATTTTGTGGTCTTCTACCCAGTATTCGGTAGTTGTAAATCCTATGTTGTTGTTGTCTCCCTAGCGGAGTCTGTGCTTTGTATGCTAGCAATTTTATCCTCAGCCAGAGTTTTTGGTATTCTACCCCGTATTCGGTAGTTATAAATCCTAATTTCTCCCTTTTGCAGAGTTAACCTTGTTGTTCATCCTAACCTATGATGGTTACTCTTTGTGGTTATCTTCATCCAGTATTCGATGTTGATATTCCCTCTTTCTTCTGGGTAATTTCCGTATGCTAGCAATTTTTATCCCTAGCAGATCTTCCCTTGTGGATAATTGCCGGATGCTAGCAATTTTATCCTCTGCGGGTCCTTTCACCGTATCCCCGGTGAGTTCTCTTTCATTTACCCTTTTGATTGGTAATGATTGTTGCTCCCCTTGATCGGTCATCTTTATATACCTAGTTTTGGTATCCCGATGCCTTTCTTTTCGGTCGATTTATCCTTTATTAACCCTGTAACCGGTTGTGGATAATCTTCCATGCGAGTATGTTATCCATGTTCTGACGGTAATGGATAATATATCTCATGCCCTCTTCGATCGAAGCCTGTTGTGTTTCCCCGGTCGAGTAAGGTTCGTATTCCTTTGTGGGATCGAATATTGTTTATTGTCCTTTTTTTTTAGTGTATCTCCCAGTAGCCGATGATACGTCTCTTGGATAATTGCCGGATGCTTGCAATTTATCCCCTGTGAGTTATCTTTCGTTTACCCTGTTGGTGTTGGTATCGATTGTCTCTCTTTTCGGTCGGTCACCTATTATATACCCAGTAACCGGTATCCCTGGTCTTCTTTCCATGCGAGTATACTATCTACGTTCTGACGGTAATAGATAATATATCTAATGCGAGTATACTATCTATGTTCTGACGGTAATAGATAATATATCTCATGCGAGTATACTATCCACGTTCTGACGGTAATGGATATTATATCTCATGCGCTCTTTGGGTTTTTTCCCCAACTGAGTAAGATTCGTTTTCCCGTTGCGGAGTCGAATGTCCATCCTATAAGTCGATTTGCTTTTTCAAGCCCTCCTTTCGGATGATGAGTGTTTTTGCATATATACCAATTCACGCTTTGGTCGGTCACCTATTATATACCCAGTAACTGGTATCCCTGGTGTTCCTTCCTTTCTGCTCCCTATTATGACCTTGGTCCCCTGTGGAGTCAGATTTTCCTGAGTTGATGTACCTTTTTCAGGTCTTTCTCAGATGTTTGGTTGATTGATATCTCTCACCTTTATACCGGTCTTAGATATTCATTCTTCCTGAGCTTGTTGTTCTTTCACCCAGTAACCGGTGTTTATATCACATGTTTCTTTGAGTTTGTTACCCAGTAGCCGGTAACACCTCATCTTGCAGATTTTCTCCAGGAGAGTCTCTTTGTTAGACATTCCCCTGTGGAGTTTCTGTTGTGATTTTACCCTTTTGTTGTATTGGCGTTTTCCCTAATATATGCAGTTTTCCCCGGCAGAGAGATTCTGTGTGAATCTTTATCCCCAGTCCGAGTCCGGATTTTCATCCGAAGTATCCTTCGTGGATAATTTGAGTCAGCTTGAGTCTTTCCAATGGATGTGTCTTCCTTTGGAATCTTTTTTTCCCCAGTTTGAGTCCTTTATTCCCTAGTAAGGTCTCTAATCCAGTCGTGTCCTGTTCGCGCCGCGTCAGTTTCCCCTAATTCGGAGTCGTGTCCTGCTCACGCATTATTTTTTTCTTGTTCTTATCCCCATGAGAGTCCTGTCAGAGTCTCTGTTCCTGGTAAGTGTATCACTCCGATGGATCGTCTTTTCTTCTTTACGGACTCGTATTCCCCACAAAGATAGTTTGTTTTGCATTCATACATTTGCATCATGAGGTCTCTCAGGGACCAAAATTTGTCTCATTACTGTTATTTAAGCCCATTCTACCGCGTCGAGATGAAGATTTTAACCTTCACTTCTCCGGCTAGAATGACCTTAAATAGGGGCATTTGTAAGACCCCAATTTTGTCCCTAAGATCCCTCATGGCATCATATCATAACATTGCATTGCCTCAAGGATCATTGGACACCTTGCTTCCTTCCCTGTGGGTGGGTCATCTTTTTGAGAGTGATTCTTGATCACCGAGCATGTTTGCATTTGTATATCATTGTTTTTCTTTTTATCACTAACCAAAAAGTACAAAAATATGTCATCTAACCTTTGTCTTGCAGATGAAGCATTAACAGGTCAAGGAAATCAAAGGCATTCATTGAGCAATAGATGGTGGTCATTCTTGAGATTTGGACCCCACAATCATTCACAAGAGTTCATATGAGTTGTGATGTCATTTTAAAGAAAAATCCCAAGTGGTAGAGGCTTGAATTTCATCAGAACATTGTCAAGTCATCTGAAGACCTAGAAAGTCAACTGCAAAGTCAACTGTGGATTTGGAAGTGGGAAGTGATTAGAAATACTTCATTCATGTTCAAACAAGTCTCATTCATGGCAAAGTGTGCTTGAAAGTTCAAATGGGCATAACTTTTGAACCAAAGCTCCAATTTTGGTGGTTCTTTTTGCATTTTATTCATCATGACTTGTAGTTTCCAAACATCTCATTACATGGCATGAATTCCTCTTGCATGATCATATGCTTATTCATGAAGTTTTTGAAAGAATTTTCACAAAATCATTTTGGTTGATCATGGGCATAAAATACCAATCCATAAGCTTGCATGGGCCTTGTTTAAGAGGTTTTGGATCAGCATTGTACACTGTTCACGCATGCATGAGGTGAAAAACCATTTTTGTACATACACCTCACAATTTGTTAATCTTAATTACATTTGGCTTAAACATGATTTCAGCATCATTAGCATGGCATATATATTGTTAATCATAACTGCATTCATCATAAGATTCATTTTCAGATCTAGATTCAAAAATCATCAAAAAAATTCTCTCAATTTTTTTTCCAAATTCTTCACACAAGAACATTTTCTACTGATTGATTCATGCTCATGAAGCATTGTTGAGCAAGATTGGACGTGGAATCAAAGAAAATCGTGCCATATTGAACCAGATTCAAAGCTTGAAGCATCCATGGAATTTGCAAATTGAGTTGGATTCGTGCATACTTGAGCTTCAAATTCATCATCAATCACTTCAACAAGCATCATAGAGGAGATTTGAGGCCTTGCTGAGCTTGTACCACACGATTCCAGCTAGCTGTTCTTCAAGAGGTCAGGATTCGATCTCAATAATGCTTGAATTCATTAGGATATTGTTGTAGATCTTGTTGTCCTGATGAATCTGAGCTTTGAATCGTGTGATTTGGTGCTGTTTTGAGTTAGTTATGGATGATTGAATATTTGACATGTTGAAATGATTCTCTTCGATCCGAACTTGTTTTGATGTTTTTGCATGAATTGTTTATGGATCTTGCGTGTGCATGTGATGATGATTCGAATGGTATAATTTTGGTTGGATTCTGGAATATTTTGTGATTTTCTGGAAATTCGCATGAAGATCATCATGATCTTCATCTTCAACCTATGAAGTTCATAGCGTTTCCAGATTCGCTATGACTTTGCTAGGATTTTGCTACGAAATGTTCATAGGATTAGCTACGAATTCTGGAAATGCGCAGGTTTATGGTTTAAGACCAAAACGTGGTCGTTTTAGGTTGGCGCGCCAAATTTGAATGTGTGCTCGGTTCGATACTGAGCGAAGGAACTTTTCAAACTGCCTTGCCATTTTTCATGTTTCCCTCCCATTTTTACATGCTATGTCCATTTTGACTTCAATTATTTTCATGAACTTAGAAAAATCATAACAAATTGAAAATTGATCCAATTTGATCTCAATTTTTTGCAAAATGCTCCTTATTCTGTCTAGTTTTTTATGAGCATGAATTTGTAAGTTGTGCCTGGCTGGAAAAATAATTTGTTCTAGGATGATTGAGTACATATGCATTTTTGACCTTGCCTTGTTTATCTTGTTGTGAAAAGCTTGTTGAAGGTGAGAAAAACAAGAAAGGGGGGTTTGAATTGTTTTGGAAAATAAGCACTTGTTAAAATAAAAACCACACAAGGAATTTATACTGGTTCGCTTATAACACAAAGCTACTCCAGTCCACCCGGCCAAGGTGATTTCTCCTTCAACAAGGACTTAATCCACTAATCTTGAAAGATTGATTACAAACAACGTCTAAGAGAAAGATCTCTTAGTCCTCTCAAGTATACAGACTGCGCAGAGTCACTTGAGGAAATACAACAAAGATAAAGACTTATGTAATCTTGAGTGCTTCTAAGATAAGCAAATATTACAACAGTAAGAACAAAAAGTGTTTCACGTTCTAAGCAAAAGCTTCGTGAAGATTGAGAGAATAAAACGTTTTTATGTGTGTTGATGTTTCAGTATGTTCTCTATATTTCAATGTTGATTGCAGTCCTTTATATAGGAGTGAAGTAGTTTGAAATTGATGGCCAATAATTTGAATTAATGCCATAACTTATATAGCTTCTTGCCAACACTACTTTTTCTCCTCGAATGACTTCTTTCCAAATATAGTTCCTTTTTATTTGAATTTGGAGTTAACGTCTCTTTCTGTATTAGGAAATCCATTTCCAAGCCTTTATTTGAAGTTAACGTTACTCTTTCTTTATTAGGAAATCCATGATCAGAGTCTTCATGTTTCTGGGAATCTTGGAATCTTGCTATCTAACTTCTGATGTTGATCTCTTTTGAGTTCTGATGGTTTCTTCAGATAGTGCTGAGAGCTTCTGGAGTTTGACATACCGTTGTTCAGAGTCAGAACTTCTAGAGCATACTTCTTGTTCAGATGCTTCTGATATTTTGTTGTTTTGCTCAGAGTTAGACTTTCTTGAACGTGTTTCTACTTCTGGTCTTCTGATAATTTGTATCTGATATGATTCTGTATCTGATGACGTCATCAGATCTCTTCCTTCTTTCCTTAGAACCCTGCACACTTAGAAACTTTTCCTTAGGGTGCCATTTTTGGTTTCATCCTTTGTTATCATCAAAATCATGGAATCTGTTGTAGAACAATTTTTGTTCTTACAATCTCCCCCTTTTTGATGATGACAAAACAAACTCAATTAGCAGATGAAACATAAACAATATCAGATCAGATAGACAAGAGCTCCCCCTGAGATAGGCTAGGGAGTTCAGATGTCCTTACCAGAGCTTCCAAGCAATGAGGTTTCTTGATACCTTCTGCAATTTCTTAAGTCTAGTGTTAGATAAATTTATTTTTAAGAAAAATATGTTGCAGAGTGCTTAAGGTATTTAGACAGTATTTTCATCAGAGCTAATTAATGACTTCTCCCCCTTTTTGTCAGAATCAAAAAGACATAGCAAAAAAAAAATTCAAGAGAAAAGCATTGTATTCAGATAAAAAGGCAACAGAGACAAGGGCAAAAAGAACAAGTAAACATCAGAAACAAGGAAAGCAAGACAACAGGCAAACAAAATCCTAAGTGCCTAGGGGTTGGGAGGCGGAGGCATTCTCTGAAGCAATTGAGCTAGCATGTTCTGAATGTTGTCGTTGACAGTGTCTTGTTTATCCATTCCGGCACGGAGTTCCTTCTGATCTTTCTTCAGTTCTTCCAGCGTCTGGAGAACCATAGGAACAACAGATGAGGACTCCCCCTGAGTCAGAGCCTGTTGTGCTTCAGCAGCGGCCTTTGCTTCAGCTTCAGCAGCAGCCTGTGCTTCAGCTTCGGCAGCAGCAGCAGCATCGGCCAGAGCTTTAGCTTCAGCTTCCTTTTCCCTTAGGATTTCAGCTTCCCTTGCTCTTTCTTCCTCCATCCTTCTGGCTTCTTCTTCAGCTTCTCTTGTAAGTCTCTCCTGTAGTCTTGCCTCAGCATCTCTGATAAAGTCGTTTCTGACTTGTTCAGAGATGTGCTTCAGTTTAAAAACCTCAGAGGTCATCCAGCCAATGACTCTGTTCCAGTGTGTCCTTACAGAATCGGGATCATCACTGATGCCAGAGTTATTGGTCAGAGACTTGACCTTCTGAACTGAAGCCCCTGCGAACAACATGATGGCTTTCTCAAGGGTAGGTATAGAAAGGTCAGGTTCAGATGTATGAGGTGGAGAGGTTGGAGGGCTGAGGTTTAGTGTTAGAGGTTCAGGTTCAGGTTCAGCGGAGGTGTTTGGCGGGGTGATATCAGAGGTGTGGAGGTCAGAGGGTTGAGCTTCAGAGGGTGTGTTTGTTGTTTGTTGTGGTGGTGAAGTTACTTCAGGTTGTGTTGGTTGTTGTGAAGTGAGGTTTTGAGCCTGAATTTGGGCTAGGGTTGGAGAGTTAGGGTCAGAGTGTTCTGGGTCAGAGGAGAGGATAAGGTATGGAGGTGATTCTGGGGCTGAAGATGATGAAGAGGAAGTGGTTTGGTTCATTTATTCAGTTTCAGATAGAGGTAGTGATGTATGAGCAAGATTAAAATTGGGTAGAGGTTGTGAGGTTCTAGTTGTAGAAGGTGGGGTTTCAGAGGATGTGTATATAGGTGGTTTTGGGAGAGGATTAGAAGAAGCCATAAGATGTTCAGAGGGAATAGAGGGAGCAGACTTACCAGTAGTTACTTGCAGAGGTGCTGGAGATCTGTTTCCAGAAGTCTCTCCTAGCCTTCCTTTCTTGGCCTTTGAAGACTTCTTTTCAGAGGGACCTCTTTTGAACCTGACAAAGTCTTCTTCTGAATCTAGACAATCGTCCAGTCTGAAGTCAGAGATGTCGACTCCTTCATCCTCCAGACGCTGCATATAGAAGAGGATAGCTTCTCTGGGTTCATTCTTGTAGAACCTTGCAAGACCATGGGGCAGCTTCCTCTGATCTTTTAAGGCGTCCCAGGAGGTGTCCAGCGTGGGTCTGACTTGAATCTTCTTCAAGATTCCCATGCTCTTGAGATTTCTGGCGTTCAGAGGCCTTCCAGTATCTATAGCCAGATCTTCCATCAGTTTGTTCTTCTCCAGATGATCTACCAGCCCATTCTCGATCAGAACATCAGACAACATTCTTCCCAGGGGGATGTAGGTTCTGGGTTTCATGTTGTTTCTTGTCTCCCTTACAGAGTCTCTGAGATATCTGAAGAGTAGTGCAGGAAGGCAGAGCTTCAAACCCTTGTGAATGCAATACAGAATGCACTTCTGATCTGTATTGATGTAGTCAGAGGAGTTTGATGCTGGGCGATGATGAATGGTTTCCAGAATGATCTTGAGCCATACTCTGAGGTTCTGATGAAGTTCTTTGTTCTTTGAAGGATTGCCTTCAGTGTTGAGTTTGAAAATGGTTGGATTTATTTCCTGAGCAATGCGCCTTGACCTAGGGTTGATGTTGTAGATCCTTCATCCTCCATCTTTCTCCATGTTCAGTAAAGAAGCAATTGACTTTTCAGTAATCACTATCTTTACCCCCAATACGTAGGAGACGATGAAATGGTCATCAGCGTCAGCAAATCTCCAGAATTCTTTGATGAGATTTGGGTAAACAGGGCCATAAAGCCTTTGGAAGTAGTTTTCCCACCCTTGTTGACGGAGTTCTTCAGTAAGATCTACTCCATTTCTCTTCATGTTGTTGAAGTCCACTAGAGATTCACACAAAACTTCCAGTCCCTCAAAGGGAGTTGCTAGGTTTATATGGGGTTCACGATCAAGAACATGGGGTTCCTTGTACACTGGAGTAATGGAAACGCCTGTAACTGTTGGAGTGGAAATGCTTGAACTTTGGGCAGTGGTGTTGGATTCCATTTGTTGAGAAAAGTTGAAAACTTGTTTTTGTTGAGCATCCATAGTTGATGAAGAAGAAGATGAAGATGAAGTGTTTGTAGAAATGCTTCAGAGAGGGTTTGAGAGTGAGTGAGAGTGATAAGTGTGTGAAATGTGAGAGGAGTGTTTAAATACCCTAAACGAAAACACATGCAAAACGACACACAATTCAGCGTTAGCACAAAACTCAAGTTAGCACGCTTGGGGGAAAAATGATTAAGGCTCATTAATGAATGTCTAATCCCAACAGTATGCACACTGCTCGAGGAGATCTCAATCGTCTGGCCTTTGAATTTTTTCTGGACAACTGTCTAGAAGTTCCAAGGTTAGACGCTAAGTGCTCCACGTGTTTTGATGTATCTGATCTTCAGGAATACCAAAGGATTGGTTCCTGGAGATTTCTAATTCAGATATCTTCTTAACTTGGTAGAAGTATCAGAGTCAGAGACAGAAACTTGTTTGTTTATGTCAGAGTCTCATTTTACATCTTCAGAGGCACAATTTATTCAGGGCAATTTTGAATGTTCAGATTTTCTAAGATAAAAAGAAATCTATCTTCAGCTAAAGGCTTAGTAAATATATCTGCCCATTGATGATCTGTATCAATGAACTTCAATGTTACTATCCCTTTCTGAACATAGTCTCTGATAAAATGATGTTTTATTTCAATGTGCTTAGCTCTGGAGTGTAGAATGGGATTCTTACTTAGACAAATGGCAGCAGTATTATCACAGAAGATAGGAATGTTACTCTCGAAGATTTGCAGATCTTCTAACTGATTCTTCATCCAGAGCATCTGAGTTATGCACAGTGATGCTGAGATATATTCTGCTTCTGCAGTAGATAGAGCAATAGTTGACTGTCTCTTGCTAGCCCAGGATATCAGATTGTTTCCCAGAAGCTGGCAATTTCCAGATATGCTTTTTCGTTCTAATCTATTTCCTGCATAATCTGCATCACAGTAACCCGAAAGTTTATACTCTGATGTTTTCTCATACATCAGGCCCAGGTTAGGAGTTCCTTTCAGATACTTGTGAATTCTCTTAACTGCTGTTAAATGAGATTCTCTAGGATCTGATTGGAATATGGCACAGAGATAGACACTAAAGAGAATATCAGGACGAGTAGCAGTCAGATAGAGAAGAGAGCCTATCATACCTCGATAGAGCTTCTGACAAACCTTTTTGCTTACTTCTTCCTTTTCAAGAATGCATGTCGGATGCATGGGAGTTTTTGCAGAGTTGCAGTCAGCCATATCAAATTTATTTAGAACATCTTTAATGTATTTGCTTTGATGAACGTATGTAACTTCTGAAGTTTGGTTAATTTAAATTCCCAGAAAGAACTTTAGTTCTTGCATTAAGCTCATTTCAAATTCTGCCTGCATTAACTCAGAGAATTCTTGACAAACAAAGGCGTTAACTGAACCAAAAATAATATCATCAACGTATACCTGGCATATCATGAGATCATTGTTAAGGTTCTTATAGAAGAGTGTGGAGTCAACTTTCCCTCTGATAAAATTGTGTTCCAGAAGAAAATTGCTTAAACGTTCATACCAAGCTCTTGGAGCTTGTTTAAGTCCATATAAAGATTTTTTAAGTTTTAAAACATGTTCTGGAAAATTTGGATTTTCAAAACCTGGAGGTTGGTTGACATACACTTCTTCTGAAATATAAACATTATGGAATGCACTCTTGACATCCATTTGATATAATTTTATAGAGTGGTTTATAGCAAAAGATACAAGAAGACGAATAGATTCTAACCTTGTGACTGGAGCAAAGGTTTCATTATAGTCAATACCTTCTTGTTGACTATAACCTTGAGCTACCAGTCGAGCTTTATTTCTGACGACTTCTCCTTTCTCATTCAGCTTGTTTCTAAATACCCATCTGGTTCCAATAATGTGAGTGCCTCTGGGCTTTGGAACAAGATCCCAGACATCATTCTTTGTTAATTGATCTAATTCTTCTTGCATGGCTGAAACCAAGTCGTTATCTTGAAGTGCTTCATCACAGGACGTAGGCTCAATCAGAGACACTAGTCCCAGAGGAGTATCTTCAGAAGTCCTGAAGGTAGATCTGGTTCTGACAGGTTCGTCCTTGTTTCCCAGAATCAAATCTTCAGATACGTTGATAAGACTTTTAACTTTCTTTGGGATTTCTGGGGATTTAATTTCTTCAGAGTTCTGAGTGACAGTTGCTTCTGGAGCTTTATCAGATCCTGCAAGAGTGATTTCTAAATCTGCAAAATTTTCAACTAGCTTTGACTTTTCAGGGTCAAGCTTATCATCAAATCTGACATGAATTGATTCTTCCACAATTTTGGTTTCTGTGTTGTATACTCTGTAGCCTTTAGAGCGTTCTGAGTATCCTAACATAATACCTTTCTGTGCTTTGGAATCGAACTTGTTCAGATGTTCTTTAGTGTTTAAGATAAAGCAAGAACATCCAAAAGGATGAAAATATGAAATGTTTGGTTTTCTTCCTTTACACAGTTCATAGGGAGTCTTTTCCAGAATAGGTCTTATAGAGATTCTATTCTGAATGTAACACGCTGTATTTACAGCTTCTGCCCAAAAGTGCTTTGCCACATTAGTTTCATTGATCATGGTTTTGGCCATCTCTTGGAGTGTCCTTTTCTTCCTCTCTACAGGTCCATTTTGTTATGGAGTTCTAGGGCAGGAGAAATCATGGGATATTCCATTAGAGTCAAATAATTCCTCAAAATCTTTGTTTTCAAATTCCCCACCATGATCACTTCTGACTCTAATAATTTTAGAGTCAAATTCTTTTTGCACTTTGGAGCAGAAACTAGTGAATACAAAGTGAGACTCACTCTTGTGCTTTAGGAATTTCACCCATGTCCAGCGACTGTAATCATCAACAATGACTAGTCCATACTTCTTTCCATTACTGATGCTGTTTTCACAGGACCAAATAAGTCAATGTGGAGAAGTTCCAGAGGCTTAGAGGTAGAAACAACATTTTTCTTTTTGAAAGACGTTTTTGAAAATTTTCCTTTCTGACATGCCTCACATATAGCATCTGAAGAAAACTTTAGTTTAGGTAGGCCTCTGACTAACTCGAGTTTATTTAGCTGAGAAAGTTTCCTCATGCTAATGTGGCCCAAGCGTCTATGCCACACCCATTGCTCTTCGTGAACAGTCATCAGACATTTAACATTTTGTTCTTTTAAATCAGAAAGATTGATTTTATAAATGTTGTTTTTCCTCTTGCCTGTGAATAGGACTGAACCATTGTTTTGATTTATGGCTTTACATGTTTTTTGATTAAAGATCACGTCATAACCATTATCACTTAATTGACTTATGGATAACAAGTTATGCATTAATCCTTCTACGTAAAGAACATCAGATATAGAGGGAAGAGTGCCATTACCAATAGTTCCGGAGCCTCTGATCCTTCCTTTCTGATCTCCTCCGAAGCCTACGAATCCAGCATCTTTAAGTTCCAGGCTTTGGAACATAGACTTTCTTCCCGTCATGTGTCGCGAGCATCCAGAGTCCAGGTACCATGACTGGTGTCTGAACTTTGCTGCATAGGATATCTGCAACATAAACAATCTTATCTTTTGGTACCCAGAATCTCTTGGGTCCTCTTTGATTAGTTTTCCCAGAGTTTCTTATAACTTCGGGTTTTCTAGCATTTTCAAATTTTTGTTCTTGTGTGTGCGTATAGTGATATGAAAACGGATATTTAAGTTGGTCACCAGTAGAAATTTTATCTTCCTTAGAATCATACCCAATTCCCTTTTTATTGTTCTGACTGACTCCATAAATCATGGATGCCATGACACTCCTTCCTATCCCATTTTTCAGAAATTCTTGAAAGGCTTCTTCGTATTTATAAATTATTGCATTTGAAGTCTATGGAGTTTGAGATAACACTTCTTCCAGTTCTAAACATTTTTTATTCGCTGCATCTCTTTGCAATGTTAAGGATCTGATTTCATCCTCTCGTTTTAGAATTGTCAACTCAAGTTTGCCACATTCTTCAAATTTTGCTTCAAGACAGCCTTTTATATTTTTAACCTTTTGTTTTAATTTCTGATATGAGCTAAGAGTTTCTGACAAGCATGATTCTAGATCAGATCGAGAGAGTTCAGAAAATACCTCTTCAGATTCTTCATCTGAGCTGCTTCTGGATGTGGTAGCCATAAATGCCACATTTGCCTGTTCATCAGAGTCAGATTTTGATGAGCCAGATTCACTATCATCCCAGGTAGCCATTAATCCTTTCTTTGTCCTGAAGGTATTTTTCTTGAAGCTTTATTTTCTAGAACTGTCTTTCTTTAGCTTGGGGCATTCACTCCTGTAGTGACCTGTTTCTTTACATTCATAACAAGTAATATCTTTGTTAGTTTTACCTTTTGAGGTTGATTCTGATCGATCCCCTCTGGGTCTTGGTCTTCTGAAGTTGTTGTTCCTCTTTTTCCAGAGTTGTTTAACTCTTCTGGTCAGGAGGGATAATTCTTCTTCATCATCAGAATCTTCTGGTTCAGAGTCATCAGCATCCTCGGTTTCTGCCTAGAAGGCTTTGGTTCTGTCAGATTTGCGTCTTTCAGATCTGGACTTTAATGCTACAGACTTGTTCTTCTTCTGAGGTTCATCTTCCTCTAGTTCTATCTCATGGCTTCTGAGAGAACTGACCAGCTCTTCAAGACTGATATTGTTCAGATCCTTAGACAGCTTCAGAGTAGTGACCATGGGTCTCCACTTCTTTGGCAAGCTTCTGACTATCTTTTTAACGTGGTCTGCAGTTGTGTACCCTTTGTCTAGAACTTTGAGACCTGCAACAAGAGTTTGGAATCTAGAGAACATTACCTCTATGGCTTCGTCATCCTCCATTTTGAAGGCTTCATATTTCTGGATAAGCGCCAGAGCCTTTGTCTCTTTGACCTGAGAGTTTCCTTCATGAGTCATCCTCAGAGAGTCAAGTATGTCTTTGGTTGTTTCTCTGTTGGTGATCTTTTCATACTCGTTATAAGATATAACATTGAGGAGTATGGTTCTGGCCTTGTGATGATTTTTGAAAACTCGCTTCTTATCATCTGACATCTTACTTCTGGGAACTTCAGCTCCATCCTCTGTGACAGGAGGTTTGTATCCATCTGTAACAATGTCCCAGAGATCAGCATCATAGCCTAGAAAGAAACTTTCAATTCTATCTTTCCAGTAATCGAATTTCTCTCCATCAAAGACAGGAGGCTTAGCATTGTAACTATCTTTTTCATTTGTGTGGGCCATAGTTTTTCTCGTTCTGGATCTCTCTACACTGTTAAGTGTTTGATTAGAAAATCAATAACAGAGCCGGAGCTCTGATACCAATTGAAGGTGAGAAAAACAAGAAAGGGGGGTTTGAATTGTTTTGGAAAATAAGCACTTTTTAAAATAAAAACCACACAAGGAATTTATACTGGTTCGCTTATAACACAAAGCTACTCCAGTCCACCCGGCCAAGGTGATTTCGCCTTCAACAAGGACTTAATCCACTAATCTTGAAAGATTCATTACAAACAACATCTAAGAGAAAGATCTCTTAGTCCTCTCAAGTATACAGACTGCGCAGAGTCACTTGAGGAAATACAACAAAGATAAAGACTTATGTAATCTAGAGTGCTTCTAAGATAAGCAAATATTACAACAGTAAGAACAAAAAGTGTTTCACGTTCTAAGCAAAAGCTTCATGAAGATTGAGAGAATAAAATGTTTTTATGTGTGTTGATGTTTCAGTATGTTCTCTATATTTCAATGTTGATTGCAGTCCTTTATATAGGAGTGAAGTAGTTTGAAATTGATGGCCAATAATTTGAATTAATGCCATAACTTATATAGCTTCTTACCAACACTACTTTTTCTCCTCGAATGACTTCTTTCCAAATATAGTTCCTTTTTATTTGAATTTGGAGTTAACGTCTCTTTCTGTATTAGGAAATCCATTTCCAAGCCTTTATTTAAAGTTAACGTTACTCTTTCTTTATTAGGAAATCCATGATCAGAGTCTTCATGTTTCTGGGAATCTTGCTATCTAACTTCTGATGTTGATCTCTTTTGAGTTCTGATGGTTTCTTCAGATAGCGCTGAGAGCTTCTGGAGTTTGACATACCGTTGTTCAGAGTCAGAACTTCTAGAGCGTACTTCTTGTTCAGATGCTTCTGATATTTTGCTGTTTTGCTCAGAGTTAGACTTTCTTGAACGTGTTTCTACTTCTGGTCTTCTGATAATTTGTATCTGATATGATTCTGTATCTGATGACGTCATCAGATCTCTTCCTTCTTTCCTTAGAACCCTGCACACTTAGAAACTTTTCGTTAGGGTGTCATTTTTGGTTTCATCCTTTGTTATCATCAAAATCATGGAATCTGTTGTAGAACAATTTTTGTTCTTACACTTGTTTCTTATCCAATGAACTTGAAATTTTGCATGATGAATCTAGGCACATTGCTGGACATTTTGGTTTTGGTTTGACATTTTTCTCAATCACCATTTCTGTTTTATGCTTGTGTTAGCTTGGTGTGACAATTTGTGTCACACCTTTGAATGTTCAACTTGTACAATGTGATTTCCATGCCAAATTATCTCTAATTCCCCTGATTTTTTGTATGTTGATCATGTTAGATGTCTTGAATGTGCATGATTTTTTTCAGATTTATTTGAATCATTTCTGTTTTGATTTGAATTTTTCATTCATGTTGATCACATATGAGCTTTGAAATTACCTTGAACTTCTTTTGATCATGAAATGCTTTTGGTGATTGATTTTGATGTGAGCCTTTTTAGGATATGTCAACATGTGTGTGAAGTTACTTTGTGTAAAATTTCAGCCCCTGTTTTGAATTTTCTCTCCATCTTTGACCCTAGGCTTTGACCTAGTGGTTTGTTGCTTACATTTGAGCTTTGATTTCAGGTTTAAGCATCCAAGTTCCATAGTTGATGATGCTTCATCATGTGTTTGTTGATGTTTGCTCTTGTTTACTAACACTTATGTGTTTTGTAGGTTGATGCTAACTCATTTGAGTTTGCCTTATGGCTTACACATTTTGTACATTGAGATCATCTGTTGCTTATTGACTGTTGTCTGTTTGTCTGAGTGTTGTACTGATTTGTTTAGTGTTTCCACAGGTACCTAAGTTGCTTTAAGTTCATTTGAACTTTGCTTTTGCTTGGTTGCTTAGCCACTTAGGTATAATCTCTAATCTTCATGTAGTTTGGAAGACCTACTGTTATTGGTAGGCACCTGTCTGAAGCCCTCCTTAAGAGGCAATGTTTGTGCTTGTTTAATTTTGTGCCAAGCAGGTAAAGTCCGCTTATGAGGCAATTGGCAGATAAAATAGATGTGTAATCCATCTCCTGCTACTCAGTGTGTCATTCACCTTGCTCACACCTTGTGTTGATGCATGGTGAATAATAACCCAAGATCTTATAGAGTCCATTTGTGGAGAAGAGTTCCAACTTTCTGAACTCCTACACTTTCCATTGATCAAAGCTCTCCCTGACCAGGGATAAGAGCTATGAGGCACACCCCTCATCTCCTTTTCATCTGCTTCACCCTAACTTTCAATGTTAGGGTTAAGAGCTCAAAATACCCCATTCCAGTTGGCTGTAAAGCTTAACCTTGCTTGAGCCTAATTGATTGTGTATAGTGTGTGCTAATTGACTTGTTTGTTTTATTACTTGATTCATCTGTGCATATTTGCTTATGTGTGCCTTGGTGCATGTATCATCATTGCTTGTATATCATTTCATAATCATTGTTCATTACTTTGTGACATTGTGTTTTTATCCATGGAGGAGGCAAGCATAAGTCCATTGATTGGCAGTTGTTTCCTATGATATGGTAGGAGACTAGTATAAGTCCATTGATTGGCATCTGGTATGCTTGTTTCTTGGTTTTGTGAGACTAGTATAAGTCCATTGATTGGCATCTAGTATCCTTGTTTCTTGGTTTTGTGAGACTAGTATAAGTCCATTGATTGGCATCTGGTATCCCTGTTTCTTGGTTTTGTGAGACTAGTATAAGTCCATTGATTGGGCATCTGGTATCCATGTTTGCTCTTTGCTTTAGGAGATTGGAATAAGTTCATTGATTTGCATCCGGTATCCATTTTGTTTTGTGAGACTAGTATAAGTCCATTGATTGGCATCTGGTATCCATGTTTCTCTTTGTTTTAGGAGATTGGTGTAAGTCCATTGATTGGCATCTGGTATCCATCTTTGTTTTAGGAGATTGGAATAAGTCCATTGATTGGCATCCGGTATCCATTTTGTTTTGTGAGATTGGAATAAGTCCATTGATTGGCATCCGGTATCCATTTACTTTATCCATCTTGTTATTTTCTTATTGCATTGTTGTCTATTCCAAAGGAATCACTTGAATCATCTATATATGATCTCAAGAGGTGAACATCTAAGAAGTTTTACTTCCTAACCCTCCCACCTTTTGTTTCTTTAAACCTCCATTTGCATGTTAATCCAAAACTTGAAAACTATTGTGCAAACATCTTCATTTGTTTTCAAATTAGAAACCTAGGCCTTAGGCCTTTGATTTTTCAAACTTCATTTTCATAATACTTCTTTTGAATCGAATTCTAATCATATCTTGACCACTTTTGTGAATAATCCTAATTGGTTAATTTCACTCATTCAATTGTTTTGTGGCTTTGTCCATTCTTGATAAGTTTTCATACATTAGCCATAGGTTTGATTTATCCTAGTTGGTTGATGTTAATCTCACCTTTTGTCCTTAGTGATTGAATTGTAAGACTTCCTTGCTTATTATAGGGTTAACCCCTCACTAGCAAGTTGAAGCTTTTCTCACATGGTGGACTTGTTGTTTGTATAGGTTGAGTTTTCTCCCGTGGATAACGAAAAACCTTGGGGCTTTTGTTTAAAATAAATCCACTCATATTTTGGAAATCTTTTATCCGAACTACGGCGTTTTGATCCTTACCTTCCATGGAAAGGTACGTAGGCAACGAGTTCATCCGTTCAAACACAAAAAATAATAACTTGTATATTCTTTTCTCATCCCTTCAATCCATGTTTGCACAATAAATATTTCATAAACAAATAACATTTCGTACAATAAGTTGTGAAAAGGGCTCCCTAGGAGTACCTAGGACGTTTTGGGTGCCTAACCCCTTCCCATTGGGTAATTAACCCCTTACCCAGATCTCTGATCTTTTCATTAGTTTTCTATGTGTAAAAATTCTTAGGCTTTTGTTCGCTTTTTAGCCATTCCTTTGGATAAATAAAAGTGCGGTGGTGACTCGATTCTTTGTATGCTTTGCTTTTGATTTAGTCAATGAATCATAAAGTGACGAATACACCGCTACAGTATGTTTTCCTTTGTTTTCAGGTTTTTACTTTAATCGGAGCCCCGATCGAGAAAAGGAGTGAAAAAGATCAAAAAAACCCTAAAATTCAACATTTTATGCTTATGGCCTACACAATGGCGGGCGCCACAGACCAAGCCATGACGTGTCCAAGCTCAACTTCCCTCAACTCCCATGTTTTCCACTACATCCACTAAGGCGCCTCACTTTGGCCTTGTGGCGGGCGCCATGGCCTTGTGGCGGGCGCCACAAGAGGAAAACAGTTTCCCTCCATTTTCAAGTGGAAGGGCATCCAAGTCATTTCCATCTTTTTACTTGCTTATAAATAGAAACTCGAATTCACTTTTACAATCATCCAAACTTAGAGCAGACGAAGATCCAAACTTAGAGCAGAGGCAAACTCAGAGCAACTTTGTTTCACTTAGGCATATATTCAGTTTTATAAAGTGGTAATCGCTTCGCATTGGAGTGTTACCACAATTGTGTAATCAAGTCTGTGATAGAGTCTGTAATCGAGTTTGGAGCACTTTGGAAGGAAGTTAATCCTGCCACCATTTTCATTTCCGCATTACAATTTATTCAACCCTCCGATTGGAGCAGGTTTTTATTACTTGTCTTTACTTTTATTTATTTCCCGCACTCGCTTTACTTTATTTATTTCCCGCACTCGCTTTACTTTATTTATTTCCCGCACTCGCTTTTACTTTATTTATTTCCCCGCACTCACTTTACTTTATTTATTTCCCGCACTCGTTTTACTTTATTTATTTCCCGCACTCGCTTTACTTTATTTATTTCCCGCACTCGCTTTACTTTATTTATTTCTCGCACTCGCACTACTTTTATTTACTTTCCGCACTCGCACTACTTTTATTTATTTTAATGCACTTTTACTTTACCATGTCTAGCTAAATTTATAAGGTTAGAATGTAAGGATCGTAATTGAACCAGTAATCCGTACAATTGTTCGTAGAAACACTTAAGGGCTATTTTAACTTTCAACTTAAGTTTTCCCGCACTTCAATTCCGTTGGGTAAGATTGAAAGCCATCCAACGTCTTTTTAAGCTTAATTGTTTTTAACTATTTCAAAAACAGCGAAAGCGCTTTGTCTAGTTCATTAGGAGTTTTTAACATAAAGAATAAAAGAGATTTTAAAACTATTTTCGGACGCGTTTATAAGTTTAGAGTCTGGTTCGTGAGAACCTCTTTTGGTTAAGAAATCCAAGTTATAATACTATTCAACTTAGTTAAGATACTATATTTCTTAAAAATAGGTTTACTACTCTAACGCAATGCACGCCTTTTTATAAGTGACAATAAGAGGGTTTGATTAGGGAGTACAACTCGGTTCTGAATACGCGAAAGCGACAGTTCCTGTTAAATTAGTTCTTTTCAAAGTAGGAAACATTGCCCATAAGTAGCTCTATTAGCAAGTACTTGGATTATCCATTGATTACGTGAATTACATTCGACCCTGTCTCTATTAATTAAATTTACTTCAATACTTTACTTTTCATTGCACATTCTAAAAACAAAACACTTATTTTGATTGCCTTTGATAAACACCATAACGACAGATAACGATAGATTGACACTTGGTCTATGTTGATTCGATAATCTTTTATATTACTCTGACGCGTTCGTATACTTGCGAAAAGCACGCATCAAGTTTTAGGTGCCGTTGCCGGGGACCAATTTCGTCAAATTTCATTTTCCTGTTGTTATATCGTTTAGACTTAGGCTATTTCCCGCCGGTCAATGCGAAGAATTCGCCGCACCGGAAGTTTAAGCTTAGTATATCCTCTGGCGGAACCTGAACGTTACGCTCGCGCACGTTTATTCTTTCATAGAATTAAGAGAGTTATGGCCGAAGATCAAAACCAAAGACCTCTTAAGGACTTTTCTCAACCATCTAATGAAGAACCTAGTTCTAGTATAGTAAACCCAACCATCCCAGCTAATAATTTTGAACTTAAACCATCTCTGTTACAACTAGTGCAACAAAGACAATTCGCGGGTCTCGCTACTGAGAACCCAAACCAGCATTTACAAATATTTCTTCAATTAGCAGATACTTTTAAAACCAATGGAGCTTCTCCTGAGGCAATACGTTTAAGATTATTTCCTTTTTCCCTCAGAGATAAATCCCTATCATGGTTAGATTCCCTTCCACCCAATTCCATTACGACTTGGGATAACCTTGGAAGAGTTTTTCTTGCTAGATATTTTCCCCTGAGTAAAACCTTCATTCTTCGAAACCATATAACTAGATTTACCCAAAACCAAGGAGAATCACTGTTCGAAGCTTGGGAGAGATATAAAGAGTTGTTACGAGCATGCCCACATCATGGCTTAGAAAATTGGTTAATCATCCAAACCTTCTATAATGGACTTCATTACAACACAAAGATGACCATCGATGCTGCCGCAGGCGGAGCTCTGATGAACAAACCTTATCCTGAAGCTAGTGCCCTCATCGAAGATATGGCTCAAAACCATCAATCATGGGGAGTCGAACGAGCGACAATTGAGAAGAAGGAAGCCCAAGGAGGAGTGCATAAACTAAGCTCTATAGACATGATGCAAGCTAAAATGGACGCATTAGTCCTCAAAGTCGAGCATATGTGCATAAACCCGAATACTGTAGCCGCAGTTTCGTCAGATTGTGAGATATGTGGAACCAAAGGACACCAATCTGCAGAATGCAGTTTATTAAACGAAACCCACTCTGAGCAAGTGAACTACACCCAAGGGAACCCATATTCAAATACATATAACCCTGGATGGAGGAATCACCCGACCTTCTCCTATAAAAATAATAACCCTATTCAAAATAGTACACCTCCGAGACCTAGTTATCAAGCCCCAAGATCAAATCAACCTATGCAACCTGTACCACCAAAGTCGAGCCTTGAGAAAATTATGGAAAATTTTATCACCGCTCAAACCCAACAAAACAAGGAGTTCATGAACCAAAACATTCATGTTAACGAATTGATTACTCAGTTAGGAACCAAGGTTGACCAAATAGTTACTCATACCAAGATGCTTGAAACCCAGATCTCTCAGGTAGCTTTAAACCAAGCCCCTCAGACTACACCTGGAGGATAAATCCCTGGACAACCTCAACAAAATCCGAGAGGACAAGCCAATGCCATTACCCTACAAAGTGGGAACGCTTATGATGAGCCACCAAACCCTAGATTGAGTGAACCCGAAACTTCAAAGGAATATACCAAACCCCTAGACGAAGTAAAGGGACCAGAGGAATCTGAAAACCAGGAAGGTCGAGAGAAAGGAGATGAACCTAAAGATAAAACTTACGTACCACCCCCGCCATATAAACCACTTATATCATATCCGCAAAGACTCAAACAAACCTAAATCAATAAACAATATCAAAAATTTATTAAAGTTATAGAAAAACTTCATGTAGAAATCCCTTTCATAGAAGCCATCACCCAAATACCTTCTTATGTAAGGTTTCTCAAAGACATCCTTACCAACAAACGTAGACTTGACGATCCGAAGCCTTTGGAATGTAATGCTATTTCCGAGGACAAATTAGCAAAGAAAGATAAAGATCCTGGAAATTTCTCCATTCCTTACCTTTTGGGTAATCATGTCATCGAAAAATCTTTTCTAGACTTAGGAGCTAGTGTGAGCCTAATGCCTTTAGTGGTTTGTGAGAAGTTAAACTTAGGAGAATTACAACCCACTAAGATGTCACTTCAGTTAGCCGATAGATCTGTCAAATATCCGATAGGCATTTTAGAAGATGTTCCTGTTAGGATAGGTCAGTTATTTATCCCTACTGATTTTGTTGTCATGGACATCAAAGAGGACAATGATATACCAATCCTTCTAGGTAGACCATTCTTATCGACTGCAGGAGCCATAATAGATGTCAGGAAAGGAAAGTTGACATTTGAGGTAGGTGACGAGAAAATAGAATTTATACTTTCGAAATTTCTTATGGCACCTGTGATGGGAGACTCGTGATATGCCTTAGATATCATTGATGAATGTTTTAGAGAATTAGAACAAAAATAAATTATAAAAACAATTAAGTTACCATCAACTCTCATAAGGAAAGATGATGACTTTAAGAAACCCTACATCGATGATAACCTTTACGAATGTTTATCCCTTACACCAGATCCTATGCCATGCCCTAAGAAACCCACCTTAGAACTTAAGGAACTGCCTAAGAACCTGAGATATGAGTTCCTCGATGAAAAGATGAACCGTCCAGTTATAGTTAGTGCTACCTTGAGCCAAGAGGAAACAAACCAAGTTTTAGACGTTTTACGAAGATATCCCTCAGCCTTAGGATATAATATCTCTGACCTAAAAGGTATAAGTCCATCCGTATGCATGCATCAGATTACACTAGAAGAAGATTCAAAACCCTCTAGGGAACATCAGAGAAGAATAAACCCTATAATGAGTGATGTTGTTAAAAAGGAAGTTCTTAAGTTACTTGAGGCAGGTATAATCTATCAGATCTCGGATAGTAAGTGGGTGAGCCCTGTGCATGTAGTACCTAAAAAGGGAGGCATCACAGTCGTGCTAAATGATAAAGGCGAACATGTAGCAAAACGTTTAGAAGGAGGATGGAGGATGTGTATAGACTATAGAAAATTAAATAAAGCAACTAGGAAGGATCATTTCCCTTTACCATTTATAGACCAGATGTTGGAGCGTCTAGCCAGGCACTCTTACTTCTGCTATCTAGATAGATACTCTGGATTCTTCCAAATACCTATCCACCCCGAAGATCAAGAAAAAACTACCTTTACATGCCCTTATGGAACTTTTGCCTACAGACGAATGTCGTTCGGCCCCTGTAATGCCTCAGCTACTTTCCAACGCTGCATGATGTCAATCTTCGCAGATTACCTAGATGGTATCATGGAAGTGTTTATGGATGATTTCTCGGTTTGCGGATTTGATTTCCACAATTGTCTTGCTAACCTTGAGAAAATCCTGGAGAGATGCGTGGAGGTGAACCTCGTGCTAAACTGGGAAAAATGTCATTTCATGGTAACCGAAGGAATAGTTTTAGGACATATAGTTTCCGAAAAAGGTATAGAGGTAGATAAAGCTAAAATAGAAGTTATAGAAAACCTAAAACCCCCTAAAACTATTAAAGAAGTCCGAAGTTTTCTTGGACACGCTGGATTCTACCGGCGTTTCATTAAGGACTTCTCCAAGATAACTAAACCTTTAACCAGACTTTTAATGAAAGATGTTGAATTCATTTTCGATGAAAAATGTAATGACGCATTTAATCTTTTAAAACAAGCGTTAGTATCTGCACCCATTATGAAACCACCTGATTGGTCGGAACCTTTCGAGATAATGTGCGATGCTAGTGATTATGCAGTTGGAGCCGTTCTAGGACAAAGGAAAGATAAAAAATTACATGCCATTTATTATGCCAGTAGAACCCTAGATGCTGCCTAACTTAATTATGCAACAACTGAAAAAGAATTACTCGTTGTAGTTTTCGCTATAGACAAATTTAGATCTTATCTAGTAGGAGCAAAAATCATTGTTTACACGATCATGCTGCCACTCGTTACCTATTAAGTAAAAAAGATGCCAAGCCCAGGTTACTCCGATTGATTCTATTACTACAAGAGTTTGATTTAGACATAAGAGATAAAAAAGGCACTAAAAATGTAGTGGCCGATCAGCTTTCTAGGCTAGAACATCTAAAACCAGAACTAATACCCATAAATGATGATTTTGCCTATGATAGACTGATAGCTAGAGTAGAAACCATTGAAGATAATAACCTAGATCCTTATGAGCACCCTCAAAATTCCTTAGCAATAAGTAACGTACCCTGGTATGCAAATTTTGTTAATTACCTAGCTGCTGATATAGTACCCCCTGATCTTGATTACCACCGCAAGAAGAAATTCTTCCACGATGTAAGAAACTTCTATTGGGACGAACCGCTCCTTTTCAAAAGGGGTAACGATGGCATTTTTCGCCGTTGCGTTCCAGAAGAAAAGGTAAATAATATTATCGAGCATTGTCATTCTGCACCTTATGGTGGACATGCGAGCACATCTAAGACATACGCCAAGATTCTTCAAGCTGGCCTATTCTGGCTTACCATGTGGCGTGATGTCTATGCTTGCATTGTCAAGTGTGATAGATGCCAACGCACTGGAAACATTTCAAGGCGTGATGAAATGCCTCTAAGAAACATTCAGGAAGTAGAACTCTTTGACGTATGGGGTATAGATTTCATGGGACCTTTTCCATTATCCTTAGGAAACAAGTATATCTTAGTAGCTGTGGACTATGTGTCTAAGTGGATTGAAGCTATAGCTGCACCCACAAACGACACTAGGGTAGTAATCAAACTATTTAAAAACTATATATTCCCTAGATTCGGAACACCACGTTTAGTCATAAGCGATGGAGGATCACACTTTATATCGAGAATATTTGACAAACTTTTAAGAAAATATGGAGTTAGGGATAGAGTAGCAACACCGTACCACCCACAAACTAGTGGCCAAGTAGAAGTATCTAATAGGGAGATAAAACAAATCCTAGAGAAAACTGTTTCTATTTTTAGGAGAGACTAGTCTCAGAACCTTCAAGAAGCATTATGGGCCTATAGAACCGCTTTCAAAACCCCTATAGGAACTACCCCTTATCAACTAGTTTATGGAAAGTCATGTCACTCACCATTCGAATTAGAGCATAAGGCCTATTGGGCCATTAAAACTTTGAATTTAGATTACCTAGCCGCTGGAGAAAAGCGTACCCTAGACATTCATAAATTAGAAGAACTTAGGCAATCTGCCTACGAGAATGCAAAAATATATAAAGAGAGGACAAAAGCCTATCACGACAAAAGAATAGTAAAGAAAAACTTCAGTATAGGCGATCATGTTCTCCTTTTTAACTCTAGGTTACGACTCTTCCCTGGAAAGTTACGTTCAAGATGGACTGGTCCTTTCGAAGTATCCAAGATTCTGAAATCCGAAGCCGTAGAAATCAAGAACGATACCTGTAGTCCATTCATTGTAAATGGACAAAGACTGAAGCTCTACGAAGGAGGAGACATTCCAGCATACTACTCGAGCCACACCCTGATTGATCCATAAATCCCTACTACTACAGTTGTATAAATTCTAATCGTCAAGCTAATGACGTTAAACAAGCGTTGCGTGGGAGGCAACCCATGGTTTTTATTTCATTTTACTTTTGCGCATTTATTTAATTTTATTTTTTTATTTTATTTTATTTTATCATATTTTGCATTAAGACTAAGATTTGAATGGTTTGTATTTTCAGGATCACTTTCTTAACCTTTACAGGATGCATGATTTTGATGACATGCATGTGGCCTATAGAGATAATGCTCAGAGGGAGCGCTACATCGCTTTGTATCAGCGCCCTATGGCACCCACACGTTATCCTGATCAGCACTGTATGGAGGCACTAGGTATCGAGCCGAGTATCCGATTCCTTAGCCACCAGCTTCACTGGGATGAGTTTGCTGATGACTTGAGTAACACATATAGGAACCTGACTTTGGAGTTCCTGAGTTCATTTGACTATGACCCATACTCTGGACCAGATGGGTATGCTGCTTTCAGGCTTTTCGGAGTTGAGTACTCCTTCAGCCAGAAAGAGTTCGGCAACTTATTGGGTTTCCAGACTACTCCTGATGCTATCCCGGAGACACCTATGGGATATTTCCTGGGTAAGGAGGTTGAGAAGTTTTGGAGTGATATATCAGGTGGCGGAAGCCAGGATCCATCTATGCAGTTGTCTCATGTCATACAAAACCCCGCCTTCAGATACTTTCAGATGATATTAGCACATTCCTTCTTGGGAAGCCCGGATCCATAGACACTACTGTGCATCCCAGTCTCGCCCAGTAGCATGTGGGAACTTTTTATTATACAGCCTCAGCGGTATCTCCAAATCTACCGAAGGAGTCATCCATGTTGGCGTATTCATCACGCAGATTGCTGTCGCTTTAGGTCTGTCTCGCAAGCTGTTACATCTTCGGACCTACTGTGGGTACACGACCATGGATATCGACTTCTGTTTGACCAGAGGATTGATGAGGAGAGCCTATTTCCACCCATGTCAGTTCCGATTGCTAGTCGATAGTGAGGCTATCCATTACTTCACACTGCCAGACCCTATGATGACCAGTGTGCATGATCCAGCGAATTCGAGTTATGCTCTAGAGGGCCAGAGAGAAACAGTCGAGGAACCGAGATCACCACCCATTGCTGAATACACGCCTACACCACCATCTCCCAGAATCACTGTTTTCTCTAATAATCTTTCATTGCAGACACCCGACATCCGCACTCAGATTTCTGAGTGTCGTAGAGGGATCGCAACGCTTAGACAGGAGGTGCCAGACCTTACTTTACAGATTGTAGTGTCTGATCTCACCCATGCTACTAAAGCCGACTATCTATATCAGGAGATCGCAGAACTCAAGCAAGAAGTAGCCATGCTCCGTGGTTCCTCTCAGGAAGATGACATCCCCATTACATGATCTCACCATTTAATCTTATTTTATCTCATTTTTATATTTCTAGTATTTACATAACTCATCTTATATTATCGCATTTGGAATATTATATAAACTACATCTATATATTAGTACTTCTATTTTTATCTACATATGTTTTATGTTTATTTTATTTTCATTTTTATCTTTTCAGTTATTTATTTATTTATATTTAATTTCTGTTTTTGTTTTTGTTTCAGTTTCACTTTTTATTTTTGTTTTTTTTACTTTTATAAAATTATGCAAGTCAAATATACTAGGAGAATCACAAGACAAATGCTATCCAGACCCCTCAAAGCCAAAAGACAAGAGAAGCCCAAACCAAAGGACCAAAATCTGGCCCAACCAGATTTTGCCTTGTGGCGCCCGCCATAGGACCTGTGGTGCCCGCCACAACGTCTGTAAATGGTCGGGGCAGAACCCATTTCTTCACCATTTTTGCAACTTACAATCTCCCAAACCCATTTTTTCACCTTGGAAAAACATCCTTGAACCCACAAAAAGCTCATACTTTTCTAACCGCCACACCACACAAATCATTATTCCACTTTCCATTTTCGATTTCATCCGTCGGATTTTGTAAAAATCCAACCTTTTCACAAACCACTTCATCTTCTTCATCATTTTTCAAGAGCATCCAAATGGAGTTTAACGGATTCATTCTTCGAGGAGGGAAACCGGGGGATTGACAAAGAAAAATTATTGAACGGTTGCAAAATCGGGAAATCCTCCCGACAAGGTATGCTGACGAAGATTGTCTCTACACTTTAGGTATCTATCATAACATATTTCATTTATTAGATAATTTAGGTTTGCATAATTTCTTTTCCAATAAAGAACCTACCTATGAGCGGTTGACAATTGAATTTTTGAGTTCCTTAATTTATATTGTCAACCCTAACACTGCTAGCACAGTTGGTACTGTCAAATTTAGAATGTTTGTTGTTGAATACCAATTCAGTACCGACGAACTAGCCAGCTTGTTAGGAATCCCTCATGGGGACGGTGCTATTTGTGAGGCCCCTTTGGATTCCGAATGGTCTGTTGAGGTATTTTCCTTCTGGGAGCGTTTATCAAACACTTCCATAAACTCTTTTGAAGGAGTTCTTGCCTCTACTATCCATAACCCGACCATCAGAGTTTTTAGATATCTGTTGGCATGCACTATTTTTGGCCGGGAGAATCCAAATAAGGTTAATGCTAGAGAGCTTCTATTTTTACAAGGAAGCCTCACAAATAGACGTATTAATTCGGTCCCGTTCATGCTTGCTCATATGATTTTAACTGTGAATAAAGCGGGACCGATTTCTTTTGGTGGATTGATTACATCTATTGCTCGGGCGCTTAACCTGAACGATGAGATGGCTACCCTAGAACCCTTACCTCCCCGCACAATTAACCTAAAATTTCTGAGAGACATGAAATTGTGCCGCTCGAGGAGAGAAGGAGGCTATATGCTTATGGTTCATGGTGTAGTTATCCCGTCTGTTGTTTTACCGTGCACTAGACGTACAGATGTACGAGATGAAAGGAATTGGACCTACGATTTAAACGCCCCACCTGTTTTGGGTCCTCTTCCTCCTAACATTCCTTATGAGGCGGGACATGACACTGATGATGAATATGATCGGAGAGAGAGATCTCCCGTACCACATGTGTCCCCCCATCATCCTTCACCACCACACACCGCACCATCTTCTTCTTCTGCAGGTACCACTCCTGGCTTCTATATTACAGAGGAGATGTGGCGTGACCACATGGCTAGAGAGCAAAGGCGTGACGACCTCCTCTCTACCATCCAGCAACAAATGGCGGATAACATGCGCTTCATGCAAGAGTCGCAGCGGAGGACAGACAGGTCCTACGACACTGTTCTACATTCCCTGCAAACGATCACAGAGACACAGGCCCGTCAACAAAACTACCACCAGAGACACATGGCACTAATTGAAGCCACTCAAGGTTCTATTATAGGTAACCTTCGAGAAGTGAGGACCGCTCAGGATGCCCTGTAGGCGAGGATGGATCAGAGAGACCGTCTTCGTACCCAATCACGTCGTCCACCTCAGGATGGCGAGGGCACTAGTGGTCAGCAATAGGTTGCCAGGTAACTCTTCCTTATCTTATTTCGATACATTGGGGACAATGTTCGATTTAAGTGTGGGAGGAGACTCTATCGTCTTTTCTTTATTGCTTTTCTCGTTTTTCCTTTATCATTTTTTCTTTGCTGTTTTTAGATAGTTTATTTATTGTTATTCCCTTTTAGTTGTTTATTTTGCTTTCTTAGTATAATGCATGAGTCTGACGTGTCACCAAATACAGTAGATCTTTAGTACAATCCTACCTCCCCATACCTTTAGCCCCACCAAATTTTTTTTGCAAAAGAAAATAGTGTTATTCCGAAAGTTTTCAGGTTTTAAAGACATGTTTTGAGTAAGGATGCGGTGACTTGGGAGAACTTTGCGAAACATCAGTATCTGTTTTAGCACCATTAGCTTCGTAAATATAGGAATCATTCTCGAAACCCCATATACCATGGCCTTAATCATCATTTCCGTATAAGTCCTTTGTAGTTTATCTCAGCAGTCAGCTCCGGCCTACGCATCCTCTACGTAGGGGACCGATGCAAATAAGTGAATGATCCAGAAAAACAAAAATAAAATAAAGGAAAGCAAAAAGGCAATTCCGGTATAGGTGACCCTCACAAAGTCATTTAAACCAAAGAATTGTAAAAAATTGCTACAAAGACAAAAACAAAAAGAAAAAGAAAAACTTAACCACTGTTAGTTGGTTCAGAGGTATCTGGCACTGAACTCGGTAGGGCGGATTACGATCCGATCCCCCACAACTACAGTTGGGTCCAATAAAAGGGTTTACACATGTTTATGTGCCAGAAACCCCATGCTCAGATCATAATCACTAACATGCCACTCTACTATGAAGCATGTACGGATAACGGGCTTAATGTGATTGCGCCTGAATGAAAAGGACACAAAAGAGATGAAGAGGCAGGCCTAGGTATTGTGGGATAATATGGGTTGGTTAATATAGGAATGAAGTTTATGTCCGTATGTGCGGATTAGTGTCATCATGATACCCTTAGTTCACTCAGTTAGTACCTATCACTGCATCCCGACTTGAACTTGGAATTTTTACCTGAAGCACTCGTTTACACAAATTTTCTTTTATGAGCTTTTTAATGTTTTGCTTGAGGACAAGCAAAGGTTTAAGTGTGGGAGAGTTTGATAACACTAAAATTTACCGTATTTTCGACTCCTATTTCACATGCATTCTAGTCGTTTTATTATCATTTTGTTGTGTTATTGGTATGTTTTCCTTTGTTTTTAGGTTTTTACTTTAATCGGAGCCCCGATCGAGAAAAGGAGTGAAAAAGAGCAAAAAAACCCTAAAATTCAGCATTTTGTGCTTATGGCCTACCCAATGGCGGGCGCCACAGACCAAGCCATGACGTGTCCAAGCTCAACTTCCCTCAACTCCCACGTTCTCCACTACATCCACTAAGGCGCCTCACTTTGGCCTTGTGGCGGGCGCCACAAGAGGAAAACAGTTTCCCTCCATTTTCAAGTTGAAGGGCATCCAAGTCATTTCCATCTTTTTACTTGCTTATAAATAGAAACTTGAATTCACTTTTACAATCATCCAAACTTAGAGCAGACGAAGATCCAAACTTAGAGCAGAGGCAAACTCAGAGCAACTTTGTTTCACTTAGGCATATATTCAGTTTTATAAAGTGGTAATCGCTTTGCATTAGAGTGTTACCACAATTGTGTAATCAAGTCTGTGATAGAGTCTGTAATCGAGTTTAGAGCACTTTGGAAGGAAGTTAATCCTGCCGCCATTTTCATTTCCGCATTGCAATTTATTCAACCCTCCGATTGGAGCAGGTTTTTATTACTTGTCTTTACTTTTATTTATTTCCCGCACTCGTTTTACTTTATTTATTTCCCGCACTCGCTTTTACTTTATTTATTTCCCGCACTCACTTTTACTTTATTTATTTCCCCGCACTCGTTTTACTTTATTTATTTCCCGCACTCGCTTTACTTTATTTATTTCTTGCACTCGCTTTACTTTATTCATTTCCCGCACTCGCTTTACTTTATTTATTTCTCGCACTCGCACTACTTTTATTTACTTTCCGCACTCGCACTACTTTTATTTATTTTAATGCACTTTTACTTTACCATGTCTAGCTAAATTTATAAGGTTAGAATGTAAGGATCGTAATTGAACCAATAATCCGTACAATTGTTCGTAGAAACACTTAAGGGCTATTTTAACTTTCAACTTAAGTTTTCCCGCACTTCAATTCCGTTGGGTAAGATCGAAACCCGTCCAACGTCTTTTTAAGCTTAATTGTTTTTAACTATTTCAAAAACAGCGAAAGCGTTTTGTCTAGATCATTAGGAGTTTTTAACATAAAGAAGAAAAGAGATTTTAAAACTATTTTCGGACGCGTTTATAAGTTTAGAGTCTAGTTCTAGAGAACCTCTTTTGGTTAAGAAATCCAAGTTATAATACTTTTCAACTTAGTTAAGATACTATATTTCTTAAAAATAGGTTTACTACTCTAACGCAATGCGCGCCTTTTTATAAGTGACAATAAGAGGGTTTGATTAGGGAGTACAACTCGGTTCTGAATACGCGAAAGCGATAGTTCCTGTTAAATTAGTTCTTTTCAAAGTAGGAAACATTGCCCATAAGTAGCTCTATTAGCAAGTACTTGGATTATCCATTGATTACGTGAATTACATTTGACCCTGTCTTTATTAATTGAATTTACTTCAATACTTTACTTTTCATTGCACACTCTAAAAACAAAACACCTATTTTGATTGCCTTTGATAACCACCATAACGACAGATAATGATAGATTGACACTTGGTCTCTGTGGATTCGATAATCTTTTATATTACTCTGACGCGTTCGTATACTTGCGAAAAGCACGCATCAAGCCCTAATCATATTGGGTCTGTAGGGAGAAGAATTATGATGTTGAATATTGAAGTCTTTACAAAGAGCTTCCACCATGTTATTATTCAAGTTCGATCCATTATCAATAATGATCTAACTGGCACACCATAACGGCATATAATATGATTCTTGATAAACCTTACAACAACTTGCTTGGTTACATTCCCATATGATGCCTCTTCGACCTATTTTGTGAAGTTGTCAATTGCCACAAAGATGAAACGATGTCAATTCGAAGCTTTCGGCTCAATCATTCCAATCATATTGATTCCCCACATGAAAAAGGGCCATGGGGAGGAAATAACGTTCAACAGTGTCGGAGGAACATGAATCTTATCTGCACATATTTGACACTTTTGGCATTTCTTCATAAACATGCAACAATCAGATTCCATTGTCAGCCAATAGTAACCTGCTCGCAACATCTTCTTCACCATCACATGTCCATTGAAATGAGTACCAAAGGAACCTTCATGGACTTCAGACATCAATAGGTTTGCTTCGTGTCTATCCATGTATCTGAGCAAAACCATTTCGAAGTTTCTCTTATATAACACATCACCATTCAGGTAGAAATTGCCGGCTAATCTCCTCAAAGTCTTCTTATCTTTCAAAGATGCCCCAGACGGGTAAATCTGACTTTGGAGGAAACACTTGATGTCGTAATACCACGGATTTTAATCTTCGTTCTTTTCAACAGCAAACACATGAGCTGGCCTATCAAGACGCATCACAGTCAAATTAGGAACCTCATTCCAATGCTTCACTACAATCATTTATGCCAACGTTGCAAGAGCATCTGCCATCCGGTTTTCATCTCGAGGGATATGATAAAACTCAACTATTATAAAGAAAGTTGAAATCCTCCTCGCATAATCTCTATATGGTATTTAACAGGGTTAATTCGTCTCCCATTCACCTTTGATATGATTCACAACCAAAGATGAATCTCCAAAGACATCTTAATGCTTGATTCTGAGATCAATGGCCTCTATGAGCCCCATAATGCAAGCCTCGTATTCTGCCATGTTGTTTGTGCATTTGAAAGTCAATATGGCTGTAAAGGGAAAATGCGTGCCTTGAGGAGTAATAATCATTGTCCCAATGCCATTACCATATTGATTAACAACTCCATCAAATACCATGCCCCAATAGAAACCAGGTTCTGGCCCTTCTTCAAGCAATGGTTCATCGCAGTCTTTCATTTTCAAGTACAAGATTTCTTCATTAGGGAAGTCGTACTGCACTGACTGGTAATCCTCAATTGGTTGGTGAGCCAAATGGTCAGCCAAGACACTACCTTTAATTGCTTTCTGAGATCGGTATTAAATATCATACTCTGATAACAACATCTGCCAACGGGAAATCCTCCCAGTTAAAGCAGGCTTCTCAAAAGTATACTTGATTGGATCCATTTTGGATATCAACCAAGTTTCATGATTCAACATACATTGGTGCAAACACTTAGCATCCCAAGCCAATGCGCAACAAGTCTTCTCAAGCATTGAATACCGAGTCTCACATTTGGTGAACTTCTTATTGAGGTAGTAAATTGCATATTCTTTCTTTCCATTCTTATCTTGTGGACCTAGAACACAACCCATACTATCTTTAAGGATAGTCAAATACATTATCAACAGTCTTCCTTCAACAGGTGGAGACAAGATCTGAGGTTCAAGCAGATACTCTTTGATACTATCAAAAGCTTTCTGGTAGTTTTTGGTCCAATCACAAGACTGATCTTTCCGAAGAAGCTTGAATATAGGCGCACATGTGGCAGCCACGTGTGAAATGAATCTTGAGATATAATTCAAGCGGCCGAGAAAACCTCTTACTTGCTTCTCAGTCTTGGGTGCAGGCATCTCTTGTATTGCTTTGACCTTGGCAGGATAAACTTCAATACCCTTATACTGGAATAGCTTCAACAAATGCTCAACATGTTCTTCATCATCTATCGATTTGGCAACATTGTCATCGACATAAACTTCAATCTTCTTATGCATCATATCATGAAAAAGAGTAGTCATTGCTCTTTGGTAACTTGCACCAGCATTCTCTATAACAGAATGTTCCCCAAGGTGTAATGAATATGGTCTTCTCCATATCTTCGGGTGCCATCTTGATTTGATTATATCTGAAAAATCCGTCCATAAACGAAAAGACTTTGAATTTACCAGTATTATCTACCAGCATATCAATGTGTGGCAGAGGGAAATCATCTTTCAGGTTGGCTTTATTAAAATCTCTATAATCAGCACACATGCGGACTTTTCCATCTTTCTTTGGAATAAGCACAATATTTGCCACCCATTACGGATACTCAGCGGTCATAAGAAAACCGATATCAATCTGCTTCTGCACTTCTTCTTTGATCTTCACTTCCATATCAGGATGCGTTCTTCTCAACTTATGCTTGACGGGCGGGCATTCTGGCTTCAACGACAATCTATGCTCCACGATCTCAGAATCCAAACCAGGCATGTGCTTATAAGACCAAGCAAACACATCTGAATACTCTCGAAGAAGATCAACCAACCCCTTCTTCGCATCTGGACACAATCGAGACCCAATCTTGACTTCCTTCACATCATCTTCGGAACCCAGGTTGACTAACTCAATATGATCTTCAAATGGATTAATGGCTTTTCCTTCGTGCTCAAGAAGACGATACAATTCATCACTCACTTCCTCATCACTTTCCTCCTTAGCCTCAAACACAGGGAATTCAAAATTTGGAGAAAGAGAAGAATCATTGTATTCAATGGGGTTAAGAACCAACCTGCATAATGATTCGATATTTTGATTTTAGAGAAGTGAATTTGTGACCAAATATTATGCAGATGGACAATTATATTGTTTACTTATGTTTTTTTATGATTACCATTTTCAGAATAAAGCAAAAAGTAAAAACAAAACATCATAGATGTGGATGAATAGAATTAATTTTATTGATGATCAAATTTGAAATGCCTTAAATAATGTTCACTTCTCCCTTAGGCATAAGAGAAGGATTTTTGAAAACAAATAAAAGCAATTACTTAGATCGATGAAAAATAACAGGAATATCAATAACAGTCCAATTGTTGCCAGCATTTCCATGTGTCACAAAATTGGTGCAGTTTTCTTCTTCGTCATCCTCTAGCATAGCAGCTAAGTGTCATTCATTGCCACGAATGAACCCTCCGCTATGGATATTAAGTTGCATATCCTTTGATCTAGCAGTTGATGAACCTTGCTGAAAACCCAGACCAACTTTGCCCTTGTTGTCGGAGACCTCTACCATGCGCCCCCACTGATTCACACTACCTTCTTTAACAATCTTCCTTGCATCTTTCAATAAGGACATAGGTGCCCCAACCCTTTTTTCAGTAGCAATAGATAAATCTTGGAACGGAGTTCCAACCTCATCCTCAGCTTCAACGTAAGAGAAAGATGATAGGGGGCTAACCAACAACGCCTTTTCTCCGCCAACGATTACAAGTTTCCCATTCTTGAAAACTTTGAGCTTCTGATATAGTGTGGAGGTAACAACTCCTGCTCCGTGGATCCATGGCCTTCCCAACAGACAACTGTAGGTCGGGTGGATATCCATTACATGAAAATTAATCTGGAAGTCACTCAGACCTATCTTCACTGGAACGTCCACTTCTCCTATCACTGTTTTGCGTGAACCGTCAAAAGCTTTGACGATTACACCTCTATCCCTCATAGGCGCTCCTTGATATGAAAACTTTGAAAGAGTTAACTTCAGAAACATGTTCAACAAAGACCCGGTGTCAACCAACACATTGGTTCAACTTTGAAAGTGTCATCTTTGCAATTCATCGAGATATGCAAAGCCAAGTTATGATTCCTACCCTCCTCGGGGAGTTCTTCATCACAGAAAATGAGATTATTACAGGAAGTGATGTTAGTCACAATATGATCAAATTGGTCCACTGTAACATCATGTTCCACAAATGTTTGCTCTAGAACTCTTTGTAGTGCTTCTCTGTGCGCTTCTGAATTCAAAAGCAGAGACAATACATAAATCATTAAGGGCGTTTGGAGCAGCTGCTCCACCATATTAAACTCACTCTTCTTTATGAATCGAAGCACCTCATCATTATTATTAGTCTTCAAATTGCTGGATTCACCAGACAGATGCTTTGAAGCACTAATTGGATCTACTGCAGGCACTTCCACCTTCTTACCAACTGTTGAATCTTCCACATCTTTTGGGAACACCAGCCCAAACACTCGACCGCTACAGGTCACCTTAGTAACATCAGCAATGCTCATAACATAACTGGTCGTAGTAAATGGAACCTCTTGACCATTCTTCACCATAGTCGCATTATACTAATACGGAACAGTCTTATCAGATGAATATGGGACTGGGCCCACTAACCATATGACCAACGGCGATACCGATCTTTGACTGATGTTGTTACTGTTACCGCTGTCATATTGAATCACCACCCTCTCAGGGTTCTTAAACACTAGAACGATAACATTCACATCATCATCTACATGACTGGATTGAACAATCAGAATCATACCCTCATCCATCAACCACTGGATGTCTCTTTTTACAATCATACAACCCCTCGGGTTGACACTGCAGATAGCACAACCATCATGGTCAGGCTCACAATCGCTCACCATATAAATGTCTTTATGCATCGTCACCAAAGACCTTCTAATGAAACAGACATAAAACACTTTGAACTCCCTAGGACAACAGTCTACCATATTAACAGATGAATTTCCATAGGCTGGCAGTGGGTTTGCTTTCACATTAGGTGTGTGGTCTTCAAAGCACATCATTCCACTCTTCACTAGCTTCTAAACTTCATATTTGAGCAGATAGATGTTCTCAATGTCGTGTCCGAGTGCTCCTTGATGAAAAGCACAACGGAGGTCAGGCTTGTACCGCCATGGGAGTGGTTCTGGAATTTGTGGTGGATTTCTCGGTTGGAGTAGGTTCTTGAGAACCAACGATGGATAAAGATCTGCATAGGTCATGGGAATTGGGTCAAACGAGACCTTCTTCCTCTCGAAAGTTTGTTGTTGATGATTGTTGGTATTGTTATTGTTGAAGGTGTTTGTTCTTTGTTGTGGTTATTGTTGTTGATGTTGTTGTTGTTGAATTGGTGACGACTGACTTGCGGAAAATACATGAATTATGGAGGATACTTGATGATGGTGTTTACGGGGTGGTTGATTTCTTCTAATCTGAGGCCTCCTCTGCCTCCCACTAGTTATTTCACTGGCTTCACTGTCTTTTTTTTCCCAAAACTACTGTCGTATCTCTTACTTGACGATACCTCCTATTTTGACAATCGTCCCTCTCGGACACCTTCTTCAAGCCTCATCCCCATGTTTACCATTTCGGTAAAATCACTAGGGGCACTCGCAATCATGCGTTCATAGTAAAATGAACTCAGGGTTTTCAAAAAGATCTTGGTCATCTCCTTCTCCTCTAACGGAGGGATGATATAAGCAGCTAATTCTCTCCACCTCTGCGCATATTCTTTGAATGTCTCCTTATCCTTCTGAGACATAGACCTCAATTGGTCTCTATCAGGCGCCATATTCATACTAAACTTGTACTATTTGACAAAAGCTTCTCCCAAATAATTGAAAGTACGGATGCTTGCACCGTCTAACCCCATATACCATCTCAGCATAACACTGGTCATACTGTCTTGGAAGTAGTGGATTAACAGCTGATAGTTATTTGTTTGGGTACACATTTTGCGAGCATACATCACCAAGTGATTGAGCGAACATGTGTTCCCTCTGTATTTTTTAAAGTCAGGCAGTTTGAACTTCACCAGAATCTTCACATTCGGCACCAGACATAATTCAATAACACTGTTTCCAAACAGGTCCTTACCTCTCAATGTTTTCAACTCCTTGCGCAACTCAAGAAACTGATCCTTCATTTCATCCATTTTCTCATAAACGTTTGTGCCCTCAGATGGCTTGGAATGATAAATGGGGTCTTCCGCACGAGGTAATGTGTGCAATACGAGAGGTGGCACAGACATGACCGGGCTAGATGCCGGCATGGCAGCAAATGTAGATGCAAAGCCTTCAGGAAAGAAGTTTGGCGGCATTCCCCACAGGAATCCGGCAGGCATGGTAGGCGTGAAATGAGTGGTAGCAGCAAACATGGTAGAGGTAGCCACCTCTAAAATAACGGTCCTCTGAGGAAGAGGAGTTGCGGGTGTTGGAGAAGATTGGATATGTGCAACTAGAACTAACTCCATCATGGCAGTAAGGCGGGTGATCTGGTCCTTTAGCTCTCTATTCTCTTGCTTAAGATGTTCCATGATTCTGTAGTGATTGGCGCGAGTGTTATACCGATGAGTTAGCTTGGCTAAAGCACAGAAGAAACACCAATGAGACATCTGGCGAAAGAGAAACCTGCTTATGCAAATGATGCATGAAATGCAATGCTTGTTTATTTATTTTTGTTTTCAAAGAACTTACTATATTATTTGCAAATATATATATTTAACAACAATTGCAATAATTTGATATGACCAAAACTCTATTTTCACTTCTAATTGGAAGGATTACACTAAGTACAACTTCAGAAACCAAATGGAAAGTACAAGAGTAAAGGAGACTAGTCATCCTAACGATCCCTGACAACAATGTCGGAAGATCTGGTTGTAGGCGTGTACTTCCTTCGAATGCGTCGAATCTCGGTCTCGAAAGAAGCCTTCATCTGAGTCTTCTCGAGGACAAGCAGATCAATAATCTTCTTCCAAGCAACGGAAGGCTGAGGCATGCTAGAGGAAGATGAGACCTCTGGCTCTCTCTGTCTCTTTGTCACTCGGTCTTTAAGAAGCTCCATAAGTGCATCTTTGTCCTTAGACTCCAACTACAACTCCTCATGCTTTTTTCTCAAAGCATGGAAACACTCTTCCCACATATCCTTCTCTTGCTTCATCTTGGCGAGTGCGTCTTCCAACTCCTCTACATCTTGGTTAGGGAGAGTTAATGGCTCAACCACAACCACAAACATAGGTCTCTCACAAGGATAAGGCATCTTAAATTCCAAAGCTCTCTTTTTCACCCAAAGAGTGTAAGCTTCCAAAGCTACACAGTTGCACGGACCAAGCTCGGATATTCCCTTCCTATGCACATTATGCCAAGCATGCACAATCTTCTGCTTCAAATGTTGGGGATCTTTACCCTCTTGATAGAAAAGACCTTCTAACGAATTGTTATTAGGTTTGTCTCTCAAGGGGAACCCAAGTTGACGACGAGCCAAAGCATGGTTGTAGTTAATTCCTCCTTGTATACCAATGAGAGGCACATTAGAGAATTCACCACAACAATCAATAATCTCCAAACTGCTTAATGAAGGATCATACCAAACTATATCATCATTAGTGAGAGACATAAGTCTCCGAGACCACCGTAGACATTGTTTGTTCTCTACAAAAGTAGGTGTCTGAGGTAAGTGCAAAATAAACCACTTGTGCATAAGAGGAATGCAACAGACAATAGTTCCACCATTTATAGAGTTCCTTAGATGCAAAGAGAAATACATATCACCCAATAATGTAGGCACAGGATTCCCAATCAAGAAATCTCTAATGGCATTAACATCAATAAAACCGTCAATGTTAGGAAACAAAGCTAATCCATAAATGAGCAACACGAAGATAGCTTGAAAAGCATCCACACTATCGGCTTGAGCAAAGGCATTAGCTTCCTTGATGAGGAAATCAGATGGCAACCCAAACAATCCTCCTTTCTTCACCCAATGAGCCTCTATCTCAGACTTCTTCTAGTGAAGAGCTTCAGCAATAAGATGAGATCTAGGAATCTCTTCCAACCCACTAAATGGAACTCTACTAGAAATAGGTACCCCCAAGAGATGGGCATACTCCTCCAATGTAGGCACAAGCTGATAATCCGAAAAAGTGAAGCAACGGTAGAGAGGATCATAGAACTGCACTAACACACTCAAAAGTCCTTCAACTACATCAGCAGAAAAGATAGACAAAATCTTCCCATGACGTTGTTTGAAGTCCAAGGGATCTAATACAAAAGATGCTAGATTCCTTAACTCTTTCAAGTCGGGACATCTAAAACTGTACTTCTTAGTGTTCCTTCGTCCACAATCCATGGTCTGAAAATACTTGCAAATAATACCCCAGTTCTTTGAATTTTTCGTGTGATGAATGTTATGATGCGTATTAATGCATGAATGCAACAATCAGAAATAAGGGATCACACACAAGGAAAGCAAACAAAGGTCAAGGGATGAATCAAGTCATTGTCAAGAACAATCATCCATTTTGGTGGATTATGGTTCTCACCTTATCAACACCCAAGTTCCATTGATATTGACAAGACTTGATTGGATCAACCAAGAATCAAGGGTTTGTTGTGAGTCACGAGCATGGAGTCTGGGTAAGAACCATCCCAAAGGAGTGGACTAAGGATAAAAACCTGTAGATCATGTTCTAAAATGTTCCCAGAATCTTAATTCCATATATCGGATATTACAAGTTAAGATGACTGACTCATCAACCCATAACATTTTCAAGAGAAACTCGTCTGAATGTAGTATTGCGTAACACTTGTAATCAAGTATAGACTTGAACAGTTTCCACACTACGTCCTAAATAGGCCAAGAGGTGTTATATGTTCTACAATCCTCATCTTCTCGGACCCAAATTAGACATAGTAATGCCTAACCACAAATACTTGTGTGACATTTCCAAATCCAAAAGGGTCTCCGCTTAGTAGATGGATCTCAAGCCAACTTGTTAAGGACTACTCCACACAAGTCGAACATGATTATACCATCCTCCTATCTTAATTGCGCTTAAGTTCGGGTTAGAACTTATCTCACCATTCAGAGATCACCAAGCACAAAAAGCAGATCATATCACACAAATATACATACATCACATATATACAATTATATACACACACAAAAAGTAGCCTAAACCCACCGGAGACTACTCCTTAGCAGAGTCGCCACTTAATTTCTATAGCAATAAAGTCATGATCATCAAGCTATGGATAAGCAAGACATCAAATAACAAGAGTCGCCACCGCGCTTTTATTGTTTCCAAGGGAAAAGGGAAAAGTACGAACAAAACCCAAAAATAAGAAGTTTTCAAATCAAAACTAATAAAATACCATAGATTACAGGTAAGGGGGTTGGTTACACAGAGGGAAGGTGTTAGCACCCAAAGTTTCTTAGGTACTCCTAGGGAGCCCTTTCTTGTGTGCATACGTATTTTGTATAAAGTGATGTTTACAAACAAATAGAATGGGGGGATGAGAAAAGAATTCATTAATTATATTTTTGTATTTGACAAGACCTTCCTACTTGTGCCTACGTACCAAAATAAAAATGAGGGATCAAAACCTCGTAGTTCGTGATACAAATTTCAAAGTGGATGCATTGCTTTTAATCAAAAATTAGGTTTGAAAGGCACAAGGGCCTAGAAAATGGTTTGGATGAGGTATTTCTTTTTGACTTTTGAAGATATTAAGTCAAGTATAGTTAAGTTTATTTACAAGTTTGATTTAAGAAAAGAAAAGTGAAAATGCAATGGCATAAGGCCAAAGTTTCTAATTTGCAAAATAGTCTAAGTTTAGAAAAAAAACAAGTATAAACAAAGAAGTTTTTAAAAAGAGGGGGAGATTTAGAAATCAAAGAAATGGGGAGGAGATGAAGAGACTAATCTTAAGCATAAGTTTAAAAGTTAAGATTTGAAAAAATCTGACTAATGGGCTGCAATCCAATAGGCAAGAATGCCATATAGAAACCCAAATTCCCTTGGACATTAGAATCAAGCAACAAACAATGCATAACATATTAACTTGAAGACCAAGGCATCAAATAAAGATAGCCACATCCAAGCTTTAGCCACTCCATAATCTTCTTCAAATTGGCCTATGTAGTAGATAAATTCCACAAGTCACATATTCAAAATAACAGCTTCACAATGATCATGTTGCAGATGAACTCATATGGATCTTCAATGATGTATCAAATGATGTTTCAAATTGCAAGCACTTGGTTATATGAAAGTTGGCATTGGCCAAGTCCTTTTGCATAGGGATGTTGTCTAAATTCTAAGTCCAATTGCCCAAGATCAAACCAACAGTCTACACAATAGTTTTTTAGGGTTTTTTATTCTTATTATGTACATTAATGGTCAAAGACCACACAAGCAAACAAAATGTGCACAAACAAGATATATCACACAATATGTTCCAAGAGGACAAAGTGAAAATGACATTAATATAAACAATTAGAATGGTACGAATAATGGAAAATGAATAGAGCTTAAAATGAAAGGGCATTAAAAGTAAATGACTTCAAATTAAATGTTAGTTGTTAATGAATTAGAAGTTAGTATTTATTTTGCTTTTTTTTATTGTTTAAGTCATCCTTTGGAGAATACTCAACTCACTTATTACAAGCACAAATACTTGAACCAAGACATCTTCCAAAGGAACGAAAAAAGGACAAGTTTCCATACAATACCATGAAAGAGGGGAGAGTTACAATCTCACTAACTAGAATGCTATGCCTTTTTGTGTCAACAATTTAGCGCTATATTAAGCAATCGTAATTGGACTTATGTAGAAGTCACAACTAATTGAGGTCGGGCAATAGAATTTTGGTGTTAACGCATGTTAGAGACATAGTATAATTGACTATGCTCATGAAACATACCACACACAAAAAGAATATGCAAAAGAGGTGGCCTAATCTCATCCATACTTATGTTTATTTTTCAATCAACTAGCCTTAGGACCTTTAGTTATCATAGGTCAAATGAAATGGATGCATAAAGAAGGACAATTAGATGAAGAGGGAGGGGAATAAATCAAAACTCAAATTTGACAAAGGAGGAATTTTACCAAATTAAGATCATTCATTTATTTTGGGATTTTGAATGTACATTCCATCAATCCCCTAAATCCAATGATCTTAACCTAACAAAGTCAAATCAACCTTGACCAAGGCCCAACAACACAAGTCAAACATATACAAACAATTAAAATGACTCAACACAATTATTTGACATTTATTCAATTTAAAAATACTAAAAATAATGCATTAAATTAAATATGGTTTGTCAAATTCCTAAAATCTCATCAAAACACCAAAGGAATGGTCATAAGATTTATCATAGGTCAAACAAGGTCAAAGGACCTTGGTGAAAAAAATTCAGAATTTTTGGAAACTTAAAAGTATTTTTAAACAATTAAAAATACTCATAAAATAAATTAAATCATGAAAAATATTAATAATGATCCAAAAAATAATTTTAATTCAAAATAAGAAAGAGGATATTATTTTAAAAAAATTGGCGAAACTCTCATATTTTTTGGATCAATATTAAATTTAATATGAATTAATGAAAATAAAACAAATTAAATGAAATTCAAATAATCAGAAAAAACGTGGACCACATGATCTCCCTCATTAATTGAGGTGGCAGATCAAGTGGATGCAAATGTGAGCTCCATGGTATCCTTGAGTCAGCGCGCCACACCAATGGTAATCAGAACAAACGTGTGAGATTAAAACATTTTAAATGAGATCAATGGCTCAGAACCAGTCCATCACACCACCGGCGCTGGAACCCTGGTCACCTTCTCAAGCGAGGCTCACCGGACTAGTTCAGTCATCACCATCAGAAAAATGAAAAAGGAGGACATGATCTGAAAGAAAAAATGGCGTAGAGCACGAATCTGATCTCAATTTCAACTAACTCCAAATATATGGAAAGATATGAGGAGTTGAATTTTGAGGTGTGTCAACTGAGTTGCTTCTACTTGACCTCAAAGTAACTCAATCTTCTTGCCTACATTGGTAGGACTTTAGACAACCAAAGATCCAAGAGAATTGATGAGAATTGAGTGAGAATTGAAGAGAAGAAGATTTCTGAAAATTAACTTCAATGTTGTGTAGAACTCGATCTTGCTTGCTTCAAACTTTACTTGATCACACTCGAGGAGCTTGTAGAAGTGGTTTGGCAATGGAACAAAGCTTTGGATCCTGGAGTTTTTGAATCTCCAAACAGTGAGATTCAAACTCAATTTTCAAGTTGAAAATTCTCAGGTTTTCCCTTGAATTGTGAGGGTTTCAATTGGGGGAAAAGCTGGCGCACAATGTGTGTTTGCAATGAGCTCAGAGGACTTGTATTTATAGCATTTGGGATTGATAATTGCACACTTGAAAATTTGCTAAATTTGGCAATGTGATGCACAAGCTTGCATGGGCGTTACATGCCCGTGAACAATCCAATTTGATCCAATTGCAATTGTACTGAAATTCAAATGATGCTTGAGTTGCAAGGCAATGTAAAATGGAGTTTTGGACATTTGATTTTTCCACTTGATGCACAGTCATAGCAAACCTCTTCCAAAATGCATGAAATAGGACTCTTTGGAAAGCTTAGGTCACGTGGAACAACTTTTATGTTGGACACTTTTCCATTTGGGACTTGGATCATGGTAAATTTTGAGATGGACGTTTGTAAATTTCAACATGTTGAAATTTTTTCTAAGTGTTAAGTCATATATCTCAATATTCCACCTTACTTAACTTTTTATGTGAGCTCCAAATGAGAAACGTGTCTTCATGAAAGTTGTATCTCTCTCAAAGGCCTTAAAATGGTCATCAATTTCATGTCATTTGGATTTAGAATGATAGAGTTATGCATTTTTGAAGTTGAGGAAAATCACTTGTTCAATGGTATAGGGCAAAAATGACCTATAATATATCCTCATATCACATGCTCATAAAAGTTGATTTAGCTCTCACTCCAAACATCAAAGTTGAAGTATACATCTTTAATTTGATTTTTAAACTTGAAAATCTTTCATCTCCTAAAATTAAGTAAGTTATAGTCTTGGAAAGTTGACTTTCAAATTAGGGTTTAAACAAAATGACCTATAATGTTTCAACATGTAAAATGACTTTCCAAGCAAACATAGCTCTAGACTTAAACATGAAAGTTGTGTGAAATGTCATTTAGAGTAACATTTCTCTTGGAATCATTTTAATATGGTGAAAATTGTAGGAGATAAGGTATAGGGAGGCCCAGTTTTGATCAAATGAATTCATCTGGCCAACCACCATCAACCGACTTGCTAACTTCCAATTATCTTGACTTTCTAGGCTCATGGTAGATCATATATGCATAATATTATTAATTTTTAAACTTCCCTTGATCAATTTGATCAATTGGTGAGATAGCTTGTTGGAGAAGTTACTTAAGACACCTAGTCAAACTAGGGTTTCGAAAGCAAATCACCTCCAAATTCTTGAAGAACGCTTGATCAATATAACATGTATAGATCATTGGGACTAATATATGATACTTTGAGACATTGTGAATCAATCCTTGGATGTGCTTGTAAGACCCCAATTTTGACCCTAAGATCCCTCATGGGATCATAACATTGCATTTGCATTGCCTCAAGGATCTTTAGCATCTTGGTTCCCTTTGCCTTTGGGTGGGACTCCTTGTGATTGGTTTGAGATCACAAAGCATGCTTGAATTATACATCATTGTTTCTCTTACTTTGGTTTACTAACTAAAAGCACAAAAATGTGTCACTAACATCTTTTGTTTGAAGCTTGAGTATCATCCAAGACACTTTGTGGGTTCTATTTAGATGATCAATCAACACAAGGGAATGGCTTGACATACTTCCAACAGGTTCAAATGGGGTATATTCGTCAGTCAAAACGTTAATCGTGAAGGAGCAAAAGTTTGTTCATGAGTTGTCATGCTCGCTAGGCGAGTAGAATTGGTCGCCTAGCGAGTCCCAAGAAAAGCCACCAGAATCACCTACGCTCAGAGGAATTTCTTGAACTGTCATGCTCGCTACGCGAAGCCCAAGTGGTTAAAAAAACGAAAAATGAAAAAAGAAAACGAAATAGATAAATAAATAAATAAAATATAACAGAAAAATTTTGGACTTGGGCCTCTCTCATTTGAGCCCACAGGTCCACAAAAATCAGGTTATAAATTCAGAGTTTCAGTGAAATAAAAGAATTTTATTCCTATTACCCTGGCAGGGAAAAAGATAGTGAGAGAAGAGCTAACAGAGTTCAGAGCAACCTCCAGAGACTGAAGGGAACTCATCGGCAAAGAACCAATTCCCTCTCATATAAACCCTAAGAGTGCTTTGCAAACCCAACCGTGCCATTCAATTTCATCGGTCTCTCCAATCAGGTTTGCCCTTATCCCTATTACTCTATGCTTTAAATTTGAATGCTCTGAATGTATGAGGTATTATGGGTGAATTTGATACCCTTTTGATGCATGTGTTTGACAAGAGGTTTAGGCCTCCTACCCTTGGTTGCTTTTTGTGAGCTTTTGTGAATTTTAATGGCATGATTCATGTGGTTACATTTTGATTTGGGGGCAACTCCTGATTACCCTATCTTGTTTCTCTAACCTGTTTGTTGAGTTTTATTTTGTGAGGGCTCATATGACTCTTGCAGAGATGGCTTGCCTGGTGTTCCACTTTAATTGTGGGATACCACCTGGAGGTTTATTCCGATTACCTATACTAACTCACTTTCTTTGATGGTGCTAGCTTGAGAGATCTCTGGGTTTCTTATCTCTTTAATTGCTATTACTTCGGATCTTTATCCGTATGGTAGATCTCTCGATCCCTTTACTTTTCCCGCACGTTACCGATTTCTTAGGTTTCGTATAGCCTCTCGTGGCATGTCATTTAAGGTAGCGAGGTTCCGTCATCTAGGACTGCCCTTTTTGCATGAGCATCCCTAAACACCCCAAACTCGTTGATTTTTCTTCTCCTAAGAACATGTTATCTCCTTCTACTACAGGCGAGTAAGTCTCCAAAGGTCGAGCATCTGGTAGATTGCGTAGTAACGTCGTTCACCCCAAAACACAACCCTTACCCCATAGGTGGTCCAACTACGTTTTGCTCTAATTTTCATCCCAAATGAGATACGTAGGCATAAAACGCGATGTCTTAGCGAGCACACTCCTCTTTAACCCATAGGTAGCCGAGCTACGAAGACTCTGATTCTCAGATTCATATAAGATACATATGTAGTGGATGCGACGTCCGTGCGAGTCATTTTCTTTTGACCCTTCTTTTAGTAAGTAGTACATTAGATAAACATACACGCTTTTCTCATCCCTTCAATCATGTTTGCACAAATAAATTTTCAAAAAAAAAAACAACCTTTTCAACAAATGTGAAAAGGGCTCCCTAGGAGTACCTAGGATGCTTTGGGTGCCTAATACCTTCCCATTGCATAACCAACCCCCTTACCCAGATCTCTGACATTTTTACTAGTTTTTGATTCGATAAAACTTTTAGGTTTTTGTTCGCTTTCTAACCATTCCTTTAGATAAATAGAAGTGCGGTGGCGACTCGACTTGTATGATTTACCTTGGATTTAGTCAATATCTCTATTGGTAACGAATACCCCGCTACAGAAAAATGGCGACTCTGCTGGGGAGCGAAACATCCTAGTGGGTTTTGCCTACTTTTCATATTTGTTGTATTGTATTGTATATTTTTTTTTGTGACATATTTTTGTGCAATTTGGGATTACTGTATTGTATGTAATGATTGAATTGTTTGAATATTAATTCCTTGTATGCTTGGTGATCTTTGTGAGATGAGTTCTATACTCAGACTCGAGTGCACTTAGGAGAGGAGAATGGCATAGTCTTGTCGACTTGTGTGGAGTTATTCCTTAGCAAGTTGACTTGCAAGTCCATTCACTTGGTGGAGGTTATGTTGGGATCAATAATGTCACACAAGTAAGTTGTGGTTAGACATTACGCTTTCCAATATAGACCTTAGAAGCCAAGGACCTTAGTTTACCAAGCCCATCTTGGCCTATTCTTAGGATGTAGTGCGAAAGTCGTTCAAGTGTAAGATTTGATACGATTGTTACGCGATACTACACTCATAGGAGTCTCTCTTGAGAATATTTTCGGAATACGAGTAGTCGTTTCTCCAATAATATCCGAAAGATGGGATGATGACTATAGGAACCTCTTATAGAACATGTTTAGCAGGTTTAAACCCTAGTACACTCCCTTTTAGGTGGTTCTTAACCTAACTCCATGCTCGTGACTTACAACAAACCCTTGATTCATGGTTGATCCGTTCATGAATCCTTAATATCAATGGAACTTGGGTGTTGATAAGGTGTAAACCATAATCCACCAAAATGGATGATTGATATTAAGGATAACATGATCCATCCCATGACCTTTGTTTGGTGTGATTTGCTTGATCCTTGAGTGTGATTGTTAAATTCGTGCATTCATGCACCCATTTGCATCCATATCATCAATAAATAAGAAAATTTTCAAGGAACTTAAGGGGTTTATTTGCAAAATTTTCAGACATGGAAAGACAAAGAAGGAATACAAAGAAGTACAGCTTCAGGCAACCAGATTTGAAAAAGTTAAGGAATCTGACATCCTATGTATTAGATCCTTTGGGTTTCAAGGCTCGTTTTGGGAAGCTTCTTCCTCTTCTGACTACTCAGGTGGATGAAGGATTGGTGAGTGTATTGGTGCAGTTTTATGATCCCTTGTACCGTTGCTTCACGTTTCCGGATGTCCAGCTTTTGCCTACCCTTGAGGAGTATGCTTACCTTGTGGGTATACCTATTCTAGACCAGTTGCCGTTCAGTGGCTTGGAGAGTATTCCTACTTCTCAAGAGATAGCTGACATGTTACACATAGATGAATCTCTGGTTGGTGCTCATATGACTACCAAAGGTGGAATTCAAGGTCTCCCTTCTGAGTTCCTCATTGCTCAAGCTACTATGTATGGAAAGGCCATGAGTGAGGATGCCTTTGAGGCCATATTTGTACTTCTCATCCATGGATTGGTATTGTTCCCCAACATCGACAAGTTTGTGGATGTGAACGCTATTAGGATCTTCTCTACTATTAATCCCGTTCCGACTCTGTTGGGCGATACCTACTTCTCTTTTCATATGAGGAATGCAAAGGGTGGTGGCGCCATTGTGTGTTGTTTGCCTCTGTTGTATAAGTGGTTTATTTCTCACTTACCTCAGACGGTCGCTTTCAAGGAGAACAAGGAATGTCTACGGTGGTCCACGAGACTTATGTCTCTCACTAATGATGATATCTCTTGGTATAACCATGTGTATGATGGTGTGCGGATTATTGACTCTTGTGGCGAATTCTCCAATGTACCTCTTCTTGGTACATGTGGTGGGATTAACTACAATCCTGTTTTGGCACGTCGGCAGCTTGGGTTCCCCTTAAAGGATAAACCCAATAACATTCTGTTAGAGGGTGTATTCTTTCAGGATGGTAAAGATCCCCAAGGCTTGAAAGCTAGGATGGTCCGCTCTTGGCGCAAGATTCATAGTAAAGGAAGGAAAGAGTTGGGTCCTAAGAATTGCATCGCTTTGGAGCCTTACACTGTTTGGGTTAGGAAGAGGGCGTCTGAGTATCTCATGCCTTACGAGTATCCGAGACCTACACCTATGATTATGGTTGGGGCTTCAACCCTCCCTAATCAAGGAGCAGAGGAGTTGAGAGATGAAGACCGTTCACGTGCCTGGATCCGTGAACGTGAAGAGTTGCTTCAGCAGATTAAGGAGAAGGATGCGTTGATTGAGTTTCTTGAGCATCAGGTTATTGATGATCCTGATGATGCATGGACTTCTCTACTTCCTCAGTCTTCTAAGTTCTGGAAGAGGAGGTATGATCGACTCGCCAAAGAGAAGGCCGATATGGAGGCAGCCTACGAGAGGGAGGTGAAGAGGCTTCGCGCATCTTATCTTCCTGTGTCCCGAGCTTTAGATGATTGTTTCTAGGGATCCATAAGACGATTATTTTCCTTTTCTCTTGTATATGATTGACGATGATGCACTTCTTTTCCCTGATATTATTTGATGAGATATTTCCATATGTGATAAAATGCTTAATATTTCCAGAATTTGCAAATAAAACTCTAAAGTTCCTTTGAAATAAAAAACAAATCATATGCACAAACATTGCATCCATCATATGCATAAGCAGGTTTTGTTTCCGGTCCCTTGCCCTGTGGTTTAACTCTGTGTCCTTCATTTATTTTGAAGACATGCTGACTCACTGGTACTACACTAGAGCCAACATTTCAAGACTGATGGATCACTTAGAGCAAGAGAACCGCGAGCTGAAAGAGGAAGTGGCCAGATTGACTTCCCTAATGGAGTCACTCATGGCTGCCCAGAGCCGGTCTTCTCCGACACCTTCAACTCCTCCCTAGAGGACAGTTATCTCCGAGATTGTCTCCTCTACTGTGCCCGCTGCTAGTACACACTTTGTTCCAACAGCCATGCCAACCGGGTTCCCGTGGGGGATGCCTCCCAATTTCATGCCTGAGGGTCCTGTTCCCACCTTTGCTTCTATGCCGGCATCTAGCCCGGTCCTTGCCGTTCCTCCTCCTGTCGTGCATACTTTGCCCAGGGTAGACGACACCATCTATCATTCTGAGCCGTCTGAGGGTCCAGATGTTTATGAGAAGATGGATGCTATGAACGATCAATTTCTTGAGCTTCGCAAGGAATTGAAAACTCTCAGAGGGAAGGATCTTTTCGGCAAGTCTGCTGCCGAACTCTGCTTGGTTCCAAATGTGAAGATCCCTGTGAAATTCAAGGTCCTTGATTTTGAAAAGTACAAAGGAAATACTTGTCCTCTCAGCCACCTGGTCATGTATGCCAGGAAGATGTCGACTCAAACCGATAATGACCAACTACTCATCCACTACTTTCAGGACAGTTTGTCCGGTGCCATTTTGCGTTGGTACATGGGTTTAGACAACGCGAACATCCGATCCTTCAATGATCTCGGCGAAGCCTTCGTCAAGCAGTACAAGTACAACGTGGATATGGCTCCTGATAGGGATCAAATGAGAGCCATGTCCCAGAAGGATAAAGAAACATTTAAGGAGTACGCCCAGAGGAGAAAGAGATGACTAAGATCTTTTTGAAGACTTAAAGTTCTTTTTATTATGAGCGGATGATTGCTAGTGCTCCTTCTGACTTCACCGAGATGGTGAATATGGGGATGCGTCTGGAAGAAGGGGTCCGTGAAGGACGGTTAACCAGAGAAGAAGGCTCTTCTTCCAAACGTTATGGGGCATTTGCAAAGAAGAAAGATGGAGAGGCACATGCTGTGATCTCCCATGAGAAACCAAGAAGACCCTCTGTGAGGAGGAAGACTGTGCGTCCCGCCAGTAACCAGCACCAGGTAGCTCATATAGCACTTGTTTTCAGAGACAATCAATAATATCAGCAACATAGTAATAATCAGCAACCACATCCGCAATATCAGCAACAACAGCACCGACCGCAGCAGCAGGCCTACCAGCCTCGAGACAGTAATCAAACCAGCATGAGTTACGAGAGGAAAAGGGTCACCTTCGATCCTATTCCTATGATGTACGCAAAGTTATATCCCTCTTTGATAGAAAGGAAGCTGATTACTCCGAGAGACCCACCGGTTATACCTGCTAACCCCCAGTGGTGGTATAAGCCTGAGTTACATTGTGTTTACCATTCTGGTGCTCCCGGCCACGACGTGGAGAATTGTTACCCTTTGAAGACCAAGGTTCAAGACCTTGTGAGGTGTGGTATTCTATGTTTTGAGGACGTAGGCCCTAATGTGAAGAAGAACCCATTGCCCAAACATGGGAAATCTGTCAACATGGTCCAGGGTTGCCCTGGAAAATACAAGGTCAAAAATGTCAGTCATATTCGATAGTCTCTGGTCCAAATGCATCGTTTGTTGTATGATTACAGTCATTATGAGCATGACCATGATAGATGCCGAGTCTGCTCTGTTAACCGATTGGGTTGTTGCCAGGTGCACAAGGATGTTCAGGAAATGCTAGACGAAGGAGTCATTGAGATCCTTCAAAACAGGAATGTTGATGAAAATGAGCCTGAGGTCAACGTGATTTCCCCAGTGTTCCGGATACCCGAGCCTGTTATCATCAAGTAAAATGGTAGCAAGCAGAAGGCTTCTCCCGCTCTGATCATTAGGCCTACTGGTCTTGTGCCTTACTCTTCTGAAAAGGCAGTTCCCTATCGCTACAACGCCGTAGCAGTAGAGAATGGGAAAGAGGTGTCCTTGCCCTCTCTTTCTGTTGTGAATATTGCCGATGTTAGCGGTTTGACCCGTAGTGGCCGTGTATTTTCAGCACCGCCGAAGCCTCAAATTAATGCGGATTTTGTTGAACGCCCGATCGGGAACGCTGTGAATTCTCCGAATCCGGCACTTGCTATTAAGCCCTCCTACATACTGAAAACTCCTACTTCTGTTGGCCCGAGTGGCAATGTGAAAGAAGACTGTGATGAGATGCTAAGACTCATCAAAAGGAGCGAGTACAATGTTGTAGACCAACTTCTACAAACGCCATCCAAAATATCTGTGTTATCCTTACTCTTAAATTCAGAACCACAGCGAGAGGCTCTGCAGAAGGTGTTGGATGTGGCATATGTAGATCACGAAGTCACTTTGGAGTAATTCAATAGCATCGTTGCAAACATTACTGCTTGCAACAACCTGAGCTTTTGTGACTCTGATCTCCCTGAGGAGGGAAGAGACCACAACTTGGCTTTACACATATCTATGAATTGCAAAGACGACGCCATGTCCAATGTGCTGGTGAACACCGGGTCATCATTGAACATATTTCCAAAGTACACTCTCTCAAAGCTATCATATCAAGGGTCTCCCATGAGGCAGAGTGGAGTAGTTGTGAAGGCTTTCGATGGGTCTCGCAAAACTGTGATTGGGGAAGTTGATCTCCCAGTCAAGATCGGACCAAGTGATTTCCATATTACCTTCCAGGTTATGGACATTCACCCATCGTATAGTTGTCTCTTACGCAGACCATGGATTCACGAGGCAGGCGCCGTGATGTCCACCCTACACCAGAAATTGAAATTCGTGAAAAACAAGAAGCTGGTGGTGGTAGGGGGAGAAAGGGCTCTCCTGGTTAGCCATTTGTCTTCCTTCTCTTATATAGATGTTGAGGTTGAAGTTGGAACTCCTTTCCAAGCTTTATCTATTGCTGAGCCTATTGAGAAGAGAACTCCTTCATTTGCTTCCTACAAAGATGCAAAGCTGGCCATTGAGCGTGGTGCAACCACTAGTTTAGGAAAAATGATTGAGTTAGAAGACAACGAGTCCCGGGCTGGCATAAGTTTTTCTTCTGGGACTTTCAACAAGCAAGGGTTATTCAAGAGTGGAGGTTTCATCCACACTGGTCTAGATGAGGAGGTTGCTGCCGTTTTAGAAGAAGATGCAGAGGATTCTGGCAATTTCATCATCCTTGGAGGGGTCTGCAACAATTGGGTCGCTGTGGATATTCCAACAGTTGTCCATAAGTCAACGTAATGATCACTTTGTTTAAAAACCCTTCTCCCGTGCCAAAAGGAGGAGTGATAACATTGTTGGCAACATAAATACAATGATATTTTCATTCAATAAATTCATGTTAAATGTTTGTTTTTCCCATTTATTTTCCTTTTTTTTTTTTGCATGAAATTGGTGATCACATAAAACCTCAAAATGGAATAAAATCAATCTTTTCATCTACATAATGATTTGCCTTGTTTGAATTCTAAATCTTTTCATATCCAAAATCATCATGCAGGTTGATTTCTAAACCCATTGAACATAATGACCCAACACCATCTCCCAATTTTGAATTCCCTGTATTTGAGGCAGAGGAAGATGATGTTGAAGAGATTCCTGGTGAGATCACCCGGCTACTTGAGCATGAAGAGAAGATCATTCAGCCGCATCTTGAGAATCTACAAACAGTCAACTTGGGGTCTGAAGATTGTGTGCGAGAGGTAAAGATTGGGGCACTTCTGGAAGAATCTGTTAAGAAGGGGTTGATTAAGTTGCTACGAGAATATGTCGACGTCTTTTCTTGGTCGTATGAAGACATGCCTGGTCTAGATACTGATATTGTGCAACATTTCCTACCTCTAAAGCCTGAGTACATGCCTGTAAAGTAGAAGCTCAGAAGAACTCATCCTGATATGGCAGTGAAGATCAAAGAGGAAGTTGAGAAGAAAATTGATGCGGGGTTCCTGGTGACTTCTATATATCCTCAATGGGTGGCCAATATTGTGCTCGTGCCTAAGAAAGATGGAAAAGTCCGGATGTGTGTGGACTATAGAGACTTGAATAAAGCTAGTCCGAAAGATGATTTCCCTCTACCACATATTGATATGTTGGTAGACAATACAGCTAAATTCAATGTCTTTTCTCTTATGGACGGATTTTCCGGATATAATTAGATTAAGATGGCACCCGAGGATATGGAGAAGACAACATTCATCACACCTTGCGGAACATTCTGTTATCGAGTGATGCCCTTCACTTTGAAGAACGCCGGAGCCACGTATCAACGAGCTATGACCACCTTGTTTCATGATATGATGCACAAGGAGATTGAGGTTTATGTTGACGATATGATTGCTAAGTCAAGAACGGAAGTTGAACATGTAGAGCATTTGTTGAAGCTTTTCCAGCGTTTGAGGAAATATAAGCTTCGTCTGAATCCCAACAAGTGTACATTTGGAGTCTGTTCTGGCAAGTTATTGGGCTTCATTGTTAGTGAAAGAGGTATTGAGGTTGATCCTGCAAAGGTCAAAGCAATACAAGAGATGCCTGCGCCCAAATCTGAGAAGCAAGTCCGAGGTTTTCTTGGCCGCTTGAATTATATCTCTGGATTCATATCCCACATGACTGCCACATGTGCGCCTATATTCAAGCTCCTCCGGAAAGATCAGTCCCATGATTGGGCCGAGGATTGTCAGAAAGCCTTTGACAGTATTAAAGAATATCTGTCTGAGCCTCCGATTCTGTCTCTGCCTGTAGAGGGAAGACCTTTGATCATGTATCTGGTTGTTCTTGAAGACTCGATGGGCTGTGTCCTTTGTCAACAAGACGAATCAGGGAAGAAAGAGTATGCTATTTACTACCTGAGTAAGAAGTTCACTGATTGTGAGTCTCGATACTCAATGCTTGAAAAGACATGTTGTGCTTTGGCTTGGGCTGCTAAGCGCTTACGCCAGTATATGATAAATCATACGACTTGGTTGATATCCATAATGGATCCAATCAAGTACATCTTCGAGAAGCCCGCTTTAACAGGGAGAATTGCCCGTTGGCAGATGTTGTTATCTGAGTATGATATTGAGTATCGAGCTCAGAAGGCTATTAAAGGTAGTATCTTGGCTGATCATTTGGCACATCAGCCTATTGAAGATTATCAGTCAGTTCAGTATGACTTCCCGGATGAGGAAATTCTGTATTTGAAAGTGAAAGATTGCGATGAGCCTACACTTGATGAAGGGCCAGAGCCTGGTTCCAGATAAAGTATGGTGTTTGATGGCGCTGTAAATCAGTATGGAAATGGTATTGGGGCCGTGATTATTACTCCTCAGGGCGCGCATATTCCTTTTATAGCAAGGCTAACTTTCAAATGCACGAATAATATGGCTGAGTATGAGGCCTGTATTATGGGATTGGAGGAATGTATTGATCTAAGGATCAAGCATCTTGATGTATATGGTGATTCGGCCCTCGTTGTTAATCAGATTAAGGGTGAATGGGAAACGAATCAGCCTGGCCTCATTCCATACAAAGATTATGCGAGGAGGATTTCAACGTTCTTTACTGAGGTTCACTTCCATCATATTTCTCGAGATGAGAATCGGATGGCAGATGCTCTTGCTACACTTGCTTCGATGATTGTGGGTAAATTGTGGAATGAAGTCCCCAATATCACCGTGATGGGCTTGGACAGACCAGCTCATGTATTTGAAGTAGAAGAAGTAAAAGATGATAAGACGTGGTATTATGATATCAAGTGTTTCCTTCAGAGCCAGATTTACTCGCCTGGGGCATTTGTAAAAGATAGGAAGACTTTGAGGAGATTGTAAGGCAGTTTCTACCTCAATGGCGAAGTGCTTTACAAAAGAAATTTTGACATGGTTCTGCTCAGATGCGTGGATAGACACAAAGTAGACCTGTTGATGACTGAGGTCCATGAGGGTTCATTTGGTACTCATTCCAATGGACATGCCATGGCTAGAAAGATGTTGAGAGCAGGCTACTATTGGCTGACAATGGAGTCTGACTGCTGCAAATTTGTGAAGAAATGCCACAAGTGTCAGATTTTTGCTGATAAGATTCATATTCCCCCGACACTTTTGAATGTGATCTCATCACCATGGCCTTTCTCCATGTGGGGAATTTACATGATTGGCATGATAGAGTCGAAAGTGTCCAATGGACAAAGATTTATTCTCGTAGCAATTGATTACTTCACCAAGTGGGTTGAAGCGGCGTCGTATGCAAATGTGACCTGGCAGGTGGTCGTGAAGTTTATCAAGAATCAACTCATATGCCGATATGGTGTGCCAGATAAGATCATTACTGATAATGGATCTAATTTGAATAACAAGATGATGAAAGAGTTGTGTAGTGAATTCAAGATTACACATCATAATTCTTCTCCGTACAGACCCAAGATGAATGGGGTTGTTGAAGCTGCTAACAAGAATATCAAGAAAATTATCCAGAGGATGGTTGTTACGTACAAAGATTGGCATGAGATGTTGCCATTCGCTTTGCATGGCTATCGTACATCTGTCCGGACTTCAACAGGGGCAACCCCTTTCTCTCTTGTTTATGGCATGGAGGCGGTACTCCCAGTAGAGGTGGAGATCCCATCAATGAGAGTCTTGATGGAGGCCAAGTTGACTGATGCTGACTGGGTTCAGAGTCGTTATGACCAGCTAAACTTGATTGAAGAGAAGAGATTGACTACCATGTGCCATGGTCAGTTATATCAGCAGAGAATGAAGAAAGCTTTTGATAAGAAGGTCAAGCCTCGTGTGTTCCGAGAAGGTGACCTTGTGCTCAATAAAGTTTTGTCTTTCGCGCCTGATTCCAGGGGCAAGTGGACTCCAAACTATGAGGGTCCGTATGTTGTTAAGAGAGCCTTTTCAGGCGGTGCTTTGATACTTACAACTATGGATAGGGAGGATTTCACTCGTCCTGTGAATTCAGATGCAGTCAAGAAATACTTCGCCTAAAAAATCTTTCTTCCTCAGCAGCTTGGATCTCTTTGGGCAAGAGCGGTATTTGGTGGTTGATCCCGATAAATCCTTTATCTCCTCGGATAGATTCCCCAGTAGAGTTGTTGGTGTGGTGGACCTTGTCTGTGATAACTCTCGTCCCCAGCTGGAATGATTGATGATTCATCCCTTGCAGAGTTCTTTGCTTCCTGGTATCTCTGATCCCCAGCAAATTGGATACTCCCCGGTGAACTTGGCTTTCTCTCTTGAGATGTAGTACCGGGTGGTTGATTCCTGGACCTGGTTGTGTTAGATATGTATGTCTGTCAGCATACATCATACATAAACCACGCATATTCATGCATAATTATAACATTCAGATATTCATGTTGCATTCTTTGCCATATATCGTTGTTTGCTGTCTCCTACTATTTGGTGATATACTTCCCCGATCAGATGTGTGTGTCTGATCTCTCCATATAGAGTCAGCTCCATAAGCAGAAAGCGTCTATCCTTTCTTCCATATTCCCCACCGGGTTATATCCTCGTGGGTGTTGATTATTTTTGTTCCTTCCCAACACATATACTGGGATGGTTTTCCCCATTGAGTTATATCCTCACCGGGACAAGTCTTGATTTGGTGTGCCTATCTAGTTTGATCCTAGATCGGTCTCTTGAGACTCTTTTCCTGTTTCCCCGTGGTAAATGAATAATTGCTCAATAATTAGTAATTATCATCCCCGGCGGAGTCTGTGTTTCTCTACCCTCATACCGGTAGTTGTAAACCCAATTTCTTCCCTTTTTGCAGAGTAACTATTTTTGCTCATCTTTAATTGGTGACAGTTATCTTCATCCAATATTCGGTGATGATATCCCCTCATCTTCTTGGATAATTGCCCTGATTACGCAATTTATCCCCAGTGGGTCATCTCTCGTCTACCTTGTTGTTATTGGTAACAATTGTTTCTCCCCTGAATTGGTCATCATTATATACCTAGTTTCGGTATCCCGATCCCTTTTCTTTTCGGTTGATTTATCCTTTATTAACTCAGTAACCGGTTATGGATAATCGTCCATGCGAGTATATTATCTACGTTCTAACGCCTTTTGTTCTTCCCCAATTGAGTAAGATTTGTATCCCCTTTGTGGAGTCGAATATCCATCCTGTAATCGAGTTTGATTTTAGCCCTCTTTTGGATGATGAGTGTTTTGGGAATATTCCCCAATTCACGCCTTGGTTGGTCACCTATTATATGCCCAGTAACCGGTATCCCTGGTGTTCCTTCCTCTCTGCTCCCTATTATGACTTTTTGTCCCCTGTGGAGTCAGAATCCTTGAGTTGAAGTATACCTTTTAGGTTTTCCTCAGACGTTTTGAAGTTTTGATATCTCTCACCCTTATACCGGTCTTGGATATTCATCTCTTCATGAGCATGTTGTATCTCTCACCCTCATACCTGGCGTTCAGATCACATGTCTCCTTGAGCTTATTACCCAGTAACCGGTAATACCTCGTCCCACTGCTTCCCCGGGAGTGTCCTTGTGGACATCCCCAGCGAAGTCCCTTAGTGGATTGTTTTCATCCGGATTTTATCCGAAGTATCCGCTGTGGATAGTTTTTTGTTGTATTGACATATTCCCCAATACATGCATCTTCGAGTCAGCTCGAGTCTTTCCATTGGATCTTTTCCCTTTGGAATTATGTTCCCCACGCTTTGAGTTGTGACCTGCTCGCGCATTTTTATCCCTTTTCTATCCCCAGGAGAGTCCCCAGGGTCTTGGTCCCATGGACTGAATTGCTCATATGGATTATCAGTGGCTTCTGATTTCTTTGCTTTTGTGGACACATATCTCCACAGAGTGCTACCATTTTTCATACCTACATTTGCATCATGAGGTCTCTTAGGGACCAAAATTCATCTCTTTGTTATTATTTAAGCCCATTCTACCCCGTCGAGACGAAGATTTTAACCTTCACTTCTCCGGCTAGAATGACCTTAAATAGGGGCATCTGTAAGACCCCAATTTTGACCCTAAGATCCCTCATGGCATCATAGCATTGCATTTGTATTGCCTCAAGGATCTTTAGCATCTTGGTTCCCTTTGCCTTTGGGTGGGACTCCTTGTGATTGGTTTGAGATCACCAAGCATGCTTGAATTATACATCATTGTTTCTCTTACTTTTGTTTACTAGCCAAAAGCATAAAAATGTGTCACTAACATCTTTTGTTTGAAGCTTGAGTATCATCGAAGACACTTTGTGGGTTCTATTTAGATGATCAGTCAACACAAGGGAATGGCTGGAGATACTTCCAACAGGTTCAAATGGGGTCTATTCGTCAGTCAAAACGTTAATCATGAAGGAGCAAAAGTTTGTTCATGAGCTGTCATGCTCGCTAGGAGAGCAGAATGGATTGCCTAGCGAGTCCCAAGAAAAACCACCAGAATCACCTACGCTCAGAGGAATTTCTTGAACTGTCATGCTCGCTAGGCGAAGCCCACGTGGTTAAAAAAAAACAAAAACGAAAAATGAAAAAAAAATACGAAAAAGAAAAAAAAATTAAAATAAATAAATAAATAAATAAATAAAATATAACAGAAAATTTTTGGACTTGGGCCTCTCTCATTTGAGCCCACAGGTCCACAAAAATCAGGTTATAAATTCAGAGTTTCAATGAAACAACAGAATTCTATTCCTATTACCCTGGCAGGGAAAAAGATAGTGAGAGAAGAGCTGACATAGTTCAAAGCAACCTCCAGAGACTGAAGGGAACTCATCGGCAAAGAATCAGTTCCCTCTCATATAAACCCTAAGAGTGCTTTGCAAAACCAACCGTGCCATTCAATTTCATCGGTCTCTCCAATCAGGTTTGCCCTTATCCCCATTACTCTATGCTTTAAATTTGAATGCTCTGAATGTATGAGGTATTATGGGCGAATTTGATACCCTTTTGATGCATGTGTTTGACAAGAGGTTTAGGCCTCCTACCCTTGGTTGCTTTTTGTGAGCTTTTGTGAATTTTAATGGCATGATTCATGTGGTTACATTTTGATTTGGGGGAAACTTCTGATTACCCTATCTTGTTTGTTGAGTTTTGTTTTGTGAAGGCTCATATGACTCTTGCAGAGATGGCTTGCCTGGTGTTCCACTTTATTTATGGGATACCACCTGGAGGTTTATTCCGATTACCTGTACTGACTCACTTTCTTTGATGGTGCTAGCTTGAGAGATCTTTGGGTTTCTTATCTCTTTAATTGTTGTTACTTCGGATCTTTATATGTACGGTAGATCTCTCGATCCCTTTACTTTTCCCGCACGTTACCGTTTTCTTAGGTTTCGTATAGCCTCTCGTGGCATGTCATTTAAGGTAGCGCGGTTCCTTCATCTAGGACTGCCCTTTTTGCATGAGCATCCCTAAACACCCCAAACTCATTGATTTTTCTTCTCCTAAGAACACGTAATCTCCTTCTACTACAGGCGAGTAAGTCTCTAAAGGTCGAGCATCCGGTAGATTGCGTAGTAACGTCGTTCACCCCAAAACACAACCCTTACCCCATAGGTGGTCGAACTACGTTTTGCTCTGATTTTCATCCCATATGAGATACGTAGGCATAAGACGCGATGTCTTAGCGAGCACACTCCTCTTTAACCCATAGGTACCCGAGCTACGAAGACTCTGATTCTCAAATTCATATGAGATACGTATGCAGTGGATGCGACGTCCTTGCGAGTCATTTTCTTTTGACCCTTCTTTTAGTAAGTAGTACATTAGATAAACATGCTTTTCTCATCCCTTCAATCATGTTTGCACAAATAAATTTTCAAAAAAAAAAACAACAACCTTTGCAACAAATGTGAAAAGGGCTCCCTAGGAGTACCTAGGATGCTTTGGGTGCCTAATACCTTCCCATTGCATAACCAACCCCCTTACCCAGATCTCTGACATTTTTACTAGTTTTTGATTCGATAAAACTTTTAGGTTTTTGTTCGCTTTCTAACCATTCCTTTGGATAAATAGAAGTGCGGTGGCGACTCGACTTGTATAATTTACCTTGGATTTAGTCAATATCTCTAATGGTAACGAATACCCCGCTACAGTGCTCTTATCTATGAGGGTCTCAAACCCTAGATGTGGACTTGAGAGATAAATGATGATCATGGCCTACCTACAAAAGGGTTAGGCAAATGCAAAGACATATTTTTGGTATATTGGTTAGTAAAAATGATGATATACAAGTATGATACAATCACATAATGCTTGGTGATCTCTCCCAAAGAAAACCCAATGAAAGAGGGGTAAGGGATATGCCAAGGTATGACCCCAATGCCAATGCATATGATGAAATTGCATGAGGGACCTTAGGCCCAAAATTGGGGTTTTACATATCCAAAAAATAATTTTAATTTAGAAATTGGAAGAGAAAAATATTTTAATTTTTTCGGTGAAGGTCCCATATTGTTTGGATCAGTATTAAAATTAATATGAATTACTGAAATTAAAGCAATTAAAATGAAAATAAGAAATTACAAGAATACGTGGACCATCTGATCTCCCTCATTAATTGAGGTGGCAGATCAAATGGTCCCTAGCACGCGTTCCATGTGGTCTTGAGTCAACTACGCTGCACATGTGGTAATTAAAACCAACGCCTAAGATTAAAACAAAATGAATGGATCATGTGGTTCAGAGACCTGCCAACGCATCGTCGGAGCCAGAGCTCTGGTCTTCTTCTCCGGTGGACCTCACCGGACTAGTCCATCTTCAACCATTACCAAAATGAAAAAGCAAGACATGGATTTAAAGAAAAAATGCTCAAGAGCTTGGATATGACCTCAATTTTGTCTAACTCCAAGTATATAGGAAGATATTGGGAGTTGAATTTTGAGGGTCATGGTCTGAGTTGGTTTGATTTGACCTCTAAGCAACTCAATCTTGTTTCCTCAATTGGTAGGACTTAAGAAACCAAGAATCAACAATAATAGTGGAGAAAGAAGAGCGAATCGAAGAGTGGAAAAATATGGAAATTCACCTTCAATGGAGCTTCAGATTGGCACGATCTTGCTCTCAATTATGCTTGGCCTTGCTTCAGATGCTTGATGAAGTAGAAATGAATCTAGGAAAGGGATGGGCTCTTTAATGGTGAGGGTTTAGGGTTGCTGAATCAAAGTTGGGCCATGGGGTCCTTATTTCTGAGCAAGAGAGCTTCTATTTGTAGGCCAATGTCAATGATATTTGCACACTTCCATTTTTGGAAAAATTTGAAAATATCTCTTGCATGCTTGCATGGGCGTGTGATAGGCCCATCAAGTCATGCACTTAGGTCCAAAAATGAGTCTCAGCCATTCTGAAATCATGTTGTGAAGCCATGCACTCGTGTATGAAAAGTGGAACTTGAAATCTTCCAAATGGTCCTTCAACTTTAAGTCGTGCACAAGTTCCTCATACTTTGTCCAAATGATATGATATTTGACTTTTTAGAAAGGTTAGATTACGAGAAGCAACTTTCTTGTTGAACACTTTTTCATTTGAAGTATGGATCAAGATGAATTTTGAGGTGGAAGTTTGGAAAATCAAACATATCAAAAAATATTCTAAGTACCAAGCCATATGTTCACTTCTTCCACCACGAATCACTCTTTCTATGGGTTTAAAATGAGAAACTTTCATTCATCAAAGTTGTAGATATTTCAAACCCTGTAAATTTGGTAAAAAATTGGACCTCATTTGGATTTGGCATGAAGGAGTTATGCATTTTAGAAGTTGAGGAAAATCACTTGTTCAATGGTATTAGCCCAAAAAAACCTATAATGTTTCCTCTTGGAACATCCATTTTGAAGTTGAATTTACACTTACTCCAAACATAAAAGTTTAAGTAGAAATCAAGAAATTGATCATGGAATTTGAATGGGTTTCATATCATAAAATTTGAGCAAGTTATGATCTTTGGAAGTTGACCTCTAATATAGGGTTTAGACAAAATGACCTATAATATTTCACCATAAAAATTGACTTTCTAAGTAAAACTAGCTCTTGACCTAAACATGAAAGTTGTTTGGAATGTCATCTAGAGTAACTTTTCTCTTGGAATAATTTTCATATGATACAAAATGTAGGAGATAGGGTCTAGGGAACCCTAGTTTTGACAAGTTAAATTCCTTTGGTCAACCACCATGAACCAACTTGCTAGCTTGATATTATATTGACTTTTGGGACTCATGGAGGATCATATATGCATAAGATTAATAAATGTGAAGTATCCGTTGAAATATTTGAGCAATTGGTGAAGAAACTTGTTGAAGAAGTCACACAAGATACCCTGGTGAATTAGGGATTCCAAGGCAAACAAGGTTCACACTCTTGATGATTTCTTGATAAAAATTAACATTTGAAGATCATGGGGATTCATATATGACACTTAGAGACAAATTAAACCAACTCTTGATTAAGCTCCTTGCATTAAGGGTCTCAAACCCTAGATACGAGCTTGATAGAGCATTGGTGAGCATGTGCACTACCTACAAAAGAGTTAAACTATATAATGACATATTTTTGGTATTTTGGTTAGTAAACAAGGAAAAATGAAGTATGATACAATCAAATGTGCTTGGTGATCATCATAATGCAAACCCAATGAATAAGGGGTAAGGAGGATGCCAAGTTGTGATCCAATGCTAATGCATATGATGAGATAGCATGAGGGATCTTAGAGTCAAAATTGGGGTCTTACAACTGCCCCTATTTAAGGACATTCTAGATGAGGAGGTGAAGGTTAAAATATTTGTATCGAATCAGTAGAATGGACTTAAATAATAACGTATAGAAACATATTTTTGTCTCTAAGAGACCTCATGATGCATATGATATGAATGTTAAAAATAATCTCAATGGGGAAATGTTTCCACAAAGGAAAAGAATCCGGAGAGACTGAAAGTTCGCAGGAGTATAATGCATTCCGTAAGGAAAACTCATTGGGGAGACAGAGATTCTGGGGGATAAAAAGTCCATGCGTAGGTCATGCTACGACTTTAAAACTGTTGGGGGACTCCAGGGGTTCCACGAAAATAAATAAATGGAAAGACTCAGTCAGGGAATAAAATGAACACCTGCATGGAATATGGGTAGATCAGATCAAAGCTGAAATACTCGAACCAAATTGGAAAAGCAGATCTCACTGAGGAAATACGCATTCATACTTAACTGGGGAAGAAATAATCTTCAACACAGGAGTAACAAAAGTATATTATCCACCACCGATTAGTGTGTAAGGAGATAACAAAAATCTGTCCGAGAGGACATCCGTTACCGGTTGGGGTAAACATATCAAGGATGACTCGCTGAGGAAAGAACCAAATCAAATAGGATTTACAACTACCGGTTACTGGGCATAAGACCACAAAGAAAGAGAATATTTGTCACCGGCTAAGGTGAACATACCAAGGATACACTCAAAGGGAAGAATATTCGGCATCAATTAAGATGAACATATCAAGGATAGACTCACCTGGGGACATTAGGAAGAATATCCGTTACCGGTTAGGGTAAACATATCAAGGATAAACTGTCTGAAAAAGAAGGGTAGGAATTATATCTATCGGCTACTAGATAGAATACCGGAGAGAGAATATCTGTCATCGGTTAAGATGAACATATCAAGTATAGACTCCGAGGGGAGAAATAGGAATTACATCTATCAATTACTGGATAGAATACCGAAAAGAGAATATCCATCATCGGTTAAGATGAACATATCGAGGATAGACTCTGCAAAAGGGGAAGCAGGATTTCCATCATAAGCATCAGCATTGGGATCATACCTTGGCACCCTCCCTACACTTTGTCATTGGGTTTGTTTTGGGAGAGATCACCAAGCAGTTTTTGATTTTATGATACTTGTATATTATCAGTTTACTAACTAAAATACCAAAAATATGTCTTTGCATCTATCTAACTCCTTTTGTAGTAAGGGCATGAACTCATTGATTCATTAATCATATCTAGGGTTTGAGACCCTCATGAACAAGGAGCACAACCAATAATTGATGCAAGAATGCTTATAAGAATCATGTATGAGTCCCAATGATCTCCACGTGTTATATTGATTAAGTTTGCTTCAAGAGTTTGGGGGTGATTTGCCTTGGAAACCCTAGTTCGACTAGGTATCTTAAGTAACTTCTCCAACAAGCTATCTCAAAAATTGATCAAATTTCTTAAGGGACACATCAAATATCAACATCTTATGCATATATGGTCTACCATGAGCCAAGAAAGTAAATAGAATTATAAGTTAGCAAGTTGGTTGATGGTGGTTGGCCAAATGAATTCATCTAATCAAAACTGGGTCTCCCTAGACCCTATCTCCTAAACTTTGCACCATATGAAAATTATTCCAAGAGAAAACTTACTATAAATGACATTACAAAAAACTTTCATGTTGATACCTGTAGCGGGGTATTCGTTACCATTAGAGATATTGACTAAATCCAAGGTAAATCATACAAGTCGAGTCGCCACCGCACTTCTATTTATCCAAAGGAATGGTTAGAAAACAAAAACCTAAAAGTTTTAACAAAAACTAGTAAAAGAGAAACAGAGATCTGGGTAAGGGGGTTGGTTATGTAATGGGAAGGTGTTAGGCACCCAAAACATCCTAGGTACTCCTAGGGAGCCCTTTTCACACTTGTTGTAAAGGTTGTTGTTTTTTTTTTGTGAAAATTTTGTTTGTGCAAACATGATTGAAGAGATGAGAAGAGAATATACAAGTTTATTTACATTTTTGTGTTTGGATGGATAAACCCATTGCCTACGTACCATCTTAAAAAAGATTAGGATCAAAACCTCGTAGTTCGGGGTAAAAATCTCAAAAGAGTTGGTGAATTGATAGGTCCAAAAGCCTTAAGGTCTTTTGTTATCAAAGGGAGAAAACTCAACCGAAAACCACAAATCCACCATGTGAGGATAGCTTCAACATGCTGTAGCGGTGTATTCGTCGCTATATGATTTATCGATTAAATCATAAGCAAAGCATACATTGAAATTTCGAGTCGCCACCGCACTTTTATTTATCCAAAGGACTGGCTAAAAAGCGAACAAAAGCCTAAGAAGTTTTACACGTAGAAAACTAATAAAAAGATCAGAGAGTCTGGGTAAGGGGTAAATTACGCAATGGGAAGGTGTTAGGCACCCACTACGTCCTAGGTACTCCTAGGGAGCCCTTTTCACACTTGTTGCAAAAAAAAATTGTTATTTGTTATGACATAAGTATTGTGCAAACATGATTGGGATGATGAGAAAAGAATATACAATTTTTATTGGGTTATTGGGTTTGAACGGATGAACCCGCTGCCTACGTACCTTCCATCAAAGGTAAGGATCAAAACGCCGTAGTTCGGCTAAAAGATTTCCAAAAGTTGGTGGATTCAATTTTAAACAATAGCACTGAGGCTTTTCATTATCAATGGGAGAACACTCGACCAAAAACAACATCCACCATGCGAGGATAGCTTCGACGTACTAGAGGGGTTAGCCCTGTTTTCAGTACGGAAGTCTTACTGTCGACTCACTAAGGATAGGCAAGATTTACATCAACCACAATGATAATTGAAACCTATGGCTAATGCATGAAAAGATTAACAATGGACAAAGCCAAAACAAGTGAATGAGTGAAGTTAATTGATTGTGATTATGAAAGTGGAGTCAAAGTATGATTAAGATTGATTCAAAGAAGTATTATGAAATGGAGTTTGAAAAAAAAGTCAAGGACTTGGGGTCCAGGTTTTTTAGTTTAAAAAGCATGAAGATGTTTGCACAATATCTATGTCAAGTTTGAAATCAAAGTGTGAAAAGGTTTAGGACATAATGAGGATGAATGGATGGGGATGGAAAGTAAAACTTCTTAGAAGGTTCACTTCTTGAAATCATATAGAAGATGATTCAAGTGTGTCCTTTGGAAATAGCAATGGATAATAACAAACAGACAAGAAAGTCAACAAAAGCGGATATCGGATGCCAATCACTGGGCTTATACCAATCTCCTAAAATAAAACTGGATATCAGATGCCACTCAATGGTCTTACACTAATCTCCTCAAACAAAGAAGTAAAAAGGTGGATACCGGATACCAATAGATGGATTTACACCAGTCTCCTAAAACAGAAATGGATATCAGATGCCACTCAATGGACTTACACTAATCTCCTAAAACGAAATGAAACTTGGATACCGGATGCCAATCTGTCTGGACTTATACCAATATCCAACATATGATCATAGGAAAAGCAAATGCCAACTTGCAGGGACTTACAGTTGCATCCTCACATAAACAAAGAAAAGCAAACATGGATGTCAGATGCCAATCTGTCTGGGCTTACTCTAACCTCCACAGTATGGTCCTAGGAATACAAATGCCAACTTGCAGGGACTTACAGTTGTATCCTCTCATACAAACAAACAAAGCAACATGTGATCATAGGAAAGCAAATGCCAACTTACAGGGACTTATAATTGCAACCTCACATACAAACAGATAAACCAACTTATGATCACAAGAAAAGCAGATGCCAACTTACAGGGACTTATAACTGCATCCTCACATACAAACAAAGCAACAGAAGATATGAGTGACCAATGAGGTCTTACACTCTATCCTTCCATATCATAGGAACAAAGGCCAAAGAGATGGACTTACAATTGTCCTCAATGGGCAAACAACAAAATGACAATATCACAAAGACAAATGAGATGATTGTGCATTAATGAGCAATTAATGATGATGATAAATGCATGGAGCATACAAGCAAACATGTGCATATGAAGTAATCAATCAATCAATGAATAACAAACAGCACACTCTATAGCCAAACAAGGAGGCTCACACAAGAGGGTTAGGCACTAAGGCCAACTGGAATAGGGTAAAAAGTTGCTCTTAACCTTGCCATTGAGAGGCTAAGGTGAAGCAGATGAAAGGAGATGAGGGGTGTGCCTCATTGCTCTTATCCCTGATCAAGGAGAGCATCAAAATATCAGAAAGTGTGGGAGTTCAGAAAGTAGGAACTCTCTCCACATATTATCGACTCGATTGATCTTGGGCTAAGATCTCAATGCTACAACCATGTAATGGGAGCAAGGAGAAGACTCACTGAATAGTAGGGGATAGGTTGCTTATCCCTTTGATCTACCAATTGCCTTATTTGAAGGACTTTTCCTGCTTGGGACAAAATTAAACATACACAAGCATTGCCTCTTAAGGAGGACTTCAGACAGTTTGCCCGGCCAAATAACAGGCCGGGTCTCCAGACTACATGAAGAAAGAGGGATTATACCTCAAAGCAAATTGCTAAATAGCAAAGCAAAGCAAGTTCAAAGAAATTAAGCAACTAAGGGTACCTGAAATGGTCAAACAAATCAGTACACAGTTCAACAGTTTAAATCAAAAGGAATTGAATCAAACAGTTAAATCAGAGGGACCAATGTGCAAAGCACAAGACTCAAGTCACATGAGTCACACCTACAAAACAAAGGTTAGCACATGATATATAATCGAGCTCAATCAAATTGGCAATGATTTCTTTGAGGCATTATGCTTAACCTGAAACATAAACTCAATCATAAGTCCAAAAGACCACTAGGACAAGCCTAGGGTCAAAAACAAAAGGGAAAGTCAAAACAGCAAACAAATAGTCAACCAAAGTCAAATTCAAGCATTTAAGAAGCAAACACAATTGGTTTAAAGCTCATATAATGCATCATTGTCATTTCATAAACAAAAGAAGACAAAACATGGCAAATGAGAGCACATAGAGGTCAACAGCAAGACCAAGCTCAAAAGCAATCATAAACAATTCCAAAAATTATGAAATAATTCATACTCAATCATAATCCATAACATAGCATGCATATGAAATTTCAGCTTAATTGGATCATGGGAAGATAGTCAATTAAAATCAGGAAGTCAACACAATTTCAAGTGTGCACAAAGAAGTCAACAAAACATGTATCAACTTCAAAAAATCATAACTAAATGAAAACAAATGAGAAACGAATGGGATCAACACCAATGCAAAGCTCAAGATGTCTAGTATGCACATGTAAAATTTCATGATCATCCAATAAGGTATGAGAATTTCACAAAGGATTTGGCAAGATGTGTCACACAAAGTCAACAATTGACTAGGCAGGGAAAAAAAATCTTAAACAATTAGGAAATGGCACAATTAATTCCAGCAAAATTCACACATAAACTAGACATATGAGAGGAGGATCATGCAAAATTTCACATTGATTGAAGGTCAGGAAGCATGTCAACAAAAATCATGAACTTGCATATCATTGGTGTGACACAAATTGTCACACCCTACTTCAATAATTCATATCTCAACAACCACATATGATAAATGCACAAACTCTACATCAAAATTAACATGAATGAGTGTAGAATAACCACAAAAAATTTCAACATCATTGGATACATCCTCATCATTTCACAAAGGTTTTGGCAAAAGGTATCAAATATGCATACATGTTAAGAACCCTAATGCCGTTTAAAATCCAGCCAACCAAAAATTCAGCAAAAATCATGATAAAATAGTAGACACTCATGTGATCATGATGGAAAAAATTTCATGAATTTTGGAGTTGAAACGAGTGAGAAATGAATTTTGTAAGATGAGGAATGAATTGGGAGAACATGGACAAAATAACATGGTTCAATGGTCAAAATGTTGACCGAGTGGCAAACTTGTAATAATGCCCTCATTAACCCAAAACGGTGCGTACAGGGTATGGGAAATGAAATGTTCTCATTGGTTAAAACCAATGGAACAGTACCAGGACAGCAAATACACGTGAAAATCCAAGTTTCTGGGAACAGGATTAGGGTTTACAGGCTACAGCAGCTCATTTCATGGTTCATCATCAATTCAAACAACATGATACAAACAGCATGGCAGTGGAAATGATTCATGCAACCACAAGCAACAACAGCAGCCAACACACATGCATACGTGAAGCTGGGGTTTTCTGGGAAATGCATTAGGGTTTATCACAACAGCAATGCTTCATCATCTTCATTTTCAACCATCAATCATGAACAACAAACATACCCAGAATCAACAATTAAGCATGGCCATGAAACACTATCAATCATGCAACATCAGATAACAACAAACCAACATAGATTCATGCGAATTTACTGGGCAGATTTAGGGTTTAAGCACTGCAACTTCATCTTCATCATTCAAGCATGAAAAAAAAAAAAACGATTCACCCAGAAATCATGGACATGCATATCAATCGAACCAACAAACCAAGCACAGTCATAATCTAGCTATGGTTTTCATTAAATCATCATCATCAAAGCAAATCGATTGAAAACAAGTTTGAACATAAAAAAGAAAATCCAGATTTCTCACCACATAGTTAACCAATTCATGTGATTCAAGTTGCAATGGACTCAGCAAAGCATGGACTATCTAAAGCATGGCACAATTTAGAGAAAAGGGAGAATCGAGCACTTACTTGATTTTGAAGAAAAGTGTGGAGCAGTGGTTATTTGTATGTTTTGCCTTGAAACAGATCTTTCTTATGCTTAAGAATGATGGATGCTTGAAGTAATCGAGCTCAGCAAGGCTTGGAACTCTTCAAATCTCGTTTCACCATTGTTGGTCCTTTGAAAAACAGAGCTCGAAAATGGTTGTGCAGTTGTGGTTTAAGGGTTCAAAATGCTCCCAAAGGTTGGCCAGGTGATGAAGGAAGCAAGAGTGGCTCGAGGGTTTGGAGTTTTGCTCAGAAATTCAATTTTGGTGAAAATGCAAATTGAGAGAGAAGAGAGAATTCTGGTCGTGGGAGGCTGCTACTAGGGTTACAATGGCCAGAAAATGCAACTTATATTTGCTGTTTAAGCTTGGCTAATGATGTGCTAACAAGGATTAGCTTAAATGAAGTGAAATGCATAATTTGCTAATTTGAACCAATGCACATGGAGGGTGCAAGGTTCTGCACGAATTGGGCCTTAAAACATGCCTCAAATATCATTTAAAACAGATCCCAAATGGCCAAAATGTCTAAAAACATTTAATTCAAAAAGTCACTTTTGCAACTCACTTGAATTAAATAAAGTCAAGTCCAAAAATGGCATTTTGATTGGCAAGGTTTTGGTTCATGATGAATGCATTTTTGGAAAGAGGGGAACAAATGGAGCTTGTAGGAAAAAACCCCACTAAAATTGGCCTTTTGGTTCATGAGATATGGCTTGTTGAAGTTCAAAAAATTTTGAAATTGAATTGATCATATCTTGCAAACCATTCATGGGATTTGGGTGTTCTTGGACTTTTTGAAAATGGGAGAACAAGATCTTCAACTTTCATGTTGGGCAAAAATTCATTTGAAGCTTGTATCATGATGTAAGTTTAAGATCAAGAAGTTTCCATTTTTGGCAGTTGAAATTACAGGTCCACTTTCTATTTTGGGAAATTTCTGATTTTGCTCCAAATTCTTCCATGATGAGGTTTGGCATGATATATGAGGCTTGTATAGACATGAATGAGCTCCTTCAAATCAATTCCATCCATCAAATCAATGATTAAATGGACAGTTGACCAAGTTTGACTTCTGTTGACTTTTCTAGGGTTTTGCCTGACTGAAGCACCTTCTGGTGAATTCCAAACCCTAAATCCTTGATATCCTGATTCCAAATGATGTCCCAAGTCATATGAACTCTTGATTATTGATCATGGTGCCCAAATTCTGCAAGAATGGCCACCATCCATTGCTTTGACTGACTGTGGTTGATTTTGACCTAATTGCTTCATCTGCAAGCAACAAGGTTAGACTGACAATATTTTTGTACTTTTTGGTTAATAAACATATGAAAAGCAAAGATATACAAATGCAAAACATGCTTGGTGATCAAGAACCACACTCACAAGGCAATCTACCCACTAAGAGGGAAGCTAGGGCATGCAATGATCCTTGAGGCCATGATATGATATGATATGGGCCATGAGGGATCTTAGGGCCAAAATTGGGGTCTTACAGATGCCCCTATTTAAGGTCATTCTAGCCGGAGAAGTGAAGTTTAGAAATCTTCATCTCGACGCGGTAGAATGGGCTTAAATAACAATAATGAGACAAATTTTGGTCCCTAAGAGACCTCATGATGCAAATGTATGCATGCAAAAGACACAAACTCTGTGGGGAATATGATTCACACAGAAGAAAAGACGATCCATCGGAGTAATACACTCACCAGGAACAGAGACTCTGACAAGACTCTAGTTGAGGATAAACAAAACTGACACAACGTGAACAAGACACGACTCTGATTAGGAAAACAGAAAACGGACTGGAGACCTCACTGGGGAGTGAGGGACTCACACTGGGGAAAAGATTTCCAAATGGAAAATAAATCCATTGGAGAGACACAAGCTGACTCCTGGGGAGAAGCAAAAGGAGAAACTTCACTGAGGAAGCACCAAAGAATGAGATGTTACCGGTATAAGGGTAACAAAAAACAGGAAGGAACACCAGGGATACCGGGTTGTAGGTATGTAACAGGTGACCGACCAAAGACGTGAATTGGTGTGTGTTCCAAAACACTCATCATCCTGAAGAAAGCTAGAACAGCAGACTTGTTTATAGGATGGATATTTGATTCTGTAAAGAATGCAAATCTTACTCAGTTGGGGAAACAAACAAAGTGTTCGACAAGAGAGTGCATGAGATATATTATCTATAGCCGTCAAAACGTAGATAATATACTCGCATGGAAAGTTATCCTGAACCGGGTTGTAGGTTGTTTATAGGATAAAATCCAAAATCGTGAATTGGTTTGTGTTCCAAGACACTCATCACCCTGAAGAGAGCAAAAGCAAACTTGTTTAAAGGATGGACAAAAAAACGTGAATTGGTGTGTGTTCCAAAACACTCATCACCCTGAAGAAAGCTAGAACAGCAGACTTGTTTAAAGGATGGACAAAAAAACGTGAATTGGTGTGTGTTCCAAAACACTCATCACCCTGAAGAAAGCTAGAACAGCAGACTTGTTTAAAGGATGGACAAAAAAACGTGAATTGGTGTGTGTTCCAAAACACTCATCACCCTGAAGAAAGCTAGAACAGCAGACTTGTTTAAAGGATGGACAAAAAAACGTGAATTGGTGTGTGTTCCAAAACACTCATCATCCAAAACACAAACTGGTTAAAGGATGGATATTCGATTCTACAAAGAATACGAATCTTGCTCTGAGGGGAAAGCAACAAAGGATTGACCCAAGAGTGAACGAGACATATTATTCATTACCGGCAGACCGTGAATAATATACTCGAAAGGAAAATTATCCTGAACCGGTTACTGGGTTGTTTATAGGATAAGATCCGAAGACGTGAATTGGTTTTCACTCCCAAAACACTCATCATCCTGAAGAAAGCTAGGACAGCAGACTTGTTTATAGGATGGATATTCAATTCCACAAGGAATATGAACCTTACTCGACTGGGGAAGATCAACAAAGGACTCCAACCAAAGAGCGCATGGGACATATTATTCATTACCGGCAGACCGTGAATAATATACTCGCATGGTAAGAAACACCAGGGATACCGGTTACTGGGTATATAATAGGTGATCTACCGAAAACGTGAATTGGATTTCACTTCCAAAACACTCATCATCCGAAAGGAGGGCTTGAAAAAAGCAAATCGACTTACAGGATGGGCATTCGAATCCATAACGGGAAAACGAATCTTACTCAACTGGGGACACAAACCCAAAGAGTGCATGAGATATAATATCCATTACCGGCAGACCGTGGATAAGATACTCGCATGAGATATATTATCTATTACCGTCAGAACGTAGATAATAAACTCGCATGGTAAGAAACACCAGAGATACCGGTTACTGGGTATATAATAGGTGATCTACCGAAAACGTGGACTGGTTTTCACTTCCAAAACACTCATCATCCAAAACACAAACTGGTTAAGGATGGATATTCGATTCTACAAAGAATACGAATCTTGCTCAGCTGGGAAAATCAACAAAGGATTCCAACTAAAGAGCGCATGAGATATATTATTCATTACCGGCAGACCGTGAATAATATACTCGAAAGGAAAAGACACCAGAGATACCGGTTACTGGGTATATAATAGGTGACTAACCACAACAGAGAGACAATCGATACCAAGCATCCGGGTAAACGAAAGACAACTCAAAGGGATAAATTGCAAGCATCCGGCAATTATCCAACAACATGAATATTCGACTCCGCAAAAGGGAAATAACGAATCTTACTCGACCGGGGAAACACAAAAGGCTTCGACTGAAGAGTGCATGAGATATATTATTCATTACCGGCAGACCGTGAATAATATACTCGCATGGAAGATTATCCACAACCGGTTACTGGGTTAATAAAGGATAAATCAACCGAAAAGAAAGGCATCAGGATACCAAACTAGGTATATAATGATGACCATTCAAAGGGAGCAACAGACATTACCAACAAAAGGGTGAATGAAAGGCGATCTGCTGAGGATAATTTGCAAGCATCCGGCAATTATCCACAGGGACTAGCTGGGGATGCATTGGTATACAACCAATGATCTGGGGAACAAATCACTAGCAAACGGTTAAAGGACCCACTGGGGACAAAATTGCTAGCATACGGCAATTATCCACAAAAGACTTGTTGGGGATATAAGTGCTGATCTGAGCAACTTATCCAAGCAAAGGAAGATCAACATCAAGAACTAGATGAAGATAACCACAAGGGGAATTGTCATTGGTTGGGATGAACAACAAAATTAACTCTGCAAATGGAGAAAACGGGGTTTATGACTACCGGTTTGTAGGTAGAAAAACCGCAAAGATAGGACTTACGACTGCTGGTTTGTAGGCAGAGGGCCAAAAGGGTGGGGGTGACCACAAAATTAGGGTTTACATCTACCGAATACGGGGTAGAAGACCAACAACTCCGCGTGAGGATAGAACAAATCACAAATCCGCACGGGAAACCGAGATAGGGTTTATAACAAACCACAAACTGCTGAAGAGCAGGAAAATAGGATTTACAACTACCGGTATAAGGTAGAAAACCAACAACTCTGGCTGGGGAATAAAAGGTGTATAACCACAAATTCTGTCAAGAAAGCCAGGAAAGATAGGACTTATAGCTACCAGTTATGAGGGTAGAGGCCCAAAAAGATTCCGCTGGGGAACAACCCGCTGGGAAGCACAAGATATCTGACAAATAGCCAATTCGGGAATGATCCGAAAAGACAGACTGAATCAAGACACATCCTAATGAGGATATAACTCAAATAGGAAAATCCATCCCAATATATGTGTTGGGAGGAAACCGGAAGAACCGTCGTCCACGAGGATGTATCTCAGTGGGGAACTGCAGAAGGAAAGACGACATTTTCTGCTTACGGGACTGACTCTATATGGAGAGATTTATAACACCCGACATCTGCTTGGGAAGATCTGTAAAGAGATCTATATCACCATAGCAGGAGACAACAATCAAAAGATATATGGCAAGAAATGCAACATGAATATCTGAATGTTTATGAATATGCATGAATATGCGTGATGAATGCTGACAAAACAGACAATTCTAACACAAACAGGTTTAGGAATCGAATCTCCGGTATTATACTTCCAGGGGAAAAACCAGCTGGAGAGCCAATCTGCGGAGATCTATATGCTGTAAAGCAAAGATCTGCGGGCACTGCTAAAGAAGCAGAAAATCAGAAATATCAGGAAACAACCCAATCAGGGTACAGAAAGTCACAACGGGCAAAACAACCACCAAGACAAATCTGTAGGGGAACAAGAGAAGTCCCAAAGATATCTGCAGGGGATCCCAGTGTTAACTGAGAAGCAAAAAGGTGCATAAGCACGAGCAAGAACTGCTGTAGAAGCAACTCCACATAACTCCGCTGGGGAATAACCCACTGAGGGAGAATGATATCATCCAAATAGAATCTAACTGCATAAGCAATTCTACTGGGGAAAACTATCGGCTACTCTCTTGGGGAACAAGCCACTGAGGGAGGACAGATCACACAAGTAGATTCTGCAACGAACCACTCTACTTGGGGAGAATACACATAGCAAACTGATCACAACAAGCAGATTCTGCAATAAAAGCCACTCTACTGGGGATCACAAACAGTCAGGAAATCAATCCGTTCACTGGAGGCCAGAGCCATCATCCAACCATACTGGGGATTGAAAGAGCATTCAACAGGCAAAACTGCCACAACAAACTTTCTGCAGACTAAGCTGAGGAAAAGATGGATGTAATACTGGGATGTCAACCCAATCAACCACTGCATAGGAAAATAAATCCTACTCTGCTGAGGAGAGAAACTCTGATGGAGAGATAGCAACAATTCCGCGGACGACTTCGCCGGGGAGAAGGTAAAAGTACTGGGTATCAAACCGCTGACTTACCAAGTCTTCAAAAAAAGAAAGCGATCGTGCTGAGGAAACAGACAATTCCGCTGGCAACTACGCTGGGAAGAGTGACAACAACTCTGCTCGCAAATCCGATGGGGATATCAATAACAGCTCTACTCGCGACTCCGAGGGGACTATCAATCAACAGTTATACTCATGACTGCGCTGAGGAGACAAATAAAGTCTGGGGCAGACGACCCACTGGAGAAAGTGACGAGGCACCAAGATGACAAACCATCAACCGCCGAAACTTCACAAGAAACAACCATGCTGGGGAGAACTGCTGCTGGAGAAAACAAAGTCTTCAACAACACTCTACTTGCGACTATACTGAGGGAATGACCCCAACAACAACTTTTGTTTGAGGGACAACCCCAACAAAGATCTGAAGAAAGAAGATACAACCAAACCAGGGATATGAACAAATGTCTTACCTGTTGGAAATCATGTCACCCTCGGGAGAGCACTGAGATATTCTTGAGTATCCTTTCAATCTTGTGAATGTTCACTTTGTTTAAACAACAATTTTGAAAAATTTGATTTGTTTAAAACAATGACATTTTATCAATTTAAAACATGCAAAACATTTGTTGAATTGAAACAAATAAGAGTGCAAATAATTGGATAAAAAAAGCTCAAATTGATTTGATGGAATGGTAGCCTGCAAATGGCAAGACTCCATAGATCTGTACAAATTTGAAATCAGTGATATATATTGGAAGAGGGCTACATAGAACATAATGATCCTTTCTCTACCAATTTGAATCTCGATGTATCCGAAGCTTCAGTTGACGACGAATCGAGAATCTTCTGACGGAATGACGACTGATGAACCAGAAAGTCTTGTCAGGATGCAGTTACTTGCCAAATCCCTAATTTTTGCCTAGATTGCCCCAGGGTGAGGTACTCAATCTAGCGGGATGCAAATATATCTCTTTTTTTTCAAGTCTCTAATTTTTGCCTGGATTACCCTTGTGGGTTCTCCACCGAGACGCTCATTTTTGCCTAAGCCGCCCTTTCGGGTTTTCAACTTAGCGAGCTATTCTGTTTTTTCCATTTGCATATACTTTTTTTTTAGGCAAAGTATCTCTTGACTGCATCTGAATTCACAGGACGAGTGAAATCCTCCCCATCCATTGTTGTAAGCATCAAAGCACCGCCTGAAAAGGCTCTCTTAACAACATATGGACCCTCGTAGTTTGGAGTCCACTTGCCCCTGGAATCGGGCGCGAAAGACAAAACTTTCTTATCGAATGCTTTCTTCATTCTCTGCTGATATAACTGACCATGGCACATGGCAGTTAATCTCTTCTCTTCAATCAAATTCAGCTGGTCATAACGACTCTGAATCCATTCAGCATCAGTCAACTAGGGACTTGAGGGTATAATTTTTCTTTTTTCTCTTGGAAAAATTTTGAAAAAAATTTTCCTGGTTTTTGATTTTTTCTTATTTTTTCACCCTCTTTCTTCTTTTTTTTTTTTTTGTTTTTTTTTTTTTTTGATTTTTTTTTTCTTTTGTTTTTTTTTTTTTTTTTTTTTTTGTTTTGATTGATTGCATTTGCAATGCCCCAGTTTGACTGTTTAGCTGATTCTCATGATACAGCTGAGTGAGCCTCTTTGGTGCTCAAGAAGGCGGGTAATCTCGTCAGGAATCCCCTTCAACATCAACTTCCTCTGCCTCAGATACAAGGACTTCAAGATTGGGAGATGGCGTTGGATCATTATGTTCAATGGGTTTAGAAATCCCTGCATAATGATTCTGGATAATGAAAAGCTTTTGAATTTTAAACAAGCGAATCATTTATGCAGATGAAAAATGTTGTTTTATTGTTTTTCAGGGTTTTTTGTGATCACTGATTTCATGCAAAAAAGCAAAAAGTGAAAACAAATGGAAAAACAAATGTTTGACAATGCATTAATTGAATGAAAACATCATTGTATTAAATGCTGCCAACAATGTCATCACTTCTCCTTTTGGCATGGGAGAAGGGTTTTGAACAAAGTGAACAAGTCACGCTGACTTATGAATGACCGTAGGAACATCTACAGCGACCCAATTGTGGCAGACACCACCAGGCATGACAAAATTGTTCAAGTCTTCTGCATCTTCTTCTTCAATGATAGCAGCAGCTTCCTCTTCTGGTTGATCAGCATGGATGAATCCTCCACTTGTGAACAGACCTTGCTCATTGCATGCCCCAGAACCATAGCCAATGCCAGCCCGGGATCGGTTATCTTCAAGTTCAAGCACCTTCCCTAATCCAGCAACTGCACCACATTCAATGGCCAGCTTCGCATCATGGTAGGAAGTGAATGAAGGAGACTTCTTCTCGATTGGTTCATCAATAGACAAAGCTTGGAACTGAGTTCCAACTTCATCCTCTGCGTCAATGTATGAGAAAGAAGACAGATGGCTGACCAGGAGAGCTTTTTCTCCCCCTACTACAACCAATTTCTTGTTTTTGACAAACTTCAGCTTCTGGTGTAGGGTGGATGTCACGGCGCCAGCCTCGTGAATCCATGGTCTGCCTAAGAGACAGCTGTATGATGGGTGGATATCCATTACTTGGAAAGTAACTTGGAAATCACTTGGTCCTATCTTGATTGGGAGATCAACTTCCCCAATCACGGTCTTGCGCGACCCATCAAAAGCTTTCACAACGACCCCACTCTGCCTCATAGGAGGACCCTGATATGACAGACGAGAGAGTGTGGATTTTTGCAATACATTAAGGGACGATCCAGTGTCCACCAGCACATTGGACATTGCATCAGATTTGCAATTCATATAGATATGTAAGGCCATGTTGTGGTCTCTTCCCTCCTCAGGGAGATCAGCGTCACAAAAGCTCAAAGTGTTGCAAGCGGTGATGTTTGCAACAATGCTATCAAATTGCTCAAGGGTGACGTCGTGATCAACGTATGCCAGGTCCAAGACTTTCTGCAGAGACTCTCTATGAGGCTCTGAATTCAGCAATAGAGAAAGAATAGAAATCTTGGAGGGCGTGTGTAGAAGCTGGTCTACGATATTGTACTCACTCTTTCTGATGAGCCTCAGCATCTCATCAGATTCTTCATCAACAATGCCACTTGGGCCAACTGAAGAAACAGGAGTCTTTTGTACAGATGAGGAGGGTTTAGCGACATCAAGTGCCGGATTCTGAACATTCACAGTGGTTCCCACAGGGCGCTCAACAGTATCAGAAACAGTAGCCTTAGCAGGCGCAGAAAATACACGACCACTTCGGGTCAACCCACTGACATCAGCAACAGTGGTCACAGAAGTTGAAGGCAAAGGCACTTCGATCCCATCCTGGACAGCAACAGGATTATACCGGAATGGCACAGCTCGATCAGATGTATAGGGCACAGGGCCGGCAGGTTTGATAATCAAAGAAGGTGAAGCCTTCGGCTTGTTGCTATTGTAGCGAATAACAACGGGTTCAGGTAGCTTGAACACTGGCGAGATGACATTCACTTCAGGCTCAACTATATCAACATTGCGATTCTGGAGAATCTCAATGGTACCTTCATTCAACAGTTTCTGAACTTCCTTGCGAACCTGGTCGCAACCCAAGCGGTTAACCGAGCAAACGCGACACTTGTCGTGGTTATGCTCCAAGTAGCTGTACTGACACAGCATCTTATGTAAATCAACCAACGACTGCCTGATGTGGCTGACATATTTAACCTTGTACTTCCCAAGGCATTCCTGAATCATATTCACAGATTTCCCATGCGAAGGCAATGGGTTCCTGGTGACGTTCGGGTTTGAGTCTTCAAAACTCAGGATTCCACTTCTCATAAGGTCTTGAACCTTATTCTTCAGCGGGAAACAATTTTCTACATTATGGCCCGGAGCACCGGAATGGTAGACACAATGCTGGTCTGGTTTGTACCACCATTGCGGGTTTGCAGGAATAGCAGGAGGATCCTTGGGAGAAACCAATTTTCTCTCCAACAAGGAGGGATAAAGCTCTGCATATGTCATCGGAATCGGATCAAAGCTGATCTTCTTCCTATCATAATTCATGTTAGCTTGATTGGTTGTACTTCCACGAGGCTGGTAAGCCTGTTGCTGTGGACGCTGTTGTTGTTGTTGGTACTGCGGTTGTGGATATTGCTGCTGATGTTGATATTGTTGAGCATTATCTTTGAATACAGGCGCTACATGAGCCACCTGGTGCTGATGACTGGAATGTCGTGCAGGCTTCCTCGGAATAGAGGGTCTTCTATGTTTTGGCTGAGACTGCACGGCATGTGCTTCGCCTTCTTTCCTCTTAAACGCTCCATATCGCTTAGAGGAAGAACCATCATCTTTAGCCAACCGTCCTTCTCGGACACCTTCTTCAAGACGCATCCCCATGTTCACCATCTCGGTGAAATCAGAGGGAGCGCTAGCCACCATTCGTTCATAGTAAAATGAACCAAGAGTTTTCAGAAAAATCTTGGTCATCTCTTTCTCTTCCAACGGTGGAGTGATTTGAGCTGCCAGCTCACGCCATCTCTGGGCGTACTCCTTGAATGACTCCTTGTCTTTCTGTGACATGGACCTGAGTTGATCTCGGTCAGGCGCCATATCAACATTGTATTTGTATTGCTTGACGAAAGCTTCGCCAAGGTCATTGAAAGATCGGATGTTGACACTGTCCAGGCTCATGTACCATCTGAGCGCGGCACCAGACAGACTATCTTGGAAATAATGGATCAAGAGTTGATCATTATCAGTCTGTGTTGACATCTTCCTGGCGTACATGACCAGGTGAGCGAGTGGACAGGTGTTCCCCTTATATTTTTCAAAGTCTGGGACCTTGAATTTGATCGGTATTTTCACACCGGGAACTAGGCAGAGTTCGGCTGCAGACTTGCCGAAGAGATCTTTGCCACGGAGAGTCCTCAATTCCTTTCTCAGCTCAAGGAATTGATCGTTCATTGCGTCCATCTTTTCATGAACATCTGAGCCCTCAGATGCCTCAGAGTGATAGATGGTGTCGTCTACCCTAGGCATGGTATGCACGACGGGAGGAGCGGGAACAGGGACCGGGCTAGATGCCGGCATTTGAGCGAATGTTGGAGCTGGCAGATCAGGCATGAAGCCTGGAGGCATCCCCCAAGGAAAACCGGGAGGCATGGCATTAGGCTGATGGGCACTGACCGGCACCGTTGAAGTAGCAACTTCAGAAATGACCGTCCGCTGAACCGGAGTTGCTGGCTGCGGAGCAGGCTGATTCTGGGCAGCGAGGAGTTGCTCCATCAAAGCGCCAAGTCTGGCGACCTCTTCTCTTAGATCTCGGTTCTCTTGCTCCAACTGTTCCATGATTCTGGCAGAGTTGACCCTTGTATAATACCGGTGAGTCAGCTTGTCTTCAAAATAAATGAAGAGCAAAGGTTAGAACCAGAAGACCAGAAACAAAGGGTACCTGTTTATGCAAGAATGATGCATGAGATGCTTGTGCAAATGCTTTGTTTTCAAGGAACCCTTAGGGTATTATTTGCAATATTTTGAATATTAAACATTTTAATTGCTCATGGAAAATATTTCATTCAAAATATTAAGACAAAGAAGTACAGCATTCTTTTAAATATTACAAAGAGAAAAGGTAAATGACATCCTATGGATCACTATTAGCTCGGGATGCTGGAAGACGAGAAGTGCACAACTTCTTGATCTCTCTCTCATAGGCAGCCTCCATGTCAGCTTTCTCTTTAGCAAGTCGATCATACCTCCTCTTCCAGAATTTGGATGACTGAGGAAGCAGAGAAGTCCAAGTGTCGTTCGGATCGTCGATCACTCGGTGCTCGAGAAATTCAATCATAGCATCCTTCTCCTTGAGCTGCTGCAGCAATTCCTCCCTTTCACGGATCCAAGCACGCGAAAGGTCTTCTTCTCTCAACTCCTCTACACGTTGGGTAGGGAGGGTTGAAGGCCCAGCCACATCCAACAGTGTAGGTCTTGGATGATCATACGGCATCAGGTAGGTGGCAGCTCTCTGTCTGACCCAAGAGGTGTATGGCTCCAAAGCAATGCAGTTCTTCGGACCCAACTCATTCCTACTCTTCTTGTGAATACTGCACCAAGCACGGACAAATCTGGCTTTCAGGCCTTGGGGATCTTTACCCTCCTGGAAGAACACACCTTCTAACAGAATGTTATTAGGTTTATCCTTCAGGGGGAACCCAAGCTGACGACGTGCAAGAATAGGATTGTAGGTAATCCCACCGCATGTACCAAGAAGAGGCACATTAGGGAACTCCCCACAATAATCGATGATCTGAACGGTATCATACACGCGATCATACCAGGTGATATCATTATTGGTGAGAGACATGAGTCTCTGAGACCACCGTAGACATCCCTTGTTTTCCTTGAAAGCAACTGTCTGCGGCAAGTGCGAAATAAACCACTTGTACAGCAGGGGTAAACAGCAGACAATAACTCCTCCATTCTTCATATTCCTTAGGTGCAAGGAGACATATGCATCGCCCAACAAAGTCGGAACTGGATTAAGAACTGAAAAGATCCTAATGGCATTCATGTCCACGAACTTGTCGAAGTTGGGAAACAGCACCAATCCATAGATGAGCAGCACAAATAGAGCCTCAAAGGCATCCTCACTCATGGCCTTCCCATAAAAGGTAGCTTGGGCAATGAGGAACTCGGAAGGAAAACCCTGAATTCCGCCTTTGGTAGTCAGATTAGCTCTAATCAGATCTTCATCTATGTGCAACAAGCTAGCAATCTCTCGAGCAGATGGAATACTCTCCAGGCCACTGAACGGCACTTGATCCAGAATAGGAATCCCAATAAGATGAGAGTATTCTTCCAAAGTTGGCAACAACTGGAAGTCCGGAAATAAGAAGCAGTGATGCAAAGGATCGTAGAACTGAGCCAAAGTACTCATCAATCCTTCGTCAACCTGAGTGGTGAGCAGAGGTAGGAGCTTCCCATAGCGAGCTTTGAAACCCAAGGGATCTAATACATATGATGTCAGATTCCTTAACTCTTTTACATCGGGTTGCTTAAAGCTGTACTTCTTTGTATGCCTTTTCGGTCTTTCCATGTCTGAAAATTTTGCAAATAAACCCTTTAAGTTCCTTGAAAATTTTCTTTTTTTCTGATGACATGAATGCGGATGAATGCGTGAATGCATGAATGCAACAAACACACTCAAGGATCAAGCAAAGCACGCCAAACAAAGGTCGTGGGAAAGTTCTATGTATCCCTAATATCAATCATCCATTTTGGTGGATTTAGGTTTTCACCTTATCGACACCCAAGTTCCATTGATATTAACGGTACATGAACCGGCTCAAACATCCTTAATATCAACCAGCCGCTTTGGTGGATTTTAGGTTTTACACCTGATCCGGGATCCATTGATATTAACAATGTTTGAACGACTCAACCACGAATCACGGGTTTGTTGAGAGTCACGAGCATGGAGTCTCGGTTAAGAACCACCCAAAGGGAGTGTACTAGGGTTTAAACCTGCCAGACATGTTCTATCAGAGGTTCCCATAATCATCGTTCCATCTTTCGAATATTATCGGAGGAACGAATACTCGTATTCCAAGAATATTCTCAAGAGAAACTCTTATGAGTGTAGTATCGCGTAACAATCGTATCAGAACTGACATCTGAACGACCTCCGCACTACGGTCCTAAAAATAGGCCAAGATGGGTTTGGTAAACTAAGGTCCTTGGCTTCTGCGGCACATGATTGAAAGAATAATGCCTAACCACAAATAACTTGTGTGACATTATTAATTCAACATGACCTCCACCAAGTGAATGGACTCGCAAGTCAACTGGCTAAGGAATACTCCACACCAATCAACAAGACTATGCCATTCTCCTATCCTAGAGTGCACTCGAGTTCGGGTACAGAACTCATCTCACAGATCACCAAAGCAAACAGCAATTGTATATCAAGCAATTCAATCATTACAATCAATACAGTCATCCCAAATTGTACAAAAATATGTCATATGACAAATAATAATATAGCACAACAAGGGTGAAAAGTAGGCAATACCACCAAGGATCGATGTAGTTCACTCCCCAGCAGAGTCGCCACTTTTCTGTAGCGGTGTATTCGTCGCTATATGATTTATCGATTAAATCATAAGCAAAGCATACATTGAAATTTCGAGTCGCCACCGCACTTTTATTTATCCAAAGGACTGGCTAAAAAGCGAACAAAAGCCTAAGAAGTTTTACACGTAGAAAACTAATAAAAAGATCAGAGAGTCTGGGTAAGGGGTAAATTACGCAATGGGAAGGTGTTAGGCACCCACTACGTCCTAGGTACTCCTAGGGAGCCCTTTTCACACTTGTTGCAAAAAAAAATTGTTATTTGTTATGACATAAGTATTGTGCAAACATGATTGGGATGATGAGAAAAGAATATACAATTTTTATTGGGTTATTGGGTTTGAACGGATGAACCCGCTGCCTACGTACCTTCCATCAAAGGTAAGGATCAAAACGCCGTAGTTCGGCTAAAAGATTTCCAAAAGTTGGTGGATTCAATTTTAAACAATAGCACTGAGGCTTTTCATTATCAATGGGAGAACACTCGACCAAAAACAACATCCACCATGCGAGGATAGCTTCGACATACTAGAGGGGTTAGCCCTGTTTTCAGTACGGAAGTCTTACTGTCGACTCACTAAGGATAGGCAAGATTTACATCAACCACAATGATAATTGAAACCTATGGCTAATGCATGAAAAGATTAACAATGGACAAAGCCAAAACAAGTGAATGAGTGAAGTTAATTGATTGTGATTATGAAAGTAGAGTCAAAGTATGATTAAGATTGATTCAAAGAAGTATTATGAAATGGAGTTTGAAAAAAAAGTCAAGGACTTGGGGTCCAGGTTTTTTAGTTTAAAAAGCATGAAGATGTTTGCACAATATCTATGTCAAGTTTGAAATCAAAGTGTGAAAAGGTTTAGGACATAATGAGGATGAATGGATGGGGATGGAAAGTAAAACTTCTTAGAAGGTTCACTTCTTGAAATCATATAGAAGATGATTCAAGTGTGTCCTTTGGAAATAGCAATGGATAATAACAAACAGACAAGAAAGTCAACAAAAGCGGATATCGGATGCCAATCACTGGGCTTATACCAATCTCCTAAAATAAAACTGGATATCAGATGCCACTCAATGGTCTTACACTAATCTCCTCAAACAAAGAAGTAAAAAGGTGGATACCGGATACCAATAGATGGATTTACACCAGTCTCCTAAAACAGAAATGGATATCAGATGCCACTCAATGGACTTACACTAATCTCCTAAAACGAAATGAAACTTGGATACCGGATGCCAATCTGTCTGGACTTATACCAATATCCAACATATGATCATAGGAAAAGCAAATGCCAACTTGCAGGGACTTACAGTTGCATCCTCACATAAACAAAGAAAAGCAAACATGGATGTCAGATGCCAATCTGTCTGGGCTTACTCTAACCTCCACAGTATGGTCCTAGGAATACAAATGCCAACTTGCAGGGACTTACAGTTGTATCCTCTCATACAAACAAACAAAGCAACATGTGATCATAGGAAAGAAAATGCCAACTTACAGGGACTTATAATTGCAACCTCACATACAAACAGATAAACCAACTTATGATCACAAGAAAAGCAGATGCCAACTTACAGGGACTTATAACTGCATCCTCACATACAAACAAAGCAACAGAAGATATGAGTGACCAATGAGGTCTTACACTCTATCCTTCCATATCATAGGAACAAAGGCCAAAGAGATGGACTTACAATTGTCCTCAATGGGCAAACAACAAAATGACAATATCACAAAGACAAATGAGATGATTGTGCATTAATGAGTAATTAATGATGATGATAAATGCATGGAGCATACAAGCAAACATGTGCATATGAAGTAATCAATCAATCAATGAATAACAAACAACACACTCTATAGCCAAACAAGGAGGCTCACACAAGAGGGTTAGGCACTAAGGCCAACTGGAATAGGGTAAAAAGTTGCTCTTAACCTTGCCATTGAGAGGCTAAGGTGAAGCAGATGAAAGGAGATGAGGGGTGTGCCTCATTGCTCTTATCCCTGATCAGGGAGAGCATCAAAATATCAGAAAGTGTGGGAGTTCAGAAAGTAGGAACTCTCTCCACATATTATCGACTCGATTGATCTTGGGCTAAGATCTCAATGCTACAACCATGTAATGGGAGCAAGGAGAAGACTCACTGAATAGTAGGGGATAGGTTGCTTATCCCTTTGATCTACCAATTGCCTTATTTGAAGGACTTTTCCTGCTTGGGACAAAATTAAACATACACAAGCATTGCCTCTTAAGGAGGACTTCAGACAGTTTGCCCGGCCAAATAACAGGCCGGGTCTCCAGACTACATGAAGAAAGAGGGATTATACCTCAAAGCAAATTGCTAAATAGCAAAGCAAAGCAAGTTCAAAGAACTTAAGCAACTAAGGGTACCTGAAATGGTCAAACAAATCAGTACACAGTTCAACAGTTTAAATCAAAAGGAATTGAATCAAACAGTTAAATCAGAGGGACCAATGTGCAAAGCACAAGACTCAAGTCACATGAGTCACACCTACAAAACAAAGGTTAGCACATGATATATAATCGAGCTCAATCAAATTGGCAATGATTTCTTTGAGGCATTATGCTTAACCTGAAACATAAACTCAATCATAAGTCCAAAAGACCACTAGGACAAGCCTAGGGTCAAAAACAAAAGGGAAAGTCAAAACAGCAAACAAATAGTCAACCAAAGTCAAATTCAAGCATTTAAGAAGCAAACACAATTGGTTTCAAGCTCATATCATGCATCATTGTCATTTCATAAACAAAAGAAGGCAAAACATGGCAAATGAGAGCACATAGAGGTCAACAGCAAGACCAAGCTCAAAAGCAATCATAAACAATTCCAAAAATTATGAAATAATTCATAGTCAATCATAATCCATAACATAGCATGCATATGAAATTTCAGCTTAATTGGATCATGGGAAGATAGTCAATTAAAATCAGGAAGTCAACACAATTTCAAGTGTGCACAAAGAAGTCAACAAAACATGTATCAACTTCAAAAAATCATAACTAAATGAAAACAAATGAGAAAGGAATGGGATCAACACCAATGCAAAGCTCAAGATGTGTAGTATGCACATGTAAAATTTCATGATCATCCAATAAGGTATGAGAATTTCACAAAGGATTTGGCAAGATGTGTCACACAAAGTCAACAATTGACTAGGCAGGGAAAAAAATCTTAAACAATTAGGAAATGGCACAATTAATTCCAGGAAAATTCACACATAAACTAGACATATGAGAGGAGGATCATGCAAAATTTCACATTGATTGAAGGTCAGGAAGCATGTCAACAAAAATCATGAACTTGCATATCATTGGTGTGACACAAATTGTCACACCCTACTTCAATAATTCATATCTCAACAACCACATATGATAAATGCACAAACTCTACATCAAAATGAACATGAATGAGTGTAGAATAACCACAAAAAATTTCAACATCATTGGATACATCCTCATCATTTCACAAAGGTTTTGGCAAAAGGTATCAAATATGCATACATGTTAAGAACCCTAATGCCATTTAAAATCCAGCCAACCAAAAATTCAGCAAAAATCATGATAAAATAGTAGACATTCATGTGATCATGATGGAAAAACTTTCATGAATTTTGGAGTTGAAACGAGTGAGTAATGAATTTTGTAAGATGAGGAATGAATTGGGAGAACATGGACAAAGTAACATGGTTCAATGGTCAAAATGTTGACCGAGTGGCAAACTTGTAATAATGCCATCATTAACCCAAAACGGTGCGTACAGGGTATGGGAAATGAAATGTTCTCATTGGTTAAAACCAATGGAACAGTACCAGGACAGCAAATACACGTGAAAATCCAAGTTTCTGGGAACAGGATTAGGGTTTACAGGCTACAACAGCTCATTTCATGGTTCATCATCAATTCAAACAACATGATACAAACAGCATGGCAGTGGAAATGATTCATGCAACCACAAGCAACAACAGCAGCCAACACACATGCATACGTGAAGCTGGGGTTTTCTGGGAAATGCATTAGGGTTTATCACAACAGCAATGCTTCATCATCTTCATTTTCAACCATCAATCATGAACAACAAACATACCCAGAATCAACAATTAAGCATGGCCATGAAACACTATCAATCATGCAACATCAGATAACAACAAACCAACATAGATTCATGCGAATTTACTGGGCAGATTTAGGGTTTAAGCACTGCAACTTCATCTTCATCATTCAAGCATGAAAAAAAAAAAAAATCGATTCACCCAGAAATCATGGACATGCATATCAATCGAACCAACAAACCAAGCACAGTCATAATCTAGCTATGGTTTTCATTAAATCATCATCATCAAAGCAAATCGATTGAAAACAAGTTTGAACATAAAAAAGAAAATCCAGATTTCTCACCACATAGTTAACCAATTCATGTGATTCAAGTTGCAATGGACTCAGCAAAGCATGGACTATCTAAAGCATGGCACAATTTAGAGAAAAGGGAGAATCGAGCACTTACTTGATTTTGAAGAAAAGTGTGGAGCAGTGGTTATTTGTATGTTTTGCCTTGAAACAGATCTTTCTTATGCTTAAGAATGATGGATGCTTGAAGTAATCGAGCTCAGCAAGGCTTGGAACTCTTCAAATCTCGTTTCACCATTGTTGGTCCTTTGAAAAACAGAGCTCGAAAATGGTTGTGCAGTTGTGGTTTAAGGGTTCAAAATGCTCCCAAAGGTTGGCCAGGTGATGAAGGAAGCAAGAGTGGCTCGAGGGTTTGGAGTTTTGCTCAGAAATTCAATTTTGGTGAAAATGCAAATTGAGAGAGAAGAGAGAATTCTGGTCGTGGGAGGCTGCTACTAGGGTTACAATGGCCAGAAAATGCAACTTATATTTGCTGTTTAAGCTTGGCTAATGATGTGCTAACAAGGATTAGCTTAAATGAAGTGAAATGCATAATTTGCTAATTTGAACCAATGCACATGGAGGGTGCAAGGTTCTGCACGAATTGGGCCTTAAAACATGCCTCAAATATCATTTAAAACAGATCCCAAATGGCCAAAATGTCTAAAAACATTTAATTCAAAAAGTCACTTTTGCAACTCACTTGAATTAAATAAAGTCAAGTCCAAAAATGGCATTTTGATTGGCAAGGTTTTGGTTCATGATGAATGCATTTTTGGAAAGAGGGGAACAAATGGAGCTTGTAGGAAAAAACCCCACTAAAATTGGCCTTTTGGTTCATGAGATATGGCTTGTTGAAGTTCAAAATTGTTTGAAATTGAATTGATCATATCTTGCAAACCATTCATGGGATTTGGGTGTTCTTGGACTTTTTGAAAATGGGAGAACAAGATCTTCAACTTTCATGTTGGGCAAAAATTCATTTGAAGCTTGTATCATGATGTAAGTTTAAGATCAAGAAGTTTCCATTTTTGGCAGTTGAAAATACAGGTCCACTTTCTATTTTGGGAAATTTCTGATTTTGCTCCAAATTCTTCCATGATGAGGTTTGGCATGATATATGAGGCTTGTATAGACATGAATGAGCTCCTTCAAATCAATTCCATCCATCAAATCACTGATTAAATGGACAGTTGACCAAGTTTGACTTCTGTTGACTTTTCTAGGGTTTTGCCTGACTGAAGCACCTTCTGGTGAATTCCAAACCCTAAATCCTTGATATCCTGATTCCAAATGATGTCCCAAGTCATATGAACTCTTGATTATTGATCATGGTGCCCAAATTCTGCAAGAATGGCCACCATCCATTGCTTTGACTGACTGTGGTTGATTTTGACCTAATTGCTTCATCTGCAAGCAACAAGGTTAGACTGACAATATTTTTGTACTTTTTGGTTAATAAACATATGAAAAGCAAAGATATACAAATGCAAAACATGCTTGGTGATCAAGAACCACACTCACAAGGCAATCTACCCACTAAGAGGGAAGCTAGGGCATGCAATGATCCTTGAGGCCATGATATGATATGATATGGGCCATGAGGGATCTTAGGGCCAAAATTGGGGTCTTACACATGCTAGTGAGAGGTTAACCCTATAATAAGCATGGAAGACTCATTGTCCATCTCTAAGGATATATGTGAGTATTACATCTACCACAAGGATAGCTCAAACCTAATAGCTAAGGGTTATGAAAAAAATTGATTAAGGAAGTGGCCATTGGAACCATAAAAAGACATTTGAATGGATTATATTTACCAATTAGAAGTATATACAAAAATGGTCAAAGTTGACTTAAAAATTCAATTCAAAATAAGTGTTATGAAAAGAGAGTTTGAAAATCAAAAGCATAAGGCTTAGGTTTCTAATGTTGAAAACAATGGTTAAATGTTTGCACAAAAAAGTTTTGGCTTGGGTTAGAATGGAGGGAAGAAGAAGAATGGCTAAGCCCTAAGTAAAGCAAAAAGGTAGGGGATAAAGAAACAAAACCATAATGGAGTTCCTTTCTTGAGATCATATTGATGATCCAAGTAGCTCTCATCCTTTGGAATAAACAATCACAATACTTGTAAGCTCAAGCAATCAAACAAGTCTCTTAAGAGATCCTCAATGTATCTTGTGTCTTTCACTTTGGATGAACATGGCAATGGTCTTTCAATTTAAGCTCATAGAATCCCCTAGCACAAAAGCATACACATCAAAAGTTCCATGAAGTAAATCAAGAATGGACAAGAGTGAGTTTAGAGGCTTGGCCCATATTCATCATTAAGATTATTTTGCTCCAATTTTGCATAGGGAAAGTCCTAAGATCTAAGTCCATCTCTCCATTTTTGCATAGGGAAAGTCCTAAGATCTAAGTCCATCTCTTTGCACTTGGTCCACAACAAACAGAACAAAATACAAGCACAATAATATATACAATTATGTGCTCAAGTGAGCAAAAGGTAAATGGCATTAACATAAACATGTGCTTAAGTGAGCAAAGAGAAAAGCAAATGGATATATGTGTAAGAATAGTAAATTGCATAAAAGTAAAGAGCAAAAAAGAAGATGTTAATTGTTAATGGTTAGTGTTAGTAATTAGTGTGCCATAAGGCAAATTTAGCGCTATGTTAAGCAATCGTAATTGGACTTATGTAGAAGTCACAACTATCTGAGGCCGATCAATAATAATGTAGGCGACAAACTAAGTTTGACAAAAAAATTCAGCATTTTTAAAAGTCAGAAACTATTTTTAATCAATTAAAAATGAATAAAAATAACCTAATTGAACTAAAATCTCAAATAAATCTCAAATCAATTAAAAAATTGATGAGAATATTTTTCATAGATCCATCATCATTCAAATAGGTTAGGAAAATATTTTTGTATTTTTTGAATATCAAAAACTATTTAAAATGAATTAAAAATAACCAGAAAAGAGAAAATTCACAAAAAATATCAAATGACAAAATAAAAAATATTAAAAATCAAAATCAGAAACTAGAATTTATTTGGAGAAGAATGCAATTGGTCCCATATTTTTTGGATTAAAATGAAGATATTGATTTTTGAAAATTATTGGAATAAAAGAAATTAAATCAGAAAATTGGAAATTCAAAAAAACCAGGAGCGTTAGATCTGAGCTCATTAATTGAGCTGGCAGATCATGCGCTCCAGATGCGCGCTTCCACCATAGACCAAAGTCAATGCGCTACACAATGAATTAAACTGAGTCATAACAAGCGAGGGCCAGGATTAGATCAGGAAAACTCAATCCAACGATCCACATTCAAACTGGCAATGGGACGGCCACCGGAGCCACCTTCTTCTCCGGTGAGCTTGTGTTTTCCGGCCAAAATTGCAGACAACCAAATCTTAACCAAAAATACACGATATATACATCTTTGGAAAGGTGGGATGATGTACATCATCGCTGTGCGACTCAATTCCACTCTAGATCTCTATATTGAGAGAAATCAGAGATGGAAGTTCTGTGGTGTTCATCATGAACTTAATAGATTTCAAAAATTAAATGCACAGTCATGATGCCTCTATTGAGAGGACTTCAGCCAACACAAGATCCAAGCAAATAGGTCAATATATGATGAGTTTCGAAGAAAATACCAGTTGAAGAATAAACTTGAATTCTGGAGGTTTGAGCTTGATTCCTTGCTTTCTTTGCCAAAACAGAAGATCAATGAGCCGAAGGATGAAGGTTTAGAAGCTTTAGATCCAAGGATTCAACCAGATGTAGTTGAATTTTGGATCTGAAAAATTTGAAGAAAAGTGAAATAGCTTCTTTGGTAATGGTTATGAATTCAGTTGTGCAGCATCTCAGGCGCCATTAGGTTCCATTTCAAGTGAAGCAAGCAAGTGTATTTATAGCAAGAGCTGATGCAATGCATGATCAAACTCGTGTGCATGTGAATTGGGTCCTCCATGCATGGGCATGTACAGGCGCATGTGAGGTCCAAAACTTGGTGCAAATGCAAGCTGAAATGAATGTGAGATGGTTTGGACGTGTAGCTTGGAGTGAATTGGCCTGTGTGATGAATTTCAACATGTTATGCATAATCATGCCTAAAACTTCTCCTCTTTGAAAATGCCATTTGCCAAATCCAAACATGATCGTGTGAATAATGGTTGGAAAGGTTTTGATGCAAGGAACAATTGTTATGTTGGGCAAAAATCCCTTTGAAGTGTGGAAATTGGTGAAATTGGAGTTTAAAGTGCAAGGTGTAAAACATGTAAAGGCAAAGTTTCTAAATTTGGCCAATGTTCAAGCCCTTCTGTTTTGATCATGCAAACCTCAAATGGAAAAACCTCAAACATCAAAGTTGTAGGTCTTTTCAGGACAATCAAAATGGACTTACGTTTTGCATCATTTGGATTTTTGATGAAAGAGTTATGGCCACTTGAAGTTGGACTTTTTTGCCTTTCAATGCATTTGGCCCAAAATGACCTATAATGTATTGCATTATCACATGTATTTCCTTTGCGATTGTGAAATTTTGTTCAACATAACATTTGAAGTAGACATCGTAAGATTTCTATTTCATTTGATCCGACCTCAAAATCATAAAAAATGAATGAGTTATGTCCTTGGGAAGTTGACCCAAAATTAGGGTTTCAGTCAAAATGACCTATAATGTATTGGAATGGTAGATTGCCTTCCAAGATTCAAATCAATTGTTGATGAACTTGAAAGTTGTTCATATTTTCCTTAAGAACATTTTTTATTTTAGGACCATCTCCATTTGACCAACACATAAAAAGTTAGGTCTTAGTGCGTTTCAGAATAGTCAGATGAATTGACTGATCAACTTCCCAAATCCATGACTCATATCTTGATGAATTGATGATTGAGGACACTCAAATAAGTTCAAATATGCATGAAATGATGAGTTGAAGAACTTCCCTTTATTTTATTTGATCATGGGCTGAGGTTGCTTCAAGAGCAAGGCATTATGGATTATCTGATGAACTAGGGTTTCCTTGGGGAGCAAACCTCAAACCCTTTGACTTGTTTTGATCAAAAAATGATGAATTGAAATGCTAGGGAGGCATATTTGATGGATGAAAGCTTTGGGAACCATTACCATGCTTCCTATCATCTCCTCTTGACCATATCCTTGTACCAATGATCTCCTTGAAGCTTTTGACCTTGTGATTGCTCAAGCTACAAACAAAAGATGTTAGTGACATATTTTTGTGCTTTTGGTTAGTAAACAAAATAAGAAAATCAATGATATAAAATTCAAGCATGTCTGGTGGTCTCCAACCACTCACAAGAGGTCCCACCCAAAGGCAAAGGGAACCAAGATGCTAATGATCCTTGAGGAAATGCAAGTGCAATGTTATGATGCCATGAGGGATCTTAGGGACAAAATTGGGGTCTTACAGATGCCCCTATTTAAGGTCATTCTAGCCGGAGAAGTGAAGGTTAAAATCTTCGTCTCGACGGGGTAGAATGGGCTTAAATAATAACAAAGAGATAAATTTTGGTCCCTAAGAGACCTCATGATGCGAATGCATGCAAACGGTAATACTCTGCGGGGATATGTGTCCGCAAAGAAAGAAAGAGAAATCCGGAGAAACTAACAATCCATATGAGTAAGTCATTCTATGGGACAGAGACTTCGCCGGGGAGTAAAAGGATAGAAATGCGTGAGCAGGCGACGACTTGAAACTTGCTGAGAGACATGGAGAGAATCCATGAAATAAATCAATGGAAGGACTCGAGCTGACTCGAAGATGCATGTATTGGGGAATATGCCAATACAGCCAAAAGATTATCCGCAAAGGATACTTCGGATAAAATCCGGACTCAGGTGGAGGATGTCCACTAAGGACTCAGCTGAGGAAGATCCGAACAGAACTCTCCTGGGGAAGCAACGGGCTGAGGTATTACCGGTTATTGGGTAATAAGCTCAAAGAGACGTGTGATCTGAACACCGGTATAAGGGTGAGAGAACAACATGCTCGGGAAGAATGAATATCTAAGACCGGTATAAGGGTGAGAGATATCAATCAACCAAATCATCTGAGGAAGACCTAAAAGGTATATCTCAACTCAGGAAAATCTGACTCCGTAGGGGACAAAAAGTCATAATAGGGAGCAGAAGGAGGGAACACCAGGGATGCCGGTTACTGGGCATATAATAGGTGACCAACCAAAGCGTGAATTGAGGAATACTCCCAAAATACTCATCATCCAAAAGAGGGCAAACAGGCAAACTCAATTATGGGATGGACATTCGATTCCAAAACAGGGATACAAATCTTACTCGGCTGGGGAAGAACAAAAGGCTTCGACCAAAGAGTGCATGAGATATATTATCTATTACCGTCAGAACGTAGATAATATACTCGCATGGAAGATTATCCACAACCGGTTACTGGGCTAATAAAGGATAAATCGACCAAGAGAGAAAGGCATCGGGATATAGAAACTAGGTATATAATGATGACCAATCAGGGGGAGCAACAAACATTACCGGCAATCGGTACATGAAAGATGACTTGCTGGGGATATATTGCCTAATCAGAGCAATTATCCATGAAAAAACGGGAATATCAACACCGAATATTGGATAATGATAACCGTCAAGGAGGGGATTACATCTACCGGATATTGGGTAGAAAACCACAGAAGAGTAACCGTCACCGATTAGGATGAACAAAAAGGTCAACTCTGCAAGGGGGAAATAATAGGGTTGGCAACTATCGGTATAAGGGTAGAGAACCACAGACTCCGTCGAGGATAAGATGAATGATCACCAATTACTGAGTAATTATTCATTTATACCACGGGGAAGCAAAGGAAACAGTCACAAGAGGCCAATTTAGGATCAAACCAAAGAGGCAAATTGAATCAAGACTCGTCCTAGTGAGGATATAACTCAATAGGGGAACCCATCCCAATATATGTGTTGGGAAGGAACAGGAACAACCATCATCCACGAGGATATAACTCGGTGGGGAGTGCGGAAGGAAAGATAAACACTTTCTGCTTAATGGGCTGACTCTATATTGAGGGATCAAACGTCGACATCTTCTTGGCAAATGTATTACCAACTAGCAGGGGATAACAAACAAAGATATATGGCAAAGAATGCAATATGAATATCTGAATGTTTGAAAATTATATGCACACATGCGTGGTTTATGTATGATGAATGCTGACAAACAGACATTTCTAACACAAACAGCTCCAAGGAATAAGCACACAAACAACCGGTACTACATCTCAAGAGAGAAATCCAGGACGCAAAGATCCCTGCAGGGGACAATCATTAGTCATTCCAGCTGGGGACAAGAGTCATTACACAGATAAAATCTGCCACATAAGCAACTCTACTGGGGAATCTATCCGAGGAGGTAAAGGGATTATGGGAATCAACCACCAAGTACCGTACTCATCAAAGAAATCACATCTTGTGAGGAGGAAAGGTCACTACCCTGCTGAAGGGAAGAAGTGGTGAATATCTTACCAAACACTCCACCCAGTAAAAAACCACAAAAGGCTCTGGAGGAAGAAGATATAGTCATGCCAGGAATATGAATAAATGTCTTACCCTGTTGGAGATCATACCATCCTTGGGAGAGCACTGAGGATCTCCTAAGTATCCTTTCGTCATTGTGAATGTTCACTTTGTTTAAAAACAAGTTATGAAAAATTTGTTTCTTCAAAACAATGATATTTTCTCAATTAAAGCATGCAAAAATTTGTTTAATAGAAACAAATAAGAGTGCAAATAATTGGATAAAAGGCTCAAATTTATTTGGTGGAATGGTAGTCTGCAAATGGCAAGACTCCATAGATTTTTACAAATTTGAAATTGGTGATATATATTGGAAAAGGGCTACATTGAACATAATGACCATTTCTCCACCATTTCTGAATCCGATGTATTTGAAGCTTTGGTTGATGACGAATGAGCAAGAATCTCTGACGGATGACAATTGTAGAACAAAATCTTGTCAGGATGCAGTTACTTGCCAAAACCCTTAACTTTTGCCTAGATTGCCCCGGGATGAGGTACTCAATCTAGCGGGATACATACATTCATTTTTTATGTCTCTAACTTTTGCCTGGACCGCCCTTTCGGGTTTTCAATCCACCGAGACGCTCATTTTTGCCTAAGCCGCCCTTTCGGGTTTTCAACTTAGTGAGCTATTCTGTTTTTTTTTTCATTTTAGGCGAAGTATTTCTTGACTGCATCTAAATTCACAGGACGAGTGAAATCCTCCTCATCCATAGTTGTAAGTATCAAAGCACCGCCTGAAAAGGCTCTTTTAACAACATATGGACCTTCATAATTTGGAGTCCACTTGCCCCCTGAATCGGGCGCGAAAGACAAGACTTTCTTGAGCACAAGGTCACCTTCTCGGAACACACGAGGCTTGACCTTCTTATCAAAAGCTTTCTTCATTCTCTGCTGATACAATTGACCATGGCACATGGTAGTCAATCTCTTCTCTTCTATCAAGTTCAATTGGTCAGAACGGCTCTGAACCCATTCAGCATCAGTCAACTTGGCCTCCATCAGGACTCTCATTGATGGGATCTCCACCTCTACTGGGAGTACAGCCTCCATGCCATAAACAAGAGAGAATGGGGTTGTCCCTGTTGAAGTGAGAACAGATGTACGATATCCGTGTAAAGCAAATGGCAACATCTCATGCCAATCCTTATACGTAACAACCATCTTCTGGATAATCTTCTTGATATTCTTATTAGCATCTTCAACAGCCCCATTCATCTTGGGTCTATAGGGAGAAGAGTTATGATGTGCAATCTTGAACTCACTACACACCTCTTTCATCATCTTGTTGTTCAAGTTAGATTCATTATCAGTAATGATCTTATCTGGCACACCATATCGGCATATGAGTTGATTCTTGATAAACTTCACGACCACCTGCCTGGTCACATTTGCATATGATGTCGCTTCAACCCACTAGGTAAAGTAATCGATTGCTATGAGAATGAATCTGTGTCCATTGGACGCTTTCGGCTCTATCATGCCAATTATGTCAATTCCCCACATGGAGAAAGGCCATGGTGATGAAATCACATTCAGAAGTGTCGGGGGAATATGAATCTTGTCCGCATAAATCTGACACTTATGGCATTTCTTCACATATTTGCAACAGTCAAACTCCATTGTCAGCCAATAGTAGCCTGCTCTCAATATCTTTCTAGCCATGGCATGTCCATTGGAATGAGTACCAAATGAACCCTCATGGACTTCAATCATCAACAGGTTTGCTTCGTGTCTATCCACGCATCTGAGCAAAACCATGTCAAAATTTCTCTTGTAAAGCACATCACCATTGAGGTAGAAACCTCCTGACAATCTCCTCAGAGTCTTCCTATCTTTCATAGATGCCCCAGGTGGATAAACCTGGTTCTGAAAGAAGCACTTGATATCGTAATACCATGGCTTATCATCTTTCTCCTCTTGTACTGCAAACACATGAGTTGGTCAGTCCAGGCGCATTACAGTGATGTTGGGAACTTCATTCCAAAGTCTTACCACAATCATCGAAGCAAGTGTAGCAAGAGCATCTGCCATCCGATTCTCATCTCGAGGAATATGATGGAAGTCAACCTCAGTAAAGAATGTTGAAATCCTCCTCCCATAATCTCTGTATGGGATGAGGCCGGGCTGATTCGTTTCCCACTCACCCTTAATCTGATTAACAACGAGGGCCGAATCACCATATACATCAAGATGCTTGATCCTTAGATCAATACATTCCTCCAATCCCATAATACAGGCCTCATACTCAGCCATATTATTCGTGCATTTGAAAGTTAGCCTTGCTATAAAAGGAATATGCGCGCCCTGAGGAGTAATAATCACGGCCCCAATACCATTTCCATACTGATTTACAGCGCCATCAAACACCATACTTTATCTGGAACCAGGCTCTGGCCCTTCATCAAGTGTAGGCTCATCGCAATCTTTCACTTTCAAATACAGAATTTCCTCATCCGGGAAGTCATACTGAACTGACTGATAATCTTCAATAGGCTGATGTGCCAAATGATCAGCCAAGATACTACCTTTAATAGCCTTCTAAGCTCGATACTCAATATCATACTCAGATAACAACATCTGCCAACGGGCAATTCTCCCTGTTAAAGCGGGCTTCTCGAAGATGTACTTGATTGGATCCATTATGGATATCAACCAAGTCGTATGATTTATCATATACTGGCGTAAGCGCTTAGCAGCCTAAGCCAAAGCACAACATGTTTTCTCAAGCATTGAGTATCGAGACTCACAATCAGTGAACTACTTGCTTAGGTAGTAAATAGCATATTCTCTCTTCCCTGATTCGTCTTGCTGACCCAGGACACAACCCATTGAGTCTTCAAGAACGGTCAGATACATAATCAAAGGTCTTCCTTCTACAGGCGGAGACAGGATCGGAGGCTTAGACAGATACTCTTTGATACTATCGAAAGCTTTCTGGCAATCCTAGGTCCAATCATGGGACTGATCTTTCTGGAGGAGCTTGAATATCGGGGCACATGTGGCAGTCAGGTGGGATATGAATCTGGAAATATAATTCAAGCGGCCATAAAAACCTCGGACTTGCTTATTAGTTTTGGGCGCAGGCATCTCTTGTATTGCTTTGACCTTTGCAGGATCAACCTCAATACCTCTTTCACTAACAATAAAGCCCAATAACTTGCCAGAACGGACTCCAAATGTACACTTGTTGGGATTCAGACGAAGCTTGTACTTCCTCAAACGTTAAAAAAGCTTCAACAAGTGCTCTACATGTTCAACTTCCGTTCTTGACTTAGCGATCATATCATCAACATATACCTCGATCTCCTTCTGCATCATATCATGAAACAAGGTGGTCATAGCCCGTTGATACGTGGCTCTAGCGTTCTTCAAACCGAAGGGCATCACTCGATAACAGAATGTTCCCCAAGGTGTGATGAATGTTGTCTTCTCCATCCATAAATGAGAAGACATTGAATTTAGTTGTATTGTCTACTAACATATCAATATGTGGTAGATGAAAATCATCTTTCGGACTAGCTTTATTCAAGTCTCTATAGTCCACACACATTCAGACCTTTCCGTCTTTCTTAGGCATGGGTACAATATTGGCCACCCATTGAGGATATGTAGAAGTTACCAGAAACCCCGCGTCAATTTTCTTCTAAACCTCCTCTTTGATCTTTACTGCCATATCAGGATGAGTTCTTCTGAGCTTCTGCTTCACAGGCACGCACTCAGGCTTCAAGGGTAAGAAATGTTGCACAATATCAGTATCTAGACCAGGCATGTCTTCATATGACCAGGCAAAGACATCGACGTATTCTTGTAGCAATTCAATCAACCCCTTCTTAACAGATTCTTCCAGGAGTGCCCCAATCTTCACTTCTCGCACACAATCTTCAGCCCCCAAGTTGACTGTTTCCAGATTCTCAAGATGCGGCTGAATGATCTTCTCTTCATGCTCAAGTAGACGAGTAATCTCGTCAGGAATCTCTTCAACGTCATCTTCTTCCGCCTCAAATATAGGGAATTCGAAGTTGGGAGATGGTATTAGGTCATTATGTTCAATGGGTTTGATCAACCTGCATAATGATTTTGGATATAAAAAGCTTTAGAATTCAAACAAGGAAAATCATTATGCAGATGAAAAGATTGATTTTATTCTATTTTTTAGGTTTTATGTGATCACCAATTTCATGCAAAAAGCGAAAAGGGAAAACAATTTGAAAACAAACATTTAACATGAATTTATTGAATGAAAATATCATTATATTTATGCGCCAACAATGTCATCACTCCTCCTTTTGGCATGGGAGGAGGTTTTTTAAACACAATGAACATTACTTTGACTTATGGATAACTGTTGGAATGTCCACAGCGATCCAATTATTGCAGATTCCCCCAGGGATGACGAAGTTACCAGAATCCTGTTCGTCTTCCTCTAGAACGGCAGCAACTTCCTCGCCTTAACTGGTGTGGATGAACCCTCCACTCTTGAACAACCCTTGCGTGTTGAAGACCCTAGACGAATAACCTATGCCAGCCCGAGACTTGTTGTCTTCTAACTCAATCATTTTCCCTAAACCAGCAGTTGCACCACGCTCAATGGCCAACTTTGCATCTTTGTAGGAAGCAAATGAAGGAGTTCTCTTCTCAACAGGCTCAGCAATAGATAAAGCTTGGAAAGGAGTTCCAACTTCATCCTCAGTATCTATATATGAGAAGGAAGACAAATGGCTAACCAGGAGAGCCTTTTCTCCCCCTACCACCACCAGCTTCTTATTCTTCACAAATTTCAGTTTCTGGTGTAGGGTGGATGTCACGGCGCCCGCCTCATGAATCCATGGTCTGCCTAAGAGACAACTCTACGAGGGGTGAATATCCATAACCTAGAAGGTAATCTGGAAATCACTCGGTCCGATTTTTATTGGGAGATCAACTTCTCCAATCACAGTTTTGCGAGACCAATCGAAAGCCTTCACAATTACCCCACTCTGCCTCATGGGAGGCCCTTGATGTGACAGTTTTGAGAGAGTGGTTTTTGGCAATACTTTCAGTGATGACCTATTGTCCACCAGCACATTGGACATGGCGTCGTCTTTGCAACCCATGAAGGTGAGAAAAACAAGAAAGGAGGGTTTGAATTGTTTTGGAAAATAAGCGCTTTTGCAGAATAAGAACACACAGGATTTTATACTGGTTCGCTTATAACACAAAGCTACTCCAGTCCACCCGGCCAAGGTGATTTCGCCTTCAAAAAGGACTTAATCCACTAATCTTGAAAGCTTATTACAACCAATGTGTAAGAGAAAGATCTCTTAGTCCTCCCAAGTATACAGACTACGTAGAGTCACTTGAGGAACAAAATCAATTTAAGCAAAAGGAATTTGTAATCTAAAGTGCTTCTAAGGTTAAGCAAATATTACAGCAAATAGAGCAAGCAAGTGTTTTCACGTATGCGCAACAGCTCGTGAAAAACTAAGAGAGAGTAGAGTATTCTGTGCGTTCAGGTGTTTCTCTCAATGAAGTATGTCGCCCTTTATATAGTGGTGAAAAGGTCGTTGTAGTGATGGCAGAATATTTGTCTTTGATGAGAGTTTAACGCCATTACTTCTGTGTTTCTTGCCATAACCAATTTGTCTCCCTAAATAACTTCTTTCCAAATATACTTTCTTTCCATTTGAAGTTGTTGTTTCCGTTACTCTTTCTGGATTAGGAGATTCTTCGTCAGAATCTACGTTATCTCTGTTAGTCTGAGATTGTGTTGAAGTTACATCAGAGCTTTTGATAGTCCTGGTCTTTTAGATCATCAGAGTTGATTCTAGAGGAAGTTTAGAGCTTCTGGTATTCTGCTATGCTGTTTTACTCAGAGTCAGAACTTCTAGAGTGCGCTTCTTCTTCAGATGCTTCTGATCTTCTGGTACTTTGTATCTGATTCGATTCTGTATTTTATAAAGCGATCAAATTCCTTTGTTCTTGTTCAGAGTCCTGCACACTTAGAGAAATTTCGTTAGGGTGCCATTTTTGGTTTCATCATTTGTTATCATCAAAATCCTGAAATCTATTGTAGAACTAATTTTGTTCTTACAATCTCCCCCTTTTTGATGATGACAAAACAAACTTAATTACTAGATGAAACATTCAGAGATAAGAATTTATCAGATCAGATAGAAGTGGACTCCCCCTGAGATAAGCCTGGGAGTTCAAAAGTTCTTACCAGAGCTTCCATGCAATGATGTTTCTAGATACTCTTCTGCAAATTTCTGAGTCAAAGAGGGTTAGATAGATTTTTATTGAATAATATGTTTGCAGAGTACTGAAGGATTTAGATATGTTTTCATCAGAGTTGTTTTTATTTCTCCCCCTTTTTGTCATAATCAAAAAGACTTAGCAAAGATAAAGGAAAGGAAAAATATGTATATATCCAAATAAAAGCATAAACAACAGAGAGCAAAAAACAAGCAGAAACATATAACAATAAGCAAAAAGAATCCTAGGTGCCTAAGGGTTGGGAGGAGGAGGCATCCTTTGAAGCAGTTGGGTCAGTAGATTCTGGATGTTGGCGTTGACTGGGTCCTATTGAACCAATCTGGCTCAGACTTCCTTCTGCTCTTTCTGAAGCTCCTCAAGGGTCTTGAGAACCAGAGGGACAAAGGTAGAGGACTCCCCCTGAGTCAGAGCATTCTGTTCTTCAGCACGGAGAGCTTCAGCTTCAGTAGCGGCAGCAGCAGCGTCAACAAGAGCTTTGGCTTCAGCTTCCTTAACCCTTTGAATTTCTTCTTGCCTTGCTCGTTCTTCTGCTTCCTTTCTGGCATGTTCCTTAGCTTCTCTGGCTAAGCGCTCCTGTAGTCTTGCCTTAGCGTCTCTGATGAAGTCGTTTCTGACTTGCTCAGAGAGGTTCTTCAGTTTAAAGGTCTCAGAGGTCATCCAGCCAATAACTCTGTTCTAGTGTGTCCTAACAGAGGAAGGATCATCACTGATGCCAGAGTTGATGGTCAGAGACTTGACCTTTTCAACTGATGCTCCTGCAAACAACATAGTTGCTTCCTCTAGGGTTGGCAGGGAGTTTTGTGGTTCAGATGGTAGAGGTGAAGAAGTGGGAGGGCTTAGGTTGAGAGTTTGTGGTTCAGCGGAAGTGTTTGGTGGAGGTGTGTCAGAAGTGTTTAGGTCAGAGGGTTGAATGGCAGATGGTGTTAGGTTTGGTTGTTTTGTGGGTGGTGAGGTTACTTCAGGTTCAGGTGGGTTTTGTTGTGGTTGTTGTGAGGCAAGGTTCTGAGTCTGAAGTTAGCTAGAGTGGGAGAAGAAGGGTTAGAGAATTCTATGTCAGATGAGATGATGAAGTATGGGGGTGATTCTGGGGAAGAGGATGAAGAGGTGGTTTCATTTAGCTTTTCAGCTTCAGATAAGGGTAAGGTGGTGGTGGCAAGGTTGAATTTTTGTGATGGTTGCTGAGATGTTCTGGTGGTTGAAGGGGAGGTTTCAGATTGAGTGTATATGGGTGTTGGTTGAGGGATAGAAGAAGCAATTTGATGTGTTTGTGCAGAGGGAGCAAGAGAGACAGACTTACCAGAAGGCTCATGCAAAGGTGCTGGAGGTCTTGATCCAGAGGATTCTCCTAGTTTTGCTTTCTTCGCCTGCGATGTCTTCTCAGAGGGACCTCTTTTATGCCTCACGAAGTTTGGAGCTTTATCTGGTAGATCGCTTAAAATGAAGTCAGAGATATCTACTCCTTCGTCCTTCAGACCTTGTAGATAGAAGAGGATTACATCTCAGGGCTCTTCCTTTGAGAACAGATATAGACCATGGGGAATTTTCCTCTGATCTTTTAAGGTATCCCACGAAGTGTCCAGAGTAGGTTTAACTTTAACCTGATCCAGAATCCCCATGCTCTTCAAATTTTTGGAGTTCAGAGGCTTTCCAGTGTCGATTGTTATGTCCTCCATGAGCCTGAGCTTTACCAGATGGTCCACGAAACCACTTTCTATTAGTACATCTGAGATGAGTCTTCCCAGAGGGATGTAAGTTCTGGGCTTCATATGATTTCTGGTATCTCGTACGGAGTCTCTGAGGTATTTGAAGAGAAGTGCTGGGAGGCAGAGCTTCAGTCCCTTGTGAATGCAGTACATAATACATTTCTGATCTGTGTTGATGTAGTCTGAGGAGTTTGACGTTGGGCGATGATGGATGGTACCCAGAATGATCTTCAGCCAAACCCGGAGGTTCTGAAGTAGTTCCTTGTTCTTGGAGGGATTTCCTTCCGCGTTTTTCTTGAAGATTGTTGGATTGATTTCTTGAGATATGTATTTCGCCCTGGGATTGATGTTGTAGATTCTTCTGCCTCCATCTTTCTCCATGCTCAGAAAAGCAGCGATGGACTTCTCAGTTATTATCATCTTGACTCCCAGAACATAGGAGACAATGAAGTGATCATCAGCATCAGCAAATCTCCAGAATTATTTTACAAGATTTGGGTAAACTGGACCATAGAGACGTTGAAAGTAGTTTCCCCAACCTTGTTTGTTGAGTTCTTCAGTGAGGTCTATGCCATTCCTTTTCATATTATCAAAATCCACCAAGGATTCACATAAAACTTCCAGTTTATCAAAGGGCGTTGCAAGATGAATATGAGGCTCACGATCGAGAATGTGAGGCTCCTTGTAAATTGGTGTTGTGGTGACGCCTGTAACTGTTGGGTTGCTTGAGCTTTGAACTTGTTCGCTTGAACCCATTTCTTGAGAGAGGTTGTATACAGCTTGTTGTTGAGCATCCATAATGTTGATGAAGAACTGAGATGAAGATGAAGAACTGCTTGCAGAAATGCCTTGAGAGAACTGAGGTTTTAAGAGTGCGTGAGAGTGAAAAGTGTGCAATGTGTGAAATGAATGTGTTTAAATACCCAAATTAGAGCGCATGCAAAACGACACACAAATCAGAGTTTAGCATAAAAACCAAGTTACCTTGTTTGGAGGGAGAAATGATTACAGCTCATAAATGATGTCTAATCCCAACAGCTGGTACACTGCTCGAGGAGATTTCAAGGGACTGTTCCTTGATTACTGCTAGACAACTGTCTAGAAGTTCCAAGGTCAGACGCAAGGCACTCCACGTGTTTGCTTTATCTGATCTTCAGGAATACCAAAGGATTGGTTCCTGGAGAATTCTAACTCAGATAACTTCTATCTTGGTAGAAGCATCAGAGTCAGAGGCAGAATCCATTGTGTTTACATCAGAGTCTCATTTAACTACTTCAGAGGCACATTTTATTCAAGGAAGTTTTGAATGTTCAGATTTTCTAGAATAAATAGGAATCTATCTTCAGCTAAGGGTTTAGTAAAGATATCGGCCCATTGATGATTTGTATCAATGAATTTCAATGTTACTATCCCTTTCTGAACATAGTCTTTGATAAAATGATGTTTAATTTCAATGTGCTTAGCTCTGGAGTGTAAAATGGGATTCTTACTTAAACAAATGGCAGCAGTATTATCACAAAAGATAGGAATGTTACTCTCGAAGATTTGCAGATCCTCTAACTGATTCTTCATCCAGAGCATCTGAGTAGTGCTTAATGATGCTGAGATGTATTCTGCTTCTGCCGTGGACAGGGCAATGGTTAATTGTCTTTTGCTGGCCGAGGATATCAGATTGTTTCCCAGGAGCTGACAATTTCCAGATGTGCTTTTTCGTTCCAATCTATCTCCTGCGTAATCTGCATCACAAAAACCAGATAGTCTATACTCTGATGTTTTCTCATACATCAGGCCCAGGTTAGGAGTTCCTTTCAGATATTTGAAAATTCTCTTAACTGTTGTTAAGTGAGATTCTCTAGGATCTGATTGAAATCTGGCACAGAGACAAACACTAAATAGAATATCAGGGCGAGTAGCAGTCAGATAGAGAAGGGAGCCTATCATACCACGATAGAGCTTCTGACAAACCTTTTTACTGACTTCTTCTTTTTCAAGAATGCAGGTTGGATGCATGGGAGTCTTTGCAAAATTGCATTCAGCCATATCAAATTTCTTCAGAACGTCTTTTATGTATTTGCTTTGATGAACGTACGTGACTTCTGAAGTTTGGTTAATTTGAATTCCTAGAAAGAACTTTAGTTCTTGCATTAAGCTCATTTTAAATTCTTCCTGCATTAGCTCAGAGAATTCTTGACATACAGAGGCGTTAGCTGAACCAAAAATGATATCATCAACGTATATCTGGCATATCATGAGATCACTGTTAAGATTTTTACAGAAGAGTGTGGTGTCAACTTTCCCTCTGATAAAATTATGTTCCAGAAGAAAATTACTTAATCGTTCATACCAAGCTCTGGGAGCTTGTTTTAGTCCATATAAAGATTTTTTAAGTTTAAAGACATGTTCTGGATAATTTGGATTTTCAAAACCTAGAGGTTGGTTGACATACACTTCTTCTGATATATAACCATTAAGGAATGCGCTCTTGACATCCATTTGATATAATTTGATAGAATGATACAAGTAGGCGAGTAGATTCTAACCTGGCGACTGGAGCAAAGGTTTCATTGTAGTCAATACCTTCTGGTTGACTGTAACCTTGAGCCACCAGTCAAGCTTTGTTTCTGACGACTTCTCCTTTCTCATTCAGCTTGTTTCTGAACACCCATCTGGTTCCGATAACGTGAGTGCCTTTGGGCTTAGGAACAAGATCCCAGACATCGTTCTTTGTGAATTGATCTAGCTCTTCTTGCATGGCTAGAACCCAATCACTATCTTGAAGTGCCTCATCACAGGACGTAGGCTCGATCAGAGATACTAGTCCCAGAGGAGTTTCTTCAGAAGTCTTGAAGGTAGATCTAGTTCGAACAGGTTCGTCCTTATTTCCCAGAATCAACTCTTCAGATATATTGAGGCGACTTTTAGCTTTCTTTGGGATTACTAGGGAGTTAGCTCCTTCAGGAGTTTGAATGGCAGTTGCTTCTGGAGCTTCAATCTTTTTGTCAGATCTTGCAAGAGTGATCTCCAAATCTGCAAATTTCGCAACTAGATTTGACTTTTCAGGGTCAAGCTTATCATCAAATCTGACATGAAATGATTCTTCCACAATTTTGGTTTCTGTATTGTACACTCTGTAGCCTTTAGAGCGTTTTGAGTATCCTAACATAATACCTTTTTGTGCTTTGGAATCAAACTTGTTCAGATGTTCCTTAGTATTTAAGATGAAGCAAGAACATCCAAAAGGATGAAAATATGAAATGTTTGGTTTCCTTCCTTTACACAGTTCAAGGGAGTCTTTTCCAGAATAGGTCTTATGGAGATTCTATCATGAATGTAACACGTTGTATTTACAGCTTCGGCCCAAAAGTGCTTAGCCACATTTGTTTCATTGATCATAGTTCTGGCCATCTCTTGGAGTGTCCTATTCTTCCTCTCTACAACTCCATTTTGTTGTGGAGTTCTAGGGCAGGAGAAATCATGGGATATTCCATTAGAGTCAAATAATTCCTCAAAAAAAATGTTTTCAAATTCCCCACGATGATCACTTCTGACTCTTACAATTTTAGAGTCAAGTTCTTTTTGCACTTTGGAACAGAAGCTAGTGAATACAGAGTGAGACTCACTCTTGTGTTTTAGGAATTTCACCCATGTCCAGCGACTGAAATCATCGACAATGACTAGTCCATACTTCTTTCCATTGACTGATGCTGTTTTCACAGGACCAAATAAATCAATGTGAAGAAGTTCCAGAGGCTTAGAGGTAGAAACAATATTTTTCTTTTTGAAAGATGTTTTTGAAAATTTTCCTTTCTGACATGCTTCACACAGCGCATCTGAAGAAAACATCAGCTTAGGTAGGCCTCTGACTAACTCGAGTTTATTTAGCTGAGATAATTTCCTCATGCTAATGTGGCCCAAGCGTCTATGCCATACCCATTGCTCTTCGTGAACAAACATCAGACATTTCACATTTTGTTCTTTTAAATCAGAAAGGTTTATTTTATAAATATTGTTTTTCCTCTTGCATGTGAATAGGACAAAACCATTATTTTGATTTATGGCTTTACATGTTTTTTGATTAAAGATTACATCATAACCGTTATCACTTAATTGACTTATGGATAACAGGTTATGCATTAATCCTTCTACGTAAAGGACATCAGATATAGAGGGAAGAGTACCATTACCAATAGTTCTGGAGCCTCTGATCCTTCCTTTCTGATCTCCTCCGAAGCCTACGAATCCAGCATCTTTAAGTTCCAGGCTTTGGAACATAGACTTTCTTCCCGTCATGTGTCACGAGCATCCAGAGTCCAGGTACCATGACTGGTGTTTGAACTTTGCTGCATAAGATATCTGCAACATAAACAATCTTATCTTTTGGTACCCAGAGTCTTTTGGGTTTTCTAGCATTATCAAATTTTTCCTCTTGTGTGTGTGTGTAGTGATATGAGAATGGAGATTTAGGTTGGTCATTAGTAGAAGTTTTATCTTCACTAGGATCATACCCAATTCCTCTTCTATTGGTTTGACAGACTCCATAAATCATGGATGCCATAATACTCCTCCCTATCCCATTTTTCAGAAACTTTTGAAAAGCTTTTTCATATTTATAAATTATTGTGTTTGAAGTTTGTGGAGCTTGAGATAACGCTTCTTCAAATTTTGAGCAATTTTTCTTTGTTGCATCTCTTTCTAATGTCAAAGATCTGTTTTCATCTTTTAGTTCTGAAATGGTTTTCTCAAGTTTGCCACATTCTTCAAATGTTTCTTCAAGAACACCTTTTATAGCTTTAAATTTTTGTTTTAGTTTCTGATATAAGCTGAGAGTTTCAGACAAACATGATTCTAGGTCAGATCGAGAGAGTTCAGAAAATACCTCTTCTGATTCAGATTCTTCATCTGAGGTGTTCCTAGATGTGGTGGCCATGAGCGCCACATTAGCCTGTTCATCAGAGTCAGATTCTGATGAGTCAGATTCGCTATCATCCCAGGTAGCCATCAATCCCTTTTTGGTTCTGAGAGAATTTTTCTTGAAGCTTTCTTTTCGGGAACTGTCTTTCTTTAGCTTGGGGCACTCATTCCTGTAGTGACCTGTTCCTTTACATTCATAACAAGTAACATCTTTGTTAGTTTTACCTTTTGAGGTTGATTCTGATCGATCCCCTCTGGGTCTTGGTCTCCTGAAGTTATCATTCCTCTTTTTCCAGAGTTGTTTTACTCTTCTAGTCAGGAGGGACAATTCTTCTTCATCATCAGAATCTTCCTGTTCAGAGTCATCAGCATCTTCTATTTCGGCCTGGAAGGCTTTGTGTTTGTTAGACTTGCGCCTTTCAGATCTGGACTTTAATGCTACAGACTTGTTCTTCTTCTGAGGCTCATCTTCCTCCAGCTCTATGTCATGACTTCTGAGTGAACTGACAAGCTCTTCAAGGTAAATGTTATTCAGATCCTTTGAAAGCTTTAAGGCAGTGACCATGGGTCTCCACTTCTTTGGCAAGCTTCTGACTATCTTTTTGACATGGTCTGCAGTTGTGTATCCTTTGTCTAGTACTTTGAGACCTGCAATAAGAGGTTGGAATCTAGAGAACATTACCTCTACAGCTTCGTCATCCTCCATTTTGAAGGCTTCATATTTCTGGATTAGAGCCAGAGCCTTTGTTTCTTTGACCTGAGAGTTTCCTTCATGAGTCATCCTCAAGGAGTCAAGTATATCCTTAGTTGTTTCCCTGTTGGTGATTTTTTCATACTCATTGTAAGATATGGCATTTAGAAGTATCGTTCTGGCTTTGTGATGATTCTTGAAATCGCGTTTCTGATCATCTGTCATCTTACTTCTGGGAACTTCAACTCCGGCATCTGTTACAGGAGGTTTGTATCCATCGGTGACAATGTCCCAGAGATCAGCGTCATAGCCTAGAAAGAAACTTTCAATTCTATATTTCCAGTAATCGAATTTCTCTCCATCAAAGACAGGAGGCTTAGCATTGTAACTGTCTCTTTCATTTGTCTGGGCCATAGTTTTTCTCGTTCTGGATCTCTCTACATGGTTAAGTGTTTGATTAGAAAATCAATAACAAAGCCGAATCTCTGATACCAATTGAAGGTGAGAAAAACAAGAAAGGGGGGTTTGAATTGTTTTGGAAAATAAGCGCTTTTGCAGAATAAGAACACACAGGATTTTGTATTGGTTCGCTTATAACACAAAGCTACTCCAGTCCACCCGGCCAAGGTGATTTCGCCTTCAAAAAGGACTTAATCCACTAATCTTGAAAGATTATTACAACCAACGTCTAAGAGAAAGATCTCTTAGTCCTCCCAAGTATACAGACTACGCAGAGTCACTTGAGGAACAAAATCAATTTAAGCAAAAGGAATTTGTAATCTAAAGTGCTTCTAAGGTTAAGCAAATATTACAGTTGTAGCACCTCAAATTTGCCCCCTCATTCATGCATTTATTTTTAGGTCATTTGACATTTCATATTTCATTTCATCATGACAATCAGAATTAGCTCCAAGAAGCTTGAATATCATCCAAGACACGTTGTGGGTTCTATCTGGGTGATCAGTCAACACAAGGGAATGACTTGAGTTACTTCCAACATGTTCAAACGGGGTCTATTAATCATTCAAAACGCTAATCTTGAAGGAGAAAAAGTCTGTTCCGGAGCTGTCATGCTCGCTAGGCGAGCATCTCGGTTCTCCTAGCGAATCTGAACTGTCATGCTCGCTAGGCGAGCAAATTCTTCGCTAGGCAAAGCGCACACGTTTTAAAAATCTAACAGAAAAATCTTGGACTTGGACCTCTCTCACTTGAGCCCACCAAGCCACGAAAATCAGGTTATAAGTTCAGTGGGAAAACCCTGAGAAGACATTCTAACTAATTCAGAGCAGCCTCTAGAGACTGAAGAGATCAACAAATTCACTCGGACTGTGAGACTTTTCACTTATCACCTTCATCGCGCACATACCCTAGCCGTTGCATTGCAAACCCCAACCGTGCGATTCAATTCCACTCGATCTCTCTAGTCAGGTTTGCCCTATTCTCATTATTTTACGCCTTCAATTTGAAATTTCTAAATGTATGAGGCATTATGGTTGAATTTGGAAGAGTGGGTATCGTTAGGTTCTGCACGCAGGTTTAGATATGCATGAATGTGTAAAATAATGCCTCGAATGTTTAATCACTTCATTTCTGAGATGGATACCATAAGGTTTGGGGTTACTGAAATCAGACTGTCATCAAGGAAGAAACCAAAACCCACAGGCAGTCGCTAGCACCTCGCTAAGCGAGCATGTAATGAAGCTTCGCTAGCACCTCGCTAAGCGAAGCAGTAGCGTGCGTGACAGTAATTTGTTTTTTTTTCTGTTGGCTCTAATGTGTTTTGTGTTCGTTGTGACATGTTTTCTCTTGATTGTATCTTGTTAGTCTAACTCGTTTGTTGAGTTTTGTGAGGGCTCACATGACTCTTAAAGAGATAGCTTGCTTGGTATTCCACTTTATTTGTGGGATACCATTTGGAGATTTATTCCGATTACCTGTGCTGACTCCCTTTCTTTGATGGTGCCAGCTTGAGAGATCTCCGGGTTTCTTGTTTCTTTAGTTGTTGTTACTTCAGATCTTTATCCATGTGGTAGATCTTTTGATTCCTTTATCTTTCCCGCATTTTACCGCTTTCTTAGCTGGAAGACCTCGATAGGAGGCGATGTTTTTGTGTGTTTACTTTTGTGCCCAAAGACCTCCAAGAAGAGGCACCAGTGCTAAAGACCTCCACGAAGAGGCAATTGACGGATAAAAGGGATTAGTAGTCAATCCCCCGTTATTCAGTGTCGATGCTCCAGAACAAAAGCCCAAGATCTTTTATCCGGTCAGTCAGTGGAGAGGGTTCCACCTTTCTGAATCCCCACTTTTTGTCATGAGCTCACCCTGCCCAGGGTTAAGAGCTATGTGTCGCAGTACGCAAAAAACCGGCGGGAAAACGAAACAACAGAGCCGCCACCGTGCGTTATTTATCCCAAAAGAGGGAAAGGAAACGCTCGAAGTAAACCTGGAAAAGACATGGTCTCGCGACCAGAGAGAGATGGGATTGGGAGTCGGTTATGCGAAGGGAAGGTATTAGCACCCCTACGCATCCGTCGTACTCGACGGGATCCACGCTCAGAAAGATAGAAGAAAGGTTGCTAAAAACTGCTCACAAACACTGCACACACGCTGGAGACAAACATAGATGAAGGACGGAAGAAACGGGACTCGGCAGGATATCGCATCCTGGGCCTACGTAGTCTGTCAGACACAGACATCAGAGTCGATGTAGTTCGGGGATAGGGGAAAGTGTGCTCGCTAGGATGTCGCATCCTATGCATACGTATCTTCTCTAACTAGAGAAAGAATCAGAGCACTCGTAGCTCGGCTAACGCACGCCAAACAAGACCACACAGGAAACCGACTGCCAATCGCTGGACTTACGTCAGACTCCACACAAACAGGCAAACATGGAAACCGAATGCCAATCGCTGGACTTACATCAGACTCCGAACCAACAAACACACACACAGGAAACCGACTGCCAATCGCTGGACTTATGTCAGACTCCAACAAGCAAACAAGACACAGGAAACCAACTGCCAATCGCTAGACTTACGTCAGACTCCAACACACACAAAGGGGTGAAAAAGAAAAAGGACGCCCAGAGAGATCGGCTCATCTCCTGCCTACGTACCTCATCTAGTATGAGGATCAGGGCGACGTAGTTCCCCTTAACAGGGAAAAAACTTCTAACCTAACTAGAGACAAAGGGGGATAACAAGCTACTAGGGAGACTACGACTCGAGCCTAGAAGTTGTCATGCATACGATCCCTATGTTGAGGTTTCTATCCTAACTTGCACAAGCAGCAAGCTAGCCTAAACAACACAACAAAGCAAACACAAGCACAAGAGCAAGCACACACACTATATGCAAACAATTGGCTCACACAAGGCTAAGCTTTAGTCAAGGGGTCATGTCAACCTTGACAAACAAGCCAACAGGAATGGGGTGTGGTTAGCTCTTAACCCTAACATTGAGAGTTAGGGTGAAGCAGATGCAATGGGAAGTGAGGGTAAGACCTCACAGCTCTTATCCCTGGCCTGGGAGAGCTTCAAGCCATGAAAGTGTGGGAGTTCAGAATGTAGGAACTCTTCTCCACATGACTGACACAACAAGATCTTGGGTTCTTATTCAAGATGCATCAACACATGGTGTGTGAGCAAAGTGAATGACACAACTGAATAGCAGGGGATGGATTGCACATCCCTTTTATCTGCCAATTGCCTCTTAATAGGTCTTTACCTGCTTGGCACAAAATTAAACATCCACAAGCATTGCCTCTTAAGGAAGGCTTTAGACAGGTGCCTGCCAAGGTAACATGACAGGTCTTCCAGACTACATGAAGATCAAGAAATTATACCTCAGTGGTATGCCAACCACAAGCAAGCAAAGCAAAGTTCAAATGAACTTAATGCAACTTAGGTACCTGTCGAAATATCTAAACCAATCAGTACAAAGTTCAGACAACAGTCAACAGTCAATATCAAACAGACAACCCAATATGCAACACATGAACCATAAGCACAAGTGAATTGTTCTCAAAGCCTACAAAACAGCAAGTGTTAGCTAACAACAATAAATGATCAAGCCTAAATGAAGGAGCAACATAAATCATGGAGATGCACACTTGAACCTGAAATCACAACTCAAATGTGAGTAACAAACCACTAGGTCAAAGCCTAGGGTCAAAAGTGAATCAAAAATCCAAAACAGAAGCTCAAACTCAACATGAATCATATTTAATCAATCAAGAACAAGTATTAAAAAGAACCAAATCATAATCATCAAGCAAGTTCATTTTATGTGCAAGAGAAATCAAAGACCAATTCAAGGCATCCAAATGATCATCATGAATGATAATTCCCAATCAAAACATAAATGATTCAAATAATTCGTGAAAAAATCATGATTAGTCAACACATCTAACATGATTATCACATAAAAAATCAGAAGCATTAGAGGTAATTTGGCATGGAAATCAAATTGCACAAGTTGAACAACCAAAGGTGTCACACAAATTGTCACACCATGCAAACACAAGCATAAAACAGAATTGGCACATGAGAAACATACCAAACCAAGCCTAAAACATCCAGCAATGTGTCTAGTATCAGCATGTAAAATTTCAGGTCCATTGGATTAAAATCAAGCATTTCATGATAGAAAGAGTAAGGCAAGGTCACAAATGTACATGTGTTCAATCAACCTAGAGCAAATAAAATTCCAGCCAGGCACAACTTTCGAAATCATGATCATAGAAAAGTAGACATTCTAAGGAACATTTTTCAAAAAATTGGAGATGAATTGATGCATTTTTCAATTTGTTATGATTTTTATAAGTTATATGAAAATATTGGAAATTAAAATGATCACATGCATGAAATAAGGAGGGAAATGGAAAAAATGAATGAACATTTGAAAACTTGCGCTCGGCCAGAATCGAACCTAGTCAAAATTTGAAAGTGGCGCGCTAATTACCAAAACTCCACCGTTTCCTCTAAACCCTAAGCTGCATGCAGAAAATCCAGAAAACGTCGCTTGAAACCGACGCAAATGTCCAGAAAACCAACGTAAATGTCCAGAACGCATGCATCTTCATCTTCTTCATGAGGAAGAAGACGAACATTCATCCATATTTTCCAGAAAATCCAGATTTCACCAGAATTCAAAAACAAATACATTATCATGTAGTATTTTCAATGGTGAGCATAGATCAACTAACATCTAAACACAAATCATCACGAACAAAGAGAATCGAGCAAAATCATTTTTAGATGCAAAACTTTAAACACACATAACTTGCTGAATAATGCACCAATTCACACGATTTTTAGATCAGAATCACCAGGAGAACAAGATCTACCAGAATATACTCATGAATTGCAAGATTAAGAGGATCGAAAATTAACCTCTTGAAGAGCAGAACCTTTGAACTGCAAGATCCACAGGTTGTATTGATCCAAATTCACTCCACAATGCTTGCAATGATGTTTGATGAAGAAAAGGAAGCTTGAACACGTGTAGATCTAGCTTAAACTTTTAATTTCCATTTTCAACTTCATGAGCTTCAACCACTTGAATCTTGCACGAATTCCACGAACCAACACTTGATTCACACTATAATCAACTCACTGATCATGAATCTCCAACAAAAAACAAGTGCTATGTTCAAGAAATTTGAATTTTGGTTTGAAGAAAGTTTTGGAGGGAGAGAGAATTTTGGATCTAGAAATGTGAATTGTGATTAACCTCTTCAATTCTGTTATGATTAGAGTATATATATCCTTTCCTAATCACCTTGCTAATCCATGTTTAGTTTGGTTAATGAAAATAGGGTGTTATGCAAAAAATCAAAATTGCATGGTGCATGTACTAATTACACGTGAACAGTACCATTCCCTTCATCAAAGTCACTTAAAATCCTTTTTTAAACTCAATGGCAATGGTAGAAAGTCCATACAATGCACCATTTTTGAATTTTGCATTTTCCCTCCAAAAAAAGTCATGGATATGCAAGTGATTATGTGATGAGATTTTATGTAATGTGATGCATGATTTGGAAACCTCATGACATGAGAAGAACAATGCAAAAAGAACCACCAAATTTGGAGTTTTGGTTCAAAAGATATGGTCATTTGAAGTTCCAAGCACACTTTGCAATGATTTGATCATAACTCCTTAACCATTTATTAGAAATTCATGATCTTGGACTTTTTGGAAATGGGAGAGAAAGATTGTTAACTTTCATGTTGGACAAAATTTCATTTGAAGCTTCTTTGATGTTGGCAAGTGGAGTTGAAGTTGGTCCAAAAACTTGCCATTTTTGGAAACTTGAAATTATAGGTCACTTTCCATTTTTGGAAACTTTTGATCTGGCTTCAAAATCTTCAAGGTAGATGTTTGACATGTTGAATAACCTTCTTTGGGACATGAATGAAGTGTCTCAAACCATTTCTCCATCTCCTAGCCCTCAGTTGACTTGCAGTTGACTTTTATGGGCCTCAGATGACTTGGTCATGCACTGTGGACTTTGAGCCTCAAACCTTGGCCAAATTGCTTCAAAATGAACCTTGGGTCCTGTAAGCTCTCTAAAACATCCATAGGGCCTTTATCTCATGGAAAAACCCTTGCTCTCTTGCACAGATGGATTCTCCTGATCAGTCTTGACTGATGAAATGCAACATGCTATGCAATGCTAATGACCTAAAAATGAAATGTATGTACAAATGGGAGGTGCAAATTTGAGGTGCTACAACTGCCCCTATTCAATCAAATGGGAACCTGAACGGATGAGAGCAACGGCTATCGGACCTTCAAGGTACACAGGGATTGAATACCAAAGAATCGTAGAAATTTGCACTCTGCGGGGATCCAAGAAAAGACTATTCACCAATGGCAGCTTCCACTGGGTATTTGGATTTTTATCACTGGACCAGCCAAGACGCTTACCAAAGACTCCCTGGGGATTTTGATTTTTTTCAAAAAAAGGAACTACAACCATACATCGAAAGATGATGAATGGGAACAACGAAATCACAACTAGACGCCAACGGACGACTAGGAAAAACTCGACGTTTGCCGACACCAACGGAGAGGTGACCAGACATCAACGGATGAATGGGAAAAATTCAACGTTTACCGACACCAACGGGGAGGTGATCAGACATCAACTGATGAATGGGAAGACTCGACCAGACGTCAACGGACGAACGGGAGAAGCTCGACGTTTATCGATACCAACGGAGAGGCGACCAGACATCAACGAATGAATGGGAGAAAGAGATACAACCAGACGTCAACGGACGAATGGGAAAAACTCGACGTTTACCAATACCAACGGAGAGGTGACCAGACATCAACGGATGAATGGGAAGACTCGACCAGACGTCAACGGACGAACGGGAGAAGCTCGACGTTTATCGACACCAACGGAGAGGTGACTAGACATCAACGGATGAATGGGAGAAAGAGATACAACCAGACGTCAGCGGACGAATGGGAAAAACTCAACGTTTACCAATACCAACGGAGAGGTGACCAGACATCAACGGATGAATGGGAAGACTCGACCAGACGTCAAAGGACGAACGGGAGAAGCTCGACGTTTATCGACACCAACGGAGAGGTGACCAGACATCAACGGATGAATGGGAGAAAGAGATATAACCAGACGTCAACGGACGAATGGGAAAAACTCGACGTTTACCAATACCAACGGAGAGGTGACCAGACATCAACGGATGAATGGGAGAAAGATACAACCAAACATCAACGGGCGAATGGGAAAAACTCGACGTTTACCAATACAACCGGAGAGGTGACCAGACATCAACGGATGAATGGGAAGACTCGACCAGACGTCAACGGACGAACGCGAGAAGCTCGACGTTTATCAACACCAACGGAGAGGTGACCAGACATCAACGGATGAATGAGAGAAAGATACAACCAAACGTCAACGGACGAATGGGAAAAACTCAACGTTTACCGAAACCAACAGAGAAGTGACCAGACATCAACGAATGAATGGGAAAAACTCGACGTTTACCGAAACCAACGGAGAGGTGACCAGACATCAATGGATGAATGGGAAAAACTCGACGTTTAACGAAACCAACCGAGAGGTGACCAGACATCAACGGATGACTGGGAGAAAGGGGTTGTGACGAACACACGCGGGTGCTGACATGACATTTACCGGTATCACAAGGATGACATCTACATATGTCAAGACAAGGCTAAACACTTGTCGGGGATCTCACTGAGGAGAATCAAACTTTTCTGCCACGGGTGGGTGAGGAAATAAACCTCTCTGGGAGATTACCAACCCTGAATGCTGTCTTTTAAGAGCAACTGTAGCAAATGTGTCGTACAGCTGTTGAACAATGATCCGCCTCTGCCGGGGATATGGTCCAATCAGGTTTAACACATGAATGCATATGTTTGAATTTTTCTATGGCGTAATGCTCCATATTGAATGGAAATGCTACGCTATTTGAGGATGCAATGTTTACTACATGCAAAATGCAAATGAAGAAAAAACCTGCCGGGGAGCAAGTGATTGCTCCGCTGAGCACACAATTCTGATTGGATTCTCCAACTCTGTGAGGAGACGCACTGCTGGGGGTGCTTATCTGATCTGATACTCTGGGGACGGCAGAGGAAATAACTTAACTGGGGATACTCTGTCAGGGGAACACACCAACTTCTCAACCGTGCTGGCGAATAACATTGTTGCTGGAGAAAGGACAAATCCCACCAGGGACAACTTCACTGAATCCAATCCGCTTGGGGACTCCGCCAGGGGAAACAACCAATGCTCATCTCTACTGGGGATACCTACCAATCCATGAGCAGGAGAAACTCTACTGGGGATAATTTTCACCGAACACGATCCACTTGGGGACTCCGCTGGGGGAAACAACCAATACGAACCTCCGCTGGGAAGACCACCCACTTCAAAATTGCTGGGGGAGACAATCACAACCCTGCTGGGGAAATGCATTCACGACTATGCTGAGGATTACACCCGACTGCTGAGGAACAAACTACTCACTGATACCTCCGTTGGGGATACAACAAACTTCAGATTCAGTGGGGATCAACAGCTTTCAGACTAGCTGGGGATAGAATGGCCTTTGAACCTGCTACCCGACTGCTGGGGAAGAACAAATCTAACAGATTTCAGACTTGCTTGGGGAAACAGCCACTTCCGAGCCTGCTGGGGAAACATCCTCAACCCTGCTGAGGAATCCCTGATCTGGACTATGCTAGGGGGAGACAAGTCCTGAACTTGCTTCAGACAATCTAACCTCTCACACTACTGGACAGTGCTGAAATTTCTTTGAACAAACCGTGGCTTATCTGTTTCAGCCAGGAACCAATGGCAATAACCTGCAAAACAGCGAGACATACATGCCCCAGGGGATTGCATGGACAAGATACACCCAAGTGTTATCAACATTCAAAATGATTTTCAAATGTTTTATCCTTCTGCACGTTATTGTCTAGCCTTCATGTTTTTTATATGCAATGTTTATCAAAAATTCGGACGTTTTTGCAAACAAAACAGTAAAAATAAAAAACAAGAGAGAAATTTATCTGAATAACGTCTTTTATTGATTGAAAACGGGCCTGAATCGACAAATACATCGGGAAGCAATTCCTAGGAAGAGGTAATTGCGCACAAAAGGAAATAAACTATCCTATTGGCAATGTGAACACGACATCCACTATTTCCCAATTCTGTTATGACTCACAGATCATCAATTTCCCCCAAATTCCTTGCTTTCTGAGAAGAATGATTGGACCGGTCATATCCTTCGAGATGGTAGACCCTGAAGCACGAAGAAGTACAAATAACTCAGACTGTAGCCTTCGCCTTAATCCCTCTTTTGCCTGAATCGTCCTTTCGGGTTTTCAATCCACCGGGATACCCATTTTTGCCTAAGCCGCCCTTGCGGGTTTTCGACTTACCGGGTGTACATATTCTTTTTATTCTTTATCCCTAACTTTTGCCAGAACCTTTTTCTCTTTTTTCGGTTCGTTGGGATGCCCTTTTTTGCCTGGACTATTTTATTCTTTTCGTCCAGCGGGTCAATTTATGCGAAGTATTTTTTGACTACATCTGAGTTAACAGGGGACGGAAAATCTTCACCATCCATAGTTGTAAGCATCAAGGCTCCACCAGAGAAGACCTTTTTAACAACATATGGACCTTCATAATTCGGAGTCCACTTGCCCCTCTTATCTGTACCTGGAGGAAGGATCCTCTTCAAAACCAAATCACCAGTCTGATAGCTTCGAGGATGCACTTTCTGATCAAAGGCTTTCTTCATCCTTCTCTGATACAACTGCCCATGGCATACAGCTGCTAACCGTCTCTCTTCGATAAGGCTCAACTCATTAAACCTTGTTCGGATCCATTCAGCTTCATCAAGCTTGACATCCAACAGGACTCTCAGAGAAGGAATCTCTACTTCAACAGGTAGGACTGCTTCCATACCATACACAAGGGAGTAAGGGGTTGCCCCGGTCGACGTACGTACTGAGGTACGGTATCCATGCAAAGCGAAAGGCAGCATCTCATGCCAATCCTTGTACGTTACGACCATCTTCTGCATAATCTTCTTGATATTCTTGTTCGCCGCCTCTACAGCACCATTCATCTTCGGTCTGTAAGGAGAAGAATTGTGATGTGCAATCTTGAAATCTTTACAAAGCTCCTTCATCATCTTGTTATTGAGATTCGAGCCATTGCCAGTGATGATTCTCTCAGGAACCCCATAACGACAGATGATTTCCTTCTTAATAAACCGGGCAACCACTTGTTTGGTAACATTGGCATAGGAAGCTGCTTCCACCCATTTGGTGAAGTAATCAATCGCAACCAGGATGAAGCGATGCCCATTAGAAGCAGTAGGCTCAATCTTCCCAATCATATCAATACCCCACATCACGAACGGACAAGGAGAATTCATGACATTCAGAGGGCTTGGTGGTACATGCACCTTATCAGCATAGATCTGACATTTATGGCACTTCCGAGCGTACTTGAAACAATCGGATTCCATAGTCATCCAATAATAACCGGCTCTCAACAATTTCTTGGACATTGCATGACCACCAGCATGGGTACCAAAAGATCCTTCATGCACTTCTTGCATCAACATGTCTGCTTCGTGTCTATCCACGCATCTGAGCAGAACCATGTCGAAGTTCCTCTTGTACAACACATCATCTTGATTCAAATAAAAGCTTCCAGCTAGCCTTCTCAGGGTTTTCTTGTCATTCTTCGACGCACCTTCAGGATACTCCTGGCTCTTGAGGAAATTCTTGATATCATAGTACCACGGCTTCTCATCAACAACAGACTCGGCTGCAAACACATACGCAGGCCTCTCGAGTCGATTCACCGCAACATGTGGCACATGATTCCACCAATGAACCTTGATCATAGAAGACACAGTAGCCAAGGCATCAGCCATCTGATTTTCATCTCGGGGGACATGATACAATTTCACCTTCTTGAAGAAAGTCAGGATCCTTATAGTATAATCTTTGTAAGGAATCAGATGCGGCTGGTGAGTATTCCAATCTCCATTGACCTGGTTAATCACTAGAGCGGAATCTCCATAAATGTCTAGAGTTTTGATCCTTAGATCGATGGCTTCTTCGATCCCCATGATACAAGCTTCATACTCAGCCTCGTTGTTGGTTACGTCAAAAGTCAGTCTGGCAGAAAAAGGTATGTGAGCACCTTTGGGATTAATTAGTACTGCCCCAACACCGTTGCCATTCACATTCATAGCCCCATCAAACATCAACGTCCACTTGTCATCAGGATCCGGTCCTTCCTCGACAAGAGGCTCTTCATAATCTTTCATCTTCAGATACATGATGTCTTCATCAGGGAATTCAAACACCATCGGCTGATAATCATCAATCGGTTGCTCGGCAAGGTAGTTTGATAGAATACTACCTTTGATGGCCTTCTGCAACGTATATTGGATATCATATTCTGTTAAAATCATCTGCCAACGAGCAACACATCCGGTGAGAGTCGGCTTCTCAAAGATGTACTTCACTGGATCCATCTTAGAAATCAATAAGGTAGTATGGTTCAACATATACTGTCTTAGTCGGCGAGCAGCCCAGGCCAAAGCACAACAATTTTTCTCGAGCTGTGAATATCTTATTTCACAGTCGGTAAACTTTTTGCTAAGGTAGTATATGGCATGCTCTTTTCGACCAGACTCGTCATGCTTTCCCAATACATACCCCATCGAACTTTCAGTCACTGACAGGTACATTATCAGAGGCCTCCCAGGAACTTGAGGTATAAGGATTGGAGGTTTCTGTAAATACTCTTTTATCTTATCAAAAGCTTTCTGACAGTCATCATTCCACCTGATTGCTTGATTTTTCCTTAGCAATTTGAAAATTGGTTCACACGTGGCAGTTAGGTGAGATACAAACCGTGCAATGTAGTTCAATCTCCCTAAAAACCCACGAACCTGCTTTTCAGTTTTTGGTTCAGGCATTTTTGTATAGCTTTGACTTTTGCTGGATCAACCTCAATCCCTTTCTCACTGACAATGAAACCTAACAGCTTACCGGATCTCACCCCAAACGTACACTTGTTCGGATTCAGCCTCAGTTTGAACTTTCTCAGTCTTTCAAACAACTTCTGCAAGTTTACCAGGTGCTCCTCTTCTGTCTGCGACTTCGCAATCATATCATCCACGTACACTTGAATTTCTTTGTGCATCATGTCATGAAAGAGAGTCGTCATAGCCCTCTGATAGGTAGCACCGACATTCTTCAGCCCAAATGGCATCACCTTATAGCAGAACGTGCCCAAAGGTGTAATGAATGTCGTCTTTTCCATGTCTTCTGGCGCCATCTTAATCTGATTATAGCCAGAAAATCCATCCATGAAAGAGAAAACCGAAGATTGAGCCGTGTTATCAACCAATACATCAATGTGAGGTAATGGGAAATCATCTTTTGGACTTGCTCTGTTTAGATCCCGGTAATCGACACACATCCTGACTTTGCCATCCTTCTTCGGCACGGGAACGATGTTGGCCACCCACGGGGGATAGTTGGTCACTGCCAGAAATCCCGCATCCAATTGCTTCTGAACCTCTTCCTTGATCTTAACAGCCATATCAGGACTAGTTCTACGAAGCTTCTGCTTCACCGAAGGACAATCTTCTCTGAGAGGTAGCCTATGCACCACAATATCTGTGTCCAACCCAGGCATATCTTGATACGACCAGGCGAATATCTCCATATATTCTCTCAATATTTCAATCAGCCCTCTCTTGACATCTTCCTTCAAAGCAGCCCCGATCTTGATCTCTCTTCTGGCGTCCTCAGTACCCAGGTTAATAATCTCCAACTCCTCCTGATGAGGTTGGATGACCCTTTCCTCTTGCTTCAATAATCTGACCAGTTCTTTAGCGAGTTCACAATCTTCCTCACTCTCCTCTTCAACTTGGTAGATGGGATTATTGAAATCATACTGAGCCATAACAGAACTGTTTATAGTGGAGTCCGTAAGATCAATTCTGCATGTTTAAATGCTTTATTTTAGAAAAAGAGTTCAAGAAAGTCACAAAAACAAAAAACATTGCCATTTTTATTGTTTTTTGAAAAAATAAAAACAAAACAAAAAGACAGGGATCACAAAATTGTTTGCAAAACGTCCTTTATTAATGATATCATTGAAAAACATGATGAGGCCCTACAATGAACCACTACGCCTTGGGCAGAACGTAGGGTTTTGTGCAAAATGAAAAACAAAAGAAAATTACTCTGTTTGAAGAGTAACTTGGACCACTTCTTCAGCTATCCAATTGTTGATCGACTCCCCTGGAGCACACGGTCGAACCCAGTTGTTCAAATCACAATCATTGTCACCGTCTTCACTACTGGCTGCAAAGACGTCACCATGATTCATTAGCCCAGCGCTGGTGAAGGTACTCGGCCCTTTCTGATCTTGAACACCCTGCTGTAAGACCCCAAATGTGTCCCTAAGATCCCTCATGGCATCATATCATAACATTTCATTGCCTCAAGGATCATTGTGCACCTTGCTTCCTTCCCTGTGGGTGGGTTATCTTTTTGAGAGTGATTCTTGATCACCAAGCATTCCTTGCATTTTTATGTCATTGCTTTTCTTTTTATCACTAACCAAAGGTACAAAAATATGTCATCTAACCTTTGTCTTGCAGATGAAGCAATAACAGGTCAAAGCAATCAAAGGCATTCATTGAGCAATAGATGGTGGTCATTCTTGAGATTTGGGCCCCACAATCATTCACAAGAGTTCATATGAGCTATGATGTTATTTTGAAGCAAACTCTCAAGTGGTAGAGGCTTGAATCTCATCAGAACATTTCCCAGTCAATTGAAGACCTAGAAAGTTAACTGCAAAGTCAACTATGGATTTGGAGGTGGGAAGTGATTAGAAATACTTCATTCATGTTCAAACAAGTCTCATTTGACATTTCAAACATCAACATTGAAGAATTTAAAGTCAGGTCAAAACTTTCCCATAATAGAAAGTAACCTATAATTTGAATTTGCCAAAAATGGAAAGGTTTTAACCCAACTTCAACTTCATATTACATCATCAAGAAAGCTTCAAATGAAATTTTGTTGAACATGAAAGTTGTATATCTTTCTCTCCCCTTTCCAAAAAGTCCAAGATCATCAATTTCTCATGTGTGGCTAAGGAGATATGATCAAAACATGGCAAAGTATGCATGAGACTTCAAATGGACATAACTTCTCAACCAAAGCTCCAAAATGAGTGGCTCTTCTTGCAAAATTCTCCTTTTGACCTCTAATTTCTAAATCATGCATCACATTACATAAATTGTCATCACATGATCATTTGGTAATTCATTGGTTTTTTGGAGGGAATTTTTAAAATTCAAATTTGGTGCATTGTTTGAACATTTTGCTATTACCATTTGCTCCAAAATTGGATTTTAAGTGAAATCAAAAGAATTTCGTGTACTGATCACGCATGCACTCCATGCATAAGGGTGAAAGGCCAATTTGCACATACACCTCATTTTTGGTTAATTACACTTAGCTTTGGCTTAAGCATAATTTAAACAGGATTAGCATTGCATATATAAACTAAAACCTAACTGTTTTCAGAGAGGGGGATTCATTTTTCAGATCTAGATCCAAAATCACAAAAAAAATTCTCTCAAACTTTCTTGCAATTTCTTCACACACAATCACTTTCTCTTGGTTGATTCATGCTTCTGAAGTGTTCTTGAGCAAGTTTGGACGTGGAACCAAAGCAAATCGTGCCTTTTTTATTCATACTCAAAGCTTGGAGCATTAATGGCAATGTCAAATTCTGTTGGATTCAAGAGCAATTGAGCTTCAATCTCTCATTCAATCATCTATACAAGTATCATAGAAGACTTTTGGAGCATCACGAGGCCTGGATAACACGATTCAAAGGATCTGCACTTCAAGAGGTTACAATTCGCATCTCTCATTCTTGAATTTCCTTGCCATGATGTTGTAGATCTAAGTATGCTGATCATTCTGAGCTTTGAATCGTGCAAATTGGTGTTGTTTTGAGTGAGATACGATTGATTGAATTTTTTGATGTTGAATCTTGTCTTCTTCGATCCGTGCGTGTTTGATTGTTTTTGCATGAAATGTTTGTGGATTATTGTTGTATGATGAAAGACCTACATGATGCTATGCTCAATTTTGATTTCTGGACACTTTGGATTTTTCTGGAAAATCCAGATGAAGATCTTCATGATCTTCATCTTCAGCGCATGAAGATTCATACATTTTCCAGTTTTCCTACGGATTTAGCTGGGAGTTCATAAGGATTACCTGCGGATTTTTTAAATGCCATGCATGCGCGTGTTTTAGGGCTTGATGATGATACGACGTCGTTTGATTGAGCGCGCCACATTTGAATTCGCCTGTGCTTCGATTCCCCGCTGCAACATATTTTCAAATGCTTCTCATTATTTTCCACTTTCCCTCCATTATTCCTTATATGCTTCACATGTGTTTTTTAATTTTCTCCAACTTTAAAAATTCATAACAATTTGAATATTGATCCAAATATTACCAGGTTTTTTGCACTATGATCCTTATTCTCTCTAGTTTTTTATCATCATGATTTTACAAATTGTGCTTGGCTGGATAATTTTTGTGCTAGAATGTTTGAACATGTATGCTTATTTGACCTTGCCATGCTTATACCTTTGTGAAATGCTTGATTCTTATCCAATGAATGTGAAATTTTGCATGCTATAACTAGACTCATTGCTTGACATTTTGGTGTTGATTTGGTATTTTTATAAATTTCCATTTCTGTTTTATGATTGTGCTAAGTTGGTGTGACAATTTGTGTCACACCTTTTGATGTTCAACTTATATGATGTGGTTGATATGCCAAATGATCTCCAATTGTCCTGATTTTTTGTATGATGCATGTTATGGATGTGGTGAATGAGCATGAATTTTGTTGGAATTATTTGAATCATTTTTGATTTAATTGAGATTTTTCATTCTGGTTAATCACATTTGAGCTTTAAACTTGCCTTGAATTTCTTTTGATCATGAAATGCTTTTGGTTAATGATATTGATGTGAGACCTTTTGGAATGTTTCAAGATGTGTTTGAAATTGATTCATGTTAAATTTCAGCTCCTGTTTTGAATTTTTTCTCCATCTTTGACCCTAGGCTTTGACCTAGTGGTTTGTAGCTTATGTTTGAGCTTTGATTTCAGGTTGAACATCCAAGTTGCATAATTGATGATGCTCCATCACTTGAGTATTGTTGTTTGCCTTTGATTACTAACCTTTGTGTGTTTTGTAGGTTGATGTTAACTCATTTGAGTTTGACTTTTGGCTTACACATTTTGTACATTGGAATTGTCTGTTGCTTATTGACTGTTGTATGTTTGTCTGAGTATTGTACTGATTTGTTTGATGTTTCCACAGGTACTTAAGTTGCTTTAAGTTCATTGTGAACTTTGCTTTGCTTGGTTGCTTAACCACTTAGGTATAATCTCTAATCTTCATGTAGTCTGGAAGACCTACTGTTATTGGTAGGCACCTGTCTGAAGTCCTCCTTAAGAGGCAATGCTTGTGATTGTTTAATTTTTGTGCCAAGCAGGAAAATCCTCTTATGAGGCAATTGGTAGATAAAAGAGATGTGTAATCCATCTCCTACTACTCAGTGTGTCATTCACCTTGCTCACACCATGTGTTGATGCATGGTGAATAATAACCCAAGATCTTATAGAGTCTATTTGTGGAGAAGAGTTCCAACTTTCTGAACTCCCACACCTTCCATTGATCAAAGCTCTCCCTGACCAGGGATAAGAGCTATGAGGCACACCCCTCATCTCCTTTTCATCTGCTTCACCCTAACTCTCAATGTTAGGGTTAAGAGCTCAAAATACCCCATTCCAGTTGGCTGTAAAGCCTAACCTTGTTTGAGCCTAATTGATTGTATATAGTGTGTGCTAATTGACTTGTTTGTTGTTTACTTGATTCATCTGTGCATATCTGCTTGAGTGTGCATTGGTGCATTTATCATCATCAGTTGTATATCATTTCATAAACATTGCTTTATAGCATCTGGTTTTGTCCATGGAGGAGGCAAGCATAAGACCATTGATTGGCAGTTGTATCCTATGATATGGTAGGAGACTAGTATAAGTCCATTGATTGGAATCTGGTATCCATTGTTTCATTTTGTTTTGGGAGACTAGTATAAGTCCATTGATTGGCATCTGGTATCCATGTTTCATTTTGTTTTGGGAGGCTAGTATAAGTCCATTTATTGGCATCTGGTATCCATGTTTCTCTTTGCTTTAGGAGATTGGTATAAGTTCATTGATTAGCATCCGGTATCCATTTTGTTTTGTGAGATTGGAATAAGCCCATTGATTGGCATCCGGTATCCGTTTACTTTGTCCATCTGTTACTTGCTTATTGCATTGTTGCCTATTCCAAAGGAATCACTTGAATCATCTACATATGATCTCAAGAGGTGAACATCTAAGAAGTTTTACTCCCTCACCCTCCCAGATTTTTGTTTCTTTAAACCTCCATTTGCATGTTAATCCAAAACCTGAAAACTATTGTGCAAACATCTTCATTTCTTTTCAAATTATAAACCTAGGCCTTAGGTCTTTGATTTTCCAAACTTCATTTTCATAATACTTCTTTTGAATTGAATTCTAATCATACTTTGACCACTTTTGTGAATAATCCTAATTGGTTAATTTCACTCATTCAATTGTTTTGTGGCTTTGTCCATTCTTGATAAGTTTTCATACATTAGCCATAGGTTTGATTTATCCTAGTTGGTTGATGTTAATCTCACCTTTTGTCCTTAGTGATTGAATTGTAAGACTTCCTTGCTTATTATAGGGTTAACCCCTCATTAGCAAGTTGAAGCTTTTCTCACATGGTGGACTTGTTGTTTGTATAAGGTTGAGTTTTCTCCCGTGGATAACGAAAGACCTTAGGGCTTTTGTGTTTTAGAATGAATCCACTCATACTTTTGGAAATCTTTTAGCCGAACTACGGCGTTTTGATCCTTACCTTCCATGGAAAGGTACGTAGGCAACGGGTTCATCCGTTCAAACACAAAAATAATAACTTGTATATTCTTTTCTCATCCCTTCAATCCATGTTTGCACAATAAATATTTCATAAACAAATAACATTTCGTACAACAAGTGTGAAAAGGGCTCCCTAGGAGTACCTAGGACGTTTTGGGTGCCTAACACCTTCCCATTGCGTAATTAACCCCTTACCCAGATCTCTGATCTTTTCATTAGTTTTCTATGTGTAAAACTTCTTAGGCTTTTGTTCACTTTTTAGCCATTCCTTTGGATAAATAAAAGTGCGGTGGCGACTCGATTCTTTGTATGCTTTGCTTTTGATTTAGTCAATAAATCATAAAGTGACGAATACACCGCTACAGAAAAGTGGCGACTCTGCTGGGGACAACTCCTTGGTGGTTTTGCCTACTTTCCACCCTTGTTGTATGATGTTGTTTATTTGTTATATGACATATTTTTGTACAATTTGGGATTACTGTATTGATTGTAATGTTTGAATTTCTTGATATACAATTGCTTGTGGGCTTGGTGGTCTCTGTGAGATGAGTTCTATACCCGAACTCGAGTGCACCTTAGGATAGGAGAATGGCATAGTCTTGTCGACTTGTGTGGAGTATTCCTTAACAAGTTGACTTGCGAGTCCATTCACTTGGTGGAGGTCATGTTGGACTAATAATGTCACATAAGTTATTTGTGGTTAGGCATTATTCTTTCAATCATGGGCCTTAGAAGCCAAGGACCTTAGTTTACCAAGCCCATCTTGGCCTATTTTTAGGACGTAGTGCGGAGGTCGTTCAGATGTAACATCTGATGCGATTGTTACGCGATACTACACTCATAAGAGTCTCTCTTGAGAATATTTTTGGAATACGAGTATTCGTTCCTCCGATAATATTCGAAAGATGGGATGATGACTATGGGAACCTCTGGTAGAACATGTTCGGCAGGTTTAACCATAGTACACTCCCGTTGGGTGGTTCTTAACCGAGACTCCATGCTCGTGACTCGCAACAAACCCGTGATTCATGGTTGAGTCGTTCAGACATCCTTAATATCAATGGAACTTGGGTGTCGATAAGGTGTAAACCATAATCCACCAAAATGGATGATTGATATTTAGGATGATTGAGCCGGTTCATGTATCGTTAATATCAATGGAACTTGGGTGTCGATAAGGTGAAAACCATAATCCACCAAAATGGATGATTGATATTAAGGATGCTATGAGCTTTCCCATGACCTTTGTCTGGTGTGCTTTGCTTGATCCTTGAGTGTGATTGCTGCATTCATACATTCATGCATTCATCTGCATTCATGTCATCAGAAAAATCAGAAAATTTTCAAGGAACTTAAAGGGTTATTTGCAAAATTTTCAGACATGGAAAGACCAAAAAGGCATACAAAGAAGTACAGCTTTCGACAGCTCGATCTGAAAGAGTTAAGGAATTAGACATCTTATGTATTAGATCCCTTGGGTTTCAAAGCTCGTTATGGGAAGCTTCTGCCTCTGTTGACTACTCAAGTTGATGAAGGGTTGATGAGTACTTTGGCGCAGTTTTATGATCCTCTGTATCACTGCTTCTCTTTTCCGGACTTTCAGTTGTTGCCTACGCTTGAGGAGTATGCTCATCTCGTGGGTATTCCCATTCTGGATCAGGTGCCGTTCAGTGGCTTGGAGAGTATTCCGACCTCTCGAGAGGTTGCAGACTTGTTGCACATAGATGAATCCCTGATTGAGGCGCATATGACTACCAAAGGTGGAATTCAGGGTCTTCCTTCTGATTTCCTCATCGCTAAAGCTACCGTTTATGGGAAGGCCATGAGTGAGGATGCCTTTGAGGCCATATGCGTGCTTCTCATCTATGGTTTGGTATTATTCCCCAACATCGACAAATTTGTGGATGTGAACGCCATTAGGATCTTTTCTGTTCTTAATCCCGTTCCTACTCTGTTGGGTGATACCTATTTTTCTTTGCATCTAAGGAATGCAAAGGGTGGAGGAGTTATTGTGTGCTGTTTGCCTCTGTTGTATAAGTGGTTTATTTCTCACTTACCGCAGACGGTTGCTTTCAAGGAGAACAAGGGATGTCTACGGTGGTCTACGAGGCTTATGTCTCTCACTAATGACGATATCTCTTGGTATGATCGCGTGTATGATACAGTTCAGATTATTGATTATTGTGGTGAATTCCCTAATGTGCCTCTTCTTGGTACATGTGGTGGGATCAACTACAACCCTATCTTAGCACGTCATCATCTTGGGTTCCCCCTAAAGGATAAACCTCATAACATTCTGTTAGAAGGTGTGTTCTTTCAGGAGGGTAAAGATCCCCAAGGTCTGAAAGCCAGGATGGTCCACGCTTGGCGCAAGATTCACAAGAAGGGTAGAAACGAGTTGGGTCCGAAGAACTGCATTGCTTTGGAGTCGTATACTTCTTGGGTCAGACAGAGAGCTTCTGAGTATCTTATGCCATATGATTATTCGAGACCTACACCGTTGGTTGTGGCCGGGCCTTTAACCCTCCCTAACCAAGGTGTAGAGGAGTTAAGAGAAGAAGACCTTTCACGTGCCTAGATCCGTGAAAGAGAAGAGTTGCTCCAACAGCTTAAGGAAAAGGACGCTCTGATTGAATTCCTCGAGCACCAGGTGATAGATGATCCGAATGATACCAGGACTTCTCTACTTCCTCAGTCTTCCAAATTCTGGAAGAGGAAGTATGATCAACTTGCTAAGGAGAAAGCGGATATGGAAGCGGCATATGAGAGAGATCAAGAAACTTTGTGCATCTCGTCTTCCAGCATCTCGAGCTTCTAGGGATCCAAAGGATGTTTATTTTCCTTTTCCCTTGTAATAATCAACAATGCTGTACTTCTTTGTCTCAAATATATTTGATGAGATATTTTTCCATATGCGATTAAATGTTTAAAATTTCAAAATTTGCAAATAGAACCCTAAAAGTTCCTTGAAATAAAAACAAAGCATATGCACGAGCATTGCATGCATCATCTTGCATAAGTAGGTTGTTCTGGTCTTCTTGTCTGTGGCCTAACTCTGTGCTCTTCATTTATTTTGAAGACAAGCTGACTCATTGGTACTACACCCGAGCTAATTCTGCAAGAGTGATGGATCAACTTGAACAAGAGAACCGTGAACTGAAAGAAGAGGTTGCCAGATTGAGTGCTCTGATGGAGCAGTTCTTAGCTGCTCAGAATCAACCGTCTCCACCGCCTGCAACTCCTCCCTAGAGGACTGTTATATCAGAGGTTGTCTCCTCGACTGTGCCAGCTGCTAGTGCCCATTTCATGCCGAATGCCATGCCAGCCGGGTTTCCTTGGGGTATGCCTCCAGGTTTTATGCCTGATATTCCAGCTCCTACATTTTCTTCTATGCCGGCATCTAGCCTGGTCCTTGCAATGCCTCCTCCTGTCGTGCATACCATTCCCAGGGTAGACGACACCATCTATGATTCTGAGCCGTCTGAGGGCCCAGATGTTAATGAAAAGATGGAAGCTATGAATGACCAATTTCTTGAACTCCGCAAGGAATTGAAGACCCTCCGAGGGAAAGATTTGTTCGGCAAGTCTGCTGCTGAACTGTGTTTGGTTCCCGGTGTCAAAATACCTGTCAAGTTCAAAGTCCCAAACTTTGAGAAGTATAAGGGGAACACCTGCCCGCTCAGTGACCTGGTTATGTATGCCAGGAAAATGTCTACTTAAACAGATAATGATCAGTTGATGATTCATTATTTCCAGGATAGTTTGTATGGTGCAGCTCTTCGTTGGTATATGAGCCTTGATAGCGCAAACATTCGTTCCTTCAACGATCTTGGCGAAGCCTTCGTCAAGCAATATAAATATAATGTGGATATGGCTCCTGACCGGGATCAGCTCAGGGCCATGTCCCAGAAGGACAAAGAGACATTTAAAGAGTATGCCCAGAGGTGGCGAGAGCTGGCAGCTCAGATTACTCCTCCGCTGGAAGAGAAGGAGATGACTAAGATCTTTTTGAAAACTCTTAGTTCATTTTATTATGAGCGGATGGTCGCTAGTGCTCCCTCTGATTTCACCGAGATGGTGAACATGGGGATGCGATTGGAGGAAGGAGTCCGGGAAGGACGGTTATCTAAGGATGAAGGCTCTTCTAAACAATACGGGGCGTTTAAGAAGAAAGATGGGGAGGCACATGCTGTGCAATCCCATGCTAAACCCAGAAGACCCTCTGCCAAGAGGAAGCCTGTGCGTCATGCCAGCAGTCAACACCAGGTGGCTAGTGTAGCACCTGTCTTCAAAGACAATTATCAGCATCAGCAACATCAACATAATCAGCAACAACCTCAGTATCAACAACAGCATCGTCCACAGCAACAGGCTTACCAGCCTCGTGGCAACAGTAATAAAGATAATTTGAATTATGATAGGAAGAAGATCACTTTCGATCCTATTCCTATGTCATACGCTGAGCTATATCCCTCTTTAATAGAGCGGAAACTGATTACCCCGAGGGATCCTCCGGCCGTGCCTGCTAACCCGCAGTGGCGGTACAAGCCCGACCAGCATTGTGTTTATCATTCCGGTGCTCCGGGTCACAATATAGAAAACTGCTATCCGTTGAAGACTAAGGTTCAAGACCTTATGAGATGCGGCATTCTGAGCTTTGAGGACTCAGGCCCCAATGTTACGAAGAACCCATTGCCCGAGCATGGGAAGTCGATTAACATGGTCCAGGGTTGCCCTGGCAAATATAAGGTCAAATATGTAAGCCATATTCGACAGTCATTGGTTGAGTTGCATCGTCTGCTGTGTGATTACAGTCATATGGAACACGACCATGACAAATGCCGTATCTGCTCTGTCAATCGTCTGGGTTGTCGCCAAGTGCGCAGAGAGATTCAAGAGCTGCTAGATGATGGTACCATTGAAATTCTTCAAAACAGAAATGTTGATGAAGACGAACCAGAAGTAAATGTGATTTCTCCTGTGTTCAAGATTCTTGAGCCTGTTGTCATCCGTTATGATGGTAGCAAGCCGAAGGTTTCTCCTTCTTTGGTGATCAAGCCTGCAGGCCTTGTGCCTTATACTTTAGATAGAGCTATTCCCTTCTACTATAATCCAGTTGCTGTGGAAGATAGGAAAGAAGTGCCTTTGCCTTCATCCTCTGTTGTGAGTATAGCTGATGTAAGCGGATTGACCCATAGTGGTCGTGTATTTTCAGCGCCAAAGCCTCAGGCTAAGGCTGATTCTGATGTTCGTCCGGTTGGGACTACGGTGAATGTTCCGAATCCGGCACCTGTTGCCAAACCCTCCTCTGTACAAAAGACTCCTGCTTATTCTGTTGGCCCGAGTGGCATTGTGAATGAAGACTGTGATGAGATGCTGAGGCTCATCAAGAAGGGTGAGTACAATGTTGTAGACCAACTTCTACAAACGCCGTCCAAGATCTCCGTGCTATCTTTGCTTCTGAATTCAGAACCCCATAGGGAGGCTCTGCAGAAAGTGTTGGACGTGGCTTATGTTGATCACGACGTCACAATTGAACAGTTTGATAGTATAGTTGCAAACATTACTGCTTGCAACACTTTGAGTTTCTGTGACGCTGATCTCCCTGAGGAGGGAAGAGACCACAACATGGCTTTACATATTTCTATGAATTGCAAGACCGACGCCATGTCCAACATGCTGGTGGACACTGGGTCATCTTTGAATGTATTGCCGAAGACCACTCTTTCGAGACTGTCATATCAGGGGCCTCCCATGAGGCAAAGTGGTGTTGTTGTGAAAGCTTTCGATGGGTCGCGTAAGACCGTGATTGGGGAAGTTGATCTCCCAATCAAGATTGGCCCAAGTTATTTCCAAGTTACCTTTCAGGTTATGGATATCCACCCATCTTATAGTTGTCTCCTTGGTAGACCATGGATTCACGAGGCTGGCGCCGTGACATCCACCCTACACCAGAAGCTGAAATTCGTCAAGAATAAGAAACTGGTTGTGGTAGGGGGAGAAAAGGCTCTCCTGGTTAGCCACTTGTCTTCTTTCTCATATATTGATGTTGAGGATGAAGTTGGAACGCCTTTCCAAGCTTTGTCTATAGCTGAGCCGATTGAGAAGAAATCTCCTTCATTTACTTCCTATCGTGATGCGAAACTGGCCATTGAATGTGGTGCAGTTGCTGGTTTAGGGAAGATGATTGAGCTTGAAGATAATAAGTCCCGGGCTGGCATTGGCTATTCTTCTGGGGCATTCAATGAGAAAGGGCTGTTCAAGAGTGGAGGTTTCATCCATGCTGATCAAGATGAGGAAGTTGCTGCTATCCTGGAAGAGGATGCAGAGGATTTGAGCAACTTCGTTATCCCTGGCGGGATCTGCCACAATTGGGTCGCTGTGGATGTTCCTACGGTCATTCATAAGTCAGCGTAATTTGTTCACTTTGTTCAAAAACCCTTCTCCCATGCCAAAAGGAGAAGTGATGACATTGTCGGCATCATATATACAATGATATTTTCATTCAATTAATGCATTGTTAAACATTTGTTTTTCCATTTGTTTTCACTTTTTGCTTTTGCATGAAATCGGTGATCACAAAAAACCAAAAAAAACAAGAATAAAAGCAATCATTTCATCTGCATAATGATTTGTTCGTCTAAATTCTAAAGTTTTTATTATCCAAAATCATTATGCAGGTTGATTCTAAAACCCATTGAACATAATGATCCAACGCCATCTCCCAATTTTGAATTCCCTGTATTTGAGGCAGAGGAAGATGATGTTGAAGGGATTCCTGATGAGATTTCCCGTCTCCTTGAGCACGAGAAGAAGATCATTCAGCCGCATCTCGAAGATCTGGAAACAGTCAACTTGGGGTCTGAAGATTGTGTTTGTATGGTGAAGATTGGGGCACTTCTTGAAGAGTCTGTCAAGAAGGGGTTGATCAGTTTGCTGCGGGAATATTCTGATATCTTCGCTTGGTCGTATGAAGACATGCCAGGTCTAGATACAGATATTGTGCAACATTTCCTTCCTTTGAAGCCTGAGTGCGTGCATGTGAAGCAGAAGCTCAGAAGAACTCATCCAGATATGGCAATGAAGATCAAAGAGGAAGTTCAGAAGCAAATTGATGCGGGGTTTCTGGTGACTTCTACATATCCTCTATGGGTGGCCAATATTGTGCCAGTGCCTAAGAAAGACGGAAAAGTCCGTATGTGTGTTGATTACAGAGATTTGAATAAAACTAGTCCGAAAGATGATTTCCCTCTACCACACATTGATATGTTGGTAGACAATACAGCTAAATTCAAAGTCTTTTCCTTTATGGACGGATTTTCCGGGTATAATCAAATCAAGATGGCACCCGAGGATATGGAGAAGACAACATTCATCACACCTTGGGGAACATTCTGTTATCGAGTGATGCCCTTCGGTTTGAAGAACGCCGGAGCCACGTATCAACGTGCTATGACTACCTTGTTTCATGATATGATGCACAAGGAGATAGAGGTCTATGTTGATGATATGATTGCTAAGTCCCGAATGGAAGTTGAACATGTTGAGCATTTGTTGAAGCTTTTCCAGCATCTGAGGAAGTACAAGCTTCGTCTGAATCCGAACAAATGTACATTTGGAGTCCGTTCCGGCAAGTTGTTGGGTTTTGTTGTCAGCGAGAGAGGTATTGAGGTTGATCCTGCAAAGGTCAAAGCAATACAAGAGATGCCTGCGCCCATAACTGAAAAGCAAGTCCGAGGTTTTCTTGGCCGCTTGAACTATATTTCCATATTTATATCCCACATGACTGCCGCATGTGCGCCGATATTCAAGCTCCTCCGGAAAGATCAATCTCATGATTGGACCGAGGATTGCCAGAAGGCTTTCGACAGCATCAAAGAGTATCTGTCTGAACCTCCGATCTTGTCTCCGCCTGTAGAAGGAAGACCTCTGATCATGTATTTGACTGTTCTTGAAGACTCGATGGGTTGTGTACTCGGTCAACAAGACGAATCAGGGAAGAAAGAATCTGCTATCTACTACCTCAGTAAGAAGTTTACTGATTGTGAGTCTCGATACTCTATGCTAGAGAAGACGTGTTGTGCTTTGGCTTGGGCTGCTAAGCGTTTACGCCAGTACATGATAAATCATACAACTTGGTTGATATCCAGAATGGATCCAATCAAGTATATTTTTGAGAAGCCTGCTTTAACTGGGAGGATTGCCCGTTGGAAGATGTTGTTATCTGAGTATGATATCGAGTATCGAGCTCAAAAAGCTATCAAAGGTAGTATCTTGGCTGACCATTTAGCGCACCATCCGATTGAAGATCATCAGTCTGTTCAGTACGACTTCCCAGACGAGGAGATTCTGTATTTGAAAATGAAAGATTGTGATGAGCCTACATTTGATGAAGGTCCAGAACCTGGTTCCAGATGGACGATGGTGTTTGATGGCGCTGTAAATCAGTACGGAAATGGTATTGGGGCAGTAATCATTACTCCTCATGGCACACATATTCCGTTTACAGCAAGGCTAACTTTCAAATGCACGAATAATATGGCTGAGTATGAGGCCTGTATTATGGGACTGGAAGAATGTATTGATTTGAGAATCAAGCATCTTGATGTGTATGGTGATTCGGCCTTGGTTGTCAATCAGATCAAGGGGGAATGGGAGACGAATCAGCCTGGTCTCATTCCGTATAGAGATTATGCGAGGAGGATTTCAACGTTCTTTACTGAAGTTGACTTTCATCATATTCCTCGAGAGGATAATCGGATGGCAGATGCGCTTGCTACGCTTGCTTCAATGATTGTAGTCAAGTATTGGAATGAAGTTCCCAATATCACCGTGATGCGCTTGGGTAGACCAGCTCACATATTTCCAGTTGAAGAAGTGAATGATGACAAGCCTTGGTATTTTGATATCAAGAATTTCCTCCAGAACCAGGTCTACCCGCCTGGGGCATTTGTGAAAGACAGGAAAACTTTGAGAAGGTTGTCAGGCAGTTTCTACCTCAGTGGTGAAGTGCACTATAAGAGAAATTTTGACATGGTTTTGCTCAGATGCGTGGATAGACACGAAGCAAACCTGTTGATGACTGAGGTCCATGAGGGTTCATTTGGTACTCACTCCAATGGACATGCCATGGCTAGAAAGATGCTGAGATCAGGCTACTATTGGCTGACAATGGAGTCTGACTGCTGCAAATATGTGAAGAAATGCCACAAGTGTCAAATTTATGCGGATAAGATTCATATTCCTCCGACACTTCTGAATGTGATTTCATCACCATCGCCTTTCTCTATGTGGGGAATTGACATGATTGGCATGATTGAACCGAAGGCGTCCAATGGACACAGGTTTATTCTCGTAGCAATTGATTACTTCACCAAATGGGTTGAAGCCGCTTCGTATGCGAATGTGACCAGGCAGGTGGTCGTGAAGTTTATTAAGAATCAGTTGATTTGCCGTTATGGTGTGCCAGATAAGATCATTACTGATAATGGATCTAATCTGAATAATAAGATGATGGAAGATGAATGGGGCTGTTGAAGTTGCTAATAGGAATATCAAGAAGATTATCCAGAAGATGACAGTTACGTACAAAGATTGGCATGAGATGTTGCCATTTGCTTTGCATGGTTATCGTACATCTGTCCGCACTTCAACAGGGGCAACCCCTTTCTCTCTTGTTTACGGCATGGAGGCTGTTCTCCCAGTAGAGGTGGAGATCCCATCGATGAGAGTCTTGATGGAAGCCAAGTTGATTGATGCTGAATGGATTCAGAGTCGTTACGACCAGCTGAATTTGATTGAAGAGAAGCGGTTGACTGCCATGTGCCATGGTCAGTTATATCAGCAGAGAATGAAGAAAGCATTCGATAAGAAGGTCAAGCCTCGTGTGTTCCGAGAAGGTGACCTCGTGCTCAAGAAAGTCTTGTCTTTCGCGCCCGATTCCAGGGGCAAGTGGACTCCAAACTATGAAGGTCCATATGTTGTTAAGAGAGCCTTTTCAGGCGGAGCTTGGATGCTTACAACAATGGATGGGGAGGATTTCACTCGTCCTGTGAATTCAGATGCAGTCAAGAAATACTTTGCCTAAAAAAAGGTATATAAAAGAAAAAACAGAATAGCTCGCTAAGTTGAAAACCCGAAAGGGCGGCTTAGGCAAAAATGAGCGTCTCTGTGGAAAACCCGAAAGGGCTATCTAGGCAAAAGTTAGAGACATTGGAAAAAAGAATAGTTGTATCCCGCTAGATTGAGTACCCCACCCTGGGGCAATCTAGGCAAAAATTAGGGATTTGGCAAGTAACTGCATCCTGACAAGACCTTATGTTCCGCAGCCGTCTGTTCGTCAGAGATTCTTGATTCGTCGTTGACTGAAGCTTCGAATACATCGAAATTCAAATTGGTAGAGAAAGGATCATTATGTTCAATGTAGCCCTCTTCCAACATATATCACCGATTTCAAATTTGTACAGATCTATGGAGTCTTGCCATTCGCAGACTACCATTCCATCAAATCAATTTGAGCTTTTATCCAATTATTTGCACTCTTATTTGTTTCAATTCAACAAATGTTTTGCATGTTTTAATTGATAAAATGTCATTGTTTTAAACAATAAATTTTTCAAATTTTGTTTTAAACAAAGTGAATATTCATAATGATGAAAAGATACTTAAGAATTTCTCAGTGCTCTCCCAAGGGTGGCATGATTGCCAACAGGGTAAGACATTTGTTCATATTCCTGGCATTGGTTGTATCCTCTTTCTCCAGATAGTTGTTAGGGTTGTTCCCTAAGCAGAGCTTCTGTTGGGATTTTGTTCCCCAGAGCAGAGTGTTTGTTGGGAACTTCAGCAATCCTCTCCAACAATATTCTCTCCCCAGCATGGTTGCTTTCCTTTTGGAGGATTCAGCAATCGGTGGGCTGACATCCCGGTACTTCGTCTGTTTCCTCAGTATAGTCGCCAGCGGAGTTATTGGCTTGATGTACTTCATTTATGCTATCTTTCTCCATCAGAGTGCTTGTTGAGGTTTTCACCTCTTATCCCTTCAGCAGAGCAGTGATTATTTCATCCTCAGCAGTTTGTTAGTTTCCTCTTGGAAGGTTCAGCATTTGGTGGTTGATCACCAGCTCTCCTTCTCTTCCTCAGCTAATTCGCCAGTAAATTTGTGGTACGGTGGATTGTGTTCGTGATTTGTTTCCCTGCGGAAGTTTCGTGATTTCCCTGCAGTATCTCCAACAGAGTGGTTTCCTCAACAGAGTTGCTTTTGTAGCAGTTGTTGCCTGTTGTAAACTCTTGTTCCCTATTTGGGTTGGTGGTCTATCATCCATAAATTTGGTTGATTTCCTGATGCTTTTGATCCCCAGTAGAGTGGCTTGTGGCAGAATCTACTTGTGTGATCTATTTTTCCCTCAGTGGGTTTATCCCCAATGGAGTGGCTGGCAGTATTCCCAGTAGAGTGGCTTGTGGCAGAATCTACTTGTGTGTTCCGTTCTCTTCAGCGTTTCTTGCTTGTGCAGTGAACTCTTGTTTCCCAGTCGATACTGAGGATCCCCCTGCAGAAATCTCGGGATTTCTCCTTTTCCCCAACAGACTTGTTTTGGTGGCAGTTTCTGCCTGTTGTGAACTTTTGTTCCCCAGTTGGGATGATTGATGATCCATCACTCAGAGATTTTGTGATTTCTTTGATATCTCCGATCTTTTGCTTCCCTGCAGATCTTTGCTTTTAGCAGTTAGATCTCCAGCAGATTGGCTTTCCTTGGATTTTCCTCCGGAAGTGTAGTACAGGGCCTTTGGTTCCTGGGTTGTTGGTGTTAGATATGTCAGTTTTATCAGCATTCATCAAACATAAATCACGCATATTCATGCATACTTTCAAGATTCAGATATTCATGTTGCATTTTTTTGCCATATATCTTTTGTTTGTTGTCTCCTGCTAATGGTGATATAGATCTCTCTAGTAGATATCCCCAAGCAGATGTCGGGTGTCTAATATCTCAATATAGAGTCAGCCCCATAAGCAGAAAGTGTCTGTCTTTCCTTCTGCAGTTCCCCACTGAGATATATCCTCGTGGATGACGGTTTCTTTCGTTTCCTCCCAACACATATATTGGGATGGACCTTCCTACTGAGTTATATCCTCATTAGGACGAGTCTTGATTCAGTTTACCTTTCGGTTTGATCCTGAATTGGCATTTGTCAGCTGTCTTTTGTACTTCCCTGTGGAATAAATGAATGAACTGCCCAGTAACCGGCAATAATTCTTTTTATCCCCAGCGGAGTTTGGGCCTCTACCCAGTAACCGGTAGTTGTAAGTCCTATGTTCCCTTTCTTCTTGGTGGAATTTGTGGTTATATACCTTTTATTCTTCAGCAAGAGTTGATGGTCTTCTACCCGATATTCCCGGTAGTCGTAAATCCTATTTTTCTTGCTCTCTATCAGTTGGTGATTTGTTATAAACCCTATTTTGTTTCCCCGTGCGGAATTGTGATTCTTTCATTCCCACGCGAGCGTTGTTGGTTTTCTACCCAGTATTCGGTAGTTATAAACCCTACTTTTATCCCCTAACAGAGGTAACCTTTGTGGTTCATTCTGGTTGATGGTGGATCTTGTGGTCTTCTACCTAGTTTTCGGTAGTTGTAAATCCTATGTTGCTGTTGTCTCCCTAGCGGAGTCTGTGCTTGCTTGTGGATAATTGCCGTATGCTAGCAATTTTATCCTCAGCCAGATTTTTGGTCTTCTACCCCGTATTCGGTAGTTGTAAATCCTAATTTCTCCCTTTTGCAGAGTTGACCTTGTTGTTCATCCTAACCGATGATGGTTACTCTTTGTGGTTATCTCCATCCAGTATTCGATGTTGATATTCCCTCTTTCTCCTGGGTAATTGTCGTATGCTAGCAATTGTACCCCCAGTAGATCTTTCCTTGTGGATAATTGCCGGATGCTAGCAATTTTATCCTCAGCGGGTCCTTTCACTGTATGCCAGTGATTTGTTCCCTGGATCATTGAGGTTTATCAATGTATCCCCGGTGAGTTCTCTTTCATTTACCCTTTTTGCTTGGTAATGATTGTTGCCTCCTTTGATCGGTCATCTTTATATACCTAGTTGTGGTATCTTGATGCCTTTCTTTTCGGTTGATTTATCCTTTATTAACCCAATAACCGGTTGTGGATAATCTTCCATGCGAGTATGTTATCTACGTTCTGACGGTAATAGATAATATATCTCATGCACTCTTCGGTCGAAGCCTGTTGTGTTTCCCTAGTCGAGTAATATTCGTGTCCCCTTGTGGAATCGGATATTCTTTGTTCTTTCTTTTCGAGTGTATTATTCACGTTCTGACGGTAATGAATAATATATCTCAGTCGCTCTCTGGTTGGAATCCTTTGTTGTTTTTTCCAGCAGAGTAAGATTCATATTTCTTTATATAATTGAATATCCATCCTTTGATAAGTTTGCGTTTAGCTCTCTTTCGGATGATGAGTGTTTTGGCATATATACCAATTCACGTTTTCGGTAGGTCACCTATTATATACCCAGTAACCGGTATCTCTGGTGTCTCTTCCTTTTCGAGTATGTTATCTACGTTCTGACGGTAATAGATAATATATCTCATGCGAGTATACTATTCACGTTCTGACGGTAATGGATATTATATCTCATACGCTCTTTGGGTTTTTTTCCCCAAGCTGAGTAAGATTCGTTTTCCCGTTGCGGAGTCGAATGTCCATCCTGTAAGTCGATTTGCTTTTTCAAGCCCTCCTTTCGGATGATGAGTGTCTTGGCATATATACCAATTCACGCCTTGGTCGGTCACCTATTATATACCCAGTAGTCGGTATCCCTGGTGTTCCTTCCTTTCTGCTCCCTATTATGACCTTGGTCCCCTGTGGAGTCAGATTTTCCTGAGTTGATGTACCTTTTTCAGGTCTTTCTCAGATGTTTGGTTGATTGATATCTCTCACCCTTATACCGGTCTTAGATATTCATTCTTCCTGAGCTTGTTGTTCTTTCACCCAGTAACTGGTGTTTAGATCACATGTTTCTTTGAGTTTGTTACCCAGTAGCCGGTAACACCTCATCTTGCAGATTTTCTCCAGGAGTCTCTTTGTTAGACCTTCCCCAGTGGAGTTTCCGTTGTGATTTTACCCTTTGTGTTGTATTGGCGTTTTCCCCAATATACGCAGTTTTCCTCGGCAGGGAGATTCTGTGTGAATTTTCCCTAGTCCGAGTCCGGATTTTCATCCGAAGTATCCTTTGTGGATAGTTTGAGTCAGCTTGAGTCTTTCCACTGGATGTGTCTTCCTTTGGAATTCTTTTTCTCCCCAGTGAGGTCTCTAGTCCAGTCGTGTCTTGTTCACCCAGTGTCAGTTTTTCCCTAATTCAAAGTCGTGTCCTGCTCACGCATTATTTTTATCTTTCTTATCCCCATGAGAGTCCTGTTAGAGTCTTTGTTCCTAGTGAGTATATTACTCCGATGGATCGTCTTTTTCTTTGTGGACCCATATTCCCCACAGAGTTTTGTTTTTCATGCATACATTTGCATCATGAGGTCTCTTAGGGACCAAAATTTGTCTCATTACTGTTATTTAAGCCCATTCTACCGCGTCGAGATGAAGATTTCTTAACTTCACTTCTCCGGCTAGAATGACCTTAAATAGGGGCATCTGTAAGACCCTAATTTTGTCCCTAAGATCCCTCATGGCATCTTATCATAACATTTCATTGCCTCAAGGATTATTGTGCACCTTGCTTCCTTCCCTGTGGGTGGGTTATCTTTTTGAGAGTGATTCTTGATCACCAAGCATTCCTTGCATTTGTATGTCATTGCTTTTCTTTTTATCACTAACCAAAGGTACAAAAATATGTCATCTAACCTTTGTCTTGCAGATGAAGCAATAATAGGTCAAAGCAATCAAAGGCATTCATTGAGCAATAGATGTTGGTCATTCTTGAGATTTGGGCCCCACAATCATTCACAAGAGTTCATATGAGCTATGATGTTATTTTGAAGCAAAATCCCAAGTGGTAGAGGCTTGAATCTCATCAGAATATTTCCCAGTCAACTGAAGACCTAGAAAGTCAACTGCAAAGTCAACTATGGATTTGGAGGTGGAAAGTGATTAGAAATACTTCATTCATGTTCAAACAAGTCTCATTTGACATTTCAAACATCAACATTGAAGAATTTAAAGTCAGGTCAAAACTTTCCCAAAATAGAAAGTGACCTATAATTTGAATTTGCCAAAAATGGAAAGGTTTTAACCCAAATTCAACTTCATATTACATCATCAAGAAAGCTTCAAATGAAATATTGTTGAACATGAAAGTTGTATATCTTTCTCTCCCCTTTCAAAAAAGTCCAAGATCATCAATTTCTCATGTGTGCTTAAGGAGATATGATCAAAACATGGCAAAGTATGCATGAGACTTCAAATGGACATAACTTCTCAACCAAAGCTCCAAAATGAGTGGCTCTTCTTGCAAATTTCTCCTTTTGACCTCTAATTTCTAAATCATGCATCATATTACATGAATTGTCATCACATGATCATTTGGTAATTCATTGGTTTTTTGGAGGGAATTTTTAAAATTCAAATTTGGTGCATTGTTTGAACATTTTGCTATTACCATTGGCTCCAAAATTGGATTTTAAGTGAAATCAAAAGAATTTCGTGTACTGTTCATGCATGCACTCCATGCATAAGGGTGAAAGACCAATTTGCACATACACCTCATTTTTGGTTAATTACACTTAGCTTTGGCTTAAGCATAATTTAAACAGGATTAGCATTGCATATATAAACTAAAACCTAACTGTTTTCAGAGAGGGGTGTTCAGTTTTCAGATCTAGATCCAAAATCACAAAAAAAAATCTCTCAAACTTTCTTGCAATTTCTTCACACACAATCACTTTCTCTTGGTTGATTCATGCTTCTGAAGTGTTCTTGAGCAAGTTTGGACGTGGAACCAAAGCAAATCGTGCCTGTTTTGTTCATACTCAAAGCTTGGAGCATTAATGGCAATGTCAAATTCTGTTGGATTCAAGAGCAATTGAGCTTCAATCTCTCATTCAATCATCCATACAAGTATCATAGAAGACTTTTGGAGCATCACAAGGCCTGGATAACATGATTCAAAGGATCTGCACTTCAAGAGGTTACAATTCGCATCTCTCATTCTTGAATTTCCTTGCCATGATGTTGTAGATCTAAGTATGCTGATCATTCTGAGCTTTTAATCGTGCAAATTGGTGTTGTTTTGAGTGAGATACGATTGATTGAATTTTTTGATGTTGAATCTTGTCTTCTTCGATCCGTGCGTGTTTGATTGTTTTTGCATGAAATGTTTGTGGATTATTATTGTATGATGAAAGACCTACATGATGCTATGCTCAATTTTGATTTTTGGACACTTTGGATTTTTCTGGAAAATCCAGATGAAGATCTTCATGATCTTCATCTTCAGCGCATGAAGATTCATACATTTTCCAGTTTTCCTACGGATTTAGCTGGGAGTTCATAAGGATTACCTGCGGATTTTTTAAATGCCATGCATGCGCGTGTTTTAGGGCTTGATGATGATACGACGTCGTTTGATTGAGCGCGCCACATTTGAATTCGCATGTGCTTTGATTCCCCGCTACAACATATTTTCAAATGCTTCTCATTATTTTCCACTTTCCCTCCATTATTCCTTATATGCTTCACATGTGTTTTTTAATTTTCTCCAACTTTAAAAATTCATAACAATTTGAATATTGATCCAAAAATTACCAGGTTTTTTGCACTGTGATCCTTATTCTCTCTAGTTTTTTATCATCATGATTTTACAAATTGTGCTTGGCTGGATAATTTTTTGTGATAGAATGTTTGAACATGTATGCTTATTTGACCTTGCCATGCTTATACCTTTGTGAAATGCTTGATTCTTATCCAATGAATGTGAAACTTTGCATGCTATAACTAGACTCATTGCTTGACATTTTGGTGTTGATTTGGTATTTTTATAAATTTCCATTTCTGTTTTATGATTGTGCTAAGTTGGTGTGACAATTTGTGTCACACCTTTTGATGTTCAACTTATATGATGTGGTTGCTATGCCAAATGATCTCCAATTGTCCTGATTTTTTGTATGATGCATGTTATGGATGTGGTGAATGAGCATGAATTTTGTTGGAATTATTTGAATCATTTATGATTTAATTGAGATTTTTCATTCTGGTTGATCACATTTGAGCTTTAAACTTGCCTTGAATTTCTTTTGATCATGAAATGCTTTTGGTTAATGATATTGATGTGAGACCTTTTGGAATGTTTCAAGATGTGTTTGAAATTGATTCATGTTAAATTTCAGCTCCTGTTTTGAATTTTTTTCTCCATCTTTGACCCTAGGCTTTGACCTAGTGGTTTGTAGCTTATGTTTGAGCTTTGATTTCAGGTTGAACATCCAAGTTGCATAATTGATGATGCTCCATCACTTGAGTATTGTTGTTTGCCTTTGATTACTAACCTTTGTGTGTTTTGTAGGTTGATGTTAACTCATTTGAGTTTGACTTTTGGCTTACACATTTTGTACATTGGAATTGTTTGTTGCTTATTGACTGTTGTCTGTTTGTCTGAGTATTGTACTGATTTGTTTGATGTTTCCACAGGTACTTAAGTTGCTTTAAGTTCATTGTGAACTTTGCTTTGCTTGGTTGCTTAACCACTTAGGTATAATCTCTAATCTTCATGTAGTCTGGAAGACCTACTGTTATTGGTAGGCACATGTCTGAAGTCCTCCTTAAGAGGCAATGCTTGTGATTGTTTAATTTTTGTGCCAAGCAGGAAAAGTCCTCTTATGAGGCAATTGGTAGATAAAAGAGATGTGTAATCCATCTCCTACTACTCAGTGTGTCATTCACCTTGCTCACACCATGTGTTGATGCATGGTGAATAATAACCCAAGATCTTATAGAGTCTATTTGTGGAGAAGAGTTCCAACTTTCTGAACTCCCACACCTTCCATTGATCAAAGCTCTCCCTGACCAGGGATAAGAGCTATGAGGCACACCCCTCATCTCCTTTTCATCTGCTTCACCCTAACTCTCAATGTTAGGGTTAAGAGCTCAAAATACCCCATTCTAGTTGGCTGTAAAGCCTAACCTTGTTTGAGCCTAATTGATTGTATATAGTGTGTGCTAATTGACTTGTTTGTTGTTTACTTAATTCATCTGTGCATATCTGCTTGAGTGTGCCTTGGTGCATTTATCATTATCATTTGTATATCATTTCATAAACTTTGCTTTATAGCATCTGGTTTTGTCCATGGAGGAGGCAAGCATAAGACCATTGATTGGCAGTTGTATCCTATGATATGTTAGGAGACTAGTATAAGTCCATTGATTGGCATCTGGTATCCATTGTTTCATTTTGTTTTGGAAGACTAGTATAAGTCCATTGATTGGCATCTGGTATCCATGTTTCATTTTGTTTTGGGAGGCTAGTATAAGTCCATTGATTGGCATCTGGTATCCATGTTTCTCTTTGCTTTAGGAGATTGGTATAAGTCCATTGATTGGCATCCGGTATCCATTTTGTTTTGTGAGATTGGAATAAGTCCATTGATTGGCATCCGGTATCCGTTTACTTTGTCCATCTGTTACTTGCTTATTGCATTGTTGCCTATTCCAAAGGAATCACTTGAATCATCTACATATGATCTCAAGAGGTGAACATCTAAGAAGTTTTACTCCCTCACCCTCCCACATTTTTATTTCTTTAAACCTCCATTTGCATGTTAATCCAAAACCTGAAAACTATTGTGCAAACATCTTCATTTCTTTTCAAATTAGAAACCTAGGCCTTAGGTCTTTGATTTTCCAAACTTCATTTTCATAATACTTCTTTTGAATTGAATTCTAATCATACTTTGACCACTTTTGTGAATAATCCTAATTGGTTAATTTCACTCATTCAATTATTTTGTGGCTTTGTCCATTCTTGATAAGTTTTCATACATTAGCCATAGGTTTGATTTATCCTAGTTGGTTGATGTTAATCTCACCTTTTGTCCTTACTGATTGAATTGTAAGACTTCCTTGCTTATTATAGGGTTAACCCCTCATTAGCAAGTTGAAGCTTTTCTCAAATGGTGGACTTGTTGTTTGTATAAGGTTGAGTTTTCTCCCGTGGATAACGAAAGACCTTAGGGCTTTTGTGTTTTAAAATGAATCCACTCATACTTTTGGAAATCTTTTAGCCGAACTACGGCGTTTTGATTCTTACCTTCCATGGAAAGGTACGTAGGCAACGGGTTCATCCGTTCAAACACAAAAATAATAACTTGTATATTCTTTTCTCATCCCTTCAATCCATGTTTGCATAATAAATATTTCATAAACAAATAACATTTCGTACAACAAGTGTGAAAAGGGCTCCCTAGGAGTACCTAGGACGTTTTGGGTGCCTAACACCTTCCCATTGCGTAATTAACCCCTTACCCAGATCTCTGATCTTTTCATTAGTTTTCTATGTGTAAAACTTCTTAGGCTTTTGTTCGCTTTTTAGCCATTCCTTTGGATAAATAAAAGTGCGGTGGCGACTCGATTCTTTGTATGCTTTGCTTTTGATTTAGTCAATAAATCATAAAGTGACGAATACACTGCTACACCTGCTCCGCCTGCAGAGGTTGATAACCAATACCGAATTTGTCTTCTTTGACGGGCAAATCAACCATCTTGCCCCAGCCTTCTGCATTGCCCGAGTTGACAACCTCCCTAGCCTGTTTATAGGATGCAATCGAGGCACTTGGCTTCTTCTGCTCAGCGAAAGCCACCTTCTCAATAGCAACGGTCTCGAACGCTTGGCACAGAGTTTCATGGATCTCGCCATCCACCTCCACATACTTGAAAGAGGATAAATGACTCACCAGAATGTCCTCCTCGCCGCACGCAGTTACAATCTGACCGTTCCAAACATACTTCAGCTTTTGATGGAGAGTTGACGAAACTGCCCCAGCCCCATGTATCCAGGGACGCCCCAATAGACAACTATATGCTGGTTGAATGTCCATCACATAGAAGATAATATCAAATACCTCCGGGCCAATCTTCACTGGCAATGTGACTTCACCAAAAACAGACCGCTTGGATCCATCAAAAGCACGAACAATAAGATCACTTGGAGTGAGGACAACCCCTTCAACATCAATCTTACTCAAGGTCTTCTTGGGCAACACGTTCAACAAGGAGCCAGTATCTACCAATACATGTGATAATACGGCGCCTTTGCACTCCATGGTGATATGCAGGGCTTTGTTATGGTTACGACCCTCAGGCGTCAGATCCAAGTCTGTAAACCCCAAACCGTGCCTGGTGCTCACATTAGCAATAATACCCTCCAACTGGTTGACCGAAATCTCTTGAGGAACGTAAGCCAGATTCAACATTTTCAGCAAGGCGTTACGGTGTGCCTCAGAGCACAATAGCAACGAGAGGATAGAAATCTTGGACGGAGTTTGATTCAACTGATCTACAATCTTGTAGTCACTCTTCTTAATGATCTTCATAAACTCCTCCACGTCTTTCTCAAATGAGCCCTCGGGCGCCTTCTTCTGTACAAGTTCTTCCTCAACCACAGCTTTCTTACCCTTCGCTTTGGCAAGAGCCTCAGCATTGCTATCTCTCAAAGCCTGTGGTGCAAACAGACGACCGCTCCTGGTAAACCCTCCAGGTCCCCCTACATTGTCCACAACAGGACCAACAGTCACTGGAGCTCTACTTGGCAAACCAATTGTTACTGGATACTGATTAACTGGTCTGATTTGACTTTCCGCCCTTCTGTTATTGCGATAAGCATTATCATATTTCCACGGCACAACCCTACTATTCTCAACAGACCTTCTTCCAGAAGAAACAATAGTAGTGGGAGCACTGATAGTTACTGGAGCAGAAATGGTAACAGGAGTACCAACGGTTGCAGGTGCACTAACAGTTCTCTGGCCACGTCCAAAACCCTCGGACGGTTTGAAATAAATGGTGACAGTTGACACCACCCCACGTTCTTTCACAGCCCTAGCAAACTGCAAACAACCCTCATCAATCAAACCCTAGATACCATTCCTCAACTACATCCAACCATTCTCTGAATCTTCATAGTCTGAACAACCCTTATCACAGCCCGGGAACACTCCCCCATTCAACAGACGCTCTTTCACCACAAACAATGGTGTCTGAATCTCATCAACATCAATTACCAAATCCAAGGCCTCTCCATCTTCCACACTATTCACCCTGGGACCACCATGCTGGGGCATAGGGTTATTCACAACATTAGGCACAGGAGCAAAATTGATTGTTTTGGCGTCAATCAAGTCCTGGACCTTATGATGAAAAGCCCGATAGTTCTCAATATGGTGCCCCGGTGCACCGGAATGGAAGTCACGTCGAACGTTGGCATCATACCCAGCAGGTACCTTCGTCAACGGAGCCATAGTGCGCAATTCAACAAACCCCAACCTGAGCAATTCGGGCAGCAACTCAGCATATGTCATAGGTAACGGGTCGAAACGACGATCGGGCATTCTCTGTCTCGGCTGAAATGAATGTCGTTGTTGTTGTTGTGGTTGTTGTGGCGGTGGTCCTCTTTGTTGTTGCTGTTGTCATGGTTGAGGTGCTGGAATGGTTACAGCAGCCACCTGGCGATATTTCCATTTGTTCACACTTCTTCTATGATGTACAACATTAGTTTCCCCCTCTCTCCTGCGAGGTGCCCCGGCAAATGGTTTCTTTGAAGACGAAGAACCGGCATCCTGAATCTTTCCGGCTTTAATGAGGCTCTCTGTTCTCTCTCCACAAATTACTACATCAAAGAAACTACCGAACGAGCAACTTCCCATCCGGTCCATAAACACTCCTTGTAAGGTCCCGATGAACATATCGGTCAACTCCCTCTCCAGCATAGGAGGTTGCACCCTCGCAGCTAATTCCCGCCATCTCTGGGCGTACTCCTTGAAACTTTCGCCTGATTTCTGACACAGGCTCTGTAACTGAGTTCGGCTCGGCGCCATATCCATATTGTGCTTGTATTTCCTCAAAAAGGCTTCCCCCAGATCTCTTCAGCTTCTAATGGATTCTCTTTTCAACTCCATGTACCAATCCAAGGAAGCTCCAGACAAGCTATCCTGGAAAAAGTACATCCACATCTTTTCATCGTCCGTGTATGCGGAGATTTTTCTGTAATACGCTTGCACATGGGTGCGAGGACAAGAAGTACCATTATATTTATCAAAAGATGGCGCCTTGAACTTATAAGGAATTCTCAAACCCTCCACCAAACCCATATTCGTCACGTCAAACCCCAGAGAGTTCTGACACTCCATGGCTCTGATCTTCTCAGCTAGGGCATCAACTTTTTTGTCCCTCTCTTCCACTCTGACAACCTCGTCTTCATCACTGAGCAGGGTGAACATATCTTCCTGCCGGTCTACCAACGGAGCAAGATGGCGCACTAGAGCACGGGTCATTCTGGCATTAACAGTCTCTACAGCAAGAGGCTGTCCATTAATTCGGATTCCCCTCAACTCATCACCCACGGCATAATCATTGACGGGAATGGTAGCAGCAACAACATTGTCATTCACAGGGACACCCACTGGTGAAGCACGGCTGGGAGGCGGAATCACAGCTTCCTGTCTCTGAACCAAAGCTCGAAGCTCCTCCTGACCTTGCGCAACCCCTTACATCATATTCATAAACTGGGCCATGTTAGCCCACATCTCAGCCAACTCAGCTTGAATTTGATCCATACTTCTCCGTTGATTCAGTCTTGTCGCGTAGCGGTGCGGACGTTGATCAGCAATCCTGCCTGAACAGGAACCAGAGTGAGAAGTCTCGTTCAAGAACACCTGTAATGCAAAAATGATATGTGTATGATGCGTGTGATGCGTATGCAGGTTAACATTTCTTTTTCTATGCATTATTATTAATTTTTTTTTTGAAAATAAATACGCTATGATGCAAAATGATGAAGCCACGGCAGGTTGGCTGAGTATCTCCTGGCACAGGATCAAAACTTCGGCATGAATTCGGCACCGGAAACCACAGATCAAAGTCATCTGGAACCCAAAGTCATCGGGAGCCTAAACTTCAGAACCAAGTCACCATCTGAGGAAGTACCCTCAAATTCAGCCCAGGGATCCAAAATAAACGGAATCCTCTGATCCATTCCAAGGTCAAACCTCCGGCGTCCAGAAATAAAGACCCATAAGTCTATCTGAACCAAGGTCACCATCACAGAATCACTGATGGAACCGACATCTGTAAGGATCAAACCCTCCCCTCACAGGTGAATTCTAACAAGGTCATCCTAAGGCGGATAATGGTCTCGACAATCGGGCAAAGATACTCAACGGGTTTCCCTTTCGGGTGTGCCATTGTAGCTCTCTTAAGATCGTCTAAACCAAAGATCCGGGAAAGAAAGGTCACCGAAGTCAATAGCTCAGATGAAGTGACTCAACCAAAGTGGATACTCCACAAAGGAAGAGCTCCCTCAACAGAACCTCGTCCGGCTTGTGGTATGTCACGTCGCAAAAAACATGTTGACCTAACATGAGAGGCAACATGAGACCACACTAAACCTAGGTGTATACTCGGGCCTGGGTTTTAGCCCCACTTAGAACACCCACCCCAAATCAGAGGAACCAACCTGTACAAAATCCAGCATAATGATAACATGATGCATGCAAACACATATGCACATATATACAATCACAGCATAATAATGAATGCAATAAATAAAGCAGTAAAAGCAACCACAACTATCCTAATGAGCGCTAGGAGTGACTCGCTTAGGGAAGATGGACCAGCAAGAGGTCAACTTCTATAAGTCCCCAGCAGAGTCGCCAGCTGTCGCATTACGCGAAAAATCGGCGGGAAAACGAAACAACAGAGCCGCCACCGTGCGTTATTTATCCCAAAAGAGGGAAAGGAAACGCTCGAAGTAAACCTGGAAAAGACATGGTCTCGTGACCAGAGAGAGATGGGATCGGGAGTCGGTTATGCGAAGGGAAGGTATTAGCACCCCTACGCATCCGTCGTACTCGACGGGATCCACGCTCAGAAAGATAGAAGAAAGGTTGCTAAAAACTGCTCACAAACATTGCACACACGCTGGAGACAAACACAGATGAAGGACGGAAGAAACGGGACTCGGCAGGATATCGCATCCTGGGCCTACGTAGTCTGTCATACACAGACATCAGAGTCGACGTAGTTCGGGGACAGGTGAAAGTGTGCTTGCTAGGATGTCGCATCCTATGCATACGTATCTTCTCTAACCAGAGAAAGAATCAGAGCACTCGTAGCTCGGCTAACGCACGCCAAACAAGACCACACAGGAAACCGACTGCCAATCGCTGGACTTACGTCAGACTCCACACAAACAGGCAAACATGGAAACCGAATGCCAATCGCTGGACTTACATCAGACTCCGAACCAACAAACACACACACAGGAAACCGACTGCCAATCGCTGGACTTATGTCAGACTCCAACAAGCAAACAAGAGACAGAAAACCAACTGCCAATCGCTGGACTTACGTCAGACTCCAACACACACAAAGGGGTGAAAAAGAAAAAGGACGCCCGGAGAGATCAGCTCATCTCCTGCCTACGTACCTCATCTGGTATGAGGATCAGGGTGACGTAGTTCCCCTTAACAGGGAAAGAACTTCTAACCTAACCAGAGACAAAGGGGGATAAAAAGCTACTAGGTAGACTACGACTCGAGCCTAGAAGTTGTCATGCATATGATCCCTATGTTGAGGTTTCTATCCTAACTTGCACAGGCAACAAGCTAGCCTAAACAACACAACAAAGAAAACACAAGCACAAGAGCAAGCACACACACTATATGCAAACAATTGGCTCACACAAGGCTAAGCTTTAGTCAAGGGGTCATGTCAACCTCGACAAATAAGCCAACTGGAATGGGATGTGGTTAGCTCTTAACCCTAACATTGAGAGTTAGGGTGAAGCAGATGCAATGGGAAGTGAGGGTAAGACCTCACAGCTCTTATCCCTGGCCTGGGAGAGCTTCAAGCAATGAAAGTGTGGGAGTTCAGAATGTAGGAACTCTTCTCCACATGACTGACACAACAAGATCTTGGGTTCTTATTCAAGATGCATCAACACATGGTGTGTGAGCAAAGTGAATGACACAACTGAATAGCAGGGGATGGATTGCACATCCCTTTTATCTGCCAATTGCCTCTTAAGAGGTCTTTACCTGCTTGGCGCAAAATTAAACATCCACAAGCATTGCCTCTTAAGGAGGGCTTCAGACAGGTGCCTGCCAAAGTAACATGACAGGTCTTCCAGACTACATGAAGATCAAGAAATTATACCTCAGTGGTATGCCAACCACAAGCAAGCAAAGCAAAGTTCAAATGAACTTAAAGCAACTTAGGTACCTGTGGAAACATCTAAACCAATCAGTACAAAGTTCAGACAACACTCAACAGTCAATATCAAACAGACAACCCAATATGCAACACATGAACCATAAGCACAAGTGAATTGTTCTCAAAGCCTACAAAACAGCAAGTGTTAGCTAACAACAATAAATGATCAAGCCCAAATGAAGGAGCAACATCAATCATGGAGATGCACACTTGAACCTGAAATCACAACTCAAATGTGAGTAACAAACCACTAGGTCAAAGCCTAGGGTCAAAAGTGAATCAAAAATCCAAAACAGAAGCTCAAACTCAACATGAATCATGTTTAATCAATCAAGAACATGTCTTAAAAAGAACCAAATCATAATCATCAAGCAAGTTCATTTTATGTGCAAGAGAAATCAAAGACCAATTCAAGGCATCCAAATGATCATCATGAATGATAATTCCCAATCAAAACATAAATGATTCAAATAATTCTAGAAAAAATCATGAGTAATCAACACGTCTAACATGATTATCACACAAAAAATCAGAAGCATTAGAGGTCATTTGGCATGGAAATCAAATTGCACAAGTTGAACAACCAAAGGTGTGAAACAAATTGTCACACCATGCAAACACAAGCATAAAATAGAATTGGCACATGAGAAAAATACCAAACCAAGCCTAAAACATCCAGCAATGTGTCTAGTATCAGCATGTACAATTTCAGGTCCATTAGATTAAAATCAAGCATTTCATGATAGAAAGAGTAAGGCAAGGTCACAAATGTACATGTGTTCAATCAACCTAGAGAAAATAAAATTCCAGCCAGGCACAACTTTCGAAATCATGATCATAGAAAACTAGACATTCTAAGGAACATTTTGCAAAAAATTGGAGATGAATTGATGCATTTTTCAATTTGTTATGATTTTTATAAGTTATATGAAAATATTCGAAATTAAAATGATCACATGCATGAAATAAGGAGGGAAATGGAAAAAATGAATGAACATTTGAAAACTTGCGCTCGGCCAGAATCGAACCTAGTCAAAATTTGTAAGTGGCGCGCTAATTACCAAAACGCCACCGTTTCCTCTAAACCCTAAGTTGCATGCAGAAAATCCAGAAAACGTCGCTTGAAACCGACGCAAATGTCCAGAAAACCGACGTAAATGTCCAGAACGCATGCATCTTCATCTTCTTCATGAGGAAGAAGATGAACATTCATCCAAATTTTCCAGAAAATCTAGATTTCACCAGAATTCAAAAACAAATACATTATCATGCAGTATTTTCAATGGTGAGCATAGATCACACTACGCCAAAAAAGACCTATGAGAGCGCTTTTTTGGCCTTTAAAAGCGCTGCCGTAGGTGGCGCTGCTATAGGTTTTAGCAGCGCTTTTTGTTTACTAAAAAGCGCTGCTAAAGGTTGTCAATAGAGAGCGCTTTTTAGTAAAAAGCGCTGCTAAAGGTGGTATATAGACAACCTTTAAGAGCGCTTTTTACTAAAAAGCGCTCTCTATTGACAACCTTTAGCAGCGCTTTTGAGTAAAAAGCGCTCTTAAAGGTTGTCTATATACCACCTATAGCAGCGCTTTTTACTAAAAAGCGCTCTCTATTGACAACCTATAGCAGCGCTTTTTAGTAAAAAGCGCTCTCTATTGACAACCTATAGCAGCGCTTTTTACTAAAAAGCGCTCTCTATTGACAACCTTTAGCAGCGCTTTTTAGTAAAAAGCGCTCTCTATTGACAACCTTTAGCAGCGCTTTTTACTAAAAAGCGTTGTCTTTTCCTCTAGTAAAATAACAAAACGCTGCCTTCAGTTTAAGCCTACCATTTCAACCTGTAATATTTTTTGGGAATAATCCCATAAACCTGTAAATCAAGCCTCTCTAATTCAAGCATTTGGAGTCATAATTCAAGCATTTGTAATTTTTTAAACCAACACAAGAATGAACACATTTGGAGTCATAATTCAAGCAAACCAACACAAGGATAGATAGGCACTGAACACATTTGGAGTCATAATTCAAGCATTTGTAATTTCTTAAAGCAAACCAACACAAGAATGAACACATTAATCTATCCATGAAATTAAAGATATCACTAAAATTATAAAGAACTATACACAAGTCAAAACTAATATGTTATACGGCCTATTTGGAGTCATAACTAATCTGTTAAAAATATAAAGAACTATACACTTGCCAACCAGAAACCATTCTTCATCAAAGTATTCATGTTATTTTGAAACCATTATATACTAATTAATCTTTTCTCAATAAAATATTGACACAATTCCTCCTTGATTTGTTCCAACTGCAGTCTCGTGTAATGAGCACACTTGTATTCATCAAAGTACTACATAACAAAACATAATATGCATGATTTAGTTAAAAGTAATAAATAATATGAAATATTCGATAAATATTAAAACAAATCCTAAGTTATAAATCCATACCGTGATTGGAATCTCTATTTGATTCATATTAATGATTTCCCTCATAAACCTCATTACAAAGTATCCGCAATCGATACCGTTGCGCTGTAGAGGACACTACATAGAAAAAAAATAAGAATGTATAGTTATCTTTTCTTATCAAGTAGCATCACTATTATAAGCAAAATTGTGAAAATTAAAGTACCTGCACTTTTATCCACGTAATGTTGCTGGATTTAGTACGTGGTACTCGAGCTTGTCTTTGAGATCGGAACACTTTTATTGATCTAACAAAATAAAAACATATATTTAGAACAATCTCACATAAATATACACGAATATTTAGAACAGTCTCACTTACGTATCAACTAATTGCTTCATATCCGGATAATTTGTCCATTCACCATCTATCGAATTCAGAAAATATACCACTTCTTTTAAAGGATCAATAGCAAGCAACAACCAGTGACACCTATAAATTAAAACAAAAGTTTATATGGAAATTTTTTACGTAAAAGAAACAATTAAAGATTAGAATAAACTTAGAATTAAAATCTAACCCTGAATTATACGGCCAAAGATACAAGTTGTTTGTACTGCTGGCCATGAATCTCTTGACTAAGTACTCTCTACATGAATCCGGTTCCCTACAAATTAATGCTTTGTTGACCAGGGAGGAAGACACGAAACGGAATCTGTTTGACAATTGATCATTCCCGCGCATGAAATTGTCATACAAGAACCTTCAATAAAAACATAATAAACATTAGACTATTTTTATTGAAATGTGTAAATAAATTGTTCAAGTAATTAAATAATATATATATCGGATTACCGGATGTATGTGTGTATAACACCGACGCCTAATTCTTGATGCCGAAAAATATGTTCCAGATCTTCTTTTCCGATTGTTTCAGTGCATGAATAACCAAAGATATCTTCCTCCATATCCAGTAAGCGAATAGCACCAGCTGTTGCCATATCTGATGAGTCAACAAGTGTTTCAAGAGATATCTGGTATCGAGGCACAAAAGCACCTTTTTTTGGCAAATAAGTCACTGGAAGATCCCTTTTGTTTTTCTGTCGACTACCAATTTTCTGGCTCAGTTGTTGTGACCCTTGAGCAAATACCTATAAATCATATAACATAGGTAAATTATAAAATCATGCATTTTTTGATTCGGATCATATAATTAACACTTTCAATATACCTCTTTTTGTGATGCAACAGACTCGTTGTGCCGCAAAATCCCTTTATCCTTAGATGCGGGTTTTGTAGGCGTCTAAAATTACCATGTAAAAAAAATTAACTTAACGGTTCAGAATTGACATTTGAATACTAAAAGATTCATAGTGGTTTTTGAATTCAACATACCTCATCATCAATGAAAATGAGATCCAAGGGCCATGCAACAAATGATCCTATTGCATCTCGCAGCAATGTTGTCTCTGAAACAATGTCAGGTATCGGTAGCAACGCATCCTTATCTAATACAACATCAACTGATACTTTAAGGTGTCCATCCGGGAGCGGTCTATGGTGAAGTAAATCTCCCGAAGTGTTGTGCACTTTTCCCTTGCCAACTAGGCGATAAGTCGGTGACGATAAGTATAGCTGACAAGATGAAATGCCCTAAACCAATAATAAATATGTTACTTTTAATGTGTATATATTTCAATTAACATAAATGTGCTATTTTAATTTCAAAATAACATATATAATTACCTCGGGAAATTTATTTTGACAATTGATACTGGCTTTCTCACTAGTTTCTTTCAACTGTGAACTGCACTTTTCCATACACCTATATCTCTCATTATCCTTTTGCAATTGAAGAACTTGCGCTTGTAATGCCTGCAACGTCTCCATCACTTCTTGATTGCTAGGATTTCTTCTCCTTGGATTCTTATACAAGGAAGTTGGAGTACAACCATGCCCTTTACCCCTCACCCGACCGGGATACTCAGGAACATTTAGTGCTCTACTAAGTACGCTCCTGTTCTCCTGGTCCTCAGCTGTGCTTATCGATTGAGATAGGGTCTCCTGAAATTCATTTACATATCGGAAATTATTAGTGGAGATAAAAAAATTAATTATATATTATTAAACTTTTGATTTAATTAAAGACACAATGTTCTACTTACACATTCATCATAAATATGTTGAACGTCATCCCTAACAGTTCCATCCTTTCCCACACGAGCTTCTTTCCACAAAACATGTGGCGGAAGTGATGTTGCGTCACTTTTCGTCTCGTCTAACTACGCATTGACACAAATAATAAGATAATCAATTATAACACATTGAGACAATTAATAAGATCGTAGCATTTTTGTATACTTACAATTTTTTCCTCTAAGCGTGCATATCCCAAACGCCCTTTTTTGTATGCATACGTGGGATTTGACCCATAAGTCCATCTGAACCAAGGTCACCATCACAGAATCACTGATGGAACCGACATCTGTAAGGATCAAACCCTCCCCTCACAGGTGAATTCTAACAAGGTCATCCTAAGGCGGATAATGGTCTCGACAATCGGGCAAAGATACTCAACGGGTTTCCCTTTCGGGTGTGCCATTGTAGCTCTCTTAAGATCGTCTAAACCAAAGATCCGGGAAAGAAAGGTCACCGAAGTCAATAGCTCAGATGAAGTGACTCAACCAAAGTGGATACTCCACAAAGGAAGAGCTCCCTCAACAGAACCTCGTCCGGCTTGTGGTATGTCACGTCGCAAAAAACATGTTGACCTAACATGAGAGGCAACATGAGACCACACTAAACCTAGGTGTATACTCGGGCCTGGGTTTTAGCCCCACTTAGAACACCCACCCCAAATCAGAGGAACCAACCTGTACAAAATCCAGCATAATGATAACATGATGCATGCAAACACATATGCACATATATACAATCACAGCATAATAATGAATGCAATAAATAAAGCAGTAAAAGCAACCACAACTATCCTAATGAGCGCTAGGAGTGACTCGCTTAGGGAAGATGGACCAGCAAGAGGTCAACTTCTATAAGTCCCCAGCAGAGTCGCCAGCTGTCGCATTACGCGAAAAATCGGCGGGAAAACGAAACAACAGAGCCGCCACCGTGCGTTATTTATCCCAAAAGAGGGAAAGGAAACGCTCGAAGTAAACCTGGAAAAGACATGGTCTCGTGACCAGAGAGAGATGGGATCGGGAGTCGGTTATGCGAAGGGAAGGTATTAGCACCCCTACGCATCCGTCGTACTCGACGGGATCCACGCTCAGAAAGATAGAAGAAAGGTTGCTAAAAACTGCTCACAAACATTGCACACACGCTGGAGACAAACACAGATGAAGGACGGAAGAAACGGGACTCGGCAGGATATCGCATCCTGGGCCTACGTAGTCTGTCATACACAGACATCAGAGTCGACGTAGTTCGGGGACAGGTGAAAGTGTGCTTGCTAGGATGTCGCATCCTATGCATACGTATCTTCTCTAACCAGAGAAAGAATCAGAGCACTCGTAGCTCGGCTAACGCACGCCAAACAAGACCACACAGGAAACCGACTGCCAATCGCTGGACTTACGTCAGACTCCACACAAACAGGCAAACATGGAAACCGAATGCCAATCGCTGGACTTACATCAGACTCCGAACCAACAAACACACACACAGGAAACCGACTGCCAATCGCTGGACTTATGTCAGACTCCAACAAGCAAACAAGAGACAGAAAACCAACTGCCAATCGCTGGACTTACGTCAGACTCCAACACACACAAAGGGGTGAAAAAGAAAAAGGACGCCCGGAGAGATCAGCTCATCTCCTGCCTACGTACCTCATCTGGTATGAGGATCAGGGCGACGTAGTTCCCCTTAACAGGGAAAGAACTTCTAACCTAACCAGAGACAAAGGGGGATAAAAAGCTACTAGGTAGACTATGACTCGAGCCTAGAAGTTGTCATGCATATGATCCCTATGTTGAGGTTTCTATCCTAACTTGCACAGGCAGCAAGCTAGCCTAAACAACACAACAAAGCAAACACAAGCACAAGAGCAAGCACACACACTATATGCAAACAATTGGCTCACACAAGGCTAAGCTTTAGTCAAGGGGTCATGTCAACCTCGACAAATAAGCCAACTGGAATGGGATGTGGTTAGCTCTTAACCCTAACATTGAGAGTTAGGGTGAAGCAGATGCAATGGGAAGTGAGGGTAAGACCTCACAACTCTTATCCCTGGCCTGGGAGAGCTTCAAGCAATGAAAGTGTGGGAGTTCAGAATGTAGGAACTCTTCTCCACATGACTGACACAACAAGATCTTGGGTTCTTATTCAAGATGCATCAACACATGGTGTGTGAGCAAAGTGAATGACACAACTGAATAGCAGGGGATGGATTGCACATCCCTTTTATCTGCCAATTGCCTCTTAAGAGGTCTTTACCTGCTTGGCGCAAAATTAAACATCCACAAGCATTGCCTCTTAAGGAGGGCTTCAGACAGGTGCCTGCCAAAGTAACATGACAGGTCTTCCAGACTACATGAAGATCAAGAAATTATACCTCAGTGGTATGCCAACCACAAGCAAGCAAAGCAAAGTTCAAATGAACTTAAAGCAACTTAGGTACCTGTGGAAACATCTAAACCAATCAGTACAAAGTTCAGACAACACTCAACAGTCAATATCAAATAGACAACCCAATATGCAACACATGAACCATAAGCACAAGTGAATTGTTCTCAAAGCCTACAAAACAGCAAGTGTTAGCTAACAACAATAAATGATCAAGCCCAAATGAAGGAGCAACATCAATCATGGAGATGCACACTTGAACCTGAAATCACAACTCAAATGTGAGTAACAAACCACTAGGTCAAAGCCTAGGGTCAAAAGTGAATCAAAAATCCAAAACAGAAGCTCAAACTCAACATGAATCATATTTAATCAATCAAGAACATGTCTTAAAAAGAACCAAATCATAATCATCAAGCAAGTTCATTTTATGTGCAAGAGAAATCAAAGACCAATTCAAGGCATCCAAATGATCATCATGAATGATAATTCCCAATCAAAACATAAATGATTCAAATAATTCTGGAAAAAATCATGAGTAATCAACACGTCTAACATGATTATCACACAAAAAATCAGAAGCATTAGAGGTCATTTGGCATGGAAATCAAATTGCACAAGTTGAACAACCAAAGGTGTGAAACAAATTGTCACACCATGCAAACACAAGCATAAAATAGAATTGGCACATGAGAAAAATACCAAACCAAGCCTAAAACATCCAGCAATGTGTCTAGTATCAGCATGTACAATTTCAGGTCCATTAGATTAAAATCAAGCATTTCATGATAGAAAGAGTAAGGCAAGGTCACAAATGTACATGTGTTCAATCAACCTAGAGAAAATAAAATTCCAGCCAGGCACAACTTTCGAAATCATGATCATAGAAAACTAGACATTCTAAGGAACATTTTGCAAAAAATTGGAGATGAATTGATGCATTTTTCAATTTGTTATGATTTTTATAAGTTATATGAAAATATTCGAAATTAAAATGATCACATGCATGAAATAAGGAGGGAAATGGAAAAAATGAATGAACATTTGAAAACTTGCGCTCGGCCAGAATCGAACCTAGTCAAAATTTGTAAGTGGCGCGCTAATTACCAAAACGCCACCGTTTCCTCTAAACCCTAAGTTGCATGCAGAAAATCCAGAAAACGTCGCTTGAAACCGACGCAAATGTCCAGAAAACCGACGTAAATGTCCAGAACGCATGCATCTTCATCTTCTTCATGAGGAAGAAGATGAACATTCATCCAAATTTTCCAGAAAATCTAGATTTCACCAGAATTCAAAAACAAATACATTATCATGCAGTATTTTCAATGGTGAGCATAGATCACACTACGCCAAAAAAGACCTATGAGAGCGCTTTTTTTGGCCTTTAAAAGCGCTTAAAAGCGCTGCCGTAGGTGGCGCTACTATAGGTTTTAGCAGCGCTTTTTGTTTACTAAAAAGCGCTGCTAAAGGTTGTCAATAGAGAGCGCTTTTTAGTAAAAAGTGCTGCTAAAGGTGGTATATAGACAACCTTTAAGAGCGCTTTTTACTAAAAAGCGCTCTCTATTGACAACCTTTAGCAGCGCTTTTGAGTAAAAAGCGCTCTTAAAGGTTGTCTATATACCACCTATAGCAGCGCTTTTTACTAAAAAGCGCTCTCTATTGACAACCTATAGCAGCGCTTTTTAGTAAAAAGCGCTCTCTATTGACAACCTATAGCAGCGCTTTTTACTAAAAAGCGCTCTCTATTGACAACCTTTAGCAGCGCTTTTTAGTAAAAAGCGCTCTCTATTGACAACCTTTAGCAGCGCTTTTTACTAAAAAGCGCTGTCTTTTCCTCTAGTAAAATAACAAAACGCTGCCTTCAGTTTAAGCCTACCATTTCAACCTGTAATATTTTTTGGGAATAATCCCATAAACCTGTAAATCAAGCCTCTCTAATTCAAGCATTTGGAGTCATAATTCAAGCATTTGTAATTTTTTAAACCAACACAAGCAAACCAACACAAGAATGAACACATTTGGAGTCATAATTCAAGCAAACCAACACAAGGATAGATAGGCACTGAACACATTTGGAGTCATAATTCAAGCATTTGTAATTTCTTAAAGCAAACCAACACAAGAATGAACACATTAATCTATCCATGAAATTAAAGATATCACTAAAATTATAAAGAACTATACACAAGTCAAAACTAATATGTTATACGGCCTATTTGGAGTCATAACTAATCTGTTAAAAATATAAAGAACTATACACTTGCCAACCAGAAACCATTCTTCATCAAAGTATTCATGTTATTTTGAAACCATTATATACTAATTAATCTTTTCTCAATAAAATATTGACACAATTCCTCCTTGATTTGTTCCAACTGCAGTCTCGTGTAATGAGCACACTTGTATTCATCAAAGTACTACATAACAAAACATAATATGCATGATTTAGTTAAAAGTAATAAATAATATGAAATATTCGATAAATATTAAAACAAATCCTAAGTTATAAATCCATATCGTGATTGGAATCTCTATTTGATTCATATTAATGATTTCCCTCATAAACCTCATTACAAAGTATCCGCAATCGATACCGTTGCGCTGTAGAGGACACTACATAGAAAAAAAATAAGAATGTATAGTTATCTTTTCTTATCAAGTAGCATCACTATTATAAGCAAAATTGTGAAAATTAAAGTACCTGCACTTTTATCCACGTAATGTTGCTGGATTTAGTACGTGGTACTCGAGCTTGTCTTTGAGATCGGAACACTTTTATTGATCTAACAAAATAAAAACATATATTTAGAACAATCTCACATAAATATACACGAATATTTAGAACAGTCTCACTTACGTATCAACTAATTGCTTCATATCCGGATAATTTGTCCATTCACCATCTATCGAATTCAGAAAATATACCACTTCTTTTAAAGGATCAATAGCAAGCAACAACCAGTGACACCTATAAATTAAAACAAAAGTTTATATGGAAATTTTTTACGTAAAAGAAACAATTAAAGATTAGAATAAACTTAGAATTAAAATCTAACCCTGAATTATACGGCCAAAGATACAAGTTGTTTGTACTGCTGGCCATGAATCTCTTGACTAAGTACTCTCTACATGAATCCGGTTCCCTACAAATTAATGCTTTGTTGACCAGGGAGGAAGACACGAAACGGAATCTGTTTGACAATTGATCATTCCCGCGCATGAAATTGTCATACAAGAACCTTCAATAAAAACATAAGAAACATTAGACTATTTTTATTGAAATGTGTAAATAAATTGTTCAAGTAATTAAATAATATATATATCGGATTACCGGATGTATGTGTGTATAACACCGACGCCTAATTCTTGATGCCGAAAAATATGTTCCAGATCTTCTTTTCCGATTGTTTCAGTGCATGAATAACCAAAGATATCTTCCTCCATATCCAGTAAGCGAATAGCACCAGCTGTTGCCATATCTGATGAGTCAACAAGTGTTTCAAGAGATATCTGGTATCGAGGCACAAAAGCACCTTTTTTTGGCAAATAAGTCACTGGAAGATCCCTTTTGTTTTTCTGTCGACTACCAATTTTCTGGCTCAGTTGTTGTGACCCTTGAGCAAATACCTATAAATCATATAACATAGGTAAATTATAAAATCATGCATTTTTTGATTCGGATCATATAATTAACACTTTCAATATACCTCTTTTTGTGATGCAACAGACTCGTTGTGCCGCAAAATCCCTTTATCCTTAGATGCGGGTTTTGTAGGCGTCTAAAATTACCATGTAAAAAAAATTAACTTAACGGTTCAGAATTGACATTTGAATACTAAAAGATTCATAGTGGTTTTTGAATTCAACATACCTCATCATCAATGAAAATGAGATCCAAGGGCCATGCAACAAATGATCCTATTGCATCTCGCAGCAATGTTGTCTCTGAAACAATGTCAGGTATCGGTAGCAACGCATCCTTATCTAATACAACATCAACTGATACTTTAAGGTGTCCATCCGGGAGCGGTCTATGGTGAAGTAAATCTCCCGAAGTGTTGTGCACTTTTCCCTTGCCAACTAGGCGATAAGTCGGTGACGATAAGTATAGCTGACAAGATGAAATGCCCTAAACCAATAATAAATATGTTACTTTTAATGTGTATATATTTCAATTAACATAAATGTGCTATTTTAATTTCAAAATAACATATATAATTACCTCGGGAAATTTATTTTGACAATTGATACTGGCTTTCTCACTAGTTTCTTTCAACTGTGAACTGCACTTTTCCATACACCTATATCTCTCATTATCCTTTTGCAATTGAAGAACTTGCGCTTGTAATGCCTGCAACGTCTCCATCACTTCTTGATTGCTAGGATTTCTTCTCCTTGGATTCTTATACAAGGAAGTTGGAGTACAACCATGCCCTTTACCCCTCACCCGACCGGGATACTCAGGAACATTTAGTGCTCTACTAAGTACGCTCCTGTTCTCCTGGTCCTCAGCTGTGCTTATCGATTGAGATAGGGTCTCCTGAAATTCATTTACATATCGGAAATTATTAGTGGAGATAAAAAAATTAATTATATATTATTAAACTTTTGATTTAATTAAAGACACAATGTTCTACTTACACATTCATCATAAATATGTTGAACGTCATCCCTAACAGTTCCATCCTTTCCCACACGAGCTTCTTTCCACAAAACATGTGGCGGAAGTGATGTTGCGTCACTTTTCGTCTCGTCTAACTACGCATTGACACAAATAATAAGATAATCAATTATAACACATTGAGACAATTAATAAGATCGTAGCATTTTTGTATACTTACAATTTTTTCCTCTAAGCGTGCATATCCCAAACGCCCTTTTTTGTATGCATACGTGGGATTTGACGCTCTCTCACGATTTGTGGCACTCACTTTCTTGAAATTTTCGTCTCTTCTTTGGGCTACAAAAGCAACCCATTCTTCTTCTGTAATGAAGATCGCATACTTCACTGGATATTCCGGATCATATTCAACAAAAAAATTTCTTTGTCCTTAAGATACTTGTTTGTTAAAAACGTTCTCCACCCTCTGTGTCTTTTTTCCGGCCAATTGAAGTATATACTTTTTTCGGATAGTTGTATCTTCAATGTTAAAAGACCTCTACGAAAAAATATTGGAATAGAGTGTGTTAGTATAAGTAATTTAAACACATTATCGTCAATATAAAGAAAATATAAACAATCATATATTGTACCAGTATCTCAGTCCAAATCTTATCTTTAGCGCTACCCAACTCTTTATTACTCCATCTTGTAGCAGTGATTGGAATGTGCATACGAACAAGTGTACCAATGTAGCTTGCCAACTTTGCAGCATTAGACCCAATTAGTTGGTTATCAGCATTCCAATTTACATTATATGTTACTGCTTTATCTCTATCACGAATGATACTCTTCATAATAGTGATGCCTCGTGTAATTTCTTTTTCTGAAGTATCATCAGGAGCATTTGCATCTTGTGAGTTTTCTTGATCACTAGCCATTTAACCTGTAATAAAGAAAAAAATATAAAAATGAAATGAAAAATATAAAAATCCATAATCAATAATCCATATATATATTGAATAATATAAAATGACATAGGCTATAATTAAATTTTCTTGAATGACATAGGCTATAATTATACTATTACCTTTTTCAGTAACGTCTCTTTCTTTTCTTGGTAGGAATATGTTCTACTTTTCTTTTAACAACGCGGACGGTTGGATTGATCCAAATACCCTCATTATGATCATTTCTAATACATGATTCATTCTCATTTTGATCATTTATGGTAAAAGATTCAATCTCCATAAATAACTAAGTTCATACTCAAGCATTCAAATATCAAGAATTACCGGTCAGATAGAAAATCCCTAGTCCTAGGTTATTTTTACTATCCAAAGTTCTTATCCAGATCAATGAATAATCGCTGTCCAGCTTAAACTATTCATATTAATCATCATTCGTTGGTCCGACGAATAAAGCATAAAGAACGGTAATAAGAACAAATCAACGGAAAAGAAGAAATAGTCAATGCATTCATAAACATAAAATCTGTCACATTCAGAGTCAGGGCCACCCCCCTAGCAATGGGGGGTTTAGCTACTCATAATCGAAATAAAAACAAAGATTAACATTGTTATCATTACAGAATTTCGTGAGGAATCAATCTTCAATCGTCGGAAAACTCTTGAACATATGAATCCTTTGATAATCGTAGAGTCTCCAGCTCTCAAAACGCGTCTTTTTTCTCTCCAAATCGTCCAAAACCCCCGGAAAATCGTGTTCTCCCCTCTAAATAGCTATGCAGTTGGGCTTTTCCTGATTTTGGGGGTCATACGCGTATTGCCCAGTCTGATATGCGTATTGCCCAGTCTGGTACTCGTACTGCACGTAAGCCAGCCTCTGATACGCGTATTGCCCAGTCTGGTACGCGTATTGCCCAGTCTGGTACGCGTATCACCAGTTTGGTACGCGTATCACCAGAAGCTTGTCTTTTTGCTTGATTTTCAACCCCTCTGGGCATTTGCGTATGCTACGCGTACTGGGAAGGTCCATACGCGTATCAAGTAAGGCCATATGCGTATGGCCAGTAGGTTCTCCAAGAATTTGGTTTTTTCTTCCGTTTTCTTGCTCGGGCTTAATTTAGCATCTGACGTTTGATTCCCTGAGCTTCTAGACTACTTTTTGACCTGCTAACATACCCAAAAGTGTAAAATATCCTCAAGAAATTCATAAGTAACAACATACTTCATATTATAGAATTGAGCTTATATCTAACTAAAAATGCTTCAGTTTACGCAGTTTACCTGACTTATTTACGGTTAAATAGTGGAATGTCTAGCATAAATGGTGACTGATCAACTATCTACTAAAAGAAGGGTCAAAAGAAAATGACTCGCACGGATGTCGCATCCACTGCATACATATCTCATCTGAATATGAGAATCAGAGTCTTCGTAGCTCGGCTACCTATGGGTTAAAGAGGAGTGTGCTCGCTAAGACATCGCTAAAACATTACCTCTACAGCTTCATCATCCTCCATTTTGAAGGCTTCATATTTCTGGATTAGAGCCAGAGCCTTTGTTTCTTTGACCTGAGAGTTTCCTTCATGAGTCATCCTTAGGGAGTCGAGTATATCTTTAGTTGTTTCCCTGTTGGTAATTTTTTCATACTCATTGTAGGATATGGCATTGAGAAGTATCGTTCTGGCTTTGTGATGATTTTTGAATCCGCGCTTCTGATCATCCGTCATTTTACTTCTGGGAACGGCAACTCCAGCATCTGTTACAGGAGGTTTGTATCTAACTGTGACAATGTCCCAGATATCAGTATCATAGCCCAGAAAGAAACTTTCAATTCTATCTTTCCAGTAATCGAATTTCTCTCCATCAAAGACTGGAGGCTTCGCGTTGTAGCTGTCTCTCTCATTGGTGTTGGCCATAGTTTTTCTCGTTCTGGATCTCTCTACACTGTTAAGTGTTTGATTAGAAAATCAATAACAGAGCCGAAGCTCTGATACCAACTGAAGGTGAGAAAAACAAGAAAGGGGGGTTTGAATTGTTTTTAGAAAATAAAAGCTTTTTCAAAAGTAAGAACACACAGAATTTTATACTGGTTCGCTTATAACACAAAGTTACTCCAGTCCACCCGGCCAAGGTGAATTCGCCTTCAAAAAGGACTTAATCCACTAATCTTGAAAGATTAATACAACCAAACGTCTAAGAGAGTGATCTCTTAGTCCTCCCAAGTATACAGACTACGCAGAGTCACTTGAGGAATACAAGCAATTTACCAAAAAAAAAATTGTAATCGAGAGTGCTTCTAAGAGTAAGCAAATATTACAGCAAAATAAACAAGCAAGTGTTTTCACTTATGAGCAGCAGCTCGTGAAAAACTAAGAGAGAATGTAAAGAATTTTCTGTGCGTTATTGTGTGTCTCTCACTGAAGTAGGTTGTCCTTTATATAGTGGTGAAAGGACTGTTGGAGTGATGACAGAATATTGACCTTTGATGAGCATTCAATGTCATTACTTCTGTGTTTCTTTCCATAACCAATTTGTCTCCCTGAATAACTTCTTTCTAAAAATACTTTCTTTCCATTTGAAGAAATTCTTTCCGTTACTCTTTCTGGATTTGGAGAATCTTCATCAGAGTCTTTGTTATCTCGGAGTTTCTGTGTCAGAAGGAGATTGCGTTGAGGTTACATCAGAGCTTCTAAGAGTACTGGTCTTCTAGCTCATCAGAACTAAATCCAATGGATGTTTAGAGCTTCTGGTTCTTTCTATTGTCTTGTTTTGCTCAGAATCAGAACTTCTAGAGCGCACTTCTTCTTCAGATGCTTCTGATCTTGTAGTACTTTGTATCTGATCAGAGTTTGTATCTGATAAAACAATCAGATTCCTTTGTTGCTGTTCAGAGTCCTGCACACTTAGAGAATTTTCGTTAGGGTGCCATTTTTGGTTTCATCCTTTGTTATCATCAAAATCCTGGAATTATATTGTAGAACACATTTTGTTCTTATAGGACTTGCTTCTCAGTTTTGGGCACACGCATCTCTTGTATTACTTTGACCTTGGCAGGATCAACTTCAATACCTCTTTCACTGACAATAAAGCCCAACAACTTGCCGGAACGGACTCCAAATGTACACTTGTTCGGATTCAGGCGGATTTTGTACTTCCTCAAACGCTGAAAAAGCTTCAACAAGTGTTCTACATGTTCAACTTCAGTTTTCGACTTTGCGATCATATCACCAACATATACCTCGATCTCCTTGTGCATCATATCATGAAACAAGGTAGTCATAGCTCGTTGATACGTGGCTCCGGCGTTCTTCAAACCAAAGGGGATCACTCGATAACAGAATGTTCCCCAAGGTGTGATGAATGTTGTTCTCTCCATATCCTCGGGTGCCATTTTAATCTGGTTATAACCGGAAAATCCATCCATAAATGAGAAGACATTGAATCTAGTTGTATTATCTACCAACATGTCAATATATGGTAGAGGGAAATCATCTTTCAGACTAGCTTTATTCAAGTCTCTATAGTCCACACACATTCGGACTTTTCCATCTTTCTTAGGCACATGCACAATATTGGCCACCCATTGAGGATATGTAGAAATCACCAGAAACGCTGCATCAATTTGCTTTTGAACTTCCTCTTTAATCTTCACTGCCATGTCAGGATGGGTTCTTATGATCTTCTACTTCACAGGCACACACTCAGGCTTCAAAGGTAGGAAATGTATCATGATATCAGTATCTAGACCAGACATGTCTTCATACGACCAGGCAAAGATGTTGACATATTCTCGTAGCAACTCAATCAACCCCTTCTTCACATACTCTTCCAGGAGTGCCCCAATCTTCACTTCACGAACATAATCTTCAGACCCCAAGTTGACTGTTTCCAGATTCTCAAGACGTGGCTGAATGATCTTCTCCTCGTGCTCAAGCAGACGGGTAATCTCATCAGGAATCTCTTCAACATCATCATCTTCGGCCTCAAATACAGGGAACTCAAAGTTGGGAGATGTTTTTGGATCATTATGTACAATGGGTTTGATCAACCTGCATAATGATTTTGGATATAAAAGAGATTTCAGAATTCAAACAAAGCAAATCATTATGCAGATGAAAAGATTGATTTTATTCTCTTTTTAGGGTTTTATGGTGATCACCAATTTCATGCAAAAAGCAAAAAGGAAAAATAATTTGGAAAAACAGACGTTTAACATGTAATTATTGAATGAACATCATTGTATTAATGTGCCAATGATGTCATCACTTCTCCTTTTGGCATGGGAGAAGGGTTTTAAAGTAAAATGAACATATTACATGGACTTGTGGATAACAGTTGGAACATCAACAGCGACCCAATTATTGCAGATTCCTCCAGGGATGATAAACTTGCCCAGATCTTCCTCTGCATCATCTTCCACTATGGCAGCAGCCTCTTGATCTTCAACAGTGTGGATGAAACCTCCACTCTGGAATAGACCACACTCATTGGAAATGCCTGAAGAATACGCGATGCCAGCCCGGGATTTGTTATCTTCCATCTTAATCATTTGTCCTAAACCAGTAGTTGCGCCATGCTTAATGGCCAACTTCGCATCATTGTAGGAAGCAAATGAAGAAGGTCATTTCCTTGAAGGCTCAACAATAGACAAGGCTTGGAACGGAGTCCCAACCTCATCCTCAGCGTCTATATAGGAAAAGGAAGATAGATGACTGACCAAGAGAGCCTTCTCTCCCCCTACCACCACCAACTTCTTATTCTTGACGAATTTTAACTTCTGGTGTAGGGTGGATGTCACGGCGCCTGCCTCGTGAATCCATGGTCTGCCAAGCAAACAGCTATATGAAAGGTGTATATCCATGACCTGGAAAGTGATCTAGAAATCACTAGGTCCAATCTTTTTTGGGAGTTCAACTTCGCCAATCACAGTTTTCCTCGATCCATCAAAAGCTTTGACTACCACTCCACTCTGCCTCATGGGAGGCCCCTGATAAGAAAGTTTTGCTAGAGTGGATTTTGGCAACATATTCAGTGATGACCCTGTGTCTACCAACACATTAGACAAGGCATCATCCTTGCAATTCATAAAAATGTGTAGAGCCAAATTGTGGTCTTTTCCCTCCTCGGGAAGATCAGCATCGCAAAAGCTCAAATTGTTACAAGTAGTTATATTTGCAACAATGCTATCAAACTGTTCAATTGTGACATCGTGATCCACGAATGCCACGTCCAACACCCTCTACAAAGCTTCACGGTGTGGCTCAGAATTCATCAGCAAAGATAGGACAGATATCTTTGATGGAGTTTGAAGCAGTTGATCAATAATATTATATTCGCTCCTCTTGATGAGCCTTAGCATCTCATCACAATCCTCTTTCAGAATGCCATGTTGGCCAACAGGGACAGGATCTTTAACAACAACAGCAGGGCCAACACCCTTCACAGCAAGTGCCGAATTCGAAGAAGAAGAAGAAGTCCCCACATAACTGGCAGAATTATCAACAACAGTTTTTCTTATGTCATCTTGGGGTTTCGGCGACGCCGAGAAAACAACGACACATCCTTTCCATCTTCAAGCATAACTGCATTGTACCTGTAAGGAACTGCTTTGACTGATGAATATGGGACAGGGCCCGCTGGCTTGATTATAAGAGATGGAGAAACCTTCTTCTTACTGCCATAATATCTAACGACAACAAGTTTTGGTATTCTGAATACAGGCGACATTACATTCACTTCATCCTCATTGCGATTCTGAAGTACCTCAATCATACCCTGATCCAGCATCTCTTGGATGTCCTTCCTGACATGGCGACATCCTCTCTCGTTGACAGTGCACACCTGGCACCTGTCATGGTCATGCTCATAATGACTGTATCCACATAACAGTCTATGCATCTCAACCAAAGATTGTCTGATGTGACTCACATACAGGACTTTATATTTGCCAGGGCAACCCTGGACCATGTTCACAGCATATTTCCCATGCTCGGGCAATGGGTTCTTCTTGACATTCGGACCTACGTCCTCGAAAAACAAAATCTCACTTCTAACAAGGTCTTGAACCTTGGTCTTCAAGGGGTAGCAGTTCTCCACATCATGTCCGGGAGCACCGAAATGATATACACAGTGTATCTCAGGCTTGTACCATCACTGAGGGTTGGTCGGTACAGCGGGTGGTTTACATGGAGTAATCAGCTTTCTATCAATCAATGAAGCATAGAGTTCAGCATAGGTCATTGGAATTGGATCAAAAGTGACCCTCTTCCTATCGTAGCCGGTGCTAGTATTGGTGTTGTTTCGATACTGGTAGGCCTGCTGTTGTGGACGATGTTGTTGTTGATATTGTTGATATTGTTGTTGTTGGTGTTGATAATGTTGAGCTTCCCTGAAGGAAGGTGCTATATGAGCCACCCGGTAATGGCTGACAGCAGGGCGAACAGTCTTCCTCTTCATAGAGGGTCTCCGTTTAATATGGGAAGACACAACATGTGCCTCTCCCTTTTTCTTCTATGCAAAGCCCCCATATCGGCTTTACAGAAGAGCCTTCATCTCTGGATAAACGTCCTTCACGGACTCCTTCCTCTAGCATCATTCCCATGTTCACCATCTCGGTGAAATCCGAGGGAGCACTAGCTATCATCCTCTCATAATAAAAAGAGCTCAAGGTCTTTAAAAAGATCTTCGTCATTTCTTTCTCTTCGAGAGATGGCACAATCTGTGCAGCCAACTCACGCCACCTTTGGGCGTACTCCTTAAATGTCCCCTTCTCTTTCTGGGACATAGCCCTCAGCTGGTCCCTATCAAGAGCCATATCAATGTTGTATTTATATTGCTTGACGAAAGCTTCACCAAGGTCGTTGAAGGAGCGGATGTTCGCACTATCCAGACCCATGTACCATCTGAGTGCGGCACCGGACAGGCTGTCCTGGAAATAATGGATGAGGAGTTGATCGTTCTCTATTTGCGTTGACATCTTGCAAGCGTACATCACCAGATGGCTGAGATGGCAAGTGTTTCCCTTATACTTTTTAAAGTCAGGCACTTTGAACTTGATAGGGATCTTGACATTGGGAACAAGGCACAACTCAGCAGCAGATTTACCAAAGAGGTCATTCCCTCTTTGAGTCTTCAGTTCCTTGTGCAGCTCAAGGAATTGGTCATTCATGGCGTCCATTTTCTCATAAACATCTGGGCCCTCAGATGGCTCAGAATGATAGATGGTGTCTTCGACTCTTGGTAACGTGTGCACAATTGGAGGTGGCACAGCAAGGAACAGGCTAGATGCCGACAGAGAAGCAAAATGAGTTGGCGGGAATTCCCCAGGGGAACCCGGTTGGCATAGGCGATGCAAAATGAGTTGTGGCGGCAGGCACAGTTGAGGAAGCTACCTCTGAGATGACCGTCCTCGTGGGAGGAGTTGGAGGAGTTGGATATGGTTGGCTCTGAGCAGCCAGCACTAACTCCATCATGGCAGTCAACCTAGCTACTTCCTCTTTCAGTTCACGATTCTCTTGCTCAAGATGATCCATCAGCTTGGGAAGATTTGCCCTGGTGTTATACCGGTGCTTCAGCTTGTCTTTAAAATAAATGAAGAACAAAGAGTTAGACCACTGATCAAGAAGCTCTGAACAAAACCTGCTTATACACATGATGCATGATGCATGTAACTTTATAGAGATCTATTTGCAAATATTTGAAAATATTGATCTTTTAGACATACAATGGAATAGTCATAGTAATAATATTTGGAAAAAAAAAATTTACACCAAAGAAGTACAGTCTTCGTAACCAAATATAATACAAGAAGAAAGGAGAACAGCATCCTATGGAACCCTGGAAACAATCATCCAAAGCTCTCGAAACCGGAAGGTAAGTTGCACTAAGCCTCTTCACCTCTCTCTCATATTTATTTATGTTTAGACTAACAGTTTCAATATTTGCGATTTCAGGTGTCCTCTGTTTTTAACCTAATTTTTCAGGATGGAGAATTTTGACATTATGCCAGTGATTTTTCGTGACCCAGTACAGGAGCAACGCTGCGCCATGCTTTCCCAGCGTCCAATGTGTAACGGGGTATTCGTTACCTTATGATTTATTGACTAAATCAAAATTAAATCATACAATTCGAGTCGCCACCGCACTTCTATTTATCCAAAGGAAAGGTTAGAAAGCGAACAAAAACCAAGAAGTTTTATCAAATCAAAAACTAATAAAAATGTCATAGATCTAGGTAAGGGGGCTGGTTATGCAATGAGAAGGTTTTAAGCACCCAAAATATCCTTAGTACTCTAATGGAGCCCTTTTTGCAAAGTGTATTGTAGGTTGGTATTTGTGAAAAATATTTGTGCAAACAAGATTGGGGAGATGACAAAAGAATGTACAAATTATTTATAATTTTATTGTTTGAATGGATGAACCCATTACCTACGTACCATCACAAAGGTAGGATCAAAACCTCGTAGTTCGGGGTAAAAATCTCAAAAGAATATGGGTGAATTGATTTGATCAAAAGCCTTAAGGTCTTTTGTTATCAAAGAGAGAAAACTCAACCTAAACCAACAATCCACCATGTGAGGAGAGCTTCAACATACTAGTGAGGGATCCACCCTATAATAAGTATGGAAGACTTATATTCCAATCACTAAGGATAAGGTGAGGTTTACATGAACCACTATGATAACTCAAACTTATGGCTAATGTTTATGAAAAAAGGTTTTAACAAAGGTGACCATTGAAACCACAAAAATCACTTGAAGTGAGTTGTATTTACAAATTAGAAGTATTCACAAAATGAAGTCAAAGTTGACTTAAGGTTTATTCACAATGAGTATTAGTGAAAAGAGTTTGAAAAATCAAAGGCATATGGCCTAGGTTTCTAATTTGAAAACAATGTCCATGTTTGCACAAAATGAGTTTGGCTTGGGTTAGAGTGGAGAGAAGAAGAGACGGGCTAGTCCTAAACATGCAAAGATGAGAGAAGAGATAAAACCATTGGATTTCCTTTCTTGAGATCATAAAGATGATTCAAGATTCTCCTTTCCTTTGGACTTGGTAAGCAACAAGCAATCAAAACAATTAAACATTCAAGCTCCTAGGATCTCCATTGGCTTGTCTTTATCTTAACATGGTTATTCATGACAATGGCCTTTCTTACTATCTCAAATTTGGAATCCCTATCACACAAGAACAAACAATCAAAAAGTTCACACGCAATAAGAGGAATGGACAAAGAATGAGTTTAGATTAGAGGTCCTTTCAAATCAACTTTCAAGATTAAGCATTCTAAAGGCATGGGGCCTAGTTGCTCTTCAACAAATTTAGCATTCTAAAGGCATGAGGCCTAGTTGCTCTTGGACTTCATTAAGCATTGGTAAGGTCCTAATTCTAAGTCCTTTCTCCTTTTGCATTGGGTTCACACAAACAAAGACAAAACAAACACAAAAGCAACAATATATTTATATACAATACTGAGCTCAAATGAGCTAAAGGAAATGGCATAAACATAAACATGAGCTCAAATGAGCAAAGGGAAAAGACAATATGAATAAATGAGCAAGAAATTAAATTGCATTAAGGTATATTGCAAGAATTAAATGCATGAATTAAAAGTTAGTAATTAGTAGTTAGTGTTAGTGTGTCATAAGGAAATTTAGCGCTATGTTAAGCAATCGTAAGTGGACTAATGTAGTAGTCACACCTATCTGAGGCCGGTCAATAAAACTATAGGCAAATAAACACAAGTTAGAGATCATGACTAGTAAGTCAAACTCCTACAACTTGCCATGCCAAAAGAAAAGAGGGAAAGGCCTTGTATGGATTTCAAGTTCTTTGCTTGACCAAGAAGCAACCTATCTTGGACACAAAGCAATTCACTTGATCTTTGATCAAGTTGAATTTGATTTGGATCAAAGAAGGTTAAGCCTCTCATATGTCAAGGCTAACTACAAATCATTAATTCATTGGCCAAAAGAAAAAATAAGAAGAAGAAGATGAAATGAAATGAATAAAGAAGAATTCAAATGACATAACCAAAATACAAGGGTCAAATGTGAATGGAATCATCATCAACCAATGGTAAACAAAAGTGAAATGAAGATTATAAGTCAAGAAAGGTCAAACATATTTTTGGTGTTTTTTGGAATTAAAATAATACATAAAATAAAATAAACAAAATAAGGTCAAACTTCAAACTCAATTCAAATCAACTTAGATAAGTCCAATTGAAGCATCATAAGTCTAATATGGTCAAACAAAGTTTGACAAATTTTCTCAACATTTATAGAAAACAGAAGCTATTTTAATACAATTACAAATCAAGAAAAAATAACACAAATGAAGTAAAATCTCAAATAAATCTCAAATCAATTAAGAAATTGATGAGAACATTTTTCATAGACTTATCATGATCCATATGAGTTAAGAAAATATTTTTGGAATTTTTGAATATCAAAAAGTATTTAAAATGAATTAAAAACTATCAAAAACAAAATTATTCACAAAAAACATTAAATGGAATCACAAAAATAATTAATAATCAGATAATGAAACTAGATTTTAAAAGAAAATTTTTGCAATTGGTGCCATATTTTTGTGAGTCCAAATAAAAGAGTTATGAATTTTTGAAAATAAATGGAATAAAAGAAAATAAAACAGAAATTAAAAAATAAGTAAAATCCACGCTTGGATCCACTCTCATTAATTGACGTAGACAATCCAAGGGATCAGAGGCGCACGCGCATGGTGATCATGAGTCAAGTGCATCACACCATGAATTAAAAAAAGTCAAATAGAACAAAGGTTGAGATTAGATCGTGTATGTGAGATCCAATGGCCAAGGGAGTTCCACGTGGGGACGGTGGTGGAAACCACCGTCTTCTCTGGTGAGCCAACAGAAACCGACCACCAGTTGCAGGTTTTGCAACCTCAACCAAATTATATGTGCCTTATACCAAATTAAAAATGGGGTGATGTACATCACCCCTATAACCTTGGATTATCCTTAAGATCCCTATGGAAGGAGAAATCTGAGATGGAAAATCCAGGTGTTCAATCTGAAATGCATCAATTCACAAAATTAAAGCCACTATTGGCTTGCCTCTCACACGAGGACTTCAGAGAACCAAACAAACACAAGCAAATCACATTGTATGAGGAGATATGGATCAAAACAGTTGAGATGTAAACCTTTGAAGTGCAGCTTTGATAAGCACGATCCACTCCAATTCTTGCTTGCAGCTTGATCTTGAGATGATGAGGATGATAGGCTTAGGAATTATAAACTGAAGATCAACCAGGGAAGTTGAAATTCAAGTTTGAATTTGAGAAAGTAAAAATCAAAATTCCTCTAGTGTGGTTGGGTTTCAATTTCTGCATAGCTTCAAGTTGATTCCCGGATGAGATTTGAATGAAGCAGGTCATGTATTTATAGCTAGAGTTGTTGCCGAATGAGGAGAAACTCGTGTGCATGAAGCTTTGGGTCCTCCATGCATGGGCTTGTACAGAAGCATGAAAGGCCCAAAAGCAATTGGAAATGAATGCTGATCTCACTTCAAGCAGGTTTGGACGTGCATTTTGAACGGTGTTTGCTTGTGCATCAAGTTTTCATGTGAAATGCATAAATGGTCACAAATGTTCCCCTCTTCGAAAGTCCCACATCGAAAATCCAAACATAGGCATGTGAGTAATGGTTGGAAAGGTCTTGACATAAGGAAAAAAAGTTATGTTGGACAAAACTCCATTTGGAGTTTGGAAAATTATGAAACCTGGCCATGAAGTTTGATGTGCAAAATATGTCTTTGAAAAAAATGCCAAAAGTGACCAACTTCAAGCCCTTCTGTTTCAATGATGTAAGCCTCAAATGGAAAACCCTCCAACATAAAAGTTGTATGTATTTTCAATATTATCAATTTGGACTTACATTTTGCATCATTTGGATTTTTGATGAGAAAGTTATGGGCACTTGAAGTTGGACTATTTCAACATTCAATGGTTTTGGTCCAAAGTGTAACACCCCAAAATTTGCCCTCCTCATTCATGCATTCATTTTTAGGTCATTTAACATTTCATATTGCATTTCATCATGTCAATCAGAATCAGATCCAAAAAACTTTATTTAAAAAAAAAACGAAAAAAAAAATGAAAAAAATGAAGAAAAAAAAAATAATAATAATAAATAAATAAGTAATTAAATAAATAAATAAAAAATCTCAAACTTGGACCTCTCTCAAAAGCCCACTAAGCTACCAATATTAGCCTATAAATACTAGAGTTTCATTGAAACAAAACAGACAGAAAAAGGAAGAGAAGCAAAATACTCTGAGGTTTCCTTGGAACAAAACCCTGGACAAAATCTGGAGAGAAACCTGACAGAGAACTCAGAGCAGCCTCCAAACCCTGAAGGGAACTCAACTGCACAGAATCACCTCTGCCTCACATAAACCCTAAAGATTGTTTTGTAAACCTCACAGATGCAACTCAATTTCAATCAAGCTCTCCAATCAAGTTTGCCCTATATCCATCATCTTTATGCCTTTAATTTGAATGCTCTAAATGTATGAGGTATTATGGGTGAATTTGATACCCTTTTGATGCATGTGTTTGACAAGAGGTTTAGGCCTCCTACCCTTTGTTGCTTTTTGTGAATTGAAAGGGCATGATTCATGTGGTTACATTTTGATTTGGGGGCAACTCTTGGTTACCCTATTTTGTTTCTCTAACCTGTTTGTTGAGTTTTGTTTTGTGAGGGCTCATATGACTCTTGCAGAGATGGTTTGCCTGGTGTTCCACTTTATTTGTGGGATACCCCCTAGAGGTTCATTCCGATTACCTGTACTGACTCACTTTCTTTGATGGTGTTTAGCTTGGAATGATCCCTGGGTTTCCCATTCCTCTAATTGCTGTTACTTCGGATCTTTATCTGCGTGGTACTTTTACATTTTTCCCGCATTTTACTGTTTTCCTAGCTAGAAGACCTCGATAGGAGGCAATGTTTTTGGGTGTTTATTTTTTTACAGGTTCCTTCGTCCAGGACACTTTTTGCATGAGCATCCCAAACCCTAACCCTTCATTGATTTTTCTTCTCCTAAGCAACACGTTAACTCCTTCTACTACATGCGAGTAAGTCTCCAAAGGTCGAGCATCCGGTAGATTGTGTAGTGACTTCGTTCGTCCAAAACCCAATCCATAACCCCGTCGTTAGCCGAATTACGGCTTGCTCTGATTCTCATTCCATATGAGATACGTAGGCATAAGACGCGATGTCTTAGCGAACACATCCCCCAACCCATAGGTCAGCCGAGCTACGAAGACTCTGATTCTCATATTCAGATGAGATACGTATGCAGTGGATGCGACATCCGTGCGAGTCATTTTCTTTTGACCCCTTTTTTTAGTAAATAACACATTAGATAAACCCACGCCCTTTAGACAAGAACTACAAAAGTGGATCCCGTAGAGTACTACGGATGCGTAGGGGTGCTAATACCTTCCCTTCGTATAATCGACTCCCGAACCCAAGATTTGGTTGCGAGACCCTATCTTGTCCTTTCCTTTTTCCAGGTTTACTTCAAGCGTTTCCTTTCCCTCCTTTGGGATAAATAACGCACGGTGGCGACTCTCCTGTCTTTCTTCGCCGGTTGTTTTTTTTCGCATTCCATTTTTCAGGTTGCGACAGCTGGCGACTCTGCTGGGGACTCGGTTTCCCTAAGCGAGTCCCTCCTAGATTTTGTAGGTTGTTTTTTATTGGGTGTTTATTCTTTTGTACAGTTATTTATCTTTCAGCATTTACCTACTTTATTGCATTGTGTACATATGACTGCCGTATCTGCTGGTTCTGTTTGTAAGATGAGTTCTATACCCGAACTCGAGTGCACTTAGGATAGGAGAATGGCATAGTCTTGTTGACTTGTGTGGAGTTATTCCTTAGCAGGTTGACTTGTAAGCCCATTCACTTGGTGGAGGTCATGTTGGGATCAATAATGTCACACAAGTAAGTTGTGGTTAGACATTACTTTTTCCAATATAGACCTTAGAAGCCAAGGACCTTAGTTTACCAAACCCATCTTGGCCTATTCGTAGGACGTAGTGCGAAATTCGTTCAAGTGTAAGATTTGATACGATTGTTACGCGATACTACACTCATAAGAGTCTCTCTTGAGAATATTTTTGGAATACGAGTAGTCGTTCCTTCGATAATATCCAAAAGATGGGATTATGACTATGGGAACCTTTTGTAGAACATGTTTGGCAGGTTTAAACCTTATTACACTCCCTTTGGGTGGTTCTTAACCTAAACTTCATGCTCGTGACTTGCAACAAACCCTTGATTCATGGTTGATCCGTTCAGGTGTCCTTAATATCAATGAAACTTGGGTGTTGATAAGGTGTAAACCATAATCCACCAAAAATGGATGGTTGATATTAAGGATAACATGATCCATCCCATGACCTTTGTTTGGTGTGCTTTGCTTGATCCTCTTAATTTCTCACCAGGCAGTGCAACCTGACAGATGTTCAAGCGGATCCAGCAATTCTGATTGACATGCCATTGCATTGCATAACATCATCTGCATATTTGCATCCAACATCTCATGCTTATTCATTTGCAGGGTATTCCCTTTTTAAGGGGGGCCTTAAAATTGAATAAGCAGTGCATCGCATACCATGCATACTAACCCTTGTTTGTTTTGCAGGTGTCACCGCAGTGTCTATTGTTTGTTCCCTGTTTCAGATACTATTGGTCCCAAGCGAGTTCACAGGTACCCGACAAAGGAAAATCGTCCACGACTAGCAATGGACCAGTTCATGACATTGATGACTGGTATGGCAGAAGGCCAGGCGAAGCTGGAGGAATTGGTTGAGCAACCGAGGCCCGATCCAGAGGTGGAAATACCAAGTGCTGAGGGGAACCGTGGTAACCCTGGGAACACTGATAACCCTGTGAACACTGCAAACGCGGGTAACACAAATGTTGATGGAAACCCGGGTAATGTTTGCAACACGGGAAATGTTGGGAATGGTATTGGCGGAAGGTACAATGTGAATCAAGGGATTCGGATTAACGGGCGCCCCGTTACTGAAGATTGTCAGTATGATCAATTTTCTTTGCACAACGAAGCTCTCGAGACCACTCGCCGTATGGATGAGCTTGCTGAGAAGCTCAAATCTTTGGAGTCTCAAAATTCCTTAGGTTTTGATGTCACCAATCTTGGTCTGGTTCAGGGAGTAAGGATCCATCACAAGTTCAAACCCCCTACTTTTGAGAAATACAATGGGGCTTCATGCCCACGCACTCATCTCCAATCTTATCTGGGAAGGTTGGGAGCTCACACTGAAGATGAAAAGTTGTGGATGTACTATTTTGAAGACAGTTTAACTGGAGCTTCTCGTGAATGGTATTCTCATTTGTCTCGTACTACCATCAAGAGCTGGAAAGACTTGGCAGAGGCTTTTGTCAAGAAATATCAATACAACTTGGACATGGCTCCAAATCGGACCTTGTTGCAAGGAATGTCTCAGACTGCCAAGGAAACCTTTAGAGAATATGCTCAGCGTTGGAGACAGATTGTTGCATCCGTCCAACCCCCTATGTCTGAAAGGGAGATGGCGGACATGTTCATGAACACTCTTCAAGGCAATTATATCGAGAGATTGGTTGCTTGCCCGTCAATCAGCTTTGCAGAGATAATGATTGCTGGAGAAAGGATCGAGAGTCTGTTGAAGATGGGCCGAATTCAAGACAACAGTGCTTCCAACTCATCAGTTCCCAAGAAACCGTTTGCTGGTAACGGTCAGCGAAGAAGAGAATGTGAGACGAGCGTTGTATATGCCGGCAGGGGCAGAGGACACCCTAATTATTATCAAGATCAAGTGGCCGCAATCACTATTCCAACCCTGTTCCTCAACCGCAGTATCATCCGCAACAGCAACCCAGGTACAACAATCAACAACAAGGAGGTAATCCGGGTCAGCAAAAACCCTATCAACAACATCCAAGGCAGGAGGACCGGGTCATTGAGCCAATCCCAATGCCTTATTCTGTATTACTTCCCAAGCTGATTGACATGAATCTGGTTATGTTGAGAACTCTGGCCCCACCGGTCGATCCCAACAATCTGCCTAGAGGTTATGATGTCAACGCCATATGTGTTTTTCACTCCAACGCAGCTGGCCATACTACAGATAATTGCAAGGCTCTCCAGCTAAAGGTACAAGATTTGAGAGATGCCCAGGCCATTAATTTTTCTCCGGTGCCTAATGTTATTCAAAACCCGATGCCAGCTCACGGCGGGTAGAGGATTAATGTTGTTGATAGTGGGGAAACTTTGAATTTGGTTTCTGATGTGACTAAAGTGAAGACTTCGCTATCGGTGGTCAAAGACCGACTCTTGAAAGGACGGATTTTCCCGGGCTGTGGGGAAGAGTGCAGAAATTGTCAAGACGCCGAGAATGGATGTGATAGTTTGAGAAGGGGTATTCAGCAACTGATAGATGAAGGTTGTCTTTAGTTCGACCAGGCTCGTCCAGTGAAGAATGATGTGTCGACAGTAACGTTTTATTTCACTCCTGAAGAAATATATGTTCCCGAGAGACCCGCTCCGACAACAATATATTTCCCAGAAAGTCCAGCATCAATTTACTCTGACAACCCTCAACCGACTTTGATTGGTCCGGTCACCATCACGGTACCAGGACCTGTTCCGTATGAGAAAGACAGTGCTATCCCGTGGCACTATGGGACTGATATCTACTGCCAGGGGCAAAAATTTAACAAAGAAGACATTGACATTGGTAGCTCCGTTGTAGACAATGTTGGAGGAATTGGTGGCTTCACTCATAGTGGACGCCTATTTGCACCATCAACATTGCGCACAAATGCTGAAGCTGAGGCAGCTGCCAAGGCTAAAGGAAAACAGGTATCCACCGAAGAGGTTACTACCGAGGAAGCTCCTCCTAAGACCGCATTCGAGAAGGAAGTGGATGAGTTTATGAGGATTATCAAGAAAAGTGACTACAAGGTAGTCGACCAGCTAAATCAGACACCCTCAAAGATCTCGATTCTCTCACTATTGATGTGCTCTGAGGCACACAGAGCAGCCTTGTTGAAAGTACTGAATATGGCTTATGTTCCCCCAGAGATAACTATTGACCAGCTGGAGTCGGTAGTTTCGAATGTACACACTAGCCATGCGCTAGGTTTCACCGATTATGACCTAACATCTGAGGGCAGGAATCACAATAAAGCCTTTCATATCACAATGGAATGCAAAAGGACGGTGCTTTCCCATGTTTTGGTTGATACAGGTTCTTCTCTGAATGTTCTCCCAAAGAAAGCCTTAACGAAGTTGGATTGCGATGACGCCACCCTGAGGCCGAGTAATTTAGTTGTAAGGGCTTTTGATGGCTCTAAGCGAGCTGTTTGTGGCGAAGTTGAGTTGCCAGTTAAGATTGGACCGTAGGTATTCAAGAGTACATTTTATGTGATGGATATCCAGCCTGCCTATAGCTGTCTGCTAGGTCGACCCTGGATTCATGTTGCCGGTGCTGTTACTTCTACTCTCCACCAAAAGCTCAAATATGGACTAGAAGGTCAGATCGTCACCGTCTGTGGTGAAGATGATATTTTTGTTAGCCACCTGTCTACATTTAAGTATGTGGAGATGGATGGCGAGATGCATGAGATGCTGTGTCAGGGCTTCAAATCCATAAACATCAGTGAGGTCGCGCCCGAAACTGTCTTTTCACCTGAGTCTGAGAAGGTCGAGACTTCTATCTCTTCATACAAGCAAGATGTTGAAGTGGTTAAGGCTTGTAATGCTCAAGGCTGGGGCAATTTTATGGAGCCAATCATAAAAGAAGACAAGTTTGGATTGGGGTATACTCCGGGGTCTCAGAAGAATGAAGTCGGTACTTTCTCCAGCGGGGGTTTGGTTTCTCCCCACACCGTCAATGCTGCAGATGAAGACAAGGCTGACAGCTACTATGACTTAGATAGCTGGATTCGCCCGTGTGTCCCAGGAGAAAAGCTCGAGAATTGGTCGTCTGAAAAAGTCGTCCGGTTTACTCTACTGAAGGAGTAATTTTTATTGTTTTCCTTTTTATCACATGCATAACAAAGTCTTACACTTTGACCAAGGTGTAATGACTCATCTGTAGGGCCATCCATTTAGTTGCATTTCGCAATTATTTTCATCATCAACAAAGGACAGCTTTTGCAAACAATTTTGTGTTCTCTTTCTTTCAATTATTTTTACTTTTACAAAAACGGCAATGTTTCTTTTTCGTTTTTCTTTCCAAAAAACACCTCGTAAAACTGATCACCCAGATCTCACTGCTAACGACACTGTTATGGCCAAGTATGACTTCGACAATCCTATCTATCAAGCCGAAGAAGGGGTTGAGGAAGATTATGAATTGCCTGAGGAGTTAGCCAGGTTGTTGAAACAGGAGGACCGAGCTATCACACCTTATCAGGAGGTGATTGAGACCATCAACATTGGTACCGAAGATGACAAGAAAGAGATCAAGATCGGGGCCAGTCTACAGGCCGAGAGGAAAAGACCGTTGATCATGTACTTGACTGTGTTAGAAAGGTCAATGGGTTGTGTGCTCGGTCAGCATGACGAGTCAGGTCGAAAAGAGCATGCAATATACTACCTTAGCAAAAAGTTTACCGACTGTGAACAAAGATACTCACTGCTCGAGAAAACTTGTCGCGCTTTGGCATGGGCTGCTCGCCGACTAAGACAGTATATATTGACTCACACGACTCTATTGATATCAAAGATGGATTAAGTCAAGTATATTTTTGAAAAGCCAACAGGGTTGCTAGGTGGCAAATGATGCTAACAGAGTATGACATCCAATACACTTCACAAAAAGCCATCAAAGGAAGTGTCTTGTCAGACTATCTTGCCACGCAACCGATTGATGATTACCAACCTATGAGGTTCGACTTTCCTGATGAGGACATCATGTTTCTCAAATCGAAAGAAGCGAGGAACCACTCCCGGATGAGGGGCCTGACCCTGAATCCAAATGGATTATGATGTTTGATGGGGCGGTCAACGTCAATGGTCGCAGAGTTGGTGCAGTGTTGATCACACCGGAGGGGGTTCATATGCCATTTTGTGCCAGAATAACTTTTCCCTTTACCAACAATGAAGTTGGCAGAAGCAGAATGGGTCCGTTCTCGATACAATCAGCTAAGCCTAGTTAAGGAAAATAGACTAGCAGCTATATGTCATGGCCAGCTATATCAGAGACGGACGAAGAGAGCGTTTGATCAGAAAGTGCACCCTCGGGAGTATCGAGTCGGTGAATTGGTACTCAAAAGAATTCTTCCTCCCAACACAGATCACAGGGGCAAATGGACACCTAACAACGAGGGTCCATACGTGGTTAAAAGAGTTTTCTCTGGCGGAGCTCTGATGCTAACAACCATGGATGGCGAAGACTTCCCGTCCCCTGTCAACTCAGACGCAGTTAAAAAATACTTCGTATAAAATAGACCCGCTGGACAGTAAAAAGAATAGTCCAGGCAAAAAGGGGGCATCCCGACAAACCAAAAAAAAGAATGAAGAGGTTCGGGCAAAAATTATGGATATAAAAAAAAATGTACACCCGGTGAGTCGAAAACCCGAAAGGGCGGCTCAGGCAAAAAAGGGTATCCCGGTGGATTGAAAACCCAAAAGGGCGGTCCACGCAAAAGTTAGGGAATAAGCGAATAACTGCGATCTGAGTTCATCCGTGTTATATCACCGTTTCATTCAATCCGACAATCTTCGAAGGTAAAAGATCGACTAATCATCCACTTCAGAAAGCAAGATGAGCAGAGCGTCTTGAGGACATACGACCCATAGCAGAGTCGAAACTCGGTGGGACCCCGTTTCCACATTGCCATTAGGATAGTTTCTCTTGTTCAATTTATAGCGATCGCCTCTTTCTAGGGATCAGCTTCCTGATGTACTCGCCTATTCCTGGCACAAAATTTTCAACCAACAAAAGTCGAATAATTCAGTTAAAAAGCCTCTTTACTTTTTATTTATCAGTTTGTTTGCAAAAGATGTCTGAATTCTTGAGGAAACATATTGCATCTGAATGTAATGGTGGCTTTTGCAGATGACTTGCGCAGGAAAACAGTTAAAATTGCTTTGAATGTGCTTAATCCCGGACGGTGAATTCAAACCGAGTAATTCCCCGGGGCATACGTGTATTTTTTGGTTACAGGTCACAGGAACCGGATGCCAAGTCATGAATCCTCACCTCCAAGCGGTTGACAAAGCCTCTACTCTACAGAGCAGGTTCCCCAGTAGAGTTGACAGTATCCAGACTGTATATCCCCAGCGGAGTCGACAGTGCCAGACTGTATCTTCCCAGCTACAGCGGAGTAGTCGCATACCCCAAGAGGGTGGTGTTCCCAGTGTTCATCTCGTCCCTAGCAGATTATTTTTTTTAACAGATTTGTTTTAATCCCCAGCCTGAGGACGATTAGCCAGTTCATATCCCCAGCAAAGGTCGATTCCTACGACATTTCCCCAGGAAGTGCTTTCCTCACAGACTCTCCTCGCTGCGCCTCGCCAAGCAAAGTTTCCATAGTTGATACTTCCCCAGCAAGGTCAACTTTTCAAAAAAGGCCGATTTATTTTCGGTGGCTCCCCGGTCCCGGCAGACGGATCGTTCCCCACAGAGCATTCAAGGATTGATACAGCGATCCGCTCCCTGCCAGAGTTGCTTCCCCAAGCAGATTTCTTTTTTCTTTTGCACCATGCATAACATTTGCATTTGCATTTGCATGCATATCAAACATACACATAAGCTGATAAATAGGTTCTTCAAAGCAGACTGAAAAATTACTTTACAACCAAAGTCATGAGATTCGGCCAGAGGATCAAGTGTGTGTGCGATCCAGCATGAGGGTCATTTCGAAGATTCAGCCTGAGAATCGTTTTCCAGAGATCCAGCCTGAGGGTCATTTCGAAGATTCAGCCAGAGAATCGACTACGAGCGTTATTTCCCCAGCAAGCCAGCTGGAGGAATAGATTGACAGCTCAACAGAAAATCAACCTACAAGAGGATCCAGCCCGCGGATCGCATTAAAAAAACCAAAGTCTAATCGAAGAGTCGTTATAACATGTTCTAGCCTGAAGAATATGTACGAAGCCCAAAAGTGGGATATTCTCGAAGCTGCATATCTAACATGAAGACTGTAGAATTCGAAAGAGGGTCAACCAGCGCATGCCCCAGATGCGAGATCCTGATGATGGGAATTTATCATCAAAATAATCCAGATCTAGCCAGAAGATCAAAGTCAGGTCTAGCCCGAAGACCGAAAAATAGATAGATTCAGCCAGAGAATCAAAGAAATTAGATTTAGCCAGAGAATCGAAACAAGTCAGGTCTATCCCGAAGACCGGAAATAGATTCAGCCAGAGAATCGAAACAATTCAGATCTAGCCAGAAGATCGAAATAGATTCAGCCAGAGAATCGAAACAATTCAGATCTAGCCAGAAGATCGAAGAAGATCTAGCCAGAAGATCGAAGTCAGGTCTAGCACGAAGACCGAAAATAAATTCAGCCAGAGAATCGAAACAATTCAGATCTAGCCAGAAGATCGAAGTAGATTCATCCAGAGAATCAAAGAAAATAGATTCAGCCAGAGAATCGAAACAAAGGCGATCTAGCCAGAAGATCGAAGAAGATCTAGCCAGAAGATTGAAATTGTATCCAGCCCGAGGATCAAAATTAACGTCCAACCATAGGACTAAATTGAGTATAGGTTCAGCTAGAGGATCGAAACTCCAGATTAAGTCAGAAGACTGATTCAGATTCAGCCAGAGGATCAGAAGAGAGATAAACAGCGCAGTGTATTTCAGCAGTTTTGTGGTGTTCTCGAAGCAGAAATTTTTGGTCTGTCTTTGGTATTCAATCACAGCCCACCCTGTTTGTCTGATAAGCTGTTCGTTTTCATCCTGCTCGGGTTAGCTGATGATCGAAAAGGGGCAGCTGTAACACCCCAAAATTTGCCCTCCTCATTCATGCATTCATTTTTAGGTCATTTAACATTTCATATTGCATTTCATCATGTCAATCAGAATCAGATCCAAGAAACTTTATTTAAAAAAAAATAAAAAAACAATAAAAAAACAATAAAAAAAAACACGAAAAAAAACGAAAAAAAAAACCAAAAAATAAATAAATAAATAATTAAATAATTAAATAAATAAATAAAAAATCTCAAACTTGGACCTCTCTCAAAAGCCCACTAAGCTACCAATATTAGCCTATAAATACTAGAGTTTCATTGAAACAAAACACACAGAAAAAGGAAGAGAAGCAAAATACTCTAAGGTTTCCTTGGAACAAAACCCTGGACAAAACCCGGAGAGAAACCTGACAGAGAACTCAGAGCAGCCTCCAAACCCTGAAGGGAATTCAACTGCACAGAATCACCTCTGCCTCACATAAACCCTAAAGATTGTTTTGTAAACCTCACGAGTGCAACTCAATTTCAATCAAGCTCTCCAATCAGGTTTGCCCTATATCCATCATCTTTATGCCTTTAATTTGAATGCTCTAAATGTATGAGGTATTATGGGTGAATTTGATACCCTTTTGATGCATGTGTTTGACAAGAGGTTTAGGCCTCCTACCCTTGGTTGCTTTTTGTGAGCTTTTTGTGAATTGAAAGGGCATGATTCATGTGGTTACATTTTGATTTGGGGGCAACTCTTGGTTACCCTATTTTGTTTCTCTAACCTGTTTATTGAGTTTTGTTTTGTGAGGGCTCATATGACTCTTGCAGAGAAGGTCTGCCTGGTGTTCCACTTTATTTGTGGGATACCCCCTGGAGGTTCATTCCGATTACCTGTACTGACTCACTTTCTTTGATGGTGTTTAGCTTGGAATGATCCCTGGGTTTCCCATTCCTCTAATTGTTGTTACTTCGGATCTTTATCCGCGTGGTACTTTTACATTTTTCCCGCATTTTACTGCTTTCCTAGCTGGAAGACCTCGATAGGAGGCAATGTTTTTGTATGTTTATTTTTTTACAGGTTCCTTCGTCTAGGACTCTTTTTGCATGAGCATCCCAAACCCTAACCCTTCATTGATTTTTCTTCTCCTAAGCAACACGTTAACTCCTTCTACTACAGGCGAGTAAGTCTTCAAAGGTCGAACATCCGGTAGATTGCGTAGTGACGTCGTTCGTCCAAAACCCAATCCATAACCCCGTAGTTAGCCGAACTACGGCTTGCTCTGATTCTCATTCCATATGAGATACGTAGGCATAAGACGCGATGTCTTAGCGAACACATCCCCCCAACCCATAGGTCAGCTGAGCTACGAAGACTCTGATTCTCATATTCAAATGAGATACGTATGCAGTGGATGCGACATCCGTGCGAGTCATTTTCTTTTGACCCCTTTTTTTAGTAAATAACACATTAGATAAACCCACACCCTTTAGACAAGAACTACAAAAGTGGATCCCGTAGAGTACTACGGATGCGTAGGGGTGTTAATACCTTCCCTTCGCATAATCGACTCCCGAACCCAAGATTTGGTTGCGAGACCCTGTCTTGTCCTTTCCTTTTTCCAGGTTTACTTCAAGCATTTCCTTTCCCTCCTTTGGGATAAATAACGCACGGTGGCGACTCTCCTGTCTTTCTTCGCCAGTTGTTTTTTTTCGCATTCCATTTTTCAGGTTGCGACACAAAGTGACCTATAATATTTTGTATTATCACATGTGTTTATTTTAGGAATATGAAATTGTGTCCAACATAACATCTGAAGTAGACATCTCAATATTTCCAATGCAATTGGTCTTACCTCAAAATCATAAAAAATGAAGGAGTTAGGTCCTTGGGAATTTGACCCAAAATTAGGGTTTCAGTCAAAATGACCTATAATGTTTTTAAATGAATGATGACCTTCCAAGTTTCAAATGGATTTTTGATGAACATGAAAGTTATTCATATGGTTCTTAAGATTTTTTTTATCTTGGGGTCATATTCATTTGACATACACATCAGGAGTTAGGTCTCAGTGGATTTCAATTTGATGAGGTGACTTGACTGGTCAACTTCTCAAGTCTCAACTTCAAATCTTGATGAATGAATGATTGAGGATAATCACATAGGCTCATATATGCATAAAATCATGAATGAAAGAACTTCCCTTGATTGAATTTGATCATAAGTTGAGGTTGCTTCATGATCAAGGCACAGTCAATGCATAGTTGAAATTAGGGCTTCCTTGGGAAACAATCCTCAAGCCCCTTGGTTTATCTTGATCAAATTGGAAAATTGAGATACTTGGGAGACACATATGATGATTTAGATCTTTGTGAACCATTGTCATGCTTGCTTTCATCTTCATCTAGCCACTTCATTGAGCATAGGAGCCTCCTAGGAGCCTTGGATCACATGACTGCTTAAGCTTCAAAACAAAACAAGTTAGTGATATATTTTTGTGCTTTTGGTTAGTAAACAAAATAAGAAAATCAATAATATAAAATTCAATCATGCTTGGTGGTCTCAAACCAACTCACACAAGTCCCAACCCAAGGGTTAAGTAGCAACACATGCAATGATCCTTGAGGCAATGCAATGAGCAAATGATATGATTCCATGAGGGATCTTAGAGTCAAAATTAGGGTCTTACACAATGCTGCCCACCAGATATCCTGATTCAAGCTGCATGGAAGCATTAGGCATTGAGCCTAGTGTCAGGCATTTGTGTAGTCAGTTGCAATGTGATGAGTATATTGAAGCGATGCATGTGACTTACAGGAACCTCACTTTGGAGTTCTTGAGCTCGCTGAACTACGAGCCCTATGTTGGTCACGCTAGTGATGGTGGCTACATTAATTTCAGGATGTTTGGGACAGAGTACACCTTCAACCACAAGCGTTTCGGTGACTTACTTGGATTTCAGACTACATATGATGCCTCATCTGAGCTCCCCATGAGCGATTTCCTGAGTAGAGACGTTGAGAAGTTCTGGAGTGACATTACATGTGGGGGTAACCCTGACCCTTCCACCCAAATTCTAACAAGATCCATAATCCTGCTTTCAGATATTTTTAGATGATTATTGCCTACACCTTCCTAGGGAAGAGTGACACTGATACACACGTAAGTGCTGAAGAGATTTTCTTCATGTACTGTACCACTCAGTCACGCCCAGTAGCTTGTGGGGATTTTCTGATCGAGAGTCTCTATCTTAATGCTCGCTCTGTTGTGAGTCCTATACATGTTGGAGGCACGGTAACCCATATAGCCTCCGCCCTAGGACTTGATAGAAGGCTATTTCACCTAACATCTTACTGCAATTATACTTTGATGGATATTGACTTCTGTCTGGACCGTGGCCTCATTAGGAGATCTTCTTTCCACCCAGATCAATATAGGCTCTTGATCGAGGGTGAGACTATCCACTACTTTACTTTACCAGACCCTCAGGTAAGCTGTGTTTATAATCAGGCCAACTGGACCTATGCCATAGAAGGCCAAGGCGAGTCAGTAGATGAGCAGAGAATCCCACCTGAAGCAGAGCATCATCCAGCACCTACCAGAATCAAGATCCTCACCAATAACCCAAATCTTCAGAGTCCAAGCATGCATTCTGAGCTTGTTAAGCTTCGTATGGAGATAGCCCAGCTCCGCTAGGAGCTTGCTGACGTTGCTTTGCAGGTTGAAGTGTCAGATGCCACGCATGCCACTGAAACCGATATACTGAACAATGAGATCGCTGACCTTAGACAGTAGATTGGAGAGCTCCGAGGATCCGAAGTTGAGGAGACTCCATTATTCCCTGGACATTGATGATATCACCGACCGAGAGATACTGTTTGCTTTACTTATTTCCCATTACTATACTTATTATTTATACTTGTTTTTCTTTTTGACTTTATGCTTGCTTTTCCTTTCCTAACATCTCTCGACATGTGACTTATTACTATCTATTCATATATATATATATATATATATATATATATATATATATATATATATATATATATATATATATATATATATATATATAATATATATATATATATATATATATATATATATATATATATATATATAATATATATATATATATATATATATATATATCTGTGTGGTGTGTGTGTGTGTGTGTGTGTCTGTGTGTGTGTGTGTGTCTGTGTTACTATTATTATGTTTTTTATATCCTTTTTACTTTACTTTACTTTTTTATTTTTGTCATTTATCAAGCTTAATCAAACCCAAAAAGGCAGCATGTTATGGAAGCCTATGTACACCCCCTTTGCAAATTAAGAAAAAGGTTGTAGCCCAAGAAGCAAGGAACAAGCCCGGCCCAAACAACAAATTCGGACTCATGGCGGCCGCCATTGCCTCATAGCGGGCGCCACGGGGTCTGTACCATTTACGGAACAGAATCCCTAAATCCCCCATTTTTGCCTTCTTCAACCTCTAAAAACCCATTCTTTCCTCCTTCCACCTCCATTGAAGTCCACAAAAATTTCCAACTTCATCATTCTAACTCCAACCCATTATCATTCCCAAACTTCACTCATCAATTTCCTCCACCAAAAACCCACTACAATCCCATTTTCACTTCCCTACCAAAAAAAACCCATTTTCTCTTCACTCACCATTAATGGCTGGAATAGAATTCAACAAAATCATCTTTCGCGGAGGGAAACCTGGAGAGCGTCAAATCAAAATTTTACAGAAGTTGCAAACACGAGAAATTCTCGCCACCAGGTATGTAGATGAGGACTATTTGTATATTTTAGGGACATATCATAGTGTTTTTCATATGCTAGATAATTTAGGATTGCATGAGACTTTTGCTAATAAGGAATCCACCTATGATAGGCTGACTAGGGAATTTCTAAGTTCCCTAATTTACACTGTTCATCTTGGAACTGCTAGCACGGTTGGTATTGTATATTTTAGAATGTTCAATGTTGAATATGAGTACACTACCGATACCTTAGCAGGTTTGTTAGGAATTCCTTACGGAGAGGGGGCCATTTGTGAGACACCCTTAGATACAGAATGGGCACTCGAAGCATTTAACTTTTGGAATAGATTATCGAATGTGGCTGCCACTTCTTTTGAAGGAATTTTAGCCTCCACTATTCATAACCCGACCATCCGTATTTTTCGATATCTTTTGGCATGTACTATTTTTGGTCGGGAAAATTCTAAAAAAGTAAATGCTCGCGAGTTGCTATTTTTACAGGGTTGCCTTACTAATCGAAGGATCAATCTTGTTCCTTTTATGCTTGCACATATGTCCGCCATTTTTAAAAAAGGAGGAACCATTTCTTTTGGTGGATTAATTACTTCTATTGCTAGAGCACTAAATCTCAACGTTGAGTTAGCTACCTTAGAACCGCTCCCTCACCGCACCATTAACTTGAAATTTTTGAAGGATATGAAATTGTGCAAGCTGCGGCGAGCAGGAGGTTATAACCTCATGATCCATGGTGTAGCTATTGTAACACCCTTCTAAAATACCCCGAGTATATAATTAAAATAACACATATCAATCAGAGTAAATATGCAATCAAGGGTGTCACACAACATTTCACACCATAATAACTGTCATGCTCTTTCATTAACTCAAAACATAAAACATTTGCACAATACGCAGCGGATAGAAATCAAATCAACCATTCAAAACATATAACAGATTACATGTAAAATTATTCAACAATTAAAAACATCCCGTCCCGATGTTACATCTATCAGAGCATGACCCACTACGGAGACTACACTAGACTCCAAGCACTAGCTTCTACTCAATCACTGCTCGTTACCTGAAAATAGTTGTAAGGGTGAGTTCTTCAATCGATATAATAAGCATTATAAATCATCATGTAATGCTAAGTAATTTAAACGTTTCATCACCCAAATCAGATTTACACATTCAGTAACGGCACATCAACTCCAATACCATACTCAATAACAACATAAAATGCAACTCAAATGAGACTCGACTCGTCATGCATGTGGTACCATTCGGAGTAAAACTCCCAACTTAAAATCATTGCCATTTTATTGGGCATCAAGGCATAAGCCTTCAACTTTCAACTTAAAATTTTGCCAATCCAGGCCAACGTGGTGTGAGCAAAGCTCCGACTTAATGCATATGAATGTACATGGCATACACGACTTTAAACTGTCGACAACATAATAAGAATAGCAATACAACAATGTTTTCAACAAAATCAACTTATAATCAACTTATAATCAACTTTGGCTCACCAAGCCTACAACTCAGTATTTTCAACAACTTTAACACAACTTATCAACATATTTGTATCAACACTTCATAACATAAACTCAACAAAGTTACTCATCAAAATTAACGATAATAGGCCAATAACCAATTATGTTCACAACATTAAAATATCAATTTTTCCAATTTCCAACAGTGTTAACCGGTTAACGCCCTGGGTTAACCGGTTAACGCAGGACAAAATACACTTTCTGGCAAAACGCAACAGTGTTAACCGGTTAACGCCCTGGGTTAACCGGTTAACGCAGGCAAAACAGCACATTTCCACAAAATATAACAGTGTTAACCGGTTAACGCCCTGGGTTAACCGGGTAACACAGACAAAACAGCAGTTCCTGCGCTAACACAAGGCAGAATGCAGAGTTCTCCGCATTTTCCGCCGTTGGAGGACTTCCGGACCTCCGATTCAATTTCCGTAAAAAGCTATACGTTCTGGGGAACACGACTCACACAACTACGGATTCAATTACAGCTTTAATACAACTAATTCATCACAATATTTCAGCATTCAACATCCCAATTAGGGTCAATTCCACGGTTTATCACTACCCATGACATGTTAATCTATAATACCCATTAAACGACGATAAACCCCCCTTACCTGAGATAATCCGGCAATCTCTAAGCTTCAAGCTTTTCTCTTCTTCAACCCTCTTCCTCTTGCTCTGCCTCTTGCCCTTTTTCCTCTTTCAGCCGCTTCCCTGAGTTTCACGTGAAACCTTATTTTCCAAAAATGAAACTCTTTTCTCTTATTCCAACTTATATATTTTCCAAATTATATTATTATTCCAATAATAATAATAATTCAATAATTCCAAAATAATAATAATAATAATAATAATAATCCAATTATCTAATTAAATTAATAAATATATTATTAACTTAATTTAAATAATTATCATATTATTATCGGGGTGTTACAACTCTCCCCCACTAAAAGAGTTTTCGTCCTCGAAAACATACCTCAAGCGAACAACTCTGGGTAAGACTCCTTCATCTTACTCTCAAGTTCCCAAGTCACATTGCCACCTGCTGGTCCTCCCTAAGCTACCTTCACCAAGGCAATCTCTTTACCCCGCAACTGCTTCAACTCTCGATCCTCGATCCTCATAGGTGATGTTTCAACAGTCAGGTTATCTCTCACCTGTACATCATCTACTTGGACTACATGCGACGGATCATGAATGTACCTCCTCAACTGAGACACATGAAAAACCTCATACAAATTCGCAAGCGACGGAGGTAAAGCGATACGATAGGCTACCTCTCCTATCCTCTCCAAAATCTGATAAGGACCAATAAATCGAGGTGTCAACTTCTTTGACTTCAAAGCTCGACCAACCCCAGTTATCGGAGTAACACGAAGAAACACGTGATCTCCCTCTCGGAACTCAAGTGACTTCCTTCTCTAGTCATGATAACTCTTCTGACGACTCTGAGCAATTCTCATCTTCTCCTGAATCATCTTAATCTTTTATGTAGTCTGTTGAACAATCTCCGGTCCAACCACAACACTCTCACCGGACTCATACCAACATAACGGTGTCCGACATCTCCTACCATACAAAGCTTCAAACGGCGCCATACCAATGCTCGAATGAAAACTATTGTTGTAGGTAAACTCAATCAAAGGTAAATAACAATCCCAAGCACCTCCCTTTTCCAAAACACAAGCCCTCAACAGATCCTCTAGTGACTGAATCGTCCTCTCAGTCTGACCATCAGTCTGCGGATGATATGCAGAACTCAATCTCAGCTTAGTTCCCAAAGCCTTCTGCAAACCTTCCCAGAACTTTGATGTAAATCTAGGATCTCTGTCTGAAACAATACTCGACGGAATACCATGCAAACTTACAATCTTCTCAATATACAACTCGGCTAATCTCTCTAACGGATAGTCCATTCTGATCGGAATGAAATGAGCCGACTTTGTCAATCTGTCAACAATCACCTAAATAGCTTCAAAATTCTTATTTGTCCTCGGTAAACCAGAAACAAAATCCATACTGATACTATCCCACTTCCACTCTGGAATAGCCAACGGTTGCATTAGCCCAGACGGCATCTGATGCTCAATCTTTGACTTCTGACAAGTCAAACAGGAATAAACAAAACTCGCAATTTCTCTTTTCATTCCCGGCCACCAAAATAACTTTTTCAAATCATGATACATCTTCGTAGCTCCAGGATGAATACTCAACCCACTACGATGCCCTTCTTCAAGAATACTCTTCTTAAGTTCGGTAACATTCGGAATGCACACCCGACTACCAAATCTCACAACACCATTCTCATCAACTCTGAATTCGCCACCTTGACCTTGATTCACTAGAGTCAACTTATCAACCAAAAGCACATCGGATTTCTGACCCTCTCTGATCTCATCCAGAATACCACTTGTTAACTTCAACATTCCCAATTTAACACTATTGTGAGTACTCTCACACACCAAACTCAAGTCTCTAAACTGTTCAATTAAATCCAATTCCTTAACCATTAGCATAGACATATGTAATAATTTCCGACTCAATGCATCAGCCACTACGTTTGCTTTACCCGGATGGTAATTCAAACCAAAGTCATAATCCTTCAGAAACTATAACCATCTTCTCTGTCTCATATTCAGCTCTTTCTGATCAAACAAATACTTTAAACTTTTATGGTCACTGAAAACCTCAAATCTTGACCCGTACAAGTAATGCCTCCATAACTTCAGAACAAACACCACAGCTGCCAACTCTAAATCGTGCGTCGGATAGTTCCTCTCATGAACCCTCAGCTGTCTTGAAGCATAAGCTATAACCTGCTTATTCTGCATCAACACGCCACCCAAACCCAACAATGAGCATCACAGTAAACTTCAAATGATTCCGACGAACTCGGTAATATCAGAATAGGAGCAGTAGTCAACCTTCTCTTTAACTCTTGGAAACCTCCTTCACATTTTGAGTCCCAAACAAACGCTTGCCCCTTCCTAGTCAACATCGTCAATGGTAACGCCAACTTAGAAAATCCCTCAATGAACTTCCTATAATAACCAGCCAAACCAAGGAAACTTCGAATCTCAGCAACAGACTTCGGAGCTTCCCACTTAGATACCGCTTCTATCTTAGAAGGATCAACAGCAACACCACCTCTTGAAATCACATGACCCAGAAAACTTACCTCCTCTAACCAAAATTCACACTTGGATAGTTTAGCAAATAACTTCTTTTCTCGGAGAACTTCTAAAACCACTCTCAAATGTTCAGCATGCTCTTCTTCAGATTTCGAATACACCAAAATATCATCAATAAACACCACAACAAACTTGTCTAGGTACGGATGGAAAATCCTATTCATGTACTCCATAAATACTCCAGGCGCATTAGTCACACCAAAAGGCATTACAGAATACTCATAATGTCCATACCTTGTTCTGAAAGCAGTCTTCTGAATATCCTCGGTTTTCACACGGATCTGATGATACCCAGATCTCAAATCTATTTTGCTGAACACACTTGCACCAACCAACTGATCCATCAAATCATCAATCCTCGGCAAAGGATACCGATTCTTGATCGTCACTTTATTCAGTTGCCTGTAGTCCACACACAACCTCATAGTACCTTCCTTCTTCTTAACCAATAGCACTGGTGCACCCCACGGTGACACACTCGGACGAATAAATTTCTTATCCAACAGATCTTCCAACTGACTCTTCAATTCAGTTAACTCAACACCAGACATACGGTACGGAGCCATCGATATCGGCCTAGTACCAGGTACCAAATCAATCGAGAACTCCACTTCGCGCTCTGGCGGTAATTCATTCACCTCTTCCGGAAACACATCAGGAAAATCACACACCACGGCTAGATCGCCAATCACCAGTTTATCTTTAGCCTCCAAAGTCGCTAACAACATAAACAACTCTGCCCCATCAGCTACTTCCTCATTCACTTGCCTTGCTGATAGAAACAAACTCTTTCCCTCCTCAATCTCAGGAAAGACCACCGTCTTATCAAAACAATTGATAGAAACTCGGTTAAACACCAACCAGTTCATACCCAGAATAACATCAATCTGCACTAGTGGAAGACACACTAGGTCCATCCCAAAGTCTCTACCAAAAATACTCAAAGGACAATTTAAACAAACCGAAGTAGTAGTCACTGAACCCTTCGCAGGAGTATCAATTACCATACTACCAAACATCTCAGATATCTCTAACTTAAGTTTCACAGGACAATCCAAAGATATAAAGGAATGAGTCGCACCTGTGTCAATAATAGCTACAAGAGGAAAGCCATTAATATAACACGTACCTCGGATAAGTCTGTCCTCACTGGAGGTTTGAGTTCCGGTCAATGCGAACACCTTCCCCGTCTGAGATTTCTTTGGCTTCTGACACTGACTTCCAATATGCCCTTCTTCGCCACAATTAAAACAAATCATTTCCTTGTGCTTGCAATTAGCTATTGCATGGCCAGTCTTACCACAGCGAAAACACCTCTTTACTTCAGCAGTGCATACATTACTCTTATGACCAGCCTGACCACATTTGAAGCAAACTATACCAGCAGGAGCACCTCCCCTACTAGTCCTCTGAGCCGGAGCAGCTCCCTGTTTCCCTTTTCCCACTGGGGCATCATACGGCTTGCCACGAGTTTGATGTTGCTTGCCCCTGCGGTCACTGACAATCTTGTAATGAGCATTATTGTCTTCTTCAAATATCCTGCAGCTATCAACCAATTCAGTAAAAATGCGTATCTTCTGATACCCAACAGCCTTCTTAATTTCAGAGCGCAGTCCATTTTCAAACTTGATGCACTTTGAAAATTCAGCACCAGCACCAGTGTAATGAGGATAAAATTTGGACAGCTCCACAAATTTCGCAGCATAATCAGTGACAGACATGTTTCCTTGCTTCAGCTCAAGGAACTCAATTTCCTTCTTACCACGGACATCTTCCGGATAATACTTTCTCATGAATTCCCTACGGAATACATCCCAAGTAATGACTTCACCTGCCACGGTCAACCTCTCGTGAGTCTCTAGCCACCAGTCATCAGCTTCGACTGCTAGCATGTGAGTACCATACCGAACCTTCTGAGCTGGAGTGCAATCCATAACACGGAAGATTCTCTCAATCTCTTTCAACCATCCCAAGGCTGCATCTGGATCATGCTTCCCTTTAAACACCGGTGGATTCTCTCTCTGAAAAGTCTCCAAGCTACATGATCCAGCATCACCCCCAGCATTTGGCAAGTTCTGCACAGCTTGTGCCATCGCTTGCATTGCGGCAGCCATTGCAGCGTCATTCCTTCCAGCCATTCCAACTTATCAATACAACACAACTTAAAAGTTAGATTAGTAACAATACACAGTTGTTAAACAGTAACGACACGACAACTGGCCGGACAGACCGACCTGCTCTGATACCACTAATGTAACACCCTTCTAAAATACCCCGAGTATATAATTAAAATAACACATATCAATCAGAGTAAATATGCAATCAAGGGTGTCACACAACATTTCACACCATAATAACTGTCATGCTCTTTCATTAACTCAAAACATAAAACATTTGCACAATACGCAGCGGATAGAAATCAAATCAACCATTCAAAACATATAACAGATTACATGTAAAATTATTCAACAATTAAAAACATCCCGTCCCGATGTTACATCTATCAGAGCATGACCCACTACGGAGACTACACTAGACTCCAAGCACTAGCTTCTACTCAATCACTGCTCGTTACCTGAAAAATAGTTGTAAGGGTGAGTTCTTCAATCGATATAATAAGCATTATAAATCATCATGTAATGCTAAGTAATTTAAACGTTTCATCACCCAAATCAGATTTACACATTCAGTAACGGCACATCAACTCCAATACCATACTCAATAACAACATAAAATGCAACTCAAATGAGACTCGACTCGTCATGCATGTGGTACCATTCGGAGTAAAACTCCCAACTTAAAATCATTGCCATTTTATTGGGCATCAAGGCATAAGCCTTCAACTTTCAACTTAAAATTTTGCCAATCCAGGCCAACGTGGTGTGAGCAAAGCTCCGACTTAATGCATATGAATGTACATGGCATACACGACTTTAAACTGTCGACAACATAATAAGAATAGCAATACAACAATGTTTTCAACAAAATCAACTTATAATCAACTTATAATCAACTTTGGCTCACCAAGCCTACAACTCAGTATTTTCAACAACTTTAACACAACTTATCAACATATTTGTATCAACACTTCATAACATAAACTCAACAAAGTTACTCATCAAAATTAACGATAATAGGCCAATAACCAATTATGTTCACAACATTAAAATATCAATTTTTCCAATTTCCAACAGTGTTAACCGGTTAACGCCCTGGGTTAACCGGTTAACGCAGGACAAAATACACTTTCTGGCAAAACGCAACAGTGTTAACCGGTTAACGCCCTGGGTTAACCGGTTAACGCAGGCAAAACAACACATTTCCACAAAATATAACAGTGTTAACCGGTTAACGCCCTGGGTTAACCGGTTAACGCAGACAAAACAGCAGTTCCTGCGCTAACACAAGGCAGAATGCAGAGTTCTCCGCATTTTCCACCGTTGGAGGACTTCCGGACCTCCGATTCAATTTCCGTAAAAAGCTATACGTTCTGGGGAACACGACTCACACAACTACGGATTCAATTACAGCTTTAATACAACTTATTCATCACAATATTTCAGCATTCAACATCCCAATTAGGGTCAATTCCACGGTTTATCACTACCCATGACATGTTAATCTATAATACCCATTAAACGACGATAAACCCCCCTTACCTGAGATAATCCGGCAATCTCTAAGCTTCAAGCTTTTCTCTTCTTCAACCCTCTTCCTCTTGCTCTGCCTCTTGCCCTTTTTCCTCTTTCAGCCGCTTCCCTGAGTTTCACGTGAAACCTTATTTTCCAAAAATGAAACTCTTTTCTCTTATTCCAACTTATATATTTTCCAAATTATATTATTATTCCAATAATAATAATAATTCAATAATTCCAAAATAATAATAATAATAATAATAATCCAATTATCTAATTAAATTAATAAATATATTATTAACTTAATTTAAATAATTATCATATTATTATCGGGGTGTTACAGCTATAGCGAGTGTTATTTTACCTTTCTCTTAGCGTACAGATGTGCGACATGCAAGGAACTGGACATATGATCTTGATGCTCCACCTTTTACCGATCCTTTGCCACCTAATGTCCCTATGGACGATGGGCAAGGGACCGATGCTAAGTATGACCGGTGCGACGAGACCCCTGCTCATGATACGCGAAAGCACCTTCACACACACTGCATCACCTGCACACACTGCACCTTCTTCTTCTGACCATTTTGCAGGTACCACTCCCGGTTTTTACATCACTGAGGCGATGTGGCGCGAGCACCTAGCTTGGGAAGAAAGGCGTGACACCCTTCTAAATACCATAAACCAACAATTGACTGATAATATGAGTTTTATGGTAGCCTCCCAGCAGCGTAATGAGCTAGCACATCGGACTATCACGGAGTCCTTGCTTGCGATCACTAATGAGCAGCATCGCCAACAACAGGCTAATGAACGACACTTCGCACTTATCGAGGCCAACAAGGGGTCTCTCTTAGGTCGCTCTAGGCAGCTGCTAGAAGGTCTTAGTCGTCGTAGCAGGAGTCGTCAACTCAGGCATCCTGACCAGGGCGGTGACGGTGACGGTGATCAGCCATAGTTCTCTCTCTGTCAGGTTACTTCTACCCTATATCATATCGAGACATTGAGGACAATGTTCAGTTTAAGTGTGGGAGGAGATTTTTATCGCTTTCCTTTATTTTCCGTATGTTTTTTGTGTTTTAGTCGTTTGCTTTTCTTTCAATAAAATAACATGTGTTTGACGAGTCATCTGTGTGGTGTATCCGTACTTCTCCCATTTCTTTAGCCTTACCAAAAATTTTGTGAGCAAAGAAAACAGTGTATTTTGAATATTCAGGCTATAAGACAGGTTTATGACAAGATGTAAAATATTTGGGAAAACTTTTTCTAAAAATCGATATCGTCTTGACACCGTAGGCTTCATGATTATAAGAGTCGATCCCGATACCCCATATGTTGTCGCCCTAATTTTTGTTCCATATAACTCCTTAAGTAGTTTATCCTTGCAGTCAGCTCTGGCTTAAGCATGCTCTACGTAGGGGACCAATGAAAATAAGTGAATGATCATAAAAATTTCTGCTTTGTTTTCTAGTTGTATGAAATTTCGGGCTAGGTGACTCTCACACGATCATTTAACCTAGTAAAATAAAGAGGTTTGCGAAACATGCAGAAAAATAAATAAAAAAATATAATAATATGCCCATTGTTGGTTGGTTCAGAGGTATCTGGTGCTGAACTTGGTAGGGTGGATTACGATCCAATCCCCCACAACTACAATTGGGTTGAATAAAGGGGCTACACCAACTTATGTACCAGAGCCCCATGCTTAAGATCATAATCACTAACCGGTCACCTTACTATGAGTATGTACGGATAACGGGCTTAATGTGATTGCACCTGAATGAAAAGTACTTGAAGAAGATGAAAATAAGGCCTAGGTATATTGGGGTGATATGGATTGATTTGTATAGGAACAAAGCCTATGACCGCATTTGCAGAAAGTGTCACTACAATATCCTTAGTTTGATTCGTTACTACCTATTGATACATTCCTTGAATGAACTTATAAGCCTTTTTAGCCTTGAATTAACTTTGGTTGATATTGTTTTTCTTGTATGAGCTATAAAGAGTTTTGCTTGAGGACAAGCAAAGGTTTATGTGTGGGAGAATTTGATCACACTGAATAACACCGCGTATTTGACTCGGATTGCACGTGTTTATTAGGTCTTTATTATCATTTTGCTTGTGTTATGCTTTCTTTTGTGTTGTTTTCAGGTATTTAGCTCTTTCAAGACCTTTGTAGAAGAAACGAAGCAAAAAGACCAAAAAATAAGGGGTTTTGGCAAATATTGTACTCGTGGTGTTCTGCATAGCGGCCGCTATAGGAGAATCCATGACACATCAGCCCTCAACCAAGAGGAAACTGTCACGATTCCACAGACTTCCCCATTTACTCACATGACGGGCGCCATGGAGGGGTGGCGGGCGCCACCTTTGAATTCCACATTCCCACTAAAGAGAAGTTGAAGGGAATCCCGGTCTTTACATGCTATTGATTTCCTCTATAAATAGGTCGTTCTAGTTCACTTCCAAATCATCCAACTTAGTTTACAACACTAAGACTATAATATCATCTATAAAAGCGATAATCTGTCACATCGAGGGGTTATCGCACCTTAGTGTAATTGAGTTGGAGCACTTTGATTTTGCCGTCATCTTTATTTTCAAAGTCAAAGTTCATTTATTTCCTTGTACCAGATTTAAAGCCTCCGTTTGAAGCAGGTTCTAATTAAATCGCCTTTTTATTTTACTTGCCATGCCTTACTTTATTTAATTCCTTGTCATGCCTTACTTTATTTAATTTCCTACCATTGTCTTTACTTTATTTAATTTCCTGTCATTGTCTTTACTTTATTTAATTTTCTCGCCATTATCTTTATTGCTCGTTTTAATTGTTTTACACACTTTACTTGTTCTTCACGTCTTACATTCTAAACTTCTTTTCATCATATTCAATATCGTTGTATTTGTTTGTATTACCATGTCTGGCTAAATCTTTCAAAGGTTAGAATGTAAGGATCGCGGTTAAAGACATGTTTCACATATTGCATCTGTAGAAATGCTTTAGGGGCTGTTTTGATTTTTAATTCGAGTTTTCTGAAACAAACTTGGTTAATTTTAACTACTAAAGGAGTGCGAAAGCACCCTGGCTTAGTTAACTAAGAATTTTTACCACTTTAAGGAAAAATGATTTTTGAAACTGTTTTCGGATGTGTTGATAGATTTAAAATCAGGAAACTCCTTGGGTAAACTTTACGAATCAAAATCACTTTTCAACTAAGTTTACAAGTATTATTTCTTAAAAATAGGTTTACTACTTTAGCATTCTGCGCACCTTTTATAAGTGACAATAAAAGTCCTTAATTTAAGGGTAAACTCGGTTCTGAATACGCGAAAGCGACAGTTCCTGTTAAATGGATTCTTTTCAAGAGTAGAAAATATTGCCCCATAAGTAGTTCTATTTAGACGATCGAAGCATCGTTTAACTGACGTCAAATACATTCAAGCTTATCTTTATCTACACTGTATTTATTATTTTCTTTATTTACTGTTATTTTGCGATATCAGTATCTCATTTGTACCGCCTTAGATAAACATCGTAACAATAGTAGTCGATAGATTGACGATTTGGTCTCTGTGGGATCGATAATCTTTTATATTACTCTGACGTGATTCGTGCACTTGTGAATATAGCGATCAAGTATGTGGAGGTCCCCTAGGCCCGATGTAAGTTAAAATCGGTTTAGTATGGGAGATCAAATGCATTGGCATCGAACTCGCCATAGATGGAACTATTTCAGACACGTGCATTGTGGTCGTGTTCGCCACTATCTAAGGAGAAGGGGGTGTTATGTTACTGGCTGATGGATTTTGAGAATTTTGGTTATCTGGTGCATTTCAATTCGCCATCCTCGTATGATATTCTCTCCTTTGTCTTTGTTCTTTGTTTATGGATACTTTACCACTCCTTAATAACATACAACAAACTCTTTTTGAAAAAAGGCGAAATTGAATTAACAACCAAAAATAAAAGCAATTCCAAAAACGTTAGCACTGTCCCACTGGGTGTGCCAATTCGTTTATCGTGAAAATTGGTAAACAAGCGTTGATCTTCCAAATTACTAAATTTGGTTACTTACAGGATCGATCAAATTGATCCTAGGACATGTGTTAATTGTTTTCTAAAGTGAATTCTAGTAACTATGAACACTTCGACAGTGTCTGTGAAACTGATGATTAAAACTTAGACAGTAAAAGGCTAATATGAATTAAAGAGAAAAAGAATTGTAAAAGAAACTGATGATAACCGAGTAGTAAAGGAAAATGTTCGAAATGAAGAAGTATTATGTTTGAAGTAAAGACGTAAAAGACTGTTTGAAATAAAGAAGTAAAAAGATGTATTTCTGGAAAAGTAAAGGTAAATTGTATTACTTCAAAATAACTGACAATGGTGTAAACGAACGTACATTTCTTAATTTACGGTTCCTCTTCACACGGGTACTTGGTAAATTTTACAAACTCTATACACACTTTGACACAGACTTGATCCTAACACTAAGACCCTTTATTTATACTCAATCGAAATAACCGTTTCTAACGGCCCTTCAATCGCTTCGAGACACATGGAACTTTGCATGGATGCAACTATCCATTATGCCCCACGTGTACCTTCAGCGGTTTCAAATAAGAGCACAGTTCCCTCCTTTATTTGAATTTTGAATCTCTAATCTAAAACCGCCTTCAACCATTTGAAGAAATATTTCTAAGTCCTAACCGCACGCTGGCCCTTATTACCCAGGAAGTTTCGACTGGATCTCTTTAATACCATATCCGGTTGAAACATCTCTACATGGTCGAAACATCTCTTCATAGGATTTCCCTTTTGGTAATTCTACAGTGGGCGTCGAAATTATGAGCTAACACGATCATACCCACTCCTACGAGCTTATTTTAGTTCATATAATACTTTCTTAAGCTTGAGAATATGATCTAGAAAAATTAGGTTGATAAAACCTGAAGGTTTATCAACATATTCCTCCTTTTGGATGTTTCAATTTAGAAAATCACTTTTCACATCCATATGAAATGATTTAACATTCATGATGCATGAGATAGGTAATAACATCCTTATGGATTTTAATCTAGCTATATGAGCATAGGTTTCATCGAAATATATTCCCTCAATTGCTTGTATCCCTTCGTAACGATTTGGATTTATTTATTAACATGTTTACATCTTCATCTAGCTTGTTGAAAAAGACCCATCGGGTACCAATCATTAGATTAGCTGAGGTTTTTGGGAATGAGTTCCCAAATATTGTTTCATTCTAATTAATTTAACTCATCTTGCCTGAAAATAGACAAATGTCCATCGATGATAGCTTCCTCAATTTCCATTAGTTCAATTTGTGAAACAAAAGCCATAAAGTTACATACCTTATTAAGGGACCATCGGGTAGTGACTCCCTTGGATATATCTCAATAATGTTTTGAATAGGGTGGTCATTTGTCGGTCTCCATTTCTTTGGAAGATCTGGATGTTCTGGTGGAGTGCATGGAATTTGATCTTGAATAGGTTCTTCCTCTATGACTTAATTCTCATGTTGCTCTTGGTCTGGCTCTTGATATTCCTCCAAATTTGTCTTTTCCAGAATACTTACACAGTTAGCAACTTTTACTTCTGTTTAGGGTTAGATTCATCAAATGTAACGTGAATTGAGTTTTTAACTGTCATATTTCTTTTATTAAAGACTCTAAATTTTTTGATAGAAGTGGAATCTCCTATGAATATGCCTTCATCAGATTTTGCATCGAATTTTCCAAGGTTATCCTTCCCGTTGTTAAGGATAAAGCATTTACAACCAAAGTGTAAATGAGAGATATTCGACTTTCTTCCTTTGTATAGGTCATATGGAGTCCAATTTAGAATTTCTCTTATCAATACAAAATTAATAACATAGAAAGAGGTACTCACACCATCTTCCCATAAGTATTTATGAAGATTTGTCTCATTGAGCATAGTCATCGCAAGCTCTGCTAGAGACCTAGTTTTCCTCTTTACTACCCCATTTTGTTAGGGAATTCGTGGAGTGGAAAAGGCGTGCCGAATACAATTCTCGTTACATAATTTTTTGAATTTATCATTTGGAATTCTCCACCATGGTCACTTAAAATAGATACAATGGTTACACCTTTTTTGTTTTGGATAACCTTGGATAGTTTTAGAAAGGAAACAAACGCGTCTCTTTTTTGAGATAAAAATTATTTCCAGTTATAAAGAGAGTAGTCATTCACAATCACAAGAGCATAGACGTTTACACCTAGACTTACCGTTTTATATTAGCCAAAAAGTTCCGAGTGAGGTAGTTGCAAGGGTCGATCAGTAGAAACTATATATTTAGATTTACAAGATGCCCTTACTTGCTTCCTTTTTTGGAATGCATCACATAATCTATTATTTTTAAAATTTAAATCTGGAAGACCATCTACGAGATCTTTGTGGACCAACATGTTAAAGTGATCCATGTGGATGTGAGTTATTCTCTTATCCCATAGAAAAAACTCATCCTCGTTACTTATGAGATATACATCACTTAAAGGAATCATATTTAAATTCAATGTGTAGGTATTTCCACTTCTTAAGCTTGTAAATAGAGTTTCATTTTAATTATATTTTATGACCCTGTAACCAGAAGAGTCAAAAGTTACATTCTTAACTTTGTCACATAATTGACTTATTCTAAGTAAGTAATGTTTAAGCCTTTTTACCAAGACAACTTCCCTAAGCGTTGGATTTGAGGACTTACCAATGGTGTCAAAACCTACAATTTTTCCCTTATTATTATCCCCATAGGAAAAAAAACTTCTTCTTTATGAAAGAAGGTGGGCAATAAGGTTTTGTCACCTATCATATGCTTTGAACAACCACTTTCAAGATACCATTTGGTGTTTGAGACTGTAAAGCATTGTTACAAAGAAAATGTTGGTCTTAACCTTAGGTACTCATATCATCTTGGATCCTTGGTTATTAGTTTCATAAACATTTTTCTTCTTTGTTTTAGAGATATAAGCATTTTTAAGGTTCGAATTTTTTTTCTTTGTGTTCACATTGTTTGTAATAAAAGTATGAAGAAGGATGCCCTTATTTACTTTCATGACTTCTCTTGATGAAACAAAATATGGCATGTGTCTTTCTTTATTACGCTAGTTGCATTTAAAGGTTTTAGAATGAGATATAGTTTTGGCCTTATAGATAATTTCAAAGTTTATACTATTGTTATTTGGTTCATAGCCTAGGCTTGCTTAGTTGTAAGAGGCTCTTAAATTTCCTAATAAAACATTTAAGTTATATCTTACATTGGTGAACATGACAAGTCTTTTTTGAAGATCGCAAATTTCATTCTTTAAATTATCACATCTATTGCACTTGTCAGTTTTATCATCTTCATTTGAAATGGAAGAGCTTTGAATTGAATAATTTTGTTTCTCTCTAAGGAGTTCTATCTCCTTTTTAAGGATTTTATTTTTAAATTAAAGAGAGAGGATATAATCCTTAGATGCATAAACAATTTTTTCTAGTTTGTTTGTTTCTTTTGTTAGTTTTTTACAGACTCAAAATAGATCATGATAGGAGAAGTGAGAGGTTACCTCACAATCTTGATGATTTTCCATAAGTTATATGTTGGATTTTTATTCTTTTTCATCTTTCGAGGATTCCATATCACTGTCTTTCCATGCAACATATGCTTTCATCTTTTTTTGAGATCGTGAGTCAAGACCGAGAGCGGTATTGGTGATATTTTTTCTTTCAAATCACGCTGCACATTCTATTTTTCATATTTGTTCCAATCCTTTTCAGGTTTGTCTACTACAACACCATCAACATTGTGTGTAGGGACAAATGGACCTTCTTTCACAACCTTTCAAATACCACGATTTGTCTCTTCTATGAAAATTTTCATTTTTTCTTTTCACAAACTATACTCTTCTCCATTGAAGAATGGGGGATTGTTTAGTGAACAGATTGAACACATTTTTCCTTCTGATACAATTAGTCCTCAATAGGAGTTAGGCTCTGATGCAACTTGTTGGACAAATAACTTCAAGCACAAGGGATAGGGTGAATTGTGGTATTTAAAATTCGTGATTACTTTTAAAATTTTCTCAAGTTTTAAACTTAAAATTATGTTAGTAGTTTATTAAGAGTAAAAATAAACGGAAATTAAAATGATAAATAGTAGAAATTAAAAGGATAAGGTTAAAGAGATTGCACCACAAATTTATATAGGTTTGACCGAACGTTGGGCTAGTCATGTCCCCAAGAGATCTTCTTGAAAATTTGACTATAAAGTTTTAACTTTTTAAGGTTAAGCCCACAAACCTTTATACAATATGATCTTGATATTTTTACAAGCTTATCCCAATCAAAGATAACTTTTACCACAGGCTAAGCTAACAAACCTTCTTAGAGATTTTCATATTGATCTCAATAACCAAAAATAAAACTTCTTCTAGCAAAGCTCAATAAACTAAAACAAAGATTTTATGATTGGTTTATCTCATAAACCAAACTAAATCTTCTCAAGATTATCACAATCTCAAGATTTAAACAGACAGAACAACCACTTACAAACTCTTCCCCCCAAGCAAAGTTTCACTCAAAAGTACTATGGCAACTTTAAGTGATTTTTTTTAAAAGAGATAGGGAGAGAGAAACTAGAGTGATAAATTCCAAAAAAATGGCGTGAAATGGAGAGGAGGCACGCCTCCTTTATATAGGAGTTGGAAAAATAAATAAAAAATTCCATGGGCAAAATTGATGAGCCAATCAATTGGCATAAGACTCCAATCGTTTGGATTAGTCATTTTTAATTGACTACCTTGCCCAACATGAAAATATTTAATATAGAGTTGTTACAATTCATTAAATTGATATCCTAATCGCTTGGTTAATTGATTAAGCTCTCTCCAATAGATTGGTTTAATGCTCTAATCAATTGGCTTAAGTATCCAATCGTCTGGTTAATTAAAAAAAGATTAAGAAAGAGATTGGACAATTTCTTAATCATTGGGCTTGGTCTAGAAAACAATTTTCAAGATAAAAATGTTTGAAAAGGATTTTTAAGGTGTGTATGTTTGTTGCCTTCGTACTTAAGAGTTACTCCTTACTTTTACAAAACTAAGGTCATTCAGAAAGACACAACCTCACGAGTTTTCACACTTCCTCTCTATTATAACTCTAAGAATTACATCGATCATACGAGAACTTTAAACCTAAGTCTCTTTCAATTGATGAGGGATGAGAATTTTCTCTGGTTAGCTCACCATCATCAAAGAGCTGAAAGCTATTCCCACCTTCTTAAGTCGATGTTGTCATCATCAAAACTTCAGATGGATCTTCTGTGGGATTTTCATCTTTATATCTGGAAGCACATAGATCCACACCGAACACATACTTAAGCGATATAACCTCATTTGAGAGATAATAGATAGAGGATATGTGAAGATACACAGAGTACCAACATTTGGCAATGTTTTTTACCCACTTATAAAGCCGTTTGCTCAGCAGAAACATGACAGCCATACTAGATCTCTGGGTATTAGGTGTATGAATCATTGGCTCTAGTTCTAGTGGGAAACTGTTGGTGAAATCCCTATAAACCTATAGTTTTATTAGAACTTGGTAGTTATATCAAATTATCAATCAATAATAATAAGAAATTTCTTATTATGTTTTGTTTTTCCAAAGTCATAAAGTCCTTATAATAACTAGTATGTTTGATGAAACATTAAATATATCTTAATCAAGAAACCTTATTAAACATAAGAATAATATTCTTAAAATATTTGTAGTCAAGATTTATGGTGAATTGGTATAACATTAGAGGATTGAGACTATTATATGGATAGACTAATGATCACATGGATCATGGATAAATTTATTAAGTCTTCACATAGGTATAAATATTATGAGTAATATTAACATTGGATTGATTTTCCATGATAATGCTATACAAAAGTTTATACAAGTGTCATAAGTTATTCTCATGGTCATAGTGGTATATAACACTCTTCGACCTAGAACTACTATAGACCCTAGATGTGGATCGTGTATTTTATTACCGTTCAAACGTTTCCGGTAATAGGATGACCATAAAAATGGTTGATGAGTACTCCATAAATCATGATGAGGTACACGAGTAACCTAGATGAAACTCACCCATCCTACGTAATAGGATAAATTTCCAAAGGCCTAATATTGAATTGGACAAGAGTTCCATGATATATGTCTTGTGTTTAATATAGATATGATGGAAAATGGTAATCGTACACATAAACATTAGCACACAAAGTTTTTGTCAAATAACATGACATTTTTATAACTTCGGTAGCAGTGATGTGTTGCTAGATATAACTCATTCTTTATTATATTAAATATGTGACTTGATAACATTACGAGAACCTATAAGGTCAAATACATAAGGAAAAATTGATGAGAGATAAAAAAAATCGTATTAGATTGTGTGGTCTTGCAATGCACTAGCGTTAATTGGAGAGACACGGTACATCTTAAGGTACAATGTACTTAAGTGCAATACGTAACAACGTAAGAAATGATGTACGTAAGAAATGATGTACTTAAGTGGAACAACGTAATGTGAACAATAACGTGTATGACGGAGGAGTCCAACAAGATCCTCGGCCCTCTACGAATCCTAGTAAGTAAGGAGTATGGATGTTTGTCACTCAAGCTTCAAAACATTACTGATATACCTCCTGAAAATTTTGCGATTTGAGCCAATCACCCCAAATTACGCTCCAACCCAACAAGTCATTAATAGTCACCAATCACTCCAAATTTGCAAGAAAAGGTGGTTGTATCCATATCTATTATAGAACACATTGTGACCATGAAGTTAATTATAAGCCAGAATTTAGTCTTGCCAGCTTAGGCTCGGGGAGAAACTATTTCATATTGGAATAAAATACAATCCTCAAGAAACTGAGTCGCACCAAGTCACCCAAAATCTTTGAAAGAAATGAGTAATAGATAGACATGTCTTTAATGCACATTTGATAAAGCTCCATCGATCTTTAGAGATGACATCTTTTCCTCAAGACAATCGTCTTAGAGAAGATTATTGGGTCTTGAATCAGAAAATAATTACATCCTAAAAGTACGTATGATTAGGATTGATCAATCTCTATACACCATTAGATGATAGAGTAAGTGAGATCCTATAACACTTACCTTATTAGACAATTTGCCCTAAATAAGATTTTTGGGTCTCTAAGTCCTATAATCTCACTACAAATCCTAAAGAACAATTACATTTTGATACATACTATTCTGATATCCTAAAACTCGCACTCAAATTTTATTAATTTGATCATCAGAATATTTGATGATAAATTATCTATAACTTGATTCAACAATTCGTCGACAGGGAATTCATCCTTCTTACAACCACTTAAAAATTAAAGTCTTTCCAAATTAATAAGTCACCTGGCAAATCTGTCTCAACCAACAAATTGCATTGCTTCGTCAATTTCAAGTAAAGTAAATATATCCGATAAGGAAGTATCTTGTATATTTTATTTATCTATTTTGACTAAAGGATCCAATGCATCTATTTTTATGTGTTTTGTAAATTTGGATTTGTACACCTAATGATACCATATGGACCTTGTAATAGAGATAACCTTCAAAATTATCTGCATTAAATGTCATATTAATTGAGTGGGTCCAGTGGCCTTGCATAATTACATATGGTTGCATTTCGCATTTTGTTTTTTATTTCCTTTTTAAACTCAATTATTGATTTAATATATTCGTGAAGTGGCAGAAAACACAGGAAAGTAAAGTAAATATATTCCTTTAAATCCTTATTGTAAGAAAAAATATATCTTTATTTATTCATTAATAAAGTTCAAAAGTATAAAAAAATACTTTTCAATGTTTATCGTCCAAAAATCTTTTCTCTATTAATTTGAAAAAATATTAATTATGGTACAAGTTCTAATTCCTAATGAGAAAATTCTATGGATGAGAAATTAAGAGTACGATTATATATATATACACATATATTGACCACGGAAGAAGAATACAAAATGTTAATATATTGAAAAATAATCTTCATTATTCAACCACCTTATCACAATATCATGTCATTTTCAAGTGCAAGTGCAACGATCAAAGAGGTTTGGAATTTAAAATTCGAAAGAGAAACGCAACGTTCACATAGCATAGTGTTGGCGCCATAATTGTATATGGATAGGACATGATGAGATAATAATGTCTTTGATGTTTGTTGATATAAAATATGTGTAAATAGGAAACCCTCGTCCAATTAACAAATTATTACCCCCAAACATCTCACGCAACATGTTGGGAATTATTTTTTTATTTTATAAGTTTTTAAGGGAATATATATATATATATATATATATATATATATATATATATATATATATATATATATATATATATATATATATATATATATATATATATATATATATATATTATATATAACCAATTGATATATTTATATTTTTAATAAAACTTTACATAAATTAAATTAAATAAATGCACGTTAATATTAAATGATGATCATGTATATAAAGTTTAAACTATTGTTGTAGTTGATATCTTCACATATTTTAAATAATTTATTACATGTTAAAATAAATTGATATAATGATATATTAAATAATTTTTTAAATTCTAAACAAATTTATAAATTTAATCTACTTAATAATATATATCAAATTACGGTAGGAGTGATTTAGAATGACTATGTATCATACTTAGTATACTTACACATTTCAATAATATTTTGTTAGTGATAAAGTTAAATCAATTTGACAGCTAATTTAAGATGTATTATCAAGTATCTATAAGTGGAGTTTAACGTAAGTTTTTTAAATAACTCTAAATCATAGTATTTAATTTAAATTTAATTTAAATTTAATTGAATAGTTAACTAAATAAGATATTAATTATAATTATATAAAAATATAAATAGTTAGATTAGATTCAATTTAAAAAATATAATTTGAAGTAAGTTAAAAAAAAATCTTTTTCAAATAAGTTGAAGAAAAACGTATAGAAACAAAAGCAACCGGTACAAGGCGTACCCATTAAGTTCTGAAGAAAGAAAAAAGATAAAAAGAACGTCTAAATAGTAACGATTTTATTAAAATATCCTTATTTTATTATTTGTGAGTTTTAATTATCATTAATGTAAGATGAACTAAATAGTAAATTAGAAGTATTAATTAGGGATATAATTGAACGATCAAATCTAAAAACGAAAGGGAAACTAAAAGCGACACATATAACTTTTACAAATATGACATTTATTTTATGACTGAGAAAGTATGGATTAGTTTATTTTTATCAAAAAAAAATGTTAAGCAAGATGTCATATAAGTTGTTCAGATATTATGACTATCTTATCTTTTGATGCGTTATTTTTAGAAAGATTTTTCATTTTAAATTATGATCTTTTGGAAGAAAATCATATTAGGATCGTATTTTTCTTTTGTTCTGGATTTTGCGTGATTTGATTGGATTTACAAGTCATTTATTTTGGAAAAGTTTCTTTAAAAAAGTTTTATTTTTCAAAGTCTGCATGATTTATTTTGAGAAGATTTTTTGTGTTTAAGATTGGATATGTTATGGATTTGTTTATGAAAATCTAATGAACCTGCTAATCGAATTTTCTCCATATCAAGAGAGAAAACATGCGCTCATCATATGGACTTGTAGTTTATATTTTGCTAATTAGGAAATAAAGTGTGTCTTGGTTGTGTTTTCAACTATATCATATGTTATTTTCTAACTATTCATTTTTGGAGAGACAGAGTTGTAGTTTTTTTTGTCAAGTTTATCACGTTCTTATTTATGGAGACTAACATACACTTGGGAAAGTGTTTAAGTGGAACTGGAGAGATCTCAAATTCAAGAGAGTTTGAGTTGAAATTTACGGGTAGTATTAGAAAAATAGATCTGAACTCGGGATAGTTTAGGTAAGACCACCATGTACTATTAACTGATTATGAATAATGAATTTTCTTTCCACTAAGTTATTGTCGTTCAGGTGTAGGTGACAATTGCGTCGAACTGGAATAACAAATTTTTTTATCTTTTATTTATTACATTGTTCAATCATTTATCTATTATTTTATACCAACTTGTCTCACATATTGATTCAATATTGTGTGTGGCATCTTATCGCTGATTAGATAAAATTTTAATTGGCATCTGAGAAAAGCATTATGTTCTATTCGCGCGAAGATACTATTCTTGAGGAAATTGATCACCACTTTCGTATCATTCGTGGGTAGTGCTACTGCTTCCACCCATTTTGACACATAGTCAACTGCGACCAGAATGTATTGCTTTCCAAAGGACGGTGGGAAGGGTCCCATAAAATCTATTCCCCACACATCGAACAGTTCTACCTCTAACATGGAATTCTAAGGCATCTGATTTCTTTTTGATATGTTTCCTGTTCTCTGACATTTGTCGCACTCTTTTACTATCTCTTGTGCATATCTGAATAGTGTAGGCCAGTACAGTCCGGACTGGAGGACTTTTGTTGCAGTTCTATCTCCGCTAAAATATCCTCCATATTCTGGGTTGTGACAAGCTTTGAGGATGTCCCTTTGCTCTTCCTCCGGAACACATCTCCTCACTAGGCCATATATTCCCTTTTTGTATAGGAACAAATCGTTCCACACATAAAACCTGCAATCATGCAAAAACTTTTTTCTTCTGTTAAAGTCAAAGTCATCAGGTATTAGTCCACCTACCACAAAGTTTGCGTAATCTGCGAACCAGGGGATATGCGTAACGAGTAGGATACGTTCGTCAGTGAACTCATCTCTGATGGGGTGTGTTTCTTCTGTTTCTTGAATCGGGGTCATCCGAGACAAGTGATCAGCAACAAGTGTTTTCACTCCCCTTTTTATCTCTGATTTCCAAGTCGAACTCTTGTAGTAGTAGGATCCATTGTAGCAACCTTGGTTTTGATTCCTGTTTGGCAAAAAGATATTTTAAAGCTACATGGTCAGTATACACAATTACCTTTGATCCCAACAAATAGGATCTGAACTTATCAAACGCATAGACAACTTCCAGGGGCTCTTTTTCGGTGGTTGCATAGTTCTTTTGAGCAGGGTTCAATATGTGGCTTGCATAATAGATCACATGCAAAAGCTTCTCTTTTCGTTGCCCTAATATTGCCCCTACTGCATTGTCACTAGCATCGCACATTATCTCAAAAGGCAGAGACCAATAAGGGGAAATAACTATAGGGGTTGACACCAGTTCCTTCTTCAAGGTCTCGAAGGCTTGTCTGCACTCTTTGTCAAATAGGAATGGTGTATCCTTCACCAGTAGACTAGTTAGTGGTTTTGCGATCTTGGAGAAATCTCTTATGAACCTGCGGTAGAACCCCGCATTTCCCAAGAAGCTTCAGATGCCTTTTTCATTTATCGGAGGTGGTAAATTATCTATTACCTAAACTTTTGCTATGTCTACTTCGATACCTCAGTTGGAGATCTTGTGTCCCAACATTATACCTTCACGTACCATGAAATGGCACTTTTCCCAATTCAGGATCAACTTTGTTTGCTGGCATCTTTCTAACACAAGTGACAAGTTAGTTAAACATTTATCAAATGAAGAACCGAATACTGAAAAGTCATCCATAAATACTTCCATATGCTTTTCGAGCATTTCAGCAAAGATTGATGTCATACACCTTTGAAAAGTGGTCGGTGCGTTGCACAACCCAAATGACATTCTTCTATAAGTGAAAATACCATAGGGGCATGTGAATGTAATCTTCTCTTGATCTTCAGGGGAAACCGCAATCTGGTTGTACCCCGAGTACCCATCTAGGAAACAATGGTAATCGTGTCCAACTAACCTTTCCAGCATTTGATCAATGAATGGTAACGGAAAGTGGTCCTTTCGTGTTTCCATGTTTAGTCTCATGTAGTCTATGCACACTCTCCAATCTGTAACAGTTATGGTTGGAATTAACTCATTCTTCTCATTTTTCATCACCGTAGTGCCCCCTTTTTTTGGTACCACATGGACTGGACTTACCCATGAACTGTCGGAAATAGGATAAAAATAAGTTTGCATCCAACAATTTTACAAGCTCTTTGCATACCACTTCTTTCATGGTTGGGTTAAGTCTTTGTTGTGGTTGCACCACCGGTTTGTGATCATCTTCCATTAAGATCTTGCCCATCCGATTTCTCCTTTGTATTTTTTTAGCACATGAATTAGTTCTGCTTCTTGGATACTTTGTAGACTGACATTGATAATAGCTGGGAATTTTTTCTCAGTACCCAGAAATACATGCTTCAAATTTATTGGTAGCTGCTTCAGATTTACCCATGTTTTGGGTTCTTTAATTACATCTGATGGTGGTGGTGGTCTTAAATCTACCCACCGGTGTGGTCTAGATCTAATCCATTCAGGTTATTTTTCCATCATTGCGAGCACCTCAGACTCTCCTTCATCTTCATCACTTTCAAAAATCGATAGACTTAAGACACGTTTTAATGATGACTGGGGTATATGCTTTTCAATTTCTTGAACAATTACTTGATCTATTATCTTTATAGTGTGGCTTGTGCCAATATCATCTTTGTATTGCATTGTGTTCCTCACATATATTTTTAACTCTTCATGATAGACTTTGAAGGTCATTGTTGCTTCCTCGATGTCTATCATACACCGTCCTGTTTCCAAGAATGGTCTTCCCAATATGAGAGGAATCTCCTCATCTTCGGGCATTTCTAGAATGACGAAGTCAACTAGGAAAAAAAACTTGTCAATTTTTACAAGAACGTCTTCCACAATCCCATAGGGTCTCCTAACAGAGCGGTCCGCAAACTAAAGTGTCATTCGAGTATCTTGAACGGTGTCAATGCCTAATTTCTTATAGATGAATAGTGGCATCAAGCTTACACTTGCTCCTTAGTCAATCAGAGCCTTCTTGAATTTTCTATCACCAATAGTGCATGGAATAGTAACCGATCCCCTGTCTTTCTTTTTCACTAGGATTTTCATACCTTGGAGAATGGCACTGCATGTTTCAGTGAGGATGATTGGGTCTATATCAGTGGAACGCTTCTTGGAGATGATGTGTTTCATGAACTTGGCATATATTGACATTTGTTCCAATGCCTCAGAAAAAGGGATGTTTATTTCCAGCTTTTTGAACATTTCCAGGAACCTCTCGAAATTTTTTCATGTTGATCTTTCTTCTTCTATCTTGGAGGGTAAGGGAGTTTGATGACTGGTTTTGGAACCTTTTCTTTCTCCTTGACAAGTGGTAGTACCACTTCTTCATATTGGTCCTTGGTTTCCTTGATTATTAGATCCACTTCTAGCAATCCATCTTTCTCTATACTGTTTTCCTTGGTTGACTTTCCACTTCGGGTTATGACAGTGTTAACAGTGTTATATTCCCGCAGATTTGTTACCGTACCAATAGGTAGGGTACCCGGGGCTTTATAATTTGAAGCTAACTGTTGTGCTATTTGACCCATTTGGACTTCGAGATTTTTTATGGAGGCAGGGGTGTTTTCTGATTAGTCCTGGTTTCTTCTTGAAACTGCATTTTGTGGGTGGCTAATATTTCAATGGCGATTTCCCATTCATCCTTTTTAGGTGCCTGTTATTGTTGTTGATACTGAGTCTGATATTTCCATGTACCCTATTGCGGAACATTCCCTCTCTGATCTTTCCAAGAGAAATTCGGATGATTCTTCCAACCTGGGTTGTAAGTGATAGAGTAGGGATTATTCTGCTTTAAGAATTTGATCTCTTCAATTTGTTGGGGGGTAGCAGAGCAATAGACCGTGTGATGAGGTCCATTACAGATTTCACAAGTGCTAGCCTGAGCCGGTTGGACCGGAGCTATCTGTTGAGTACCTATATTCATAGCTTTCAACTTCTTGTCTACTTCGGCAGCAACTGTGTTTTCCAGGCGGACTTTATTTGTCTCTAATTTTAGATCAATCACCCCCTCTGGCTGACTAGTACACCTATCGTATAATTCTAGATGCTCATTGGCAGCTATTGCTTCAATAATCCTCTTAATACCAGTGGCTGTTGAGAAATTTGTTGAGCCACCAGCTGTTGTGTCAATCAATTGTTTTGTTTTTATTTCCATCCCATTAACGAACATCTGCATTTGTTCGGTCTGATCCATATTATGAGTTGAACACGTTACTAAGACCCTTTTGAATCTTTTATAGGAGTCTCCTAATGATTCACCATCCTTTTGTTTGAAATTAAGGATTTCATACTTTTTTCTCAGGAATACTGATGCTGAAAAGTACTCATTTAAGAATGCAATTTCCATCTCTTCCCATGATGTGATACTGCCGGCAGGAAGAGAATAGAACCACTCATCCGCATCTTCAACTAAAGTGAACGGAAACATTCTTAATTCTTTTTCTTCATCAGTATGACCATCAATTTTCAACGTTGTGCTCATGGTCAGAAATCTTTGCAGGTGTTTCTTGGCATCTTCATTAACCTTTCCGGTGAAAGGTTTTCTTTCCAATTGATTGATTGTGATAGGATGTAGTTGAAAATTCGTCACATTCACCGGTTGGTTGACAATGGTCAGTCGACCACCCGGTGCATTTGCACCTCCATAGTCACCTAGGAGTCTTCCCGGAGGTGGAGGAGGTGGAATTGGAGGAACTTCAGCCATTGGTTCTTTCACTTCTGAGTGATCAGAGGTACTTTCTTCTTTGTAATCCACTATTTGATATCTGCATCTTCGGTGAAGAGTTCTCTCGATCTCTGTCTGAAAAAGAAATTCAGCTGAGGATTCTCCTCGCATACACCAATTAGTAAATTATAAATGACATAAAAATAATTTTATTGCAAAGCAACAAAATTTTAATTGAATTTAAAATTAAACTTTATATTTTGGCAGTCCCCGGCAACAGCGCCAAAAAATTGATCGGGAAAATAGCAAGTGTATTATTTTGCCTTTTATAGTAATAATGGGGAAATTCCCCGAATGTCGATCTCAAGGACTGTACGTTAATATCGAGTTCAAATTATCATTCAATTAAACAAAACGTATTAATTTGATTTTTAGATGTAAAAGTATAAGAATAAAGGCAAAGGCAAATAAGAATGAAAATAAGGGTTTGCAGGGTAAAAGGAACAATTCCAGGGAAGGTGTATAATTTATCCCTGAAACAACTCTAAGTCATGATTGCATCAATAAATATAAATTACTACCAGTTCTCCAGGGTATTTTCTCCCAAGTCCTTGGTGAGAAAACCTTTAATCAATCTATCCTAATTTCTATGTCCATAGGCAATTAAGGTGAAGTTAAGTTTTATTATATCAAGAATACTCTGGTTCATACAGGGTATCCCTAGTCCTAGGTGATATCTACTGTAGAGTAACCGTATGAAAACCTTATCAATGGCGGTTCAGCCTAATTGATAATCACAAAACAATCTCGATTGGTCCGAAAGAGAAAGCATTAAATACATCAAAAGGTTACCGTAAACATAATATTATAAATGCAAATGTAAACTCAAATTCGTTAAATTCTAAATCAGGGACACCCCCTAGAATTGGGGGGTTTAGCTACTCATATTGTTCAAAACAAATGCAAGATAAAAATTACACATTACAAGTATTTGGATGACTTCGACCTTCAATCGCTTCCGGTCATGAAAACCTTCAGCTCTCCGAACTCCTCGCTCTCTGTAATACTTAATTGCTTGACAATATTGTGTTTTTCCTTGTTCCAAGATGATCTTTCCTTAGGCAGAAGGTCCTCTTTTATAATGAAAATTCCAAGCAACAGGTGGACATGTCTAAAAAAATCTCTCTAAAAGACCGATATTCAAAAGCCTGATAAAAATAGAAATTTTTTGGTCTTGGGCTGACACGGGTGGTTGTGTTAGTCTGCTGTTCTTGGTGACACGCCCATGGCCTCTTGGCACGGCTGGGGATGGTGCCTGACACGGCCCGTATCAGCTGACATGGGTGGCCGTGTCAGGCCACTGTTTTCCTTGCCACACCCCCTTTTTCCTGACACGGCCCGTGTTAGGTGACACGGTTGGCCGTGTCAGGCCTCCTGTATCGAGGTTTTCCACTCCTTTGCTTATAGGAATCTGGCATTGTCTTGCATTGAGTTTCCTGGTTCTTCTACTTGGACATGTCGGACAAAAACATAGCTATCCCACGAATAAAATCACGAAAATATAAATAAAATATAACAATGAATGGAAATGCTTAAATATTATACCGGAAGTAAAATTTCCTTGAAAAGTATTAAAAATGCTTGCACAGTGTCTCAAAATCCTCGGTTTCTTGTCGAATCAGTAACGAAAACTTAATGCAAATGGTGATTGATCAAGCATGCATTAATTAAATCATTTAAACTTTAAATTCACTTTATGGCATAGTCAAACTCATAAATGAAATCTCCTTAAAACATAAAAATATCAAACATGAAAGTGTATATTAACCCTCTAATCAAAAGAGAAGAAAAGAATTCCCAAACGTTCTCCGATGTTACATATCAGAGCACATAAACTACAATGCAGAAAGAAAAATGAAGAACAACCTCATGCCTTCCTCGGACTCTAAGCAACTACTAAGTTTCCTAATTACCTGTACTTCAAAGAGGAGCACAAACCACAACAACAAGAAAGGGGTGAGAAATCACAAACAATAATAACAGGCATATATTGCAAGGTAGCATATCAAATACAACATGTTCTACACAATATCATTCACAGTATATCACAATACATTCTCCCACCTAAACTCGTCAACCAATCACAACTCAATAATTATTCATATAACTCATTATGCAATGCAACTCGACTAATGCAACTCTATGCATATGCATGATCCCATTCTCTGAGCTTGAGACAATTCATTAGTCCCCTTTTTGAACTTGCAGACATGCCTCTTGACACAAATCAATGATGCACCTCCTCTATAAGCTCCAACCCCTTTCTTTGAGCTCGGCACAAGCCACTAGTCCCCTCTCTGAACTAGCAGACATGCCTCTTAACAAGACTCAATGATGCATGAGCATATTATTAAATCAATGCTTTAAGACTCCTCCTTGATCCTAATATAATGCATTGACAACTCTAGTAATCTCCTATTTGAATTACATCACAATTATAATCATAAAATGTACAACATAATATAATTCAGTGCAACACAAGTATACAATCATTCTCCTAATCCGGATTATTACTCATACTTGCAACAACACAATAGTCATAAATATGACCTCAAAACATAATGACATCATCACACTCTTATTTCATACGAAACATAATTCATCATACTCAACAATCAATCCATGTCCCGACATTACTAAATAACAACAAAGTGCAACAATTCAACAAATGTAAATTCATAAGCATTTATTCATGTTACTCCATCAAAACAACAACACATCGTCGTATAACCCTAACGACTCTCTAACCGATCATATTAGTCATCACAAACATTGTAATAGTACGTACATGATTATCATTCAAATAGTTCACTAAGCATCACCGTGAGATAGCTCTGTATTTTAGCTTACAAACACTTTGAACTGTTCCTCAATCTGAGTCATGAAACCAGAGGGCTGCTACGGCCTCCCGTAGCATGTGTTACAGCCCGTAGCAGAGCCCGGAAAACCCCAATTTTCTTGCGATTTTGTGCGACCGCCCTTGTTTTTCAGCCGTTCATTCGACCCTAAACCCCATCGTTTGACCTCTAACAGTTCCAAAACATACCATACATCATTGTACATGAAAATATATGTATTTTTATCATCTCTTAACATCTAACTCAGCAACACATCATTTATCTATGACTAACATGTAATTCACTCAATTCATCATGGATTCATAATAGCAACACATATAAGCACCATGTCCATCAACAATTTTCAGAAACTCATCATAAACCATTCATAAGAAGAAAAACATAAGACCCTTAAAAAGGTTATGGACTCCTCTACCGTACCCCTCATGCATAAGCCCTTATTGAAGGTTATTCTCCATCTTACCTTAGATTTCCAAAAATTGATGTTGAATTGGACAACTTCTATGAGTTGCCTCTTCAAATATCTATTTTTTTCTCTTTCTCTCCTTTTTGCCTCTTTTCTTCGTATGTTAGATGGTTTCTCTAAAATCTAGCTTTGTCCCTATTTTTAGAATATATGGTCCCCCATCACTTAGTTTAATTATGTATTTTTCCTAACTCATTACTAGCTTCTCTATTTTAACCACCTATTTTGTCCAATTCTCACAAATGGCTCAATTTTATCATTTTATTATTTATTTAATTATTTTGAATAAAGCATTATTTATTCTAATAATTTATAAACAACTAAGCAAAACTCTTACTCTCTCTATACCTCTATTCCGAAGATACTTACCCCCGCAATCACACAATAATAATTTGAAAAACACCAATTAATCAGATAAAATTCCAAATAATTCAATTAAATTAATTTATCAAATTTGGGGTGTTACAACTCTCCTCCACTTAGAAAAAATTTCACCCTAAAAAATTACCTTAAGCAAACAGAGTCAGATACGACTCCTTCATTTGGCTCTCTAGCTCTAAAGTCATGATTCCACCAGTAGGTCCTCCTCAAGATACCTTCACCAAGGTAATCTCTTTACCATAGAACTATTTCACTTTCCGATCCTCTATGTGCAAGGGTGATGCCTCAATTGTCAGGTTATCTCTCACTTTCACATCATCCACTTGGACCACATGAGACAGATCTAGAATATATATGCTCAATTGAGACACAGGAAACACATCATGAAGATTAACAAGCGACGATGGTAAATCAATTCGATGGGCTACCTCTCATATCCTCTACAAAAATATGGTATGGACCAGTGAAACACGGAGTGAGCTTTTGGGATTTCAAAGCTCAACCAACACCAGTTATTGCAGTAACTCCAAGAAACAATTGATCACCCTCTTGGAACTCAAGTGCTTTCCTCCTCTTGTCATGGTAACTCCTCTAGAGACTCTACAAAGCTCTCATATTCTTTTGAATCACTTTAATCTTCTATGTCTTCTGTTGGATAATCTCAAGTCCAATTACAACACTCTATCCCGATTCATAGCAACACAAAGATGTCATACACCTTCTACCATACAATGCTTCAAACGGTGTCATTCTGATACTCAAATGGAAACTGTTGTTGTAGGTAAACTCTATCAACGATAAAAATCCATCACAAGCACCTTCTTTCTCAAGCATGCAAATTCTCAAAAAGTCTTCTAAAGATTGGATAGTCATATCCGTCTTACCATTTGTCTGTGGGTGATAAGCGGAACTCAACCACAAATTCGTACTTAACGCTTTCCGCAAGCTCTCCCAGAACCTTGAAGTAAACTTTGGATCTCTATCTGATACGATACTAGAAGGAATACAATGCAGACTAACAATCTTCTCAATATACATCTCCACTAGTTTCTTTAATGTATAATTAAGTCTCATCAAAAGTAAATGAGCCGATTTAGTCAACCTATCGACGATGACCCAAATTGTATCACAACCCATTGCTATCCTTGGCAAACCAAACACAAAATCCATCAATTTTTTTCCTATTTCCACTCTAGAATAGACAATGGCTGCATCAAAGCTAACGACTTCTGATGCTCCGCCTTGGACTTCACACACTCAGCACACTCAGCAGATATAAACAAATGTGTTTCACCTGTATCAATAATAGTAACCAGAGGGATATTATTAATAAAGTAGGTACCTTGAATCAAGTTATTAGATGCAATAGTATTTGAAGGTAGAGAATAAAAAGAAAGGGGGGTTTGAATTGTTTTAGAAGAATAAAAACTTTTTCGAATTGAGACACACACAGAAACAAAAGAAATCAACACAAAATTTTATACTGGTTCGCTTGAAATTCAAAGTTACTCCAGTCCACCCGGCGAAGGTGATTTCGCCTTCAAAAAGGACTTAATCTACTAATCTTGAAAGATTACACAACCAACCGTCTAAGAGAATAATGATCCCTTAGCCCTCTCAAGTTTTCAGACTTCACAAGTCACTTGAGGAATTATCTTAGCAATAGTATGATTATAGTAATGAATAATGCTTTTAACAATAAGCAGATATTACACAAGATAAGAACAAGAAATACTCCCATGTTAGAGTAGTAGCTCGTGAGAGAGAAAATAATGATTGGCAGAAGTATTGTATTCTCGTGTGTTTCAGGTATTTTCTTTGGGTGGCATTCCATCCTTTATATAGGAGAGTGAGAAGACCGTTGGGTGATGTTGATGTCAGAATCTTGGGCATTGATGAATGATTAATGTCATTAATCTTCGTGTTCTTTCCAAAGCAATATTTACAGCGCCATAACATCCTTCTAAAAATAGTTTCTTACCATAAGCGAGTTTCTTCAAGTTTAAGCTTTCTGAATCAGAGGATCCTAGAGTCATATTCTTCATTAAGTGATGGCGACATCAGAGGATGCTTGTGGCTGTCTGTCTTCAGAGTTTCACTTTACTTGACTTTACCAGAGCGTACGTCTTCATATTCTAGAGTCATTCTTCCACCTCAGAGTTTCTGACTTCTTTAGTTTAGCTTGCACTTGTGTTTGATCAGAGTCAAAGCTTCTGGTTGCGTATCTTCTGAGTGGTATCTTAGCGCTTGATTTTGTATCTGATGATTGTCTATCTGTCTGTTTTGATTAGAGTCCTGCACACTTATAAATATTTCGTTAGGGTGCCATTTTTGTTTCATCCTTTGTTATCATCAAAATCTTAGAGATACATTGTAGAACTAAATTTGTTCTTACAATCTCCCCCTTTTTGATGATAACAAAAGAGGTCAGAGTGAAGATGAAACAATAAGTAATGTCTCAGAATCAGATAAGGATAAACGGACTCCCTCTGAGTTAGATCATCAGATTTATCAGAAGTTCTTACCGGACCTTCCTTGTATGGTAGTTGGTTTTGTACCTTAGTTGTTATCCTGCATAACTTTAGTTCTCATAAGTCATTAAGATATAAATGTTCGTAGTGCATTAGGAGGTTTAGATATGTATTTTCATCAGAGCTGTTATAGTTCTCCCCCTTTTTGTCAGACTCAAAAAGACATAGAAATTTAGGCAGGAAATGGATATTCATATATAAGAGAAAAACTGGTACAGATAGGCCGCAATGAAAGCATATATCAGAAAGCATAAGAAAGACATCAGAAGAAAACAACAAAAAGAAACAAGGAGCCTAAGTGCCTAAGGGTTTGGAGGCGGAGGCATCCTTTAGAGCAATTGAGTCAACAGGTTCTGAATGTTGTTGTTGACGGAGTTCTGGAGATCCAACCTTGCTCTTACAACTTATTGTTCTTTTTGCAGTTCTTCCCGAGTTTTCAAGACTAAAGGGGAAAAACCATAGTTAGATTGCTCCCCCTGATTCAGAGCATTAGCACTGGCCTTTGCAGCTTCCTTTGCAGTAATGTGTGTTGCCTCTTCAGCTTCGGCTTTTGCTTTTGCCTCAGCTTCAGCCGCAGCAGCAGCAGCTTCAACAACAGCCTTCTCTTTAGCTTCTTTGATTCGTTGCTCTTCTTCCAAGAGAGATCTCTCTTCTGTTTCCTTCCTGGCCTTTTCCTCAGCCTCTCTGACCAAGCGAGCCTGTAGCCTTACTCCAGTATCTCTGATAAAGTCGTTGCGGACTTGTTCAGAGAGGCCTTTCAGTTTGAAGGCCTCAGCGGTCATCCATCTGATCAATCTATTCTAGTGGATCCTCACTGCAAAGGGATCATCACTGATGCTAGAGTTGATAGACAGAGACTTGATCTTCTCCACTGAAGACTCTGCAAATAAAGTTATTGCTTCTTCTAATGTGGGGAAGGTTGTTTCCGATTCAGGGTTAGAGGATGGGGAGGATGGTGGAATTGGGTAGGTGTCAACGGGATTTGGAGGAGTGATGATGTCTTCAGAGGTTGGTAGTGGGGGAATATCAGAGGGAAGTGGTGTCGTTTGTGCAGGTGATGGACTAGGTTGATATTTAGAGGGTGAAGGTGCTGGTTGTTCAGGAGGTGGTGTTTGTGGTTGTTCAGATGGAGGTGGATTTTGTTGTTCAAAGGGTGGAGAGGTGACTTCACGTTCAGGTTCAGGTTGTGCTGGCTGTTGTGAGGCCAGAGCATGTGCCTGAAGTTGAGCTAGAGTGGGGGATTGGGGGTCAGAGGGTTCGTTGTATGATGAGAGAATGTAGTATGGTGGGGATGAAGGTGAGGAAGATGATGGTGAGGTGGTTTCATTCAACATTTCTGCTTCAGAAACGGGTAGGGTAGTGGTTGCGAGATTAAATTTGAGAGATGGTGGGTTAGAAGTTCTGGTGGTGGAGGGAGGTGTTTCTGATTGGGTGTAGATGGGAGTGGTTTGGGAAAGAGAATAAGCAATAGGCTTTAATTTAACAGAGCGAGAGGGAGGCAGAGACTTACTTGGAGAATCATCCAGAGGGACTGGATGTCTTGACCCAGAAGCATCTCCCAATTTAGCCTTTTTGTCCTTCTTTGACTTTTCAGAAGGCTCTCGCATCCTCTTCATGAAGTTTGGTGGATGCTTAGGCAGCCAGTCCATGGAGAACTCAGAAATATCCACCCATTGGCTTGCAAGGTCTTTCAGATAGAGAGCCACTACTTCTGGAGGGTCAATCTTTGAGAAAAGATAGAGACCGTTGGGAATCTTCCTATGATCCTTGAGTGGTTCCCAGGAAGTGTCTAGAGTTGGTTTAGCTCTGACTTGCTCAATCACCCCCATACTCTTTAGATTCTGAGCATTCAGAGGTCTTCTAGTGTCAACAATGACATCCTCCATCAGATTGTGTCGGATCAGGTGATCCACCAATCCATTCTCAATCAGAAAATCCGAGATAAGTCTTCCTAGAGGAATGTAGGTTCCGGGCTTCATATTGTTTCAGGTATCCTTGATAAAATCTCTGAGATACTTGAAGAGCAGCGCTAGTAGATTCAGTTTCAGCCCTTTGTGGATGCAATAAAGGATGCACTTCTGATCCGTGTTGATGTAGTCAGAAGAGTTTGATGCAGGGCGGTGATGGATGGTGCCCAGGATGATCTTCAGCCAGACGCGAGATTATGATGAAGTTCTTTGTTCTTGGAGTGTTTTCCCTCAGTGTTCTGTTGAAAGATGGTGAGGGCTATTTCCTGGGATAAATACTTTTCCCTAGGATTAATGTTGTAGATTCTTCTTCCCCCCGTCTTTTCCATGTTCATAAGGGAGGCTATTGACGTCTCAGTGATGACTATTTTGACTCCCAGAACGTGAGAGACGATATAGTGATCATCTGAGTCTGGGAAGCGCGAGAACTCCTTTACCAGATAGCTGTACACCGGACCGTAGAGTATATGAAAGTAGGTTTCCCACCCTTGCATTCTTAACTGCTCGGTGAGGTTTATGCCATTTCGCTTCATATTATCGAAATCCACCAACTATTCGCACAGTACCTCAAGCTTCTCAAATGGCGTTGCAAGGTGAGTGTGAGGTTCATGATCAAGAATGTATGGTGGGTTGAAACGACACCAGTGGTTGTAGTTGTTTGTTGAGGAGAAATGGATATTTGATCAGTTGATTCCATCTATTATGAGTAGTTGTAGACTGATTGTTGTTAAGCATCCATGAAGGAATTGTTAAAATGGTTTGAAGGATGAAGAACTTTCTTGAAGTTGATAAAAAACTTGATGAAGATGATGAACTGAGAGAGAGAGAGAGAGAGAGAGGGTTTGTGTAGGGCATGAGTGTAAAAGTGTGAGTCTGTGATGAGTGAAAAGTATAAATACCCAAATAAATGCATGCAAAACAATAGTGTTTGAGGTAGCTTAAAAGTTATGAAATTAATGATGCACGTTATCCAAGTTTACACGCTTAGGGGAGAAATGATTACAGCCTATGATGGAGGTTTAATCCCCAAATCAGCACATTGCTCAAGGAGATCTCAAGGGTCTGTCTCTTGATTTCTGCTAGACAGTTGTCTAGAAGATCCAAAGTCAGACGCATGATACCTCACGTGTTGATTTATCTGATCTTCAGGAATACCAAATGATTGGATCGTGAGGATTTCTTATTCAGATAACTCCTAACTGGTAGAAGTATCAGAGTCAGATCCAGATACCAAATGTTTATTTCAGAGCCTTATTTTGCTATTTTAGAGAAGCACATTTGATTTATTCTGGGAAATTTTCAATTTCTAAAATTTTCAGAATAAAAGAGAATCTATCTTCAGCGAGGGTTTTAGTGAAAATGTCAGCCCATTGATGGTCTGTATCAATAAATTTTAATGATATTACCCCTTTCTGAACATAGTCTCTAATGAAATGATGTTTTATTTCTATGTGCTTAGCTCTGGAATGCAAGATAGGGTTCTTACTTAAACATATTGTGTAACACCCTTCTAAAATACCCCAAAAGTTTAATTAAAATAACAACATATATCAATCAGAGTAAATATGCAATTAAGGGTGTCACACAATTACTTCACACCATTCACCATGATAACTGTCATGCTCTTTTATTAATTCAAAACATAAAGCATTTGCACAATACGCAGCGGATAGAGATTAAATCAATCATGCAAAACATGTAGCATATTACATGTAAACTGGTTCATAACCAACAATAAAACATTTAAAACATCTCATCCCGATGTTACATCTACCAGAGCATGACCCACTAAGGAACTACACTAGACTTCAAGCACTAGCTCCTACTCAATCACTGCTCGTTACCTGAAAAATATTTGTAAGGGTGAGTTCCTCAATCGATATAATAAGCATTATAAAATACCATGCAATGTTAAGTAATTTAACACATTTCATCACCCTAATCATAACACACATTCAGTAACGGCACATCAACTCAAACATCATACTCAACACCAACATAAAGCACACGTATAATCTCAATTCATACTCAACACCAACACAAAACACACGTATAATATTGGAATACATCCATTCATATTATACGCCATACATACATTATACAATGAGACTCCATGCATGCGGTACCGACTATTCGTGAACATATAGTTCAACTTCACCGACCAAATCCAGGTACGGCTACCAAGCTCACTAGTCCCACTCATTTGAGACCTAGTGACTCACATCACTAATTCCTCACCATGGGAATTAGCTACCACCCCAAGGGCCATGCTATGCACGCTAATCACCTAGCATGCAAACATCAACAACAATCCAAAATGACTAACATCACTAACTCCTCACCATGGGAATTAGCTACCACCATAAAGGCCACATTATGCTATGCCAAATCACCTAGCATGCAACATCATTAACAACAATCCACAATGGACATATGCTCACACTCTAAGCCATAAAACAGTCCATTCACCAACACATGCATAATATATACATTCACAACATTATGCATATTTTCACACATCATCAGCACATGTATCAAAACATCATATCATGTCAAATAATTAATCACAGTATTAGCACACTCCACTAATACCTATACTGCTCAAAACAGCGGGAATTAATCCCTATTACATCTCACGCCAATATAGGCCAAACACCAATTATGCACACATTATTCAAATATTAATTTTTCACTTTTCCAACAGTGTTAACCGGTTAACGCCCTGGGTTAACCGGTTAACGCAGACCAAAACACGCTTCCTGGCCAAATTTAACAGTGTTAACCGGTTAACGCCCTGGGTTAACCGGTTAACGCAGACAGAACAGCAATTTCTCAGAAATCACAACAGTGTTAACCGGTTAACGCCCTGGGTTAACCGGTTAACGCAAGCAAAACAGCAATATTTCATAGTTCCTAACAGTGTTAACCGGTTAACACCCTGGGTTAACCGGTTAACGCAAGACAGAAAGCTGTTCCTGCGCTAACACAAAGCAGAATGCAGAATTCTCCGCATTTTCCGCCGTTGGAGGACTTCCGGACCTCCGATTCCGATTCCGTAAAAAGTTATACGTTCGAGAAATCACAACTCACACAAATACAGATTCAATTACAGCTTTAACACAGTTTATTCATCACAATTTTTCAGCACTCATCATCCCAATTAGGGTCAATTCAACGGCTTATCACTACCCATTACATGTTAATCCATAATACCCATTAAACGACGATAAACCCCCCTTACCTGAGTTAATCCGGCGAATCTTCAAGCTTCAAGCTTTCTCTTCTCCAACCTTCTTCCTCTTGCTCTGCCTCTTTGCCCTTTTTCTCTTTTCAGCCGCTTCTCTGTTTTCACGTGAAAACTCTTTTTACCAAAAAATGGAACTCTTTTTCCTTATTTCCAACTTATATATTTTCCAATAATTATTATTCCAATAATAATAATAATAATAATAATCCAATAATTCCAATTATTTAATTAAATTAATAAATATAATATTAACTTAAATTAAATAATTATCTTATTTTTATCGGGGTGTTACAACTCTCCCCCACTAAAAGAGTTTTCGTCCTCGAAAACATACCTCAAGCGAATAACTCCGGATAGGACTCCTTCATCTGACTCTCAAGTTCCCAAGTCACATTGCCACCTGCTGGTCCTCCCCAAGCTACCTTTACCAAAGCAATCTCTTTACCCCGCAACTGCTTCAACTCTCGATCCTCGATCCTCATAGGTGATGTTTCAACTGTCAGGTTATCTCTCACCTGTACATCATCTACTGTGACCACATGCGACGGATCAGGAATGTACCTCCTCAACTGAGACACATGAAAAACCTCATGCAAATTCGCAAGTGACGGCGGTAAAGCGATACGATAGGCTACCTCCCCTATCCTCTCCAAAATCTGATAAGGACCAATAAATCGAGGTGTCAACTTCTTCGACTTCAAAGCTCGACCAACCCCAGTTATCGGAGTAACACGAAGAAACACATGATCTCCCTCTTGAAATTCAAGTGACTTCCTCCTCTTGTCGTGATAACTCTTCTGACGACTCTGAGCAATTCTCATCTTCTCCTGAATCATCTTAATCTTTTCCGTAGTCTGTTGAACAATCTCCGATCCAACCACAGCACTCTCACCGGACTCATACCAACATAAAGGCGTCCGACATCTCCTACCATACAAAGCTTCAAACGGTGTCATACCAATGCTCGAATGAAAACTATTGTTGTAGGGAAACTCAATCAAAGGTAAGTAACAATCCCAAGCACCTCCCTTTTCCAAAACACAAGCCCTCAAAGGATCCTCTAGTGACTGAATCGTCCTCTCAGTCTGACCATCAATCTGCGGATGATATGCAGAACTCAATCTCAGCTTAGTTCCCAAAGCCCTCTGCAAACCTTCCCAGAACTTCGATGTAAATCTAGGATCTCTGTCCGAAACAATACTCGACGGAATACCATGCAAACTTACAATCTTCTCAATATACAACTCGGCTAATCTCTCTAACGGATAATCCATTCTGATCGGAATGAAATGAGCCGATTTTGTCAATCTGTCGACAATCACCCAAATAGCTTCAAAATTCTTAATTGTCCTCGGTAAACCAGAAACAAAATCCATACTGATATTATCCCACTTCCACTCTGGAATAGCCAACGGTTGCATTAACCCAGACGACTTCTGATGCTCAATCTTTGACTTCTGACAAGTCAAACAAGAATAAACAAAACTCGCAATTTCTCTCTTCATTCCCGGCCACCAAAATAACTTTTTCAAATCATGATACATCTTCGTAGCTCCAGGATGAATACTCAGGCCACTACGATGTCCTTCCTCAAGAATACTCTTCTTAAGTTCGGTAACATCCGGAATACACACCCGATTACCAAATTTCAAAACACCATTCTCATCAACTCTGAATTCACCACCTTGACCTTGATTTACTAAAGTCAACTTATCAACCAAAAGCACATCGGATTTCTGACCCTCTCTAATCTCATCCAGAATACCACTCGTTAACTTCAACATTCCCAATTTAACACTATTGTGAGTACTCTCACACACCAAACTCAAGTCTCTAAACTGCTCAATTAAATCCAATTCCTTAACCATTAACATAGACATATGCAATGATTTCCGACTCAATGCATCAGCCACTACGTTTGCTTTACCCGGATGGTAATTCAAACCAAAGTCATAATCCTTCAGAAACTCTAACCATCTCCTCTGTCTCATATTCAGCTCTTTCTGATCAAACAAATACTTTAAACTTTTATGGTCACTGAAAACTTCAAATCTTGACCCGTACAAGTAATGCCTCCATAACTTCAGAACAAATACCACGGCTGCCAACTCTAAATCGTGTGTCGGATAGTTCCTCTCATGAACCCTCAGTGTTCTCAAAGCATAAGCTATAACCTGCTTGTTCTGCATCAACACACCACCCAAACCCAACAATGACGCATCACAGAAAACCTCAAATAGTTCTGACGGACTCGGTAATATCAGAATAGGAGCAGTAGTTAACCTTCTCTTTAACTCTTGGAAACCTTCTTCACATTTTGAGTCCCAAACAAACGCTTGCCCCTTTCTAGTCAACATCGTCAACGGTAACGCCAACTTAGAAAATCCCTTAATGAACTTCCTATAATAACCAGCCAAACCAAGGAAACTTCGAATCTCAGCAACAGACTTCGGAGCTTCCCACTGAGATACCGCTTCTATCTTAGAAGGATCAACAGCAACACCACCTCTTGAAATCACATGACCAAGAAAACTAACTTCTTCTAACCAACAACACCGATGCACCCCACGGTGACACACTCGGACGAATAAATTTCTTATCCAACAGATCTTCCAACTGACTCTTCAACTCAGTTAACTCAACAGCAGACATACGGTACGGAGCCATCGACACCGGCCTAGTACCAGGTACCAAATCAATCGAGAACTCAACTTCACGCTCTGGCGGTAATTTGTTCACTTCTTCAGGAAACGCATCAGGAAAATCACACACCACGGCTAGATTGCAATTCACCAGTTTATCTTTAGCCTCCAAAGTCGCTAACAACATAAACAACTCTGCCCCATCTGCTACTGCCTCATTCACCCGCCTTGCAGATAGAAACAAACTCTTTCCTTCCTCAATCTCAGGAAAGATCACAGTTTTATCAAAACAATTGATATAGACTCGGTTAAACACCAACCAGTTCATACCCAGAATAACATCAATCTGCACAAGTGGAAGACACACTAGGTCCATCCCAAAGTCTCTACCAAAAATACTCAAAGGACAATTTAAACAAACTGAAGTAGTAGTCACTGAACCCTTCGCAGGAGTATCAATCACCATACTTCCATGCATCTCAGATATCTCTAATTTAAGTTTCACAGCACAATCCAAAGATATAAAGGAATGAGTTGCACCTGTGTCAATAATAGCTACAAGAGGAAAGCCATTAATATAACACGTACCTCGGATCAAATGATCATCTGCAGAAGTCCCAGAACCCGATAAAGCAAAAACCTTGCCTCCCGACTGGTTCTCTTTCTTCGGCTTAGGACACTGTGGACTGATATGACCCACTTCTCCACAGTTGAAACAAGTCACAGTCTTCAACCGGCACTCTGCAGCCAAGTGACCACCTTTGCCACATTTGAAACACTTCCTCGCAGCACTGGCACACTCATGGACATGATGTCCAGCCTGACCACATCTGTAACACTTAGCAGGGGCACTAGAGTCTCCCCCACTAGGCCTCTTCATCCCACTCTGTCTCTGAAAACCTTTGCCAACTGCATACGGTTTTCCATCGTCATTCTGATTCTTGCCTTTCCTATCAACCCTCTGCTGATAGCTTTCCGCTCTGGCCTTGGTATCCTGTTCAAACATTCTGCAACAGTCGACCAAATTAGAAAACACTCTAATCCGCTGATACCCAATAGCCTGCTTGATCTCGGGACGTAACCCGTTCTCAAACCTCACGCATTTTGAAAATTCTCCAGTAGCCTCATCATAGGGAGTGTAATACTTCGACAGCTCTGTGAACTTAGCAGCATACTCAGTAACAGACCGGTTGCCTTGCTTCAATTCTAAGAACTCTATCTCTCTCCTTCCTCTGACATCCTCTGGAAGGTACTTCCTCAGAAATCTCTCTCTGAACACCGCCCAAGTGACCTCAGCACTCCTGGCAGCTTCCAACTCAGTGCGGGTAGCAACCCACCAATCATCTGCTTCCTCTGACAGCATATGCGTACCGAACCTGACCTTCTGGTTATCGGCACACTCAGTCACTCGGAAGATCCTCTCGATCTCCTTCAACCACTTCTGAGCACCATCTGGATCGTATGCTCCCTTGAACATTGGAGGATTGTTCTTCTGGAACTCACTCAGTTGACGAGCAGCTCCCATTCCCACAACATTCGGATTTCCCCAAGTACTCCAGCTAGCATACCCAGAGCCTCAGCAATCGCAGCATCGTCTCTACTTCTTCCAGCCATCTCTATTCTGAGAACCCAACAAGATAAAACAATAAGTACTGATAGGGTTATACAACACCTATCCCGTACAGGGGAAACAAAATAATTACGACTCGACTCGACCGACTATGCTCTGATACCACTAATGTAACACCCTTCTAAAATACCCCAAAAGTTTAATTAAAATAACAACATATATCAATCAGAGTAAATATGCAATTAAGGGTGTCACACAATTACTTCACACCATTCACCATGATAACTGTCATGCTCTTTTATTAATTCAAAACATAAAGCATTTGCACAATACGCAGCGGATAGAGATTAAATCAATCATGCAAAACATGTAGCATATTACATGTAAACTGGTTCACAACCAACAATAAAACATTTAAAACATCTCATCCCGATGTTACATCTACCAGAGCATGACCCACTAAGGAACTACACTAGACTTCAAGCACTAGCTCCTACTCAATCACTGCTCGTTACCTGAAAAATAGTTGTAAGGGTGAGTTCCTCAATCGATATAATAAGCATTATAAAATATCATGCAATGTTAAGTAATTTAACACATTTCATCACCCTAATCATAACACACATTCAGTAACGGCACATCAACTCAAACATCATACTCAACACCAACATAAAGCATACGTATAATCTCAATTCATACTCAACACCAACACAAAACACACGTATAATATTGGAATACATCCATTCATATTATACGCCATACATACATTATGCAATGAGACTCCATGCATGCGGTACCGACTATTCGTGAACATATAGTTCAACTTCACCGACCAAATCCAGGTACGGCTACCAAGCTCACTAGTCCCACTCATTTGAGACCTAGTGACTCACATCACTAATTCCTCACCATGGGAATTAGCTACCACCCCAAGGGCCATGCTATGCACGCTAATCACCTAGCATGCAAACATCAACAACAGTCCAAAATGACTAACATCACTAATTCCTCACCATGGGAATTAGCTACCACCATAAAGGCCACATTATGCTATGCCAAATCACCTAGCATGCAACATCATTAACAACAATCCACAATGGACATATGCTCACACTCTAAGCCATAAAACAGTCCATTCACCAATATATGCATAATATATACATTCACAACATTATGCATATTTTCACACATCATCAGCACATGTATCAAAACATCATATCATGTCAAATAATTAATCACAGTATTAGCACACTCCACTAATACCTATACTGCTCAAAACAGCGGGAATTAATCCCTATTACATCTCACGCCAATATAGGCCAAACACCAATTATGCACACATTATTCAAATATTAATTTTTCACTTTTCCAACAGTGTTAACCGGTTAACGCCCTGGGTTAACCGGTTAACGCAGACCAAAACACGCTTCCTGGCCAAATTTAACAGTGTTAACCGGTTAACGCCCTGGGTTAACCGGTTAACGCAGACAGAACAGCAATTTCTCAGAAATCACAACAGTGTTAACCGGTTAACGCCCTGGGTTAACCAGTTAACGCAAGCAAAACAGCAATGTTTCATAGTTCCTAACAGTGTTAACCGGTTAACACCCTGGGTTAACCGGTTAACGCAAGACAGAAAGCTGTTCCTGCGCTAACACAAAGCAGAATGCAGAATTCTCCGCATTTTCCGCCGTTGGAGGACTTCCGGACCTCCGATTCCGATTCCGTAAAAAGTTATACGTTCGAGAAATCACAACTCACACAAATACAGATTCAATTACAGCTTTAACACAGTTTATTCATCACAATTTTTCAGCACTCATCATCCCAATTAGGGTCAATTCAACGGCTTATCACTACCCATTACATGTTAATCCATAATACCCATTAAACGACGATAAACCCCCCTTACCTGAGTTAATCCGGCGAATCTTCAAGCTTCAAGCTTTCTCTTCTCCAACCTTCTTCCTCTTGCTCTGCCTGTTTGCCCTTTTTCTCTTTTCAGCCGCTTCTCTGTTTTCACGTGAAAACTCTTTTTACCAAAAAATGGAACTCTTTTTCCTTATTTCCAACTTATATATTTTCCAATAATTATTATTCCAATAATAATAATAATAATAATAATCCAATAATTCCAATTATTTAATTAAATTAATAAATATAATATTAACTTAAATTAAATAATTATCTTATTTTTATCGGGGTGTTACATATTGCAGCAGTATTATCACAGAAGATAGGAACGTTACTCTCAAAGATCAGAAGGTCTTCTAGTTGATTTTTCATCTAGAGCATCTAAGTAGTGCAGAGTGAAGTTGATATATATTCTGCTTCTGCAGTAGTCAAGGCGATGGTTGACTGTCTTTTGTTGGCCCACGATATGAGATTATTTCCCAAGAACTGACAGTTCCCAAATGTACTTTTGCGTTCCATTTTGTCCCCTTCATAATCTGCATCGCAATAACCAGAGAGCCTATACTTTGATGTTTTCTCATACATCAGGCCAAGGTTAGGGGTTCCTTTCAAATACCTTAGGATTCTTTTAACAACTGTTAAGTGAGATTCCCTAGGATCTGATTGGAATCTGGCATAAAGACATACACTAAAAACAATATCAGGGTGTGTAGCCATCAGATAGAGAAGAGAGCCTATCATACCACGATAGAGCTTCTGACAAACCTTTTGACTAGTTTCTTCTTTCTCCATAGTGCAAGTTGGATGCATGGGTGTCTTAGCAGGTTTGCATTCTTCCATTTCTAGTTTATTTAGAATGTCTTTTATGCAATTACTTTGATATACATAGGTAGCTTTTGAAGCTTGATTGATTTGAATTCCCAAAAAGAACTTTAGTTCTTGCATTAGGCTCATTTCAAATTTTGCCTGCTTTAGCTCAGAGAATTCTTGACACACAGAGGGGTTAGCTGAACCAAAAATAATGTCATAAACATATATCTGGCATATCATGAGATCATTTCTAATGTTTTTACAGGAGAGCGTAGAGTCAACCTTTCCTCTAATGAAGTCATGTTCTAGGAGAAAGTTGCTTAATCTTTCATACCAAGCTCTAGGAGCTTGTTTTAGTCCATACAGTGATTTCTTTAGTTTAAAAACGTGTTCTGGACATTTAGAATTTTCAAAACCTGGAGGTTGATTGACATACACTTCTTCTGATATATAACCATTAAGGAATGTGCTTTTGACATCCATCTGATATAGTTTGATGGATTGATTTACAGCAAACGAAACAAGTAAGCGAATAGATTCTAACTTGACGACTGAAGCAAAGGTTTCATTGTAGTCAATGCCTTCTTGTTGACTATAACCTTATGCCACCAGTCGTGCTTTGTTTCTGACTACTTCTCCTTTTTCGTTCAGTTTGTTTATGAATACCCATCTTGTTCCAATAACATGAGTTCCTTTAGGCTTTGGGGCAAGATCCGAGACATCATTCTTTGAGAATTGATCCAGTTCTTCTTTCATTGCCAGAACCCATCCATTGTCTTGAAGTTCCTCATCACAGTAAGTAGGCTCGATTAGAGATACTAATCCTAGAGGAGTTTCTTCAGATACTTTGAATGTTGACCTAGTTGTAACAGGTTCATCCCTGTTTCCCAGAATCAAATCTTCATAGATGTTAGGGAGACTTCTTGATCTTTTCTGGATAGTTGAAACTTCAGTTGTATCTGGACTTTGTTTCTTAGATTCTTCTGATGCTTTAGTCTTTTCGTTAGAGCCTACAAGAGTTATCTCCAAATCTGCAAGTTTCTCAACTAGCTTTGACTTTTCAGGGTCAAGCTTATCATCAAATCTAACATGTATTGATTCTTCCACAGTTTTGGTTTTTGTGTTGTATACTCTATATCCCTCAGAGCATTCTGAGTATCCTAACATAATACCTTTTTGTGCTTTTGAATCAAACTTGCTCAGATGTTCTTTAGTATTGAGAATAAAACAAGAGCATCCAAAAGGATGGAAATAAGAAATGTTGGGTTTTCTTCTCTTACACAGTTCATAGGGAGTCTTTTCTAGAACAAGTCTTATAGAGATTCTATTCTGAATATAACACGATGTATTTACTACTTCAGCCCAAAAGTGTTTAGCCACATTTGTTTCATTGATCATGGTTCTGGCCATTTCTTAGAGTGTCCTATTCTTCCTTTCTACAACTCCATTTTATTGTGGAGTTCTAGGGCAGGAGAAATCATGGGATATTCCATTAGAGTCAAACAGTTCTTCAAAGAACTTATTTTTGAATTCGCCACCATGATCACTTCTGACTCTGATAATTTTAGAGTCAAATTCATTTTGCACTTTAGAACAGAAGCTAGTGAATATAGAGTGAGACTCACTTTTGTGCTTTAGGAATTTTACCCATGTCCAGCGACTAAAATCCTCAACAATGACTAGTCCATACTTATTTCCATTGACAGATGCTGTCTTAACAGGCCCAAAAAGGTCAGTGTGAAGAAGTTCCAGAGGCTTCGAGGTGGAAACAACATTTTTCTTTTTAAAAGATGTTTTAGAAAATTTTACTTTCTGACATGCCTAACACAAAGCTTCTGAAGAAAACTTCAGCTTAGGTAGACCTTTGACTAACTCGAGTTTATTTAGCTAAGAAAGTTTTCTCATGCTAATCTGGCCCAAGCGTCTATGTCATACCCATTTCTGTTCGTGAACAGACATCAAGCATTTTACATTTTTCTCTTTTAGATCTGAAAGATTTATTTTGTAAATGTTGTTTTTCCTCTTGCCAGTGAATAGAATTGTTCCATTGTTCTGATTAATTGCTTTACATGTTTTTTGATTGATGATTACATCATAACCGTTATCACTTAATTAGCTTATTGATAACATGTTATGCATTAATCCTTCTACGTAGAGAACATCAGATATAGAGGGAAGAGTTCCATCACCAATAGTTACGGAGCCTATGATTCTTCCTTTTTGATTTCCTCATAAACATACAAAGCCAACATCTTTAAGTTCTAGGCTTTGGAACATGTACTTTCTTCCCGTCATGTATCGCGAGCATCCAGAGTCCAGGTACCGTGATTGGTGTCTTAACTCTGTTGCATAAGATATCTGCAACATAAACAATTTTATCCTTTACTACCCAGAATATTTTGGGTCCTTTGTGATTAGTTTTCTCAGAGTTTCTTAGAACTTTGGGTTTTCTTGCATTATCAAAATGTTGTGCTTGTGCATGTGTGTAGTGATAAGAAAAAGGAGATTGGGGTTTGTCATCTGTCGAAGTTTTATCTTTACTAGGATCATACCCTATTCCTCTTTTATTATTCTGACCGACTCCATAAATCATGGATGCCATTCTGCTTCTTTCTATCCCATTTTTCATAAATTTTTTAAAAGATTTTTCATATTTATATATCATTGTGTTAGAAGTTTGTGGGGCTTGAGATAAAGCTTCTTCAAGTTTTAAACATTGTTTATTTGTGGAGTCTCTTTCTTTTGTCAGAGTTAGATTTTCATCTTTTAGTTCTGAAATTATCATCTCAAGCTTATCACATTCTTCGAAGGTTCCTTCAAGAACCCTTTTTAGTGCTTTAAATTTTTGTTTAAGTTTTTGATATAAGTTCAAAGATTCAGAAAGGCATGATTCAAGGTTAGAGCGAGAAAGATCAGAAAATACCTCTTCAGGATCAGATTCTCCATCTGATGTGTTTCCAGAGGTGGTAGCCATGAATGCAACATTTTCCTATTCTTCAGAGTCTGATTCAAAGGAATCAGATCCACTGTCGTCCCAGGTGGCCATCAGTCCCTTTTTGGTCTTGAAGGAGCTTTTCTTGAAACTTTCTCTTCTGGAGCCTTCCTTCTTCAGCTTTGGACATTCGTTTCTGTAATGACATGTTTCCTTACATTCATAACATGTTATTTCTTTATTAGATTTACCTCTGGAAGTTGATTCTGAGCGATCTCCCTTGGGTCTTGGTCTTCTAAAGTTATTATTCCTTTTTCTCCATAGTTATTTTACTCTTCTGGTCAGAAGGGATAACTCTTCTTCATTATCAGAGTCTTCCTTTTCAGAGTCTTCATTGTCTTCCTCTTCAACTTGGAAGGCTTTGTTCCTTTCTGCTTTGCGTCTTTTAGATCTGGACTTTAGTGCTACAAATTTGATCTTCTTTTGAGGCTCATCTTCCTCAAGTTCTATCTCGTGACTTCTGAGTGAACTAACAAGTTCTTCAAGGCTGATATTGTTCAGATCCTTTGACAATTTTAATGATGTGACCATGGGCCTCCACTTCTTTGGCAAGCTTCTGACTATCTTTTTGACATGATCTGCAGTTGTGTAGCCTTTGTCCAAAACCTCGAGTCCTGCAATTAAAGTTTGAAATCTAGAAAACATTACCTCTATAGCTTCATCGTCCTCCATCTTGAAGGCTTCGTACTTCTGAATTAGAGCCAGAGCCTTTGTCTATTTGACTTGATAATTTCCTTCGTGAGTCATCCTTAGGGAGTCAAGTATTTCTTTAGTTGTTTCCCTGTTGGTGATCTTTTCATATTCATTGTAGGAAATGGCATTCAGCAGTATTGTTCGGGCTTTGTGATTGTTTTTGAAGTCGCGCTTCTGATCATCTTTCATCTTGCTTCTGGAAATGGCAACGCCAGCGTCAGATACAGGAGGTATGTAGCCAATAGTAACTATGTCCCACAGATCAACATCCTATCCCAGAAATAAACTTTCAATTCTATCTTTCCAGTAATCAATTTTTATCCATTAAAGATTGGAGGTTTAGCATTGTAACTATCTCTTTCATTGGTGTTGGCCATAGTGTTTTTCTCATGCTGGATCTCTCTACATTGTTAAGTGTTTGATTAGAAAATCAATAACAGAGCCAAAGCTTTGATACCAATTGAAGGTATAGAAAAACAAGAAAGAAGGGTTTGAATTGTTTTATAAGAATAAAAACTTTTTCGAATTGAGACACACGCAAAAACAAAAGAAATCAACACAGAATTTTATACTGGTTCGCTTGAAATTCAAAGCTACTCCAGTCCACCCGGCCAAGGTGATTTCGCCTTCAAAAAGGACTTAATCCACTAATCTTGAAAGATTACACAACCAACCGTCTAAGAGAATAATGATCCCTTAGCCCTCTCAAGTTTTCAGACTTCACAAGTCACTTAAGGAATTATCTTAGCAATAATATGTTTACAATAATGCATAGTGTTTCTAACAATAAGCAGATATTACACAAGATAAGAATAGGAAATATTCCCACGTTAGAGCAACATCTCGTGAGAGAGAGAATAATGATTGGAGGAAGTATTGTATTCTCGTGTGTTTTAGGTATTTTCTTTGGGTGGCGTTCCATCCTTTATATAGGAGAGTGAGAAGACCATTGGGTGATGTTGATGTTAGAATCTTGGGCGTTGATGAATGATTAATGTAATTAATCTTCGTTTTCTTTCCAAAGCAATATTTGGAGTGCCCTAACATCCTTGTAAAAATAGTTTCTTTCCATAAGCGAGTTTCTTCAAGTTTAAGCTTTCTGAATCAAGAATCCTAGAGTCAGAGTCTTCTTTGAGCAATGGCGACTTCAGAGGATGCTTGTTGCTGACTATCTTCAGAGTTTCTCTTTACTTGACTTTATCAGAGCGTACGTCTTCAGATTCTAGAGTCATTCTTCCACTTCAGAGTTTCTGACTTCTTTAGTTTAGCTTGCACTTGCGTTTGATCAGACTCAGAGCTTCTGGTTGCGTATCTTCTGAGTGGTATCTTAGTGCTTGATTCTATATTTGATGATTGTCTATCTTACTGGTTTGATTAGAGTCCTGCACACTTAGAAATATTTCGTTAGGGTACCATTTTTGTTTCATCCTTTGTTATCATCAAAATCTTAGAGATACATTGTAGAACTAAATTTGTCCTTACAGTATGTACTCCATACATCACAAAAACTTCCCTTCCAAATTAAGCCTCCTTAGTTTTCTAACAAGTAGTACTGATGTGGCCCTACCCTCCATGGTTAAAACAAGTCGAGTTATTACTCCTGCATTTATCAATACGGTGACTTGTCCTCCCACACTTGAAGCGTTTTGGGTCTACCCTCTTACACTCAGCAGCACGACGACCTGACTGTCCGCACTTGAAACATCTCACAGAAGCAGGAGTCCGTCCCCGACTTTTCTCTTTCCCACCTGCACCATTATGCTGGAACTTCTATTTTCTTCCTTCAACTAGAGCCATCACTTGAAATTTTTTCTCAATCACACGATCAATCCTGCCATCAATTCCTTTATGCATAACCAGTTTAACCAATTATAACTAGTAGAGAAAAAGAACTGAAAAAGCATCAACCATGTTTGCACACATGTCGCGTACTAGGGACTCAACAACATTTAAAAACATGGTTGGTGGACCAACATGCTCTGATACCAACTATGTAACACCCTATTTACCTTGCGCATAAATACATATTAAAGTAAGATTACTCACAGAATTAATAGGATATCACACATTCTCTTTTCAAAACATACATGCCTTGTAACACTTTATCAAATAAAACAACAATCAACACCTTCACTTAGAGTGTCATCGCATGCTCACTTTCACTTAGGGTATCATTGTAGTGGAAAATTTAATAATAAAGCATGGATTAATTAAATAATTTAAAATTCAAATTCACTTTATGGCATAGCTAAACTCATAAATGGAATCTCCTCAAAATATAAAAATATCAAACATGAGAGTGTACATTAACTCTCTAATGAAAATACAAGAAACAAATTCAGAAACATTCCCCAGCGTTACATATCAGAGCATGTAAACTATAACACAAAAATGAAAAACAACTTCATGCCTTCCTATGACTCTAAGCAGCTACTCAGTTTCCTCATTACCTTTACTCTGAAGAGGAGTATAGACCACAACAATAAGAAAGGGGTGAGAAATCACAAATAATAATAGCATGCATATACTACAAGTAGGATATCAAACAAAATATGTTCTACACAATCTCATTCACAGTATATCACAATATATTCTAAAACCCAAACTTATCAACCAATCACAACTCAATAATTATGCATACAACTCATTATGCAATGTTACTGGAGTAATGCAACTCTATGCATATGCATTTGGTACCAAATCAATATTCGATTCTCTATGGAAACTGGGTCTCAATCTTTTCGAACCCATGAGCCCCTCTCTAAGCTTGGGACAAGCCAGGTGTCCCCTCTCTAAACTAGAAAACATGTCTCTTGACACAACTCAATGATGAGAACCCTCTCTGATCTTCAAGCCCCTTTTTTGAACTTTGGACAAGACATTAGTCCCTTCTCTGAACTAGCAGGCATGCCTCTTGACATGACTCAATGATTTATAAGTATATCATTAAATCGATATGTTAAGACCCCTCTCTGATCCTAACATAATGCATTGACAACTCTAGTAATTCCCTCTCTAGATTACATCATAATTACAATCACAAAATACACAATATAATATAATTAAATGCAACACAACTATACAATCATTCTCCTCATCCAAGATATTACTCATACATGCAATAACATAATAGTCATAAATATCACCTTAACACATAATGACATCATCACAATCTTATTTCACACGATAAGATCATTCATCATACTCAATAATCAATCAATGTCACGATATCACTAAATAACAACAAACAACAATAATTTCATATATCTAAATTCATAAGCATTTATTCATGTTACTCCACCAAAACAATGACACATCATTGTATAACCATAACGATTCTCTAACCGATCACATAAGTCATCACAAACATTGCCACAGTAGGTAGATGATTATAATTCTAATAGTTCATGAATCATCATCGTGTGATAGTTTTGTGCATTAGCTTTCTAATGCTTCAAACCACACCTCAATCTGAGTCACGAAACTCAAGTTACGCTTGAAAACGTCTCACTTGGTAAAAATCCAGGGAGCTGCTACGGCCACCTGTAGCACTCCCCATCCAAAAACCCTTTTTTGGGCATGCCTCTAGTACAAAAACCAGAGGGCAATTACAGCCACCCGAAGCACGTGCTACGATACGTAGCAGAGCCTAGAAAAACCCAATTTTCTCGTGATTTTGTGCGATCGCTCTTGTTTTTCAATCGTTCATTTGACTCCAAACCCTAAGTTTTAACCTCTAACGGTTCCAAAACATGCCATACATCATTATACCTAAAAACATATAAATTTTTACTATTTCTTAACATCTAACTTAATAATACATCATTTATCTATGACTAACATGCAATTCACTCTACCTTAGATTTCCATAAATTGATATTGAATTGGACAACTTCTATGAGCTTCCTCTTCAAATTTTTAGCTTTTTCTCTTTCTCTCATTTTTACCTCTTTTCTACGTATGTTAGATGGTTTCTCTAAAACCTAGTTTTCTCCCTATTCTTATAATATATAGTCCCCCATCACCTAGTTTTTTCCCAACTCATTACTAGCTTCTCTATTTTCACCACCTATTTTCTCTAATTCTCATAAATGACCCAATTTTATCATTTTACTATTTATTTAATTAATTGGAATAAAACATTATTTAATTTGGTAATTTGTAAACAATTAAACTAAACTCTTACTCTCTCTATACCTCTATTCCAAGGATACTAACCCCTACAATCACACAACAATAATTTAAAAAACCCCAATTAATCAAATAAAATTCCAAATAGTCTAATTAAATTAATTAATCGAATTTGGGAGTGTTACAGACCTCTCATACCTATGTCAATTTGATCTTTCCCTCTGTCATTGCTACTACAAAAGGATTGATAATCATTTTAAGGAATAAAAATAGGCATTAGAGACTAAGAGGATTCAGATTGGTTGTTTGTAACCTTGTAAAGCATGTTGTGTGTTACCATATGGATTATGGCTAATGAAGAAAGATGATGATAACCTTGCCAAGCCTTATGTTTGTTGCCGTAGGTATTAAGGCCATTGAAGGAAGATGTTTGAAAATGTTGATTGAACTCGTTCTAGTAGTTCGAGACAGAGTGACCAAATTTGGACCAAATGGTGCATTGGATGCTAGAATTGGAGAATCGACCCCCTATACCTTCGCCAATTGGACCTTTTCTTATGTTATTTCTACCGCGAAAGGCTTTATAATCACTTTTAAATATTAGAAGTAGGGATTAGAGACTAAGAGAACTCAAAGATGGCAGTTTGTAAGTCATCATAAGGTGGATGAGGAGATGCAATATGATTTAGATTAAGAGACACTAAATCAGGAACTAAATTCTTTTTAAACTTGGTGAGACAAAGCTCGTGAGAAACTAATACAATTTATACCTTATCAAGGTCCATAACACCAAACTTTCGTTCGATAATAGAAACAACCGGTGCATAATCAACATACAAACCTTCAAATATCACATCTACTTGATGAGAGCATGAAATTGGATCACCAATAAAAGCTAGGGCATCAACAGTTGCACGAATCTTGAGGAGATAATCCTGAATAGTCAGATTGTTGATTGTAATATCACATAGTTCCACTTTCAATTGACAAGCTCGTGCACATGTTTGCTTTTGAAAATAGCTAAACAACTTAACCCATAGTTGATTCGCATGCGAATAACCTAAAACATGAGAGAGGATTTCATTGGAAAATGTAGATTGAAGCCAAGACAACAAGATTTGATCCTTTTGAATCCACATTGAGTACACGTGATTAAAAGATCCAAAATTATGAGATGCATCACCAAGAAACTGAGGAGGAATTCACGCGCAAACAATAGACTCTATGAGATTATGTGCATTGATGTAAGGTTCAACTTATTGACACCAGAGGTAACAATTATTTTCATAGAACTTTTTTGAAATTTTGAAGGAAAATTGAGACGATGTAGATCATCACTCGCCGATGATGCTACCGACACCTAAGTGGTTGAAACATGAGTTGAAGATAGCAACGACACCAGCGGTGGAGAAGTCATGGTCGAATATGGTGTTAGAAATATTATACCATGTTAGAAATTGATAGTTTCACTATTCATACTTTAGTTGTAACTAACTTTTTTTTATTATGAATTGATTGATTACAAAATACTACAAGTGATTCCATTTATAGTAACAATCAGTTGATCTGCTATTGCATGCTAAATTACAGACTAAATTGAAAATTATTAGTCATGGTAGTTAGAGCTACCCTAAGCTAACATATCTCTAATAAAAGACAAACCATTTTAAAGAATGTGATATAATGCGGAAAATAAAAGGAGATAGGGAATGAAAAGTGTACCCCAAATATATAGTTGTTCAACTCATGCGTCCCTTATAGCTTAGTCCACTCTTAACTGGTTTCACCATTGAAAATTATAAGGTCTTCCACTATTTTTAAAGTTAATATACAAGTATTTTGATACAATAAATTTTCATCAATCTAAACACTACAAGTCCAATACTTCAGCCTGTTGGAGAATTGCCATCCAAGGCGCAGCGGAATTTAAAAATTTCTCCATTTAGTGACCCTTACGAATGGGCATGATCAGTGATAGAATCGTTACCTCTTGTGGCGATTCAAACCTTTGGTGCAGATCTCTGATAATGATCAAAACCTTTGATACAGATCCACGGGGCAATCACGAACGTTGAACGATGACAACGTCTCTACTCAGTCCACACGAACGGATTCCTTCAATCGCAGTGCTAGCTGTTATGAATGAAGGCTTTGAGTGAGAGAGAGATACGAAATTCCAACTCTTCAGTTGTGTTGTCTATCTCAGTGAGTGACAATGCTTCTACCCAAGGGGTTCTATTTATAGAACCACTTGTGTGGGCTTCAAGCCAAAAAGCCCACTTAAGTGCATTTTGGCCCATATCTCATAATATGCCAAAATCACTTAAGTATTTGGTACCTTACCATATTTCGTATTCTACTTAAGTACACCGTACCTTACGATGTTCCTTAATTATTCTATCTCTCATCAATCCGTCCTTTGTGTGTGACCCTATAGGTTTTCGCGGCGTTGGCAATTATATTAAATCACGCATTTAACATAATAAACAGTGAGCGGTATCTAGCAACACATCACTGCTACCCAAGTCACGAAAATGTCATGTGATCTGAAAAAACCTCTTGTGATAATAATTATGTGTATAATTACCCCTTTGCCCTTATGTCTATATTGAACACAAGGTATAGACCGTGTCATCCTTGTCCAGTTCAATATTGGGCCCATAGACATTTATCCTGTTACGCAGGATGGGCAAATTCCATCTAGGACACTCATGTCCCTCGGCATGCTTTGTGGAGTACCCATCAACTGTCTTTATGGTTATCCAGTTACGGACAACATTGGATCAGCAATAAAGCACTCGACTCTACATCTAGGATCCATAGTGGTTTCAGGTCGAAGAGTGGTATACACTATTATCACCATGAGAATAACTTATGACACTTTGCATAACTTTCTATATAGTATTCTCATAGCGGGTCAATCCGGTATAAATATTACTCCTAATATTCATACCTATGTTTAAGACTTGATAACTCCTTATCCATGATCCATGAGATGTGATCATCAGTCTACAAATATAATAGTCTTAATGCTTTAATGTTATCCCACTTCACACTAAAGCTCGACTACGGATACTTTAAGAATAGTGTCCTTATGTTTAATGTGTTCTCATGATTAAGTCACACTTAATACATTAAACGGACTATCTATTCCAGGGAGTTTATTAATCAACCATAATAAAGAAAATGACTTTTATTATTAATAAATAATTCGATACAAGTACCAAAAGTATTGGCCTCTAGGGCTTACACCAACACAGCCAACACAGATCTAAATTGAATTTCCCTTTCGTTGAAGCAGATTACTCAAACTGCATGCATTCAAGATCTTCAATGATCTAGATCCAACAATCTTGCTAGACACAATAATCCCACTTCAATAATTCATTATGCAACAATATTTACTCGGCTCTACTGGTTCCTTGTTGAGTGATTGTTCTACCCACGAAAGATTGGATAACTCCCAGCTTTGTCATGCGGAAACTTATACTCAGTTCCACCGAAGTACTTCATAGAGTATAGAGAAACTCTTCACTTGCTGGAAGATCACTACCAGATACCATAGACAAAAAACATTATTTTTCATAATACACACAACAAAACTACATACACAAAAAAATTACCTTCCCTAATGTACACTGTATCTACCTCTCACACTCAATCTTTAGAGTTGATCTCCACAATAATGGTTTCTTGGTACGAGTTGGAAGATGATGAAGGGTATATAAATAATATCATACATTATAACTTGGACCTCAGAATATCAACATTCTAGGAATTTTTTCACAAGGTTGAATCAAGGAGGAGGTGTGCTTATGAATGGAGAAACTCATAGTTTTCTCAAGCTTTTTGAAAATATGGTATGGAGCTCAATAGATTTCAGTCTAGAAGAATCTCATTGTTAGACTTCTTTTCAAGATTAATAATCCTTGAGTTAGTTGAAAAATAACCAACTCAAAAATTTCAACCTTCGAAAGTCACACTAAAAGGGTTTAAATAGGATTTAATGGTTAGGCACGAAAAGGTGAAGAAAATACAAAATGATTTAAGTCAATTTATGAGATTATGATTTGAATCAAAGTAGTAAAATAAGGAATTTGACATTTTTATTTGAATCAGGATTTATGTCTATGATTTGAGTCAAGCTAAGGCATGATTTGAATCGTAGCTGTATTTTAAAATATTTTATGAATACATGATTCGAGTCCAAAGTCTTGTGATTCGAGCAATGAGTGTTGTGATTCAAATCACACACATCCCTGATTCGAATTAGGCTGACAAAACTAAATTTCAAATTTCTTGTTGATGTTGCATTCAAATCACTAGAAGTTATAATTTGAATCAAGCTTTACAAAAAACCCTGATTTAAACTTTTAAACTTGAGATTTAAGCTACAGTCAACACTTTGACTTAGACCAAATTACTTAGGCTGAAAACACATTGCCATGGGTTCAAAACTACTTTATTAAATGTAAGGGTATCTCAAAGGTACAAATCTAGTCGAATAAGTGAAATAAAAGTATTACAAAAATTATAAATAGCGATAAATCAAATTATACACATATCAACTTTAAAATAAGTACGAAGTCATCATGAGTGAAAGAAATCTATCTCTCGTGTAATTTACATTCAAGACCATTTAAAGCGACCTTGTCCTTGAAGTAGAATGCCTTGACGTGATTAGGGTTAAATTTTTTACTCAACGCCAAAAAGATCAACAATCCATTATTCTCAAACGGCTTCATGAAATTAATTTCCACTACAACTTCGATTTCCTTAGGGACAAATATTTAGCTTCATGAGGTTTTTTCATGAATTTCTCAACATATTTCTTATGTTCTTCCTCAAAAATCAAGTTGCTCACTTTAAGAATCAGAGTAACTAGGTTTTATGAAGAAGAAGCAAAACTAGAAGTAGCTGAGGGATTACCTGGAGAAACTATCTTGACCCTTGGCCTAGGTGAATCTTTATGATCTCTGACCTTAATGTGTTTACCCTTTTGAATCTTAGGAGGATTGGATGATGAAATGTTGAATTCTAATTTGTTTTGTCGGAGAAGTTTGCTCGACAGAAGCAAGGAAGTGTTGAACCACCTAGTGTGTTGAGTTGTGTTAGTGTGTCGAAGTGTCAAAGCATATTACTTCATACAGGATTTCGACTTATTCGACTAGATTTGTACCTTTGAGATACCCTTACATTTAATAAAGTAGTTTTGAACCACCTAGTGTGTTGAGTTGTGTTAGTGTGTCGAAGTGTCAAAGCATATTACTTCATACAGGATTTCGACTTAGGCCTATTTTAGTAGTGTTATCTATTTTGGGCTTTTATAGTTTTGGCCTTTGGCTTGAGGTCCAAGTTAACCTAAATCTATAAATAGAGGGAGTAACCCTTATTCTTGTAATACAATGAATAGAGTATTCATAACATTGTAATTAACAATATTTTGTAGTTGCAAAGTGAATAAGAAGTTTTCCATAATTTGTGGGCAGAGAGAAACTCTACAAAATTTTAATTCTTCTCCTTCATCGTTCTTTACTTTCTTTCTTTATCCATTGTTATTTTCTTTTTCATTGTCATTGTGTGGGTGATAACAATCTTGTTCATCAAGATTGATTGAAATTCTCCATAGATTTTGGGGGATTTCCAACATCTGGTATCAAGAGCTTTGGTTAAACGATTTGTGGGATGAAAATCACCATGGCAACGAATTATCCAAACGTGTATTTTCCAGCAAATATTCTGATTCTCAAGAACAACAAGTATGAGAATTGGTGCAAGCAGATAAATGTTATGTTCTGTTATCAAGATCTTTAAGATCTTGTGAAGGAAGGAGTAGCAACGCTTGCAGAAGCCACGACGGATCAAGAAAAGGCTGCACATAAAGAATTGAATAAGAAATATTATAAAGCTCTTTTTATAATCCATCAATATATTCATGCATATAACTTTGAAAAGATTAGTGACGTAGAGCCAGCGAAAGAAGCATGGGAAATTCTGGATAAATCGTTTGGAGGCGCGGAGAAGGTGAGGTTACAAACTCACAATAAAATGTATGAATTGCTTCAGATGGAAGACAATGAAAGCATAACAGATTTCTTCACCAAGTTTACAAAACTGGTGAATCAAATGAATGTTGTGGAGAAGTGTTTACTTCAAGATCTGTTGTTGGAAAGATCTTGAGGTCGTTGGCTCCAAAGTCTGACCACGTGGTAGTAGCCATAGAAGAGTCGAAAGATTTGTCAAAAATGAAAAAGGAATAGCTTCAAGGGAGACTTGAATCTCATGAACAAAGAATGATTGAAAGAGCTGCTGGAAAGTCGAAGAGTGATATGACTTTGCAGGCTCAATTAGTAAAAGAAAGAAAAGGCAAAGGAAGATGGAATGGCAACAAAGGCAGAGGAGGCTATAACAATTCTACTGTTCGAAATCACCAAGAAGGAAACTGGTTGAATCAGAGAAAAACCTAGAACCAAGGCAATCAAAGATGTGGTGTTGTAGGTAGAGGAAGAGGTGGTGGTCAAAAGCCAAACAAGAGTCACACACAGTGTTACAATTGTCAAAAGTATGGTCATTATTCTAGTGATTGTCCAGAAAAGCAGAAGAATCAAAAAACTTATGCAAAGCTGGCAAAACTTGAAGAAGAAGAAACGTTGCTGATGGTTACAACAAGAGATGAAGAGAGATTCAAGGACCAGTGGTACTTGGACTCAGGATGCTCATCATACGTGTCTGGAAGAAAAGATTGGTTTGTCAACATAAAACCCTCAATGAAGAACATGGTGAAATTTGCAAATGACAACACTCTAGAAGTTGAAGGTGTTGGTGATGTTTTGATTAGAGGAAAGATGGCAAAAGGTCAGTAATTTCAAATGTGTTGTACATACCAGGCATGAATAGCAGTTTTCTCAGCATAGGAAAGTTAATCAAAAATAACTACAAGGTGTCGATTGAAGAGAAGATGATGAGAGTTCTCGACTCAAATGGAAGGTTTATCTTGAAGGCTCCAATGTCTTAGAATAGAACCTTCAAGGTTGAACTAAATGTCATGGAGCATGTGTGCCTTCCAACTGCAGCCAACAGAGATGAATGGATATGGCATTATAGACTTGGCCATCTCAATTTCAAAGAAATCAGAGATTTGAAGAGAAGAAATATGGTTTTAGGATTACCATAAATCGACATTTCAAATGAAGTGTGTGAAGAATATGTGCAAGTGAAGCAGCATAAGAATAACTTCAGTAATGATGCAGAAAGCAGGTTGAAGGAAATTCTTGAAGTCATATACTTTGATGTATGTGGTCCTCTCTAGGTGGATTTGATTGGAGGTAAGAAATACTTTTTTACTTTCATAGATAAATTCAGTCGAAAACTGTGGTCTTACCTGATCCAGAAGAAAAGTGAAGTGATCGAGGTATTTGCCAAGTTTAAATCTATGGTCGAAAGACAGAGCGGTCGAAAGATCAAGATTTTGAGAACTGATGATGGTGGAGAATATGTGTCGAAAGATTTCGATGCATTATGGGTGAAAGAAGGGATTGTGCATGAGGTGGTGCCATCCTACACTCCACAGCAGAATGCATTCGCAGAAAGGAAGAATAGAACCATTATGAATATGGTTACAAGTATGTTGAAAGGAAATCATCTACCTAAAGAATTATGGGGAGAAGTTGCGTCGACTATGATTAGTTTGAAAGACGCACAAAAGGTCCTAAAAGGTTTGAATGAGTGTTAGTTCTTTTTAGTTTTTGAAATTTTAAGTCAATATGATTAGATTCATTTACAAGTTTGATTTAAGAAAAGAGTTTGAAAATGCAATGGCATAAGGCCAAAGTTTCTAATTTGCAATCAAGTCTAAGTTTAGATATCACAAACAAAGAATATTTTTTAAAAGGAGGGAGAGATTTGAAATTTAAGAAGTGGGGAGGAGATGAAGAGACTAATCCTAAGCAAAAATTTAAAAGTTAAGAGTTGAAAAGATCTGACCAATGGGATGCAATCCAATAGACAATAATGTCATATAGAAACCCAAATTTCCCTTGGACTTTAGAATCAAGCAATATCAATACACAAATAGCAAGATGAAGAACAAGGCATCAAATAAAGATAGCCACATCCAAGCTTAGCAACGTCCATGATCTTCTTCATAATCTCCCATATATATATATATATATATATATATATATATATATATATATATATATATATATATATATATATATATATATATATATATATATATATATATATATATATATATATATATATATATATATATATCAAATGAATTTAGAAATAGGCATTAGACACAGGTTCAAAGTAACAGCTTCATTAAAATCATGTTGCAGATGAACTCAAATGGATCTTCAATATTTGCATCAGATGAAAGTTCACTTCACAAGAACTTGGTTTCATGAAAGTTGGCATTGGCCAAGTCCTTTTTGCATAGGGAGTGTTGCCTAATTCTAAGTCCAATGTCTCAGATCAAATTCAACAGTCCACACAAATGTCTTTTAAGGTTTTTGTTGTTATTATGTACATTAAGGTCAAAGGACCACAAATATAAACAAGTATAGACAATCACAATATAATCACAAAGTATGGCTCAAGTGAGCAAAGTGAAAATTGCATTAAAATAAACAAGTTAAATGGTACGAATAATAGCAAATGAATAAAGACTTGAATTTAAAGTGCATAAAAGTAAATGACTTGAAATTAAATGTTAGTTGTTAGTTGATTAGAAGTTAGTATTGTTTTTGCTTTTTAATTATTTAAGTAATTCTTTGGAGAACACTCAACCCTCTATTCACAAGCATGGATTCTTGAACCAAGACATCTTCCAAAGGAAGGAAAAAAGGCCAAGTTTCCACATAATTCCATGAAAGGGGGGAGACTTACAATCTCACTTACTAGAATGATATACCTTTTGTGTCAAAATTTAGCGTTATGTTAAGCGATCATAATTGGACTTATGTAGAAGTCACAACTATTTGAGGTCGGGCAATAGAAATTTTAGTGTTAACGCATGTTAGAGATATGGTATTATGAACCATACTCCTAAAACATATCACGCTTAAAAGAAAATGCAAAAGGGGTGGACCTTATCTCATCCATACTTAAGTTGATTTTGCAATCAACTAGCCTTAGGATATAGAGATATCATAGGTCCATGAAATGAATGAGAAAAGAATGGGATTGAGATGAAGAGTGAGGAAAAATGTAATCAACACAAATTGGTCAAAGAAGGACTTTTATCAAATTAAAATCATTCATTCATTTTGGGAGATGAAATGTACCTTTCATCAATCCCCTAAATTCAATGATTTTAACTCAACAAAGTCAAGTTAACCTGGACCAAGGCCCAATAACAAAAGTCAAACTCAACAAGTCAATACAAATAGCTCCACACAATTTATTTGCAATTAAACAATTAAAATCAATTAAAAAATGCATTAAATTAAATTATGGTTGGTCAAAATCCTAAAACCTCATCCAAACACCAAATAAATGGTCATGAGATTTATCATAGGTCAAAGGACCTTGGAGAAAAAATTTCATTATTTTTGGAAACTTAAAAGTATTTTTAAACAATTAAAAATATGCACAAAAACAATTAAATCATGAAAAATATTAATAATGATCCAAAAAATAATTTCAATTCAGAAAATGAAAGAAAAATTTATTTAAATTTTTTTGGTGAAAGTCTCATATTTTTAGATCAATATTAAAATTAATATGAATTAATGAAAATTAGAAAATGCTAAAAAACGTGGACCACTTGATCTCCGTCATTAATTGAGGTGGCATATCAAGTGGATCTCAGTGTGTGTTCCACAATAGACCTAAGTCAATGCGCTGCAGGGATGGTAATTAAAACCAAGGCGTGAGATTAAAACAAACTGAGAGGATCTTATGGTCTGAGACATGCCAACGCACCGCTAGAGCTACAATTCCAGTCTTCTTCTCCGGTGGACCTCACCGGACTGGTCCACCCTGAACCATCACAAAAATAAAAAAGGAGGACATGAATTTAAATTAAAAATGCTTAGGAGCTTGAATCTGGCCTCAATTTCATATAACTTCAAGTATATTGAAAGATACACGGAGTTGAAATTTGAGGATCATGATCCGAGTTGCTTCAATTTGACCTCAAAGCAACTCAATCTTGTTGCCTACATTGGTAGGACTTCAAACAACCCAAAATCAAGAAGAATTATGGAGAATTGAGTGAGAATCAAAGAAATTAAAAAATGAGAAAATCACCTCCACTGCAGGTTTAGATGGCCACGATTTTGCTTCCAACTTCACTTAGCCTTGCTCTGGATGCTTGATAGAGTAGAATTGAATAAAAAAGGAAGCAGGAATCTTGGAGATTTGAATCTCAAAATAGTGGAGATTCAAACTCGATTTCCAATGGAAATCTTCAAGGTTATCCTTTGAATGAGAGGGTTTAGGGCTGAAGATTCAAAGCCGGTGCGCAAGTGTGCTTAATTCTGATCATGGAGGGTTTTATTTATAGCCAAAGCATTTGATATTTGCACACTTGTTTCAAAACTCCAAAAATAGAAATTTCCTTTGCATGGATGCATGGGGGTGTGATAGGCCTATGTAATCATTCAATAAGGTCCAAGGTCGTGTACAAACATTGCTGAAGTCATGTTAGCAAGCCATGCATTTGTGTATGGAAGATGCAAGTTCAATTATGCCAAATGGTGATCCAACTTTAAGCCATGCGTAAGTCACTCATACTTTGTCCAAATGGGATGAAATTAGACGTTTTGGAAAGTTTAGACCAAGAGGAACAACTTTCATGTTGAACAAGTTTTCGTTTGAAGCTTGGATCATGATGAATTTTGATGTGGAAGTTTGGAAGATCAAACATATCAAAAAAAATTCTAAGTACCAAGCCATATGTTCACTTCTTCCACCTTGAGTAACTTTTTCTATGGGCTTCAAATGAGAAACGTTCCTTCATAAAAGTTATATCTCTCTCAAAGGCCTTCAAATTGGTCATAAATTTGACCTTATTTGGATTTGTAATGAAGGAGTTATGTATTTTAGAAGTTGAGGAAAACCACTTGTTCAATGGCATTGGTCCAAATTTGACCTCATATCACATGCATTTAAAAGTTGAATTTTCTCTTCCTCCAAACATGAAAGTTGAAGTAGACATCTTGAATTTGATCATGCAACTTGAGTGGCTTTCATATCATAAAAATTGAGCAAGTTATGGTCTTGGGAAGTTAACTTTCAAATTAGGGTTTAGACAAAATGACCTATAATCTTTCACCATAAAAAATGACTTTCCAGGAAAAACTAGCTTTAGAACTAAACATGAAAGTTGTTTGGAATGTCATTTAGAGTAACGTTTCTCTTGTAATCATTTTCATATGATAAAAAGTGTAGGAGATAGGGTCTAGGGAACCCCAATTTTGATCAGTTAAATTCCTCTGGTCAACCACCATGAACCAACTTGCTAGCTTACTATTATCTTAACTTTTGGGGCTAATGGAGGATCATATATGCATAAGATGATGAAATATGAAGTACCCCTTGAAATATTTGATAAATGGTTGAAGAAGCTTATTGAAGAAGTTATACAAGATACCCAAATGAATTAGGGTTTCCAAGGCAAACAAACTCCAAACTCTTGATGAGTTCTTGATCAAAATAACATGTGAAGATCATGAGGGTCCATATATGATACTTAGAGCCATAGTAAACCAATTTTTGATTGAAATCCTTGCAATGAGGGTCTTAAACCCTAGATGTGAGCTTGATAGAGTATAGATGAACATGTGCACTACCTACAAAAGAGTTAAACTATACAATGACATACTTTTGGTATTTTGGTTAGTAAATGATAAAATACAAAGTATGATACAATCAAATGGTTCTTGGTGATCTCTCCCAATGCAAACCCAATGAATGAAGGGTGAGGAGGATGCCAAGATGTGATCCCAATGCTAATGCATATGATGAGAATAGGATGAGAGATCTTAGGGTCAAAATTGGGGTCTTAAAACTGCGACATATATCCTGAACAGATGTCCAACGAAGAAGCTAGAAGGAATCACGCCAAAAGAATGTTGGTGTGGTGTCAAACCTAGCTTGAGTCATCTAAGGGTGTTTGGATCTATAGCACATAGACATGTGCCAGATCAGTTGAGAAGAAAACTTGATGACAAGTCGAGTCAGATGATCCTGATAGGGTATCATTCAACTGGAGGATACAAGTTATTCGACCCAGTGAATAAGCAAGTGGTGGTCAGCAGGGACATTATCATAGATGAGCTTAAGGAGTGGGATTGGACTGAGAATGTCAAGAAAGATTAAATGAGAATCTTTTGTGATGAACCAGCTAGTGAAGTCAAAAAAGAAGTTCGACAGGAAGAAGTCAGAGGTGAAGTAGGCCCAAGCAGACCTCAAAGAATAAGATACATGCCTGAAAGGTTACAAGAATGTGTGATTACATAAGATGATGTGGTCAATGAACAAGGTGAGTTGGTACATTATGCTTTCTACGCAGATGTCGAACCTGTCAATGCAACTGAGGCATTGAAAGATTCGAAGTGGATGAAAGCAATGGACAAAGAGCTGAAGTCAACCGAAGTCAACGACACTTGGTCACTTGTCAAATTACCCCAAGACAAGAAGGAAATCAATGTGAAGTGGGTATACAAGGTGAAGTTGAATCCCAGAGGAGAAGTGACTCGACACAAGGCAAGACTTATGGCGAAAGGATTTCTTCAGAAAGAAGGAATCGACTTTGACGAAGTTTTTATGCATGTTGCTAGGATTGAAACAATCAGGTTGGTTGTTGGCCTAGCAAACATGAACAATTGGCAGATGTGTCGGATGGATGTGAAATGTGCATTCCTTAATGGCACCTTAGAAGAAGAATTTTATGTTGCACAACCAGTTGGGTTTGTGAAATAAGGCGAAGAAAGAAAAGTGTATAGGCTGCATAAAGCCATGTACGGACATAAACAAGCTCCAAGAGCTTGGAAAAAGAAGATAGATTCCTTTATAAGGGAGAAGGAATTCGTGAAGTGCAAATCTGAACATGGAGTATATGTAAGAAGAAGCAAGAGTGAATTTCTTATAATATGCCTCTATGTCGATGACTCATTGATTACAGGTAGCTGCAAGAAAGAGATCGAAAACTTTAAAGGTGATCTTAACAAGTAATTCGAAATGTCATATCTGGGTGACATTTCATACTTCCTTGGCATCGAATTCTACTAGAGTGGTAGAGGTTTGATGATGCATCAAAGAAGGTATGCAGGAAAAATACTCAAGAGGTTTAGATGCAAGAATGCAACCCAACTTCGACTCCAGCTAAGCCTAAACTACAACTGTCGAAAGATTCAGATGAAGATGATGTCGACCCAACCCAATATATAAGACTTATTGGGTCACTTTGATACCTTTGTCATACAAGGCCTAACTTAACATAAGATGTAGGTATGGTGAGTAGGTTCATGTAGAAGCCAAATGTATCCCATCTAACAGCGGCGAAGAGGATATTAAGGTATCTGAAAGGAAGTCTCGACCATGACATTTTGTTTCCTGCAGCTGATGAAGGAAAAGAATGCAAATTGGTGGGATACACTGACTTAAGTCAGTGTAGTGATGCTGAGGATCGAAAATCCACAACTAGATATGTGTTTATGCTAGGTGGTGCACAAATTTCTTGGAGTTCGAGAAAGGAGCCAGTAGAGGCATTATCGTCATGTGAAGCAGAATACATAGTTACTTCTCTTTGTGCATGTCAAGCAACATGGATGGTGAATCTGATCAAAGAGATAATAGCGAAGAGTCATGGAGAAATTACCATGAAGATCGACAACATGTCAGCTATCAATCTGGAGAAGAATATGATAGCATATGGTCGAAGAAAGCATATTGAAATGAGGTTCCATTATCTTCGAGAGCATGTAGCAAGTGGGAAGATGAATGTGGAATACTGCAGAACTGAGAATTAGATTGCAGACATCATAACAAAGGGGGTGCAGGTCGAAGTGTTCAAAAGACTAAGAGCTATGATGAATGTAGTTAGCTTAGACACAATGAATTAGGTGGTGTGTTGAACTGCAATTCCTTGTGTCGAAGTAGGTTGCTCGACAAAAGCAAGGAAATGTTGAACCACCTAGTGTGTTGAGTTGTGTTAGTGTGTCGAAGTGTCGAAGCATGTTGCTTTACACAGGATTTCAACTTAGGCCTATTTTAGTAGTGTTAACTATTTTGGGCTTTTATAGTTTTGGGCTTTGGCTTGAGGTCCAAGTTAACCTAAATATATAAATAGAGGGAGTAACCCTTATTCTTGTAATGAAGTGAATAAAGTATTCATAACATTATTATTCATAGTATTTTGCATTTGCAAAGTGAATAAGAAGTTTTCCACAGTTTGTGGGCAGAGAGAAACTTTACAGAATTTTAATTCTTCTCCTTCATCGTTCTTTACTTTATTTCTTTCTCCATTATTATTTTATTTTTCATTGTTATTGTATGGGTGATAACAATCTTGTTCATCAAGATTGATTGAAATTCTCCATAGATTTTGGGGGGTTTCCAACAGAAACTTGAAGTTTGCCTCTCTTTCTTATGGTCCTTCCAAGTTGATTGATGAAGATGGGGTGGAGGATTGAGGTTTAATTGTGAGATGAATGAGAAATGTAAAATGTGTATGGGATAATTTAGGAGAGATAAGTATTATATTTTTTGAGAAAAAATGATTTTAGTTTCAAATGAGATGAAGTAAAATGAAATACATGAAAAATGAATGTAATGATTGAGAGTAGTGATTAATTAAAGTTCAAATATGAAAAGGTACATGATTTAAAAAATTTGGAATTAAACAGGTTTGATAAAATTATAAATATTATCGATTTGAATCTTATGGGGGCTTTCGGATTTGATTTGAGTCAGGTCTGTGGTTGATTCGAATTAGAGATGCATATTTTCTACAAGACTTCTTCAAATTTGAGTTAGGGCATGGTGGTGATTCGAATCAGATGGACATTGATCAAATGTTGGAAATATGCAACATTTTATTCGAGTTAGGAATAAGGTTTATTTGAATTAGAGTCTTAAATCCCTCTAGGATTTGAGTCAGAGTTTTTGGTAATTCAAAGAATCATACACCAAAATTTTGAAAAATTCAAGAGATTTGATTTTTTTTAATTGTATGATAAAACTTTAATGCACATGATTAACATTTGACGCAAAACTAATGCCAATTGAAACTACATGAGGTAGATGAATGACATGCAGATATGAATAAGATAAACATGTGAATGGAATGCTCAAATAAATTATATATGTCATACACACACACACCACGCACAAATACTTCATATAAATAACACACCAAACACAAATGAAACACATAAAATTAAGTACAACTATAAGAAGATAAAGGAGAGTGAAATGATCATACCAATTTGAATATTATAGCTTTAACTTAGTGCATACATAACATTTAGTAAACAACAAGAATAATAACAAAATCACAATACTATAAAACATTGACCGTTGGATATGTCTTTGTTTGGACGTTTGGAAAGAATTTTTAGACACTCTTTCAGAAGACATTAGATGAATTGGGATGACACATGTTTTGACTATATTTGATTATCCTCTTATTAAGAAAATATTACTTACTTAATTGCTTAAACTTATACTTCGACGATCTTGGATAACTTATTCAATGCTGGAATTTGATATGGCTCTTTTAGAAAAACTTTTTGCTTTGAATCTTCATAGTTTCTTGTTGAATAATTGGTGAACATGCCAACATCTTCACAAAAACTATTTCCATATTCCTTCAAGATGACCTTGGAAGAGTAGATATTTAAGTATACACTTTTTTATCTCTTCTCATTGTCCTTTTACCAATTTCAAACATAGATCCTTTATGATAAGATGTTGCAGCTCTATGATTAATCATGATGTAAAAATAGTCTTTAAGCTATATAACTAGGTTTATAGTTACCTACACACAACTCTAAAATTTGTTAGCCAATCCTAAATGGATATAGTTACTATGAAATTCTACCAAATGATTATAAAATTGTCATAAAATTGGATCAATTTAAATAACAATAGGTCATTTAGATAATGACATCAATCATGTAACAAGATGACTATGAAACATATTGAATCCGCTAGATAAGAAATTTTCTATAAAAAACACCATTCAGATCATTCTTCCTGTAGCGGTAAATTCATGATCATTAAGTTATGGATAAGCTAGACATCAAATAACAAGAGTCGCCACTGCGCTTTTATTGTTTCCAAAGGAAAAGGGAAAAAGTACGAACAAAACCCAAAAGTAAGAAGTTTTCAAATCAAAACTAATAAAATGTCAGAGATTCCAGGTAAGCGGGTTGGTTACACAGAGGGAAGGTGTTAGCACCCAAAGTGTTCTAGGTACTCCTAGGGAGCCCTTTTTGTGTGTATATGTATTTGGTACAAAAATGATGTTTACAAACAAATAGAATGGGGGGATGAGAAAGAATTCATTAATTATATTTTTGTGTTTGACAAGACCTTCGGACTTGTGCCTACGTACCAACATAAATATGAGGGATCAAAACCTCGTAGTTCGTGATACAAATTTCAAAGTGGATGCATTGCTTTTAACAAAATTAAGTTTGAAAGGCACAAAGGCCTAAAAATGATTTGAATGAGTTAGTTCCTTTTGGGTTTTCTGAAAGTTTAAGTCAAGTATAGTTAAGTTTATTTACAAATTTGATTTAAGAAAAGAAGTTTGAAAATACAATGGCATAAGGCCAAAGTTTCTATCTTTTTACAAAGTGGTCGAAGTTTAGAACAAAATAAGTTTAATCAAAGAAGATTTTAAAAAGGGAGGGAGAGATTTTAAAATTTAAGAAATGGGGAGAAGATGAAGAGACTAATCATATGCATAAAATTAAAAGTTAAGAGTTGAAAAAATATGACCGATGGGTAGCAATCCAATAGACAAGAATGTCAATAGAAACCTAGATTCCCTTGGACATTTAGAATTAAGCAACACACGAATGCACAATTATATTATCTTGAAGAGCAAGATATCAAATAAATATGGCCACATCCAATCTTAGCCACTCCATGATCTTCTTCAAATTAGCCCATGGAATAGATGATTTCCATAAGTGACAGGTTCAAAATAACAGATTCACAATGATCCTATTGTAGATGAACTCAGAGGAATCTTGAATGATGTATCAGATGAAGTTTCAACTTGCCATCACTTGGTTACATAAAAGTTGGCATTGGTCAAATCCTTTAGCATAGGAATTTTTCCTAAGTTCTAAGTCCATTTGTCCAAGATCAAGTCAACAGTCCACACAAAAGTTTTTTTAGGATTTTTTGTTGTTATTATGTACATTAATGGTTAAAGACTACACAAACAAACAAAGTATACACAAAATGGAATATATCACACAATATGGTCCAAGTGGACAAAGTGAAAATTGCATTAACATAAACAATTAGAATGGTATGAATAATGGCAAATGAATAAAGACTAAAATTAAATGACATTAAAGTAAATGGATTGAAATTAAAAGTTAGTTATTAATGAGTTAGAAGTTATTATTGTTTTGCTTTTGCTTTTTTTAAGTCATTCTTTGGAGAACACTCAATCCATTTATCACAAGTATGGATCCTTGAGCCAAGACATCTTCCAAAGGAAGGAAAAAAGGCCAAGTTTCCACATAATACCATGAAAGAGGGGAGACTTACAATCTCACTAACTAGAATGGTAAGCCTTTTATGTCACAAATTTAGTGTTATGTTAAGCAATCGTAATTGGACTTATATAGAAGTCACAACTATTTGAGGCCGGGCAATAGAATTTTGGTGTTAATGCATGTTAGAGACATAGTATAATGGACTATGATCATGAAACATACCACACACAAAAATAATATGCAAAAGAGGTGGCCTAATCTCATCCATACTTATGTTAATTTTTCAATCAACTAGCCTTAGGACTTTGAGATATCATAGGCCAAATGAGATGAATGCATAAAGAATGGGAATGAGATGAAGAGAGAAGGGAATGGATCAAAACTCAAATTGGTCAAAGGAGGACTTTTACCAAATTAATATCATCCATTCATTTTGGGAGATGGAATGTACATTCCATCAATCCCCTAAGTCCAATGATATTAACTTGACAAAGTAAAATCAACCTTGACCAAGGCCCAATAACAAGAATCAAACTCAAACAAATCATCACAATTGGGCAACACAATTAATTGGAGTTTATTCAAATTAAAAATACTAAAATAAGGCATTTAAATTAAATATGGTTTGTCAAATTCCTAAAACCTCATCAAAACACCAAAGAAATGGCCATGAGATTTATCATAGGTCAAACAAGGTCAAAGGACCTTGGAGAAAAATTTAAGAATTTTTAAAGACTTAAAAGTATTTTTAAACAATTAAAAATAATCACAAAATCAATTAAATCATGAAAAATATTAATAATGATCCAAAAAATAATTTTAATTCAAAATATGAAAGAGGAAATTATTTGAAATTTTTTGGTGAAACTCTCATAATTTTTGGATCAATATTAAAATTAATATGAATTAATGAAAATAAAAGGAATAAAAGAAAATCAGAAAATAAAAAAAAACGTGGAGCACTTGATCTGCCTCATTAATTGAGGTGGCAGGTCATGTAGTGGAGAACACGCGTTCTATGGTACACGCTAGTCAACTCATCCACACACCTGGTATTCACAATGAGCGCTCCAGATTAAAACATTTTAAATCAAATCAATGGCTCTGAACACTTTCATCTCATCGCCGGAGTTCAAAGACCGGTCATCTTCTCCGATGACCCTGGCCGGACTGGTTCGATCATCACCATATCAAAAATGATAAAAGAGGACATGATCTTAAAGATAAAATGGTGTAGATCACGAATATCACCTCAATTTTAACTAACTCCACATATATAGAAAGATATGAGGAGTTGAATTTTGAGGCATATCAACTGAGTTGCTTCGATTTGACCTCTAAGCAACTCAATCTTCTTGCCTACATTGGTAGGACTTCAGACAACCAAAGATCCAAGAGAATTGAGTGGAATTGAGTGAGAATCAAAAAGATGAAGTTTTCTGAAAATTACCTTCAATGATATGCAGTTCTTGATGTTGCTTGCTCTAAACATGATCTGATTACACTTGAGAAGATAGCAGGAAGTGATTAGAGAGGTTGCAAGGCTTTGGATCCTGGAGTTCTTGAATCTCCAACAGTTGAGATTCAAACTCAAATTTCAAATTGACATTTCTCAAGTTTTCCTTTAGAATGAGAGGGTTTCAATGGGGGGAAATATGGCGCGCAAATTCTCTTCAAATGGGCTTGGAAGCCTTCTATTTATAGCCAAAGAGAATGATATTTGCACACTTCAAAATCTGTTCAAAATTGGCAATGTGGATGGCACGAGTACATCGGCATGTACATGCCCATGATGCAATGCAATAAGGTCCAAAATGATTCCAATTGAGGTCTGAATGAAGCTTGAATGGCAAGGCATTGTGAAATGAAGTTTGTGCAATTGATTATTTCCAATGATGCAACCCTATTAAAGCCATGCGCCAACCTAGAAATCTTTGTCCAAAATGCATGAACTTAGATTCTTTGGAAAGCTTGGATCAAGGGGAACAAGTTTGATGTTCAACATTTTTCCATTTGGAGCTTGGAACATGGTGAATTTTGAGGTCGAAGTTTGGAAATTTCAACATGTTGAAATTTTTTGTAAGTGTCAAGCCATATACCTCAATATTCCACCTTACTTAACTTTTTATGTGATCTTTAAATGAGAAATGTGTCTTCATTAAAGTTGTATATATTTCAAAGACCTTCAAAATGGTCACAAATTTCATGTCATTTGGATTTGGAATGATAGAGTTATGCATTTTTGAAATTTGGAAAAATCACTTGTTCAATGGTATAGGGCAAAAATGACCTATAATGTATCCTCATATCACATGCTCATAAAAGTTGAATTGTCTCTCACTCCAAACATAAAAGTTGAAGTAGACATCTTGAATTTGATTGTGAAACTTGGAAAATTTTCATCTCATAAAAATTGAGCAAGTTATGGCCTTGGGAAGTTGACTTTCAAATTAGGGTTTAGACAAAATGACCTATAATTTTTCAACACAGAAAATGATTTTCCAAGCAAAACTAGCTCTAGGTATCAACATGAAAGTTGTTTGGAATGTCATTTAGAGTAATGTTTCTCTTGGAATCATTTTCATATGGTGAAAATTGTAGGAGATAAGGTCTAGGGAGACCCAGTTTTGATCAGATGAATTCATCTGGCCAACCACCACCAACCAACTTGCTAACCTTCAATTCTCTTGACTCTCTTGGCTCATGGTAGATCATATATGCATAAGATGATTAATTTTGAAGTGTACCTTGAGAAATTTGATCAATTGGTGAGATAGCTTATTGGAGAAGTTACTTAAGATACCCAGTCAAACTAGGGTTTCCAAGGCAAATCACCTCCAAACTCTTGAAGAAAACTTGATCAATATAACATGTATTAATTAATGGAACTCGTATATGATGCTCATAATCATTCTTGAATCAATTCATAGTTGTGCTCTTTGTCATAAGGGTCTCAAACCCTAGATATGAACTTGGAAAATCAATGGTGATCATGCCCTACTTACAAAAGAGTTAGGCAAATGCAAAGATATATTTTTTGGTATTTTGGTTAGTAAAATGATAATATACAATTATGATACAATCACATAGTGCTTGGTGATCTCTCCCAAAACAAACCCAATGAAAGAGGGGTAAGGAGGATGCCATGGTATGATCCCAATGCTAATACTTATGATGAAATTGCATGAGGGATCTTAGGGTCAGAATTGGGGTCTTACACTTCCCATACCCTCAACTTTTGAAGTCGTATCAAAAAACCATCCATGAGGCCAATTGTTGGGAGAGAATATGAGGATTAAATGGTCAATAAGAGGGGGAGTTTAATAGATCAATACCCTTAACCTATTTTCAAAACTTTTTCTTACATAAAATCAAAGTTCAATAAGCAAAAGTATAGATAGTAAACGGAAGCAAAATATAGCAGATGGTTTGAAGGATTATATGTTTCAATGTCTATGTAACATACATGAGTCAATAAAAATTAAACATAATCAATATAAAAGAAGTTTCTTTGATAAGTAATTCAACATTGATGATAACATAATTTGTGCATAGCTAAAAATTGAAATATATCAAATATTGATTAATACAAAATTAGAGTCTTTACAGTTACAATCAAGGAATATAATAGTCATTGAAGTAAATACATCATAGACCTAAATATATCATACAATACAATGAAGGAAATTAAAGTAGATAAGGAAAATAAATGTGTAAGCCAAATATATATATTGGTTCAACTCATTCATCCTTTCTAGAGCTTAGACCATTCTTCAATGGTTTCACCATTGAAAATTGTAGGTCTTCCATTATTTGTAAAGTTAATATACAAGTACTTTGATACAACGAATTATAAAAAATTTAAACACTCCAAGCCCAATGCTTTTGCCAACACTAATCTAAATTGTATTTTCCTTCAGTTGAAGAAGATGACTCAAACTTCACACATTAAAGATCTTCAATGATCTTGATCCGATGATATTGATAGATACAATAATCCTGCTCTAAGCTTTACTCGGCTCTAATGATTCATTATCTGAGCGATTGTTCTACCCAAGAAAGATTGGAGACCTCCCAACTTCATTTTGTGGAAACCTTTACTTAGACCCACCGAAGTCTTCCATGGAGTATAAAGAAACTCTTCTCTTTCTGGATGATCAACACCAGATGCCATAGACAAAATGATTATTTTCCTAATACACACAACAAAACTTCACAAAAAACATTAGCGTCCCTAATATACCTTGGATCTACCTCTATCACTTAATCTTTAGAGTTGAACACCAACACAGTAGTTTGTTGGCATGAGGTTGAAGATGATGAAGAATATCTAAAGAATGTCACACAATATAGCTTGGATCTTACAATATCAACATTCTAGGAATTTTTTCACAGGGTTGAATCAGGCAGGAAGAGTGTTTGTGAATGGAGAGTTTTCTCAAGCTTTTTTAAAATAGGGGTATTGATCTCAATGGAACTCGTTATGGAAAAATCTAATTGTGATACTTTTTCTTGATTGACCATCCTTGGGTCAGTTAAAAAATAACCAAATAAAAAATTCCAACCTTTAAAAGTGACACTAAAAGGATTTAAATATATGCTAGAGGTTAGGCACAAAAAGGTGAAGAACTGTTGTCATAAATATAAGGTCATGGTTTCGATACCCCAATGCAACCAAATTTAAAGCGCATAAAAAAACATTTCACCACAGTTATATGTTCCAACCCTGGTGGTATGTGTAAGAGTTCATTATAAAATATGAGATTGTTTTTTTCCTACCCCTTATTAACCATATACAACTATTTAAATAGAATTTCGAGATGATAATTATAAAAAATTAAATTATTATTGAAAAACAACTTAATCGATCCAATGTTTTTGAATTTCATGCATCTTGTAATTCATGGTTTCCTCATTAACCCATTTAATTTGATTCAATACTAAATTCTTCAAAGTATTGATGATGAATGGATGTCTTTTAAGTCTTTCACATAAAATTTGATTTCCTTTTTTTTCTAGTTTTTTTTTTGCAAACATCAAATTTTGTGCGAAAGACTCAGAATGACATCCATTTATCATCATTGTTTTGAAGAACTTATGGAATTGGATCAAATTCTATAGACTAAAGAGGAAATCATGAATTATAATATGCATGCAATTTGATAAACATTAGACCGTCTAAGTTAATTTTCAAGAATAATTTAATTTTTCTAATTATTATCTCAAAAATTTATTTAAATGAATGCAATTTCATTAAGGGGTTAGTGAAACTAGAAATCACATACGATACAACAAACTCACTAACAATATTTATCAACATAAACATCAATTAATTAACATAGATTGAGAGAACTTAATAACTAACAATTCCTGGAAGCTATGAAGATGATAGAAGGGAGAGTAGAAAGCATGTGTTCACTATGGAAATATTATATGAAAGACTCATATGATTTTTCCATAATGAACACAAGTTCACAACTCTCTTACATCCATATTTACACAATCAGTTGCATCAGTGATACGCAAAGAACCATAACCACTTGCTATTTGCACATGAAAAACCATTTATTAACAAACAACACAAAATAACATCAATAACATAAAAAACATTTATCAAAAACATACATACCTTTATAAACATACATAACAATAACATCAACATAACTAACATAAACTGGCATAGCATTATAATCCAACAAAAATTTATCAACACACATAACAATAACATCAACATTACAACGACATACAAAAAGAAGAGAGAATATGGAAAAATAATTGTCAACAACAACAAGCAACAAAAAAAAGTGAAAACCGAAGTAAATAATATGAAAATTATGTCAACAAACATTTATCTATATTTATCAACAACAACAACAACAACAACAATAACATACAACAACAGAAAAATGATAAATTCTTGAACAAGAAGAAAATCATGTGAAACATAATAACAACATACACGAAAATGAGAGAATAAGGAAGAATAAAAATACATTTATGTATGAAGAAAAAGAAAGCTGATGACGAAGAAGAAGAGAGAAAATGAGTGTTGGGGATTTATTATGAGAGATATGGCGATATTGTCAAGAAGCAAGAGTTAATTCGCTTATATATGGATAAATAATTTCACCATAGTCGTATTCAAAAACCGTGCTGAAATCTAATGCATTTCACAATGGTTGACATTACCAACCATGGTGATATGTATTTTAACTTTAATATGTATATCATATTATAAGGACAACATTCATTGTATCAAAAAAGTATAAAATTATCGAAGCTGGGATTCGAACTCTATCACTCCGTAGATGTATAATCACGTTTAATTTTTTAGACCGTAATAAAATTTCTTTTCGTAAATATAAAAAAAAAAGTGTCCAAAAATGAGGTATTGTCACACTTAACTGTCATACCATTGTAAGTTAGTGTTACCAAAAGTATATTTTATAGTAGTGATGATTAGAGTTAAATAAAGATATTATGATTTGGATCAAAGAAGGAATGATTTGAATCATAGTAAAATGAGGAATTTGACATTTTGATTTGAATTAGGAGTTATATCTATGATTCAAGTCAAAATAAGGCAAGACTCGAATCATAGTTGTATTTTAAAAAATTATGATATGACATCATTCGGATCATAGGTCTTTTATTCGAGTCAAGGAGCGTTTTGATTTGAATCTCGCACATCCCTGATTCAAATTACAACACACATATTAATGTTTGATTTGAATCACCAAAAGGTCTTATTTGAATTAAGCTTCACAAAAACCTTGGTTTAAATTTTCTAACTTGAGATTCAAGTTACACTTAACACTTTGACTCAGACCAAATTGATTAGGCTAAAAATTCATTGACATGGGTCCAAAACTAATTAATTGAATGTAAGTGTAACTCAAAGGTACAAATCTAATCGAATAAAAAAAATAACAAAATTACAAGGAACTAACCCAAGAGGACCCAAATAATATTGGGTACCTAGAAAGTACTATTAAATTTTTTTGTAGGTACTTGAAGACCATATGATAGAATTGTCAAATCATGATTGATATTTCAAGATACAAAACCATATGATATTGTAGATCTAAAGTTTCATTTGACTAAAGATGACTTGAGGAACATCAACATTGATATCATCATTGAAAGCAACTTATTATGAAGAAGATAAGTATTTATATATCTAATGTATCATTCCCTTATATATTATGTTTCTTTGGATTTTCTCATTTTCTTTTTGATAATGTCAAAAAGGGGGAGATGTGGTATGATTGTTTTTATTACTTTTTCAGGATCCAAAGACAAAGCATAAATTTCAAAATAAAGGGGGAGATATACAAGATAGGAGGATTATCAAATGTTAAAAAAAAAACATCTCATCAATATGTTTTGTTATCATCAAAAAATGGGGAGATTGTGAAGAATATGTACATCATCTATCATGGTTTAGTTTTGATGAAGACAAAAATATGAAGGAAAAGATTGATGAAGCTTATTAAAGAAGAAAAAGGTCAAAGTCTATCTAAATAAATTATCAAGATTGTAAAAGCAATTAGATGTTGAATTAAAAGATGATTTGATCACGAAGAAAGGTATCCAACGTCAATTCATTCTATATAATCATTAGGTGTTAAAAAATCGTCATATATTCTTCTATAAAGTTTCCAAAACATTCATGCATCAAAACATTTCATTCCAAGTCTTTTAAAGAGAAAAAAATCAAGTTTTACTTGAGTACAATCGATTGTACTATTCATTCAATTGATTGGACATCCATTATGCCATTAAAATTTGAATTTATTTAGTTTTTCGTAAACTATGGCAATTTGCAACTACCAAAATTCACATATGCTTGAATCAGTATTAAAATTTTAAATTTATTCTGATTTTTGTGGCGGTTTGGAACCGCCGCAATTTACATTGTTTTGAATGTGTATGTAAAATTTGAATTTATTCTGATTCTTTGTGTCAGTTTTAGAACCTTCATAATTTACTTGAAGGAAGGACAAATTTGTGTGTATGCTCAATTTTGGAGCTAATAACCTTGATGTATTTTGAGTATTGGTAAACTTGCAAAAAAACATGAAAATACATGGATATAGTGACGGTCCATCCACTGTCCAGACTATGTATGTTCCTCCTACTGAGAAAGTGGAAACCAAAATGTATCATACAATGTATTAGCAACCTACCACATATTATTACCAACATAATAACGTCCTAGTCAAGCCTCCTATCAACAAATCTCACTCGGCGTGTCATCATTACGGTTGATTTAATCATATTTGTCCCTACTCTTATAGATTGTATGGGAGAAATCTTTATCAAAACCAATTTTATCCACAATGGAGTATAAAATCTCACCTTCTTCCTCTAAAATTTTGGCATGTTAAGCCTAAGTATCAAGTTAACATTTCTCTCACCTCTCTTAGAGTTTCATCTATAGAAGATTGGTATTTTAACAATGGTTTTTCTCGACAGTGCAAGTGATGAAAGAAGCTATTTGAAAAATATCAATCCCTATTCCAACAAATATATTACCTTTGATGACAGTGCAAAAGAAAATTTTGTTGGTAAGAGTCAGTTGAACTATCCTGGCCTTTCGTGTCTTAATGATATTTTCATGGTTGATGGTTTTACCACTAATATCATTAGTATTATCCAACTATATGATCAAGAATAGAGTGTCAATTTTACTAGATAAGAATACATTGTAAAAAATAAACAACACACTCAACTCATAAGGGTGCTAGATCCATTAAGAATTATTACATGAGGTCACCCTATGCTGTAGATTAGCTTCAATACTTTCTAATTTCTAAAATTGAAGAAAGTAGGTTTTGGAACATGAAGCCTGGTCATTTGAATTTGAGAAATATTATTGTTGAAAAAGATATTGTTAGCATACCTATTCTCAAGATTGAAGAAGGGAAAATATGTGGAGACTATCAGGTTGAGAAGCAAACCAATATGTATCATAATATGGTGCAACATAATACCAATACTCGTGTTATTAAAAATTTTCATATGGATCTTATGGGTACCATGTAAGTTTATAGTCTTGGAGGAAAGAGATTTTTTTATGACTACTCCAAATACATTTGGGTTGAGTTCATTTGTCAGAAGTCTGACACCTTCGTTGTTTTAGAAACTCTTTGTCATCATCTACAACATAAAAAGGGAGAATATATTAGAAAGATAATTTGCATTCTAAGTGACATTGTCATAGATTTGAGAATTCCAGTTTCTCGTCCTAGTGCAATGTTTAAGCAATGAGATTGTTGAGAGGAAGAATGTACCTTGCAAGAAATGGCAAGAATTATATTTCACGCAAAATACCTACCATATCATTTTTTGGATGAATCAAGGAATAATATTTGTCATATTCAAAATCAAGTAACAATTTTCTTGAGTACTTATGAACTATGGAGGGGGAGGAAGCCTAGCATGAAATATTTTCATGGGTTTGGTAGTATATATTATATTCTTACTGGTCGTGAATGGAAAAGAAAATTTGAACAAAGAGCAACGAAGGAACTTTTATTAATAGAATGGAGTATAAAGAGTTTATAAACCATTAAAAAATCAATGATGGAGTCCATAAATTTTATTGTTAATGACGAGCAATCTGAAGTGATCATTGACAAAGATGGAGATTCTACTCTCATCGAAAAGAAAAAAAGACAAAATAGTTGTTCTAGTCAATGTTGAGAACAAATTGCAGTCTACTGAAGAAAATGGACACTCAGATGATGATGTGAATATTATTGCTAAAGTAAAGAAGAATTATCTTATCGACAACATCAAAGGAAACCTAGATGAAGGAGTCACTACATGAATAAAAGATAATGTTAACTACAGAGATATGATGTTTAATATGTATTTTATTTCTAAAATTGAACCCAATAATTTTAAAGAATCCCTCAATAATAAGCTTTGAGTTAGTGCTATGCAGGAAGAGCTTGTTCAATTTACGAGAAATAAAGTGTAAGAGTTTGCTCCGAGACCTAAATCTACAAATATTACTTGCACTAAATAGATTTACAAGAATCAGTTTGATTAGAATATATATGTTACTAGAAATAAAGCTCTTCTTGTCGCTCAAGGATACACTCAAATCAAATGGGTTGATTTTGATGAGAGCTTTGTTCTTGTTTCTTATCTTGAAGTTATTGGGTTATTACTAAGTTTGTCTTGTCTCCTTTGATTTAAACTCTACCAGGTGGGTGTGAAAAAGGTCTTCCTTAATGGGTACTTGAATAAGGAAGTCTGTTTTGAGAAGCCTAAGGGCTTTGTTGATCCATGTATTCCTTACCATGTCTACAAACATAGAAAGGCTCGTGGCGCCTGATATGAGAGACTCCCATAATTTCTTACTATGTATGGTTATATTTGTAGAGGAATTGACAATAATCTATTTTTGAAGAATAATTATGAAAATATTTTGATACCTCGCATATATATTGAGGATATTGTGTTTGGAGAGATATCAAGGAAGATGGTGGATCATTTTTTCAACAAATGCAGACTGAATTTTAAATAAGCATGAATGGTGAGCTTACCTATTTCCTAGGATTTTAGGTGAAACAAATGGAGATGGATTTTTTATTTCCCAAATTAAATATTCTCAGAACACTGTAAAGAAAATAGGCTTAGAAAATGTATGCCAAAAACTCATGCTTATTGTCACTCATAACAAGTTATCAAAGGATGAACAATGAGTCTCTATTGACCAAAGTCTTTACAAGAGTATGGTTGGTAGACTTTTATATCTCACGAATGCTTGCCCTAATACTACCTTATCAATGGGAGTATGTGCCATGTAAGTTAATCCAAAGGTTATCCATCTTACTCAAGTCAAACATATTACCAAATACATAAATGGAACATATGACTATCTCATTTTCTAATTTTTTGATACAAACTCCTTGCTGATGGGTTATTGTGATGCTGGTTAGGACACGTTTGTTGAATATATGAAAACACATTTACTTGATGTTTCTTTTTCATAAATAATTTGATTTCTTAGTTCAGTAAGAAGTTGAACTGTTTCTCCCTTTCAACTACAGATGCAAAGTATACTGCTTCTAGAAGTAGTTGCACTTAATTGTTGTGAAGGAAATACGTGATTCAAGTGTATGATGTTACACAAGATGTCATTACATTAAATTGTGACAACATGAATGCTATAAATATATCTAAGAATTTCGTCCAACATAGCATAACCAAAAACATTGATATACACCACCATTTCATAAGGGAGCATGTTTAAGATAACCAAATCATCCTTAAAAATGTTTGAATGGACGAATAACTGGCTACTATATTCATAAAAGCCCTTGATACTGGTCAATTTGAAAATCTTTATTATGCTTTAGGTGTTTGCATCATCAGCTTTGGGTATTTGAATCATCAGCTTATACAATTGATTGAACTTTTGGTTAAGTTGTATTTCGTGGACCCATTTGGATTTATGTTGGTCCATACAACACACTAATATCGTCACTTTACTTTTACAAAACAAAGATATTATTGAAGGAAATAGCAATCCAAAACGCAACGGAAATTAAAAATATCTCCTTTAGTGATCCTTACGAATGGGCATGATCAATGATAGAATCGTTACCTCTTGTGGCGATTGAAAACTTTGATGCTGATTTAAGGAGTGATCAGGAACGTTGAATGGTGACAACGCCTCTACTCAATCCACACAAACGGATTCCTTCAATCTCAGTGCTAGATGCTATGAATGAAGGCTTTAAGTGAGAGAGAGAGAGAGAGAGAGAGAGAAACAAAATTTCATATATACAAATGCTTCTGCACAAGGGTTCTATTTATAGAACCACTTGTGTGGGATGTAAGATAAAAAACCCAGTTAAGTGTATGTGGCCCATATCTTATGATATACCAAAATCACTTAAGCACGTGGTACCTTGTCATATTTCGTATTCTACTTAAATGTGTCGTACCTTACGATGTTCTACAATTCACTTAAGTACACCATACCTTATGTTGTTCCTTATTTACCTTATCTCTCATCAATCCTTCCTTTTGTGTGTGACCCTGTAGGTTCTCGCGACATTGGTAATTATATTAAATCACGTATTTAACATAATAAACAATGAGCGGTATCTAGCAACACATCACTGCTACCCAAGACACGAAAATGTCATGTGATCTGACAAATCCTTTTGTGATAATACTTATGTGTACAATTACCCTTTTAACCTTATGTATATATTGAACACAAGACATATATCGTGTCATCTTTGTCCAGTTCAATATTGGACCCTTAGACATTTATCCTGTTACGCAGGATGGTTAAATTCATCTAGGTCACTCATGTCCTTCATCATGCTTCGTGGAGTACCCATCAACTGTCTTTATGGTCATCCAGTTACAGATAATGTTTGATCAGCAATAAGACACTCGACTCTACATCTAGGGTCTATAGTGGTTTCAGGTCGAAGGGTGGTATACACCACTATCACCATGAGAATAACTTATGACACTTTGCATAACATTCTATATAGTATTCTCATAGCGGGACAATCCAATATAAATATTACTCTTAATCTTCATACCTATGTTTGAGACTTGATAACTCCTTATCCATGATCCATGAGATGTGATCATCAGTCTATATACATAATAGTCTTAATGCTTTAATATTATCCCACTTTACAACAAAGCTCGACTACGGATACTTTAAGAATAGTGTCCTTATGTTTAATGGGATCTCATGATTATGTCACACTTGACACATTAAACAGACTATCTATTCTAGGGATTTTATTAAATAAACATAATAAAGAAAAAGCCTTTTATTATTAATAAATAATTTGATACAAGTACCAAAAGTATTGGCCTCTAGGGCTTACACCAACAAATATGTCATTTATTTTAAATTTCCAAAGTTTACTGTTTTTCAATTTTTCACTTCTACGCCCTAATTGTTTCTCTGGCTTTTCACTTACCACTGAAATCTTGTTGACACTACAACAAAAAATACATTTCATGACGAAGCTTTCACCTCAGCCAAAGAAAATACGAGGTCAAATGACCTGAAACGCATCATTTTTTTAAGTTTCAACTTTTCCCTTGGTTTTGTAAAAAAACTGACAGGTTATATAGATCAGGGTTTGAGCTTTGATTCATAGCTTCTTTAATTTTATGCTTTATTTATAATCAAAATTTCTCCTTTACTTTTTGAATCATCTTATACCTCACATCTTTAGAAAACTGACATTATAAGTTTATTAATATTATATTTAAATAAATTAATCACAGATTTTACCCTGTTGATTCCCTCGTTTTTTTTTTGAAAATCGAGATGTTAACTGTAATTATTATTTTACCCTTTCATCAGAATGTTAAGTTTAATTCACTAACTTTTTACACCCTAGAACTTTCTTCGATTGGGCAAACTGAAACACCATTCTCTCCACCTAACAAACTAAAACACGATATTCTCCAAGGATGAGGAGGAAGGAAGCTCGAATCTCAAATCAACATTTTTCTTCACGTTTCCAGTATGTAGAACTCTCTCATGTGAATGTTGATGTTATTGTCAATAGATTAAGTAAAGAGTATGAGAATGGATTGATTAAATTTCTTGAATTTGCAAGGGAAAAAACTTTCTAATGATAATGGGATTTTTTGATGTCCTTATAAAATTTGCCAAAATATGCAAAAACGTCTAAGGGTTGTTATATTAAATCATTGTGGTTGTGATGGAATTATTCAAAATTGCACGGAATGGGTATGGTGTGGTGAAGTGACAAAAAAAGACATGCATCAATAGAGTTGAAGATGATGAATTTATGAATGATACTCTAGAAGATATGATTTGTGATAATGGAGTAGATGCTTTTAAGAAAGCATGTTTGGTAGATACTTTGAAAAGTGACATGGAAGTGTCGTTATATTCAGGATGCAAAAATATTACAAGATTGACAGTTATTTTAAGACTATTTAAAATCTTAAGGCAAGATGTGGGTTGATAGATAAAATTTTCAATGAATTGCTTGAATTGTTGCAAGAAATACTTCCAAAAGGTAACACGTTGTTGAACCATAGTTATGAGGCCAAGAAGATATTGTGTCCAATGGGTTTGGACTATGTCAAAATACATGTATGTCATAATGATTTCATTTAATATAGGAAAGATTATGAAAACTTGAAGGCGTGTCCGAGGTGTGGGGGGTCACGCTGCAAGAAAAAGGATAGTGGTTCTGAAGACCATGATGATGTAACTAGAAAGGGCATTTCTTCCAACGTGATATGATACCTACCGATAATTTAAATGTTCAAGAGACTAATTTCTAATGTAAATTACACAAAGAATACTAGATTACATGCATATGAAATATTACGTGATGGAAAAATTTACCATGTAGCTGATTCATTGCAATGGAAGAAAATTGATACGTTGTTTCCAGATTTTTCACTTGAGCCAAGGAACCTTAGGCATGGACTTGCCACTGATAGAATGAACCTGTTTGGTAATTTGAGTACCAATCATACTTCATGGAATGTTATTCTCATAATTTATAGCTTATCTCTATTGTTGTGCATGAAGCACAAATATATGATGTTATCAATGATAGTTGTGGGTCCAAAACAACCAGGGAACAACATAAATGTTTATTTAACACCATTGATTGAAGATTTAATAATTTTATAGGAGGAAGGCATTGATGCTGGTGATGCGTATACAAGTGATAACTTTAAGTTGTGTGCCATGTTGTTTTGCATAATCAATGACCTTCCTGCATACAATAATTTGTCTGGCTACAATGTCAAGGGACACAAAACATGTCCATTATGTGAAGATAATACATGCTTCCCAAAGTTAAAAATGGAAGAAAATAAATACAGTTTACCTTAGGCATCAAAAATTTCTATGATCTAATCATCCATATTGTAGATTGCGGAAGGCTTTTAATGAAAATCAAGAGTTTGGTATAACTCCAAAGCCCTTAATTAGGAAGGATGTTTATAAAATAAAATAACACATTAATGTTGTATTTGAAAAGAAACTAAAAGGGCTCGTGGAGAAAAATATTTGGAAAAAGAGTTCGGTGTTCTTTAATCTTCCATATTGGTCTAGCCTCAATGTAAGACATTGTCTTGATGTCATGCATGTGGAGAAAAATATATATGATAGTTTGATTGGAAAACTTCTAAATATTAAAGGCAAGACAAAAGATACTAAGAAATCCCATGAAGATATGGTGTTGATGGGAATACGACAAGAGTTAGCCCAAGAAGATATAGGAAATAGAACATATTTCCCCCTTGCATGTCACACTCTGCCTAAAAAAGAAAAAAAACAGTTTTTGCGATTGTTTGCAAGGTATCAAAGTTACCCAAGGGTACTCATCAAATGTGAATCAATGTGTGTCAATGAATGATCTCAAATTAGCTGGCTTAAAATAACATTATCCTCATGTCTTGATGCAACAACTTTTACTAGTGGCTATCTGTGGCATTCTACCAAAAAATGTAAAGGTAACTATAACCAGATTGTGATTATTCTTCAATACTATATGTAGTAAAATTATTGAACCTGGAAATTTAGATGAGTTGGAACATGAGACTTCAATTATCTTGTGTCAATTGGAGATGTTTTCCCTCCATCATTTTTTGAAATTATGGTTCACTTAATTGTTCATCTAGTAAGGGAGATTATAATTTATGGTCTAACTTATTTACGGTGGATGTATTAGGTAGAGAGATACATGAAGAACTTTAAAGGTTATACAAATAATTATCACCGTCCGGAATCTTCGATCATTGATCTGTACATCACATAAGAAGCTATTGAGTTTTGTACAAACTATTTGTCAGAAGCGAACTCTAAAGGAATCCCGAGTCTCGTCATGATGGAAGATATGATGGTAGAGGTATTCAAGGTTTAAATGTTAAGACATTTGACAAAGATGTAGTTCTTTAAGCATAATATATATATATATATATATATATATATATATATATATATATATATATATATATATATATATATATATTGAATAACCTTAGTGAAGTTCAACCTTACTTGACCAATCACAAAAGTGTTATCAAGCATAATTTCCCCCGGATGACTGAAAAATGTTGTTGACAAAACATAACAAAATATTAATAACTTGGTTTAGTGAAAGGGTTTTCAAAGAGAGTAATGCATCATAGACAATTAAATGGATGTTACATATGCCTTAGTTTAATGTCATAAGTTAGAGTGCACACGATGTTACTAAATATTCATTCTATACAAAATCAAAGAATGACCGTATAACTGTGTAAAATAGTCGGGTTATTGTTGAAGTTGAATCCATGTACTTTTCTAGTTCGAAAGATAAGAATCTTGTATTGGCATCTAGAGCATACTCTAGGATCATTCAGGAGATTATGGAGATTGATTATGTCACTTTTAAAGTGTCTTTATTTAAGTGAAAGAGAATTAACAATAAGACTGGTGTAGAAACCGGTGAATTAGGATTCACACAGGTTGATCTTCGAAAGGCGACTTATATGAACGAATTATTCATCATTGAATCCCAAGAAAAATAATTTTTTTATGTCACTGGTCCTTCTAACACAAGATGGTCAATTATTCTTCAAGGAAGATATGTTCCTGATAGTGATGAAAATCAATATTTTAACATTTCTAACCACTCTTTCGCAACACATGTACGTCTCTCATCAGAAGAAAATGATTTTGATGATGATATGCATGTTACTCGTTGTGATCATCAAGAAGGGATATGGGAAAAATAGTAAGTAAATATTTTATATCACTTATATTATTTTTAATAAATATTTAATATTGTTGTAGTTATTGATGATCTTAATTGGTTTCAAATGTGATTCAAATTATATGTGCTTAACAACCGGTTACTAATTACAAAAGAGAACTTTTGGATGACCTACAAGACTTTCCATTTTGGTTATTGCTTTTTTTGGTTTATCATTTGCAAATGCTTATTGCATTTTCATTTTAATTTTTTGTAAAATTATAAGGAGCACATGTGTCATTTTGGCTTTGAAAATGGTGTAAACAATTAATATTTATGGTACAAAGGTTCTATTTGAGAAATGGGGAAAATGTAAAAAGTATTTGTTTCTATAATGGCCAAAATATGGTTCTGTTATAATGTTTCTGTTTCAGAAACGACCAAAATATGGTTTTGTAATATAGGTTAAAACCAAAATATATAAAATTTAAAATACAAAATCTAAATACCAATGTTTTCCCCTCGGTTATTATTTTAAACCGTGGTAATAATGCTAATTTATTACCTTAGTTTCTCAAATAACTAAGAGGTAATGAGTGGCGTGCCATTCAGTTCTAAAAATAATAAAAATGCAGAAGTTGGGGATCAAATTGATGTGAAGAACACTTTACCCCTCGGTTATTCCAAATCCAAAGGCTACAGTGTCAAGTTTTCATGATGCCCTTTGTTACCACACCTTTGTAACCAAGGTTAAAGCCCTTTCGCGTCTGAGGTCAAATCCTTTTTTTCTAGTAGTGTGAAACATCTTGTGAACATGGTGGGAACAAGAAGAAGAACAAGTACTTTCGATCCTGAAAAGAAGACTACAAAGAAGAAAAAAATCAATAAAATATCTCTAATACGATATAAATTCACTTGGTGTTCAAATGAAAGGTATTGCAATTAGAGCAGAAGTTGGTGGTATGTCTGACGGTGTTTCTTCTCCCACTAAATTCAAAAGTTCAGACAGAAGTCTCTGAAGAATATTGATGATTGAATCCCCTTATCTATGTTCGACCTAACTAGTAATATCTCTGAAACCTTTGAAGATGGAGAAGATGAGAAGGAACCTGAAGTTACTTGTGATCCTCCATCAGTCACAGACAACATTGACTTTTCTATTTCTCCAATCAAAGGCCCTCATGAGATTGTTCAAGGTAATCTCACTAAAAATGTTACTACTAGTCAGACGGTTGTTGTTATTAATGAGAATTAAGGTTTCGTAGACAAAATTGAGGATATAAACATTGTTACTGAGAATAAAAATGAGTGTGACCACTTGGACTAGATAGGGGTAGGAATAGGTCGGGTTGGGTCGAGATTTACTTAAATAGGTCGGGTCTAATTAAAAAAAAATGAATGCTTAAGCCTAGCCTATTACATGTCAAAGGCTTTATTTTGTGTCCGGTATGGCCTTTTTAAAAGCCTATTTGGCCTATTAGCCAATTCGAAAGTTAATTTTGTATAGCATGTACATCGAATTTTTTAGGCTAATATAATTAATTATGTACATTTAGTTAAATGATTCATTTTTTTTCTTGTTTTTAATATTATTGTTTTTAACTCATCAAGCATGACTATTTATAATTTTCATATATATTTCAAGATTTTACAAAATATAATTTTGTACACTTAGTTTATAAATTAATATATGATATAAGATTACACATAAATAGCTCGATCTGATATGCCTAATAGGTTTTATAATCCTTAGTCTGGCCTATTTAAATTAATAGGCTTTTTAAAATTCCTGAGTGTAAGACCCCAATTTTGTCCCTAAGATCCCTCATGGCATCATGACATTGCACTTGCATTGCCTCAAGGATCATTAGCATCTTGTTTCCCTTTGCCTTCGGGTAGAACCTTTTGTGAGTGGTTTGAGATCACCAAGCATGTTTGAATTGCGTATCATTGCTTTTCTCATTTTTGTTTACTAACCAAAAGCTTCAAGGAGATCCCTCATGTAAAGATATGGTCAAGAGAAGATGAAGCAAGCATGGTAATGGTTCCCAAAGCTCTCATCCATCAAATATGCCTCCCTAGCATCTCAATTCACCATTTTGATCAAAGCAAGTCAAAGGGTTTGAGGTTTGTGCCCCAAGGAAACCCTAATTCATCTGTGCACCACAATCCCTTGCTCTTGAAGCAACCTCAGCCCATGGTCAAATACAATCAAAGGAAGTTCTTTAATTCATCATTTCATGCATACTTGAACTTATTTTGGTATCCTCAATCATCAATTCATCAAGATATGGGTTGTGGACTTGAGAAGTTGATCAGTCAATTCATCTGACTATTTTGAAATGCACTGAGACCTAACTTTTGATGTGTTAGTAAAATGGAGATGATTCCAAAATAAAACATGTTCTTAAGGACAATATGAATAACTTTCATGTTCATCAAAAATTGATTTGAAGCTTGGAAGGTCACCATCCATTCCAAGACATTATAGGTCATTTTGACTGAAACCCTTATCTTGGGTCAACTTCCCAAGGACACAACTCATTCATTTTTTATGATTTTGAGGTGGGATCAAATGCATTGGAAAGCTTAAGATGTCTACTTAAAATTTTATGTTGAACAAAATTTCAAAATCTCAAAGGAAATACATGTGATAATGCAAGACATTATAGGTCCTTTTTGGACAAAGGCATTAAAAGGAAAAAAAGTCCAACTTCAAGTACCCATAACTCTCTCATCAAAAATCCAAATGATGAAAAATTTAAGTCCATTTTGATTTTATTGGAAATATCTACAACTTTGGTGTTGGAGGTTTTTCCATTTGAGGCTTGCATCATCAAAACATAGGGGCTTGAAAATTGGCAAAATTTAGAAACCTTGCTTTGACATGTCATACACCTTGCACTTTAAACTCAAATTTCATAAATTTCCACACTTCAAATGGGTTTTTGTCCAACATAACAATTGTTCCTTACATCAAGACCTTTCCAACCATTACTCACATGATCATGTTTGGATTTGGCAAATGACATTTTCAAAGAAGGGAATATTTTGGTGCATTTATGGAAACTTGATTCAAACTTCATGCATAATCCAATTACATCATATCTGCACGTCCAAAACCAATATGCTGATGTTAAGCTTGCCAAATCAATTAGATTTGGGCCCTCCATGCACCTGTACAGGCCCATGCATGGAGGCCCTCTTCATTCATGCACATGAAATTTTCATGCATTGCCTTTGCCAATTGCTATATATATAGATGTTCAGTCTCACTCTTCCTCAACCTAATGGCGCCAGAAATGCTGCACAATTGAAACCATAATCAATACCAAAGAAGCTATCTCACTTTCTTTCAAATTTTTCAGATCCAAAATTCAACTACATCTGGTTGAATCCTTGGATCTAAAGCTTCTAAACCTTCATCCTTCAACTCATTGATCTTCTGTTTTGGCAAAGAAAGCAAGGAATCGAACTCAAGTTTCCAGAATTCAAGCTTACTCTTCAACTGGTATTTTCTTCGAATCTCATCATCCATTGACCTATTTGCTTGGATCTTGTGTTGGCTGAAGTCCTCTAAATAGAGGCATCATGATTATGCATTTAATTTTTGAAATCCATTGAGTTCATGATGAACACCACATAACTTCCATCTCTGATTTCTCTCAATATAGAGATCTAGAGTGGAATTAAGTGGCACAGGGATGATGTACATCATCCCAGCTTTCTAAAGATGTATGGATCGTGCATTTTGGTTGCCTTTTGGATCTCTGCAATTTTGGCCAGAAAATCCAAGCTCACCGGAGAAGAAGGTGGCTCCGATGGCCGTCCCATTGCCAGATGCATTGTGGACCCTTGGATTCATTTTCCAGATTTGATCTTGGCCTTTGATTGTTATGACTTATTTTAATGTTGTGTGTTACGCATTGACCTGGACTCATGGTGAGCGCGCGCCTCTATACCATTTGATGTGCCACGTCAATTAATGAAACACATCCAACGATCCCTGATTTTCTATATTATTTCAATTTCTGATTTTATTTTGTTTATTCCCTTTTATTTTCAAAAATCAATATCTTCTTCATTTTTAATCCAAAAATTATGGGACCAATTGCATTAGTCTCCAGATAAATTCTAGTTTCTATTTCTGATTTTTAATATTTTTTATTTCATCATTGGATATTTTTTGTGAATTTTCTCTTTTCTTGTTATTTTTAATTCATTTTAAATAGTTTTTGATATTCAAAAAATACAAAAATATTTTCCTAACCTATTTGGATGATGATGGATCTATGAAAAATATTCTCATTAATTTTTTAATTGATTTGAGATTTATTTGAGATTTTAGTTCAATTAGGTTATTTTTATTCATTTTTAATTGATTAAAAATAGTTTCTGACTTTTAAAAATGCTGAAATTTTTTGTCAAACTTTGTTTGACCTTGTTGAACTTGGGATAAATTACTTGGAGCTTTCAAGGTTGATTTGAAGTGATTTTGAAGTTTGACATTTCCATTATTTTTAATTCAAGTTTATTTTAATATTGAAAATGCCAAAAAATATTTTGCTTATTGTTTGATATCCAATCTCCATCTCATTTCTGATTTCTTATTGTTTGACTTTGACTTTCAATGTCAATTGGTCAATACATGTGGATTGGTACATCTTATTCCATCTTATGCATTTTGATCTTTCCATTTCCTTATCCATTCTTCATCTCCTCCTTCCTTCTTCTTCTTCTTTCTTTTGATCAATGAGTGGAAGGTTGATAAGTTAGTATTGATTAGGGAGACTTAATCTTCCTTGACTCAAATCTAATTCATCTTGATCAATTGATCAAGTGAATGGCTTTGCATTAAGGATAGGTTGTTTTCTAAATCATGCAAAAGGCTTAAACCAATACAAGATCAATTCTTTTTTTCTTTTTTTGGCATGGCAAGTTGTTGGAACTTGGTTCACTAATCAAGACTTATAACTTGTGTTGTTGCCTACATTATTATTGACCGGCCTCAGATAGTTGTGACTTCTACATAAGTCCAATTACGATTGCTTAACATAGCGCTAAATTTGCCTTATGGCACACTAACTACTAACACTAACTATTAACAACTAACATTTACTTTTTTGCTCTTTGCTTTTATGCAGTTTACTATTCTTGCACATTTTATCCATTTGCTTTTCTCTTTGCTCACTTGAGCACATGTTTATGTTAATTCCATTTGCCTTTTGCTCACTTGAGCACATAATTGTGTATATACTATTATGCTTGTGTTTGTTTTGATTGTTGTGAACCAAATGCAAAGAAATGGACTTAGTTTCTAGGACTTTCCCTATGCAAAGAATGGAGAAATGGATTTAGATTCTAGGACTTCCCTTATGCAAAATTGGAGTAAAAGGATCCTAATGTGAAGATGGATTAGAAGGACCAAATCTTTAAACTCACTCTTGTCCATTCTTGGTTTACTTCATGAAACTTTTGATGTGTGTGCTTTTGTGCTAGGGGATTCTATGAGCTCAAATTGAGGACCATTACTATGTTTATCCAAAGTGAAAGATACAAGATACATTGAGGATCTCTTAAGAGACTTGTTTGATTGCTTATGCTTTGTGATTGCTTATTCCAAAAGATGGGAGCTACTTGGATCATCAATATGATCTCAAGAGAGGAACTCCATTGTGGTTTTGTTTCTTTATCCCTCACCTTTTTGTTTTACTTAGGACTTAGCCCTTCTTCTTCTTCTCTCCATTCTAACCCAAGCCTAAACTTTTGTGCAAACATTTAACAATTATTTTCAACATTAGAAACCTAAGCCTTATGCTTTTGATTTTCAAACCTTCTTTTCATAATACTTATTCTTGAATTGAACTTCTAAGTCAACTTTGACCATTTTTATATATACTTCTAATTGGTAAATATAACCCATTCAAATGTCTTTTGTGGTTCCAATGGCCACTTCCTTAATCAAATTTTTCATAACCTTTAGCTATTAGGTTTGAGTTATCCTTGTGGTAGATGTAATACTCACCTATATCCTTAGTGATGGACAATGAGTCTTCCATGCTTATTATAGGGTTAACCCCTCACTAGCATGTTGAAGCTATCCTCACATGGTGGATTTGTGGTTTGGTTGAGTTTTCTCCCTTGGATAACAAAAGACCTTAAGGCTTTTGGACCAATCAATTCACCAACTCATTTTGAAATTTTTACCCCGAACTACGAGGTTTTGATCCTAATCTTTTTTAAGATGGTACGTAGGCAATGGGTTTATCCATCCAAACAAAATGTAAATAACTTGTACATTCTCCTCTCATCCCTTCAATCATGTTTGCACAAACAAAAATTTCACAAAAACAACAACCTTTACAACAAGTGTGAAAAGGGCTCCCTAGGAGTACCTAGGATGTTTTGGGTGCCTAACACCTTCCCATTACATAACCAACCCACTTACCCAGATCTCTGTTCTCTTTTACTAGTTTTTGTTAAACTGTTAGGTTTTTGTTCGCTTTCTAACCATTCCTTTGGATAAATAGAAGTGCGGTGGCGACTCGACTTGTATGATTTACCTTGGATTTAGTCAATATCTCTAATGGTAACGAATACCCCGCTACACTGAGCTGGGCCTTTTTATCAAACTATCTAGGTTTAGCTAAGCTTTAACTAGGTTGGGCCATAGGCCCTCGGCGGGTGGTCTAGCCTATTCCCACCCCCTATGACCAAACAACTGAGTATTTTACTGAGTGCTCCCACGTCATATGTTGATTTTTCCACTACTGATATTGAACCTTAGTAACCCCGTACGATAAGGATGCTCCCACTCCTTGTGATCCTAAATATGTCAACGAGGATGTTAGGAAGGATGTCCATGAGGATGAAAATGAGGATGTCAATGAGGATTTCAGTGATGAAGTTGATGACGATGTTATTCAAAATGTCAATGAATATATTAATAAGGATGTCAATGAAAACATTATTCATGTGGTTCCTATTGTTATAAAGTCCCATAGAAGAGGAAAGAAATTGTATGGAAAAGATGTAATTGTGTCTTTCTTAGTTGGTTTCAAGAAGAAATAGAATTGTTGTCTAGAATAAGAAAAAAAGTGTGGAAAATAATAAGAAAAGTGTATAAAAGAAGAAGAAATATGTTGAGAAGACGAAGAAATTCGCAAAGCCTATGAAAAGGATGAAATTTCTCCTAATTCCATTTAGCATGATGTTGAAGTAAATGTCACTGACATTTTTTGTGCATTGAAGAAGAAGAGAATAGTTATGGGTGTGCTGCAAAGCATGCTAAAATGGTGAAAATTTCAATCGATGGTTATAAGCTCTAAGAACATTCCCTTTGTTCCTCTTGATAATGTGTCCTTCCATTATGAGGAAAGTGTAGCCAAGTGGAATTTTGTTTATCATAGAAGATTAACTTTTTAAAGGGAACCTTCTATTGATGCTCAAAATTGCAGAAAAATCAAATAGCTCCTTAGTGATGCTCAAATGATGAAGACCGTGATGGATTTTGGACTTTATTATCCTAAGTTTGTGAAGGAGTTTATTATAAATCTCCCAAGTGACTTAAATAATGCAGAAAATACATATTATCAAAAGGTTCATGTTAGAGGTCACTATTTTTATTCCTCTAATGTTTTCATATATGAGTATTGGGGTCGTGGAAGCCTAGTGACCACTGACCTCTTCCCTCCTTAAATATCATAGCTCGCGAGATCATTAGAAATGTTCATGAATATTGACCCACAAAGGGTCTTTTATTGTCTTTCAGCCTTAGTATGAAGTATGGCATCCTTTATAGAATTGGAGTTGGTAATTCGGCTCCCTCCTATCATGGATTAGGTTTCACCCTTAGTCTTGTTAGTTTATTGTATCAAGTAGGAACTCATGCAACTTTAGATTTTGGAGAGTACATTTTTGAAAAATTTGTGAAGTGTGCGAGACACATTTCATGAAAATAGCCATTGGTTTTCGTTCTTTAATTTGTGGTATTTTGATTAATAAAAAGAATGACATTGTAACTAGTAATGATGAGGTTGGTGTTGTTCCTAGCATTCTTAACTTTAGTTACAAGTTGTTTAGCGAGAAACATGTGGCTGACATTGTGCTACCCTTTATTAATCCTATTGATGAAAGTGATTTGATTTTTTCTAAAGAAATCATAAATGTTGCTCTTCTTTTAGGGCATGTGAGAGGTCACGTTCTAAAGGCTTTAATTTATGAGGCAAAGGTCCTAGAAGATATCATCACCACATCATCTACAAGGAATAACTTATATGAAGAGATTATCAATATGTGGACTCCTCGGTCTTCTTTAACTTCTTCTTCTAGCCTTATTATTTCTGATGATGAAAATGTTGCAACTCCTTTTGATCAGTTTGGCTCTAAGGATGTGTTCAACTCTAGAAGTGAAAATGATAACGGTGTTGTGAGTGAGGGTGCCTCTGATAGTGACTCTCTTACTCCATACTCTTATTTAGTTTTTTTTTCTTTATAGATTATTGATTTTCTATTGGGTTTATGAATATTTGGTCGGTCGGTTGGTTGGTTGGTGATTGTAACGGTAAATTCATGACCATTAAGCTATGGATAACATTAACGTCAATAAAACCAGAGTCGCCACCGTGCTTTTATTGTTTCCAAAGGAAAAGGGAAAAGTACGAACAAAACCCAAAGATAAGAAGTTTTCAAATCAAAACTAATAAAATGCCAGAGATTACAGGTAAGGGTGTTGGTTACACAGAGGGAAGGTGTTAGCACTCAAAGTGTTCTAGGTACTCCCAACGAGCCCATTTTTATGTGTGTATCTGTTTTTGGTATAAAAGATGTTTGAGAAAAATAGAGTATGGGGATGAGAAAAGAATTCATTGATAATATTTTTGTGTTTGACAAGACCTTCGGACTTGTGCCTACGTACCAACATAAAAATAAGGGATCAAAACCTCGTAGTTCGTGGTAACAATTTCAAAATGAGTTGATTGCTTTTAACAAAATTTAAATTTTAAAGAGGCACAAAGGGCCTAAAAGAGTTTGCATGAGGTTTTAATTCTTTTTGTCGTTTAAAATTTGAAGTCAATATGGTTAATTTCATTTACAAGTTTGATTAAGAAAAGAGTGTAAAAATGCAATGGCATAAGGCCAAGGTTTCTAATTTGCAATAAAGAGTCTAAGTTAGAAATAACAAGCAAATAAGATTTTTGAAAAGAGGGGAGATATTTGAAGTTTAAGAAATGGGAGGAGATGAAAAGACTAATCCTAAGCAAAAATTTAAAAGTTAAGAGTTGAAAAGATCTGACAAATGTGATGCAATCCAATAGACAAGAATGTCATATAGAAACCCACTTTTCCTTTGGAATTTAAAATCAAGCAATATCGATACACAAGTAGCAAGATGAAGAGAAAGGCATCAAATAAAGATAGTCACATCCAAGCTAGCAACTCTATAGTTTTCTTCATAATCTTCCCCATGTATCAGATGAAATACTCCTTTAATGACTCAGAATAAGCCATTAAACACAGGTTCAAAGTAACATTTGCATCAAGACCATGTTGCAGATGAAATCAAGTGGATCTCAATACTTGCATAAGATGAAAGCTCACATCACAATGAGTTGGTTTCAGAAATGTTGGCATTGACCAAGTCCTTTTGCATAGGGAATGTTGCCTAATTCTAAGTCCAAAGCTCAGACCAAATCCAACAGTCCATACAAACATTTGGTCATGGGAGGAATTTTGTCAAATTAAAATCATTAATTCATTTTGGAAGATGAAATGTACATTTCATCAATCCCCTAAATCCAATGATTTTAATCCAACAAAAGTCAAATCAACCTTGACCAAGGCCCAAACAGATAGTCAAACTCCATAAGTCAATAAAAATGGCTCAACACAATTTATTTTCAATTAAACAAATTAAAAATCAATTAAAAAAAGCATTAAATTAAATTATGTTTTATCAAAGACCTAAAACCTCTTCAAAACACCAAATAAATGGCCAAGAGATTTATCATAAGTCAAACAAGGTCAAAGGACCTTGGAGAAAAAATTTCATTATTTTTGAAAAGTCAAAAGTATTTTTAAACAATTAAAAATATGCACAAAAACAATTAAATCATGAAAAATATCAATATTGATCCAAAAAATAATTATAATTTAGAAAATGAAAGAGGAAAATATTTGAAAGTTTTTGGTGAAAGTCCCATATTTTTTGGATCAATAATGAAATTAATATGAGTTAATGAAAAATGAAGCAATTAAAAGGAATTTCAGAAATTCAAAAATACGTGGACCATCTGATCTCCCTCATTAATTGAGGTGGCAGATCAGATGATTCAACGCGCGCATTCCAAATGGACCCTAGTCAACTGAGAAGCATGCATGGTAATTAGAACCAACGCACATGATTACAACAATTTAAACGGATTTTGTGGTTGAGATGCTTCAAATACATCACCGAAGTCAATGCTCCGGTCTTCTTCTCCAGTGGACCTCACCGGACTGGTCCACCTTCAACCATCCCCAAAATGAAAAAGCAAGACATGGATTTAAATAAAAAATGCTCAGGAGCTCGAATTTGGCCTCAATTTTGTCTAACTCCAAGTATAAGAGAAGATACAGGGATTTGAATTTTGAGGATCATGAACTGAGTCGCTTCGATTTGACCTCAAAGCAACTCAATCTTGTTGTCTATATTGGTAGGACTTCAGACAACCAAAAATCAACAAGAATAATGGAGAATTGAGAGAGAATCGAAGAGGAGAAGTTTCTGAAAAATCACCTTCGAGTTGATCCAATTTCACTTGATCTGGATTTGATTGCTTTCTCTTCCTCTTGCTTGCAGAAACCAAATGGAATGAAAATGGAAGTGAATTTGTGGAGTTCGAACTTCCAAACAGATGGTGAAGTTCAAGCTCGATTTCAAGAGAAATATCAGAAAGTTCTATGGCAGTGAGGATTTGCAGTGGTCTAGCAAAGCTTCGGTAGGGTGTTGATGATGAATCTGAAGCCTTAAGCTTGTTTAAATAGGCAATGTGTTTGATATTTGCACCACTTAAAAATTGGACAAAATTAGCAACTTATTTGCATGGTTGCATGGGCAATCATTTGGGACTCAAGAGTGATACAATCCACTTCCAAATCATGTACAAAGTCTGCTGAAACCATCATGTGCAAGCATGCAAATGGAAATGATCATGTGAACTTCAGTCTTGCCAAAACACTTCCCATAATGAAGCCATGCGTAAGTCCTTCAATTTTAGTCCAAATGGGATGATCTTCAATGTCTTAGAAAGGTGAGATCAAGGGAAACAACTTTCATGTTGAACACTTTTTCATTTGAAGCTTGGATCATGATGAATTTTGAGGTGGAAGTTTGGGAAATGAAACATATTTGAAATATTTCTAAGTCCCAAGTCAAATGTCCACTTCTTCCACCTTGAATAACTTTTTCTATGGACTTAAAATGAGAATAGTTCCTTCATCAAAGTTGTATATATTTCAAATCTCTTCAATTTGGTTAGAAATTTGACCTCATTTGGATTTGGCATGAAGCAGTTATGCATTTTAGAAGTTGAGGAAAACACTTGTTCTATGGTTTTGGTCCAAAATGACCTATAATGTTCACTCTTGGCATATGCATTTGAAAGTTGAATTTGAAATTACTCAAAATATAAAAGTTGAATTATATATATTGAATTTAATCATGCAATTTGAATGGATTTCATCTCATAAAAATTGAGCAAGTTATGGTCTTGGGAAGTTGACCTCGAAACTAGGGTTTAAACAAAATCACTTATAATCTTTCACCATACAAAATGACTTTCCAAGCAAAATTATCTCTTGACCTAAACATGAAAGTTGTTTGTAATGTGATTTAGAGTAACTTTGATCTTGAAATAATTTTTATATGACAAGAATTGTAGGATATAGGGTCTAGGGAACCCCATTTTTGACTAGTTGACTTTCTATGGTCAACCACCATAAACCAACTTGCTAGCTTGACATTATATTGACTTTTGGGACTCATGGAGGATCAAATATGCATAATATGATTTAAGGTGAAGTATCCCTTGAAGTATTCTATCAATTGTTGAAGAAACTTGTTGAAGAAGTCACACAAGATACCTAGATGAATTAGGGTTTCCAAGGCAAACAAACTCCAAACTCTTGATGATTCTTGATCAAAATAACATGTGAATATCATGGGGATCCATATATGATACTTAGAGCCAATGTAAACCAATTCGTGATTGATCTCCTTGCAATGAGGGTCTTAAACCTTAGATATGAGCTTGTCTGAGCATAGGTGAGCACACACACTACCTACAAAAGAGTTAAACTTACAATGACATATTTTTGGTATTTTGGTTAGTAAATAATGAAAAATGAAGTGTGATACAATCAAAAGTGCTTGGTGATCTCTCCCAATGTAAACCCAATGAACGAGGGGTAAGGAGGATACCAAGGTGTGATCCCAATGCTAATGCATATGATGAGAATAGCATGAGGGATCTTAGGGTCAAAATTGGGGTCTTACAGTTATGTCCACTTGTTACTTGTTTTCAATTGGCCCTTTTGAACATGAAACTCGTATCTAAAAGATAGAATATCACACCAAAGACCAGATGCACCTGAGATCAACCTCCACCATTAATTACCCGACAGATTTAAGTTAACCAAATGGAGATCCTGAATTCTATACCACTTCTTCCCTTAGGTTTACAAACAATCGAGAATTTAAACCAAGAAATCTTATAATCTCCTTTCATGCAACCCAAAAAAAAGTCTTAAATAAATCCTATATATCATCTTTCAAACCTTAATATGCATTTGTAGAAAAGACAAGAAGAAAATTGTGACAGTGTCAATAACCAAATTGAGTGCGATGACCTCCACCCCAAACTAACATGCTTATGTCTCCATTAATGAAGCTTAATGGAGTTGTCTATAATTAATATTAACTAGTGGTTTTCAAGTAGCCTTGGAACAAATATTAGCCCTCACTACAATGGTTGTAAACATCGTTTTTCCTCATTTAAAAAAAATCTCATGTTAAATATGTGAATACATAAATTAATATAGTTCACAATTGTCGTGGTGCAAAAAATGCTTTGGGCGTTCGCACACTTGAAATAATAACAGAGTTGCCACCGAAGTTTATTTATTCCAAAAGTAAATGGAAAATATCGATAAAACCCTTAAATAAAAAAATAAAATGGTCGCAGCCAAATTCGGGTTCGGGAGTCAGTTATGCGAGGGGAATGTAATGGCACCCCTCACATCCGTTCTACTGAATGGGAACCATTTAGTTAGTTTTGTGAATATAGTGTTAGCGTATGTTATTTGTTTTCTTCTAGTTTATTAAAAGTTTGAAAGGAAAAAGAAAGGGAATAAAAATAATTTTTTTATTAAGGTGCTTGATAAGATTGTGAGTCTTGCTCCTACGTATCCTCGGGTGTGATGAGGAATTCAAAGCTATGTAGTTCTTTGTAAGAAAAAATATTTTAGATTTTTATTATAGTGCTTGACGAGACGTTGAATCTCGCTTCTACGTATCCTCTGGTGCAATGAGGAATTCAAATCTATGTAGTTCTTGGTATAAAATATTTTTTGATTGGTCGATTTTAGCGAAAGGTACTTAGTTGCATTTGAATGAAAAACATTGCTTGCTACTTAAAACATGGAGAAGTGAATATTTGCATCACGTCAGAACAAACAATATAATATGGATTCTAACAGACTTATGTTATCATTACATTCAAGCAGAAAATATTCTTATGTCTTGCGCATGGTAGGAACGAAGCGTTGTTTGATTGTCTCGGAATGGACGAAGCATCTTTCGCTTATGAAAAGGTTTTGAAATCGCGTTAAGGAGGAAATATATAATTTGATTTATTGAGATATTTTTTAGGTGGAAAAAGAATATTCGATAAGACCAAAGAGTGTGCCCCAAGGCCAATTATTCGGGGTTTCAAAGGAGTGTGCACCTCAATGTGCTTTTTCATCCAATTGTTTATAGAAAATTATTTAGGAAGACGAATGCTTGGTAAGACCAAGACATGTGCCCCGTGGCCGATTATTCGGGGTTTTAAAAGAGTGTGCACCATAATGTCCTTTTTCATCCGATTTTATTATGTAAAATATTTTCGGAAGACGAATTCTAGGTAATACCAATGCGTATGCCCTGGGGATGATTATTTGAGGTTTCAAATGAGTGTGCACCCCAATGTCCTTTAACATCCGAAATTTGATTATGTGTTTTATGGTAGAAGATGAATGCTAGTAACACTAAGACGTGTATCTCGGGGCCGGTTATCCTAGGTTTCAAAGGGGTGTGCACTCCAATATCCGTTTTCACGTGACGCAATGGTGCAAAACATAACACTACATATAAACACATAACCAACTAACATCAGAAAAACCAAACGAATGCACGTAATACGTTCGAAATTTATTTCAACACAAAGAAACCAAAATCAATAATACAACGCAACACAAATGTTTACATCATTACATCAAAATAAAAAAAAATCAGCAGAGTCACTACATACAAATCACATAGGACGCGTGGAACGTTCATATCTGATTTCAACGCAACAAAAAGACAACAAATAACAGCACATATACTAAATATTTACATGATTACAAAAGCATTATGGATTCAAGAAAATCAAGTAGATCCACAACAAACATAACTGCATGCAACCAACATACGAATTTAAATACATAACAAACAACGAATAGAAGAAAACACAACTAAAATTTTGATTCGAATTATTACCAAATGCCGAGTTACGATGCTGAACCTTGATGTTGTATTTTCATGACGAAAAAAGAGGATGAAGCAGAAAACGTTGTTGTGTTGATGTCACGATTCTAGTGTTGTTGTTGATTCTATGTGAGAGAGGGAATATGGTTGGAGCGAAATCTGACACAGTTAATGATCGTGGTTGGATCAAAATGTGGCGCGATTGATGACAATGAGAAGAAGATGGAGGAAATTGTTGGTATTGTTTAGTGATAGAGAAGGCGGAATGAGTTTTCAAAGTGAGGCGGAAATGAGTGATGATGGTGTTATATATATATATATATATATATATATATATATATATATATATATATATATATATATATATATATATATATATATATATATATATATATATATATATATATATATATATATATATATATAGAGAGAGAGAGAGAGAGAGAGAGAGAGAGAGAGAGAGAGAGAGAGAGAGAGAGAGAGAGAGAGACGTAGTGTGGCTGGTATTTTTGCTGGAGAATGGAGAAAGAAAGGATGTGAGGAAGGGTGGCAGAGCAGAGAGATGAGGAGGTTCGATTGAATTTTGAGAGGGAGTTGTGTCACACGAAGAAGAACTTTTTTTCTGTTCTTTTCTTTTCTCTGCAAGTACGTGAGAGAGGAAGAAGATGGATAACTCTTCAGTTTTTTTTTTGTTATTATTTTTCTATTTATTTTGATTTGTGAGTTGAATGACAAGAGTGGTTGGTCGCTAGTTTTCTCTCATTAGCCATTATATAATAAGAAATTAGTGCTTTCGAATTTATTTTAATTTCAACTTTGTCATTGGGCCTTAGTATGTGATCAATTAGGTCTCAAAAAATAACACCTTAATTTTTAATAAAAATAAGTAAATAAAAAACCTCATTTATCTTATCCTTTATCTTATTTATTTTGATTTTAAAAACAAACAAAAAGAAATAAAATTGAATAAAATGCGAACGCACAAACATGCCTAAAAAAATAAATGAATGCACTAAAATAATCTACACGCAATATAGTTCAATAAAATAAACATTCACAGATCAAATATTGCAATTAAAAATATCTAGATGAAAAAGCTCAAACTGATAAAAACACAAACGCGTGGGGATGCAAAAAAATTAAATGAGCACGTCAAACTAACCTACGTTTAGTGTAGTTCAATAGAATATACAGTTGCCGGCCCCGACCTTGTTCTTTGATTTTACAGGCGATTAAGAAATTGATTTAATCGATCTATCGACAAAACTGGAATTTTATTCTGAGCGCAACTGAATTGGTTACCTGAAGGTTTTAAAAATGCATGGACAAAATTAGGGTATGACAACAATCTTGCACGAATAGTCATACCCTTAATTAAACTTCCATATTATTTTTGTATTGTTCCTTTCTATGCACTTCTTATGCTTATAATTAGGGGTGTTCACGGGAAAGTTTGGTTCAGTTTCGAGAGAATTCGATGTCCAAACCGATCAAAAATATATGGATTGGTTTGGATTGGATTTGTACATTTTTGCGATAAATCCCAAATCGAACCAAACTGGAAAGTAACGGGTTGATTTGGGTTGGATTGATTGGATATATTAGAAACAAATGTGCAATTTTTAAAAAAAAAAATATTATATATATATATATATATATATATATATATATATATATATATATATATATATATATATATATATATATATATATATATATATAATTTAAATCGATTAGTTTTCCACAAAATGTGTAATTTTATAATAGTTTTCATGATAATGATGATATAAATTATATAAACTAATATGGTTTGTTTGGGAAGACGGGTTCGCGTGTAGAAGTTTGGAAATCCATTGTCCGAATCAATTAACATTGGATTTCATTAGTTTGTTTCCCTTTTTTGTTCGATCTTAAAGAATCCCAACCCAAACACCATAGTTTGGTTCGGATTTCGATTTTATTTAGATTTGCCTAAACCAATAAACAGCCCTACTTATAATCTTGTTAATAATACTCCCTCCATCCTTCCTTATAAAACCACATATAAATCTTATCAATGTTAAAGTAAAATAAATAATTTGTAAGTAATAAATTTTTTATAACTTTTTACATAATTATCCTTACATGTTATAGAAAAACGAAAATATATTTGTGTTTTTCTATTAAGAATTTGAATAGTACTAATGTTAAAAAAAATTAGGGACTAAATAAATATGTTTATTGTTTTCTTAAATATTTTGAATTTTATTTTGAATTTCTTAAAATATGTCTTTTAAAGAATAGTTCTTATAAAAAATTTCCTCCATACTTTTGAGGGACCATTCTTTAAAAAAAAAATATTTTAAGAGATTAAAAATAATATTTATAATATTTAGGAGAACCATAAACATATTTAACCCAAAAATTATTAATACTCCTTTCGGTGAAAATTATAAGCAAAAATAATCAATTTTATATTTTACATTGACATCTAAAATTAATTAAAAGTAATTAATTTTTTATATTTTATATAAAATACAAATAAAATTTATCAAATTATCCTTATTAATATTTAAAAAATTAAGTATTTCATTAAATATTTTTGAACGAAATGAAAGGTATATGAAATATTAATCAGAGGGAGTACATATGAAAGTTTGTAAAATATCTCAAAGAAAATACTAGTAATGTAGAAAAATAGTCTTATAATTAAGACAAAAATAGAGAGAATGATGAACTACCGTAGATCCCAAACTTGGGCATAAAACTTTCAACCGAAGATACACCATCCAACAAAACAAAAAAAGAAGCTAGAGTAAAGTCTGGCTTTAAAATTAATAAACCAATGATTTTGCTTGCAATCAACCATGATGATGCACATTATTATCACAGCAATCAAAACTTTGAAGCTATTTATTACGGTAGGTCACAAACCCAACAGAACTGGACACCATTTACTTCCGTTCATAAATACCTTGGCCTAATAATAATACGACCTCTTTCAACCTTGATACTAACTCTACTATTCAACGTGGTTCCCACTAAATTACGGTTTTCTTAATCAGATACCTGATTTGAATACAACTGTTATAAAAGATATTTTAAATTTAAACCAAGTTTTTTTTGTCAATTTATATAAATTATGTGGAGGAAAATTTGTCCGAATTGGAATCGACATAATAAGGTAGGACCTCAAAGGCTACTACATGTTGAGAAAAAATACTCAAGATTTTTTACAGTCAATATAAACAGCATAGAAAATTGGAAAAATAGGAAATAGAAAATTTATTTTTCTTTCAAATTATATAATGAAATGAAACATAAATTTTGGCATTAAGTTTTACAAGTCATAAGTAGGTGGGAGAAATTGTAAAATGAAATGCATGCTAATGAACAGTAAAGTAGAAATTTAGTTATTTTATGCCATCTCATTATAAAATTCATCTATACAGTCAAAGAATAATTTATAAAATTGTGTCTATAATTAATCATGATTTATTGGTGGTGTATACTATTTACTACACAATTAGTATGTCATAATTAAACCAAAAAGTAAATCATGTATACTGCAGATGGCAAAAATAGTTTAAAGAAAATCGTATATCATACAAATATTATTTTTACAATATTCTTTTAAACATCAAAATTGCAATTCTAATAATTTCTTTTTGAAGATTTTTATTTTAAATTATATATATATATATATATATATATATATATATATATATATATATATATATATATATATATATATATATATATATATATATATATATATATATATATATATATATATATATAATACTACCTCTTTTTTTATTATAAGTCGTTCAAAATAATTGTTGTATTAAAATGAAAAATTATGGATGTTTTTACAAAATTGTCTTTCATTAATGACATACAGAAGATAAATTTATATTAATTGAAAGGAGAAATAATAATAAAATTTTAAGGATATAGTAGGAAAAATATTATTAATTATTCATTGGTAATGTAAAGTGACTTATATTGTGCTATAATTTTTTTTCAAAATGACTTATAATACGAAACAGATGAAGTAATAAATACAAACCGAAGAGCAATGAGAGCTTAAGCAGCACAAGATTTGCATAAAAGGTCTCAAAACAGAAAACTAAAAACTTGGAGAAAACAAAAAGCAAACAAAAATATACCAAAGCTCTATGATACATGCTAAATCCTTAGAACCAGAACCACCATCAACAAAGAAATATATTCTAGTGCAACTTCAGACCACGCTTTTAAGAAATTAGGTGACACTCATGAACCGCTATTGACTCATACAAAGAATAGCATGCGATAGGTAATTAGAAAAAGAACAAGAATAATCTGGAGACCTACCAATATACCATTTATAGGTAAGAGAGATACTCTTGTCCTCCATGTGCTCCTAAATAATCAGTGAATTTGTAAAGAAGAAGTTGTTATGCGATTTTCAAATAGTCGCACCATCAGGTGTCAAATCATGATAACCCCGACTCTAATCATAAAAAACCTACTAAGGAAGAAGAACCCTCAAACAACGAGACCATGTCTCTTGGTAAATATAAGGCCCTCCCTAGCCACTCAAAAATTATATATCTAAAGTTTTTCCCCACACTGCAAATGACAAACAAGTGAAAGAAAAACTCAATAGGCCCAATACACGTCCCACAAGAGAGACTAAGAGAGACCAACAGGGTCCAAAGTAACACGTCTCTTACACGGTTAATTGATTTGGTTAGTCTTTTCTCCAGTAGATTGAAGCGGTCAGTCTTCTTGCCACAAACGAGGACCTTGGAGCAGTTAGTCTTCAAGTTCCTAAACCTTGCAAGCTTTTACACAGGGTGAGCTCACGAACCTTAAACCTTGATTTTAAATGGGATGACCAATAACCTGTGAGATTTTAATATCGGGATAATCTTGAACCTATGAAGCTTTAAATGCCAAATTGAGCTTCAACTTATCTTGGTTTTATCATGGGATGACCAAAAACCTATGAGATTTTAACATATGTTGATCTCCAAATTAAACTAGGGTTTGATCACACAATCTCTAAACCAAAAGTTTTTAACAGGTTTATCTTCTAATCCAAATAAATGCCTAAATAGATAATATTCAACCAAGATTTATACACAAGATTCTCTTGGTGAATTTACAATTCTACTCTTCCAGAATTACAAAATATTGTCACTCACAAAAGGACTTTTCTCACAGAGGCACTATAACTAAAATATTGGTTAGAGAAAGTAAACAAGATGTTGAGAGAGAGAGAGAGAGAGAGAGAGAGAGAGAGAGAGAGTTGAGTCAAAATACGATTATGGATGAAATGAAATGGTGGAAGGGACCTTTATTTATAGACTAGAGGTTGGCTTATAAAGAACTTTCAAATAAATGTTTTTTTATCACAATCTAATCGATTGGAACTTGTTTACAATCAATTATAAATTTGAAATACAATCGATTGTAAGTTCAAAAATGAAGGAAAATATATCTAGCCATTTCATATCATTAAGACTTTGTCCTAATCGCTTGTGACTCAATTTTAAACTGAGCTAATTTATTTGACAAAAGTCTCAGTCGATTAGATAAGTCAAAATTTTGCCTATAGCTATTTTGACAATACCCATTTCATATAGCACAACTTTAAGATGCTTTTGAAGATATTTTCTTTGGTAAAAATAGGTTTTAGTATGTGCGTGTGTGTGTGTGTATGTGTATGTGTGTGTGTACTTTAGCCATGCACTTTTACGATAAAGTCCTTTTGCATTACAATGTTTCACTCACTGATAAATTAGGAGGATCCTTAGTACTTCAAGACTTTGTCAGATACTTTCTCTTTTGTAGAGACTTTCTTAAGTAGCTTTAGATGAGGCCTTAGTTACATTCCATTTGATTTCCATCGGATAATCAATTCCATCAAACCCTAATACTTAGGTTTGCATCTTTATCTGCTTAATTATTCATGCTTGACTTATCATAAGACATTAGTTGTCATCATCAAAAGTTGATGTCATTGTTAAAAGCATATCACATGCAAAACAAGGTTCCATAACACCATATAACAAGATCTAAAGAAAGGATGGTTCTTTGGATGTCCAGAAGAAGGTCATCAACCAAATTTAACTCATAGTCAAAGATGGATTTCCTCTAGTGAAAATTATAGGTCAATACTACATTGATCATCTTACCAACTTTTCCAACTTTACCCTTTCTCTAATTAGAGATGGGATATAGTCTATTAAACACGACTCTAAGAGGAACACCCCCTTCACCCCAAGGATAATCTTAGAGAAAAGTAAGCAGACCATATCCCACCTTAAAATGTAAGCCACCCATAAACCACTCTAACCCCACTAAAAAAGACGAGATGAGCTGAACACCATATTTCGAAATCGAAATATCCCTCCAAAGACCGGTAGACTCAAGGAATATGAGTCATCACCATTTATCTAGAAAAGCTAAGTTGCCAAGATGGAGATCACGAACTCCAAGCCCTCACTACTTTTGGGCTTGCATACATTTGACCAACAAACCCAAGGTATCTTACCATTTTCGTTCGTCCCTCCACAAAAATCTCTTTTGAATCTCAACAATACTTTTCCACGCCCTAACCAGTAACCCGAGGAACGGTTTGAAGAATGTGGAATAACATCCAGAACTGATTTAAGGAGAGTCATTAGTCCTTATATACTAACATATTTGTTCTTCCAAGAAAACATGCTCCTAGAAAGAAGAGAAATAAGAGGTTCCCAAGTGGTATTAAAACGGGGCTTAGTACCCACCAGAATGAGAAAATACTTAAAGGGAATGGATTGGAGGTGATAATTCCAAAACTCATTGGTTATATCCAAAAAGGAAGAGTCCATATTGATACCAACAAGACCACTCAGAAGCATACTCATACCCCCTAAAGATGGCTTTGATAGTCCAAGTATTCTCTACCCACGGTTCATCTATGATTAGGGTTGAGATCTAACCCCAAATACTAGAAGCAAGACATTCCATCTTGCATCTTGAGCTCTAACTTGAATCTTATGTGGTTGATCTTTGGCTGCATGGACTACTTTTATTGTTTTTTCTATTTTGCTAGTTTTAGTGGTTTTTTCTTGTTTTTTTTTGTATCCTTAGTATTCCCTTAGGTATTGATAGACCAAATTATGGCCTTAAAAATGTAGTTATAAAAACAAACTTTCAAACTGTCATATTAAACTGAAAAAACCTATGTCATATAATAAATTAGATTTGGGTCTTGTATTTATTTGAACATATCAAATTTATTTTTGTAAAGTCTATCTTACACCCATATATCCGACCATATATCCGACCAAACTAACTTTAAAAATTGCCATACCACCCTTTAAGCAATGTAACATTGTGACAAATGTGTTGGACGAAAATAGAATAAAAAGACTAAGAGCTTAACATCCTTCATCTCATTCTTGTAATAATTATGATTGTTCAAACTTATGTTCAATAGATATTTCTTAAAATTCAAACATTGTGGATTAAAGGAATTGAGTGAATATGCATGATGATATAAGAGTAGTTGTTGAAGATGTGTGGAATATTGAGAAAACAATTGGTGTAGGCTTTAAAGGTGAAAAATATAACAACATCCAATAAATTTATATCGTTGGGGGAAGATAACGGAATGAATGTCAAAAGAATGTGGAGGGTGATCCTAGTAGGTTTTAGGGACTTGGTGTGTGTTAGAAGATTGTGAGTTGTGTGTTGTTGGTGAAAATTTTATCATATAATGTAAGAGTATTAAGAGAAGTTTCAAAGAAGGATATACAGTGTATGATTATATATAATATATTTAATATTTTTTGTATTAAAAAAACTAAATTAGAATTGGTAGATGATATTGTTGGTTCAACATTGTGGAAATCTAGTGGCATGTGTTACTTGGTTAGACATTAAGTGAGAGCTCCTGGTGGAAAACTTCCGATGTGAGATATTTATGTGGTGTTGTTGAAATATACATTAACTTAGAGCGTGTTCTTATTATTAGAGGTTAATTGAATAATAATAAAACTGTTTTATTTGGCAAATTTTTATGTTCCTTATGACTTAAGAGGTAAACAATTATTATGGAATTGACTAGATTTCCTAATTTATAATCAGATTCGATTGAATTGGTTTGTGTGTGGGGAATTTAATTTTGTTTTCTCTTTGACTGAGAGGAAAATTTTATTGATATGTGTAAGAAGTGAGGATTTTAGTTCTTTCAATCAGTTCATTGAAGTTTATAAGTTGATAACTACTACCAAAAACACATTTAACGTCGGATACGGAATGCATTTAATCTCGATTACTAATGTGAGGTAACGAAAGGCGTAATGAAAAGCTACCACTTTACCCCTTGATTATTAAAAAACTAAGGGTTAAAGTTATCGGCACATGAGTTCGATCCCTAACATCTGCATTTTTTATTATTTTCATAATTGAATGGCGTGCCCGATATTAACTCTCCATATTATATTGTGTAGAACCAAGGTAATATATTTATGTTATTACCTAGATTTTATGTAAAAGCATAGGGAATAAGTTTTTTTTAGTATTATCATATGCACATGTATTATAGAACCATATTATAGAATATATAACCATATTTTGCATATTCTTAAAACAAAAACATTGTACATTTTTCCAAATTCTCAATCTAAAACATTCTACCAAAAATATTCATTATTAATACCAACTGCAAACGTAAAGGCACACACTTTATAATTTTACAACAAAACTAAAACAAATGATTAACCAAAATGGAAAGTTGTGTAGGTTGTCCAATAGGATTTGTCATTGGTCGTTAAGCACCTATAATTTGAACAACATTTGAAACAAATTAGGATAATCAACAACATATTTAAATCTATATTAGAAGGAATAAAAGAGAGTAAAATGAATAATTATAAATTACTAAGCAATATAAAACATTTACTTACTAGTCTTCTCATATTCTCTCTTCGTGATCACGATAAATAACATGCACATCATCTGAATCATTTTTTTCGAATGATTGATGTACATGTGTTTCTAAACAAGGGGTCTCATAATTAAAATCTTGATTTTCATCAGTACTATCAAGAAGATGTTTTCCTTGAAGAACAGTTGATCATCTAGTGCTAGCAAGATCATTGACATAAAAAAGTATTTAGCTTGGATGCCATGATGAATGGTTGGTTCCTATTTTCCTTTCGAAGATCAACCCGTGTGAATCCTAATTCATCGGTTTCTACATCAATGTTACTGTCAATCCACTTGCAGTTAAATAAATGCACTTTAAAAGAAACATAGTCAATCTCCAAAATCTCGTCAATGACCCCAAAGTACACTCTAGATGTTAGTACATGATTATTATCTTTGGAACTAGAAAAGTACATGGATCCAGTCTCAACCATAATCTCACTATTTTGCATGGTGCTACGATCATCATTTGATTTTGTATAGAATGAATATTTGGTAATGTCGTATTCCTCCATGTAATTACATTAAACTTAGGCATACGTGACAACGATTTAATTGTATCTGATAAGCTACTCTCTTTACAAACACTTTCATTAAACCAATTTATGAAAGTTTTATTATGTTCTATCAACAACCATCTCTCATTCATCCGGGAGAGTTTTTCCTTTATAAGACTTTTGTGAGCGGTCAAGTAAGGTTGAATTTCACTAAGGTTATTCAATATATACAAATGTGCTTGAAGAACTAATTATCGGTCAAATGTATTAACATTTAAACCTTAAATACATCTACCATCATAACATCCATCACTACGAGACTTAAGAATTCTTATAGAGTTCGCTTCTGACAAATAGTTTGTACAAAACTCAATAGCTTCTTCTACGATGTACCTTTCTATGATCGAAGCTTCCAGACGGTGATGATTATGTGTATACATTTTTAAAATATTCATGTAATGCTCCACCGATACATCCACCGTAAATAAATCGAACCAAAAATTGTAATCTATCTTACTAGATGAACAACTAAGTGAACCATAATGTCAAAGAATGATGGAGGAAAAAACATCTATAATTGGCATAATATAATTGAAGCTTCATGATTCAAGTGATCTAATTTCTATGATGAATAACTTTACTACATATAGTATTGAAGAATAAACACAATCTGATTATAGTTACCCTTACATTTCTTGGTAAAGTGCCACGACTAGCCACTGGTAGAAGTTGGTGCATCAAGACATGACAATCATGATATTTTAAGCCAACTAACTTAAGATCATTCATTGACATAAGTTTTTTCACATTTGATGAGTACCATTGGGGAACTTTGATACACTGCAAACATTCGCAGAAACTTTTTTTTTCTTTTTTAGAAAGAGTGTGACATGTTGGGGGTAAATAGGTTATATTTCCTATTTCTTTCAGGGATAACTCTTACCTTATACCCATCACAACCATATCTTCACAGGATTTCTTAGTATATTTTATCTTGCCTTTAATATTGAGAAGTGTTTCAATCAAACTATCACATACATTTTTCTCCACATGCATCACATCAAGACAATGTCTTACATCAAGACTAGACTAGTATGGAAGATCAAAGGACACCAACCTCTTTTTCAAAATATTTTTCTCCACGGGATTTTTATGTTTCTTTCTAAAGACAATACTAATGTGTTGTTGTCTTTTATAAATTTTCATCCAAGTTAATGGCTTTGGAGTGATATCAAACTCATGTTATATATTAAAAGTATTACGCAATCTATGATATGGATTATTAGATCTTTGAAAAAATTTATGAGCAAGATAAACTGTCTTTTTTCCTTTTTGCAATTGGTGGTGACATGTATCAACTTCATATATAGGACACACTTTATATCCCTTGATTTTGTACCCAGACAAATTACCATATGCAAGAAAGTCATTGATTATGAAAAATAACATGGAACATAACTTAAAGTTATCACTTGTATACAAATCATCATCATCAACACCTTCCTCCCACAAAAGTCTTAAATCTTCAATCAATGGCGTTAAATAAACATCTATGTTATTCCCTAGTTGCCTTGGACTCAAAATCAATAATATCATCATATACTTGCGCTTCATGCACAACCATGAAGATAAGTTGTAAATTATGAGAAGAATATACCATGACGTATGGTTAGTACTCAAATTACCAAAAGGGTTCATTCTGTCGGTAGCAAGTCGAAGCCTAAGGTTCCTCGGTTCAAGGGAAAAATCTAGAAACAAGGAATCAATTTTCTTCCATTTAAATGAACTAGCTATACGGCAAATTTTCCATCACTCACTCTTTCATTTGCATTCCATCTAGTATTCTTTGCAT